>NC_080033.1:25896731-27144853 GCF_030020395.1 Manis pentadactyla
TGAAGCCAAGATGCTGATGCTGAATGTAGTTCCCAGGGAAGGAGCCTGGTGGCACCACTCTAGGTGCTCTGCTCAGGGTATAAACTGCCTCTTTAACAGCTTGCTGCAAAACAAATGCTGAACACTATTATCACCTTTTTTCATAAAAGCAAAAATCCTCAGATTTTTTTTGGCTAGCAGAAACAAGTACTTATCTAATGTAGGTGTTTCATAAAAGCACAGTGACATAACATGAACTTGAGAAAGGCAGGGAATACTTGTACTCCATATATACAAAAAAAATGTAAAAATGAAAACAATGAAAATTGGAGAAAGATATGAATAATTTGGAGGAAAGAAAAACAAAAGCCCCCCCCAAAATTTTCAAACAATGATCATTTTAACTTAAAATTAGAAGTTAATTTTATCAGATTTCAGAAGTACAGAACTTGTTATAGTTATTATCTGTTTAGCTGACAAAACCAGGCTGCATATTGTTTCTGCAGCAAGAATAATGCCGTATTTTAAAATCCTTACTAATGCAAAATGGATAAGATTATTTGTTCAGAACTGGCTGAAGTCCTTTGCACTAGCTATAAAAAGGATGAATGAAAGCAAATTAAAAGTGTAAATTCTAAAGACCATGCTTAAACTAGAAAATTAAATCTAAAAGCTCTTAAAAACTTAAGCAGAACCATTTTCACTTAAAGATAAATGATATACTGTTCACTAAGTAGGAATAAATATTTAGAAATATTTAGTTAACAACTTGTGGAGTTATACATAGTTGAAAGGAGTAGAGTTATAGATGTAATAAAAATTATTTGCAAAGCCTTAATCAAAGTTACAAATATCATTCACAAAAGCAGTCTTTTTACTTGGCCATATATTTATATATACTGAATAAGATCAAGACTGTAAAGACAAGTCTCTTCTGAATCCTTTGTAACTACTACATTCTCAATCTTTCTCTATTTGTGTGCTGAAATTTTTCAGTATTCTTTCAACAGTTTCAATAGGACATGCCCCCTGGTGGAAACGTTCATAAACCTTGATACACGATCTAACTTCTCTAACCCAAATATTCTTAAAGTTCAAAGGTTTGTACTTCTGCTTATCACAGAGATCATATTTAATATTTACTTTTTCCCCATTCTTCATTAAAATACCAACTAAGAATTTCTTTTTCAGGAAAGGAGAAAAGGAATATAGAAGACAAGGGATGTCAACCAAGTTTTGGAAGCTGGCTAAGAGGTAACTGACTTTACACAACAGAAAAAGTTGAAAACTAACTGTAGTAGGGGAAAGCTGCAGCAGATCAGTTTGGGCTGCAGGACCTGGAAAAGATTGTACTCTTGGAAATTTTCTGAATGAAGAGGTAAACAAAGATCTGGATGAAAATTTGAACAGAATAACCCATCCTCACAAAACACAGCCAGGTAGTTTCTCCTTTCTTGACTAAAGAGTCACAGCCTAGAATGGATTGTGATAAGGAGTGAAGAACAAAGAGAACAGGAAATGTCTTAGTGAAAACAGTACACATACTGAAGCCTGAGACAGCCAATCTGGTACCCTAAATACTATATAAAGTTTAGAAAATTCTTTGATAGAATAATTAACCAAAAACTGAATTTTGTAGATTCCTTAATGAAACAAAATCAGCTTGCCACTTAACTACCCAAAGAAAAGCCTACTAGTCAACAAACTGTGCCCAAGTATGCACAGTTTCTTAACAGTGTTTAACTCTTAAGTATGAATGGGTAGCCAATAATTACCAAATATTTGTAGAAAGTCTTCACTATTAATGCCAGAAAGAAAGAAAAAAAAAAAAAAAGGAAAAGAGGAAGGGAAGGGAGAAGAGAAAGAAAGAGGAGGGAAAAAGCGAGGGAGAAAAAGGGGAAAAAAGGATCATGGAGAAAATGGAAGCAATGCATGAAGAAAACGTTAAAAGGAAAATCTAAAGTCCTAAAAAAAGATACTGTATTCATGAAACAAGAACAGTATAATATATATCATGGAAATATTCAAAGACCAACACACAAAAACAAAAACAGTGCTCCTAGGAATTAAAATATACAGAAATTTAAAAAATAAAACAAAATCAATCCATGATTTCAAAAATTATAACATAAAATACAAAAGTTAAAAATACAGAGAACAGAAGGAAATTTTCAAAGAAGAATTAAAACTTTCCCAGAACTGTAGGACAAGAATCTCTACACTGAAAGGAACCAAAAATACCCAGCAAATTAATGTATAAATATCCACAAGGTATATCACTGTGGCATTTCAGATCAGGGTGAATAAAGATGATAACCTGAAGCTTCTAAAGAGAAAAATCAAGTTACCTAGAAAGGAAAGAGAATGGCACCAGATTTTTTAATTAGCAACACATAAGACAGAAAGTAATAGGATAAAATCTTCACAGTTTGAGGGAAAAAATGTTTCAATCCTAGAATTCTCAACAATTTAGTTACAAAAAAGCAGAATGATAGGCAAAATTTTAAAAAATTTATCTCCCACATATGTTCCCAGAAAAGTACTAAAGGCTATACTCCAACAAAATTAGTAAAACCTGAAAGGAGATGTCATAGGAACCAGGAAACAGGTATGAAGCAAAAACATGGTATTATGATAAAGGAGGACACCAGGAAGATCACTGTCCTTTTTTCAAGATGGGAGCCAGTCCACATTGAAGCAAGACTATAAAGAACTCCAGTACAGAGGTCTCTAAGAAAAAAAATGAAAAGTTTTGACTGAATAAAGGATAGATACATGCCATTATGCAACAAACAAACAAAAAAAAGCCTTTCCAATGAAAGACTACACAAGAATGGAAATGGAATTATATCTAGGCATGAACACTAATTTAACAAACATTGCAATGGAACAGTACTAAAAAGATTGAGGGACTAGGAACAGAGAAGAATGATCTAAATGCTCCCCTTTAATTATAGATAGGTAGCTAATAGAGATTACATAAAAGTGAAAAACATAAAGAAAACAATATGCAAATTGCTTGAGAAATATGGATTAAAAGAAGAGAGCAAAAGATTAGCCAAAAGCATGAAAGCAATTACCTCTAGGTTATTGGAACTGAGAGCCAAGAGGGATTGAGCAGGACTCTGTTACTTTCTTGTTTTATGTTTTAAGAAGGTATATGATGTTTCAAAGCTATATATGTTTATTAACCAAATAAACCCAAAATCATAAATTTCCACTTTGCAACAAAATGTAACAAAATAATAAGATATGCCTCACTGAAGATACCCAAGAGCACACATATTGCCTCAGGATATCATAAAACCTTGTTGATGGCCAAATCACATTTTCCACAATACATACACCACACATTTTTCAAGCCTGTTACTTCTTCTGCTTCTCAACAAACAAACTTAACATTATTACTGTGAAGATTTGAATCTTTAACTTCTCTAACCCAAATATTCTTAACCTATCCAGGTCTCATTATCTTTTTCATTGATAATTCCCAAAACTATATTTTCTATTATTTTAATCTCATCACTTCCAGAATCTTGTCTCATTTCTTCTTTCTCTTGAATCATTAAATCATCCACTACACTTTCTACAAACATGCTCAGAAATTCCCTATGCTCCAAGGAAAAAAAAACCTTCCTTTAAAACAACTGTAAGGAGCAAAATTACAGACTAAAAAGCTTCAAGCCCATGTTTCCCCTAACAAAAACATCAAAAATCAGACACTAACTAAAATACCTTTTAAGAGCTCTGGAAAACAGTCGAACATATACAGCAATCAAGCAAACAGCAAGAAAAAGCCAGTCAAAATGGCAGGAAATTTCATGGCGTTTTACTCACCTTTCCCCCCACCCTCCCCAGTGTGGAGCAGCTTTGGTTTGGAGAAGGTGGCAGCCCAGATCCCGATTCCATCCCTTGAACCACAGACAACAGACCCAACCTTATTTGTAATATTTTAACTAGCCTGAGGGCTGCCTGAGAAACTGGTATTTGTCTCACATAAACCAGATCAGGGGCCATGGGGATTAGCCAGCACTGCTCGTGAAAGCTGCATGGGGCTACAGACACACATGGGGAAAGAGATTAGGGGCAGAGCCATATAACATACAATCTGAGATTGCAAAGAGAAGCTGAGGTGAGAACCTTTGGGAAATTAAGATATTCAAAAGCAGCCATGTTTATGAGATACTTAAAATCCACACACAGGCCCAGAAAAGACATATGCTCAGAAAACACATGACACACGGTAATAATCTTTCACCTTGGGCTGACAAAAAGGCTCAGGGCAAGCCCAGATTATCACTGAAAGTCCTCCTCACCAGTCTGCAAAGACTAGGGAAGGTGAGTTTTTTAAGTGCCCAATATTCACCAAAAAATTGAAAGGCAAAAATAAAATAAACAGGGAAATGTGGCCCATTCAAAAGACCAAAATCAGTCTCCAGAAGTGCCCTGAAGAATCACAACCATAAGATGTATTAGACAAAGACTTTAAGATAACTATCTTCAATATGTTCAAAGACCTAAAGGCAAGCACACAAAGAAGTAAGGGAAATAAGGAAACCAATGTAGGAACAAAATGAGAATACCAACAGAGATAAAAATTTTTTAAATGAACCAAACAGAAATTCTGGAACAGAAAAATACTTAATTGAAAATTTCACTAGAGGAGTTCAATAGCCATGTTTGAGCAAGCAGTAGAAACAATTAGTGAACCTGAAAACTGAACATCTGGAATTATCAAGTCTAAGGAGCAGAAAGAAAAAAGAATGAAGAAAAGTGAACTGAGCCTAAGGGACTTATGGGATACTATGAAGTGGGCCAATATACACACTAAAGAAGTCTCAGAAGGAAAAAAAGGAGAAACTGGCAGAGATTACTGAAAGAAATAACAGCCAAAAGTTCCCAAATTTGAGAAAAGACAACTACAAATCCAAAAAGCTCAACTAACTCCAAGTAGAATAAACCCAAAGAGACCAACACCAAGACACATCAAACTTCTGAAAAGAGAAAATCTTCAAAACAAGAGAAAAGCAACCCATCACATATAAGGAATCCTCAATGAGAATATAAACATATTTCCCAACAGAAACACTGAAAGCCAGAAGGTAGTGGGTTGAAAAATTTTAAGTGCTGAGAAAAAAATGTCATCTGAGAATCCTGTATTCAGCAACTGTTCTTCAAAAATGAGGGAGAAATTAAGGAAATTCCAGATAAACAAATGCTGAAGGAGTTCCTTATCATTAGACCTGCCCTAAAAGAAATGCTAAAAGGAATTCTTCAAGTTGAAATGAAAGGTCATTAGGAAATAACTCAAGACTATATGAAGATTAAAAATATCTCCAATAAAGATAAACATAGGCAAAAATAAAATCCAGTGTTATTTTCAGTATGGTTGTAATTCCACTTTGTGTTTGCTACAGAATGTAAAAGAGAAATGCATAAAAGTAAATCATTACAAATCTACGTTAATAGGTACACGCTGTATAAAGATAAAATTTGTGACATCAGTAATATAAAGGAGGGTGACACCTGTACAGGTATAGATTTTAATATATGATTGAAGTCAAATTGGTATCAGTATAAAATTATTAATAACCTTATGATGTTGTACATAATCTCCATGGTAACCAGATACCTATGAAATATAGTAAAGGAAGTGAGAAGGGAATCAAAACATTTTATGACAAAAAATCAGCTAAACACGAAGAAAGACAGTAATGGAAGGTAATGAGAGACAAAAAATATAAGACATACAAAAAACAAAGTGGCAAAATTAAGTCCTGCCGATAAGTAATTACTATAAATGTAAATGGACTGTGCTACCCAATAGAAGACATAAACTGGCAGAATGGATTAAAAAAAACATATGTTGTCAACAAGAGACTCACTTTAGATCTAAGGACACAAATAAGTTGAAAATGAAAGGATGGAAAAGGTACTCCATGCAAATAGTAACCAAAAGAGAACTAGAGTAGCTATACTCATATGAGAAAAAAAAGGTTACAAGAAACAAAGGGTATTTTACAGTGATAAAGGTTCAATCTATCATGAAGATGTAACAATTATAAACATATACATACCCAACAACAGGATATGGGCAAAAACTGACAGAATTCAAGGGAGAAATAGTCCTCCAGTAAGAGTTGGATAAGTCAATACCCCACTTGCAATAAATGGCAGAACCACGAGAAAGAAAAGCAATAAGGAAATAGAGAACTTGAGCAAGACTACAGACCAACTGGACCTAACAAACATATTTGGAAAACTCTACCTAATAGGAGCAGAATATACGTTCTTCTAAGGGAAACATGGGACAGTCTCCAAAAAAGGCCATATGATAGGATACAAAAGAAGTCTTAACAATTTTAACAAGACTGGAACCACACAAGGTATTTTTTCCCATCACAATGAACTGAGGCTAGAAATCGCTAACAGAACAAAAAGTAGAAAATTCACAAATATGTGGAAATTTAACAAATCACTGAATTAATGAATGGGTTAAAGAAGAAATCACAAAGGAAATCAGAAAACACCTTGAGACCAATGAAAATGAAAATAGAACATACCAAAACTTTCAAGATACAGTGAAAGCACTGCTAAGAAAGAAATTTATATGTCTAAATACCTTAATTATAAAAGAAGAAATATCTCAAATTATAACCTAACAGTATGCTTTAAGGAATTTGAAAAAAGAAGAGTAAACTAAACCTTAAGCTGGCAGAAGGAAGGAATAACAAAAATTAGAGTGGAGATTAAAGAATAGAAAAATACAGAAAAATCAACAAAACTAAAAATTGGTTCTTTGAAAACACCAACAGAATTGATGTCTTTAGTACCCAGACTAAGAAAAAGAGACTCAAATTACTAAAATCAGAAATAAAAGGAGACAATTCTACTGATTTTATGTAAATAAACAAACCGTTAAGGGAATACTATGGATAACTGAATGTCAACAAATTGGACAAATTCCTAGAAACATGCACTACTAAAACTAATGCAAGAAGGAGCAGAAAATCTGAGCAGACCTATAACAAGTAAGGAGATTGAATCACTAATCAAAAACTTCCCAAAAATGAAAAGCCCAGGATGATTTCTACTAAACACTCAAGAATACCAATTCTCAAACTTTCAAAATATTGAAGAGGAAGGAACATATTCTCTGAGGCCAGCAAAAGACATCAAAGAAAAATAAAACTATAGGTTAATACCTCTTATGAATATACATGCAAAATCCTCAACAAAATGCTAGCAAACAGGGAATGGGGAGAAGGGAATTGGAGGAAGGCAAAGGTACAAACTTCCAATTTAAAAAAATAAGCATTCTATTTAATAGTATGTATATATTTAATAAATACGTAATATACAACACACATAACTATAGTTACCACTGTTGTATGATATATATATGAAAAGTTACTGAGAGTAAATCCTGAGAGTTTCCATTACAAGGATAAATTTTTCCCTTTTTTTCCTTTTTATTGTATCTAAATAAGGTGACGTATGTTAACTAAACTTATTATGGTAATCACTTCACAATATATGTAAGTAAAACCTTTATGCTGTATACCTGAAACTCATACAGTGATGTATGTCAACTATATCTCAACAGAACTGGAAAAAAATGCAAGCAAACAAAAAGCAGCAGCATATTAAAAGGATTATACTACATTCTGGATAATCCCAGTGGTTTACCATATTCAAAAATCAATCAATGTTAATAACTACGTTAACAGAATGAAAGGGATTTAAGAAAACCAAATGATTATCTCAATTGATGCAGAGAAAGCCTTTCACAAACAACACTACTTCATGATATAAAAACAATAAACTACGTATTTCCTAAACATGATAAAAGCCAACTATGAAAAACCCAAATGGACATCCTACTCAATGGTCAAAGACTAAGTTTTTCCCCTAAGATCAGGAACAAGATGAGGCGGTCTACTATCACCATACAAGAACACAGTACTAGAAGTTCTAGTCAGAACATTTAAGCAAGAAAAAGAAATAAAAAGTATCCAACTTGGAAGAGAAATAAAATTATCTCTATTGGCAGATAATATGATCTTATATGTAGAAAACCCTAAACATTACTTACACACACACACACACACACACACACACAAACAGCTAAAGAACAAATTCAGCAAGGTCTCAGGATACAAAATCAATGCTCAAAAATCAGTTTCATTTCTATACAGGAGCAATGAACAATCCAAAAGGAAATTAAGAATATAATTTCATTTATAATAGCATCAAAAAGAATATTTAGTAATAAATGCAGCCATGGAGCATCAGACTTACACACTGAAACTACAGAGTGTTGCTGCAAAAAATTAAGACACAAATAAATGGAAAGACATCAAGATATCCTGTGTTCATGGACTGGAGGGCTTAATATTGTAAAGATATTAACCAAAGTGATATACAAACTCAGTGTAATCCTTATCAAAATCCCAATATTTTTTGCATAATCAGAAAAACCAATCCCAAAATTCATATGTAATCTCAAGAGAACCCAAATAGCAAAACTTATCGAAGTTGGGAGGTCTCATACTTCCTGATCTCCAAACTTACTACAAGGCTGCAGGTAATCAAAACACTGAGATACTGGCATTGAGACAGACATATAGACCATAAAATAGAATAGAAAGTCCAAAATAAATCCTCCCACATATGTTCAAATTATATCCTACATCAATAAAGAAGATGTGGTACATATACACAATGGAATATTATTCAGCCATAAGAAGAAAACAAATCCTACCATTTGCAACAACATGGATGGAGCTAGAGGGTATTATGCTCAGTGAAATAAGCCAAGCGGAGAAAGACAAATACCAAATGATATCACTCATCTGTGGAGTATAAGAACAAAAGAAAAACTGAAGGAACAAAACAGCAACAGAATCACAGAACCCAAGAATGGACTAACAGTTACCAAAGGGAAAGAGACTAGGGAGAATGGGAGGGTAGGGAGGGATAAGGGTGGGGAAGAAGAAAGGGGGTATTATAATTAGCATGTATAATGTGGGGGGTGGGGGAAAGGGGAGGGCTTTGCAACACAGAGAAGACAAGTAGTGATTCTACATCTTACTATGCTGATGGACAGTGACTGTAATGGGGTTTGTGGGGGGACTTGGGATAGGGGAGAGCCTAGTAAACATAATGTTCTTCATGTATCTGTAGATTAATGATAACAAAATTAAAAAAAAATTTTTTTTAAATTATATCCTACATCAGTACCAAAACCATTCAATGAGGTACAGTCTTTTTAACAGTGTTGGAAAGATGTGATACCACATGCAAAAGAATTAAGATAGGCCCTCACCTTATATTAACTTTAAAGGATGAAAGACCCAAATGAAGATCTAAAACCATGAAATTCTTAGGAAAAACTGAGAGGAAAAAGCTTATGACATTAGATTTCGCAATGATTTCTTAGATATGACACCAAAAGTGCAAGCAACAAAAGAAAACATAGACACTGGGCATTGTCAAATTTAAAACTTTTGTGCATCAAAGGACATTACCAACAGAGTGAAAAGGCCATGCACAGAATGGGAGGAAGTATTTGCAAATCACATATCTGATAAGGGATTAATATCCAGAATGCATAAAGAACTCCTACAACAACAAAAAGACAATCCAATTTAAAAATGGGCAAAGGACTGAATTTGACATTCCTCCAGACCTTTTCTACAAATGGCCAATAAGCACATGAAAAGATGCTCAATATCCTTAGTCATTAGAGAAATACAAAACAAAACTATGAAGATATACCACTTCAAATTTGTTAGGATGGTCATTATAAAAATAAATAAATAAAAGTAAATAACAAGTGTTGGCAAGGATGCAGGAAAACTGAATCCTTTGTACATTGCTGGTACTATCATAAAATGGTACAACCACTGTGGAAGACAATATGGTGATTTCTCAGAAAAAAAATTTATAATACAATCTCACAATTCCACTTCTGAGTATATACCCAAAAGAACTGAAAGCAGGGAACTGAACAAATATTTTTATACCAATGTTCATAGCAGCAATATGCACACTAGCCAAAAGGTACTAACAACCCATGTGTCCATCAACATATGAACTGATAAACAAAATGTTGTATATACATACAGTAGAATATTAATCAGCCTTAAAAAGGTTAATTGAAGTCTTTTGACCATTTTTAAAAATTTGGTTGTATTTTTTCTTACTCTAGAGTCTTGAGAGTTCCTTATATATTCTTGACATAAGTCCTTTGCTGAATATGTGCTTTGCAAATATTTCTTCCAGTCCACATCTTGTCTACAATCTTTCCAGAACCTGTTTTTATTTTGAAGTTTGTCACTTTTTTCTTACATGTTTAATATCTGAGAACCCTACCTAACCTCAGTTCACGAAGAAATTCTCCTATATTTTCTTCTAAAATGTTTACATTGAATATTACACTCTTAAATCTGTGACCTACTGTGAGTTAATTTTTGTATGAGTGAGATTTAGTTCAAGATTTAATCAGCTTAAAAAGGAAATTCTGATACATGCTACAGTGCAGGTGAACCTTGAAAACATAGTGAAATGAGCCAGTCATTAAGAGACAAATATTGTATGATTCTATTTATATGAGGTATCTAGAATAGTGAAATTCATAAAGTAGAATGTCCAATTTTTAAGGAACTGCCAAGCTCTTTTCTAAAGTGGCCGTACATCCCCCCAACCCCAGCAGTGTATGGGAGTCCTAGTGGCTTTGCATCCTTACCAGCATTTGACCACATGACTGAGCAATCCCACTTATAGGTGTTTACCAACAGCAATGCAACTGAAGGTCACACAAAAACGTGTACAGAAAGGCTTATAGTTCTGCTCATAATGGCCAAAAAAGGGAAGAAACCCATACATCCTCCAATGGGTGGACAGAAAACTGTGGTACATGCATATAAAATAAAACAATATTCTGCACTAAAAAGGAATGAGAAGACCTTCTGATGGGATTAAAGATGGCGGCATGAGAGGAGAGACAGAGGCTTCCTCCTAAAACTGGATACAATTAGAAAATTTAATTGGCGCAACTAATCCTGAGAGAGCAACAAGAAAGAGGATAGCATCAGACTGCACACACCTGGAGAAAAGAGGAGACCTCACTGAATTGGGTAACGTACCAGACCGCGGGATCCGAGCCCCTCCCCCACTCCAGCTCGCCGGCGGGAGGAAGAGAAACGGAGCAGGGAGGGAGTGGAAGGCTTGGGACTGCTGAATACCTAGCTCCGGAGATCTGCTCTGGGAGCACAAAGCTACATTTCATGGTGCTTTCATGAGACTCGCATGACTACTGGGTTGGAAAGTTAATGCAGGCAGAGTTCCTGGGGAGACTGGGAATCCGGCCGCTTGTGGAAAGCAGGGATCCATATCTGGCTGCTCTGGGACAAAAACTTATACCTAGGTGACCGGCCCACTGGCTCAGGCAGTGGAGACAGACACAGCAGCCGGGAGGTGGGGAACAGCTCTTTCCTCCCCACAGGCACCAGTAACGCTCCCCTGCGACCCCCGACATTGCTTCAGGGGCTGAGCAGCTCCATAATAGAGCTTCTGGACACTAGAGGGCGCCATATACAAACATGAAATGCCAAAGGAACCTTGTCCAGAGTAAAATTATTAATACAACTCCTGAGAAAGATTTAAATGATATGGACCTCGTGACTCTTCCTGAAAGGGAGTTCAAAATAAAAATCATCAACATTCTAATGGAGGTATGGAAAGACATCCAAGAACTCAGGAATGAATTTAGGTCGGAGATCCAATCATTGAAGAACACGGTGGAGGGTATTAAAAGCAGGTTGGATATGGTGGAGGAGACAATAAATGAAATAGAAACTAGAGAAGAGGAATACAAAGAAGCTGAGGCACAGAGAAAAAAGGATCTCTTAAAAATGAAAGAATATTGAGAGAACTATGTGACCAATCCAAGCGGAACAATATTCGCATTATAGGGGAACCAGAAGAAGAAGAAGAGAGAGAAAGGGATAGAAAGTGTCTTTGAGGAGGTAGTTGCTGAAAACTTCCCCAATCTGGGGAAGGAGATAGTCTCTCAGGCCATGGAGATCCACAGATCTCCCAACACAAGGGACCCAAGGAAGACAACACCAAGACACATAGTAATTAAAATGGGAAAGATCAAGGATAAGGACAGACTGCTAAAAGTAGCCAGAGGCAGAAATAAGATCACATACAAAGGAAAGTCCATCAGGCTAACATCAGACTTCTCAGCAGAAACTTTACAGGCCAGAAGGGAGTGGCATGATGTATTTAATGCAATGAAGCAGAAGGGCCTGGAACCAAGACTACTTTACCTGGCAAGATTATCATTTAAATTTGAAGGAGGGATTAAACAATTTCCAGAAAAGCAAAAGCTGAGAGAGTTTACCTCCCACAAACCATCTCTGCAGTCTATTTTGGAGGGACTGCTATAGATGGAAGTGTTCCTAGGGTTGGACGGCTGTCTGTCACCAGAGGTAGTAAAACCATGGTAGGGAGGGTGGAGCAGCTGATTGGGAGACAAATGCAAAATTAAACTGACTATCTCCAAAGTCAATCAAGGGATAGACAAAAAGTATAGAATCTGATACCTAATATATAAGGAATGAAGGAGGAAGTAAAAGGAGGAGAAATAGAAAAGAACCTTTAGATTGTGTTTGTAACAGCATACTAAGTGAGTTAAGTTAGACTCTGAGATAGTAAGTTAAGTAACCTGGAACGTTTGGTAACCATGAATCTAAAACCTGAAATGGCAATAAGTACATACCTATCAATAATCACCCTAAATGTAAATGGACTGAATGCACCAATCAAAAGACACAGAGTCACTGAATGGATAAAAAAACAAGACCCATCTATATGCTGCTTACAAGAGACTCACCTCAAACCCAAAGACATGCACAGACTAAAGACAAGGGATGGAAAAAGATATTTCATGCACACAATAGGCAGAAAAAAGCAGGTGTTGCAGTACTAGTATCAGACAAAATAGACTTCAAAACAAAGAAAGTAACAAGAGATAAAGCAGGACATTACATAATGATAAAGGGCTCAGTCCAACAAGAGGATATAACCATTATAAATATATATACTCCCAACACAGGAGCACCAGCATATGTGAAACAAATACTAACAGAACTAAAGGAGGAAATAGAATGCAATGCATTCATTTTAGGAGACTCCAACACACCATTCACTCCAAAGGACAGATCCAACAGACAGAAAATAAGTAAGGACACAGAGGCACTGAACAACACACTAGAACAGATGGACCTACTAGATATCTATAGAAGTCTACACCCAAAAGCAACAGGATACACATTCTTCGCAAGTGCACATGGAACATTCTCCAGAATAGACCACATAGTAGGCCACAAAAAGAGCCTCAGTAAATTCCAAAAGATTGAAATCCTACCAACCAACTTTTCAGACCACAAAGGTATAAAACTAGAAACAAATTGTACCAAGAAAGCAAAAAGGCTCACAAACACATGGAGACTTAACAACACGCTTCTAAATAGTCAATGGAGCAACGACCAAATTAAAATGGAGATCCAGCAATATATGGAAATAAATGACAACAACACAAAGCCCCAACTTCTGTGGGACACAGTGAAAGCAGTCTTAGGAGGAAAGTATATAGAAATCCAGGCATATTTAAGAAGGAAGAACAAACCCAAATGAATAGTCTAACATCACAATTATCGAAATTGGAAAAAGAAGAACAAATGAGGCCTAAAGTCAGCAGAAGGAGGGACATAATAAAGATCAGGGAAGAAATAAACAAAATTGAGAAGAATAAAACAATAGAAAGAAATCAATGAAACCAAGACATGGTTCTTTGAGAAAATAAACAAAATAGATAAGCCCCTAGCCAGACTTATTAAGAGAAAAAAGAGAATCAATACACATCAACAGAATCAGAAACAAAAAAGGAAACATCACGACAGACCCAACAGAAATACAAAGCATTATTAGAGACTACTATGAAAACCTATATGCTAAGAAGCTGGAAAACCTAGAAGAAATGGACAACTTCCTAGAAAAATACAACCTTCCAAGACTGACCAAGGAAGAAACACAAAATCTAAAAAAACCAATTAACAGCAAATAAATTGAAGAGTTAATCAAAAAACTACCCAAGAAAAAAACTCCCGGGCCAGGTGGATTTACCTCAGAATTTTATCAGACATACAGAGAAGATATAACACCCATTCTCCTTAAAGTTTTCCAAAAAATAGAAGAGGAGGGAATACTCCCAAACTCATTCTATGAAGCCAGCATCACCCTAATACCAAAACCAGGCAAAGACCCCACCAAAAAAGAAAATTACAAACCAATATCCCTGGATGAACGTAGATGCAAAAATACTCAGTAAAATATTAGCAAACCGAATTCAAAAATATATCAAAAGGATCATACACCACGACCAAGTGGGATTCATCCCAGGGATGCAAGGATTGTACAACATTCGAAAATCCATCAACATCATCCACCACATAAACAAAAAGACAAAAACCACATGATCATCTCCATAGATGCTGAAAAATTATTCGACAAAATTCAACATCCATTCATGATAAAAACTCTCAGCAAAATGGGTATAGAGGGCAAGCACCTCAACATAATAAAGGCCATATATGATAAACCCACAGCCAACATCATACTGAACACCAAGAAGCTGAAAGCTTTTCCTCTGAGATCGGGAACAAGACAGGGATGCCCACTCTCCCCACTGTTATTTAACATAGTACTGGAGATCTTAGCCATGGCAATTAGACACAACAAAGAAATACAAGGAATCCAGATTGGTAAAGAAGTTAAACTGTCACTATTTGCAGATGACATGATATTGTACATGAAAAACCCTAAAGACTCCACTCCAAAACTACTAGAACTGATATCAGAATACAGCAAAATTGCAGGATACAAAATTAACACACAGAAATCTGTAGCTTTCCTATACACTAACAATAAACCAATAGAAAGAGAAATCAGGAAAACAATTCCATTCACAATTGCATCAAAAAGAATAAAATACCTAGGAATAAACCTAACCAAAGAAGTGAAAGACCTATACCCTGAAAACTACAAAACACTCTCAAAAGAAATTAAAGAGGACACTAACAAATGGAAACTCATCCCATGCTCCTGGCTAGGAAGAATTAATATAGTCAGAATGACCATCCTGCCCAAAGCAATATACAGATTTGATGCAATCCCTATCAAAATACCAACAGCATTCTTCAGTGAACTGGAACAAATAGTTCAAAAATTCATATGGAAACACCAAAGACCCTGAATAGCTAAAGCAATCCTGAGAAGGAAGAATAAAGTGGGGGGGATCTCACTCCCCAACTTCAAGCTCTACTACAAAGCCACAGTAATCAAGACAATTTGGTACTGGCACAAGAACAGAGCCACAGACCAATGGAACAGAATAGAGACTCCAAACATTAACCCAAACATATATGGCCAATTAATATACGATAAAGGAGCCATGGACATACAATGGGGAAATGACAGTCTCTTCAACAGATGGTGCTGGCAAAACTGGACAGCTACATGTAAGAGAATGAAACTGGATCACTGTCTTACCCCATACACAAAAGTAAATTCAAAATGGATCAAAGACCTGAATGTAAGTCATGAAACCATAAAACTCTTAGAAAAAAACATAGGCAAAAATCTCTTGGACATAAACATGAGTGACTTCTTCATGAACATATCTCCCCGGGCAAGGAAAACAAAAGCAAAAATGAACAAGTGGGACTATATCAAGCTGAAAAGCTTCTGTACAGCAAAGGACACCATCAATAGAACAAAAAGGTACCCTACAGTATGGGAGAATATATTCGTAAATGACAAATCCGATAAAGGCTTGACATCCAAAATATATAAAGAGCTCACGCACCTCAACAAAGAAAAAGCAAATAATCCAATTAAAAAATGGGCAGAGGAGCTGAACAGTTCTCCAAAGAAGAAATTCAGATGGCCAACAGACACATGAAAAGATGCTCCACATCGCTAGTTATCAGAGAAATGCAAATTAAAACCACAATGAGATATCACTTCACACCAGTAAGGATGGCTACCATCCAAAAGACAAACAACAACAAATGTTGGCAAGGTTGCGGAGAAAGGGGAACCCTCCTCCACTGCTGGTGGGAATGTAAATTAGTTCAACCATTGTGGAAAGCAGTATGGAGGTTCCTCAAATAGCTCAAAATAGACTTACCATTGACCCAGGAATTCCACTTCTAGGAATTTACCCTAAGAATGCAGCACTCCAGTTTGAAGAAGACAGATGCACCCCTATGTTTATCGCAGCACTATTTACAATAGCCAATAAATGGAAGCCAATAAGTGTCCATCAGTAGATGAATGGATAAAGAAGATGTGGTACATATACACAATACAATATTATTCAGCCATAAGAAGAAAACAAATCCTACAATTTGCAACAACATGGATGGAGCTAGAGGGTATTATGCTCAGTGAAATAAGCCAGGCGGAGAAAGACAAATACCAAATGATATCACTCATCTGTGGAGTATAAGAACAATGGAAAAACTGAAGGAACAAAACGGCAGCAGAATCACAGAACCCAAGAACGGACTAACAGTTACCAAAGGGAAAGAGACTGAGGAGAATGGGAAGGTAGGGAGGGATAAGGGCAGGGAAGAAGAAAGGGGGTATTATGATTAGCATGTATCATGTGGGGGTTGGGGGAAAGGGGTGGGCTATGCAACACAGAGAAGACAAGTGGTGATTCTACAACATCTTGCTATGCTGATGGACAGTGACTGTAATGGGGTTTGTTGGAGGGACTTGGGGTAGGGGAGAGCCTAGTAAACATAATGTTCTTCATGTAATTGTAGATTATTGATAACAAAATAAATAAAAAGTTAAAAAAACATGTAA
This sequence comes from Manis pentadactyla, assembly GCF_030020395.1. Classification (NCBI taxonomy): domain Eukaryota; kingdom Metazoa; phylum Chordata; class Mammalia; order Pholidota; family Manidae; genus Manis; species Manis pentadactyla. The sequence continues at coordinate 25,913,658 of NC_080033.1, forward strand.
CGATAAAAAAAAAAAGGAATGAACTTCCAACACACAGAACAACTTGGATGTGGCATTTTGTTAAGTGAAAGCAGTCTCAACAGATTACAAAGTACATGATTCAATTTATATGATATTCTGGAAAAGGCAAAATCAATAGTGAGAGACAGATCAGTGGCTGTCAGATTTTAGGGGAACAGGTAGGGTGCAAAAGGGAAGCATGAGCAAGTTTTTGGTGAGATCCTGTGTCCTGACTGTGGTTTATCCTGTATTCTAACCTGTGGACTGATTATGACACTGGTTAAACAAATCTTTACATGTGCTATAACTCCTAGAACAGTAGAACAAATTAAAAGTCAACTGCACTCTGATAATTTTAAAAATTAAAAATGACTTTTAAAAGCTGGTCATATTTGTATTAAATAGCAAAAAAGCAAGAAAGATGTGAATATAAGGGTAGGGAACTCTTAAGAAATCTTCCTCAGAGCCATGTCCTCTAAAACCTTTTGTTTTTGTTATTGTTGTGTTAAATCCATTTTGTCCTATATTTTAACATGCAATAATCTCCCTCCACCTCCCCTCATTACCCTGTCAACTGTTAAGGCAGATGACTGTATATGTAACTGTTTAAGGTTTGACTGTTCTTCTGCCTTAAGAAAAAGTTTTTTCTTGATAAATATTAAATACAGCAAAATGTCTATTAAACATTTTCTTCAGTTATAAGTTATCATAAAACTGTGTGAATAAGACAACTTTTTAGAATCTATCGCAATAGGTTCTCAAACAATTTATATTAAGTATTCTGAAAATCATTTTAGATATCAAAAATGGTCATTTCCCAAAACATATTTAACATTGGAAAGTGCTCTACCAAAATACACTTTTCTGTTCTAGAGCTGTATTCCCTTCTATTAAAAGTATCCTCCCATTTTATATTGTCATAATTGATTCTAAAACTTTCTTTAGAGAAATACCCATATGATAATGAAAGTGAACAAACTCCAAGATTACAAATTGATTTCTATCAGCAGAGCTACTCCAGTAAATAGACTTCCTCATTAAGAAAAGCCTTTACGAAAAGATTATGCCCATTCTCTTTCCTCTATTTTAATGTAGTATCACAAAATATCTAAGTATGTTTCAATTACAAACTTACAGGAGTTGATTTGCAATTAGTCTCTCCAAATACAGATCCCAGATTTTCAGTGAGCAAATGAGTTCTCTAACTAGTAGTACCCACTCATATATATTGGTGAAATTTCAAATTTAGAAAACTCAGCTGTTTTCTATCTATATGACTTCATTTATACAGGATACCAAAAGAAAATCTCAAACATACATTTAACTAGAAGGTTGAAAAGGGAGGGGTGATAGTATACTATCAATTTAAGTACGCAATGATAGAAATAAGAATATAGATTAGATATTAAGTAAGCTGAGTTTTAAAATGAACTCAAGTTAAAACCCAAGCCAATCCATCCAACTGCACAGTATATGTGTAGATATGTATACGCCAACAAACAATATCCTAGATAAACACAACTTAAAGAACCACCTCACTAAAGTGAGGGTGAAACCTGAAACTAGTTAGCAACTATAAGGGAACCATTTTAGGTAGCACCCCTCCACACCTAGCCTTATTAGATGAAAATTATGACTTCTTCCAAACCACAACACATGCTTAAGAACTGTTTCTACTTTTGTAAATAGGTATTTCTCTTAGTTCAAATAAGTAGAAAATAAATTTCTTCTGTGTACTAACGTTATCAAAAGCAAAAGCAAGTCGTGGGGGGGACTTGGTGAAGGGGGGAGCCTAGTAAACATAGTATCTTTCATGTAATTGTAGATTGATACCAAAAATAAACAAACAAACAAATAAATAAATAAAAAAGCAAGAGCAAGTCTATGAAAGCACTGAAAACAAACCAATTACAAAATATGAAATAATTCCAATTCTTATGTCTTCCCAACATTATATGTAATGACTTTTACATTTTGTAATTTCTGAACACATGCCAATATGGGTGGTACTTCCAACCCAGATATTCCATTCACCAACTCACATTCTGAAATGTTGGTTCTACTTAAATTACCTAAATTTCAACAGAATCACAAAAAGCCTGAACTAATAAATTATGGAAGATAACTTTTAGTAACAAATAGCCATCATCTGTAATTGGTACATACGCTCTTTCCGATGCTCCACTAAGCCCACAGCCTGCTTTGCTGAGCACTTTGCAAACCAATTGTCCCCAAGTAAAACAGTGACTTCGTTAGTATGGACAAGTTTTCCTGGCATGAAGGCAAAGGGGCCAAATGGTACCTATTGTTTAAAAAAAGAGAGATAAAAGGAGAGGAAGGAGGAGAGGAAGGAAAAAAAATTTAAACACTAAAAAATGTTTTGTGAAACACTTAGCATTAAAAGCTCTGTGTTGAGGTCTTTTATCTATATACTAAGAAAAATAAAACATCAAATTCACAGAAATCTAACATTATATTAAAGTTTTACTAGAAAACCTATAGAAAATTGTTTTGTTACTAAATCAACTTTAAAACAGGAGAAGAAAATAAGCACATTTACATACAGTTTTCAAAGATTTTAGAATCTCTGGATGTTTATACTTTGTTCATTCATAAATTTAAATGAAAGCAAGGTAGGGAAGAAGTATTAACAAAGAATACCTTTGATTAAAAAAAATGGAAAGTATTTCTAATAAAATAGCCATTTTTACATAGCAGAAATCAACAAACAGCTTTAATGAGACTACACAACTTACAGAATACTTGGGCTAGTGTAATTAACAACAAAGTCTTCATGAAAAAGAATACTCTTGCATGAAAGAATCTAATCCAGGGCACACAAATACATCACACTATGTCGATATGAAGATCATTCAAACAAAATTAGCAGTATATTTTTATATACAAATCAATGTTCTAGGGTTTAATTCTGTGAATTATACAACATCATGGCCTATTCCTACTCTGGCTAACAGGGATCAACTAAATGCCATATTTCTGTCTTAATTACAATTTTCTAACAGTAAATTTGCATACCAAATGTGTCAAATTTTGTGCTAACATTTATGCCATTTATGTCATAATGTGATAATATAAATCTGAAAAAAGGAAAACAAGTAAATATCAACTATTACTATGCTTAGTGTATTATTATAAAATAAAACAAACCAAATAAAACAAACCTTTGCTCTGACAGTTACCTCTGATACAGTCCATGAGCTTGCTGATTTGTGAATCAATACACATACAGTAAGGACACATCATTGTACTTTACATAGTATCTTTACAAGAAACAACATACTACTTTAAAGAAACACGACCAAACATACCATGATATTATAGGACAACTTATCAGGCAAGGTACTGAGTCTTTCTTGAAGGGCATTATAGTCATTATCTACCTTCTTCCTGTTGACAAGAAAATACCAAATACTAAATGAAAACAAAACTTAACAATTCTTCCAGTGGCTATGTATAGTAAGACAAGCTAACCAAAAACCTAATTTTAGCAATTTAAATATTAAAGTATTTTTTTATTTTAAACTCATTTTTACAAAATTTAGCAATGGCCTTATTCATTCCACCATACATTTATCAAAGAACTAAGACTCTCAGGGTTTTTGGCTTTCAGAATTAGAACTCTCACACCTTGAGAATTCGTTTCTAAGACAGAAGATCATCTGAACTAAATAAAAGTCAGAAATTAAGGGAGATGGTGAAGATGGGCCTGATGTTTGGAGGGAAACAGGGACTCAAGATGAAGGAAGAAGAAATTTAATAAAGCTTTTGAGTGAATAAACACTGGCTGTGAAGTAGAAATAATGAACAGAAATCTGAGCAGATGCTTCAGTCCTCCTCAGAAAACTTCAGGCTGAAAAATGTAATCATCAACCCTTCAGTTATTTATACTAATGTGATTAAGGTGAGAGAGAATAAACCAGGGACTAAAGAAATTAAGTAGAGGCAATACAAAAAGCATTTTGATCTGTCTTTGGAGTCTGTTTCATGTTATATCAAAACAGCTACCCAATAAATTAATTCCAAACAACCAAAAAATGTAATCTGTAGAAGCAGAGATGGTTATATGTTTCCACTCTATGAACCCTACCCGCTTCTTACACCTGCTGGAAATGAATAGCCCTACACTAACATGGCTGTTTACAAACCTCTGGAGATTAGGTTTCCTAAGGGTTCCCTGCTAGGGTGTGTAAGCTGCAGGCAAAACCAGAGCACTGAAATTTTTTAAAGCAGAAGGGTGTTGTCAATTTAATAAAACAAGAACAAAATCTCACCAATTCAGCAAGTAACTTAAAAGAACATGTAGATATTGTCAAATTGAAATCAGGATAAACTGCAACACAGACAATCGCTCTCCAGATAATAAAAATTATTGCCTTATAAAGTCATGCAATTGGTTTCAGTTTACCCCTTAGCTCCTCTAAAGTAACAGTAGCATAATTAATAAAAATTATCTCATTTAGTCTTTAAGAATATCAAGAAGTTTCACATATACATTATGTTACCCATCGTAAAACTATTCCTGCAGTAAATGTCACTTATCAACATCATCCTCTTACAAATGAGAAAGTAGAAGGAAGATGGAAACCAGATCTCCTCTATCAAGGAGAGGTAAGCAATGAATTTAACCTAGATCTTCTAATCTCTATTCTTTCAAACAAGCCTTTTCAATTTCTAGTGTTCAACAGCTTTTTAAAAAAAAACTTTCCCCCAAATCACTTTTTATAAACTTAAAATGTATTTAAGACCCAAAATCATCCTTCTTGATAAATTTCTGTATGAATAAAATAGTTAAAAAAAAGAACTTTATGCACAGGGCTACACACCAGAAAGAAAGATGGCTTTGAAGTCAGACCAGAAGGTGAATCCCAGCTCCACCACTTAACATATATTAATTAACCCTAGTCTTAGTATTTTGAATGGTAAAACTGGAAATAATGCCTAACTATCTCACAGGTTCAAGAGAATGAAATATAAAAGGTTTAACACTCTGCCTAGCATTGAACAACTTCCATGACGCATCAAAAAATACCAATTCTAAAATTTTCAAGAGAAAGTATTACCAAGGTAAGATTCCACTAGGTTAAATTCATTCAATTTGGTATTAACAGCCTATCTCACTGAAAGACAGTGTAGCTAAATGTAACCATTCAGAGGGCTTTGGAGACAGGGTAAGTATGCGCAATAAATGGGATACTGTCTACAAAGATCTGATTCGGTACAATTCCTGCACATAGTAAATACTATTAAATCTACAGAACACTAACAGTTTCTGTGTTTTAGATAAGTAATTTTGCAAATATTCAAGGACTATACATTAGCATAGATGCCTGAATGTTCCTAAGATTGTTAAAAAACTAGTACTAAAGTTAGCATTCTCAGTATGTCTTACTTTGACTACACCTGGAAAAAGGAGACTTCCTAACAAGACAGCTCTTTTATACATCAAAAGAACAGTAGATTCAACCAAAGATAATACAAGTGATCAACGTCAGTATTCCAAATCAAGCATGTTCAGTTTTAAAGTTATCAATAATTTTCTCAAGAACAAAAATGAGGACATCTTGGAGAATAGTTTAAGACTGGATTTGCTATTTCTAAACTAAAAAAAAAATTTTTTTTAAGGGAAAGATAATTTGAAATGCAGCCCGTGCCGAAGTCCTTTTTGAAGAGAGACAAGCAGGAGACAAGCAGTGTCTCTAGGAGAAATTATGACTTGAGGAACTCTCTATCTAAAGGCCTCACTAGTGTAAATACCCAGGATCAAGCGCTTGGCCAGAGTTATTGACAGTCTCTCTAATACTTAGGGCTTAAATAATCCCATTAGAGATCACAAAGCCCATGCAGCAGAAAATACAAAAATGATTCTAAGAACTATTGTGTTACAGAAGATAAATAGGAGATCATTATTTGTACCAAAATTGAACAGATTTTTTTCTATTTTACTACTTAGATATAACTTTTTGGACACTATAGACATATTAAAATATGCAGTCAAAAGAGGCAATTGCTTAAAATACTTTGGTAACTACACCTGGAAAAAGGAGACTTCCTAACAAATGGGGGGACTTTCCAAGAAAATGGGGGAATATGAGAGGAACTCCATATTTTTAATATTCTCCTTAAATGCAACTGACAAAAAAAACAACCAAAACACCTTTATAAGGGAAAAAAGCTTGTTAGAAGCAAGTGATAGAAACTCCAATTAACAGCTTTAAAAAAATTAAAAAGGGAAATAAAACTACAATCACTAAGGTTTTGCTAATTTTCAATTTAAGTACAAAGTTGAAATAGGCAGAAAATATTGACATTAAACTCATTTTTAAAAATTTATCATTCTCTTTCCTTTTACCCAATATCCTAAACAAAAAAGTGAAAACAAAAGATCTTAAAAGAGAAAAAAAGGAAAAGGGTTTTACATTAGTATTAGTATCTAGGTTAATCAAGGGCAAAGTAAAAATTTTTTTATTTTAAGAAATTATAAAACCCAAAGATTTTGGAATATACATGAGTAAACACATGATCCTTAGAAATCACTGTTAGTCCATCATACCCTAGAACTTCCTTAAGAATCCAAGAAAACCTTTGTTTCAATTCAATTCACCATTTATTGAGCACCTCCTCTGCAACCAAGCCTTATGCCATATGCTGCAGGGATCATCACTCAAATATAGTATGACTTCTTTTTTTTTTTTGCAAAGCTTCTTTGTTAAAGATCCACTGGTTTGGTGGGTGCCTGGGTTTTTTAATCTCTAAAATTAAGAAAATAGAATAATATTAAGTTCAGGCATGGATTATATGTAACAAAAGAAGTCTTCTTACTAAAGAAAGCAATAATCTTTTTTTTTTCAAGGTATCTTCTTAAATAGTCTAAAACTGCTAAGGTTATATTAAACAATAAAAACATTCTTGAAAGGATCTACATTGTTACGCTTTCTGCAATTTGGTGGGAAGGGGAACACATCAAAAATTTTAATGTATCTGTATTAACAGTACTTTTTTTTTCATGGTGGTGGCAAAATACTCTTAAATGAAATATACTATAAAATTCAGACAATATGGTAGCATATTTCTTTTTCTCAATTCTATTATACCTAGGAAACTTACATCATCAGAAGATACTGATGAAATAATCCATGTTCTTTACATTTTATGAGTCCATTAGAAAAGTTATTAGGAATAGATACAAAAATCAATGTAAATATCAAAACTTAATTTTTCAAAAGTTAATCAAACAAAATTACCCAAAAGGAGACAAATACAGCTAACATTCTACTAGATTTCTTCAATTTAACTTTTCGACAATGAGATGACCAAGTACAATGGATATACACAGCAAAGCGGGGACAGGAGTTTGTTCTAGTGTTCTCTCCACCAACAACCACGCACATGTAACTTCAAACCGGTCAGTTTCATAGGTACCTGTTTCTTCATTCATTAGTATTCTTTATTCTCCAAGAATAAAATGAGATGTGAATTCAAAGTAAGACGGTTTTAAAGTTGCATAAAAAAAAATTAAGCTGAACAAAATGCCCTTAAGTACCTAGTTCAGTTAGCTCTAGATGATGAGTTAGGAGGTATTTTTTATTTTATCTTCCAAATTTTCTGCAACTGATATATACGTAACAAATCAGAAGGGAGGGTCCTTTTAGAAAAGATGAGTTTAGATGTGTTAAGTTTATAATGACTTAAAGCTTTGAATTTTTGTGTCAGTTTCTACTTAAATCTAACCATAATTTATAGGTTTTGTCATTTCAATTTTTATTTTCTGCGCTTTATTTCTAAAGTCTCTTTTAGAAAAAAGAATATTTTATGTGCTTTCTTCTTAGAGTAATGATTCATAACCCATTAAGGTCACTGATACCTATGAGAAACTGATAAAAACTCTAGATCCCTTCCTGAGGAAAAGGCCTTACTTTCTGCATGTAATTTCAAAAAATGCCCACTCTCAGATCCCTTGAGATTAGTTTCTTTCAAGATGTCTTGAAACAGAAAAAGAAGCAATCTTGGTTTTAAACCCACCAAATATGTAAAATTCTCAGCATTATCTTTAACTCACTTGATTTAAATAAAAAGAAAAATGGGAAAAACTACCATCAATTTGGTCATGAGTTCAATATAATTAGTAAAAAAGTTAAACTTCATGCATGGCTCAATTTTTTTACAAGCCTACATTCTCCTTAGTCATATGCTGATACCCACCGCTCTTAAGTTTAGAATTTAGCACTGAGTGATAATTCAGTGTTGACTCTGATGTTACACTTTTGCATCTTCAAACAAGCACTGTTGTTGCAATATTCATACCTTCACCCTCATGTAGTGCTCTTCTGTGCTTCAAAGTTTTATTGTATGTTTCTCTTATTTTTCAAAAAAAAATTAATGGAAAATGAAAACAATCGAAGGTGCAGAGAGGTTAGTTTTCAAGCCTAACAGTTAAGACAAAGAAGAAAAATCTTGAGATGTACCAAATCAAATTGAGATATAGCCTCAATCAGATGTATTAATCAGATAAATCACTGGACTTAAGCTGATAGAGGGAAATTGTGAACCAAAGTATATGGACACTGGAAATATATCATCAAAGTCTGTGTTCTAATGAACAGGTGTAATTAGAAATTTTTTAAATAGTTTAAACTCCTTGGGAAAAAGAATTCCCTGAAAAAACATATAATTTTGCATTTTATTTTAGAAATGCATTAAGAATTAAACTAGTGAGGTTCTTTCAAAAACATGATACGAAGACTAGGGGACTCCCAGAAGTTAACAAATTCTAATTACAATTTAAAAATCATTAGCCCTTTAAAAAAAGAAAGGAAAGAAAAAAGCATTCACAGTTTGACTTTATTGACATAAACAGACATAACAAAATTAAGAAGGTGGTGAGAATAAAACAGAATGTTTTAAAAAGAGCTACAGGGAGAGAGAATTAGGTTCTTTATAATTATGAGTAAATTCATCTTTGTTCTTTTTTTATTTAAACCTTTCTGTAAACAAGTATGTATTCATTTTACATTCAGTAAAAAACTAAAACCTAATTCAGAATTTGTTAAAAAAAAATTTTTTTTTGCATCTTCATTTGTTTTGAAACATCACAAGCACTCCAAAACTTACTTAACATTCCAACCCATGTACTAAAATGCCACACCAAAAAAAAACTATGCAAGAACTTGAAGAATGAGAGAGAAGGGGATTTACACAGATGATTCCTCCCTCTTGCCCTTGCCCCTAATGGCACTTCCATAAATAAATACATAAATCACAACAACAGAAATATGTAAAATCTTCAGAAGGTTTGGAAGTTGCTCTCTGCTCCACTGGAAGTGTGTGTTGGGGTAGAGGGGGAGAACACAAAAATGAAAAAGCCCAAAAAGAAGGTGCTATACAAAACAGTGACTAAAAACTGTGGTCAGTAAAATGGGACTCTGAAAAATATGGTTTCCAAATTAACCTAACACTGAAGAATGAAGTCATCACCATGAATAATTTTTTCTTAATTTTATAAGAATGCAGTCAATATTTCACAGATATGCATTAATAAAATAAATTTTATATAAGCATATCAAAGCAAGTCAGGAAAGCACTGTTTCAGGTAATTCATGGGAAATACACTGTAAGCCACAATACTGTTAGGATGGAATAATTTGATGCTTTTATGGGACAAGGAATCCCTCAAAAACATCAGACATAGATATAGATATCCATCTGTTCCATCTACAGATATTCATTTAATTCCTACAAATCAACACAAGTAATGAGACTTTTTTTGTGGAACATGTTCAACAGAAGTCATCTATAGTGCATTAAAAAAGACCATAAATTCTTTGTCACTCCTCCCACCAACAGGTGGAGTCTATTCCCCCATATTCTGAATCTGGGCTGACTTGGTAATTTCTTTACACCAACAGAATGTGGCACTGCAGCTTCCATTTGTGCTTCCCTGAGATCATCATATAAAGTAAGCCAAATGAAAGAGCACATGGACAGAGAGGCCCAGCTAACAGCCAGCACCAGCCCCCAGATTTGTGCGTGAGGCCATTCTGGACAACCCAGCTGATGCATCCACCAGAAAGCTGTAACCACACTAGTGGGCCCGAACAAGACTAGCAGAAGAACAATACAAGGAAGTCTGGTCCAATACACACATCCACAAAATCATACACAAGTAAATGGTTGTTTTTTGAAGTCACAAAGTTTTGGAGTAATTTTATTAAGGAGTAATAAATAATGGATAAGACAGCTTAGCAAATATTTTGAGTTGTAAAAGCTGTACTCTCAAGTGATTTGGCCATTATATACTGTTTTTAAAAGGTAGTGTCAAATCTTATTTGGTAAAGCCAAAAACTAGACATTTGACACATGATAAAGTTTATGGGAACAAAATAAAGAATAAGAATTAATAAAGAATTAATTAATCTCCAAAGTATAGTATTAAATGAACAGTGTACAGTCTAATACTGTTTTTGTCAAAAGGCTGGAGACAGAATGTAAATAAATATGTGCATAAATACACGTACACATATACCCCTCATGCAAATAATTTCTGAAAAGAGTTGCAAGAAATTGGTAAAATACAATGGTTCACAAAGAATAGACTGAGAACCAGGGACAAGGGTAGAAGGAAAACTACACACTATTTATACCCTTTTATGCTTCTTAAATTTTGAACTATATAAATATGCTGTATAATTTAAAGTTTTTTAATTTAAATTTTTTAAAGTTAATGTAGAATCTTTTGTGTCTTAAAGATATATACTTAAATATTTCCAGATGGAATGTGTTTTAGATTCATTTCAAAATAGTTGGAGGTGGGGGTAGAGGGTAGGATAGACTATTTAAATGCAACAGTTTTGATGAAACCATGAGTTAGTAATTACTGAAGTTGAGTGACGGGTACATTTGAGCTCACTATGCTACTCTGTCCTCTTTTGGTGGTTGCTTTGTTTCTTCTTTTTATTTATTCATCTGACAATTAAAATTTTCAGCAAAGACTTCAGAGCCACTACGAATATTTACTGAGTGCCATTATGGGTGTCTTACAGACATTATCTCCCTTGATCTTCCTGGCAAGTAGTATCATCACCATTTTATAAGAAAACTGAGAATCTTAGTATAATATGCCCAAGATTACAGTTAGTAAATGACAGGATTCAACTGTAAGTCTGTGATTCCAAATCCCCTGTTCTTTAGGGAAGATTCAAAAGGTAAAAAATTACAGATAATCTGTAGAATCACCAAGCCCTAGTGAATCAAACAGTGGGAAGCATATACACATTTTAATGAGAAAATAGTGTGTGGACTTTGTAACACGGTATTTCCTAAGTAAAAAGAATTGTAAGAAAAGTTGTATTTAAAAAAATTTTTAATCTCCACTAAACTGAAAACCACTATTAGCTCTAAAATCGTTACACAAAATCTCAACTATTAGGCTTAAACATTTCCTTTGTATCTGTTATTAACTAAACAAATACTATTCTTTAGTTCACCGAAGTTCTGTGATTTGAATTAATTTTCTAGGAGAGATTTTTTGGGGGGCAGATCCCATTGGCTCCAGCCATTTTTACTCCTATGTTTCTATTTTTTATTTTTTATTTCCTGTCCTACATGAAAAAAAATTTTAAGATTGTTTTTGAAGCCCAGAATACTTGTCCGTTAAATAAAAGTCCTTTAAAATTGCACAAGTGATGTTTATGAAAAAGTAGTTTTTAAAAATCATGTTTTGCTCTTTCTTATTATATTGGTCTGTACCCAAAAGAAAAGGAGTTTAGGCATATGAATTGTACTGCATAGTAAGCTAAAGCCAAAGGTTTAAGAAGAATGAAAAACTACATGCTTTTAAAAGCAGTGTGTGAGACACCCTTGAGAATGGATGGCTCCAGCCTCTGTTCTTGCTTTCTATCTCCCTGCAAAAAGCACAAAATTATTGTGATTTCCCTGTTTAGTGTCTGACTATGAATTCCTCCATGGCAGAGATTGACAACTCCAAAGAGCAGCATAATGTTAGCATATGGTAGGAACTCAATAGCTGTGGAATTAAGAGAATAAAAATTCCACAATACTTCCAAATAGCAATTTCCTGGCTTTCAGAGGAATGGAGACATGCTGGTTTCAGTTTTTTAGGATAATAAATTGGTGAGTTAACTGGCCATTTAGATTTTAGCGTATCAGATCATCATTAAAACACAAACAGAAAAGACAGTTTCCTAAGCCATACTAGAAGTGACTCAGAGGAAAAGACAAATTTTAACTGGAAAAAATTACTTTGATTTTTTAATATATACATAAAATTCTATACTACTTTAAAATGTGTAGGTAAATATGCTAAGCTTCGATAGTCTGAAGAGCCTTGGAAAACTGGCAACTGAACATGAGAAATACATGAACCTGTCCTAAAGTAATTGTCACATTTCTGTCAGTGGTCACCAGACTTGTACTGCTGTAGTATTTTGTAAACTAAAATGTTATATATAAAATAATTATATATTTGGTCTTCATTTACTCAAACATTTATTAAGTACCTATAATGTGCCAAACACAGGAGGTGCTATAGATAAAAAGGTGAAAACATGCCCCTTGGCCTTAAAGAATTTTCAGTCTAACGGGCAAAGAATCTTGCAAAACAAACCAGAAGCAAACTGTTATTCACACATTTCTGTAAATTATTATATGGTCTGATTGAATCAAACCTTTTACTAATTTCCCTGAATTCCTTACCAAAACCAATAGAGAGAAGTCCACATCAGTAAAACTTCCTATGGGAATTATTTGTGAAGTGGCTCACTTTGGCCAAATTAGCAGGGCGAAATGGTTAATTCTTTGGCCAAGGAATTGTATTTCAAGTTTTAACCTGGACTGAATGTCTAATGAAAAGTGAGTGGTCCATTATAGAAATGTTGACAGACTTACACCACTAGTGGATGCAACTACAATATTGCATTTATTAAAAATTAATGAAGTCCCTGAAGTTTTACTTATAAAGTGGATATTATTAGTTTTTAGATTATTTTCTGCAAGCTAACAGTCAGAATTTAACAAGATGATGTGTACAGATTGCACCAATTTTCACTCTTATCCACTGCTTGCAGCCTATGTGCATTTAAACCAAAAAACATTTGATATACACTAACTATAAATTATTTCCTTGGCGATCTCTCGGGCATGAAGAAAAAGTCTCTTAAAATAAATTAAAAATATTATATGCTTGATAGTGATTACCAAAGGTTTAATCTCACCGCTAAAGGGGCAGTTACCTTGATTTTGAAATAACTCTACAGACAATAATCAAGACAGCTCCCGTTGTTCTCTCAGTAAAATCTTTGTAAACACAGCATGGATATATTGTAATTTGATATCTTTAAGATCAACAGCTATACCTCATGACAACTCATAAGATTTTATTCATCATTAAATTGAGCATTTTCCTCAGAAGACAGAAAAGTGTATTATTTGCCAAGCATTGTCCTATTAACTAAAGATTATCACATTAAAATAGATACGCTTGCTTTCTCTCTGCACTGTGAAAGTGCAGACTATAAAACAAGCTCAAGACATAGGCAGTTGGATTTTTCAAACTGGAATTAAAACTAATTCCAATTATTAGTCTACTATAAATACATAAGAAATATTCCCAAAATAGAGCTCTGATAAGTCAGATTCAAAATGTCTATAGTTCATCATGATATTGATATTATTTTAACTTTAAAAAGAAGAAAAGAAAGGAAAAAGGGCAATTAGAATAAACAAATAGTGACACAACTTCAGAAAATCAGGTACATGTATCTCAGAGAACAAAGACAATATAAATTAGTATCAAAAGCACTCAAAATGGAGATGATTAGAATTCAATTATCAAAAAAAAATCACACACTTTATTTAAACACTAATAGGTGACCTCATTAGTATTTCAGAAATGTAATAAAATGATCTTTCACTCACCAATGCTGGATTTTCTCTTGGCAGTTAGTGACCACCTGTCATGAAAACAGATAACTACTCATGAAAAAACAGGGCTACGCACAAAGCTACAAAATCAGTGCAACAGAAAACTAGAACAGGGGATTTACAGATTTAATAGCATCTCAGTATACATTTTTATTGTCAAATGCACAGAGATGTGAATGTTAGTTTTTAAGCAGTACACTTTATCATATTCCTCTAATGCAGGCTGATAACTGCAGAACAAATTACAGCTTTCCAATTCATACTTTGGTACAAAACCTGCTTCATAACTATTAGGTGACATATGATATAAAATAAACTAGTGTTTTGTACAATCTACAGACCTATTTTCAATGTTACATATTTGTAGAATACGCAAATGTTATAAATAACAAAAAAACCCAACAATGTAACATCCACATTTCATCAGTAAAAAAAAAATGACAGCAGTGAAAATATTTTATTCTGTCAGTATACCTCCAAATGTTTTTACCTGCAATTTTTATTCTGATGCATTAAAAATGAGTTCAATGATATTTTTCTATTACATTTTCAAGAAGAAATACTTGGGATAAAGAGATGCTCTGAACAGCCCATTTGTTCCCCTAGTGAATTACAATAAAATTTTAAGCATTTCATAACCAGTTTAAACTGTTTATACTAATACTAAAACAATGAAATTAAGCATAAACATTGTTTCCCTTAGAGATATTTCAGTAGGTCCTCAAAAAAATGCTCAGAAAAAATATTAAGAACACTAGCCAATAAGGAAAAAAGGACACTTGAATGACAATTTAAAAAGTACAGTTTTCCAAAAAAAAAGTATAGTTTTCAAAGATTACTAATAACCTGTTTTTAAATTGCCCATTAATAAAAATTTTATACAATAATCTCAAATACAGTAGCAGCATTTTAGAGACAGAGAAAGTTAAGGCATAAAAGCCAAAATGCTTAATACAAGGCCATGTGAAAAAGAGAGCAGTAATATCTGGTTTGAAACACACTGCTAGAGTTCACTGTTCTAAATACCAGTATTGTTGTGTATGTATATATATATATGCTCAATATTTCACCCAAAAATCACATGGTCTTTTTTGTTGTTGTTTTTTTGGCCTGTCACTAAATTCTTATTATAACATTAAATTCCTGAAATAATGTCCTCCTTTGGGACATTTTAAATACTAAGGCAGCAATCCTGTACCAAAATACATGCTGTAATCAGATACCCAACCATACTACACATTAACTCAGCATAAAAAGTCCATTTTAGAATGAAGATCTCTCAGAAAGTATCAATCACATAGCAACACTTAATAACAGTGCTAATATATAATAGAGTACTGACTTTACATCTGGAAGAGCCAGGCTAAAACTACATCAATTCACTTCACTGTTTCTGATTTGGCAGTAATTATAAAATAGACAAACAAAATTAAATGTAAACTGAAAGAAAAAGTCTTCATGAAAACCCTTTTTATAAAGTTCCTATTTAACAATCCCATTAAAAGATGAGACCCAAAAACAGGATGCTTTCCAATCCCAATGCATGTGTTTCCAAGCATGAAGTGAGCCAAAAGCACAAAAAGAAAAGCCCTGCAAACCATAAGAGCAGAATGTTCATTAACCTCTACATGATAATCCTTTCGTAGCTGCATATTAACTAGTTACATATTCATAATCATTTACATTATTTAAAGGACCTTCGATGGAATTTTCTAAGCAATATCCATTAGTGACAGTGTTAAAGGTTATAGAAGATAGTCTACTTAATGTTTCCAGGAAGTCTTTTTAATTAGTAAATATGTAAATTTGGCACACATGCTTTTTATGTTTAAAAAATAAGTCCCTGGTAGAATGGCATGTGTTCTTGTCATTACCCATCCCCATGTTCTACCCTCCACTTTGTTCAAGCTATCTTTCCTCCATGCCACCACACCCCCAACCCTTTTCTTTCCTAAAAGTCTCCCCAAGAATATTCAAGGATAAAACAAAGATCCATTTCATAATTTACAAGAGAAATTTTCACTAACAAAACATGTCTTAAAGTCTTTATTGGTTATACGTAGGGTGGTTTAGAAGAACAGAGCAGGTGCTATCAAAGGTAGGCAAGATATTTTAGAATGAAAGAAATGAAGAAAAAGGTTATAAAAAGAGAGGTATGAAAATACACACAATAGCCTTCTGATGGTATGTATGCCTTCAGTTATCTTTGAAGATGATTTATAGGCCACCTATTTCTTAGGTTCAACACATTTGAATACAAGCAGTTGTACTTAAATTTTGAGGTATCCTTCTAGTTGTCTTCTCTTTTATAGTCAAGATATTCAAAAAGAAAACATTTATAAATTTCTCCAACTTAGCTGTCATGGAAAATTTTAGAAGGGAGAAAAATTTTATGATTCAATCTTGAATTTACCTACCTTTAGGTTAAGAGAAAAAAATTCTTATTTTTCTGTTAGGTTAAATAACTCCAAATAATTTTACTTCTTCTAAAGATGGACTCAGATTAAATCCTTTAAGAACTTCAATAAAGTGACCAGAAGATAGTCTGGTCCTATAAAAAATATCTTGAAAAACAAAGCAAAACAACAAAAATTAATTACCTTGCTATCCTTCACAAAAGCTTTTTTAAAGTAAATTGGCTATGGAAAGAACAGTACTAGGGTTTTTTAAATTAAACCTGCCAAAACAAACTACTACTCCTAAAGAAAAAAATCTGATCAAGTCATTTTTATTTTTAAAAATTGGCTAGTAGACTTCAATGATTAAAATAATTGAGCTAGTAAATTTTTTAATGTAAAATAATACTTTATAGCCAGGAACTTACTACATAAAATACATACTTATATAGTAGTAGAGCACCAAGTACACAATAAAGAAAAAGAACTGAGCTGATTTGTCACTTTTTAAGATACACTATCATTAAGAGTCTCTACCGACAACCCAGTAGTTAGAAAGTCATATGGTACACTTTCATTGTAACTCAAAATGCCTTACCCTAAGTGTAATAATAACAGTGGCATATGTTATTAAGACTTCACATGATGAAAATTAAGATGCAAACAGGTCAATAAGGTAGATTTTAGCCTCTACTTAAATAGAGGAACCCTATGTTCAGAGATAAAGTAACTTAGCTAATATTATACAATTACCCAGGAACTGCAAAGAGATAAAATCAGTTTTAAAGCCAGGTCTATCTAATCTCAAAGCCCATACTCACTGTATTGGTCTGCTTCCAACCATCATGCATCTTACTGGGTAATAAAGAAAACAGCTGTATGCATGTGCAGTCTTTCTTTACTATAACACTGCTGTTGCTTCACTTTCCTCCACAAACCCACACATTTAAATAAGACCTTGCCAATAATGTCAGTAAAAGAAAATAAGCTTAAATTCACCAATTCACTTTTAAAAATCCTTATTTGTTCCAGTGCCTCACACAGTCCCCGGCCCCTTCAGGTCAAGTGATTTGGTATAAATATGCAACAAATTCTCCTTTTCCAAGGGGGGTGTGTGTGGTGTGTGTGTGTGTGTGTGTGTGTGTCCCTCTCTCTCGTGTGTGTGTGTGTGTGTGTGTGTGTGTGTGTGTGTGTGTGTGTGTGTGTCCCTCTCTCTCTTCAGGGGAGAGGGTGGTGGGCTAGCCCTATAATCTTCACATTTCATTGTATTTTTAAGGCATTTGTAACTAACTGGGTTGGATGCCCAAGATGACAGTAATAGAAAACCTACCTAACAACCTATTTTTCTTTACGTCAGCATCCAACTAACATACATACACATTCTGTTGCAAAGGGTTAAATAAATACTTGATAAGTTTTAAAATCAATGAAGTATATGGAATATAGGAAAAATAACTCCTTTGCTATTTTTCCTTAGACATCACTTTACAACATTTATTTTATAAAAGGAAGGAAGAAATGATTTAATATGTATTAAAATCTCCATTACTTATTTCCATTTGTGCTATTTATTTTGGTAACAGTCCACAAGGGGGCATCATCCTATGATGTTAAATACAGAGCCACATTAAAACTAGACTGGAACAGAAAACCTAAAAAAGCAAGTTTGCCTACGTTTCAAGGGACAGGTCTCTCAAAACTGCTTCACTTCACTTCTAAAACTAACTGCACTGCAATTTCAAATTCTTCCTGTACAGGTTAATGTATAAAACAATCTGAGGACTGGACAGATCAGAGCTGTCTAAATGTATATGGTTTGTGTCTCTTGATAGTCTGTCTTCAAGACAGATCATACAATTTTGGGTTTTAAAGTTCCTGAGTCAAAAAGGAAAAAGTATATCCAGTGACTAAAGCCAATACATACTGAACATGCACTGTTAGCAGATAGTTACTTATAAGACTAAATATTTCTTAAACAACATTTTGTCAGTGAATTAAAACAGATGTGTAAATGTCACTTCCAACAAGAAGTGTACTTTAATAAAATTAGTAAAACATTATAGGTCTTTTAAATACACCTCTTTGCAAAGAAGGGAGGAGTTGACTATAAATTCCTAAGAGAAAAAAATCACAGTAAGCAGTAACAAACTGCAATAAACTAAATGTTTCTATATAAAAATTTTTTACAAACTTACTTTCAAATATGCTGAAAAGCAAAAATACCAAAACTGCTACCAAAAGTTAACTCTAATTACACAGAGCTGCTTGTTAAAACACTCAAAGGTTCTCAAGTTAAAAATATAGCTAGGATGGAATCAAAATCCTTACTTTTACATTTAGCCCAACTTTCTCCTCCATAAGTTTCTATGCATTTCTCATATTCAAACCCTGTCTCTCTTCACACAAACTCTGGACTATGTCTAACATGCTTTGTATTGTACATTTATTCCCTTGTTGGTTTTACCTACTTATTAGGGCTCTTTTTTCTTTCAGTTACTTATTACTTATAATACCAAGTATTCTAATACACAGTTTTCTCACACTGGAAATATTAAAGACTGATAATATATACATCCAGTACTATTTCTAAGAATGGAGACACTGACAAATTTGAAGGGTTCTGTTTCTGGGATTATTTGAATTAGCTATCTAGGAAACTCAAAACTACTGGCTGAAAGCTCAATGAGGTATGGGCCATGTCTAGTTTATTCACCAATGTATTCACATGCCATACAGTAAGCATGCAATATGTACTTTTAAAGAAGTACAGGTCTACAATCACTTAGTCAAAAAACTCAGGAACAAATATGTTTCTCAATTTAGAGCTTCTCACAATTTAATAAGGTAAACATATCATACATTATGAAACACCCCCAGTGGAATACCAGACTGTATCAAATACAACAGCATTTACAATGAAACATGAATACTCAAAGTAAGTAGAATAAATGCCTCACTCAAATCAGCTCTAATCAGTTCTGTCAATAAATTAATATTCCACAAACCTAGGAATGACTAAGTTCTGTTTAGACTTCTGAATTGCAGATAGCAGACTCTGACCTGTATTTCTAAATGTGAAATACTGTCTGAATTACAGCCTGATTGCCCATTGTTTTACTAGAGATATCAATCATCTCCTCTCTGTGCCCATACCTTACTCCTAGAAACCCTGCCCTCCTCCTATCTAGAACAGGTAGAGGCTCCTATTTGTCTGTGTATAAACATGGTGAATGGAGGGTGGATACCTGACACTAAGTAGGCCAATCAAATTTACTCTGGACATAAATACAGGTGATTATGGATTCTGGACCTGAAAGGTAACCACAATGGGATTTGTACAAGTTAACAAACCATCTAAAGAAGCTGGTCTATGAAGTAAGGATAGAAATGTGCCAGGAAACAAAACACAGACACACAAACAAAATAATCCTACCCTTGAGCTTCTCCTGACTTTTTATAAATTCTTTCAGAACATTATTCTACGTATTTCTATGGTTTACAATTAAGAAAACTTCAGAGTAGTAAACTTGCCACACAGATTAAGACATTAATATGCCTATGAAGGTCTCAAAGAAAACATAATTCATTAAAGAATAAATGCAATAGGAAAATGATGGGGGAAATATCCTCACTAGTAACAAAAAAATTGACATAAGGCAATCTTTGAAATGTCACTTGAACTTTGTGTGCTCTGAACAAAGTTAACTTTGAAATGTCACTTACACCTTTAGGAGTAGATTTTTATTTTAAAGAAATACTACCACTATCATTGAGACTATGATAAAATTCATACTGAATCACTGCAGGTAGCTATGTAACTTCCACACCCAGTTCAAACTTCTATCTCTATGGAAAGACAAAAAGCTTGTAACAAACTAGTAATCCCTCTGAGAACTACAATAGCTAGATGAATACAAAACCATCTCTTTACAGACTTCGAGAGTTGACAAAGCAATGAGAACAAAAGGAACTAAGATTCAGATAGGAGATAACTGTGAAGAGAGTTGATAATCTGAAGCCATTTTTTCTTGGACAATTCAAGGCACAGGTTAGTAGCTAAAAATTATGTTTGGCCCTGAACAGAGAGCCATGATCAGGAGACAGAAAGAATCAGAACCTTGGGCAGTCTGAGGCTATAGTAAACAAATCAGAGACATAAGCAGTCTTAAGCATATGGTTGTTTTCCCTCTAATGACATCAAATTTTTAAACTGAAAAGGCCAAAGAGCTAAACTGAGATTCTGAAAAGGAGGGATAGGGTGCTGATCAAACAAAAATTAAGAGTTCAGAAGCCTCCAATGAAAGAAGTCTTGAAGAACAAACTAGGCTTTCAGATGAAAGCCCTGAGGGAATCAAAGGCAGCTGATAATAAAACAAAACCCAGCCTTTACTCCATTCAGTACCTGCCTAGATTAAAGTGACCAGCTCCTACTCTAATCTATCTAACAGAAGAGTGAAACTTTTCCAGAGTACGATAGGTAAGCTCCAGTACTCTTTAGTAGTACCTGTAAGTTTTAAAGACACAATTCCAACATTAAACTAAAAATAAGTAGGATGCCAGAAAACAGGACCATATGACCAAAATCATGAAGGGAGGGGGAAAAAAGAACTAAATATCAAATCTACATATTAGAGTCAACAAACTAACACATTAAAATAACAATGTTTAATATGTTCAAGAAAATAGAAGACGAAGGAAATACATGAAAAGATGGCAAACTTCACCAGAAAGTTAAAATCTGTACTTAAAAAAAAAAAGGTAAAATGGATATTCTGTAACTGAAAAACCTAAAGTGAACTCAACAAATGGTATTAACAGGACACTAAACACAGCAGAAATCAGGATTTTTGAACTTGATGACAAGGTCAATAGAAAATATCCAAATTAAAGGCAAAAAATTTAAAAACAAAACCTGGAAAATCCATAAAAGATCAATGAGACATGTGAAACACTATATAACTGAAGATCCAGAAAGAGAAGAGAGAATCTGGCAGAAACAATATTTAAACCTATCTTGACACTTTCTAAAAATGAAGGGAAGGTATTAACCAACAGATCGGAGAAATTTTAAGAACCTCAAGCAAGAGAAGTAAAATTACAACAAGGTACAATATAGGTACGGTGATGAAAAATAAAAAAGAAAATTTTATAAGCAGCAGGAAGGAAATGGAGCAAGAAGATACACTGCCTTCAAAGGAGATACAAGAATATTCTGAGCTAGAGCTAATTTTTGAAGATAGCACTATCAAAAATGGAATTTTAAGGCAATAGGATAAAATCCTAAATTGCTAAGAAAAAAATGAAAATCTACTATTATATACACAGCAAATACATCACCCAAGTGAAGTAAAAATAGTAACACTTTCACAGAGAAATGTAGTTTCTTACCAGATTTTCACTGCAGATAATATGATGTGATGGAGGTGTTAGCTAGCCCTAAGGTGGTAATCATTTGCAATATGTAAGTGTATTAAATCAACACATTGTACACCTTAAACTTGTACCTCAATAGAATCAGCAAAAAAATAAAAAAAAATACTACAGGGATTATTCAGAGTACCATAAATGCAGAAAGAATGAGCAGTCGTACAGTTAATTTTTAAGAAGGTAAAGATAAATCAATATTGGTCACATAGAACAACTAAAGTATGTTTACAACAGAATTAAAATGCATGGAAACAACAATGCAAGAAGTGGGATGGATAGATGAATATATACTGCGATCCCTAGGAAGAATTTCTCTAGTAACAAAAGAAAAGAAAAAAAACATACATACGTATATAGTACATTTACTGCTAACACATATAAAGCATAGTACTAAAGTACCATAGTAAAAAAAGAATGCATCATGAACAATAGAAGGGAGAAAATACAATTCAAGTCATGCTTGATTAAATCAAAGGAAGGACCCCCAAAAAAGGGCAGAGAAAAAGAACACAAAAGTAGGTCAAACACTTTCACAAAGACATACAACTTCACATCCACGAGGATGGCTATTAAAAAATAATAAAGCCATTAAGTGTTGGTGAGGATGTGGACAAAGTGCAACTCTTATGCACTGTTGGTGGGACTATAAATGCCACTGTGGAAAACAGTATGGTGGTTCCTCAAAAATTAAACAAAGAATTATGATATGATTCAGCAATTCCACTTCTAGGTATATACACAAAACGGCTGAAAGCAAGGACTCAAACAGGTATTTGTACACTGAGTTCATAACAGCATTATTCACAACTGCTCAAAGGTGAAAGCAACACTTGTCCACCAATGGGATGGATAGATGAATAACAAAATGAGGTATATACATACAAAGTATTACTCAGCCTTTAAAAGTAAAGAAATTCGTGTATATGCTATAATATGAATGAACCTTAAAGACATTATGCTAAGTGAAATAAGCCAGTCACAAAAGTACAAATACTATTAAGATTCCACTTATATGAGATACCTAGTAAAAATCATAGAGGCAGAAAGCAAAATGGTAGTTGCCAGACGATGAGGTAAGGGGTAATGGGAGTTACTGTTTAATGGATAGAGTTTCAGTTTTACAAGATAAAAGTAAGTTCTGCGAGTATCATAACTCCTCCAAGTGGTAAAGATACCTCAAGACAAATGCTGGGCATAGAAGCCACAGGGCATAAATATGCAAAGAAATAAAAAGCTAACCATTTCAAACAATAAGGCTTCTCTCTCACTTACCAACTTAACATTTCCCTGTATGGCCCCGGAAGATGACTGGTTAGCCAGAGACGGGTAAGATTCCTCAAGGGAGGAACAACCTAAGACAGGCACAGTCGCAGGGGGGTCATCAGGTGAGAAATTGGGGATCAACAGAGGTGAGGCTTAGAACCTCACCCTCCCTGTTCTGAGAGAAATCTTCTGCATATGTGGATGTTTTATTGCCCTTGTCTAGCTTGGATTAACACATAGTCTACAGGCACACACCTGATCATCTACATTTGCTCTCTTACAACACTAAACTATGTTTTCTACCTTTATGTTGTATCTACCTACCACTTCAGCATTTTATTAAAAATAATAAAGAGAGAAATGTGGTATCCACATATAAATCAAGTATAAAAATCAAATGTGTATTCATATTTGAACTGACTGTTTATAGTTCATAATGCATGAGCAAAACCAAAAGTTTCTGTGATGACTGCCCTTGTACTGTTCACCATGTAACTTATTCACTATGTAAGAATTTGTTCTCCATGTAAGAACTTGTTCGTTATGCTTCAGAAGATTGGAGACTGACGAAAATTAGGCTTGGGGTGGATTAATGATTGTGCATTGAGCATTGACTCCCCTATACAGAATTTTATTGTTGTTAACAACCATTTGATCAATAAATATGAGAGATGCCCTAACAACAACAACCAAAAAAAAGTACACACTTCCAATTGTAAAATAAATAAGTAACCGGGATGTAATGTATAGCATAAGGAATATAGTCAAAATATTGTAACAACTTGGTATGGTGATAGCTGGTACCTAGAATTATCATGTATATAAATGTTGAATCACTGTGTTGTACACCTGAAACTAATGTAATGTAATACTGTGTGTCAACTACCCTTCAATAAAAAATAATTATCTAAAAAAAAAAAAAAAAAAAAGTAAGTTCTGGAGCCGGATGGTGGTGATGGCTGCACAACAATGTGAATGTACTTAATGCCACTGAAATGTACATTTAAAATTATTAAAATAATAAGTCTTATGGTACCTATATATTACAAATTTAAAAGTCTAAAAGTAAATAGCTGATAGAATGAAACTAAATATTATCAGTAACTCCATTACACATAAATTGACTAAATATCCTAGATTAAAAAAAAAAGACACCCAGACTGAATTTTTTAAACAATTTAAATGCTGTTTATAAAAGATATACTTTGAACACAAATAATCATAAAAGTCAGAAAAAGATGTATCATGAAAAGAAATAAGAACAAAATTAACTCACACAACCACAGTAATATTTGATGAGACACTTGAAAACAAGAAGTATCACTAGAGATAAATAATTTCAGAATAACAAAAATGTCAACTGACTAAAAACTAACTACAGTCCTAAATCTGTATGCACCAAATAACATAACTTCAAAATACAAAAGCAAAGATTGAAAAAAAATAGAGAAAAATAAAAATCCACAACTATAATGGAGATTCTCATATACACTACTTCATAACTGATAGAATTAGAAAAATTAACCAAAAAGATCAACAACATAAAATTCCTGAACACCACATTCAATCAACTTGAGCTAGCAAATATACCAAATCAATAATTGCAGAATTCATATACTTTCCAAGTAAATTATGGGGCACTGATCACAGGAGACCATATACTAGGCCATAAGACAAGGTTTAAACTTCAGTTTCGCAAAAATGTGTTCTAACAGAATAAAAGTAAATATATCCACGGCAGAGAAGTAGAAAATACAAATATAATAAAAATCAGAAAATATTTTATTAATGAAAATAACATACAAGGTGTGAGGTACCAAAGACAATGATTACAGAAAAATTTAAAACTCAAAATACATATAAATACTAAAAATCAGTAACATTTTCATCTCTAGTAGTTTTCATCTCAAGAAGGTAGAAAAAAATTACAAATTCTAGAAAGGAAGTTAAAGATAAAAGCAGAATCCAATGTAGAGATCAGATTAAAGGTGGTGGAATAGGAAGGCAAGAGAGAAACCTCCTCCCAAGAACACATAGAAGAGGAAAATAAAGCAAATGCAACCAGACCTGAAAACGACCTGAAGACTGCAGAACAGACCCCCTACACCTGAGGAAGAGAGAACCACACACAGAAAAGGGTGAGGTGGCAAAGCCGAGATTGAGCAGGACCTAAGCCCTCTCCCAACACCAACCTACAGGTAGGAAAAAGAAGAACAGAGTGGAGAGTGGGTAGGAGCCCAGGAGTGCTGCACACCTGGCCCTGGGGATCTGCTCTGGAAACATGAGCCCACGTTACATTGGGCTCTGGTGATTATCAGGGCTGGACACCAGGGGCAGGCCTGACCACTCTGGGAGGCTGAGACTTCAGCCACAGTGAACGGCTGGCACGCTCCACCAGGCTTGAGGCCCAAAGCAGAAGCAGCAGTTTGAAAGACTTGCTAGCAGTGGAAAGGGCACCACAGGTGACGAGAGTTGGAGAGAACTCTTTCCTCAGAAGAAAGGGCAAGTAAAGGATACCTCTCCAGTCCTTCCTTGGCCCAACAGATCTAGCAATGCAACCGCGAGGTACCTCCCTGCCTGCTTCCAGGAACCAACCCATCTGGCCCAGTGGAAGATTCAGACTTTGCTGCCTGGAAGACAGAGGGAGACTCTCCTAGCTTGCTTGGCTCCATTTCAGCTTAACCAGAGAAGTGCCTGGAGGAGCCAGCCCCAAGAGCTCCTTCTCCCTGCAGGTGTCCAAACCCAGTGCTGCATGTCTGGCTCAGGCAATCAGTCCACCCACCCCATTAACACTGCAGCCCCACCTTTGCTTCAGGCCAGGCAAAGGGTGGCCCCACCCACAGCAAGCTCAGCAGGGATTCCTGAGTTGAACATAAAGGCAGCAGCTCAAGCAAATTCTCACCCAGACTTAGGCCACTACAGAAGCCAGATAGGAAAATGTCCTATCCACAGCACATCAACAGCTGGGGCCCCCACAAAATAGAACCAGGCACTAGAGAGTAAAGAATCTTTAGCTTCTGGGCACCATAGCACACATTCTTCATGCAGCTTTTCCTCGATAGGACAGAAGGCATAGCAAAGACATCTAATACAAAGGAAGAAATACAGAATCCCTGACCAAATGAGCAGTCAGAGGAATTTGATCCAATCAGAAGAACTACAAGACAGAACCCCAGAAAGAGGGCTAAATGAAACAGAAATCACCAATCTTCTCGATAAAGATTACAAAATAAAAGTCATAAACATGCTCACAGACTTACAGAAAAGTATTCAAGATCTCAGGAAGGACTTCAACAAAGAGACAGAAAACCTGAAAAAGGGCCACTCAGAGCTAAGGAATACAGTATCTGAAATCAAACATACAATAGGGGGATTTAAAAGTAGATTAGATCATGTAAAGGAGATCAAATAGAAATTAGAGAACAGGAAAACACAGAAGGCTTAGAAAAGAGGGAAAGAAGGATCTCTAGGAATGAAAGAATGATGAGAACTATGTGACCAATCCAAACAAAACAATATTTGCACAACAGGGGTACCAGAAGGACAAGAGAAAGACAAAGGGATAAAAAGTCTCTTGAAGGAAATAATTACTGAAAACTTCCCTAATCAGGGTAAGGAAATAGACACTTAGGTTATGGAAATGCAGAAATCCCCTACCAAAAGGAACCCAGCAAGACAACACCAAGACATATAATTAACATGGCAAATATCAAGGATAAGAAGAGAGTATTGAAAACAGCCATAGAGAGAAAAAAGATTACTTATAAAGGCTATCCCATCAAGCCATCAGCCGACTTCTCAACAGAAATTCTTTAGGCCAGAAGGGAATGGCATGATATATATTTAAAGTAATGAAACAGAAGGACCTCCAACCAAGAATACTCTACTGCTAAGATTATCATTTAAATTTGAAGCAGGGATTAAACAATTTCCAGATAAACAAAAGTTGAAGGAATTCACCACTAAGACAGTCTTACAGGATATGTTAAAGGGATTATTGTAGATGGAAATGACCCTAAGACTAAATAGCTTTCACAATGAAAATAACCCACAATAAAGGTAGTAGACCAACAAATTGCCAAGCAAGTATGAAATCAAAACAAAACAAGCAAAATCAACTATACACAAAATCAGTCAAGGGATATACAGAAAGTGCAGATTATGACATCTAATACAAAAAATGTGGAGGAGGAAGAAGAGGAAGGGAAAAAAAGTACCTTTAGATTGTGTTTGGAATAGAGTAATCAGTAATTTAAGATAGACTATTATAAAGAAGCTATCCTTAAACCGTTGGTAACCACAAAACTAAAGCCTACAATAAATACACACACACAAAAATAAATAAATTTTAAAAAAAGAGAGAAATACAATTACGACACTGAAGAAAACTGTCAATAACAAGAGACAAATACAAGAGAGGAAGACAACAGAGAGGAGATATAAAAAAGCAGCAGAAAATAATAAAATGGCAGTAAGTACATCTCTATCAATAATCACCTTAAATGTAAATGGATTGAATGCACCAATCAAAAGACACAGAGTGGCAAAATGGATAAGGAAACAAGATCCATCTATATGCTGCCTACAAGAGACTCATTTCAGACCCAAAGACATACACAGACCAAAGTGAAGGGATGGAAAAAGATATTTCATGCAAATAATAGGGAGAAAAAAGCAGAAGCAGCTTGATTTCAAAACAAGGAAAGTAAAGAGACATTACATAATAATAAAGGGATCAGCCCAACAAGAGGATATAACCATTATAAATGTAAGATAAATTCTAACCGAAATAGCAGGCGACGAGAGGCAACAAAGGGCCAGGCAGTTTATTTGAGCGCAATCCCAGGCGCGGTTCACCAGTCTGCGTAAATACAGGCTGGAGAAGTTGTGCTCAGCAGGGCAGCAGGGAGTTTTTAAAGAAGGTAGGGGGAGGCAGAGCTTAGATTTACAGCGGTGCAAGGATTGGCTAGCCTAAGGCACATTTTTCAGGTTGGGAGGGAGCAGCAGCCAGGGACTTTGGCACGTCATCAGTGTCCAAAGTGCTCACTCCTCCCTCCTGTGCCTCCAACCTTACAATAAATATCTATGCACACAACATAGGAGCACCTAAATATGTAAAACAAATACTAACAGAATTGAAGAAGAGAAACAGATTGCAACACATTCATTTTAACAGACTTTTAACACACCACTCACATCAATAGATCAGACAGAAAATAAATAAGGAACAGAGACAGTGAACAATACATTAGATCAAAAGGAACTTATCAAGTATCTATAGAACACTCCATCCAAAAGCAGCAGGATACACATTTTTCTCGAGTATACATGGAACATTCTCCAGAACATATCACACTAGGCCACAAGAACAGCCTCAATTAAAAAAAAAAAGATTGAAATTGTATCAACCGGCAGAGGATTCAAGATGGCAGTGTAAGAGGTGAGACAGAGAATTCCTCCAAAAACCACAGATAGTATGAAAATGTAGTTGATTGATACAACTAACCGTAAAACAAGAAGGCTGAGCTAGACTGCACACAGACCTCACTAACAGAGCAGACATCACAAAACTGGGTAACGTACGAAAGCCTTAATCAGGCAGGACCCAAGCCCTTCTCCCCCAGCTTAGCGGCAGGAGGAAGACAAAAGGAGCTGGGGAGGGGGTGGAAGCCTGCGAACTGCTGAACACCAAGCCCTGGAGGTCTGCTTTGCGAGCAGAAACCTACCCTGTGTGGTGCTCTGGACATTGGGGAGCTCAGACAGGCAGAATGCTTGAGAGACAGATTGTGGCCATTTGTGGAGAAGGGGATCCACACCCGGCTGCTCTGGAAGAAGAGAAAGGCAGGCGATCTGAGAGGCTTCCCAGCAGCGAGAGGCCTGCTGAAGGGACGGGGTTTGCACAGAGCTTGCTGCACAGGAGAGGGGAGGGCTGAACAAACTTGTCTGGGCCTGCTCTGCGCAGCTGGCTGGGAACGTTAAGGAACTTCAGGTGCCCCATCCCCCTGGCTGCCTACTCAGCTCCGAGGCCCCCCACTGTGACACACAGCCTGCTGCACCTTCCTCCTAGCCTTCTGACACTGGTTCACAAACTTGCAGTGACTGTGCTGGCATCAGGCCAGCCAGAGGGAGGCCCTGCCTACAACAGCTAGAGACCCAAAGCACAGAGGCTTACACCAGTGTGCTTGGACCACTGGCTCTGATAGTAGAGACAGGCACCGCAGACAGAAATCAGGAAACAGATCTTTCCTCACCCCAGGCACCAGCTCCACTCCGCTATGACCCCCAACCTCAATCTAGGGGCTGAGCAGCTCCAGAGACTGGAGCTTCTGAGCACTAGTGGGCACCACACAGAGATACGAAACATCAAAAGAACATGGTTCAGACCAAAATCTCACAAACCCCAGAAAAAGGGTCAAATGAAACTGAACTCACCAATCTGCCTGAGAGTTCAAAATAAAAATCACAAACATGCTTATGAAGGTACAGAAAAATATTCAAGAACTCAGAAACGAATTTAAGTCAGAGATTCAATCACTAAGAAATTCCATATCTGAAATGAAACATACAATGGAGGGATTTAAAAGCAGATTAGATGTAGTAGAAGAGACGGTAAATGGAATAGAAATTAAAGAGGAATACATAGAAGCTGAGGCACAAGGCGAAAAAAGAATCTCTAAGAATGAAACAATATTGAGACAATTGTGTGATAAATCCAAATGGAACAATATTCATATTATAGGGGTATCAGAAGAAAAAGAGAGAGAAAAAGGGATAGAAAGTGTCATTGAGGAGGTAATTCCTGAAAAACTCCCCAATCTGGGGAAGGAGTTAGTCTCTCAAACCATGGAGGTACACAGATTTCCCAACAAAAGAGACCCAAGGAAGACATCAAGACATATAATAATTAAAATAGCAAAGATCAAGGATAAAGACAGACTTTAAAAAGCAGCTAGAGAGAGAAAAAAGATCACATATAAAGGAAAACCCAGGAGGCTATCATCAGATTTCTCAACAGAAACCTTACAGGCAGAAGGGAGTGGCAAGATATATTTACTGCAATGAACCAGAAGGGCTTTGAACCAAGAATACTATACCTGGCAAGGTTATCATTTAAATATGCAGGAGGGATTAAATAATTTTCAGATAAGAAAAAGTTGAGAGAATTTACCTCCCACAAACCACCTGTACAGTGCATTTTGGAGGGACTCCTATAGATGGAAGTGTCCCTAAGGCTAAACAGATGTCATCCAAGGGATAGACAAAGAGTACAGAATATGCTTCATAACATACAAAGAATAGAGGAGGAAAAAAGAAAAGAGAGAACCTTTAAGTTGTGTTTGAAATAGCACACAAAGTGAGTTAAATTAGACTGTTAGATAGTAAGGGAATTACCCTTGAACCTTTTTGGTAACCACGAATCTAAAGCCTGCAATGGCAATAAGTACATATCTATCGATAATCATCCTAAATGTAAATGGTCTGATGCACCAATCAAAACACATAGTCACTGAATGGATAAAAAAACAAGACCCATCTATATGCTGCCTTCAAGAGACTCACCTCAAACCCAAAGACATACACAGACTGAAAGTAAATGGATGGAAAAAGATATTTCGTGCAACTAACAGGGAGAAAAAAGCAGGAGTTGCAGTCCTTGTATGAGACAAAATAGACTTCAAAACAAAGAAAGTAACAAGAAACAAAAAAGGACATTACATAATGATAAAGGGGTCAGTCCAACAAGAGGATATAACTGTTATAAATATCTATGCACCCAACACAGGATCATCTACATATGAGAAACAAATTCTAACAGAATTAAAGGGGGAAATAGAATGCAATGCATTCGTTTTAGGGGACTTCAACACACCACTGACTCCAAAGGACAGATCAACCAGACAGAAAATAAGTAAAGAGACAGAGGCACCGAACAACGTATTAGAACAGATGGACCTAACAGACATCTACAGAACACTCCATCCAAAAGCAACAGGATACACATTCTTCTCAAGTGCACATGGAACATTTTCAAGAATAGATCATATACCAGGCCACAAAAAGAACCTCAGTAAATTCAAAAAGATTGAAATTGTACCAACCAGCTTCTCAGATCACAAAGGTATGAAACTAGAAATAAATTGCACAAAGAAAACAAAAAAGCACACAAACACATGGAAGCTTACTAAAATGCTCCTAAATAATCAATGGATCAACGACCAAATAAAAAGAGAGATCAAGCAATATACGGAGACAAATGACAACAATGATTCAACAACACAAAATCTGTGGGACGCAGTGAAGCCATCCTATGAGGGAAATATATTGCGATACAGGCCTACTTCAGGAAAGAAGAACAATCCCAAATGAACAATCTAAACTCACAATTAATGAAACTAGAAAAGGAAGAACAAATGAGGCCCAAAGTCAGTAGGAGGGACATAATAAAGATTAAAGCATAAATAAATAAAATTCAGAAGAATAAAACAATAGAAAGAATTAATGAAAGCAGGAGCTGCTTCTTTGAGAAAATAAACAAAACAGATAAACCCATAGCCAGACTTACCAAGAAAAAAAGAGTCTACACATATAAACAGAATCAGAAATGAGAAAGGAAGAATCACTACAGACAACACAGAAATACAAAGAACTATGAGAGAATACTACAGTAACAAACTGGATAACCTAGAAGAAATGGACAACTTTCTAGAAAAATACAACCTTCCAAGGCTTAGCCAGGAAGAAACAGAAAATCTGAATAGACCAATTACCAGCAACAAAACTGAATTGGGAATCAAAAAAACTACCTAAGAACAAAACTCCTGAACCAGATGGTTTCACTGCTGAATTTTATCAAACATTTAGTGAAGACCTAATACCCATCATCCTTAAAGTTTTCCAAAAAGTAGAAGAGGAGAGAATACTCCCAAATTCATTCTACAAGGCCAACATCACTCTAATACCAAAACCAGGCAAAGACCCCACCAAAAAAGAAAATTACAGACCAATATCCCTGATGAACATAAATGCAAAAATACTCAACAAAATATTAGCAAACCAAATTCAAAAATACATCAAAAAGATCATCCATCATGATCAAGTGGGATTCATCCCAGTGATGCAAGGATGGTACAACATTCGAAAATCCTTCAACATCATCCACCACATCAACAAAAAGAAGAACAAAAACCACATGAACATCTTAATAGATGCTGAAAAAGCATTTGACAAAATTCAACATCAATTCATGATAAAAACTCTCAAAAAAAAAAAAGATGGCAAGTACCTCAACATAACAAAGGCCATATATGACAAACCCACAGCCAACATTATACTTAACAGTGAGAAAGTGAAAGCTATTCCTTTAAGATTGGGAACAAGACAAGGATTCCCACTCTCCCCACTTTTATTCAACATAGTTCTGGAGGTACTAGCTATGGCAGTCAGACAACACAAAGAAATAAAAGGCATCCAGATAGGCAAGGAGGAAGTCAAATTGTCCCTGTTTGCAGATGACATGATATTGTACATAAAAAACCCTAAAGAATCCCCTCCAAAACTATTAGATCTAATATCTGAATTCAACAAAGTTGCAGGATACAAAATTAATATACAGAAATCTGTTGCATTCCTAAACACTAGCGATGAAGTAGCAGAAAGAGAAATCAGGAAAACAATTCCATTCACAATTGCATCAAAAAGAATAAAATACTAAGGAATAAACCTAACCAAGGAAGTAAAAGACCTATACCCTGAAAACTACAGGACATTCTTGAGAGAAATTAAAGAGGACACTAATAAATGGAAATTCATCCAATGCTCTTGGCTAGGAAGAATTAAAATTGTCAAAATGTCCATCCTGCCTAAAGCAATCTACAGATTCAATGCAATTCCCATCAAAATACCTACAGCATTCTTCAGTGAACTAGAGCAAATAGTTCTAAAATTCATATGGAATGGCAAAAGACCCCGAATAGCCAAAGCAATCATGAGAAGGAAGAATAAAGCAGGCAGAATTACGCTCCCTGACTTCAAGCTCTACTACAAAGCCATAGTAATCAAGACGATTTGGTACTGGCACAAGAACAGACCCATATACCACTGGAACAGAATAGAGAGCCCACATATAAACTCAAGCATATATGCTCAATTAATATATGATAAAAGGAACCATGGATATACAATGGGGAAATGACAGCCTCTTCAACACCTGGTGTTGGCAAAACTGTACAGCTACATGCAAGAGAATGAAACTGGATTATTGTCTAACCCATACACAAAAGTAAACTCAAAATGGATCAAAGACCTGAACGTAAGTCATTAAACCATAAAACTTTTAGAAAAAAATATAAGCAAAAATCTCTTGGACATAAACATGAGCAACTTCTTTATGAACCTATCTCCCCAGGCAAGGGAAATAAAAACAAAAATGAACAAGTGGGACTATATCAAACTAAAAAGCTTCTGTACAGCAAAGAATACCATCAACAGAACAAAAAGACATCCTACAGTATGGGAGAATATATTCATAAACGACATATCTGATAAGGGGTTGATATCCAAATTATATAAAGAGCTCATGCACCTCAACAAAAAGCAAATAAGCCAATTAAAAAATGGGCAAAGGATCTGAACAGACACTTCTCCAAAGAAGAAATTCAGATGGCCAACAGGCACATGAAAAGATGCTCCATGTCGCTAACCATCAGGGAAATGCAAATTAAAACCACAATGAGATATCACCTCACACTAGTAAGGATGGCCAACATCCAAAAGACAAACAACAACAAATGTTGGCATGGATGTGGAGAAAGGGGAACCCTCCTACACTGCTGGTGGGAATGTAAACTAGTTCAACCATTGTGAAAAGCAGTATGGAGGTTCCTCAAAAAACTCAAAATAGAAATACCATTAGACCCAGGAATTCCACTCCTAGGATCTTACCCTAAGAATGCAGCAGCACAGTTTCAAAAAGACATATGCACCCCTATGTTTATCGCAGCACTATTTACAATAGCGAAGAAATGGAAGCAACCTAAGTGTCCATCAGTAGATGAATGAATAAAGATGATGTGGTACATATACACAATGGAATCTTATTCAGCCTTAAGAAGAAAACAAATCCTACCATTTGCAACAACATAGATGGAGCTAGAGGGTATTATGCTCAGTGAAATAAGCCAGGCAGAGAAAGACAAGTATCAAATGATTTCACTTATCTGTGGAGTACAAGAACAAAGAAAAAACTGAAGGAACAAAACAGCAACAGACTCACAGAACCCAAGAATGGACTAACAGTTACCAAGGGGGAAAGGGACTTGGGAGGGTGGGTGAGAAGGGAGGGATAAGGGGGAAAATGGGCATTACAAATAGCACACATAATGTAGGGGGTAGACACGGGAAAGGCAGTATATAGAGAGAAGACAAGTAATGATTCTATAGCATCTTACTATGCTGATGGACAGTGACTGTAATGGGTTATGTGGTGGGGACTTGATAATGGGAGAGTCTAGTAACCATAATGTTCAAGTAATTGTACATTAATGACATAAAAATTTAAAAAATAAAAAATGAAAAAAGAAATTGTATCAAGCAGCTTCTCAGACCACAGTGGTATGACATTAGAAATGAGTTACACGAAGAAAACAAAAAGACTTACAAACATGGAGGCTAAACATGCTTTTAAATAATCAATGGATCAAGGAATTAAAACAGAAATTAAGCAATACATGAACACAAATGAAAACAAAAACACAACAGCCCAATCTCTGTGGAACTCCTCAAAAGCAGTTCTAAGAGGAAAGTACACAGCAATAAAGCTTACCTCCAGAGACAAGAACAATCCCAAATAAACAGTCTAAAATCACAATTAAAGAAACTAGAAAAAGTACAAATGAAACTCAAAGTCAGTAGGAGGAAGGACATAACAAAGATCAGAGCAGAAATATATAAAATAGAGAAGAATAAAATAGAAAATAATCATTGAAACCAGGAGCTGGTTCTTTTGAGAACATAAACAGATAAACCCCTAGCCAGACTTATCAAGAAAAAAAAGAGAGTGTACACACATAAACAGCATCAGAAATGAAGGAATAATCACAAGGGATACCACAGAAATACAAAGAATTTAAATTAGAGACTACTATGAAAAACTATATACCAATAAATTGAACAACTTAGAAGAAATGGACAACTTCCTAAAAAAATACAACCTTCCAAGACTGACCCAAGAAGCAGCAGAAAATCTGAATAGACCAATTACCAACAAGGAAATCAAAAAACTCTCCAAAAACAAAACTCCAGGTCCAGAAGTCTTCACATCTGAATTCCAACAAATATTTAAAGAACAGCTAGTACCCATCCTTCTTAAAGTAGAAGAGGAGGGAATACTTCCAAATTCATTCTATGAGGCCAGCATCACCCTAATACCAAAACCAGACAGACATCACAGAAAAACAAAATTATAGACCAATATCCCTGATAAACATAGATGCAAAAATCTTCAACATAATATTAGCAAGCCAAATCCAAAAGTACATAAGAAAAATGATCCATCATGACCAAGTGGGATTTATTCCAGGGATGCAAGGACGGTACAATATTCATAAATCCATAATATCATACACCACACTAACAAAAAGAATATAAACCACATGATCATCTCAATAGATGCTGAAAAAGCATTTGACAAAATTCAACATCCATTCATGATAAAAACACTCAAGAAAATGAGTATAGAGGGTATGTATCTCAAAATAATGGAGACCATATACAACAAACCCACAGTCAATATCATACTTAATAGCAAAAAGCTGAAAGCTTTTCCTCTAAGATGAGAAGAAGACAAAGGATGTCCACACTCACCACTTTTATTCAACATAGTACTGGAGGGCCTAGCCACACAATCAGAGACAAAGTGATAAAAGGCAACCAGATTGGTAAGGAAGAAGTTAAACTCTCACTATTTGAAGATGACATTATATTATACATAGAAAACCCTAAAGAATCCACCAAAAAACTACTAGATCTAGTAAATGAATTCAGCAAAGTTGCAGGATACAAAATTAATACACAGAAATCTGTTGCATTCCTATATACTAACAATGAACTAGCAGAAAGAGAAATTGGGAAAACTCCACTCACAATTGCATCAAAAAGAATAAAATATCTAGGAATAAACCTAACCAAGGAGGTGAAAGACCTACACTCTGAAAACTACAAGACATTCATGAGAGATATTAAAGACACCAAAAAAATGGACATCTGTCCCATGCTCATGGATAGGAAGAATTAATATTGTCAAAATGGCCACCCTGCCCA
Source organism: Manis pentadactyla (assembly GCF_030020395.1). NCBI lineage: Eukaryota > Metazoa > Chordata > Mammalia > Pholidota > Manidae > Manis > Manis pentadactyla. Next base: position 25,950,017 of record NC_080033.1, read on the forward strand.
AAGCAATTTACAGATTCAATGCAACCCCTATTAAAATACCAACAGCATTCTTCAATGAACTAGAACAAATAAATCAAAAATTCATGTGGAACTCCTCTCACAAGCAATGTCAAGTGTTCCAGATTTTTCCATAGCCTAGCCAACACCTTCATTACCTTTTTGATTACAGCCATCTTAGTGAAAAACCCTCTTTAACCATTATGGAGGGAAAAAAAAAACCTCTTAATACAAAATTAAAATAGTAAACTTGTACCCATCAGCTAGCTTCCCACAACTGTCATGTTGTAGCCAATGCTGTTTCATTAACATCGCTATCCACTTTCCCTTCTCCAACACCCAAATTATTTCAAAGCTGATCCAAGATATTCCCCCCAATTACTTCACCATTTTAAAATTTGTGTTTGTTTGAATGGGATACAAATAAGGGCTCTACTTGTGAATGATTGACAGGCCTCCCAAATCTCTTTTAATCTACAGGTTTCCCTTTCATCACCTCATCTTTTTTTTTCCTCTCTCTCTTACAATTTCTTTGTTGGAGACTCTGGATTATTTGCCCTACAGACTAATCAAACCAATGCTACTCAAACTTGAAATGTGCATGTGAATTACCTGGGAAGCTTGTTAAAATGTAGATTCTGATTCACGTATCAGTATTTCATTTCTCTTTATTATTGAATAGCATCCATTATATGGATATGTCACACTTTGTATTTAAGAATGTATCTGCGATGGGGCTGAAGATTCTCCATTTCTAAAAGCTCCTAAATTGATGTTTATGTTGTTGATCCACATAGATAACACTCAAAGTAGCAAAAATGGAGATTCCCACAGGTTTTACTGATTGCATCCTCATGGTGTCATTTAACATATTCCTCTGGCCTCTGTGTTTGCTATAAATTGAAAATGAGCTCTAAAGTTTTGATAGGATTCTTGTGGCATTATTTTTTTTATTAGATCATTCCAGGCTTTCATCAAGAGCTATGTTAACAACGGGTAATCTCTTTCTGGAACTTAGCAGACACTGATGATTTGTTATTTAGATTCATTAATTCCTCAGAGGTTGGAAAATGGTGGTATCTTTATTAACTGGAATATTTCCTCTCAGAGAAATTCTGACTGAGGAAGCTCTATGGTAGATCCCTTTGCATCCTGACTGACTCCATTTGCTTCCCCCTGGGGTCCTGCATGGCATGCCCTGCCTGTTCCTAGAGAACATGACAGTCATCCCCATGTCTGTAAGTCTGACCATACCCAATTAAAGCAAATCCCAGGTACTTTTAAAACTTTCTTCTTTTTATCAGCAGGTATGTAAACACATTTGTATCACCAGTTTTTACACAATTTTATTGAGATATAATTTACATATTATATAATCACTCATTTAAAGTGTGTAACTCAGTGGTTTTCAGTATAGAGTTGTGAAGCCATCACCCTATAATTGACTTCAGAACATTTTCTTCACCCCAAAAAGAAACGGCTACCCACCAGTAGTCACTCCCCATGTCCCCCAATCTACCCATTCCCTAGGCAACCACTAATCTACTTTCTAACTTGTAGATTTGCCTATTCTGGACATTGCACATAATAGAACTCTACAATGTGTAGTCTTCTGTGACTGGCTTCTTTCCCTTAGCATAATGTTTTTCAAGGTTCATCCATGTTGAAGCAGGTAGTTCATTCATTCTTGATGCAAACAGTATTCCATTACATGGATATGCTATATTTTATTTATCAATTCACCAGCTGATGGACATGTGGTGGTTTCCACATTTTGGCTACTATGAATAATGCTGTCATGAAGACTCATGAACTAGTTTTGGTGTGGACAACTATTTTCATTTCTCTTGGATATATACTTAGGAGTGGAAGTGCTGAGTTGTATGGTAACTCGATATTCAGAGCAGAGCCCAGATTGGTATGGAGGTCAAGTCTAGACCTTAAGGCCCGGGAGGATTTCTGGAGTGGAGGCACTGACCACCCCCATCCCCTGCTGCCTCTGACCTGGGGCATCGGCTTCAGAGTGGTGCTGCTCAGCGACAGGCCGGGGAAGTCGCAGCCCAGCTTGAAAGCCAGGGTCTGGATGGTGTGTGTCTGCAAGGTGAGGTTGTAGCCCGGGAAGCTGGCATTCAGCAGCCTCCACTCCAGGCCACACATGAGCCTGAAGGCAAGAGAGATGGCCAGAGCCTGGAGTGCGGGCTGGGCTGAAGGAGGCTCGAGATGGCCTGGAAGGCCGGGGCCTCCCCGACCCCACACCCTGGCACTCCCATCTCCAGACTGTTGCACACACAATGTCCCTGGCACACTCCTACTCCCCACCCCACTCTCCTGCTTCTCCAGATTAACTCTTATTCAGGTCCCAGTTTGCTGAAACCTCCACTGGGAAGCCTTCCCTGGCCACTCCCCACTGAATGAATAAAGTACTCCATGGTCCCTGTGCTCCCTGGCCAGACATCAGCATTGACTTCCCACCCAGAGATGTTCTGCCTTTGGGTCACAGACCCTGGACAGTCTGGCCCAAGTCTTGGAGCCCCTCCCCAGAAAAGCACAAAGACCCTGCAATTCTTCATCTGGTTTCATGGCATCCGAGGTTACGAGCCCCCAGCCAAACAGGAAACCTGATGAGAGCAGGGACATATCCTGCATCTCCAGAGTCTAGTGCCAGGTACACAGTAGGTACTAAATAAGTACCACTCATGAGGGCCTGCCATTAGCAGCTCTACCTGAGTCACTAACCCCTCCCAAAAAAGAGTCTCTCTGGGGGCTTCTCTAGGCCCTGACCTCACCCAGCGGGAGGTGGCTTGGGAATAAGCAACATGTAACCTGTCCAGCCCTGTCATTAACTCCCCACATGACTCGGGGCAAGGATCTGTTCCTCTCTGGCCTCATTTTTCTTTAAATAAACTTGAGCTTAGATACAGCAAATTTATGTCTATCCCCTGAAACTCCACTAAAATGAGAGTGAATGAGTAAAACAGGCACTAATCCACACAGACAGTCAATGGGAAAGAGGACAAAAGCTGACAAGAGGTGTCAGCAAAACTTTGGAGGCTACATTACAGATGGCCACCTGGAAATAAATGTAGCAGGTCATAAAAAGTTGAACCCAAGTGTCTGCAGTGGAGAGAGAGGTGTGGAGTGGTCAGCTAGTCTCAGCCTCACAACCTAGGAGCACTTAAGAACTGAAGGCATTGGGAACCTCTGAAGTGGGGATGAAGAGTGAGCCTAAAAATGGGGGATTCTTGGTTGGAAGCCTTTAAAATGATCAGCTGGGTCCCCAGATCTCTGTCATCTGGGTGTTCAGGGCCATTCCTCACGACCAAACACCCTGGCTGTCTCTTAGGTTGATCTTGCCTTTCAAGCAATGTCAGAATGTGGGTTTCTTGCCCTCCCGTGCCAGTCCACAGGTACATTCCACAAGAAATGGCTACTTGACTAAGGCATGGATATGGAGGGCTAGATGGAAGGGCCAGGTAGGGTGCCCCTCTGCGTCCACCATGCTCTCTTCCACAAGAGAGCCTGAAGCCTGCCCCTCAGGTCGCAAGATTCTGTACGTGACCTCACTGGGTATCGATGACCTCACTGTTGCCATGACAGCATGACCATGCAAAACGTAGTACTGTTGGAGAAGCACTCCTACCAGTTTGAGACCAGATAGCAGTCCAGCTGCCTGAGAATGTCTCACCAGATCTACATCCAGTGTAACTTATTCTCTGTGCCCTGGGAGGGCTGCACAGCAGGTAGGCCGAGGCGGGACATCTGTACAAGAGTCATTGGTGGGCACACAGCCTCACCTGGCTGCCACCTGGCTTCTCCTTTAGGGCTGGCCCGCAACACCTTAGAACTTCCCCAGCTGTTAACATACCAGTATTCCTGCTCACTGCTGAGGGCAAGTGAAATGTCATCCCTGGGCAAGCGTTGAGAAAATTCCTAATCTTTCTAAATGTAGCCTTTCCTCCACCTTTGGGCTACAAATGCTTCCTTCCAGACCCTTGGGGAAATGGCAAGTGAATGATCCTGAGGTAGGAATGAGGCTGGCCTGTTCTAGGACCAGCAGAAAAGCCAGTGTGGTGATTGGCCTCTTAGCAAAAGTCAAGAGCATTTTTGTGTAAACGGAGCAGTTTGAGGAAGAGCTGATGAGGGACACTCATAACCTCACCTTCCAACCTGGGCCCCTTCACCATGCTGTCCATATGGGTGCCCTCAGACACATTCCAGCCTGAGCCTCTGAGTAGCGGGGAAAAGGGTGTCATACTGATGGGAAGAGCAGAAGAGTCAACGGGAGTGATAAAGGGAAACTGAGACCTAACGGCTGAGGAAAAGACGTCCCAGAGGTTGCGCTGATGTGAGCCTAGACTAGGTACCCACATTCTGGCCTGAGCCTCCTGGTCACTCTGCTTTGGTATTTGGCCTTTTTCAAATCTACATTAAAGTATCAGAGGGCTAGAGTTCAGCGTGGTTGAAAAAGGCAACACAAATGGGGCTCAAAGGGAGAGGAGTTCTTAACTGATTCGTGGAAGATTATTTTTTCCAAAACTTGAAAAGTATTTCCACTAAAACCACCTCAGAAGTGTCAGACTTTAACAAATGTTTCCTCTGTTGTGGAAGGGAGAGATGGAGGGAATCCTGATGGCAATCATTTTCAGGCTGTGTTTTTTTCTGGGAATGGGGAACAGATTTCCTGGTCTCCTGCTGCCACAGGCTCCAGGGAATTGCTTTTGCAGCCAACATCGCTTCTCTAGGGGATTCATAGAGGTGATGGGCCAAGTCTGGGTTTTAGATGCCAAGCAGATCGAATGGCTTCAGCTAGAAACTGAGAGAGACATGACAGAGGGAAGGTTCTGGCAGGACATTGTGTACAGGAAGAGTAACTGATCAGTTCTGGTTTTCTTTGCAGCAGCAGCAGCAGCAGCAGCGGCTTCCCCTTCGGCTACACCCTTTTACTACCATCTCATCGATGAAGGGCATGTTGAAGTCCAGTTCTACTTGGAATGGACAGACCATCCCCCTCATTGGTGGCTACCAGGCCTACGTGATGGCACCTATGCCCACCCCAGCAAAGGTGGAAGAGAAGCCACTCCCCAGGCGGGCTCCCAAAAGACCTCATAGTTCGCAAGAGTCTGATGAAGAACAGGGTTGCTCCCCACCAAAAATTAGGCGGCTGGAACCTAATGCCAAGATCATGACCACACGGAAGCTTGGTGGCAGAGCCACGTCTATAAGAAGGGCACGGCGTTAACAGCCGACATGAAGTGGTCCCACTTCCCAACCCCACCACCACCTCCCACCCCATATTAACTGTGATTTTGTAAGAAGAGTGACTTGGTTTAATAAATTTCTTGTTATTGTAATAATTTACTGGCTGCAGTAATGTATTTATTAGTCACCTACCATTAATAAAAAGTGCCAGCTTTTCCAAGCGCCAGTGTGCTGCGTTGTCTCAGTGCCCGGGGAGCTTCTGCCAGGCACACCCACACGATGTGTGTCCTTGTGTCTTGCCCCAGTCCAGTCCTGGGGCCACCTGGCAGTGGGGACATGCCCTGCTGGGGGCAGAAGGATTCCGGGCAGCAGGCCCCCTGCCCACCTCCTGGGGTTGTCACAATCTGTCCCACGCTGAGCCCACATTCCCATCCTTGCATGCTTTGGTGCCAGCCCGCCACTGCCCTGGTTAATGCAGCAGCCAGGAGCCATAGCTTCCATGCGGCTCTGGAATCCACCTGCAGCCAGGGCCCAGCAAAGGGCTGGGGGAGCCAGGGAGGTGACAGGCAGGAGCAAGCAGCTGTTGCCTGGCTGTGACACGACTCCATTCTCTTTTCCCAAACGGTGACGTCTCCGTTTGGAAAGCACTCAGACGTCTGTTTTCTCTGGGGGAGCTTGTAAGAAAAGGCTGTGCTCTTGGCCCCTTGGTGGTGAGCTTCAGTCGGTCTGCAGAAGGATGGCCGTCAGGCCTGCAGTCGTGGAGAGAATCTCAGTGCCGGCGCCTCCCCTCCCCACTGCCCTCCCTGCATCTCCAGGATCAGCCCTCTTTCAAGCTCATTCCAAAGCCCTTCCCAGAAACCAGGTCTGTACTGTGCACCCTCTGGGGATCGCAGACCTTTTAACATGGATACATGTCTCCCCAGCTAGACTGTGAGCTTTCAGAGAGCAGGACCTATGCTGGTCATTCATCTGCCCCACAGCAGCCCAGCAAAGGGCTTTGCACACAAATGCAGCTGGCATTGGTGGGAAGGGTGTGTGTGTGCACGTGCTCTGCAAACCCGGGGCAAGCAAGGCCATGGCTGAGCCTAAGCAGAGTGGGACTGTGGAGCCCGGCTGCTGGCCTGGATTTCTCCTCCAAACCTAAGCTTGGTGGCCTCTCGAGGAAGAGCCCCTGCACCCAGCCCACAGGCCAAATGCACACAGTCCTCACTCTCAACTCAGGTCACCCTGGTGGTGCCTCCTGGTCCTCAGAGTACCCTGGCCATGTGTCCCCCGTGCATCACCCAGTGGGTAGACCAAAGCAGTGCTCCGGACAATCGTGTGCTGGCATTGAGGGCTTGCCCCCGGCTCTGGGCTTCCAGCTCTTGGGCGAGCAATTATGGGACGAGGTGGCTCTGTGTGGTGGGAAGCCTTTTCCTATGGAATCGTGGGGTGTCAGAGCATCTCTATCTTGCCTTCATCAGTGGTGCAGTGAGCCTGAGTGTTCGCCAGCCTGGTTCATTTGGCCTTCTAGGCGACCTCGACCCGTCCTCCCTGAGCAGGCTCCATGGAGACAGCTCGGGGCTGACTGAGTGGGATGGCACAAATGACCGATAGACTTCGGGGAAACGGAATTAAATGTATTGGGTAAGGCTGGGAGGAAAAGAAGACCGGGAGCATTCATTGAATTTGCATAGGAGAGTAAGAGGCGCTGTGTCTGCCAACCCTGGAAGGAGTGGTAAAACCATGCCAGTTGTCAGCAGGCTCCCAAAGGGCATCCGCAAACTCAGTCCCCTCCACCAACTGGCCTCAGCCGTGAGAACAAGGGTTTGGGGCTGGTGCTCATGCAGGTCACTGGTATAGCGACACAGTCATGAAAGACACGACCGCAGACTCGTGGAACGAGTCATGACCCTCTATTTACTGCCCTGAAGGTTACAGACTCGCCAACTGACTGGAGAACCCATTACGTGGCATCACCTCTGGGCCCGACCTGGAGCTGAGGGCAGCTCTCCATTCCTCCGGGTCCCAGTGACGTCCCGTCCCCTAAGGGTGGATGTGACTACATGACATGAGGCAGGCCAAGTGCTGGGTGTGGGGCCGGCAGAGCGGGGCTCGGATGGGTGGTCACTACGTCATCTCCCACAGCCCCGTCTGCTCAGGTAGAGGAAGGGCCGTGGCCTACACTGCAGGTGACTCGGCTCCTCCTGCTTGCTCACCCCTGGGAATAAGCTCGACTCCCAGTGAACAGCGAACGCCCGGTGATGTCCACACCCCCTCTGCTCTTCCCTATGCTTTGTTTCAACCTTCTTACTCCTGAAGGAGGGTGTAGCCTGGAGTTACTTCTGAGCTTGAGCTGTAGCCCCATGGAGCTGTGTTTGTTGTTCCTAGGGCCAGGACAGGGTAATTGGGAAAATGAGTGGCTGTCCCTTCCCCAGGGGTGTACCGTTCATGGAGGAGCCACCTTCCCATATAGAAGTGGGTTGGTTCACAGAGAGACATGCTGCCCTACATTGCCAAGACACATTACCCAAGTTCATGGGCTTGGCATCCCACAGTAAAGTCAGTCTTGTCCAGGGCAAAAGGCTGTCCCCCTCGGATTTTGCTTATTAGGAATGCCCACCACATTCACTCATTTGCTAAATGGACTTTTGTGTGTGAGGCAGTACTTCACATCTACGTCGCTTAAAACTTCTTGCAGGGTCAAACCTGGCTGAGTGTGAACCAGCCAGAGGCGGTGTAGCCCGTCCCCTCGGCTGCCCAGAAGGCAGCCCGGCAGAGCATACCCCCAAGGATGCAGGCAGGAGCTCAATGTGTTGTCCCCTCCTGCCCCAGGAGGGGCCTGGAGTCCCTCACTGCTAGAGGCCACGCCACACCCACAGATGGGACCCAAGAGGAGAATCTGGACAGGGAGGGCCAGTGCCCAGCTCCCAGGCTTCAGCCCCCTAACACCACGCTGGGCATGCCTCCTGTGGCTGGGGACTCTGCAGCGGGAGGACCCAGGTCACCCTGGCTTCAGCCTCACCCAGGGAGCCGTGGTGGTTTCCCAGGCCAGTCTCTGCCGTCAGCCCTGAGACGGTGGTTCCAGACTGCCCAGGATACATGCAGTGCACTGCGTGGCAGAGAGCAGTTCTCTCTCTCAGCCTTTGGAGGAGCCCTGCAGGCACGGGAGCCCATCCCAAGATGCTGAGTGGCCCAGCTCTTCTCTCTCAAACCTAACTCTCTTCTTCTCTCTCCCTATCTCCATTTCTTCCCCTCTTGCTGTTTGCCTTGCTTTCTTCCTCCCTGCCCGGGGCTGTAGAACCGCATGCACGAGTCTCCCATGCTCTTTGACTCCATCTGTAACAACAAATTCTTCATCGATACCTCCTTCATCATTCTCTTCCTCAACAAGAAAGATCTCTTTGGTGAGAAGATCAAGAAGTCACCTTTGACCATCTGCTTTCCTGAATACACAGGTGGGTGTCACGGTGGCCCTGTGCAGGAGGAAGCCCACCCCTACCAAGGACCTGCCTCTGGCAGGAACCAGAGCCCAGTGCCGGGCAGCAACCAGCTGATGACAGACGTCACTGCAGGTGTGGGGCTGGGATGTGGGAGGAGTGCTAGGGCATGACCAGGTTTGGCCATTCTGCAGACACCACCCTGGGTGCAGTGGGAAATGGACTCTCCTGATCCATGTGCTGTGGACCAGGTGACTCAGGAGTGACATGGCAGGAATCAGAAGGCCTGACAGGACCACAGGGTCCCCCTGCTCCTTTCCTCCTGAACACCTAGGAAAGCACTCCTGTCCTACCCACTTGTCACCAGTGGCCACCACTGATCCCTGTCCTGGAGAGTGTCTGGGCCACACAGCACCTTGACATGAATTAGAAAGGGTGGACACATGGCCCGGAAGTGGGGCCTGGGCCACTTTTCAGCCCCTCCCTGCTTTCTTTGCTACCTGCTCTGGGGCACTATGTGCATCTGTTCTACCTGTGCGCAGCCAGATCCTGCCCTGTTCCCACCCGCCGCTCTCCCCTCCCCTCCCCACTCCATTGCCCTTCCCCTCTCTCCATCCCTGGTCTTTCCCCACATCAGACCACTCCTACTCTGCAAGCCTCCAGCATGCCTGCCTGCCTTTCTTCCACCTTCTTCGGGGCTCCTTCCCACCTCTGACTCCCAGGGGGTGTGGCACAGACCCCCACCACAGAGCTCTTTCTGAATGGGCGGGTGAGATATGGGGCAAAAGGCCCTGAATAGCCAAAGCAATCCTGAGAAAAAAGAACAAAGCTAGGGTGATTACACTCCCTGACTTTCAAGCTCTACTACAAAGCTACCGTAATCAAAACAGTTTGGTACAGACACAAGAACAGACCCATATATCAATGGAACAGCATTGACAGTTCAGCTATAAACCCATGCATCTATGGTCAATTAATATATGATAAAGGAGCCATGAATACACAACTGGGAAAAGACAACCTCTTCAACAACTGGTGGAATAAGTCATGAAACCATAAAACTCTCAGATGAAAACACAGGCAAAATCTCTTGAAGATAAACATGACCAATTTTTTCCTGAACACATCTCCTTGGGCAAGGGAAACAAAAGCAAACATGAATAATGGAACTACATCGAACTAAAAAGCTTCTGTACAGCAAAGGACACCACCAGCAGAACAAAAAGGCATCCTATGGTATGGGAGAATATGTTCATAAATGACTCATCTGATAAGGGGTTAACATCCAAAATATATAAAGAACTCATACATCAAAAAACAAATAACCTGATCAAAAAATGTGTGGAGGTCCTGAACAGACACTTCTCCAAAGAAGAACTATGCATACCCAACAGGCACATGAAAAGATGTACAACATCACTAAACATCAGGGAAATGCCAATTAAAACCACAATGAGATATCACCTCACACCAGTTAGAAAGGCCACTAGCCAAAAGACAAGAAATAAATGCCAGCAAGGGTGCAAAGAAATAGGAACCCTCCTACACTGTTGGTGGGACTATAAATTGGTGCAACCGCTGTGAAAAGCAGTATGGAGGTTCCTCAAAAACCTAAAAATAGAAATACCATTTGATCCAGTAATTCCACTCCTAGGAATTTACCCAAAGAATACAAAATCCCTGATTCAAAAAGCTATATGCACCCCTGCGTTTATCACCCAACAGCTAAGATATGCAAGCAACCTAAGTGTCCATCAACAGATGAATGGATAAAGATATGGTACACATACACACTGGAATATTATTCAGCCATAAAAAGAAAAGAAATCCTGCCATTTGCATCATGGATGGATCTAGAGGATATTATACTCAGTGAAATAAGCCAGGCAGAGAAAGACAAGTACCATATGATTTCACTTATTTGTGGAGTATAAAAACAAAGCAACAAAGAACAATACAGCACTAGACTCATAGACACTGAGAAGTAACTAGTGGTTACCAAGAGGGAGGGGGAGTGGATGAGGTGGGGGAAAGGGAAGGGGGACTGCTGAACCACTGTGATGTACATTTGATAAAGTAAAATTTTTTTAAAAAGCAGAAACCAATGAAGTAGAATGCCAACTTACAAAAGAAAAATCAACAAAGTCAAAATCTGGTTCTTCAAAAGCCGATAAACTTCTAGGAAAACAAATAAGGGGAAAAAAACACACAAATGGCAAATAACAGGAATTAAAAAGAGGACATCACTACCAAAACCACAAATAAAAAGGTAACAGGATATTATGAATAATTCAAGGCCAATTAGAAAACTTAAATAAAAAGGAAAATTCCTTGAAAATCATACTTCTAAAACTGACACAGTCAGAAAATCTTGGTAGTCCTTTAACTACTGAACTGAATCCATATTTTAAAATACCCATATAAGGAAAATACTAAGCCCAGAGAGCACTGATACATAATTACAGTTAAGTTAGAAACAATACCAATAGTATACAAACTCTTTTGTAAAGTACACAAAAATGAGAGTTTTTTCATGAGACCAGGATAACCCTGAAACCAAAACCTATAAGGATATTACAAGGAAATAAAATTACAGACCAATATTCCCCCATGAAACACAGAAATGAAATACCTTAACAAAATATATGAATGTAATCCAACAATATATAAAAAAGTAAACACATAATAAACAAGGAGCTTTCTCCATGAATACACTGGTGTTACAATATTTCTAAAAATCAATCCACATTAACAACTAAATAAACACAGAAAAAGCATTTGATAAAATTAATTTGAAAAACATCTATTCATGATAAAACTATCAAACTAGGAATAGGAGGTAGGAGGAACACTTATTTTCATGAAGAGTATCTACCAAAAGCCTATAGGAAATATTTGTAATGGTAAAATATTTAAGCTGTTCCTCTTACATGCAGAACTAGGTAAGGAAGTCTATTATCATTACTTTTACTCAACACTATACCGAAGGCCATAGAGCATTCATAAATGGCCAAAAAAAAAAAAAGCTTTAAGTAAACTAGAAGAATAAAACTGCTATCATTCAGACAAAGATCATATGACTCCATTCTATGAAATATCTAGAATTGGCAAATACTTATAGGCAAAAAGTAGATCAAAGGTTACCAGGGGCTCAGGAGATGGGAAAAGGAGAGAGTTACTGCTTAATGGTTACAGACATTCTGTTTGGGGGTCACGAGAAAGTTTTGGAAACAGTGACAGCTGCCTAACAATGATAATGTCAGTGAACTGTATACTTAAAAATGGTTAAAATGGCAACTTTTATTATGCATTTTCTATCACAATAAATAAGCTAGCTGGAATAAAAAAGCTCTAAATTCTATTTTCCCACTCGTACAAGTTTCTAAGCTTCCTGAGATCAGAGACTAGGAAGAAAAAAACCCTGCCAGCACTGGGTTTTGAAAGCAGTAATTATGTAATGGTTTATCTTTGTATCTAAGTCCAAGAACATAACATCCCAACTGAGAGATAACTACATATATTTGAATATAATGAATGCTGAATAAAGGGTGATTGACTTGAACAAGGTAATAAAAAAAATAACAATATACTGCTGTAAGGCTGGAGGCATCAGGGGAAGGGGTGAGCCTGATGGACAAGCTCAGGCCTCACCAAACGAAGCGAAGAGACCAAAAGGTTCCGGTCCGACAACATTCCAGAGCCTGATCGGATAACACTCCCAACTAGAGCCATTCCCCCAAGCTAAAAGATTAGTGGTAACTTTCCAGTACCTGGCTAAAGGCCAATGAGACCCCCACGTACCCTAGACGAGCCAATGCTTGAGCCACTGTACACCTTTCCTCTCCCTCCCCCTGCCTTCTTTAAAAACTTGCAGTCTGCCCTGCTGGGTGTGACTTCCCCGGCCTGTGTTTCAGACCACGGAACATCACCTGGGGATTGCGTTCAAATAAACTGCCTGGCCCTTTGTTGCCTCTCCTTCGCCTGCTTATTTTGGTTGGAATTTATTGGAATTTATCTTACATTTGGTGCCAAAACCTGGTAAGGAGTGTGAGTACGGGGCCCCAACCGGTCACCGCTGGCCCTGCCCCCTCCTTCCCCAACCCGGGACCTCAGCCTGCTCTCTGCTGTATGGACTATTTCCCGGTGAGTCCCTCAGTTTCCCCCGGTCTGTTTCCCTTCCTAACTCCGTTTCACCTGGTCCGTTAGCAATCATACGTACATCCAGGGGGGTATCCAGCCCCTGGTCGTTCAGCTCACCTTCTGCAGGCATTCGGCCCGCCCCTGGCCCTGCAGTACAGGAGACGTCCCTACCCCAGGCCCCAGGCGCTCCTCTCAGCAGGATTAGTTGGGGGGTGACGCAGACATGGGGAACCAGCCCTCAAAAGCAGAGGCCCAGACCCCACTGCGGTGTCTCATTTCTAATTTGGCTACTCCATATTTGTCCCGGGAAGTTCACAAACGGAAGCTGGTCTTCTTTTGCTCTCAGGCCTGGCCTCAGTATCCCTTGGACAACCAATCTCGCTGGCCCCAAGGGAACTTTCGATTTTGGCCTCCTCACCGACTTAACTAATTATTGCCATTGGAGCAGAAAGTGGAGTAAAATCCCATATGTGCAGGCTTTTTGGACTCTGCGCACCCGCCCAGATTTGTGTGTTAAGTGTACTCCTTCCCAAGTTTTGTTAGCCCAGGCCTCCACCAAAGAACGCCGATCTCTACCCCTCCTGTTACTGGGAGGCACTTCTCTGACGGACTCGGCAGAGGATCTCGGCTACCCTCCTTCCCGCTCCTCCAGGCCCACTACGGGGGCCAGCTCCCTTCCTCAATGTAGCTCTCCTCCACCTTGTTCTCCTTCTCTTCCAGTTTCTCCTCCATCTTGTTCTCCTTCTCTTCCGGTTTCTCCACCATTTTGTTCCCCTTCTCTTCCGGTTTCTTCACCATCTCATTCTCCTTCTCTTCTGATTTCTCCACCATTTTGTTCCCTGTCTCTTCTGGTTTCTTCACCTTCTCGTTCTCCTTCTCTTCCGGTTTCTCCGCCATCTTGTTCTCCTTCTCTTCTGGTTTCTCCGCCATCTTGTTCTCCTTCTCTTCCGGTTTCTCCACCATTTTGTTTCCCTTCTCTTCCGGTTTCTTCACCATCTCGTTCTCCTTCTCTTCTGATTTCTCCACCATTTTGTTCCCTGTCTCTTCTGGTTTCTTCACCTTCTCGTTCTCCTTCTCTTCCAGTTTCTCCGCCATCTTGTTCTCCTTCTCTTCCGGTTTCTCCACCACCTTGTTCTCCTTCTCTTCCAGTCGTGCTGCCATCTTGCTCCACAGGTGCCGACTCCACTTTGGATAAAACAGATAAAACTCCCCCATACCCCAGTCCCATGCCTTCAAGCTCTGCATCGATTCCCAAGTTGTATCCCCCACTGCCAAGGTCGCCCCCTCCATCCCCTCCTTCAGACCTGCCACCATCTTACTCACCACAGCTGGCGCCCAAATGGTCTAGCCCTCCTGTAACCCGCTCTAAGTCATAGCGGTCTCAAGCTCACATGATGGCTCCTCTGAGGGAGGTAGCAGGGGCTGAAGGGATAGTGCAGGTTCATGTTCCTTTTTCTCTGGCAGACTTATCCCAAGTAGAACAGCGATTGGGGTCCTTTTCCTCCAACCCCATAATGTTCACTAAGCAGTTTAAATATCTCACTTGAGCTTATAAGCTCACCTGGCACAATGTGCATGTAGTCCTCCAATCCACTCTAACCCCGGAGGAATATGACTGTGTCACGGCAGCAGCACAGCACTTCCGTGAAGCCCATGTGCCAATGAAGCCCATGCCACAGATGAACGGGAACCTATGGGCAGGGAAGCTGTTCCTCTACAGGAACCCATGTGGGATTATAATACTCCCGAGGGTAAGGCATGCCAGGATCGCATGGTTCGCTACTTATTGGCAGGTATGAACTCAACCACCCAAAAGGCTATCAATTATGATAAGCTTAGAGAGACTACCCAGAAGCCTGACAAAAACCCATCAGAATTCCTCAAGCGCCTAAAAGAAACTCTAGGAGCTTTTACTAAAATTGACCCGGCCTCAGCATTAGGTTCCTCTCTCCTAGCCATGCATTTTATAACTCAGTCAGCTCCCGACATGAGGCGCAAGCTTAAAAAGGCTGAGGATGGTCCCCAGACCCCTCTAGGAGACCTGGTAGATATGGCATTTAAAGTTTTTCATGTCCGAGAGGACGAGAGCAAGAGGAGGTCAGCTGCCCGAATGGCAGAAGAGACTCGCACCATAACAGATGCTCTGTGGCCGGCTTTGGAGATCATCGGGGTGTCCCTGAAGATCGACTCGAACCTCCGGGCCCTTGCTTTCGGTGTGGCAAAGACAGGCACTAGGCATGGAAGTGCCCCAACCAACCACGCAGACCGACCAGACCGTGCCCCAGCTGCGGTAAGCGAGGTCATTGGAAAAAAGTAGACTGTCCACTTGGGGGTGGTCCTCCTCCAGGGGCAGAGCCCCACGGGGGGGCGGACGCCCTCAAAGGACTACCCTTCAGACCTGCTGGGCATCCTCGAAGACTGAAGATGCCTGGACTTGGACACCCCGATCACCCTCGCCAAGCCCAGGGCCAAGCTGTGGGTAGTGGGTAAGCCCATCTCCTTCTTGGTGGATATGGGGGCTACCTACTCTGTTCTCCCCTCCTTTAAAGGGCCTTTGAACCCTGCCAAGGTCTCTGTAGTTGGGGTCATGGGAACCCTCTCCAAGCCTTTAGAGACGGGCCCGGTGGCCTGCACCTTCCAAGGCATCCCGTTTACCCATTCCTTTCTAGTCATGCCTTCCTGTCCTACCCCTCTGTTAGGACGGGATTTGCTCTATAAGTTAGGAGCCTCTATTTCCCTCCCACCTTTTAAATGCTTACAGGACGCCAGAAACTCCCTCATTGCTTTGGTAGGCGAAGGAGAGTTAGACGACAGTAACCTGAGTCTCCCAACTTCCTGGACTGCTGTCAATCCGGTCGTGTGGGACATCTCCACCCCTGTGGTGGCAACCCATCACACCCTGGTTTTAATACGCCTTAAAGACCCATCCTGCTTCCCTTCTCAGCCTCAATTTCCTATTTCACAGGCTCATCGAAGGGGACTACAGCCTATTGTTAATCGTCTACTCTTGCAGGGGCTTTTAGTACCGACTAACTCTCCATGCAATACTCCCATCTTGCCGGTAAAAAAGCCTTCTGGAGCGTATTGCCTCATTCAAGACCTCCGAATAATTAATGAGGCTGTTATTCCCTTACACCCAGTAGTGCCTAACCCATATACTCTTCTGTCTCAGGTCCCTTCCGGTACCTCTCATTTTACTGTACTGGACTTTAAAGATGCCTTTTTCACTACCTCTCCACTCAGACTCGCAGCCGCTATTTGCCTTTACGTGGGAAGACCCTGACACCTGTCGATCTAGACAAATGACCTGGACAGTTCTACCTCAAGGTTTTAGAGATAGCCCCCATCTTTTTGGACAGGCCCTGGCAGAGGACCTCTCGTGACATTCAACGGGTGAGAGTACTCTCCTCCAATACGTGGATGATCTTTTACTTTGCAGCCCCTCAAAGGAGGCCTCGGTTCTGGACACCAGATCCCTTCTTAATTTCCTAGCACACATGGGATACAGGGTATCCCCTGCCAAAGCACAGCTGTCTCTACCCCAGGTTACATACCTTGGGCTAACTCTAACTCCCACCACTAAAGCCCTGACGGTGGACCAAGTGGCTGCGATTAAAGCTCTCCTGCCACCTACTTCAGGAGCCAAGATACTATCCTTTCTAGGACTGGTGGGGTTTTTCAGACACTGGGTGCCTTACTTTGCCCTTCTGGACAGACCGCTTTATGCGGCTGCCACAGAGACTCCTACTGGGCCGCTGACTTCACCCACCGAGGTGGCTTCGGCTTTCAAGTTGCGGGATGCATTGCTTTCATCCCCCCCGTTGATGCTCCCTGATTTAACTAAACCCTTTACTCTATATATAGCAGAGAAGGCAGGAGTGGCAACCGGAGTGCTGGTACAGCCAGTAGGGCCGGGATACCGTCCCGTTGCCTTTCTCCCCAAACAGTTAGATACCACTGCCAGGGGGTGGCAATCTTGCCTCCGAGCCCTGGCAGCTGCGGGAAGTCTGGCCCGAGAAGCCCTGAAATTAACCCTCCAACAGCCCATTACTGTGTATTCCCCACACTGGTTACAGGATCTTCTGAGTCATAAATCCCTAGCCTCCTTGAGTCCTTCAAGGGTACAAGAATTCCATCTTCTGTTCATTGAACATCCACAGGTAACCCTACAAGTCTCTCCACCCCTTAACCTAGCCTCCTTGCTTCCCATCGGCGATCAGGCAGATTAGCCCACTCATTCCTGTGTAGAAGTTGTAGAGGCTCTTAGGAAACCTAGAGAGGGCCTACAGAACGTGCCCCTCGAAGACTGTGACTTGACTTTTTTCGTGGACGGAAGCTCGGTGAAGGGGAGTGATGGGGTGCGAAGGGCAGCCTATGCAGTGGTGACTCTGTCACAGGTGATAGAAGCAAACCTACTCCCATCTGGGACCACCTCCCAGAAAGCCGAATTAGTAGCTCTTACCCGGGCATTACAGCTGGCAGCTGGGAAGAGGGCCACAATTTATACTGACTCTAAATATGCCTTCCTAATTACACAGACTCATGCTGCAATTTGGAAAGAAAGGGGCTTCCTTACCACTAAGGGAACCCTGATCATCAATGGTAGGGCTCTCAGCTGCCTGCTACAGGCCCTACAAGACCCCAAAGAAGTAGCCATCGTGCATTGAAAGGGACATCAGACTAGAAATGATCCAGTAACCAGGGGTAATGCGTTGGCAGATGCCATGGCCCGAAAATTAACATCCAGGTTGGGGCAACCCTCTGTGCTGTTTTTTTCCCCCTCTCTATTGCCCCAATACCCCAATGACGAACAGCGACTGTTTCTACATTAAGGGGGGACATTGGGAGATCAGGGATGGATATATCTCGGGGGAAGAATTGCCCTTCCCCAAGCCCAAGGCAGAGATGTCATATACAAAATTCATCAGTTTCTACACATTGGGCCGGAAGCCATGCACCGGTTTCTCTCCCCCATATTTGCCCCTTATGGTCTCTGCAAGGCCATAGATCAGGTGCACCAAGCCTGCACTACTTGTCATCACATCTCGTCTCAAGGTGCTCTGAAGATCCGGATGGCCCTCCACCAGATGAGAGGAACCATCCCCGGACAGGACTGGCAGGTCGATTTCACCCATATGCCTAAGCATAAAAAGCTCAGGTATTTACTAGTTCTGGTTGATACCTTTTCAGGGTGGATTGAAGCCTTCCCCACCAGCCAAGAGACAGCTTCGGTAGGGGGACAGACACTGGTGGCGCATATCACCCCCCGCTTTGGCCTGCCTTGCTACAGTTGGACAACGGGCCTGCTTTCGTCTCTCAGGTCACTCAGCTAACAGCCGAGGCTCTCAATATCACCTGGAACCTCCATATACCCTACCACCCCCAATCGTCGGGTAAGGTCAAAAGGGCTAGCAGTCTCTTAAAAGACCACATAACTAAGCTGTCTCTAGAGGTAAAGCTCTCGTGGCCCGATCTTCTCCCCATCGCTCTCGCTCGGCTGTGTGCTGCCCCCCCGGGGACCAGCTGGACTAAGCACATTTGAGCTGATGTATGGCAGGCCCTTCTTACTAAACACAGGCTTGCCTGCTACCTCTCCTGCTTTGGCCTCCTACCTTCCTTACTTTACACTGTTGAGACATCTTCTTAGGGAACACAGACCAGCTCCTACCCCAACCTACGTCATCCAACAACCCAGGAGATGTAGCGATCCTTCAGCCAGGAGACGAGGTACTCCTAAGAGAACTCCAGCCAAAATCTCTGCAACCCTGCTGGACAGGGCCTTATACAGTAATCCTCACTACGCCCTCAACAGTCAAACTACTTGGGCACTCCTCCTGGTATCACCTTTCTAGGCTCAAACAGGTACCCAGACATGATGAGTGGGTGTCTTGTGAGGTGGGTCCTCTTAAGCTGCGGGTTAGTCGTGTCAAGTACAACCAGCCAGATGAATAGCCCGGTGGTCTCCAGGCAGAGTTATTCTGCATGGAAGTTTAAGCTCCAACTAACTCTTTATGGAATCAACCGAGAAGTAGGCACCCAAAGTTGCCCACGTGTAGGTTGTCAGGCACCGATTCAAATACTGGTACACACAGACATACATCTTAAACACTTTCTCAAACACTACGCTGTGCTTTCTGTATGACCAAATCTCTCATACATGTATTTTCCAGTCTGACATGTATGGGGGATGTCATCCTGAATTAGACACATGTAGAGTTCATGCAATAGAAAAAACAGCAAGAGGAGTCTCTGACAACATGTTCTTCAGAATACAAGATAAGCTATACATTACCATTAGTGACCCATGGGATCCATGGTGGGAAAAAGGAGTACAGGGCAAGCTATATGATAGTTACCAATGGTCCCCACAGGGCACAGTATACATCAAGAGGGAATGGACCACTCTGTAAATCCCACTCTCATGGAAGTTCTGAACACGCAGGCACAGGTATCAAGTAATATTCTAAAAACAGAACAGACATTAAAACATAAGATTCAGTCGGACCCCTACCCCCACTCTCTAAGACCAGCAGGAGCACCACTTTCCTGGGCCGGAGTCATTAGAGAAACAGTGCAGTTTCTTAATGCTTCACATATCCTCAGCAATGTGTCTGATTGTTTCCTCTGCACCTCCCTCCAATGCCCCCCAGTGGCAGCAGTTCCCGTTAGTTTTTTCCAGGCTCAACCAGTAAACTCTGAAAAAGACTGCAGCCTCCCTTTAAGCGAGGTACCGATGTGGAAAACGAGCCTTAAGCCCGAAGTTCGACATAGGTCCGGGGCCACCAGAAAACGGCGTGAAGAACCATCGTCCCCACTGACCTGCTACCTGACCCAGCATTCCACCATTTCAGAATTGTCAATGGGAAGCCAATGCCGACGACGGGTAACCATAGACACTCCAATCTCTCTTCAAGGGGGCGGGTTCTTCCGGTGCAATAATACGCTTACCCAATTCATCAACAGCACCACGGTAGCACCCTGCTTTTCGGTGATGCTGGTGCCCCAACTAATATTGTACAGCAAACCTGAGGTAACACAGGCACTAGACAAATGGTCTATATAGCAAAACACTAGACAGAAGAGGGTGGTTTTTCTACCTGTGCTAGTGGGAGTGAGCCTAGTTACTGCAGTGGCCGCAGCTGCCACAGGGGCAGGAGCGTTAGGCCATAGCTTAGTCAGCTCTCAGGGCCTAGCAAGTCAATTGGTGGCATTAGACAATAGAGTGAGCCTAACCTTGGGAGAAACCTTGACCTCCCTTATTTCCCTCCAGCGACAACTTACTTCCCTTGCCCAGGTCACCCTTCAAAATTGGCAGGCCTTAGATCTGCTTACTGCAGAAAAGGGTGGAACCTGTATTTTCTTGCAGGAAGAATGCTGCTACTATATCAATGAGCCTGGGGTCGTAGAACAAAGCGTTAAAAAACTACAAGAACTACAAAAAGACCTCCACAAAACACGAGTACCTGAAGGCGGCCCTTATGGGGTGGCTTCAGTATCCCATAATGGCCTGGCTACTGTCTCTGCTAGGCCCCTTAATAACAGTTTGTGGTTTACTCTTAATTGCCCCATGTGTTTTCAAGTTCCTTCAACAGCGCATGGCAGAAATTTCACACATAAAAGTTAATCAACTGTTGCTGCACAAGTACTCGCCCCTCCCGACTGAGCCTCCTCTGGCCGTCAACCAGCCTTAAATGCCCCCCCACAAAGCCCCTTGTCAGCCAGAAGTAGCCAGAGGGGCGAGTCGTCGCCCATTATGACCAAAAGGCTGGAATGTAAGGCTGGAAGCATCAGGGGAAGGGGTGAGCCTGATGGACAAGCTCAGGCCTCACCAAACAAGGCGAAGAGACCAACAGGTTCCGGTCCGACAACACTCCAGAGCCTGATCGGATAACACTCCCAACTAGAGCCCTTCCCCCAAGCTAAAAGATTAGTGATAACTTTCCAGTACCTGGCTAAAGGCCAATGAGAGACCCCCACGTACCCTAGACGAGCCAATCCTCGCACCACTGTATACCTTTCCTCTCCCTCCCCCTGCCTTCTTTAAAAACTTGCAGCCTGCCCTGCTGGGTGTGACTTCCCCGGCTTATGTTTCAGACCGTGGAACATCATCCGGGGATTGCGTTCAAATAAACTGTCTGGCCCTTTGTTGCCTCTCTTCGCCTGCTTATTTTGGCTGGAATTTATTGGAATTTATCTTACAACTGCTAAGAAC
The DNA here is from genome assembly GCF_030020395.1 of Manis pentadactyla. NCBI lineage: Eukaryota > Metazoa > Chordata > Mammalia > Pholidota > Manidae > Manis > Manis pentadactyla. The sequence goes on from NC_080033.1 coordinate 25,970,984, forward strand.
AAAAAGGCAACAAATTATTCCCATTCAGTTAGTCATTCAACAAGAACATCATGTAATAGCTTACAAGAACCTGGACAATCCCATTTTTCTAAAGGACATTGGCAGTATTATTAAATCTTTTTGTGTCACAACTTACTTAATACAAACAAGATTAGTATGTTTAGATTCTTATCAAAATATACCCAAAATTGTTTTTCACTATCCCTTATTCTTCTGTAAATTACTTAGAAAAAAAAGTAAAAAGGATACCTTGGACCTAGATGGTAAATGGTAATGACTATTTTTCCTAGTATACTGAATATTAATATAATCCCTTAGCACTGTCCACTGAAAGGGCCTTGATGCAGTGACATCCCAAAAGCAATGAACACTATTAGGGTCCAGATCTTTGTTTCTAAACATTTCTCATTAAAAAGAACCCCAGCTCTTGAAAGAGTCAATTTCGGACTAAGGCAAGAAAACTACAAGGTAAGCCCGTGACACTTTCTCAGTAAGCAAAGTAATCAGCAAAGAATGATGCCAAGGGATGCAGGAGCAAGCCTAAAGGGGCTGCCACTGGCCAAATTTAGGACAATTAAAGCAACAAAAGGAATAATGACAAATTATAACACTAATTTTTTTTTTTTAAATCAAGATTTTAGAGTAATGCTAAAAGGGAGAAAGGGGTTCTAAACAGAAAAACACCAGTTATAAATATAGATGGTTAGAGAATCATTAATTTGCGAACACCAACATAATAACTGATTCAGGCAAGGATCATCCATGGTAAAGGGCTGTTGGGGAACAGGATATTTACTCTGTCTTCAAATATTATTACCATTAAAAGCACTTATGCCTTAAACAGGGTTAAAGGTACCTTTATGATGGAAAGATCTGGCAGATACCACCTTAAACAAGTAATTAGCAACACCAATAATGGGATGAATAAAATCATGTGTCTCCAGCTGTGATGCAATAAGAAGTCATCATCATCTATACAGTGTTCCTGCCAAGAATGTTTAACTTTGTTTCTCCATGATTACATTCATCAGATAGCACCAAATTGTGGGCCATTCTGTAAGAAAACTGTTGTCAACTCTTCAAAAATACCAATTTCATAAAGACAAAAAGAAAGCAGGAAGATTGTTTTAGATGAAAGGAGACTTAAAGAAGTTAAGACAGCCAAATGCAGTCTTTGATCAGATCTTGGATTGAAACAGAGTTATAAACGACATTTTTAGAGAAACAGAAGAAATCTGAGTATGTTAAATAAAATTATTGAGTGTCGATGTTCATTCCATTCCTGGATGTGAAAAAAAGATACTATGATTATGTAGGAGAATGATCTTGTTCTAAAAGATATGTGCTTAATAATTAGGGACGTGATGATGTCTGCAATTTACTCTCAAATAGTTTGACAAGACAAAGCAAGTAATAGAAAGGAAAAGCAAAAGGGACAAAATACTGTTTTTGACTCTAAACAACTTTTCTGTTGTTTTGCAATTTTTCAAAATAAACAGTAGTAGCTTAAAAAAAAAAGACTGCTTTAGGGCAGACTAACAGACTATAAAGATTGAATTTGACCAATCTAGAGATGAAGGCAATGATGATATAAGATAAATCATTTTTAAACCCAAACTGAAAGCATTAGGTAGAAGAACAAAATCAAGCAGTTATGGTCAAAGCATAGAATCCATGCACCTCCCTACCCTTTTCTCACCAGTGTTTCGGAACTATTGTCTTATACCCTAATCTGAAGAAAACGGTTGTCTTCCCCTTTGAAATACTGTATTATAGTATTTACTAATAACTTCCAAAAGACTAATACCAAAGTTGTATTTCTCATGGCACATGACTGACATAATAAGCACGAACAACACATTGTTCCAAAATAAAATTTAACTCATAAATAATGAGTTCTGAAGACTCATCTATTTACAAAATGTTTCTTTGGCTATAAGCAAACTTATTCTACAACTTTGCCTTTCTTAAAAATGAAAAAAGAGCTTCAACATTAGAGAAATCAAATACACTCTCTTCAATAAATTACCTGTAATTACTTAATTCAGATAAAACATTTTCTAAAATTCAACACACATTCAGAAAAACTCTTAAACAGGGACAAAAGGAAATATCCTCAATCTGATATAAACTAAATACAAAAAAAACTACTGCAAACATCATACTTGGTGAGTTTTGTGAAGTTTATCCCTAACACCCACTATCACCATTTCTATTCAATCTTGCACTAGAAATCTTAGCCAGTACAAAAAGCAAGAAAAAAAATAAATAGTATAAGATTGGAAAGATAAAATAAGGTAATCTTGAGGAAATCACAACAAATCTTACACCACCAGGTATCAAGATGACTTATAGAAAGCTATGATAATAAGACAGTGTTAAGTTTGGTGCAAAAAAACAAATAGGTCAATAGAACAGTCAAGAGAAACAAGATCCATCCACACATAGAGCCACCTGATTTATGACAGAAATGACAATGCAGTGGAGAGTGTATGATCTTTCCAATACATGGTGATGGGGCAACTAAACATTCAAATAGTAAAAAAATGAAACCTGACCTCAATCCCCATTAACACAGAATCAATTCCAGGTCCACCATAGATCTAAAAGTAAAAGACAAAATAATAAAGCTTCTAGAAGATAATAAAAGAGATGATATCTTTCATAACATTAGAGTAGGAAACACTTCTAAAAACAAGACAAAAAACACTAACCAGAAAGGAAGTGACTGTTAAAATGAAGAATTTCTAGTCATCAAGGGTCACCATTAGAGTGTCAAGTCCCAGACCTGAGAAATTTACAAAACACTCCTGAAAAAGCACTCATAACAAACATACATCAGGAATTACTATGAATCAATTAGAATATGGTGACCATCATAATAAAAACGATGAGCATTTGTTTTACCAAAAAAAAATAAAAAGTTCAAATAGCCAATAAATATGTGAAAAGGTGATCAGTTTCATTAATCATTACTAGAATGCTGAGCAAATATGAAAAGAACAGATAGTATCAAGTAGTAACAAGTATGTAGTGTAGCTGGAACTGTCACTCACTGCTGACAGTTATGAAAGTTGGTATAACCACTTTGGAAAACAAGCATTATAAATAGAATTGAAAACAAATACCCCATGAGAAATTTCTAGGCAAAACTACAAACAACCCATATTGTTCACTTGAAAAATTAGAAGTTCATGAAGACTCTAACATCAAATCTATAAATATCTATCACAATGCCTGGCACACATAGAATTTACTCCACATTATATATAATGCAATCCCACAATCCCATCATCCTTTCCTTTCTTCACACACAAAAAATGGATAAAATTTAAGATCAGTGTGATTCTCAAAACACATTTCAATGGCTTCTCATCTCACAAAAACTAAACCACAATCCTTACAATGATCTGAGCTGTCTGCCCTGACTAGAAAGCTCTTCTCCAAAATACACTCTTTATCTCACTTTCTTTTCCTACCTAGCTTTACCTATCACAAACCACCTGACAGTTTTAAGTATGTCTATTCTATGTCTTTAGCACTAGAATGTAATCGCTATGAAGGCAAGGACTTTACTTTGTTCACTACTGCATACTCAGCAGAGGATGACACGAAGACGGTACACTCCTGGGGTGGCAGGTAGTAGGGAGCTTGGATTCTGGGTTTGGTGAGAATAGCTGTTGTATGGGGTATATGGCTGACACTTTCTTAAAACTACGTGCAATTCTACTTATCACAAGAAATATGAAAACCCTCCATTAAATTAGTTGTTCTGCTTTATGAAAAATTTGAAATATTTACTCTTAATGCATTTAATTCCCCAGGCTCTATATCAGGAAAATATGTTATTCCAAAATTCCAAGTGAGGATTACATAAGCCACTCAGTAATAATTACAATCAAATAATAAATAGTATCTGCATGAATTTCCCAAAGTTAGTATTATCTTGTAAATAAACCCATGAAAACAATACTACATACCTCTCTCCACATTTCAACAAAAGTTCAGTAATTCTAATAAAAGATAATAGTATCTACAGATATAAAATACAGGTATCATAGAAATATCACCTAAGCCAAGAAACCAAAATTTCAGCATAATGCAATTCTAAGATAGAACCAGATTTAACAAGATCTTAGTATGAGAAAAATTCCCTAGAACAGGCCAAGACATTTCACTACAGTCCTAGATCATAACTTTTATGGCCTAAGTCACTCTGGAGAGACTCCAAAGTGGCTTACATTTTTCCATCAAATATTTTACTGTTATTGGTAAAAACAGATTTACTTTAAAAGAAAAGAAAAAAAAAAAGATGATCCATGTTCCCTCTTGTCCCTGTATCTTTCAACAAAGAATTGAGAGTAAATAAGACCTCCGAGAAAAGGAAACCAACTAGGAAATGGATGTTTGACTAAATTGTATCTACCCACTCTGCAGTAACCAAGAACTAAACCTGCCCAACTGGTGTTCAAACCAGTCAAGAGCCACTTTTCAGGCCCAGAAGTTATTTAGCAATGATATCATACCAGTTTATTTAGCTACAACATCCAAGTTTTCACTAAAGTTAATTTTTATCAACAATCTTTACTTTCAAGAAAACTAAAATACCATCCAATTTTACTCACTTTCAGGGAAAATAAATGAAATGGTAAGCTTTTAAAACATTCGATGTGTTTTCCTATGTAAAGTGTGTGAATACTTATATACATAGAAACCTAACTGTAACCACACTAAACATACTTTTCTACAATTTTTAATGCCTGCATAAAAGCTACTCATATGTATCACGATTTATTTAACCAATACCCTCATGTTGGATTTTTAGTGTTTCCATTATATAAACAAAGCTCCAGGGAACTTTCTGTACATATCTTTTTGCTAGATCAAAAGGGAATAAACAAAAGTTTTTTTAAAATGTCTGAAAATGTTTCAACACTAATGCTATAAGTGAAAACAATGTAAAAATATTTGATCCTATCCATTTACTACAGATGTTGTCATTTATTGGGGTTGCGGCTCATTCATGCCCCTCCTTTTGTCTTTTTTTCCTCAGGTTACTAATTTTTCGTCCTTGTTATTCCAAAGAATAAATTAAAAAAACAGAGAAGGGACCCAAGTAAAACTTGCTATACTCCTTAGCTTAATTTAACAACAAAAACAACTGATGAGCATTTAAACTACCTTACCTAGCAGCCCTTCTCAGCCAAGGTTCCTGGAGAAAAGAATACCCCAAACCTAAGATACTCATTGCATATAATGAATTCATTTCTCTCCTCTGCATCTAGAGCCAACCATGTAGTACAAAACTGAAAAAGAAAACAGCCATTCAAATCATTTCTTCAGGTTTTAATTCTCTCACAGAATCCAGCTAGGGAAAGGCCACATCCTAAGCCATGTTTAATTCTACTCATATAAAAGAATAGTGCACTTAATAAAAGAAAAGAGAAGTGGCACTTAATAGTGCCATACTAATGTAAAGCTACCATGACATTTTCCCCTTTTTCATTCCAAGAATGTCCCAACACTTCTAGAGTTCACTGTAGTCCTACAGTTCGGTTGATTTTAAAGCCTAAATAAAATCTCTCACAAAAAATTTTAATTGACTATGTACTAGGTAAAGTTTTCCTACACTAAACTATAATTAAAGTATAGCTATCTAATCAGTATATTTTGTGGCCTTATGGGTCTCCTGTCCACTGAAGCAGATCCTTTTAAAATACAGTCTAATCTATTTACTGAAGGGTGTCATCAACTGGGAATGATTTTACCTACCCATGACAAACACGCACATGCTTATTCTTTGTGCCAAAATAACATGAACATAACAGAGAAAAGTAATTTGGTAACATAACCAACTTCTACTGAAAACAGTTATTCAGGATTCCATAGGACTGTACTGAACGGTAGTTTTCAAATGTAACTGGATATGGTACCAGAAAGCTGTTCAGAGCACCCCAGAATGTATCCTTTGTATTTCAACCACATTATCATCAGAATAAAACCAAGAGTATCTCTTTTTCACATGCCAAACGGGAGGAAACATAACCAAGTTAGTATTATGCCATGAAGGAGGCAAGAATAATTCCTCTACAGAATACACTAAAAGCAACGGGGACACCATCTTCTGAGGGTCTGTTTCACATTTTCTAAAAGAACAAAAAATGTATATGGTTTTCCCAAAAAATGAACAAATTGGTTTTATGAAGGGCTTTTTCTTTCTTTTTTCTCTTAAAAAAAAAAAGAATTTAAGATCCATTAACGTCTTAAAATTTAAACAAGCCAAACTTGAATTTTTAAGCACCATCTTAAAGAAGCCAAGTTTAAAACCCAACAATTGTATATGGTATTAGAGAAAAATGGCTTTCAGAAAACAAACTTCAACAAAATTTAGAACCAGAAGAAAGTAGGGACGATTCCACAGTTCATCCTTACACGTGATTTCCAAGCAAACCAGGATTTTTTAGGTTCTTATTAAAAGTCCATATAGTCAAACTGATGTACACCTATGTAAGCAGTCATTTTTATACAAGATTGTTCAATAGAAAAAGTTAGGAATTCCACTATTTATAGTTTTGACACAACTTCTTTACCCTTTTCACCTTGACACTCTCTCGATATGACATAGGGCATTTCAAGCAAATTAAATGTTGCTTTTCGAAGGAACAATTTCAAACTTCCAGGAGATAGTTTGAAATGCTACAGAATCCAAATGGAAAAAAATGTCAGATTAAACACCACCACTGCATTTCTTAAATCGGGTATACCTCCTCATATGCAATTCCATTACTAAATGAAAAACTTTCTTCCCTCCTCACTGGACAAAAACTCACTATATGACTGAAGTTAAAATTTAATGAATAAGCACTCTTAACAAATACTAAACAACTGAAGCTGGAGTTGCACATGAAGCCTATCATTATAAACCTAATAAAACATTTAAGTGCGATCAGTTAAAGAGTAACAAAGAATATACATTAGCAAAGATTAGATAACAAGCTAAAAAAAATAAGGTGAACATTTCCACCCACGCACTGCTGTGTGCGTTGCGTTTATATACAAGTTAAACATTGTCACATCCCTCTTCCCCACCCCTCCCCGCCCCTCGAAGGTCAAAGGGCTCCAGACAAAAAAGACAACAGAAGCACGTGACAAAAGTTTCTCCCACTTTCTCCGGGCCTAAAGGCAGTACTCCTGCCCGGTACCAGCTCGAGATCGTGCTGGGCCCCAGCCCAGAGGGCTGCGGGCCGGTAAGGCGTGAGGGGGTCGGCCAGGGCGAGTCGGCCAAGGAAAGCCCCAGCCCCGGGGAAAGGGAACCATGTGCCGACGACGTGTCGGGGATCAGGCGCCTCCCGAGACCACCGGCGGAAGCGCGGCCTGTTACCTTTTCCTGCTGCTCGCGGAGCCGCGCCACCTCTAGGGCGCGCAGCGGCGCCGCGGCCGAGGCCGAGGCCGAGGCGTGGGGTCCGGGGTCCGGCGGGGCCTCCATAGAGGGGGAGCCGGAACCTCAGCGGGGCTAACGAGTCCTAAACAAGTGTTTATGCAGGCGGCGTGGCCGGCGGCTCCCCAACGCCCGCGTGCTCGCCCTCATGCACTGCGCGCCCCGCGCTGAGGAGGCCGCGCCCGCCTTCTCCGCTACCGTGGCGGCCGCTGCTCGCGTCCCGACTGCCCGCGGCCGCATCTCACAGGCGCATGCCGCCCGCTGCCGCCGCCGCCGCCGCCGCGGGCTCGGAGCAGCAGGCAGGCCGATGGGAGCACGAGGAGCCTGTCCGATGGCCGGGCCGAGCCGGGCGTCCTGTGCGGCCGCGCCTCCCCGCAAGCTCCGCCCCTCGCCCCGCCCTGCGCGGCACGCCGGGAAGCGCGCGTAGCCTCCCCCTTCGTCCTGCCCCCGGGCGGGCCTTGTGGTGCCGGAGGACCCGGGGCGGGCCCAGCCTGAGGCTTCACCGTAATGTGAGCCCTGTGGAAGCTTTCATTCTAGGGAATATCTACCTTCAGTGAGTTTCTGGGGGTGAGCACTAACCTTGTGCGGCCCCTCTTACTGTTGTTTAGCGCTGCGTCTGGCTGAATTCATGCACAAAAGCTGCTTTTAATTTTAGCAAATTTAACTCTTTACTGTGCCTGTTTAATGAATTAAAATATGCAATTATATTTTGCATGTGTATTCATTTTAGCACATATAATTTGCCTTATAATAAGACTTTGCTTATATTAAATATATTGCTACGTATGGACTATTTAACAGATTTTTCAAGGGTAAGTTTTGCCTACCCTTTGTCTCTTATTTAAGAATTCCTGTGCCCTCTTTCCGGTACAGCCTCGGTACACAGTAGGCACCCAATGAATGCTTACTGAATGGAATTGGCCTTGCCGTGACAACCATCTCTGCTCCAATCCCTGACAGTAAGGATAAAAATGAGTCCTGTTTTGTTTCTTCAGCGTTGTGCAGATGGGAAGGCTGGGAGGTACCTGGAGTTCACATCCTAGTGTGCCTGCTTGCTCTGTTTGTCTTCCCTCTGTCCCGGCCAGCTCCCCAGTCTGAATATATTCTTTTTCCATTTGCTTCAAAGAAAGAAGCAAGGAAAAATTGAGCAAATGGTGTCACTTCCTCTCTTTTCCTCACTGCATGTCCAATGTCAATACCTCTGAAAAAGGCAAAATCTGACTGCTCATTCCACCATTATCTCTCTATCCTAAACCACCTCAGTAGCTTCTTCTCTGGTTTCCCTGCTTCCGCACCCCTGTAACATACATTGGCAGCTGCCCTCCCTATCACCCCTTATTCAGATGGTCAGCCCTAACCCATAGTATTCTCCACTCATTTAAAATCCTTCAAATTATAATCACTTATCCAAGTGAACCTCAGCCATCCCAAAACACCTTCAATAAAACAAAGTTAAATTTTAACAAATGTTTGTTTACCCCCTTCCATGTGCAGGACTTCCACAGGACATGGGGGACAAGAAGTGAGCAAGGCAGACATCAGCTGTGCCCATGGATCTTGGAGTCAATGTAGGGCCAATGACCATAGATGGGTTCTTAGAAATCTGTGGGAGGCTTGTCCTTAACCACAAGGTCAAAAGAAGATCATCCCCTCCATGAAGCCCCTGTAGTGCTTCATCTGAATGTCCTTAGGGATGAGACTGATCACTTGTAGTATGTGCTTTTGCTGTATATGTCAACCCTCCCACCAAGGACAGAGATGAAATCTTCCTCAAATTCAAAAACCCATAGCACCAAGCATGGGACTTGGTATAGTTTGTAACTACCTCCCAGATGCCAGTACAGAAACTCAAAGTGACTTATGAAAGAAAAAAAAATGGGCCAGGCAAAGGGTGGAGTAGGAGGCCCAAGGGTTCAGTCCCTTCACCAAAAAACCATCAAGTAGGGACAGAAAATACTTCAGAATCAACTATTTTGAAACTTGAACATGATCAGGCATCTGTAACAACCAAGGAAATGCTTGATATAGGAAGAGGCTGCTGATTGCCAGTAAGAGAATGGTAGGGTAGGTGATAACCAGCTGCCATGCTCCATTCCTTAGCCCCTACCCTACCATGCAGCTGTGGTGAATAGCAGCCAGAATTCCTACAGTGGCTGGCTGATGCCAGTATGGGCATAAATCCTTATCCTCCAAAAATTTGGGATTGTGCATTTTGGTCAGTCTACCAGTTTCCTGAGAGACTGGCAGAGACTGGCACAAATTTCTGTCTTGGCTAGCTTCTCAGGTTACAGCAGTACCCCCCCACACACACACACACACTCATCATCTATTGGAAATTTAAAGAGTCAGAACACTGGATTTTTTTTAAAGGAATTTCTGTCAAGTCACTAGCTAACTGCAGAGATAAAAGAACATTAACTTCAATAACCACACACAACAAGAAATACACTGAAAAATCATTTGGAAAAGTCGCTAAACAGCTGCAACCCAACCTCAACAAACAAAAATCAGCAATACTTCAGGAAGACACAAAAGGGTTGAAAGTAAAGGTGTTATAAGTTGAATTGTCTCTCCCCAAAATTCATATGTGGAGGTCCTAAGAATATGACTGTGTTTGGAGATATGGCTTTAAAAAGGTTAAGTTAAAATGAGGCCATTAGAGTGGGCCCTAATCCAGTCTGGCTGGTGTACTTACAAGAGGAAATCTGGAGAGACAGACACCAGGGCCATGTTTACATAGAGGGATAACCATATGAAAAGACAGCAAGAGGGTGGCCATCTGCTAGCCAAGGAGAGAACCCTCAGAGTTAACTAACCCTGTCACACCATGATCTTGGACTTCCATCCTCCAGAATTATAAGAAAATTAATTTCTGCTGTTTAAGTCACCCAGTCTATGATATTTTGTTATGGTAGCCCTAGCAAACTGACATATCAACAGCTATATACTTTAAGGAACCAGAAAAAGAAAAACAAAGTTCAAAACTAGCAAAACTGTATACTTCAAGGAACTAGAAAATGAAAAACAAACTTCAAAACTAGCAGAAGGAAGAAATAACAAAGTAGAGAGAAGTACAGAATAGAAAAACAGTAGAGAACATCAATGGAAACAAAGTTGTCTCTGAAAAGATCAACAAAACTGGCAAACCTTTACTTGATTAACTAAGAAAAAGAGTGAAGATTTGAATTACTTAAACCAGAAGTGAAAGTGAAACATTACCTATTTTACAGAAATAAATAGGATTATACTATGAACAATTGTATGCTAACAAATTGGACAGCCTAGATGAAATGAAAAAACTCCTAGAAAAACACAAAATAATAAAACTAACTCAAGAAGAAATATAAAACTATGAATAGGCCATTAACAAGCAAGGATAATGAATCAGTAATCAAAATCCTCCCAACAGAGGAAAATCCAGAAACAGGCAGCTTCAAAGGTGAATTCCACCAAATAGTTAAAGAATTAACACCAATTATTTTCAAACTCTTCCAAAAAATTGAAGAGGGAACATACTCTATGTTGTCAGCAAGAGAAAGACATTGAAAGAAAAGAAAACCACAGCCAGTGACCCCTATTAAAATAGATGAAAAAAATACTCAGTGAAATACTAGCAGCTGAATTCAGCAGCATACTACAAGAATTATACCATGACATTATGGAATTAATCTCAGGAACACAAAGATGGTTCATTATATGAAAATCAATGTAATATACCACATTAATAGAATGAAGGAAAACCCACATGGTAATCTCAATTGATGTAAGAAAAAAATTTGACAAAATCCAACACTCCTTCATGGTAAAAACACAAAATAAACCAGGAATAAAGAGAAATCTCAAATTATAAAGGCCACATATGAAAAACTCATAGCTAACATACTCAAAAGTGAAAGACTGAAAGTTTTTCCTTGAATATCAGGAATAAGACAAGGATGCCTGCTTTCAATGCTTCTATTCAGCACAGTACTGGGAATTCTAGCCAAAGCAATTAGGCAAGATAAAGAAATAAAAGAAAACCAAACTGGAAAATAAGAAGCAAAATTATCTCTATTGGAAGACTATTGTTAAGATAAATTTTAGCTGAAATAAGCAGGCGACAAGAGGCAACAAAGGGCTAGGCAGTTTATTTGAGCGCAATTCCCGGGTGATGTTCTCTAGTCTAGGGAAATGGAGGCTGGGGAAGTTGCACTCAGCAGGGCAGGCAGCGAGTTTTTAAAGAAGGTAGGGGGAGGCAGAGCTTAGATTTACACCAGTGTGAGGATTGGCTAGCCTAAGGCACATTTTTCAGGTTAGGAGGGGGCAGCAGCCGGGGACTTTGGCATGTCATCAGTGTCTGACATGCTCACTCCTCCCTCTGGTGCCTCCAACTTTACATTCCAGCTTTTTGGTCATAATGGGCGACGACTCGATTTGGCTACTTCTGGCTGACAAGGGGCATCGTGAGGGGGGTGGTTCTTAGCATGTAGTTATATTGCTCTGACTGCAAATATCTTGCTTTGCTTCTTTTAGAGGCTTTTACTCTACCTTGTTTAAGCTCACGGTTCTCATTTCATTTTCTTTTTTACAGATAGAGACTCTAGCTGCTGCTAGGGAAAAGGGGCGACGACTGCTCTGGCTACTTTATGCTGAGAGGGGGTGCAGTAAAGGGTGTAGCTAGGTTTCTATTACTGGTCAGTTGAGAGGGCTTCGGAAGGTTGGTGCTTCTATTTTGGAAGGACAAACTTGATGAGATTAAGAATGCATGGCTGAATATGAGAACTAGAAATATGAAGAGTTTAACTGAGAATTATAGCCAGGTATCATGGGGAAACTAGAATTTTGGATCAAGTTTATATCTCAATGACTAGTACCGGGATTTAGTATAGATAAGACTGCATTATTGAAACAATACTTTTTTCTAAAATCACTGTCATTTTTATTAGAAGTAGCTAGATTAAGAAAATAATTAACAGTTGGCTTGATTATTTGCATAAGTGCAGCAAGAAGAGTAATCTATTACATGGGATTTTTTTAATGTGCTTTGCTGGAACTTTTTGTAAGGAATTTCAGATTGAACTTTTAAAGGCCTCTAGAGGCCAGACAGCTAAGATAGACTTGCTATCAGGTTGTGCTTGCAGTACCTGTACATTTGGGTGAATTTTTCTCTTTTTGAGGTTTCTAAGACATTCTTGAGGTTTTTGCACTTGCCAGGAAGTTACTTTCTTTACTCACCTGGTAAGGCTGCTGGGAACTCTGTAAGTAAGGTACTAGGCTAGTTTTTTTAAGGGGCTTTGTTGGCTTTATAAAGTTAATTTTAGTTCTTTAAAGCTGTTTGTTCATATCTGAGTTTACACATGTGTCTCTCAAGTATGACATTCCAGTCAAAGCCTTGGTAATATAACCAATGTTTTTCATTGGTCTTCTTACAAGGAAAGTAGATTTGTATTGAACTTGTGCAAACAAACATATTGCCATGAAATATAAAAATAGTTACTGAGAGTTTTTAAATTCTGGAGGGATCAGGTAGAGAGAAAGATTAAGTTTTAATTTTGCTCATAAAGGTATTGTCATTTACAAAACTGTTGTCAGTCAGCTTAAGAGAAAAAGTTTTAAACATTTTATCAGCAACATTTGAAACAAAAGGTCACAAAATCATATCTCTTAGTTCACTTAATTTATGTAACTAATACTTGTTTTGCTGAAATCTAGTTCTTTACTAGTTCAGGAATAATAAAACAGTGACTATAAATGACAAAAGATTTACAAATGACAATGGTTAAAGATTTGATGAGAGCTTACTGTAAGACCATTGTTATAAGGAAATTTGGATATTTTTGTGGCACAAAACATTTAGTAATAAAGTTTAGCATCATTTCTTTTGACAGTGCTTTCTAGGTAAATGTATATCAGATAAATAAGCTAAATTAGCTAAATATTATCTCTAATGAGAAAAAAATTCCTCTGATATGTTCTAGGGGTTCTCTGGAAAACATCAGAGTTCACTAGAGGTAAAATCACCTTTTTGCAATTTTTCAATATTAAGAGCAGACTAATAGTTTAAGAAAACTTTGTCTTTTTAACTGAAAACAAAATTCTAATTTTGCTGTGTACTTGATATCAAGACTCACTTGCTTTAATTTTACGTAGCATGACTATATCAATTTTTCTACAAACTTTCTACTTTATCTTTACATTCAGTGTTCTCCTTTAAATAAATAGCTGTACTTTAGAACAATTACTTTTTTTTAACCCTCAACAAAACGAATTTCTATTTTTTATACTTTCTCTTATTAAAACACACATCCTTAGCATACAGAAATATTATCTTTATTATATTAAGTAGTTTTCATTAGAACTGAAGACTATTACTTTAACTTTCAGTGAGCACTGAAAAATAGTCCACTGTAAACTGTTACATTAGCATTTTTCAGATTGATACATCTATGAACGTATATTATCATTTTGGAAATGTGCTTTACTGCACCATTTCTCATTAAGCACAAAATATGTCTATATAACTTAGCAAACTTTAAGAATTTTGGTTACTACAAAAATCCTCAGGCTGTTTGCATATATATACACTGTTATACATTAATACAGTATTATTATTAAGATGTTTATTTGCTACACTTGTTTACTTATTTTTAGCAACCATGCTAGATTACTTACAAAACTTTTACTAAACATTAGACAAAGTCAAGCTTTTCTCTAAGCACCTTCTTGAAATGTTTAACAGATAACATCAACTTAAATGACTAAGTAAACTTTGGCAGCTGATAACTATAAGGACATGTTTGTTTCAGTTAACTTAAATTAGCATTAATGCTTAATATTTTTTATTAGATTTTCTGGAAGTTTTATAATGCCTAATTTTTACAAGTGCTTATTTTTAAATCAATTTTTATTAATACCATCCGGAGGTAGGAAAATATTTTTCATTTACACACTTAGACACACAAACATACAAATTGAGACATAACAACTACAGTTAGCAACACTCTTCATATAAAAACATATACACAGACAGAAAAACTAATATAAAGATTTGAGTTACTGATATTTAATTGCTTGCTTTCTTTTTTAGTTTCTTGTCCATGGCTTCCAGAACCGGAGGGCGGGAGGAGCGTGTTCTGGTGGGGCAAGAGGGCGGTGAAGGTGGAAGGAGAGGGGGAGGGGGTGGTGCAGCCACCAGAAGAGAAGAGGAGCAGGAAGGCAGCATGGCTGGGAACAAAGGACTTGAAGATGGCAGTGACACGGGGGAGGACAAAGAACTTAAAGATGGTGGTGGAGAGCGGTGGGGGTAGCGAGCTGAGAAAGGTGGGAGACTAAGGTCCTCCGGCGGATCTGAAAAGGAAGAAGGACTGGGCAGAGTAAGAGGCTGACAATCCTTAACTGGAGATCGGGCCAGGAGAGCTTGAGTCGTTGAACACTTAACATAAAGGTCTGGGCGGGAGCACAAAGTCCAAAAAGCCTGCACATATGGGATTTCACCCCACTCTCCGCTTTGGTGGCAATAATTAGTCAAATCGGTGAGAAGGCCAAAATTGAAAGTTCCTTCAGGGGGCCAGCGAGATTGATTGTCCAAGGGATACTGAGGCCCAGCCTCAGAGCAAAGAAAGACTAGCTTCTATTTGTGAACTTCCCGGGACAAATATAGAGTAGCTAAATTAGAAATGAGACACCGCAGCGGGGTCTGAGCCTCTGCTTTTGAGGGCTGGTTCTCCATGTTTGTGTCACCCTCCCAACTAATCCCACTGAGAGGAGCACCCAGCTTCCCAAGCATGCCAAGTCAGGGGAGACGTCCTGGGAGCCTGGGTGAGGGACGTCTCCCACACCTCAGGGCCAGGGGCGGGCCGGATACCTGCAGAGGGTGGGCTGAATGCCCTAACCTGGATGTAGCTACAATTTCAAATGGACCAGGTAAAATGGAGTTAGGAAGGGAGACAGACCAGGGGAAACTGAGGGACTCATCAGAAAATAGTCCACGCAGCGGAGAGCAGGCTGAGGTCCTGGGTCGGGGAAGGAGGGGGCTGTTGATGGCCAGTCAGGGCTACGTGCTCACGCTCCTTCCCAGGTTTTGGCGCCAAATGTAAGATAAATTCTAGCCAAAATAAGCAGGCGACGAGAGGCAACAAAGGGCCAGGCAGTTTATTTGAGCGCAATTCCCGGGTGATGTTCCCCAGTCTACGGAAATGGAAGCTGGGAAAGTTGCACTCAGCAAGGCAGGCAGCGAGTTTTTAAAGAAGGTAGGGGGAGGCAGAGCTTAGATTTACGCCAGTGCGAGGATTGGCTAGCCTAAGGCACATTTTTCAGGTTGGGAAGGAGCAGAGTAGGGACTTTGGCATGTCATCAGTGACCGACATGCTCACTCCTCCCTCTGGTGCCTCCAACCTTACAACTATAAGATCTAATATGTAGAAAACCATAATAATAAATAAATACACACAAATAAGACATTAGAGCTAATCAATTCATCAAATTTACGGAATACAAAATCCACACACAAAAGTCGGTTATATTTCTTAACACTAGCAATCAACAATCTGAAAAGGAAATTAAGAAAACAATTCCATTTGTACTAGCATAAAAATGAATGAAATATTTAGTAATGAACCAAGGAGGCATAAGAATTTTGTACTGTAAACTACAAAACATTGTTGAAAGAAAGAAAACACAAAAAAATGGAAAGACATATATGTTTGTGTGTTGGAAGACTTAATATTATTAAGATGAGAACTGTTCTAGACTGAATATTTGTGTTTCCCCAAAATTCATATGTTAAAGCCCTGGCCCTCAATGTATTATATTTGGAGATAGGTCCTTTACAGAAGTAATTATGGTTAAGTGAAGTCATATTGGGTGGAGCCTGGTCTTATAGGATTGGTGTCTTTATAGGAGGAGATAGGAGAGAGGCTACACACACACACACACACACACACACACTGAGAAAAGGCTGTGTGAGGACATAGTGAGAAGGCAGCCACCTACAAGTCAGAAGGAGGGTTCTCACTAGAAATTGAATTTACTGTTACCTTCTAGCCTCCTGAGCTGTGAGAAAATATATTTCTGTTGTTTAAGCCATCCAATATGTGCTATTTTGTTATAGCAACACAAACAGATCAATGCAATGCCCCTCAAAGCAATCTACACATTCAAAAGAATCCCAATGACATGTTTCATAGAAGTAGAAAACTCCATCCTAATATTCACATGGAATGACACAGTACCTTTAATAGCCAAAACAATCTTGAAGAAGATCAAAGTTGGAAAAGGTCTCACACTTACTTATTTCAAAAACTAACACAAAGATAGAGTAATCAAAACACTGTGTTAGTAGCATAAGGAAAGACACATTGACCAATGGAATTGAATAAAGAGCCTCCTATATACAGTAAACTGATTTTTGACAAGAGTTCCAAAATCATTCAATGGGGGAGGAAGGACAGTTTCTTCAACAAGTGATGCTAGGGAAACTGTATATCCACATGCAAAAGAATGAAGTTGGACCCTTACCTTTCACAATATACAAAAATTAAATGAATCAAAGACTTAACCTAAGACCAAAAACTGTTAAGGTCTTAGAAGAATCATAGGGGTCACTCTTCATCATCATGGAACTGGCAATTTCTTTTACATAACACAAAAAAGAACATAGGCAGTGTGGATAAAGTGAAGGTTCCTGTGGCCAGGATTCTCACCTGGCCCTGGTTTACTAACTCACTACACACGTGTGGGCAATACATCATCATTGACTCTATATAAAGAGCTCCACCCAGTGCTCTGGGTGGCGTGGTAGCACAGTTGCAAGGCTGCAGGAGAGCAGAGACAAGACTGGAGTGGTGGCAGTGCCAAGGACAGAGACTCCTATGGTGGCAGAAAGACCCAGAGGCAGAGACTGACTAACTGCATGCAGGCTCGCTTTAAGTGGATGGAATTCTGGTAATTGACCTGCGACTGTGGAAATAAAGTTGGATATAATCCTTTCACCCCAAGAATGTTCTACTGTCATTTCTTTGGTTACATTGAATCCATAGTGAACTTGCCCAGGGCTGAAACCCATTGGCAAAACAGGCAACGAAGAAAAATATAAGTAAATTTGGCTTCATCCAAATTAAAAATTTGATGCATGAAAAGACACTGTCAAGAGAGTGAAAATACAACACAGGGAAGAAATATTTGTAAATCACATACCTTACAAAGGTTTAATATCAATATAATAGATATTCTACAATTCAACAATAAAAAATCCAATTCAAAAATGGCAAAGGACTTGAATAGAAATTCCTCCAAATAAGATATACAAATAGCCAATAAGCACATGAAAATATGCTTAATCATTGGAGAAATGTAAATCTAAACCACAAGATACCACTCCACAGCCACTAGGATGGCTATTACTAAAAAGAAATAAAAGAGAAAATAAATATTGGCAAGGATGCAGCATGTGGATAAAATGAAGGTTCCTGTGACCAGGGTTCTCACCTGGCTCTGGTTGGCTAGCTCACTGCACACATGTGAGCAATGTGTTGTTATTGACTCTATATAAAGAGCTCTGCTCAGGGCTCTGGGTGACACAGTGGCACAGCTGCAAGGCTGCAGGAGAGCAGAGCAGAGGACAGAGGCCCAGAAACAGAAACAAGCTTGCTGCATGCAGACTTGCTCTGAGTGGACGAGATTTTAGTGATTGACCTGCCACTGTGGAAATAAAGTTGGGTATAACCCTTTCACCCCAAAAATGTTCTACTATCATTTCTTTGGTCACATTGAATCCATAGTGAACTTGCCCAGGGCTGAAACCCATTGGCAAGACACAGGGAAACTGGAACCTCTTTCATTGATGGTAGGAATGTAAAATGTTATAGCTGCCATGGAAAAGTTTGGCTCAAAAAGTTAAACACATAGAATTACCAAATGATCCAGCAATTCCACTCCTAGATATACACCCCAAAGAACTGAAAACAGACTCAAACACTTGTATACCTATATTCATAGCATCATTGCTCACAGTAGCTAAAAGGTGAAAAAAAGAAATTCAAGTTTCCACCAGCAGATGAATGGATAAACTAAATGTGTGTTTATATTGTATGTGTGTGTGTACATACATATATGTACATTACTAAGGCATAAAGAGAAAGTTAAGTTCTGATATATGCCACAATATTGATGAGTCTTGAAAACATGAAATAATATAAAATGAATATGAAATTATGAAAACATATGTGAAATAAGCCAGAAACAAAAAATACAATTGTTGTATTATTCCACTTATGTGAAATATCTAAAACAGGTAAATTCATAAAAATAGAAAGTAGATTAGAGATTACCAAGTACTGGAGAGAAAGGGAGTTGGGAGTTATTGCTTAATAGTTACAGAGTTTTTGTTTTGAGTAATGAATAAATTCTAGAACTAGTGGTGACACAAAACTAGTTAAACAGTTTCACAACATTGTGAATGTACTTAATGCCACTGAATTTTATACTTAAAGATGGCTAAAATGGAAAATTTTATGTTATGTATATTTTACCACCAAAAAAAAGAGGAAAGAAGGAGGGAAGGATCAGGGGCTTTGTTGCCTTATGTAACTTAAAAATTCAGTGATAGTGTTAAATCTACATCCTGTAGCTAGATACATAGCATTGTAAATATCTTTCTCCTTCTTGTATTTGTACTTTCTTCTCAACTGGCTTTATTCTGAAGCAGTTTCTTCATATGTGGTGGCATGAAAAACTCCCAACATTCCAACTCATCATTACACTGATTTAGCAAACTCAGAGGGAAGAATGTGCCTCTTTCTTTTTAGATCAGCTGGCTTAATTATCCACACCTAGAGCCCAAGAGGAGAGGATGAGTCAACTACAGGTAGAAGAAGGTGTTTTCCTTAAGAAAATCTAAAGAAACAGGTGAGGGTGCTATGTGGGCAAAACCTCAAATGCCCTCCACAATTATCAGGCTTTCATCAAGAACTGCTGGTCCCCAGGAGTGTGGATTTTCCTTACCTTTAAAAATTTTTGTTTTTCAAACCTACTCTTTTCCCTGGTGTAGAAGTTAGCCAACCATAAATTGATATGTAAGACCAGAAGAAGAAATATGAGAGTCCTAAAGATCCACTTCGTGGGTGATCAGATGCCTGTGTCAGTTGGGATTTATTGAGTTGCAAATGTTTTATAAAACCTAACACAAACTGACTTAATTTAAAAGACAAATTATTGGCCCTTATAACTGACAAGTTCAGGAATGAGTCTGCTTCAGGTGTGGCTTGATTCAGTGGCTTAAGCACAACACTTGGTTTGCTTTCTCTTCTCTGAGCCCTGCTCTCTGCCACTTTTACATCATTCTCTGGGAGCTCCAGACTCTTAACCCCTACAGTCAAGTGGGTAACTCTGCCTGCTTGGAATAAGAAAGAGAACCATCAGTCTCTCAGTTTTCCTAACAAAGGCTCAAGCCATTCCATTGGCTCTGGCTGGGTGACATGCCTCGTCCTGAACCAGTCAGGCACTGGTCCCCAAAGAAGAGGGAGGGATGCTCAGTTGCCAAAAATCAAGCAAATGTCTGTGGTACCTCATGTACTCATAGGAACTTGGCAAAGATGGTTAGTTGAGTGTAGGGAAAATGGAAGTTTCTATGGCCAGGATCCTCACCTCACC
Source organism: Manis pentadactyla (assembly GCF_030020395.1). Classification (NCBI taxonomy): domain Eukaryota; kingdom Metazoa; phylum Chordata; class Mammalia; order Pholidota; family Manidae; genus Manis; species Manis pentadactyla. The sequence continues at coordinate 25,991,049 of NC_080033.1, forward strand.
CTAAACTACTTGATGATGTAATTGGCCTACCTGCTATGCTAATGCTTACACACCTGTTGTCAATGAGCCATTATTGTTGGTGGTACTATATAGAGTTCTGCCCAGTGTTCTGCCTAGAGGCAGAGATGCAGACGGATTGCAGACTTGATAGAGGCAGATGTCATTCTAGTACTTGACCTGCCACCCTGAGATTAGAACTTGGTATAAGCCTTTTTACCCCCAACATTCAGTTGTTGTTATTCTGTCTCAGTGAATCCACAGTCAATTTGCCTGGGCTGAAACCCTCCAGAGAGACATCAGGCCATTTAATTAGCAAACTGAGATTTTATGCTTGGAACTGATGGCTGGAGGTTCTGTCCCCGACACCACCACCCACTCCAGGCCCTGAGATTTCTCTAAATCTTTCCACTTCTGAATGAATTAGTCTGGGGAATAGAGGAGCCAGGGAGGGAGATATGTGATTGTATTGCCAATGGGTTTCAGCCCCGGGCAAGTTCGCTATGGATTCAGTGTGACCAAACAAAATGGGAGCAAAACATTCTTGGGGTGAAAGGGCTATACCCAACTTTATTTCCAGGTGGCAGGTCAGTCACTAGAGTCCCATTCACTCAGAGCGAGTCTGCATGCAGCAAGCCAGTCTCTGCCTCTGGGCCCCTCTGTCTGCACAGCTGTCTTCTGGACCTCTCTGCACAGCTGTCCCGCACAGCCATCCTCTGGGCCTCTCTGCCTGCACAGCTGTTCTGCACAGTCATCCTACACAGCCATCCTCTGGGCCTCTCTGCACAGTAGTCCCACACAGCCATCCTCTGGGCCTCTGTCCTAGGCACTGCTACCACTCCAGCCTCTGCTCTGCTCTCCTGCAGCCTTGCAGCCCTGCCACTGTGTCACTCCCAGAGCACTGGGCAGAGCTCTTTTTAAAGAGTCAGTAGCCATGTATTGCCTACAGGTGTGCAGTGAGCTAGTCAATCAGGGCCAGGTGAGAATCCTGGCCACAGGAGCCTTCATTTTATCCACAACAACCTAGAGCAGGGTCCCAGGCCACCTGCAAAATCATGAATAGTAAGAAATTATTGTTCTTTCAAGCCATTGTGCTTTGGTGGTTTATTACATAGCAATAGGTAACTGATACATGAATAACCAGCTCCTAGCACCCACGACAGTTCAGATGCTGTGCTCTACCAAGACTTAGAGTAGGAAATGTTTACATAAGTGGAACCAAGTTTTTCCACACTTTACCAAACATGCTCTATGGTGTGGCCAATAAAATTAGCCTGCCTAGTGCTGGGGAGAGGGGCAGTGAAGGCAAATAGAGCTCTTTTTGCTCAGTCCAGGGAGCAAGAGGCAGCTCTCTTCTGCAAACTACATGTCACTTACCATCCATTTCTCAGCAGACAGTCCGGTTAACTGGGGCTGGACCTAAGGCAGCATAAGAGTCTCAGGATGTATTTCATCCCAGGGATGCTGAGTGAGGCATGCTGATGTGCCCCTGCCCATGACAGAGAACTGGAATCCTTGTGCCTGCTAGATTCTAGGGCACTCTGTGTCACAGGTAGGTATTATTTGCAAATTCTTCCCAGATGACTCTCCCACTCTTTTCCAGGTTCCTTGAAGATCACTAGGCTGGTGTTAACCTGGTCTTTCCTCAGAGGAAGTCATGCCCCTGAGGTGGTTTCAGGTGAGTTGAAGCTTAACTGTGTTACAGATTCTTATCCATCTGAGTGGTGTGAGTGTTTTTGCTTTAGCCACATTTTCACAGGTGTTGGGTGCTTGCAGACTCATCTTCCATAATGACTTTACTCGTTTCTCCATAAGCAGAGGCAAAAATTATTTCCAGGGTCAGGAGTTCCTCACTATGGTTCCAGGTACTGACTATATAAACAGATATGTGTGTGTGGGGGTGTCTTGCCAATGGGTTTCAGCCCTGGGCAAATTCTCTATGGATTCAATGTGACCAAAGAAATTGACAGCAAAACATTCTTTGGGGTGAAAGGCTTTATTACACAGCTTGTTCACCCGGTGGTAGGTCAAGCACTAGCATCTCTGCCTCCGCCCAGAGCACTGGGCCGAGCTCTCTATACAGCGCCATAATAGCTTATTGCCTAAAGGTGTGGAAATGGTAGTCTAGCAACAGGCCAGTTACATCACCAGGTGGTTTAAGGTCAGTGAGGATCCTGGCCACAGGAACCCCAACTTCCCCACACCACGAATCAGTGGATATTCAGCCCCTGTGTCCACCAGAGCCAGGACATGTTGTATGTTCCCTGGGGACCAATGGATAGCTATTTCAACATGTGGCCTCCGGTCCCCTCCTGGTCTCTCAGGGCAGATACCTTGACCTTCCTCTCAGTCAAACCATGTTCACCAATCATCTTCCTGTGTGGGCTGATGTGAGGTTGGCTCGCTCTCCAGCAGGAAGTCTTGCAAACACACAGGCCGGACTTATGGCTCTGTTTCTGACCTCTGCCTCTTTGGTCTTAATGGCTGGAACTGCTGCTCTGGTTTCAGCTGTTGCCATAGCTCTAGTAAGATCCTATTTGACTTCCCATCTAATTTCTTTCCATCTTCTCCTGCCCATATTAAATCAACCCACATCTGGGTCCTTGTAACCTTCACTGGGCCCTGTAAATTCTTCTTGTGAGTAGCAGATCTTATTTCTTTCCAGATTCTCATTGCTTCTGCCTCTCCTAAGTCTGCTACTGTACATGTCACCTCTTTTATGGGATGACCTAAGTGAAGGGAAAGAATGGCCACTAGAGACCCAAAGAGGGATGTAGGAGCCGTTTGAAGTACAATATTTCTTGTCCCAGTAGTGAAAATCTCTTCATCTGGGCCATAATTCTCTGAACTATAGATGGCATTTCTTATCCCTAGCTCTCGTAACTGCTGTTGGAGCTCAGCATATGTCTGCCATCTAACAGGAGAGGATGGTAGATCACCCAGATTGGGCCACACAGCATGAAGTGCAGCCATAAGCCAATCAAGGAGGGAGTGACTCCCTGGGGTCTGATGTGCATTTTGTAATCACTGCCTCAAGGCAGGCTGCACCGTCAGGGAAGCCAGCTTTCCCATCTCTGATCCAACAGAACAATTCCATCCACGCCTAAGTCCCACAGACGCAGGAGCCAAGCTGATACTGACTTCTGCCTAAACTGGGAGCCCAAATCCACCAGCTCAGCCTGAGTATAAGGGTGGACCATAGAGTGCCCCATAACCTGGGGAGGGTGCTGCTCCTCTCCTTGGGGAACTTTCAGCTGCTGAGTCTTTATTATCTTTACAACCACTGGGAGTGCTTTCAATACAGGAGGGCCCAGTGCCTCTGGCACAACCCCTTCATCCTTCTCCAGCTCCTCCATTTCTGGAGCTGATGGCACCTTTCTCTCCCCTCCCCTGAGTGCCTCCTCTGCTACAACCTTTACCTTTTCTACTGTGGCTCACAGCAATGCCAGCTCAGTCTTTAGAAGCTCTCACCTTCACCTCAATGCTTCACAGCTGATGTTCTAGTACCACCTCCACCTGTGCTTCCCTCAGGAGTTTGTCTTTTTCCTTGATGGCCTCTTCCTCCTTCAGAACACCTGGCAGCACTGCCATCTCATTCTGTAAGGAATTGTTTACCTCTCCAATGGCACCTTGCTGCCGGCGTTCTTGTGCTGCCTCCTCTCACATCAATGACATTTCCTTCTTCAGGGAATCCACAGAAGTTTGCAGCTCGCGTTCTCGTGCCACCATTTCTTGAGTCTCTTCTGTAGACCTTTTAAATACTGTGAGAAGAGGCCAACCTACAGTACTCGCTGCCTCATGGGCACTCTGTTTCTCAAAAGACCTACTTACTATACCAAGGGCCACCCCTACTGCCTCAGGTGTCACCTCCACTTGCCTCCAGTCCTGGGGTGGGGCCCAGTCCTCCAGGAGGCAAGCCACCTCAGACCACATATCCACTGGGGGACAATCCACTGTCTCCTCATTCACAGGGGCAGCCCGCTGAAGCACCCCTCCCATAAGGGCAGCCTGTCTTTTTCCTTTGGTCAACAATGAATCCTGCCAACTATGCCAATTGTCTTGCTAATGGGTTTCAGCCCCAGGCAAGTTCACTATGTATTCGATGTGACCAAAGAAATTGACAGCAAAATGTTCTTTGGAGTGAAAGGGTTTATTACCCGGCTTGTTCTCCTGGCAGTAGGTTGAGCACTAGCATCTCTGCCTCTGCCCGGAGCACTGGGCTGAGCTCTCTATGTACTTCAATAATAGCTTATTGCCTAAAAGTGTGGAAGTGGTAGCCTAGCAACAGACCAGTTACATTATCAGGTGGTTTAAGTTCAGTGAGGATCCTGGCCATAGGAACCCCAACTTACCCACAGATCTCTGTGTACCTGAGACAAAGTTCAGGAGAGTCATTCCTATGAGGCACGTGATTCAGGAGAATGGATAACTGATGTGAAGGTGGAGGAATGGAAACAGGGTGGGTATAGAAGGACTTCTAGAACAGAGGTGTTTTCTCTCTTTAGCAGGGTGGTAAGTACAGTTTTTTCTACCCTTCAGGTCTGAAATAGTGTTTTATGGGTACTCAATATTTAGGAAGAAGGATCAAAAGGAAGAAAGGAAACATTGCTGCAATAGGAGTTATTAAACAAAAAGCAAAGCCAAAAAGGACCCACACTGTCTGCTGGTAACACACCCAAACCATCTCTCTTACTACGCTTTGAAAGGCGTGGTCTGAAATCTGAGACTCACCTGTGTAGACGCTCATCCAGGTGCAGAGTAGCTCTCTGGGAAGCACCGAGTTTCCTGCTTCCTGTTCTGGGCAGGGTGGCTGGCACAAATGGATATGTGTGGAGCTGTCCTGAGACACCGGGGAATGGGGAATGGGGAATGGTTTTGCAGTCCCTGCATAGAGGCATTGGGTAAAAGCTGTGTGCAGTGCTTGAGAACCACATTGGCTCTGGGGGCTCCAAAGAAGGCCATTTGTTCCCCAGATCTATGTCTTCTGGCCTTTGAGGGATTTTCAAGTCCCCTGGCCTCAAGATGTTGAAATTCCACATGAACACACTTGCCGTTGGCAGCACCCTGATTTCTGGAGTGGGTGTATTTCTTTCCAAAGCTTTGCTTCCCCTCACTTGTGCCTCTTATGGTTAGTACTGTGCTTAATAGAGCTGCCATAGAGAACTTGTCACAAGAACCCCAGGCCCTTTATTAATCAGGCCTGCAACATCTTCTGCCAGCTCTGGTTAGCTCCTGTTGGAAATTTCAGTGGACAATGAGCCCAAGAACAAGTCAGGGCCACAGACTTTAGTGTTTTGATGTCCTCTAGTTCTGATGGGGCTTGAGGGGTCCTGACTCCACTATGGGGGCCCTCATAACTCCTAGGGAGCTTGGCCCACAGGGTCCTTTCTTTTCCAGAGAAATAAAGCTATCCGAGTATGCCAGGGTTTAGGATATATGTGTGTACTTGTGTGTATATGTCATCTAAAATGTTTATCCAAAACAATGGTTTTGTTTTACCCAAAACACAGGTTACTTTAAGGCTCAGAGGGCACATACTAATATTGATATTTACAAAAGAATGAATAAATGAGTAGGAAGCTAGTACCTTTAACTCCACAGATACCTGTCTCTTACTCTAAGACCAGAGCATAAGTGATGCTCTGGAATGAGGCAGACCTGGAATCTACCACTTACTAGCTATGGGACCTTGGGAAATTTCTAAACCTTTCTGAACCTCACTTTCCCCATATGGAAAATGGAATGATAGTACTCATACAGTTATTGTGAGGATTAAATGAGATGATGCATGCAAAGAGCTTAGCACAGCAGAATCATTTGATTATTCAGTAGATCATCAGGATGATGAAGATAATGTTGATGACAATGTAAATTGTTTCCAGTTTTTTGCCTCATTCACCTCTGTTTTTCCATAGGGCAGCATGTTCAAATATTTTGGTCCCAGATCCTTTACATACTTGTAAGTGATTGAGGATACAAAAGACCAGTTTTATGTGGTTTTATCAATTGATTTTTATTCTATGCAAAAACTGAGAATTTAAATGTATGTTTACTAATTCATTTAAAAAAAACAATAATAAACCTAGGATATATTTGCATAAATAAAATTTTTTCATGAAAAAATAATTTTTAAAAATGTACTGAGAAGTGGCATTATTTTACATTTTTGTGAATCTCTTTTGTGTCTGGCTGCAGAGAAGACAACCAGATTCTCATACCTATTCCTGCATTTAATCTCCTTCCCATACGTTGTTTCTGTTGAAGAATATGAAGAAAATCCAGACCCACATAGATATGTAATTAGAATAGGGAAGAGTATTTTAATAGCCTTTTCAGACAATTGTGGATAATCTTTGATACTATACCCAAACTCAAAAAAGTGGTAGTTTCTTAAAGGAAACTTACAGTATAGAATCTGGAAACACAGATATATTTTCTGTACTCCTTTTCATTAAACATCATTGGTCCACTTTATGCTGTGTAAAGTGGATTTCTTTGCAGACAGCACATAGTCTTTTAGTAGGTGTGTTTAGATCATTTATACTTAATGTAATTATTTATATGGGTGCAGTAATTAGGAATAAAGTGGAAGTCTCATGTACCATGTAACCCTACCTGGGCAGGCATGGTAGAGAGGTAGAACAGTTTGTGGAAATCTGGCCTAAAGTCAGACACCAATAGTCTATGGGGCTGGTCAGTTCATTTATGGACAGTGCTAAGTGTTTGAATGAGAAGCCCAGGAAGGGAGCCTTGAGCCCTGTGGACATACTAACACACATCGCTGCCTTTCCTATACAACTGTATGTGCAAACCAAAGAGAGCTATTGAAGCCATGATATGGCCAGGAGAGCAATGTCCTGCTGCCAGTCCCAACTGCATTAAACCCTAGAGACACTGTTGAGTGGATATGACCCTGGACATTTCAACACACAGACCAGTGATGACTGGCCCTTATGGCACATTGGGGAAGAGGCCTGGAAGCTGGCCTCTTGTGTATTACTGGAGTAACAGCAGAGTGACCCCCAAAGATCACAGTAATGTACCCAGAACATCCGAGAGGTAACAGCAACTTATGGGGAAGCTTTGTTTTATTTCATGGCCAGTGCATGTACCTCCCATAGCCCTATATATTGACCCATCAGTAATTCCCACAGGGACAGGGGTGAAAGTCTGGTATACTAGACCAGGACAAGATCCCATTCCTGACACTGTCCCATCACAGGACCACTCTCTTGCATGCATCCTACCTGATGGACAAGATTTGCCTATGGTGGTGTCATTAAAACATATATCTTATCTCCTTTAAGGTTATTTTCTTCTACAGTCCCTGTGGCCTGGAACCGCCCCCTCGCTGCAGCTGCCATGTGATGATTGCTTTGAACTCCCTACCTGTTCATCTACTGACCACCTGTGGAAAGGGCCAGTTATGGACTTAATCTGCATAGGACTTTGAACCTACCTGAATCCTCTGGCTTGAGGTCTGTCATGATTTTATGTTATGAGTTTGGTTACAATGCTCCAGTTTTCTCATATGGGCCATTGCAGAAGATGGGGAACTAGTAGATTGTGAAGCGAGATTTCTGGAGCAGTAAGCTCTGGGTAAAATTGCAGAATTTCCACAATGTCTCACCTGGCTTTAGTGCATCTCTATATTAATAGGTGTTTCCAAGGGGTGGAGAGAAGTAGTCCATCTCCATGTCAATAGGTAATTACAACAGTGAACAAGGGCATATCTGGACCTGAGAGGTTGGGTCGGGTCCCTTCTTCTGCAGCCAGGTAGCAAGAAACATGGGAAAGCAGAAGTGGATGACTGCTTGTAAGCAATAAATGGATTTCTCCCACTTTATTTCTCCCTTTGACTGGTTTTGGTTTCAAAAGTATTTTGCTCTGGGGTTTCCCCCATAGTTACAGAGGGGGTTCTCACATTTTCAGCACTCTACATCAATAGAAGCTGTTGCTCAGTACTCAGTACTTGCTGTGTTCTTAGGTCTCAGAGGTAAAGCTTTCTCAGTTGTCCTTCTCTTTTCTTTGGCAGCTGGGGTTTTTGGTCCACAGGGGAGTAGGGAAGAAAGGTCTGGATGGTATTCTATGCCTTTCCTGTAAGAGTGGCCAATCCTATCCTCCAGGCTTGCACCACTGAAGGTGGCATTCCCTGTTGTGCTCTGCCTCTAGGCCTTCTCATAAGCACCTGCTGGAGGCCTATGGAAACTCCCCTTGAATCTACAGTGTCCAGGGTTCTATATTCTTACACTAGTCCACACTCAAGCTCTAGCAATTTGCTAAAGATCATAGCTGAATTATTTTTTTCTCTTACCTGGTACATAGAACTGAGCTACAGGTGAGCTAGTGTTTACATCCCATCTCCCCTTGGAGGCTGTTGTCTTTCCTTAAATTTCAGGCTACATGGATGTCCTGCAGCCTCAGTTGTCTGATATATCAAGAACATTATTGAGTTTGTAATTTACCTCACTTTGGTTAGGGTGGGAGCAATGCTATTTCCCACTTCCTATATCCTAGGCAAAGCATAAATGTTGTGTAAAATACATCTTGCATTTTGAATGAATTTTCTATATCAGTGTACTGGTTGTGTGGAATTAGTTTGTTCACTAAGTTATGGAGAGCTTCCAGATGTTGATGTTACTATATAATATTAAAAATCAAATTCTTTAATATCGCTACTGATCTCATCAGAAGAGTCTTTAAATATTGAGAAGCTGTCAAGCTCGTGATGGTAGATACAAGTTTTCCCAAAATGCTAATGTTTAAATCAAAATGTAGAATTTTGTCATTGCCACACATACTTTCAGTTGCTTTCTTTGAAGTGACAGGCTCATTTTGTTCGTTTTTGAGAAAATGTATACAAAATAGTCATCTGAATAATCATAGTTTTATGTGTTAGGACTCTTTCAACTGGAAATGGAAATGAAAAAAAGCAATTAGTTCAGCTCACAACTCAAACACTTGCACAGTGCCTTACCTGGAGATAGCCGTCATGCCCCGCATGTGGTTGAATTGCTCTATGTATACTCTACATTCATTCCAGAGCCTTAAGAAGATGAATACTGAATGACTGAAATTTAATAATAATTTTTGCTGTTTCATTAGAGACTTTCTTAAGTGAAAGTGGCTTTTTCTTTTGGTTATGAGTTAGTGGTATGAAAAATACAATGATTACCAGTACAGCTGGGGCCACTGGCTTGAGAATGCCAAGGTGTTGGCAATTTTACTTGCACTGTTGTTGTACCATCAGTGCAAATATCAAAAGAGTTTAAAAGGAAAGTAACATAATAGTATTCCTGTAATTAATTGCAAATTGTAAACATTTTTTTTTACCTTGTCAACCCCTTGAAAAAGATCTCAGGGACCCCCAGGGGTCTATATGCCATACTTAGAGAACCATTTCAGTAGAACTTGGCATAATGCCTGGCACAGAGTAGGAATTCAGAAATAATTGTTGAATAAATAAATGAACTAAAACTATTTTTTATTTACTTTAGTTTTCAAAATAATAAGAGGTTTCTTCCTATCTTTTTATGGAAAAAGAAGCTGCTTCTTTTAGGGACAATGAAACCTTGATCCAAAATGCTATTCCCAGTTGAATGCAAGTCAGGTGATGGCATGAACTAAATTTATATTGGAAAACTTCCTCCAGACCCTTTTCCTGCTAATGAATCTCAGGACTACTGATTCCCAGCTCCCTCCAACTGGAGTGGAAACATGACCCAGTTGCTGCCCTGTGGAGGATCAGAGAATAATAACTGGGAAATAGACTTCAAATCAGCCACGCCAGTCGTTCGTATCTCCTATCTCCAGCTGATCATCAGCATCACCTGAGAGCTTTTTTATACTATGGAACATTTCAAACCAATAAAAAAGTAAAACAGCACAATGAACTCTACCTTTCTATCACCCAGTCAACAATGATCAACTTATGGCAAATCAATTTTGTTTCATCTGTACCCCCATCTCGTGCCTCCTCACCTGGTTATTTTGAAGCAGATTCCCTACATTATATCCTTCTACCTTTAAATATAAGTAGCATGTATCTCTAAAAGATAAAGACTCTTTGTAAAAATATAACCAAAATATCATCACATGTAAGAAAAAATATAGTAATTCATTTTCTATAATTGTGTTAAGAACATTTAACATGAGGTCTACCCCCCTAACAGATTTTTAAGCTCTCAATACAGTATTATTAACTATAGGCACAATGTTAAGTAGCAGATCTCTAGAAATTAGTCATCTTGCATAATTATATCTGTTGAACAGCAACTCCCCATTTCCTCCACCTACCCCCAAACCCAGCCCCTAGCAATCACCATTCTGCTCTCTACTTCTATGTTTGACTATTTCAGATTCTTCATTTAAGTGGGATCATACAGTATTTGTCCTTCTGTGACCAGTTTACTTCACTTATCATAATGTCCTCCAGATTCATCTAGTGTTGCATATGATAGATTCCCTTTTCTTAAAAAAGCTGAATATTTCATTAAATGTATTTGTTTATTCCTTCATCCATGGCTAGACATTTAGGTTGTTTGTACATCTTGGTTATTATGAATAATGCTGTGGTGAACATGAGAGTGCAGATATCTCTTTGAGATTCCAATTTTAATTATTTTGGATGAATACCCAACAATGGGACTGCTGGATCATATGATAGTTCTACTCACAGTTTATTGAGGAACTTCCATTCTCTTTTCCATAGCAACTGTCCCACTTACATTTCTACCAATGGTGCACAAAAGTTCCAACTTCTCTATATCTTCATCAACACTTGCTATCTTTTGTTTTTTGGTAGTAGCCATCCTAACAGGAGTGAGGTGACATTTCACTGTGCTTTTGATTTGTATTTCCTTGATGTTTAGTGGTATTGAACATTTTTTTCATGTATCTGTAGGCCATTAATAATGCCTTATAACATCCAATATCCAGTCAAATTTTAAATTTTATATAATTTACAAAAAAAAGTTACTGTGCTCTCCTCCAGGCCTGATGAGCTAGGATCTCTGTATTTCAACAAGCTCTCAGGTGGTTCTTTCATGATCTGGCTTGGGAAATCCTGTCCTGTCCGGCAGCTTCAGCTGGACACATCCCCATCAATGGGGAATTTCTATATGAAGGCAGCTGTCTTTGTGGTACCTTCTTTTTAAAATTTTTTGCTCTTAGTAGAGGCAAAACTTGAATGTATTTCCCTTTGAAATAAATAATTAGGATACTGAAGGGTAAGACTGAAGTGTCCTTGGACCACAACTCCCAGTGCTGGCATTCTCATGCTGCCTCCCTCATATAACTGCAAGTATAAACCATGGAAGATTTGTTGAAGCTATTATTCTCATAATTTTTGTTGTTATTTGTATATTGTAGCCTCTGTTGTTCTAGAGTTTGGTTACAATGTTCCACCTTTCTTGCACAGGGACCACTGCAAAAGATTGAGGGTGCACAGATTGTGAGGCAAGAATTCTGGAGAGGTGGAGTGTAGAGAAAATGAAAGTTCCATGGCCAGGATCCTAACCTGATCCTAGTCTACTTTCCCACTGTACACATGCAATGTTCACAGGTGCATGTTTGCACACATGTGGGCATTGAGTTATTATTGACTGTATATAAAGAGCTCCACCCAGTACTCTGTGGCTGCAAGGTGGCAGAGAGGCCCAGAGGCAGAGACCTACTTGATGCATTAAGACTTGCCCTGAGGCAAATGTGATTCTAGTGCTTGACCTGCCATCGCAAGAATAAAGCTTAGTGTAAGACCTTGTACCCCAAACATGTTCCATTGTTGTTATTTGTTCTCACCAAATCCAGAATACACTTTCCCAGGGCTGTAACCCTCAGGTGAGACAATATGATAAAAGAAAATATGATAGAATTTAAAAATATTTTCTAAATGGTAAAGCATTCTTAGGCAAATCAATCTAGTAGACATAAAGAAAAATGTTCACAGATTTAACAGTGCATTAAACTTCTCTCTAGCAACAGATAGTACAACATTTAAAAAGAAGCCTCAAATTAAAATATTTCTGATATTCTTAACAGATAAAAGATTAATATGAAGAATATATAGGAATCCCCTATAAAAAATTAGTAAAAGTCAAAGTACTTATTATAAAAATAAACAAAGAACATGAAAGGGCAATTCAGAAAAAAATAAATATAAATGGCCAGTGCATATAGGGAAAATTATTAAATCTCTCTAATGTTCAGGGAAATGAAATTTTAAATAAGTATTTATTTCACATGTTATATTCATAAAAATTAAATATTTTAACCTCCAGTGTTGGAAAGTGTGAGGAAAAATAGATTCTGGTGGGAATATGAATTGGCATAGCTTTGGTGAGCATAATTTAGGAATGCTATTTAAAATTTTTAAATGTACAAACCCCTTGACTTTGCAATTCTAGAAATAAATCTTATGGAAATGCTTTAAAAATGAGCCAAGATTGGCTTGGAATAGTTCACTTTGCTAAATGCCCATCAGTAGGGAACTGACTAAATAAAGTACGTTATTTATAAACTGTATCAGTCAGCTATAGCTGCTTAACAAACTATCTCCAAAATTCAGTTTCTTGAAACAATGATCATCTATTCTCACTCCAGTATCTGTGGATTGGCTGGAAATTGGCTGACCAGGGCTAGGCTATGCTGGGTGGCTCTGCTTGGAGCTTCAGGGTCAGCTAGACTGGGCTCTTAACTGTGGGTTGGACTCATACTCCCTCCACAGATGTTTATTTTGGTTCTTTGGAAACATCAGCAAACTTGATATACATCTAGTTCGACTGATCAAAATAAAAAGAGAGAACTGGGGGAGGGGCACTCAAGATGGCAGCATGAGTAGGGCAGCAGAAATCTCCTCCCAAAACCATACGTATTTTGAAAATACAGCAAATACAACTATTCCTAAAAGAGAGACCAGAAGATACAGAACAACAGCCAGGTTACATCTACATCTGCTAGAACTCAGCATCTCACGAAAAGGGTAAGATACAAAGCCGTGACCAGGCGGGACCCAAGCACTCCCCACACCCCAGCTCACGAGTGGGAGAAAAAGAACCAGAGTGGGGAGGAAGGGGAAGCACAGGATTGTTAAATAACCAGCCCTAGTAATCTTTACCGGGAGCACAGACACACACTGCATGGTGTACTGGATATCAGAGAAACAGAAAAATAAAATCTGAGATGGAGACTGTGAGCAGGTCCCCACAGCTGGCTCACCTGGAACAAAAGAAAAGTGGGCACGTTAAAAGTCTTAAAGGGACAAGGGTTTAACAGGTGGACAAAATTTTCCTGGCACACTCAGCCCATCAGGCTGGGAATCTTAAGGAACTTCAGGTGCCCTAACCCCCTGGGTGGCAATGCAGCTCCAAAGCTCCTCATGGTGATAAGCAGCCTGCCGTTCATTCCTCCCCACTGGCACTGCAAGCAAACCGGCTGACCAGCCATTGCTGCAGACCAGCAGGGGAGCGGCCCTGCCCACAGCAACCATGCAGAGTCTTCTCCCAGCACGGCTGACCAGGCCAGACCCAGAGGCTACCCCCTGCACACAGCTACCTGGCAAAGACAGAGGAGGCCGGCACAAAGTCCAGAAGGCATGAAGGGGCGTTCTCACAGGAGAACACATGCTGTGTGCCTGTGACCCCTGGCAGTGCCCTAGGCCATCCCGAGGGCTACCCTGCCCATGGTAGCTCAGGGGGTTAACCCAGAGACTTCTCCCTGTGTGTGGGTAACTGGAACAGGCAGCGGAGAATGGCAAGGCAACCAGCAAGCAGGAAGGGACTTTGTTCTCCCAGCTGACACACGTGCCACTCACTGGTGATCACTTCTATCACCATGAAAAGGCAGAAGAACCTGGCCTGGTCCAAAATCACTGAAATGCCAGAGAGAGGGCCTGGAAAGATAGATATAACCAGTCTTCCTGAAAAAGAATTCAAAATAAAAGTCATAACCATGCTGATGGAGCTGCAGAGAAATATGCAAGAGCTAAGGGATGAAGTCCAGAGAGAAATAACAGAAATGAAACAATCAATAGAAAGACTTAAGAGCAGACTGGATGAGGTGCAAGAGACTGTTAATAGAATAGAAATCAGAGAACAGGAATTCAGAGAAGCTGAGGCAGAGAGAGATAAAAAGATCTCTCGGAATGAAAGAATACTAAGAGAACTGTGTGACCAATCCAAACAGAACAATATTTGCATAATAGGGGTCCCAGAAGAAGAAGAAGAGAGAAAAAGGGATAGAAAGTGTCTTTGAAGAAATAATTGCTGAAAATTTTCCCAAGCTAGGGAAGGAAATGGTCTCTCAGACCATGGAAGCCGACAGATCTCCCAATGCAAGGGACACAAGGAGGAAAACACCAAGACATATATTAACTAAAATGGCAAAGATCAAAGACAAGGACAGGTACTAAAGGCAGCCAGAGAGAGAAAAAAGGTCACTGACAAAGAAAAACCCATCAGGCTATCATCAGACTTCTCAATAGAAACCTTACAGGCCAGAAGAGAATGGCGTGACATATTTGATGCAATGAAACAGAAGGGCCTTGAACCAAGAATACCATAACCAGCACAATTATCATTTAAATTTGAAGGATGGATTTAAAAATTTCCAGATAAGCAAAAGTTGAGGGAATTTGCCTCCCACAAACCACCTCTACAGGGTATGTTAAAGGGACTGCTCTAGATGGAAGTACTCCTAAGGCTAAATAGATGTCACCAGAGGAAATAAAATCACAGCAAAGAAAGCAGACCAACAAAATACTAACTACAGGCAAAAAATAAAATCAGCTATCCACAAAAGCAGTCAGGGGAAACACAAAAGAGCATAGAATAAAACACCTAAAATATAAAGAGTGGAGGGGGAAGAATAAGAAGGGAGAGAGATAAAGAATCATCAGACTGTGTATATGATAGCATAATAAGTGAGTTAAAGTTAGACAGTTAGATAGTAAAGAAGCTACCCTTGAACCTTTGGTAACCACGAATCCAAAGCTTGCAATGCCAATAAGTACATATCTATCGATAATCACCCTAAATGTAAATGGACTAAATGCACCAATCAAAACACACAGAGTAATAGAATGGATAAAAAAACAAGACCCATCTATATGCTGCTTACAAGAGACTCACCTCAAACCCAAAGACATACACAGACTAAAAGTGAAAGGATGGAAAAAGATATTTCATGCAAACAATAGGGAGAAAAAAGCAGGTGTTGCAGTACTTATATCAGACAAAATAGACTTCAAAACAAAGAAAGTAACAAGAGATAAAGAAGGACATTACATAATGATAAAGGGGTCAGTCCAACAAGAGGATATAACCATTATAAACATCAATGCACCCAACACAGGAGTACTGATATATGTGAAACAAATACTAACAGAATTAAAGGAGGAAATAGAATGCAATGCATTCATTTTAGGAGACTTCAACACATCACTCACTCTAAAGGACAGATCAACCAGACAGAAAATAAGCAGGGACACAGAGGCACTGAACAACACACTAGAACAGATAAACCTAACAGACATCTATAGAATTCTACACCCAAAAGCAGCAGGATACACATTCTTATCAAGTGCACATGGAACATTCTGCAGAATAGACAACATACTAGGCCACAAAAAGAGCCTCAGTAAATTTAAAAAGAATGAAATTCTACCAACCAACATCTTAGATCACAAAGGTATAAAACTAGAAATAAATTGTACAAAGAAAACAATAAAGCTCACAAACACATGAAGGCTTAACAACATGCTCCTAAATAATCAATGGATCAATGACCAAATTAAAATAGAGATCAAGCAATATATGGAAACAAATGACAACAACAACACAAAGCCCCAACTTCTGTGGGACGCAGCAAAAGCAGTCTTAAGAGGAAAGTATATAGCAATCCAGGCATATTTGAAGAAGGAAGAACAATCCCAAATGAATAGTCTAAAGTCACAACTACTGAAAGTGGAAAAAGAAGAACAAATGAGGCCCAAAGTCAGCATAAGGAGGGACATAATAAAGATCAGAGAAGAAATAAATAAAATTGAGAAAAATAAAATAATAGAAAAAAATCAATGAAACCAAGAGCTGGTTCTTTGAGAAAATAAACAAAATAGATATACCTCTAGCCAGACTTATTAAGAAAAAAAGAGAATGTACACACATAAACAGAATCAGAAATGAGAAAGGAAAAATCATGATGGACACTATAGAAATCAGGAATTGTTTGATGCTGATTTCGGGAGAACAATTTCATTCACAATTGCATCAAAAAGAATAAAATACCTAGGAATAAACCTAACCAAGAAAGTGAAAGACCTATACCCTGAAAACTACAAGACACTCTTAAGAGAAATTAAAGAGAACACTAATAAATGGAAATTCATCCCATGCTCTTGGCTAGGAAGAATTAATATTGTCAAAATGGCCATCCTGTCTAAAGCAGTCTACTCATTCAATGCAACCCCTATTGAAATACTAGCAGCATTCTTCAAAGAACTGGAACAAATAGTTCTAAAATTCATATGGAACCACAAAAGACCAAATATCCAAAGCAATCCTGAGAGGGAAGAAAAAAGCAGGGGGATCTTGCTTCCCAAGTTCAATCTCTACTACATAACCTCAGTAATCAAGACGATTTGGTACTGGCACAAGAACAGACTCACAGACCAGTTGAACAGAATAGAGACTCCAGATATTAACCCGAACATATTTGGTCAATTAATATACGATAAAGGAGCCATGTATATACAGTGGGGAAATGACAGCCTCTTCATCAGCTGGTGCTGGCAAAACTGGATAGCTGCATGTAAGAGAATGAAACTGGATCACTGTCTAATGCCATACACAAAAGTAAATTTGAAATGGATGAAAGACCAGAATGTAAGTTATGAAACCATAAAACTCTTAGAAAAAAACATAGGCAAAAGTCTCTTGGACATAAACATGAGCAACTTCATGATGAACCTATCTCCCCAGGTAAGGAAAACAAAAGCAAAAATGAACAAGTGGGACTATATCAAGCTGAAAAGCTTCTGTACAGCAAAAGGGCACCATCAATAGAACAAAAAGGGATCCTACAGTATGGGAAAATATATTCATAAATGACAGATCCGATAAAGGATTGACATCCAAAATATACAAAGAGCTCATGCACCTCAATGTTTGCAAATAATCCAATTCAAAAATGGGTTGAGGATCTGAACAGACAGTTCTCCAAAGAAGAAATTCAGGTGGCCAACTGGCACATGAAAAGATGCTCCACATCACTAATCATCAGAGAAATGCAAATTAAAACTACAATGAGATACCATCTCACACCAGTTAGGATGGCCACCATCCAAAAGACAAACAACAACAAATGTTGGCATGGATGTGGAGAAAGGGGAACCCTCCTACGCTGCTGGTGGGAATGTAAATTAGTTCAACCATTGTGGAAAGCAGTATAGATGTTCCTCAAAAAACTAAAAACAGAAATACCATTTGACCCAGCAATACCACACCTAGGAATTTACCCTAAGAGTGCAGCAGCCCAGTTTGAAAAAGACATATGCACCCCTATATTTATCGCAGCACTATTTACAATAGTTAAGAAATGGAAGCAACCTAAGTGTCCATCAGAAGATGAATAGATAAAGAAGATGTGGTATATATACACAATGGAATATTATTCAGCCATAAGAAGAAAACAAATCCTACAATTTGCAACAACATGGATGGAGCTAGAGGGTATTATGCTCAGTGAAATAAACCAGGTGGAGAAAGACAAGTATCAAATGTTTTGCTCATCTGTGGAGTATAAGAACAAAGAAAAAACTGAAGGTACAAAACAGCAGCAGACTCACAGAGCCCAAGGATGTACTGACAGTTACCAAAGGGAAAGGGGCTGGGGAGGATGGGTGGGAAGAGAGGGATGAGGGGAAAAAGGTGCATTATGATTAGCAGACATAATGTAGGGGGGTGGGGACACGGGAAAGGTAGTATATACAGAGAAGACAAGTAATGATTCTATAGCCTCTTGCTATGCTGATGGACAGTGATTGTAATAGGGTATGTGGTGGGGACTTGATAATGGGGGGAGTCTAGTAATCACAATGTTGGTCATGTAATTGTACATTAGTGATACCAAAATAAATAAATTAATTAATTAAAAGGGAGAAATAAAGAAATTCCTTAAAAAACACGACTCACTAAAATTAACACAAGATGTAACAAGCTGTGAATAGTCCTGCACATCTACTAGTGCAATTGAATTAGTTATTAAATACTTCCCAACAGAGGAAGCTCCACCAAATGGCTTCACTCGGGAATTCTATCACTCTTTCAAGGAATTCATTGCATCAACCTTAGAAAAAGCTTTTCACTAAATAGAAGAAGAGATTAACACTTCCCAACTAATTTTATGAAACCAGCAAAATCTAATGTCAAAATCTGACACATTGAAAACTTAAGTATTAATCAATGTACTTCACTGTATAAGCAGAATGAAGCAGAAAAATAAAATGATCATTTCAATGAAGGCAGAAAAATCATTTGGCAAATTTAACATCTATTAATATTTTTTTTTAAGTTTCAGCAAACTAGAAATAAAGGGGGAACTTCCTCAACATGATCAAAGACACCTGTAAAAAGCCTACAGTTAAAATTATCCTTAATGGTGAATAGTGAAGATTTTCCCCCAAGATTTGGGACAAGGTAAAAATGCTTGCTCCTGACACTTTTATTCAATATTGCACTGGTAGTTCCTGTCATTGCAATAAGAAGATAAGTAAATAAAAACAAAGTAAAAAGAAATTCAATTAAAACAATAAATAAAAATAAAATACATAAATATGGTAAAGGAAGAGGAAATTTCTATTTGAAATTATGTGATTGTTTACATAAAAACTTCTAAAGAATCTATAAAACAACTGCTAGGACTAATGAGGGAATGTAGCATGGTCAAAGGATGCTAGATGAGATACTAGCATCAAACAATTAGAAAATTAAATTTTAGAAATATCATTTAAAGTACCATCTGTAGATATAAAATACTTTGGGGTAAATATAACAAAAGACATGCAAGCTTCGACAATGAAGACTACAGAACATTGAATGAATGGAGAGATATACCATTTCTGGATTGGAAGTTTCAATTCTGCTGAAATATCAATTCTCCCCTAACTCATCTGTAGATTTAAGGCTTATCTACAGATCCTAATAAAAATTCCAGTGAGATTTTTTTTGTAGAATTTGATGAGCTAATTGTAAAACTGCACATGGAAATGTAAATGACCTGCAATAGCTAAAGCAATTTTTCTTAAGGTAGACACAATTGGAGGATTTACACTTCCTGACATGAAGTCATACTATGGTCTGCAATAATCAGAACAAGGAGGTAGTGGCCAAAGAATGAACAATGGAACAGAATATATAGTCCAGAAATAGACCCACACCTATCTATTAATTACATTTAGACAAAGATGGCAAGGCAATTCAGTAAGGAAAAAGAAAGTTTTCAACAAATGGAGCTACTGGGCATCTATAAGAAAAAAACAACATTGACCCTTAACTCATACCATACACAAAATTAACTTGAAATGGATCACAGACCTAAATGTAAAATTGTAAACAATAAAAATTCTGGAGGAAAACAAAGGATAAAGTCTTTACAACCTTAGGGTAGGCAAAGGTTTCTTAGAATACAAAAAGCATGAACTGTAAAAGAAAAAAGTAATAATCTACACTTTATAAAAATTAAAAACTTTTACTCCTGTAAAGTCACTCTAACAAAATGAAAAGGTTAAATCACAGACTGGGATAAAATATTCATAAAACATATATTTCACAAAGAACTTAAACCCAGAATATGTAAAGAATCTTTAAAAGCAGACATAGGAAGATATATACCCAACCAAAAAAATGGGCAAAATATTTGAACAGAGAGTTCATAAAAGAAAATATACAAGTAGCCGATAATCACATGAAACGATGCTTAAGATCTGTGGGGAGAATGGAATTTCCTATGGCCAGGATCTTCACCAGACCCTAAACTACTTGATGATATAATTGGCCTACTGCTAGGCTAATTCTCTCACACCCGTAGGCAATAAGCTATATAGAGTCACTGTATAAAGAACTCTGCCCAGAGCTCTGGGTGGAAGTGGGGTTGGAGGTGGAGTACAGGCCTGCAGACTGCTGGATGTGATTCTAGTGCTTGACCTACTGCCAGGAGAATAAAGCTGGGTATAAACCCTTTTACCCAGGAAAGTTCCATTGTCATTTCTTAGCCTCACTGAATCCATAGTGAACTTGCCCAGGGCTAAAACCTTAAGGCAAGACAACATCATTTGTCATCAGAGAAATGTAAATTAAAACTACAATGAGATACCACTACATATTTTAAATGGCTAAAATAAGAAGACTGACAATACCAAGTGCTGACAAGGATATGGAACTAAAGGAACTTTCATATACTGTTGGTGGGAATATAAAATGGTATAACTAATTTGGAAAACTTGTGGTTTTTGTTTGTTTGGTTTTGTTTGTAAATTAAGCACTCACTTCCATACAACCCAGCCATTCCACTTTAGGGTTTATCCAAGAAAATTTATAATACATATACTATGGTAAGCAGAATGGCCTTCACAGATGTTCACCCCTTAATCCCTGGAACCTATGAATACAGCAAGAGAAGTTTCAAAGATGTAATTAAGGGAGACTATCCTTTATTAGACAGATGGGCCAAATCCAATCACACAAGTTCTTAAAAGCAGACAACTTCCTCCAGCTAGAGGTTGAAGAGATGGAGCAAGAGAGAAGTCAGAGAGATTCTGAACATAAGAAAGGCTTGATGTATCTTTGATGCTTTGAGAGGTAGGTGGCCATGTGCAAGGACCAGAAGGCAGAATCTAAGACAATAGGCTGGTGTGGCTGAGAGCTAGCAAGGAAATGAGGCCTCAAGGAAACAAATGCAAGTGGACTCTCCCTACAGAGCCTGATGCCCAATAACTTGGTTTCAGCCTTATAAAACTCTGAGCAGAGGACCCAGTTGAGCCATGTTGTATCAAGACTTCTGACCTAAGAACTGTGAGGAAATAAATGGGTATTGTTTTAAGCACTGAGTTCGTGGTAATTTGTTGTAGCAGAGGTAGAAAACTAATATACGTAGCCATAAAGACTCATACACAAATGTGTGTTGCTTATTCACAATTCTCAAAAACTGGAAACAACATAAATGACAAAACAACAGGGAAACTGATAAACAAAATGTGGTATAATAAACATGAACAAACCATGTAGATAAATAACAAAATAATTATGCTGAGTGAGAGATGCCAGACACAAAGAAATTGTCATAACCGTGCTTATATAAAATCTAGAAAATGCAAACTGATCTCTACTAACAGAAAATAGATCAGTGGTTGCTGGAGCCAGGGGCAGAGGGAGGGAAGGACTGCAGAGGGGCACCAGGAATGTTTTGGGGATGATGGAAATATTCTGTATCTCAATTGTCCTGCTTTCAGGGGTACTTATGTGGAGAAAGTGAGGGTTCCTGTGGCCAGGATTCTCACCTGGCTCTGGTCAGCTAGCTCACTACATACACATGTGTGGGCAATACGCTGTTATCGACTCTATAAAAAGAGCTCTGCCCAATGCTGTGGGCAACACGATGGCATGGCTGTCGGGCTGCATGGCTGCAAGAGAGCAGAGACTGGAGTGGTGGCAGAGACTGAGATGGCTGCAGGAGCAGAGAGGCCCAGAGGCAGAGACCGGCTTGCTGCATGCAGACTCGTTCTGAGTGGATGGGATTCTAGGGATTGACCTGCCACTGTGGGAATAAAGTTGGGTATAAACCCTTCCACCCCAAGAATGTTCCATTGTCATTTTTCAGTCTCATTGAATCCATAGTGAACTTGCCCAGGGCTGAAACCCATTGGCAAGACAACATACATCTGCTAAACTCATCCAAGTGTACATTTTAAATGGATGAAGTTTTTTTGGTATGGAAATTGTACTTCAATTAAGCTGATTAAAAAAAGTAAAACTCAGAGGCACTGAAGGGTGACTTTTAGGAGTTTTTCTTTTATTTTTATTTTTATTTTTTTTTGAGAGGGCATCTCTCATATTTATTGATCAAATGGTTGTTAACAACAATAAAATTCTGTATAGGGGACTCAATGCACAATCATTAATCAACCCCAAGCCTAATTCTCAACAGTCTCCAATCTTCTGAAGCATAATGAACAAGTTATTACATGGTGAACAAGTTCTTACATAGTGAATAAGTTCTTACATGGTGAACAGTGCAAGGGCAGTCATCACAGAAACTTTCAGTTTTGATCACACATTAACTATAAACAATCAAGTCAGATATGATTATTCGTTTGATTTTTATACTTGATTTATATGTGAATCCCACATTTCTCCCTTATTATTATTATTATTTCTTTTTAAATAAAATGCTGAAGTGGTAGGTAGATTCAAGATATAGGTAGAAAACATAGTTTAGTGCTGTAAGAGAGCAAATGTAGATGATCAGGTGTGTGCCTATAGACTAAGTATTAATCCAAGCTAGACAAGGGCAACAAAACATCCATGGATGCAGAAGATTTCTCTCAAAACAGGGGGGTGTGAGGTTCTAAGCCTCACCTCTGTTGATCCCCAATTTCTCACCTGATGGCCCCCCTGCGACTGTGCCTGTCTTAGGTTGTTCCTCCCTTGAGGAATCTTACCCGTCTCTGGCTAACCAGTCATCTTCCGGGGCCATACAGGGAGATGTAAAGTTGGTAAGTGAGAGAGAAGCAACATTGTTTGAAAAGGTTAGCTTTTTACATCTTTGCATATTTATGCCCTGTGGCTTCTATGCCCAGCATTTGTCTTGAGGTATCTTTAGCACTTGGAAGAATTATGATACTCGGTAATTTTCGATTTGAGGCACGAATTCTACTAAAGGGTTGTAATTAGGAAGGAAGAAGAAAAGCTATAGAAGTAGCAGATGGAAGAAAACATGGGAAGATTGATTATTTCTTTGACATAACTTCTTGTAGAGTAACATAAGCATGTATAGGTTTTAACAAACTACTAATTAAATTGCATACACACATTAACATAATAGGAATACAGCTACATAACAAAAGCAGACCTACACTTACCAGCCATATCCAGTGAAACCAAGAAAACCAGTTAGGTACCCTAGGCATTTGTGAAAACTTATCAATGATATGATGGATATTGTCTAACTGAATTTGAATAATTTGAGAAAAATCAGACAAATTAAAACAAAACATTCCTGGGAACTGTCCACATCCCATATGTTCTTTTAACAGTAGATAGTCTATAGTCGCACAATTTTGGAGCACTGCAACTTGCACTTCTCCTAATTCTTGGTTGAGTTCCGACAGTATAGATCCAGTCAAATTTGTTGTTTTACTGTATGCACAGGCCAGCTTAGATATCTCTTTCATTCCCATGGCAAGTCCAGGAGCTGGTGGGATGAATGCAGCTACAGCTGCAACAGCGCCAGGACCTTTGTTGAAGTTCTTAATTCGTTTTCTGGGTAGCCAAATTAGGCTTTGATCCTCTGTATAAACAGAAACAAACCCTTTGCCCACACTTTGATATGATCTTTATACCATTGTGAAGAACCTATTGGAGAGCACCACACAGGAACTGTTTTTTTTTTTAAGAGAAAGGAATATTATCAGAAAAATGTACTTCCATAGCTGATCATCCGACACCCTTTAAAAGATCAAAATTAAGGATATGTAAAGCATGCATTAATCATTGATTTGCAGTTAGTTTTATCCTATCAGGGAGTAATCCCCCTTTTCTTTCTCTTTTTTTTGTTATCATTAATCTACAATTACATGAAGAATATTATGTTTACTAGGCTCTCTCCTACCCCAAGTCCCCCCCACAAACCCCATTACAGTCACTGTCCATCAGCATAGCAAACTGTTGTAGAATCACTACTTGTCTTCTCTGTGTTGCACATCCCTCCCCTTTCTCCCACCCCCCACATTATGCATGCTAATCATAATACCCCCTTTCTTCTTCCCCCCCTTATCCCTCCCTACCCACCCATCCTCCCCAGTCCCTTTCCCTTTGGTAACTGTTAGTCCATTCGTGGGTTCTGTGATTTTGCTGCTGTTTTGTTCCTTCAGTTTTTCCTTTGTTCTTATACTACACAAATGAGTGAAATCATTTGGTATTTGTCTTTCTCCACTTGGCTTATTTCACTGAGCATAATACCCTCTAGCTCCATCCATGTTGTTGCAAATGGTAGGATTTGTTTTCTTCTTCTTCTTTTTTTTCAATGAACATAAAAATCTACATTTATTTAGGCAATCACTCATTTTACAATTTCCCAGTACTGGTAGGCTCTCTGGCACTGGCACCATTAATTTTTTTTATTTATTTTTTATTTTTTAATTAGTTTTATTTTGGTATCATAAATCTACAATTACATGAAGGACATTATGTATACTAGGCTCCCCCCTTCACCAAGTCCCCCCCACATACCCATTCAGTCACTGTCCATCAACATAGTAAGATGCTGTAAAATCAATACTTGTCTTCTCTGTGTTGCACAGCCCTCTCCGTGCCCCCACACACACTATACATGTTAATCATAATGCCCCCTTTCTTTTTTTCTGCCCTTATCCCTCCCTTCCAACCCACCCTCCCCAGTCCCTTTCCCTTTGGTAACGTTAGTCCATTCTTGGGTTCTGTGATTCTGCTGCTGTTTTGTTCCTTCAGTTTTCTTTTGTTCTTATACTCCACATATGAGTGAAATTATTTGGTACTTGTATTTCTCTGCCTGGCTTATTTCACTGAGCATAATACCCTCTAGCTCCATCCATGTTGTTGCAGATGGTAGGATCTGTTTTTTTCTTATAGCTGAGTAATATTCCATTGTGTATATGTACCACATCTTCTTTATCCATTCATCTACTGATGGACATTTAGGTTGCTTCCAAATCTTGGCTATTGTAAATAGTGCAGCGATAAACAAAGCGGTGCATCTGTCCTTTTCAAACTGCAGTGCCGCATTCTTAGGGTAAATTCCTAGAAGTGGAATTCCTGGGTCAAATGGTATTTCTATTTTGAGTATTTTGAGGAAACTCCATACTGCTTTCCACAATGGTTGAATTAATTTATACTCCCACCAGCAGTATAGGAGGGCTCCCCTTTCTCCACAACCACACTAACATTTGTTGTTGTTTGTCTTTTGGATGGTAGCCATCCTTACTGGTGTGAGATGATATCTCATTGTGGTTTTAACTTGCATTTCTCTGATGACAAGCGATGTGGAGCATCTTTTCATGTGTCTGTTGGCCATCTGAATTTCTTCTTTAGAGAACTGTCTATTCAGCTCCTCTGCCCATTTTTTAATTGGATTATTTGCTTTTTGTTTTTTGAGGTGTGTGAGCTCTTTATATATTTTGGATGTCAACCCTTTATCGGATCTGTCATTTATGAATATATTCTCCCATACTGTAGGATAATTTTTTGTTCTATTGATGGTGTCCTTTGCTGTACAGAAGCTTTTCAGCTTGATATAGTCCCACTTGTTCATTTTTGCTATTGTTTCCTTGCCCAGGGAGATATGTTCAAGAAGAGGTCACTCATGTTTATGTCTAAGAGATTTTTGCCTATGTTTTTTTCCAAGAGTTTTATGGTTTCATGACTTACATTCAAGTCTTTGATCCATTTTGAATTTACTTTTGTGTATGGGGTTAGACAGTGATCCAGTTTCATTCTCTTACATGTAGCTGTCCAGTTTTGCCAGCACCATCTGTTGAAGAGGCTGTCATTTCCCCATTGTATGTCCATGGCCCCTTTATCAAATATTAGTTGACCATATATGTTTGGGTTAATGTTTGGAGTCTCTATTCTGTTCCATTGGTCTGTGGCTCTGTTCTTGTGCCAGTACCAAATTGTCTTGATTACTGTGGCTTTGTAGTAGAGCTTGAAGTTGGGGAGTGAGATCTCCCCCCACTTTATTCTTCCTTCTCAGGATTGCTTTAGCTATTCAGGGTCTTTGGTGTTTCCATATGAATTTTTGAACTATTTGTTCCAGTTCACTGAAGAATGCTGTTGGTATTTTGATAGGGATTGCATCAAATCTGTATATTGCTTTGGGCAGGATGGCCATTTTGACGATATTAATTCTCCATAGCCAGGAGCATGGGATGAGTTTCCATTTGTTAGTGACCTCTTTAATTTCTCTTATGAGTGTCTTATAGTTTTCAGGGTATAGGCCTTTCACTTCCTTGGTTAGGTTTATTCCTAGGTATTGTATTCTTTTTGATGCTATTGTGAATGGAATTGTCTTCCTGATTTCTCTTCTATTAGTTTATTGTTAGTGTATAGGAAAGCCACAGATTTCTGTGTATTAATTTTGTATCCTGCAACTTTGCTGAATTCCAATATTTGTTCTAGTAGTTTCGGAGTGAAGTCTTTAGGGTTTTTTATGTACAATATCATGTCATCTGCAAATAGTGACA
The DNA here is from genome assembly GCF_030020395.1 of Manis pentadactyla. Lineage (NCBI taxonomy): Eukaryota > Metazoa > Chordata > Mammalia > Pholidota > Manidae > Manis > Manis pentadactyla. The sequence goes on from NC_080033.1 coordinate 26,017,531, forward strand.
GTTTAACTTCTTCTTTACCAATCTGAATTCCTTGTATTTCTTTGTTTTGTCTAATTGCCGTGGCTAGGACCTTCAGTACTATGTTGAATAACAGTGGGGAGAGTGGGCATCCCTGTCTAGTTCCCGATCTCAGAGGAAATGCTTTCAGCTTCTCGCTGTTCAATATAATGTTGGCTGTGGGTTTATCATATATGGCCTTTATTATGTTGAGGAACTTGCCCTCTATACCCATTTTGTTGAGAGTTTTTATCATGAATGGATGTTGAATTTTGTCAAATGCTTTTTCAGCATCTATGGAGATGATCATGTGGTTTTTGTCTTTCTTTTTGTTGATGTGGTGGATGATGTTGATGGATTTTCGAATGTTGTACCGTCCTTGCATCCCTGGAATGAATCCCACTTGGTCATGGTGTATGATCCTTTTGATATATTTTTGAATTCGGTTTGCTAATATTTTGTTGAGTATTTTTGCATCTACATTCATCAGGGATATTGGTCTGTAGTTTTCTTTTTCGGTGGGGTCTTTGCCTGGTTTTAGGATTAGGGTGATGTTGGCTTCATAGAATAATTTTGGGAGTATTCCCTCCTCTGCTATTTTTTGGAAAACTTTAAGGAGAATGGGTATTAGGTCTTCTGTGTCTGATAAAATTCCGAGGTAAATCTGCCTGGCCCGGGGGTATTGTTCTTGGGTAGTTTTTTGATTACCGCTTCAATTTCGTTGCTGGTAATTGGTCTGTTTAGATTTTCTGTTTCTTTCTGGGTCAGTCTTGGAAGGTTGTATTTTTCTAGGAAGTTGTCCATTTCTCCTAGGTTTCCCAGCTTCTTAGCATATAGGTTTTCATAGTATTCTCTAATAATTCTTTGTATTTCTGTGGTGTCCATTGTGATTTTTCCTTTCTCGTTTCTGATTCTGTTGATGTGTGTTGACTCTCTTTTCCTCTTAATAAGTCTGGCTAGAAGCTTATCTATTTTGTTTATTTTCTCAAAGAACCAGCTCTTGGTTTCATTGATTTTTGCTATTGCTTTATTCTTCTCAATTTTATTTATTTCTTCTCTGATCTTTATTATGTCCCTCCTTCTGCTGACCTTAGGCCTCATTTGTTCTTCTTTTTCCAATTTCGATAATTGTGACATTAGACCATTCATTTGTGATTGTTCTTCCTTCTTTAAATATGCCTGGATTGCTATATACTTTCCTCTTAAGACTGCTTTTGCTGTGTCCCACAGTAGTTGGGGCTTTGTGTTGTTGTTGTTGTTGTTTGTTTCCATATATTGCTGGATCTCCATTTTAATTTGGTCATTGATCCATTGATTATTTAGGAGCATGTTGTTAAGCCTTCATGCGTGTTTGTGAGCCTTTTTGTTTTCTTTGTAGAATTTATTTCTAGTTTTATGCCTTTGTGGTCTGAAAAGTTGGTTGGTAGGATTTCAATCTTTTGGAATTTACTGAGGCTCTTTTTGTGACCTAGTTTGTTGTCTATTCTGCAGAATGTTCCATGTGCACTTGAGAAGAATGTATATCCTGTTGCTTTTGGATGCAGAGTTCTATAGATGTCTATTAGGTCCATTTGTTGTAGTGTGTTGTTCAGTGCCTCTGTGTCCTTACTTATTTTCTGTCCAGTGGATCTATCCTTTGGGGTGAGTGGCATGTTGAAGTCTCCTAAAATGAATGCATTGCATTCTATTTCCCCCTTTAGTTCTGTTAGTATTTTTTTCACATATGCTGGTGCTCCTGTGTTGGGTGCATATATATTTAGAATGGTTATATCCTCTTGTGGAATTGAGCCCTTTATCATTATGTAATGTCCTTCTTTATCTCTTGTTACTTTATTAGTTTTGAAGTCTATTTTGTCTGATACTAGTACTGCAACCCCTGCTTTCTTCTCTCTGTTGTTTGCCTGAAATATGTTTTTCCAACCCTTCACTTTTAGTCTGTGCATGTCTTTGGATTTGAGGTGAGTTTCTTGTAAGCAGCATATAGATGGGTCTTGCTTTTTTATCCATTCTGTTCCTCTGTGTCTTTTGATTGGTGCACTCAGTCCATTTACATTTAGGGTGACTATTGAAAGATATGTACTTATTGCCATTGCAGGCTTTAGATTAGTGGTTACCAAAGGTTCAAGGTTTGCTTCTTTAGTATCTTACTGCTTAACTTAGCTCGCTTATTGAGCTATTATATACACTGTCTGGAGATTCTTTTCTTCTCTCCCTTCTTATTCCTCCTCCTCCATTCTTTATATGTTAGTTGTTTTATTCTGTGCTCTTTCGTGTTTCCTTTAACTGCTTTTACTGGGTAGTTGATTTTATTTTTTGCCTTTAGTTAGTATTTGGTTGGTCTGCTTTCTTTGCTGTGATTTTATTTTCTCTGGTGACATCTGTTTAGTCTTAGGAGTGCTCCCGTCTAGAATAGTCCCTCTAGAATACCCTGTAGAGGTGGTTTGTGGGAGGCAAATTCCCTCAACTTTTGCTTGTCTGGGAATTGTTTAATCCCTCCTTCATATTTAAATGATAATCGTGCTGGATACAGTATCCTTGGTTCAAGGCCCTTCTGTTTCATTGCATTAAATATATCATGCCATTCTCTTCTGGCCTGTAAGGTTTCTGTTGAGAAGTCTGATGGTAGCCTGATGGGTTTTCCTTTATAGGTGACCTTTTTCTCTCTAGCTGCCTTTAAAACTCTGTTCTTGTCCTTGATCTTTGCCATTTTAATTATTATGTGTCTTGGTGTTGTCCTCCTTGGGTCCTTTCTGTTGGGAGTTCTGTGTATTTCCGTGGTCTGTTCGATTATTTCCTCCCCCTGTTTGGGGAAGTTTTCAGCAATTATTTCTTCAAGGACACTTTCTATCCCTTTTTCTCTCTCTTCTTCTTCTGGAACCCCTATAATACGGATATTGTTTCTTTTGGATTGGTCACACAGTTCTCTTAATATTGTTTCATTCCTGGAGATCCTTTTATCTCTCTCTGTGTCAGCTACTATGCGTTCCTGTTCTCTGATTTCTCTTCCATCAATGGCCTCTTGCATCTTATCCATTCTGCTTATGAATCCTTCCAGTGTCTGTTTCACTTCTCTGATCTCCTTCTGGACATCTGTAATCTCCCCCTGGACTTCATCCCTTAGCTCTTGTATATTTCTCTGCATGTCTGTCAGCATGTTTATGATTTTTATTTTGAATTCTTTTTCAGGAAGACTGGTTAGGTCTGTCTCCTTCTCAGGTGTTGTCTCTGTAATCTTTGCCTCAAATTTTGCCCTTTCATGGTGATAGAGATAGTTTGCAGAGCTGGCACAAGTGACGGCTGGAAGAGGTTCCCTTCTTGTTGGTTTGTGGCCCTCCTCTCCTGGGAGAACAGCGACCTCTAGTGGCTTGTGCTGCGCAGCTGCGCGCAGACAGGGCCTCTGATTCTTGCCCGGCTGCTATGGAGTTTATCTCCGCTGTTGCTGTGGGCGTGGCCTGGCTCGGGCAGCTGCTCCAAAGTGGTGGAGTCGCGTTGGAGGGGGAACGGCCGGGAGGCTGTTTATCTCCGTGAGGAGCCTCTGAGCTGCCCTGCTATCCAGGGGTTTAGGGTGCCCAGAGTTCCCTGCCGCTAGACTAAGTGTCCCAGGATGCTTACGTCCAGCTGTAGGGTCCCTGTCCCTTTAAGACTTCCAAAAAGCACTCACTTTTCTTTGTCCCCAGGGCGCCGGCTGCAGGGACCCACTCACAGGTCTTGCTGCCCCGTTTCCCTAGTATCCAGGACCCCACACATGCACTGTGTCTGCACTCTGGCCCGGATGGCTGGGGCTGGGTGTTCAGCAGTCCTGGGCTCCCTCTCCCTCCCGCTCTGACTCTTCTCCTCCCGCCCAGAGCTGGGGTGAGGGGGCTTGGGTCCCGCCAGGCTGGGGCTTGTATCTTACCCCCTTCGCGAGGCGCTGGGTTCTTGCAGGTGTGGATGTGGTCTGGCTGTTGTCCTGTGTCTTCTGGTCTCTCTTTTAGGAAGAGTTGTCTTTGTTGTATTTTCAAAAATATATGTGGTTTTGGGAGGAGATTTCCGCTGCTCTACTCATGCCGCCATCTTGGCTCTGCCCTTTTAGGAGTTTTTAAAAGATAGGCATAATAATTTTGACAGAATGAGTTACCCTATAGTTTGGAATTACATTAAATTTGTAGACTAATCAAAGGGAAAAGACCATAATTGAGATAGTAAATTTTTCTGTTTAGGAAAACAGTAGGTCTTTTTTAATGTTCTGGGACAGTTTATGTGGCATGATTGTCTGGTCCTTCAGTATTTGTTAGAGTTCATCCATAAAATAATCTTGGCTGGGTGCCAGGGAAAAGGGGTGGATAGTGACCAGGAGGGATAGGTGTGTTTCACTGTTAATAATAAGGGTGGAGTTTTAACTTAAATCCCAGGTATTCTCAGTCACCATTTGGCTAATCACCACTTCCTGAGTAATCTCCAAGTTAGTTATCTCCATTCAGTTTTAGATTATGTATCCTTTTCAGTTTGCTGTAGGTGGTTACCCCATATCCCCTCAGCCCATCTCTGAGTTCACCCATAGTTATTACGATGCACACTTTCCATACATGTGACCACTTCCTACCACCAGCATGGGCTCCTCTCTGCCTTTCAGACTAAAGGCTTTTCCAGTGCCATACAAGCTGGCTTAGTCAGCTTGCAGGGCAACCTGAAAGTGTCAGGGAGTTAACATCCCAAGAATAACCCAAAGGTAGCTCTCAGCCAAAGAAGGAAAGTATCCCAAGGGAAAATAACCCAGCCTCCCCATCTCTCATTGGGACAATTTGAATGTATTCTACATGATATCTCTGACAGCTTCCATGGGAGTGAGGAAAGCCATCATTAATGCCCCCTCTCTGTCTCCCTCTCTCATCCCTCCCTCCTGTTTCCCAAATCACCTCCCAAATAAATGATCTGCTCCTGAGTCCTTGTTGTGGGATCTGCTGTATACTGTGGTATTGCTTCACTGTGTTTATAATAAAACATACACAGAATACACACTTCAAAAGGATAAGAGAGAGAGAAGTAATATTTAAAATAACTTATTTATTAACAACATAATCTTTTTGCTCTCGCCTAAATATTAATTATGATATTCTTAGCGGCAATGTGATTAAATGTGCTTCATTATTTTTAAAAATCTTGATTAACAGTTTGTGATGCAGCAATTCAGAAGCTGATTCTGATTTGATTTTTTCTTGATACTTGGTTTAATGGTTTTGATAACTAAAACAGTCGCTTCAGAAAGTTATGTGTCTCCAAATGGAGAATAGGCATCACTAATTCATGTGCTCCCTTTCCAGTTCCATGTACCAACTATGCAGAAGTCTCTTGTCAAAATCCACCCAGCAAATGCCTATCTTCTCTGAAATCCATCAGTGTTCTTGCTCACTGATTGGAAAGAGCTGCAATTTTATTATTTAAATAGGATCAAAACCCACAGAAATTATGCAGTTTGGAAGAGTTTAAGTCTGGTCGGACAAGTGTACATATTTGCCAAACTCATCAAATTGTACCTTTAAAATGAGTGTCCATTTAGGTGACTTGATGCTGCTTTTCAGGTAACTTGGTGGTGCCGTGACGGCCAACCAGTAAGCTTCAGGATGTTTGGAGGGAAATCCTCAGGGGGCAAACTTCCAGGAAAACTGAGGCAGTCACCTAGATGGTTCTCTCTTGTCTTGAGTGAAAGCAGGGTTGTTCCACTTCTGGCCCAGGTGGCTTTGTGAAGCAGAGATTAGGCTGGGCTGCTGGGGAAGCCTGGGGTAGAAATAAGTTATCTGTCAGGTGTGTGTCCCACAACAGATGCTTCCTTTCCATGGTGTCAGGCTGACCTGACTCTGGGCCCTGCCTCCCTTTTGTAGGTCTGCCAAGGCCCTGAGGTTGGAGAGGCCAGCTGTACGGCTGCGTGGAGAAGGATGGAGACCATCCAAGGGGGAGACGGAAGGCGCTGCTGTGCACACGCCCTCCAGGCCCACAAACAATGCTCTCAACATGCAACCCCCTCTCCCTTACTTCCTCTGCTTTCTCCAGCCTCCTGCCAGAGGGAAGTGAGTGTTTCTTGGGGAAAGAGGTGTCACCCAGCTTCAGGAGAAGCTCTTTTTGACTTGAAATGGCACCCTGGACTCATCAAAAAGAAAAGTGTCACCCCAGAATTGATTACTTGTAGGAGGAAGGCAGACTGACATCACTTTGGATGTCGCAAGGCTAAAAGAGCTGGTCTGCTTTGTCTAAACCCAATGGGTTAAACATTATTTTGTCTGTTTCATAGATAAGGACATGTAGGCAATGTTGCTTCCCTGAAACCACAGCAGCTATGCCTCCTACAGGAGCCCAGTCTTGGGAGGGAGGTGGACCAGAATAATGTGATGGATTAAAAACTGTCTGAAAAGCACATGGAACTTCTAGCAATGGGGAAGATACAAATTAAATCAACCATGAGCTTCTATTTCACACCCGGGAGATAAACCATGAGCTTCTATTTCACACCCGGGAGATAAGAAAAAAAGGACGCCTAATAATACACAGTGTTGGAGGGGATGTGGGGAAACTCCCACACTATGGTGGGAACATCAATTTGGCAATAAAGAACAAAGCTGAGGATGGTATTATACTTCCAGACATATACCCTAGAAGTGCTTCCATGCCTGCTAGTTTTTCCTTCTTAAAAAAACATATCTGAGGCAGAAATGATAAAAATGCTAACTGGAATTTACTATTTTGCATCATTATCTAATTTGTTAAATTATTCAAAAGTGCATGTGATACTTTACAGAAGCCCAGCTTAGCCTGGTGTAGAGTTGTACCAATGGCCCAGGGACATGGGCCACCTGTTGACCCTTAGCTAAATCTCAACTAGAACCTGGTTGGGAACCAGAGAGTAGGATCTCAGAGTGCTGGGGAAGTTCTCAGAATCTTAGTTTTCTCACCAACCATCTCTTCCTGATGGTGCCTGAAGGCTGAAAGGAACAGGCTAGCTCCTGCTCCTTGCCTGCCCCTGGGGACCCATGGTCTGACAGGCACCTGAGTCAGAGGCATCACCCTCCTGGCGGTGACAAGAAGTGCACAGCTTGAACTACCCCCTCACCATATGTGAGGAGTCCCATGGCCTTGATGCACCTGTGACCACACATCAGACCACATGCTGGGCCACAGACTCCACCATGATGCTCAACATGTCCACAGTGTGCCACCTCTCCTGCAGGGTGCCCATAGTCACTCCACTTGCCATTCTTCACTGATCACAGAGGGGAGCCCCGGGATGAAGACACAGCCCTGTCAGTCTAGGTTTTGCTCCAGTTTCCCATCTCCTGTGGTCTAAGCTGCAGAAGCTGAAAGGCTGTGTCCTACTGTTGACGCAGCACCCTGCCTCATCCTCGGATTGTCTCTGAGAGTCTTGATTATATCTCTTCTCTTTCTCTACTCTATTAGCCATGACTCTTTTGGTTGCAAGTGACAGAAAATACAAACCAAATTTGCTAAGGGGGAAAGAAAAGAGCAGATTTACTGTCTCAGTTAACTGCAAAGTGCCAGGGACAGCTGGATTCAGGAGCTCAGTCAGTGTCCCAGGGGCTTGTTCTTTGCCCTGGATTGGCTTCAGTCTCAGGCAGCCTCTCCCCCTTTTGGGGCTCCAACCTCTCATCCCAGGAGAAAAGGGCTTCTCTTGTCTTATAGTCCCAGCAAACCTGCCCCAGGATTACACCCTGGCCATGTTTCCACCTGTGGGCTAATTAGGGACTAGAGGATGAGGTGTGCCATTGACAGGCCTGGGTTACATGCCCACTGTGAACCCAGGGGGTGAGCAGCCCCCCAAACCTTATAGAGTGAAAGTGGGGTCAGAGGGGTTCTTCAAAGGAAATGGTTCTTCATTGAAGCAGAAGCATATTTGATGTGTAGGAAAAAACAACATAATTTCTGCTTCATTTTTGTGCTCCCCAAGCTTAGGGAGGATCCAGCATGGGGCCTGGGGCACATTCATACTTGGCAAGTATTTATAGGATGGATGGGTAGGTGGGTGGGTGGGATAGTGTCTCCTATTGCCTCTGGAGCTCCTCTTGGGATATGTAATGAGAGTTGGGCCTGGTGCTGGAGGTCCACTTCTTCCTGGAGCTGAGATCCTGGCATGAGTGCCAGGAGTGCAATGTCCCAGAGAGGGGACAGGATGGGGAAGATAGAGTCTGGGCTAGATGCCAGAATAAGACATGGGCCAATAAAGTGCACTGTGGTGCCTGACAGCCTCCCTGATTAGGGGGCCCTGGAAGCTACACCATGGTGAAATGCAGGGATGTTTGGGTGCCTGAGTCTGGGAGCATTCAGCCATCCAGGGGCAATTCCCAGGTCTGGTGCTTTGGCCTGGCTCCCAAACCTGGAATCTTCCACCAGGACCCTCATAGGCCAAGGCCGGCACTCCCTGGGGCCCTTCAGCTTACTTTCCAGAAACCTCCTTTATGGGAGGAGGAGGAAGTCCACCAGGCAGTGGCTCCATGCTTAGTCCTGGGGATGGCATTGGGGAAGATGCTATGGACCCAGAACACTCCATTCCCTCCTCTACCAGCTTTTCTGAGGCTGAGACCCCATACCTACCCTTCCACCAGCACTTGGAAAAGTCAGAAAGCAAGAGACTGAGAAAATTCTCTGGTTGCAAATGAAATACAGGGCCATGAATATGGTAAGTTATCTTATTAGAATTTGCAGATTGATTGATTATAGACTCGCTAATCTCCTGGATTGGAATGTACCTGAAGAATATGTGAAAACTTGTGAATTCTAGTCAAATATTGTAGAACACTGCCTAACTTGTTTTCTTTAAAGTGACTTAACCAGTAACTTTTAGCTTTAAATTCCACATGAATATTTCATAAGTATCCCATACATTTAATATTTTAACAATTTTACATCATATCTACAGTACTTTAGTACCTGACTTGTATATTTATGTGACTATTGTTAGAAGTGACTAATTGGGTTTGATTAGCTCCATCATTAATATTCTGTCCATAATTTAACAGGCTTCAATAAAATACCCTAAAGCAGTGTAATGATTAGATTTCAGGAATATGTGTTTTGCAATTAAGTTCCTCTTGATTTTGATATGCAGATGAAGAAATGGTGGTCTCATTTTTTTTTAAAACTGCCCTTATTAACTCAGCAGTATACTCTGAAGATTAGGTAAGAAATCCAAGATTTTCTCTTTGTATATGCTAGTTAAAATGTATTTCAATCAAGCCTATGTGGGCAAATCAGATTTGATTAGTTTAAGTTCACAGTCATTCTATCTAAATGAATAATGTGTCACCTAACATTGCAAAAATTTGATTAATAGTTTATCAGTTAATTAAAAATGGGGTTTAATTTTTCTTTTTTTAGGAAAATGCAAGGTAGATATTCCTTGTGTTCATCATAAATGCAAATTATTTCAGCTTGAATCTATTGTTCCTTTTTTTGCTTTTTAGCCAACTAGCAAGAAAAAATAAAGCTCTTAGAAATATCTCTGGGAAGGAGGAGTAGCAGACTTTCTTGGCTCCCATCCGTGACTTGCTGGCATCCTGGTTGTGGAGAGTTTGTTCTGGGTGGAGTTGTTTCCTTGGCCTCAGTGTCTCCAGGCATCTCGCCTCTCTGCCTCACCCTTCTCTCCCACACTACATTCCCCCTGCAGCCTTTGGCCACAGGACTTTTCCAAATGACAACTTTTGTCACCTTGTTCAGTTTAATTTGTGTGTGGTCAGGAGCCCCTTTCCCCAGGAACCTAAGACCTGACCCCGGAGCTGAAGGAGACCACCAGCTCACTCCTGTTCTCCTTGGGGTGGGTTATCCCAGTCCAGTAAGTAGAACACCAGGGGCCCTCCTCTGCAAATGGTAGAGTCATCATTGAAAGGCTGTTGGGTAGCTGAGCGAAGGGATGGTTCTTCCAGGCACTGCTGGCGGAGGTGACATCGTGAGGAAGGGAAGAAAAGGCAGCCAGTCCAGAGTAAGTGAATGAGGGGTCCTGCTCAGGGATCTGGGACACAGTGGGAACCAGGCCTCTGTTCATCCTAAGGGCAGGGAGCTCCCACTGTCTATTCACAACTTCTCTTATCACTGACAAAACCCTGGGGGCTGACTCCTGGCCCTGAGTCCTGCACACAGGTGGAGAAGGCTCTTGTGGCAAGAGCTGGTCCCCAAGCTGAGTGCTGGGCTCTGGCTTAGTTGCATGCAAGGGATGGGTGAGAGCTGATGTTGCAAAGCAGGGGACCTGTGGGTCCCTGGAGCCTCCCACAGTGGGCCTTATGCTCATGTGTTAGTCCTGTCCACTCTCCTAAAGTCATTCTTAGCTTTGGGAGGTCCTGCCTTCCTCAGAGTTTATCAACCACAAATGCTTATCAGAAACCAACCCTGCCCCAGGCACAATGGTAGGTGCTGCAGCTACGGCTGTAAGCCATTCTGATCAGCTCCCTACCTTCAGGGTCTTGCATCCTAGGGCAAGAGACTGACACCAGTGTGTCAGGTGTAGGAAGTACAATGTGAGAGGGGAACTTACTTTAGCCTGAGTGTCAGGGAGGGCTTCTCAGAAGAGTGACCTTGAGCTGAGACTGAAACGGAGAGAAGGAACCTGCTCAGAGAAGAACTTTCCAGGCATAGAGGACACCGAGGGGCAATCCTGGTGGAAGTTTGGTATGTACGTGAGGGCCGAGAGAAAGTCTGTGTGGCCAGAGTGCAGGGAGCAGAGTGGAAGTGACCTTGGGAAGGGGGGTGGGGCCAGATCCCTGAGAGGGCTCTCAGTCCTGCTGGCCCCTAGGAGTCATGAGCTTTCCACACAGAGTGAGAGCAGCTACCCCAAACACCCTGAAGCATGCATGGGCCAGTGTGCATGGTTTAGGGCTCCCAGCTCTGTACAGTAAGTCCCACATGTGCTTGAGTTTTAGAGTTAAAGGATGCCTGGCTGTTCAAACCACCCTGCTTAAAGATCAATCCCACTGCCCAGTGACAGAGGGGCTGTGGAGCTGCAGCTGTTCCAGCCAGCTCAGAGCTCCCTGTCTTTACATAGAGCCCTTTTGGCCTCCTGGCCCCAGACATAGGAAAAGATGGGTATGCTGTGGTGAGGAAGGGCCTGACATTAGGGAGCACCAGGCACTATGTGTCAGGGCTTTGCAGGGACCAGCCAACTCATAGGAACTCATCTAATCCTCACAAAAATCCAATGAACTCACAGCTATTCATATCACTATCCCCATTTCACAGATAAGGAAACCGAGAAACAAAGAGGTGAAATAACTCCACCGAGGTCACATACCTAGCAATGGAAAGAGGCAAGATTCAAGCACAACCAGCAGTTTTAAGGTCCACTTGCTTATCACTGGTCTCCCTCCTCTTCAACTGGAGCAATGCTCCCTGTTTATCCAGCCTTCTGTGGAGATTTTCACACCCAGCAAGCAGGGGAGGAACTACCATTCCCAGTTTACTGATAAGCAAACCAAGGCGAAGAGATTGCCCAGCATCCCTTAGTGCATGAGTCGTAGGGCCAGGCCTGGGTGTCTGCCTATGGTTCCTATCTCCCAGCCTTGGGCTGTCTGCCTCCACTCATGACACCTATGAACACAGACACCTCATTTGCCAGCATGCAACAAAGTTCCATGCATATTCAAGGCCCAGACTCCCCTGCTGTTGAGAAGATGAAAAGAGACAAATTGTCGGTGTTTTTTTTTTTTTTTTTTTTAAAGAAAGCTCTCTAAGACTCAACAGGAACAAACTCCAGTGACATCATCTCTCAGGCAAGTTCAGGAAGGTCTCTGAGCATTTTGAAAATCAGGACTCCATGAGGCCCAAGGTGTGTGTGTCTATGTGTAGTTGTGTTTTGCAGAGCAAATTTTCCTGTATGAAAACAACATCCAGAAACCCCAAGTGTCAGTGTCCAGACATTTAGAATTTGGACTGTTTCTGCTTCAACTGAGGGCACCGTTAGTCCCGCAAAAGGAACAATCTGGAAAGATGGCACATGAGACCAGTTTATCTCTGGGAAATGGGACTAGACCAACATCAGAATAGCCAGATTTAAAATCGGAACTTCACCCCTCAGCTCTGGGGCCCTGGCTAAGTCAGGGCTGCCTGGCCCCTGTGAACTGTAGAGACTGGTTCCCGGTGGGCAGCCTAGCTAACAAAGCCTTTATTGGGCATCTTGAGTTTGGAACACCAGCCCCACACTGGCAGGAATGGAGCTGCACCTGTGATTGCTAACTTTCCATCTACTGGATGGCACAGGGGCACCGGAGGTGGTGGGGAGTCCCTGCAGTTTCTGAGCTCCATCAGAGCCAGGCTAAAGAAGGCTGCTTAAGGAAGGGCCACCCTCTACAAGCTGGGCCTGGAGGACCCCATGTGTGAGCATCTGAGGGCACCGTTAGTCCCTCATCAGTGGCTCAAGGTGCTGAACCAGTGGGGCCTCCCTTTCCTGGCGGGCTGGCCCCAAGACTGAGTAAGTTCCCTTCTCCCTGCCAGCACAGCAGGTGCTGCTGAAGAGGGCATGGCAGGAGCTTTGGGGAAGTTAGCAAAATGGTTTGGAATTTCTACAAAAGTCAGTTGATTCCTATTAGTCATTCACATATCATTCAACAAATACCAATGTGAGCATCAAAAATGCATGTGGCCTGGTGCTGAGTCCCCAGTGGGGAGGCAGGAAGAGAGGGGGCATCCAGAGGTGCCCAGTCCCTGCCCTCCAAGAAGCATGAACAGGCGGGGAAGGCAGACAGCCAGTGCTCGGCTGACACTGGCACGAGGCAGCTGCTGCCTGCTGCTCGAGGCCAGGAGCTAAGCGGCAGCAGAGAAGCCCTGGCCCAGAGCGTGCAGCAGCCGCAGGGGGGATAGCCTCGTAGTGGCAGAGAATTTCTCATTAAGGGCCCAGGTGTCGCCTAATCCTCCAGCTCTTCCCAGGAGTTTACTCAGGTGCAGGAGGTGAGCATGGGCGGGGTTAAGGGACTGGCCCATGCCTCTCACTACTTAGTGGTGAGGTGTGGATTCAAACCAATGCCTAATGCCCTCTACCTCTCCACTGGCTAGAAGCAGCCCCAAGTTTGCGGCCCCCAGGGCCAGCTGCCAGTTGATAACCCAGGGATGGACAACTGAGGTGGACTTTTGGGATGAAAATCTAACTCTTCTGTTGGATGGAGTCATGCTGGGTTGGTGCCAAAGAGTCCACTGGCTTACCCTGCCCACCCCCATGCCTCCCAGACCTGAAACTGGGCATTGCACCTGGGACACTTTGACATTATGTAGGCACTTACCTAAATACACACAACCCATTTCCTGTGGGTGACAAGCATTATTAGTCACCTGTTACTGCAGCCCAGCCCTGTGCTAAATGATGTGGGACAGTGAGGAACAGACAATCCATCTGCCCCAGGGAGCTGACCTATTGGGATATCAGAACCAGAGGGCAAAGCAGGTGATGATGTGGTCATGCAGGGGACAGAATTCCCTATTCTCTCATTCCTACATTTCTCTTAAATCCATTGAGTTTCAGCCTCAAGAGTTTACTCAGTAGGCTTCACGCCTCCTTCTCCGAGCTCTGGGCTCTGTGTCTGGTCTGTCCTTACGACACGTCGCGTACTCTGCTTCATGCCATAGTTTTCTGGATCCCCCTCTCCCAAACCCACCACCACTTCACACACACATTCCATTCCACCCTGCCAGAGGCTGAGCTTCCTGGCAGCAGCTTCTGGGCCAGTCTGCTGGGCTTCCCTGCTGCACTGGAGGCAGGGCCTGGCCCACTCATGTCCAGCCACTCTGCCTTGCCATGGGTGTTTCTTGAAGGCCCACTGCATGCCAACTCCTGAGGTCGGTGCTAATGTACTTAAAGGAATATAGTCAAAGTTTCCGCCTTCTGATTGCTGACACATTACTGAAGAGACAGCAGTGAATCCACTAAACAAAAGCACACAACATCAATAAGGGGTGGTCATCAAGGTGAAGGAAAAGAACAGGGCAGCCTGAGACAAAGAATGCTGTGGGAACTAATTCACACCAGAAGTGGGGGCAGGGAAGCCTCTCTTCCTGTTCTGGGGTGTGCACACCAGGTGACTAACAGATGCTCACAGCTTGGTGAACGTGTTTGAAGGTAACGGAAGGAAAGGGGAAAAGACAAGAAAGGAGAATGGGGCCCAAAGTAGGGTGGAAGGATCAGAACATAAAGACAGGGCCTCGCATTCAATATTCAAAGCCTTCTCCAAAGTTCAAGGACAAAAGCCCAGGGTGAAGGTGATAAATGTCACCCTGAAACAAGCCAGGTCAGTCCAGGCACGGACTGCTGCTGATACACTGGGTTCTGAAAGCATAGGTGAGGGCACTGGACCCTGCAGGAAGTGGTGACTCAGCTCACTGCAGCTGCTGTGCCATTTATGGGCCACTTCGGCCTGTAAAACAGGAAACCAGGACACTACAAGTTTTCCCTGGGCTGTAGCCCTGAGAGTTGAGAAGCAGGAAGACTGCTGGCCTTGTGCTTCGGGGGCCGGCTCTGCCTCCTCTGGAGAAGGGACCTCAGCCACAGGCAGTGGCTCTGCATGGTGGGGGATGAGGCAAGGTAAGAGGAACCCCAACTCTTTTGGAGGAAAACTTAGGGGAGAGAAGAAGGACAACATCTGTCTTCAAGGTCCAGCAGCTCTGGATCTAGAGCTCAAACAGGAGATCAGACCCCAGATCCTCATGAGAGGTTCAGCTGTCCGTTGGAGCTGGCTCTTTTTCTAGACAGGTTCTTGCAGATGTGGTCTTTCTCCTGGTACAGCCCCAGGCTGAGCCTGAACATGAGAGCACCTCAGGATGCAGTTCTGCCAAGTCCTGAGACTTGTCCTCAGCCCCCTGACTTGGCTCCCCCCGGAGCTTGGGTTAGGTCCACCCAAATTTCACAGACTTCCTGGAACAGGTGGGTCCCCAGAAGAAAAGCAGATGCCTTGGACAAGAGAAAAAACAGGGCTGTCTACCACAGCAGGAAAGTAAACCACAGGGAAAGGAAAAGTGCCCAGAGGGAAGTGTTAGGATTCAAGGGTGGAGGGAGCCCCTGACAGTCAAGAAGGAGGTCATGCAAGCAGGGACATTTGGATGGTTTTCAAGACTTGGAAGTTCTCATGAAGAGTAACCACTGGGCTGTTTTCTACCCTGTTCTTTCTCCTGCAGGTGCTTTCTTCTTAATTATACCCAGAGAGGCCAGGAAAGTGGATGCCAGCAATGTTTATTTTCTGCTCTGAGCCCAGCACAAGTAACTCACCAGGGGCATCTTTCTTAATGAGGGAAGAAAAATATCAGAACAGCGATCAGCCACGATGCACCCAATGGAATTAAAAATAAGCAAAAATAATATGAAAATGAATTTTGCATTAGCTGGATGTATATATCAGCCCCAAATCGGAAGAGTAGGATTGTCATTGTGCCATGGTGAGATCTGTTATTATGGGTGCCATTACAAAGGGACATGCTATTCTTTCTGGGAATTATTTTATTCCATTTGAAACCAGAGCTGAAGTTGGGCTAGGTTCGTATCTGTGCATCCTGGCCCTCCTACCATCTGAGGGCTGCATCTTCCACCCCTCTGCATCCTGCAGCCTCACCCACTCCCCCATCGGGAAGGCTCTACCTTCCCTGTATGGTTATACCTTTTATGTATATGGAGGAGGCAGAAGTCACTGTCTCTTAATAATAACAGCTCTCTGTGATCTCTCATCACCCCAAGCAAGCCTGTGAGGTGAAGACTGTGTATCCTTCATCACTAAGTATGCACCCATGGTCTGGCCCAGACCCCAAGCAAGGCAGCCCTGTGTGCCTTCTGTCAAACGACTGAGGGGATGGCTGGTGGGGCCCTGTGCATCTGGACCATGTGCTTAGAGAACAGGCACCCTGCGTCACACAGGTGCACACAGGAGGAGCTCCAAGTGGGGCTTGGTGGTGGGTGGAGGTGCTGCCAGGAGCAGAGAACTCCTCACTAATTCCAGGTCAGAGCAGCAAGAAGGATGAAAGGTAGTGGATGAGGTCCTTGAAGTCATACATTAAAGTAACCCTGATTAGCCTCATTTAAAGTAGTTTAGAGAAGGAAGAGCCCAGAATCAGAAGCCTGTCTCCAGGGCCCAGCCACTCTTCTTCCACTAGTGATAGCAGGTGACTGTGGGGAATGCTGTAGGGCTGGATCACTTGGGAAAGGTGCATGGCACCCATATCACCATCTTCCTTTGAGCCCAACATGTGGGGAGGATATAGCCAGAGGAAAGCAAAGGGAAGCTGTCAGTGAGCAAGATGATGGCCAGCATGAGGAGACAGCAGGCTAGCATCACAGACAGGTCCCAAGAAAGGCGGGGGTGAGGGGTGTGTGGAGCTGAGCACCCCCTCTGCACTCTCCCCGCATCTCCCCCTTGTGGAGACATTGCTCCACCTTCTGGTTGGGTTTGAGCCTGAGGGACTCTAGCAGGAGACTAGGGGCGGAGGAGAGTGGTTGGGTGGCCAGTCCCCAGGCTCGTTCTGCCATGGTCACCCTTTCTGTTGGATGGCACTCACCACACAGCAGCCATGACCTCCAAATTAAGGTAGCTTTTCTCCCCTGGGCCTGCAGCCCCCAGACCCTGAGTGCCGCCCCTTCCATCATGGGCTCCCCTCTGTAAAGAAGTCCCTTTAATAAGCTCTCCCTGAGTGGCCTGAATGGGCATGCCACCTGCTTCTTGCCAGGTCCTATCTGATACAGAGACATCTTGGGCTTCTAACTTTGAGGAGGAAAGGGACCCATATGTGGAGGAAGAAAGGCCCTTGCCTCTGATGAGAAAAGTTGTACTCTTCAAAGATCAAAGGGACAGGCTGGACGGGGCATCCTTGGTAGCAGACCACAGCCTCCTTTGGAAGGCAGTACCCAGCATATTTCAGGAGGACCCAGCCCCCTCCATGCATTTGGTTGTCCATGACTTACTGTTTCATGAGTGTTTCTAGACTCTGTTGCAGCTGTCCACAGAGGATGGCCTTCAAGATAAATAAAAGAAGTCTGGGTTGACTGTGCATGCCCATGTCCAGACGCCAGAGCCTATTTTTAGAATGTAGGACAACCTTCTCCCAGAATAGACAAGGCATACAAGACATGCTAATCCAGGAGGGAGGCCTAGGAGAGATGAAGTCGTTGCATGTAAAGATGAATTAGTCGTGAATATATTATTTGAAGAAGTGTTGGACATCTAGGCAAATATTTGATGCCTTTTAATTGCAGCGGTGTTTTCGCAGATGGAATATCAGTGACTGCTTGAGACACCCGCCCCCCTCGCTGCTGTACCTGGCTGTCACACCTGGTTCTGTAGGCCCTCTTACTGTTTCCTGAGAAGTAATTAAAGCTGCCAGCCTGCTGGAATTGTGGGTAAGGTGGTGCTCACATACACCAGACCCAAGTTTCAGGGATGGTGCCTGATGCATGAATAAATATAAATTGTGTTTCCTTTTTTAAAGCAAAGTTTATTTTCCTTAAATATTCCACCATATTATTAAAGGGATGAGACATTTGCTTCAGTGGGGCCTTTCTGGAAAGTGGGTCAGAGAGCATGACCCCTGATTTGAACCCTCTGGTCTCTGATCCTGAGGAAAGGTTCAAAGAAAAGCCACCTGGATCCCTTTAGCTCAGGAACTAGGTCCTGTATATAAGTCCCAGGGCAGACAAGTTTGGGCGGCAGCAGGGAAGGTCTTTTTGTTCTGGCAGACAATTAATCTCTGAAAGCTTGGAGGTGGAAGGCCCGGAAGGCAGATGAGGCCAGGTGCACCTGTCTGCAGAGAGGTGGAGCCATGTTTACACAAGTTACCTCATCTGGGAGTGGGATGTCGGCATTGGCATCCTCAGTTTATAGATGGAGAATCAGAAAATCCATGATTTGGCCAACGTCGCCCACTGGTAAGTAGTAGAACGACAGAGGGAAAGACTGAGCAGCCGTCTGAGATTTTACAAGAGCAACATCTAATATTTATCATGCTCTTATCCTGCGCCTGGGGCTTTAAATGCCTCTGTACACGCAGATCTTGCAACGACTCCTCAAGGCACGCGCTTCTTTCAGCCCCCTAGAAGGGGTTCAGTGAGTGAAGGGCTCTGCTGCACGCCTCCCAGCTCGGGGGTGCCGGTACCAAAGACAAGGCGCCGACCACTGTAGCCCACTGCCTGTCTTGGGGAGCCATTCTGCTCGGGGAATCCATAGTAGCACCAGAGGGCAAAGGCATGGGGCTTCCTAGCTGTGTTTCGTAGGCTTGAGAGGCTTGGGTGCTCCCAGGATCTGCAAACCCCCAGCCTCAGCGCGCCCGCCAGGCAACCCCGGCCGGCCTCCCTGCGCGGCGCCTCAGCTGCCCCGGCGCCGCCACCAGATGGCAGCAGACGCTGTGCGATTGAGCCGGCGGGAGGCAGCATTTGGCTGGTCCGGGGCGCAGGGCCGCCGAGCCCACCCGCGGCATAGCCCCCGGAGTTAGGCCGCTTCCTCTGCGCACCTGCGGGACCTATCCAGTCCACCGCCAGTAACTCAGACCGCCCGGGAGTTGGCCCCCATCCCCACCCCGGGCGGGTCCTGAGGCTGCCTCGCGCTGGTCCAGGCGCGGGCGTGCTTATGGCTTGGCTGGGGCTAGGCAAGGTCGACGAGCAATCAGCCTCGGGGGACGGGGGACAGAGGGGCAGGAGCCCGGGAGGCAGGGGCTCCTCGGAGCACTCCCCTCTGGCCAGCCAGTTCACACACCTCTCTCTTGGTCGTCGCCCGACCCTATGGGGGGGGAGCTGTCACCCATCTGGCTCGGACAGGTCCCGGGACTTAATGAGAACGCACTAGGGGCAGACGGCAAAGCTGGGCCCTGCCCGCTCTCCTGAAGCCCGAGCCCGACGGCGCCCAGAGCCTGGTCGGAGCGTTGGACTGAAGCGTTTGGCCTGGGCAAGGTGCAAGCACTTCCTGCGTGGGCAAAGGGTGGGCTGCCGGGGCTGTGGGAAGGGGCTTCAGAAGGACGGAGAGAGGCCCAGGCTCCCACCTCCGAGCCGCTGGGGAGAGCCTCAAGGTCGCCGTGCAGAGACCTGCAGGCCTGGCGCTGAGCGGGATGAAGGCTCAGCAGGGCCAACGGGGCGTTGACCCGGGAGCCAGGATCTTCCTCCCCAACGACAGGGTCGAATCAGGGACGCCCGGGGGCCTATAGCCGGGCCTCGCATCCTACTGACGGGAAACTGCAGCGGGCGGTGGGGAATGAGGGGTCACGGAGAAAGCAAGGAGGCTGGCTTCTGCCTTTAAGAAGCTAGCAATAGTGTCTCAGAGTGAACGGTATAAAAGCCACTAGTAAGAATGCCCTCCTCGGACCACGCCATAAAAGTCCATCTGGCCGTGCGCACTTGTGCCCAGCCGTCGCTGCCCTCCGCTGCCCCCTGGCCTGCAGCCAGGCTGGGCGGGAAGGCGGCCGGCGGCCCATTGCCAGAGCCAGGACGGGAGGCCAGGGGCCCGCGCCAGCAGCTGTGCACCGGAGACAGGCCTCGGGGCTGTGCCAGCTCAGGCCCCAGCACCGCGGCTGCTGGTCTAGAGCAGTGGCTGTGGGCAAGGAACTTCCGTGACAGTTTCTGGAACAGTGACTGGAGAGCCTATGTGTGCACATCGTTGATCCACACATTTATTCTAGGGAGTCCCTAGAAAAGAAGGAGTAAAAACAATGAAGTAAAACAAAATACAATGAAGGGTAATAAAAAAACCACAATTTTTAAAAAGTTACGTGGTATGGTATCAACCTCAAGTCTCATTTCTGGCTCCATCAGCAACTTCTCTGCACGTCACTCCACCTCTCCGGGTCTCCCACTATCACCCACCAAATGGAAATACTAATTCCCACTTACAGGACTGATGTGGGCATTAAAGGAAAGGAAGAGTGGGACAGGGCTGGGATTGTGAAGGGTTTGAGGACCTCCCGTTGTGCTCTCAAGGTCACAGACCGTAGGGACTGAACCAGAAAATCACTGCCTTTTATCTTCTCACTTCACTTGTATTCTATTTTGCACTGTATTTTATTTTACCTATTTCATTGTTTTTACTCTTTCTAAGGACCCTAGGATGATGCACACCCACCCCACACCCTGCATGCTCCTGCTCTTCTGTCCACACCTGTATATTTTGAGCCCCTGGATCCTCCCCTCAGGCTACCTGGTCTGCCCCTCAGGAAGAACCCGATAGCTCAGCCCTCTGTGGTCTATCCCTACTTACATAGTCAGCTTCACTTCCCAGGCTGCCTTGATCTATACTAAACAAAGGACCCTACAAATTGATAAGAAACAACTCAATAGAAAAATGGGCAAAGGTAGGGCCAGACAATTCACAGAAAAGGAGCTACAGATGTTGAAAAAACTCTTAATATCTTTAAGTGTCAGGAACGTTTGAAGGAGAACAACATCCAGGAGGGTGATAAAAATGCAAAAGAACCACAGGGCTTGGAGCTAGGGAGGTTGTAGGAAAATGGATACGTACAGCATTACTGGTGGGGGCGAATTGCTACATATTTTGAATAGTGTGATATATTACAATTTAAAAATGTCTGTGGCAGGAGATTTTTTAACATATTACTCCATGTTTTATTTCTCTCCACCTGTTATTCCCTCCCTCCCCCACCTCCCCTTGTCCTTCTTTCACACACACCCTACCCTCATCTAGTGCAGGTACCTGGAGCATTCTTTGCTTATTATCTTGGGAGAGAGGTTGGGGGGAGGAGGTCTTCACTGCAGGCATTTTTTTCAGCTTTGGTTTCCTAAAATCCAGCTCTTAACTAAATGGAGAAGGCACTGGGTCTACAGAAGGAGAGCAGGAAGATTTAAGGGGAAGGAAGCTCCCCTCTTTGCCCCTCAGAAAAGATTTCTCTGGGCTGAGGTCCAGGTAGGTGGCCTGCAGGGGACAAAGAAAATGGTAGAGGATGTGACAAGGGCTAAGACACTGGTCCAGAGAGAGGAGGGGAGAGCTGCTGGGTGTCTTCCTGTGGTAGTCAGTCCCTCTCCTGAGATGCTGGGCTCTGGCAGTAGGGTGGCAACAAGGCCCCCAGATAATACCAACCCCAACCTCCCTCCCCCCATAATACAGGCCCAGGAGAGAAAATGGCTATACTGAAGGATGAAGAGTTATCTTTACATTCTTCATCATAGCCCAATGCCTGGGCATTTGGGGGAACTTGAAGTTAGACTCAAACCCAGAAGAAGGGAACTCCAAATTAACGGAGATTAACTGTCTACATGAAATTAAAATAAAGTTTTAGTAGAAAGATATTTTTCTTTCTTGTGCACCCAAGGGTTCCAGCTCAAGCACAGATATCTCCTTGACCCAGTACCCCTCTCCGGATTCTACTGAAAATATCAGCATATTACAGGTATCTGGGCAAGGATATTTCCTGCATCATTGTGTGTAAGTCAACAAAACTGGACATAACCCAAATGTCCATCAATATGAGGAAATAAATTATAGAGCTGTAGAGTTATCTTTACATATAGATGTTAATTTTCTTTTCAATTTAAGGAGTTTTGTTTTGTTTTTTTCCGGTGAGTGACCCCTGTGTTGTTCCAGAGAGGCTTTTGTGAGACCGCTGGCATTGGAGTGCTCTCAGACAAGCCTGGAGTGAATCTAGACTCCAACCCCTGCTGGCAGTGTTGTCAAAGCCTCAGTTTCCCTATCTGTGAAGTGAGGATGATAGTATCCTCCTCCCCGGGTTACTAAGAAGACTCAGTCAGATAATGCAAATCCTCAATCAAGGTCAGTTCATGTACAGGGCCCTGCCTCTGACCAGACTTGATCCTGACCCTGGCCCACTCAGGGACCCTTCTCCCCTATTGCCCCAGCCTGGACTTCCTCAAGGAGTGCATAGCATCCACCACACAGCTAATGGATCAGGCATGTGGGTGCCTCAGACCTGGCCTCAGCTAATTTAAGGAGATTTTAGTAGGCTTTTAGAGTCCAGATAAGTATACCAAAATCAATGCTTTTCTCGCGGTCCACAATAAATGATTAGAATAGAAATGGAAGGAAAATCCATGTACTGTATTCACAAAATCCAGAAAACATTACAGAATAAATTTAGTAAAAAAAGTTCAGCATTTATAAAGAAACAGGTCTTAGATGTTATTAAAAGATTAAAGGCATTATTTGGAAGTTAAGAAGACTTACTATAATAAAATATCAGTGAATCCCAAAATTATATGCCAAAGGAATTAGAATTACATTTGTCTCTTCCATCTTTTATGTATGCTATTTATTTCATTGTCTTGTCTTATTGCATTAGCCAGTACTCTGAAACAATGTGGAGTAACAAGCCACCCTGTTAATGGAAGAATTTTATTTGCTCTTCAACTCTTTTATGATTTGTGGTCAGTTTAGACTCTTACTTATTACTTGGTAATCTATCTTTTTCTAGAAATTATTAATTTTCCTCTAGATTATAAAGTTTACTTACATAAAGATGCATACCATGGGGTCTGAACTTGTAACTACTTGCTCATTTCTAATGATAGTTTTTGTTTTTTACTTTTTTCATTTTTAAAATCAGTCTTGAAGAGAAGCCATCTATTTTCTAAAGATTTATATTTGGGTTCATTTACCTTTATATTATTTTCAGCTTCTATCTCATTATTTGCAACTTTTACCTTTATTAATTCCCCTCTATTATGTGTATGTGTGTAGTGTGTCCTTTTGTATTGTTCTAATTTCCTAAATTAAATACTTACGTGGATTTTTTTCACTTTATTTTTTAATATTAAAATAATTTGTTTACTATAAATTTTCCTCTTATTTTAGCTCTGTCCTTCATATTTTGACATGAAAGTTTCTACTTAATTCCTTTTTGATCCAGATAACTTGGAAGAGTTTACTTAATTTCCAAGTTAAAAAAAATGATTTGTTTTCCTCAATGATTTTTTGAGACTTTTAAAAAAAATCATTGCTTCCTATTTTCATGGGATATGATCAAAGAATGTGACATGTAAAACCTTGATTTCATTGAGCTTGCTTAAGGTTTTGCTTGTGGGCAGAACATGCTTGATGTCTGCAACTGTCCAGGAGACAGAAGAATGTATATTCCCTATTTAGAATAAAACCTATAACAATTAAATATATTATTAAATCCTCTACATCTTTGTCTACTAAAATCTACCACTTTGTTGAAGAGATACAGGACATTATCATTAGCTAAGAACAATTGTACTAGAGGAAAAAGACAAAACACTTAAAGTGAATCCAGTTAGTGCAATGTGAGTTTTTCCTATATATACATCAATAGTAGTAGTGTACACAGCACTAAAGTATCATACATAGCAGTAATAGTGGTATAACTCCTTTGGGGCTCAACTCCAATGTTTGTGTGTGGGGGGGCTCTTCCCACACACTCAACACCAAGCAATTCTCAAACACCAGAAGGGCGTCCAAGAACTCAACTCTAGCCTGATGCTATTTGCCTGGAGACAGCAAGATTCCCCAGGTAAAGGGCTCCATCCTACAAGACTTCTCTCCATCCTCCACTCACATGCTGGTCTCAAGCCCCAGGCAGTTATCTATGCTTCTGACCTACTGGCTATAGATTGGAGGTTCCCACAGCCTCCCCCTTAGTTTCAATAAATTTGCTAGTGCAGCTCACAGAACTCAGGAAAACCCATTTACCAGTTTAATAAAGAATACTGTACAGGATACAAGTTAACAGCCAGATGAAGAGAGACACAGGGCAAGGTACCAAATAAGGGAGCTTCTATCCTGGTGGAGCTTGGGGCCTGGCTTGGTGGCATGTGGAGGTCTCTGGTTACCCGAACGTGGAAATTCTCTCTGACAGAGAAGCAGAATGTAAGAGAACAAAAGCTCTTCTCAAGGGATTTTGTGAGGGCTTAATTGCATATTCCTGACTGACTAAATTATTGGCCATTGGCTGATTCGACCTCAGCCCCTGACCTTCGGTGGGGTACAAAAATCTCTCATTAACGTGACAAGACACCCATTTCACCTTTAAGACTCTGCAGTGCTTCCAGGAACTGTGCATGAAGACTAAATATACTTGGGAAATATGTATTTTGTCATATGAGTGACAAAATATGTATTCCTTATAACTCACTATATCACAGTTAGGATAAGGGAAAAATTTCATGCAAAAAGTTTTATTAGCATTATATGCTGAGAAATGAAACCAAACATTATGAAAAAAAGCATTTATCTTATGCAATATTTACCAAAATGTGTGTTATAGCTGCAATGATGTAATTATTTTAGAGAAAATAAATAGATCAATTGTATTTTCCCATATGTATGTTGTACTTACATGAAAAGTTTGCTTAAAAACAAATCTAATGTTGACTTCGGGGAAGTATGTTTCCAATAAAATTGTGTGACAGCATGACAAGACACCTGTTACTTCATGTTTGATGTTTACAATACTTTTGTTTTAACAAACAGTAGTTGATGGCTTCAGCTATTGTCCTAAGGGTCTTAATCCTTTTCTATTTGTATCAGTCAGGATTGCATTAGACAGAAAACCAATTTAGAAACTTAAAGAAGCTAAGAGCTTATTTTTCTCGTGTGACAAAATCTCTGAGGGCAAATACATGTGGTGGGGTGCCATTGCTCACAGAAAGCACTGCAGATGGACCTCTCTGGCTTCCTCCTCTGTCATCCTAGGGATATTGCTTGCTTTCTTGCATTCTCAAGATGGCTGCTACACACTTCAGGCATCAAATCCATGTTCAAAGAAGGGGGAGCAGGATTCAGGGCAAAAGTGTTTGTGCCAGGTTACTCTGTCCCTTATTTATCAGGAAAGCAATAACCTTCACAGAAGCTCCACAAGTAGACTATTATATCTCATTGGCAGAAATGTCATCACATGACTATGCCTAGTTGCAAAGGAGTCTGGGACATGAGAATATTTAACGAGCACATCAGCATTCTGAACAAAATTAGCTTGCTGTCAGTGAGAAGAGAGTGAATATTGGGTGGCAATGAACACCTTCTGACACAATAATCAGACTATTTCCATTGGAAATACTCCTTTTAAAATATTTGGTAAAATTTCTCTTGTCCATTGTATATTGCTTTTAACTCAGTGGTTCTACGTGTGATTCTAGCAATTCACCAATATCACTTTTTTTTATATTGTTAATGTACAATCACTTGAACAACATTATGGTTACTAGACTCCTCCTATTACCAAGTCCGCCTCACAAACCCCATTACAGTCACTGTCCATCAGCATAGCAAGAGGCTATAGAATCATTACTTGTCTTCTCTGTATATACTACCTTTCCCGTGTCCCCACGCCCCTACATTATGTGTGTTAATCGTAATGCACCTTTTTTCCCCTCATCTCTTTCCACCCATCCTCCCCAGCCCCTTTCCCTTTGGTAACTGTCAGTACATCCTTGGGCTCTGTGAGTCTGCTGCTGTTTTGTTCCTTCAGTTTTTTCTTTGTTCTTATACTCCACAGATGAGCAAAACATTTGATACTTGTCTTTCTCCACCTGGCTTATTTCACTGAGCATAATACCCTCTAACTCCATTCATGTTGTTGCAAATGGTAAGATTTGTTTTCTTCTTATGCTGAATAATATTCCATTGTGTATATGTGCCACATCTTCTTTATCCATTCATCTACTGATGGACACTTCTTCCATTTCTTAGCTATTGTAAATAGTGCTGCGATAAACATAGGGGTGCATCTGTCTCTTTCAAACTGGGCTGCTGCATTCTTAGGGTAAATTCACAGGAGTGGAATTCCTGGGTCAAATGGTATTTCTATTTTGAGTTTTTTGAGGAACCTCCATACTGCTTTCCACGATGATTGAACTAACTTGCATTCCCACCAGCAGTGTAGGAGGGTTCCCCTTTCTCCACATCCTTGACAACATTTGTTGTTGTTTGTCTTTTGGATGGTGGCCATCCTTACTGGTGTGAGGGGGTATCTCATTGTGGTTTTAATTTGCATTTCTCTGATGACTAGTGATGTGGAGCATCTTTTCATGTGTCTGTTGGCCATCTGAATTTCTTCTTTGGAGAAGTGTCTGTTCAGATCCTGTGCCCATTTTTTAATTGGATTATTTGCTTTTTGTTTGTTGAGGTGCATGAGCTCTTTTTATATTTTGGATGTCAACCCTTTATCGGATCTGTCATTTATAAATACATACTCCCATACTGTAGGATGACTTATTGTTCTATTGATGGTGTTCTTTGCTGTACAGAAGCTTTTCAGCTTGGTATAGTCCCACTCATTCATTTTTGCTTTTGTTTCCCTTGCCTGGGGAGATATGTTCATGAAGAAGTTGCTCATGTTTATGTCCGAGAGATTTTTGCCCATGTTTTTTTCTAAGAGTTTTATGGTTTCATGACTTACATTCAGGTCTTTGATCCATTTTGAGTTTACTTTTGTGTATGGAGTTAGACAAAAATCTAGTTTCATTCCCTTACATGTAGCTGTCCAGTTTTGCCAACACCAGCTGTTGAAGAGGCTGTCATTTCCCCATTGTATGTCCGTGGCTCCTTTATCATATATTAATTGACCATGTATGTTTGGGTTAATATTTGGAGTCTCTATTCTGTTCCACTGGTCTGTGGGTCTGTTCTTGTGCCAGTAGCAAATTTGTCTTAATTACTGTGACTTTGCAGTAGAGCTTGAAGTTGGGAAGTGAGATCCCCCCTGCTTTATTCTTCCTTCTCAGGATTGCTTTGGCTACTCTGGGTCTTTTGTGGTTCCATATGAATTTTAACACTATTTGTTCCAGTTCACAGAAGAACACTGTTGGTATTTTGATAAGGATTGCATTGAATCTGTAGATTGCTTTAGGCAGGATGGCCATTTTGACAATATTAAATCTTCCTAGCCAAGAGCATGGGATGAATTTCCATTTATTAGTGTTCTCTTTAATTTCTCTTAAGAGTGTCTTGTAATTTTCAGGGTATAGGTCTTCACTTCCTTGGTTAGGTTTATTCCTAGGTATTTTATTCTTTTTGATGCAATTGTAAATGGAATTATTTTCCTGATTTCTCCTTCTGCTAGTTCATTGTTAGTGTAAAGGGGTGCAACAGATTTCTGTGAGTTAATTTTGAATCCTGCAAGTTTGCTGAATTCAGATATTAGTTCTAGTAGTTTTGGAGTGGAGTCTTTAGAGTTTTTTATGTACACTATCATGTCATCTGCAATAGTGACAGTTTGAATTCTTCTTTAACAATCTGGATTCCTTGTATTTCTTTGTTTTGTCTGATTGCCATGGCTAGGACTTCCAGTACTATGTTGAATAACAGTGGAGAGAGTGGGCATCCCTGTCTTGTTCCCGATCTCAGAGGAAAAGCTTTCAGCTTCTCGCTGTTAAGTATGATGTTGGCTGTGAGTTTGTCATATATGGCCTTTATTATGTTGAGGTACTTGCCATCTATACCCATTTTGTTGAGAGTTTTCATCATGAATGGATGTTGAATTTTGTCGAATGCTTTTTCAGTGTCTATGGAGATGATGATGTGGTTTCTGTCCTTCTTTTTGTTGATGTGGTGGATGATGTTAATGGATTTTCAAATGTTGTACCATCCTTGCATCCCTGGGATGAATTCCACTTGATTATGATGGATGATCTTTTTGATGTATTTTTGAATTTGGTTTGCTAATATTTTGTTGAGTATTTTTGCATCTATGTTAATCAGGGATATTGGTCTGTAATTTTCTTTTTCTGTGGTGTCTTTGCCTGGTTCTGGTATTAGAGTGATGTTGGCCTTGTAGAATGAGTTTGGAAGTATTCCCTCCTCTTCTACTTTCTGTAAAACTTTAAGGAGGATGGGTATTAGGTCTTCACTAAATGTTTGATAAAATTCAGCTGTGAAACCACTTGGTCCAGGAGTGTTTTCTTAGGTAGGTTTTTGATTACTGATTCAATTTCATTGCTAGTAATTGGTCTATTCAGATTTCTGTTTCTTCCTGAGTAGCATTGGAAGGTTGTATTTTTCTATAAAGTTGTCCATTTCTTCTAGGTTATCCAGTTTGTTAGCATATAATTTTTCATAGTATTCTCTCGTAATTCTTTGCATTTCTGTAGTGTCCATAGTGATTTTTCCTTTCTCATTTCTGATTCTATTTATATGTGTAGACTCTCTTTTTTTCTTGATTACTTTGGCTAGGGGTTTATCTATTTTGTTTATTTTCTCGAAGAACCAGCTCCTGCTTCATTGATTCTTTTTATTGTTTTATTCTTCTCAATTTTATTTATTTCTGCTTTAATCTTTAGTACGTCCCTCCTTCTACTGACTTTGGGCCTCATTTGTTCTCCCTTTCCTAGTTTCATTAATTGTGAATTTAGACTGTTCATTTGGGATTGTTCTTCTTTCCTGAGGTAGGTCTATACTGGAATATATTTCCGTCTTAGCACAGCCTTCACTGTAACCCACAGATTTTGTGTTGTTGAATTATTGCTGTCATATGGCTCCATATATTGCTTGATCTCTGTTTTTATTTGCTCATTGATCCATTGATTCTTTAGGAGCATGTTATTAAGCCTCCATGCATTTGGGCTTTTTCATTTTCCTTGGGTAATTTATTTCTAGTTTCATACCTTTGTGATATGAGAAGCTGGTTGGTACAATTTCAATCTTTTTGTATTTACTGAGGTTCTTTTGTGGACTACTATATGATCTATTCTTGAAAATGTTCCATGTGCACTTAAGAAGAATGTGTATCCTGTTGCTTTTGGATGGAGTGTTCTGTTGATGTCCGTTAGGTCCATCTGTTCTGATATGTTGTTCAGTGCCTCTGTCTCCTTACTTATTTTCTGTCTGGTTGATCTGTCCTTTGGAGTGAGTGGTGTGTTGAAGTCTCCTTAAATGAATGCATTGCATTCTATTTCCCCCTTTAATTCTGTTATTATTTGTTTCACATATGTAGGTGATCTTGTGTTGGGTGCATAGATATTTATAATGGTGATATCTTCTTGTTGGATTGACCCC
Organism: Manis pentadactyla; assembly: GCF_030020395.1. NCBI lineage: Eukaryota > Metazoa > Chordata > Mammalia > Pholidota > Manidae > Manis > Manis pentadactyla. The sequence continues at coordinate 26,046,426 of NC_080033.1, forward strand.
TTTATCATTATGTAATGTCCTTCTTTGTGTCTTGTGACTTTCTTGTTTTGAAGTCTATTGTGTCTCATACATGTACTGCAACACCTGCTTATTTCTCCCTATTAGTTCAATGAAATATCTCTTTCCATCCCTTCACTTTCAGTCTGTGCATGTCTTTGGGTTTGAAGTGAGTCTCTTGTAGGCAGCATATAGATGGGTCTTGTTTTTTTATCCATTCAGTAACTCTATGTCCTTTGATTGGCACATTCAGACCATTTACATTTAGGGTGATTATCGATAGGTATGTACTTATTATGATTGCAGGCTTTAGATTTGTGGTTACCAAAGGTTCAAGGGTAATTCCCTATCTAACAGTCTAATTTAACTCACTTTGTATGCTATTACAAACACAACCTAAAGGTTTTTTTTCCCTCCTTTTTCTTCCTCCTCCATTCTTTGTTTGTTATGAATTATATTCTCTAGTCTTTGTCTATCCCTTGGGTGACATCTATTTAGCCTTAGGAATACTTCCATCTATAGGAGTCCCTCCAAAATGCACTGTAGTGGTGGTTTGTGGGAGGTAAATTCTCTCACCTTTTGCTTTTCAGAAATTGTTTAATCCCTCCTTCTAATATAAATGATAACCTTGCTGGGTAGAGTATTCTTGGTTCAAGGCCCTTCTGCTTCATGGCATTAAATGTGTCATTCCACTCCCTTCTGGCCTGTAAGGTTTCTGTTGAGAAGTCTGATGATAGCCTGATGGGCTTTCCTTTGTATGTGATCTTATTTCTCTCTCTGGCTGCTTTTAATAGTCTCCTTATCCTTGATCTTTACCATTTTTATTACTGTATGTCTTGGTATTGTCTTCCTTGGGTCCCTTGAGTTGGGAGATCTGTGCACCTCCATGGCTTGAGAGACTATCTCCTTCACCAGATTGGGGAATTTTTCAACAATTACTTCCTCAATGACACTTTCTATCCCCTTTTCTCTCTCTTCTTCTTCTTCTGGTATCCCTATAATGCGAATATTGTTCTGTTCGGATTGGTCACACAGTTCTCTCAATATTCTTTCATTCTTAGAGATTCTTTTTTCTCTCTGTACCTCAGCTTCTTTGTATTCATATCCTCTAATTTATATTCCATTTACTTTCTCTTCTACTACACCTAATTTCCTTTAAATCCCTCCATTGTATGTTTCATTTCAGGTATTGAATTTTTTAATGATTGAATCTCTGACTTAAATTTGTTCCTCAGTTCTTGAACATTTTTCTGTACCTCCATAGGCATGTTTATAATTTTTATTTTGAACTCTCTTTCAGGAAGATTGGTGAATTCAGTTTCACTTGGCCCTTTTCCTGGGGTTTGTGAGATTTTGGTCTGAACCCTATTCTTTTAACGTTTCATATTTCTGTGTGGTGCCCACTAGTGCCCAGAAGCTCCAGGCTCTGGAGCTGCTCAGGTCATAGGAGAGTGGCACTGGTGCCTGGGGAGAGGAAAGATCTGTTTCCTGATTCCCATCTGCAGTGCCTGTCTCTGGTGTCAGAGCCAGTGGGCCAAACACACAGGTGTAAGCCTCTATGCTTTGCGTCTCTAGCTGTTGTAGGCGGGGCCTCCCTCTGGCTGGCCTGATGCTCTCACAGTGATTGCAGATTTGTGAACTGGTGCTGGCAGGCCAGGAGGAAGGCGCAGCAGGCTGCATGTCACAGTGGGGGGGCCTTAGAGCTGAATAGGTAGCCTGGGGGATGGGGCACCTGAAGCTGCCCAAAGTTCCCAACCAGCTGGGCAGAGTGCCCCCAGACAATCTTGTCCAGCTCTCCCTTCTCCAGTGCAGCAAGCTCCATGCAAACCCTGACCCTTCAGCAGCCCTCTTGCTGCTAGGAAGCCTCTCAGACTGCCTGCCTTTCCTCTGACAGAGAGTGGTCGGATGTGTATTATCTCCTCCACAAACGGCTGGAATCTCAGTCTCTCAAGCCCTTCACCTGTCCGAGCTCCCCAACATCCAGAGCACCACACAATATAGGTTTCTGCTCACAAAGCAGACCTCTAGGGCTGGGTGTTCAGCAGTCCCAAGCTTCCACCCCCTCCCTGCTCCTTTTCTCTTCCTCCCACTGGCAAGCTGGTTTGGGGGAAGGACTTGGGTCCCACCGGATTAAGGCTTTCAAATGTTACCCTGTTTTGTGAGGTCTGCTCTGTTCGTGAGGTCTGTATGCAGTCTAGTTCAGCCTTCTTTCCTGTTGGTTTTAGGGTTAGCTGTATTAACTAACTATATTTTCATAGTATTTGTGCTTTGGGGAGTTCTCTGTCTTGCCTCTCACACCACCATCTTGAACCCCCCTTCCAGTATCACTCTTTGTTTTAATTTTTTATTAAGGTATGATTGATATACACTCTTATGAAGGTTTCACATGAAAAAAAAATGTGGTTACTACATTTACCCATATTATCAAGTCCCCACCCATACCCCAATGCAGTCACTGTCCATCAGTGCAGCAAGTTGCCAGAGACCCACTATGTGCCTTCTCTGTGCTACACGGTTCTCCTCATGATCCCCCACACCATTTGTACTAAACATAATACCCCCTAAGTTCCCTTCTCCCTCCCTCCCCACCCACCCTCCCACACCCCTCCTCTTTGATGACCACTAGTTCATTCTTGGAGTCTCTGAGTCTGCTGCCATTTTGTCCCTTCAGTTTTGCTTCATTGTTATACTCCACAAATGAGGGAAACCATTTGGCATTTGTCTTTCTCTGTCTGGCTTATTTCACTGAGCATAATGTCCTCCAGCTCTATCCATGTTGTTGCAAATGGTATTATTTGTTTCTTTCTTATGGCTGAATAGTATTCCATTGTGTATATGTACCATATCTTCTTTATCCATTCATCTACAGATGGACACTTAGGTTGCTTCCATATCTTGGCTATTTTTAAAAGTGCTGTGATGAACATAGGGGTGCATATGTCTTTTTGAATCTGAGAAGTTGTATTCTTTGGGTATATTCCAAGAAGTGGGATTCCAGGGTCAAATGGTATTTCTATTTTTAGTTTTTTGAGGAACCTCCATATTGCTTTTCACAATGGTTGAACTAGCTTACATTCCCACCAGCATTGTAAGAGGGTTCTCCTTTCTCTGCATCCTCATCAACATTTGTTGTTCTTAGTCTTTTCGATGCTGGCCATCCTTACTGGCATGAGGTGATATCTCGTTGTGGTTTTAATTTGCATTTCCCTGATGATTAGTGATGTGGAGCATCTTTTCATGTGTCTTTTGGTCACCTAAATTTCTTCTTTGGAGAACTGTCTCTTCATATCCTCTGCCCATTTGTTAATTAGGTTATTTGCTTTTTGAGTGTTGAGGTGTGTAAGTTCTGTATATATTTTGGATGTTAACACCTTGTCGGATATGTCATTTACAAATATATTCTCCCATACTGTAGGATGACTTTTTGTTTTATTGATAATGTTGTTTACTGTATAAAAACTTTATAGTTTGATGTAGTCCCATGAGTTCATTTTTGCTTTTGTTTCCCTTTTTCGAGGAGATGGGTTCAGGAAGAAGTTGCTCATGGTTATATTCAGGAGATGTTTGCCTATGTTGTCTTCCAAGAGTTTTATGGTTTAATGACTTACATTCAAGTCTTTAATCCATTTTGAGTTTACTTTTGTATATGGGATTAAACAATAATCCAGTTTCATTCTCTTGCATGTACCTGTCCAGTTTTGCGAACACCAGCTGTTGAAGAGGCTGTCATTTCCCCATTGTATGGCCATGGCTCCTTTATCATATATTGATTGATCATATATGTTTGGGTTAATATCTGGAGTCTCTATTCTGTTCCACTGGTCTGTGGGTCTGTTCTTGTGCCAGTACCAAATTGTCTTAATTACTGTGGCTTTGCAGTAGAGCTTGAAGTTGGGAAGTGAGATCCCCCCTGCTTTACTCTTCCTTCTCAGGATTGCTTTGGCTATTCGAGGTCTTTTGTGGTTCCATATGAATTTTAGGATGATTTTCTCTAGTTCATTGAAGAATGCTGTTGGTATTTTGATAGGAATTGTATTGAATCTATAGATTGCTTTAGGCAGGATGGCCATTTTGACAATTCTTCCTATCCATGAGCAATGGATGTGTTTCCTTTTATCGGTATCTTCTTTAATTTCTCTCATGAGTGTCTTGTAGTTTTCAGAGTATAGGTCTTTCACTTCCTTGGTTAGGTTTATTCCTAGGTATTTTATTCTTTTTGATGCAATTGTGAATGGAATTGTTTTCCTGATTTCTCTCTCTGCTAGTTCATGGTTAGTGTATAGGAATGCCACGGATTTCTGTGTATTAATTTTGTATCCTGCAACTTTGCTGAATTCAGATATTAGATCTAGTAGTTTTGGAGTGGATTCTTTAGGGTATTTTATGTACAATATCATGTAATCTGCAAACAGGGACAGTTTAACTTCTTTACCAATCTGGATGCCTTTTATTTCTTTGTGTTGTCTGGTTGCCATGGCTAGGACCTCCAGAACTATGTTGAATAGAAGTGGGGAGAGTGGGCATCCTTGTCTTGTTCCTGCTTTCAGCTTCTCACTATTAAGTATAATGTTGGCTGTGGGTTTGTCATATATGGGCTTTATTATGTTGAGGTACTTGCCCTCTATACCCATTTTGTTGAGAGTTTTTATCATGAATGGATGTTGAATTTTGTCGAATGCTTTTTCAGCATCTGTGGAGATGATAATGTGGTTTTTGTCCTTTTTGTTGATGTGGTGGATGATGTTGATGGATTTTCGAATGTTGTACCATCCTTGCATCCCTGTCATAAATCCAACTTGATCATGATGGATGATCTTTTTGATGTGTTTTTGAATTCGGTTTACTAATATTTTGTTGAGTATTTTTGCATCTATGTTCATCAGGGATATCGGTGTGTAATTTTCTTTTTTTGTGATGTTTGCCTGGTTTTGGTATTAGAGTGATGCTGGCCTCATAGAATGAGTTTGGAAGTATTCCCTCCTCTTCTATTCTTTGTAAAACTTTAAGGAGGATGGTTATTAGGTCTTCACTAAATGTTTGATAAAATTCAGTGGTGAAGCCATCTGGTCCAAGAGTTTTGTTCTTGGGTAGGGTTTTGATTACCGATTCAATTTCATTGCTGGTAATTGGTCTGTTCCAATTTTCTGTTTCTTCCTTCATTAGCCTTGGAAGGTTGTGTTTTTCTTGAAAGTTGTCCATTTCTTGTAGGTTATCCAGTTTGTTAGCATATAATTTTTCATAGTATTCTCTCATAATTCTTTGTATTTCTGTGGTGTCCATAGTGATTTTTCCTTTCTCATTTCTGATTCTGTTTATGTGTGTAGACTCTCTTTTTTTCTTGTTAAGTCTGGTTAGGAGTTTATCTATTTGTTTATTTTCTTGAAGAACTAGCTCTTACTTTCATTGATTCTTACTATTGTTTTATTCTTCTCAGTTTTATTTATTTCTGCTTTAATCTTTATTATGTCCCTCCCTCAGTTTCCTGAATTCTCTCAGATGGGAAGCCAGTTTTCCTACTCTGTAATGTCTGTTGCTTTTAATTATCATTCCATGTATTCCATGGACACTGACAAAGATTTTCTCCTTAACTAAACTTGACTTGGGTTCCCCTGAACTCTTTTTAAACCAGACTTGAAATTTTGGACTTCTGTGTTTGTCTCTGCATTACCCAATTTTAGCAATAATTCTTCTAAATCAGCTTAGCCAGAAGCCCCCCACCCCCACCCCCAGAATCTTATCACCCTTGAAATCCAGTTCTTCCAGGTGGTGTCTGATCATCCTGTCCTACCTTCAGCAAGAATCCTGTTAGGTTGGTTTAGCCAGAATCCCCCCAACTCCTGACGTTTAGTAATTTTCCATCCACTGAATACACAAATACAATTTTGTGTTGTATTTGGAGTTAAGGCCAATCTCCCCTTTGCAGTGGTCCTTCCATCTATTCCCATGCTGCTGCCCTTCCCCACCACCCCCATCCACTCTTCCCCCTGCAATAAAATCTGCCTTACCATCTTCAACAAGTGTCATAAGTAATTTTTTCTTTAACACCACCTACATGGGGCCAGACGACTCACGTCTTCCAGGCAGTGGCAAACCAGCCCTGCAATTTCAGCCCTTGTAGGCCGCAGTGAGTGCATTGGGACAATATTACTCTTCTTCCCAGTGCTGGCAGCGTCCTCCCAGCCACACAGGAATGCAGTCTACCAGGTTTTGGTGGGCAGCGATGATAGACTGCCAAGTTCCCATTTGTGGGGGTTGGAGAGGTGCAGGACAGGGGAGGGCAGAGAGAGACTCCTCCAGGGTCAGCCTGCTCACTCCCCGGAGCTCCACCCCAGGCTAGCCTCTCTCAGTATTTGCAAGGAGGCAAGGGATATTTTGGAAGGGAAATCAAAGAAATAGTGCTAGGTCCTGCCTTTGAGTATATGCTGGGGTGGAGCCTGGAGGAGACTGGGAATCCAGACTGGAAATACGAACCAGAGGACCTTGGGGCATATTAGAATTGCCTGGGGAGTTTCTAACATAGATTAACTCTGGCCACACTTCAAATCAATTAACTCAAATCTCCAGGGAGGGGGACTTCAGCATCAGCATTTAAAACATTCTACATTTGTATTCTCCTGGACAGCCAGGAATGGAAGTGCTGGCCTAAGGTTACTTGAACCAATCTGACCTAGATTTTGAGGGTGGTATGTCTACCCACTCCTAACGTACTGGTCACATTCACCTGTGTATTTACACATCTGTGAGGTCACTAACTGCATCTTATCTTTCTTGTGACCCAGCATGTAGCACAGTGCCTGACACTCAACACCAATAAATAAGTGAATGAAAAAATCTGTGTTTTAATATGACCATCAGACTATAACACTAAAAAGGCCCTTCAAACCCATTTAGTCAAAAGGCCCCATGTGCACACTTTACAGATGAAGAAAGCAAGGCCCCCGAGCAGAGCAGGGACTCCCTGAAGCTTCTGCAGCCTAGAATCCAGGCTGGAAGGCCACCGTGGCCAAGACGCTAACCTCCCCAGTACTCTGCCTGCCTTATTTCTGGTTCTTTTACATTCTTTTAAACCTGTGCATATGTGAGGAGAGGTGCATACACACTGTCAGGCCAGACGCTGGGGGACGTGGTCATCACATCATCACCCTCCAGGCCCTGCCTTATCGGTGCACTGAGGATAAATGAATATTGACAAATTGAGTCCAATCCATTCAACAAATATTTGCTGAACATCTACTATGTGCAGGAACTCTTCTAGTGACCATTTTGGGGGATGCATCAGTGAATAAAAAAGTCCCTGCCCTCATGGTTTTACAGTTTAGTGGGTGTGGTAATGGTTCCAAAGATGGCAGACAACAATTCAGCTGCATCTGCATTCACTTGTGTCTTCTTCCATCAAGAGGGGTGTAATTCTCCTCGTCCTGAATCTGGCCTGGCCTTTTGACTAGCTCTGACCGGTGGAATGTGGCAGAAGTGAGGCTGTGCCATTCTGGGCCTAGCTGTTAAGAGAACTGGGTTAATCTGAGTTGAAACTGGGGAAACTGCGGCCTTTTAATTGAGAAGCCTAATGCTGCTTTGTCTAAGATAACCTTTCTGACACAGGAGTCATAGGTTGTTTGGCTAAGATACTTTGCAGGACTCTGGTGAACACCTTCACCCAGAGCAGACCAGCCACACTGGTTAAGCCCACAGGTCCCTCATCTGAGCCTACTCAGAAGGGACTGCCTGTCTGGTTAATGACCTTTTCCCTGTCCAAGAACAAAATTTCTTCAGGCAATGGACAAAGGACAGTTCTGGGAATCAGAGAAGACAATCTGATGCAAAGGGTGCCACCAGCTGTTGTAGTTCAGGCCTGAAATGGAGAACTAGAAGTTGCCAGCCCTCAACCAATCACACTTCACACCCTGAACCATCCCTATCCTAACCTTGTCCAAATGTATTAAATACCCTTTCTTACGCACCATCACGGAGCTGACTCCTGGCTCCTGGCTCCTTGTTAGGCCACCTGACAATATACCTTTCTCTCTGCAAAAGACTTATGCCCCAGTGACTGATTTTCTGATACATGGGCAAATGAGCCCAATTTGGCTGGGTAACATAAATATCCTTCTTCCCTTTTCTTGTGGGGTAAACATCCTCCTACTTAGAACCTTCCCCACCCAAGTCTCCCTCTTTTGAGCATGGTCAGATGATTGAACAGTGTATAGCAATGTGGCCCCAGACCTACCCCAGATCTCTCTGGGTGCCTGGCACACAGCAGGTGCTTTCTCAGAGCCTTAGGCTGCTTCTGTCAGAAACCCTCTATCATTAAGTTCTGTCTACACTATAGCTACCCTCCCACCCTCTCCTCTCCACCAGGGGAATGGGTAAGTGATGATAACCCTATTGTTTCTCCAGGCCATGAAACACATGATTTGTTCATGCTCCCTCCCTCCTGCACCAGCCCCACCTCTACTACCCGCATCTGGAGAGCACTCCTTGCAGGGCAAGGTTCATGGGGCAGGAAGATTCCCTAGGCAGTGTGTCACCCAGTCTAGTTACCTCCTGCTCCTCCTTTCCACCCACATCCACTCTTCTTCTGGTAACAGCACTGCAACTTTTCCTGGAGACCCACCTTTCCTCTCTGGGTCCATCTGACTCTACTCCCCCTCTGGGGGAGGCACATTACTCGGGTGATTGGTGCAGGCATGGGCACGTAACCAATGCCTACCCAATCAGAGCTAATCCTGGAATGTTTTATGCTTCTACCTGGAAGAGAGATCTCCTCTTTGAAGGGCTTTCTCTTTGTAAGGATGATGGAAGCCTGGAGCCACTGAGCCATAATAGGACAAAGGCTTGCTGGAGAATGAATCCAGCACAGTAAAATATGGAGGAGAGAGAGAGAGAGAGAGGCAGGGAAGGGGAGCGTGAGAGGGGGAAAGCAAGACAGAGGATAGAGTTCAGAGGAAAGAGGATTTGAACCCCGGGCCTGGATCCAGCAGTTTCTGAAGCATGCCCATCTGATTGGCAGGAGTAACAGTACCCAGTTGGACCCATCCTTTCCTGGGTAGATGCCTCCCTTCATTCTTTAAAGGGCAATTCAAGGAAACCCAACATACTTTGCTGGCAGGTATTCGAGCTACTGACAAATATCATTTACAGTTAAACAATTAAAAGTCATTTTTATCTGCATACAAGTGACATGATAGTAATGGCAGGGGAGGGTGTTGGTCAAGCCTCTCTTGGTTGTAGATGACAGGAAGCTGATTTCACCTTTCTTAAACACACAGGCCCTTCCTGACTTGCCTGTCCTACCACACACAGAACATATGTGGTTCTATCTTCAGGAAGAGCTGGATCCAGAGACCAGAACACCACTGGGGCTGTGTCAGGCTTTGTCTTTTCTCTTTGCATGTCAGATCCATTCTTCTATGGTTTGGCTTTCTCTGGGTGTCAGAGAACATGGTCTTAGGCAGTCTCCAGCTTATTTTCTCAGAGCCATATAACCAGAAATAATACAACTCTTTCCCTTCTAACTCCAGTTAGATAAATCCTGGGAGTGGAGTCTGATTGGCCCAGCCTGGACCACTTGTCCTGCCAGTCTTAATTGTGTCTTAACTGTGTCTCCTTGCAGGGGAGAGGGGGTGAGTGAAGAGGGAGGGAGACAAACTATTCAGGTGGCAGTGCAGACACTGTCTCCTGCACAGCCAACCTGATGGCTAATCAAATAGAGCCAAGGGCATGGGTGCCCTGAGTCTCAGAATGGGGTCTCAGAGTGGGTATCACACCTGCCAGGCAGGGGGACTGGCAGCACTGTTAAGAGGAGGGTGGGGAACCTGAGAAGAAGGCTGATTTGTCTTTGAATAATGCAGAGTGGACTGTCATAGTGGCTTTGATGGTATTTAATGAAATATTTGTCACATTTAATTAATTAAATATTTAAATGTTAAATACAGAATCAGATGTGACTTAGTGGACATTATATCTCAATAGCCACCAGCCATTCAGCAGTCCTCTGCTCAGGGCCTCTGCAGCTCCTTGCCTGAGGAGGACTCCAGGGGACACTGGGGAGCACCGCCAATCAGTGACGGAGGCTATGACTGGGCTTTGCTGTTTTAGAATGTTATGTGTCACTCAGGGGGGGTCTCTTTTGTTGTGTCCTGGGATGGTGGAATAAAGCAGGAGCCCAATCCTCGGGTGGCAAAATCTGCCCCCAGTTTACACATACCTGCCACCTCGTCTATCCAAAATAGTTCTGATGCCCCAAATTCCACAATTAGAGATTACTTCCTTGATTTCAGCCATGTCCCCTCCCCTTGAACTGCCATTACTCCAAGTGTTGAGAACTCTTGACAGCTTCAAAACTGGTGAAGTGCTTCCTTCAAATGGCTCAGCATGAAATGTGGTTAACCTTCAGCTCCCCTTTGTTTAGTGCTCAAAGAGCCCAATGCACACCCCACCCCAATAGCCAGGATGAGAGAGGTTCCTGAAGACAGGCTCTTCCGGTCCCTCCCTCTGGACTGCTGGTCAGGCCAGTTCCTAGCTATCCTTGGGACTGAGGGAGGGAGGCACAGGTGTGTGAGTGCCCTGGGTGGGGGTCAGGAGCGTGTATAATGAGATGACGGGCAGCTGCACCAACAGTGGTCTTCCCAAAGGACAAACCAGATGGTTTGGGTGGGCTAGGAGATTCACCACTGCCCTCAAGATAAAGTCCAGACTGCTCACGTGGACTGCCCTGGCCCTGCTGCCTCAATGAGTGCTAGACCCCATCCCAATATTCTACACTCCAGCCACACCCGCCTCTGTCAGCTTCTGAAGGCACCTCAGTCTGTGTTCTCAGGACCTTGGCATATTCCTTCTCTTTGCTTGAAATCCTTTATTACCCTTCAGGTCTCACTCAAGACATCACCTCCTTCCAGGAGGCCCATTTGCCTTGAACATGAACCCAGGCATGGGCAGCTGGATGGCTACAAGGCTGCCCCATCTAACTTTCCATCACATTCCAAGGCCTGGATGCCAGGATCTCCCTCCAGGCACCAGAAACCCTGTAGTACATGGACTGGAAGGCCTGGAGCCCCGGGGCTGGTGGAAGGAGGGTGGCCAGAGGAAGGCCAGGAGGAAGGCTCAGAAGTGCCACCTACTGAACACTGAAGAGAGAAGGCTTGGGGCTGCTGTCAGGGAACAGTGGGCTCCCAGGGTCCCACAGAGCCTCCTCACCCCTACCTGGGCTCCCCTGAAAGGCATGGGAAGGAGGAGGCAACACCACTCAGGGTGTTCAGACATTCCTTTTAAAGAGTCATAAAAAAATGTCACAAGGAGGTTTTAAGAGCCATAGCCCATTTAAACCATTTACAAGGGACAATCTAGCAATGCTTAACACCAAAATATATACGACACAATGCAATCATGTTTTTCCCAAGAAAATTAATTTATCTAAAAAATATTTTCTCAGAAAGGGGAGGGCTGTACAACACAGAGAAGACAAGTAGTGATTCTACAACAGTTTGCTACGCTGATGGACAGTGACTGTAAAGGAGTATATAGGGGGGACCTGGTATAGGGGAGAGCCTAGTAAACAAAGTATTCGTCATGTAAGTGTAGATTAATGATTAAAAAAAAAAAAAAAAGCAGTTCCTATGTGGTGACCTCCAATGAGTTCTACACAATGATATAAAGGGCATATAAAAGTGTAGGCAAAGGGTCTGTTTGTGTTTATACAGAGGATCAAAGCCTAATTTGGCTACCCCGAAAATGAACTAAGATACGATATGAAAAAGAACTTCCAACATCAGCACTCTCGGGAAGACTCATGACAGAAGATGATCAGCAAAAAAAAAACTCCAACAAAGATCCACGCACTGCCACAGGTGTAGATGCACTCATCCCACCAGTTCCTGGACTTGCCATGGGAATGAGGAAGGAGATATCTAAGCTGGCCTGTGCATACAGTAAAACTACAAATTTGACTGTATCTATACTGTTGGAACTCAACCAAGAATAAGGAGAAGTGAAAATTGTAGCACTCCAAAATCTTACAACCACAGAGTATTTATTGTTAAAAGAACATATGGGATATGAACAGTCCCCAGGAATGGGTTGTTATAATTTATCTGAATTCTCTCAGACTGTTTAAGTTCAGTTGGACAATATCCACCATATCATAGATAAGTTTTCACAAATGCCTAAGGTGCCTAACTGGTTTTCTTGGTTTCACTGGAGATGGCTGGTAATTACAGGTATGCTTTGGTTAGGTAACTATATTCCTATTATGTTAATGTGTGTGCACAATTTAATTAGTAGTTTAAAACCTATCCATGCTGAAGTTACTCTACAAGAAGATATGTCAAAGAAATAATCAATCTTCCCAGGTTTTCTTCTGCCTGCTACTTCTATAGCTTTTCTTCTTCCTACCTAATCACAACCTTTAAATAGAACTCGTGCCACATGTCGAATTTACTGAGTATCATAATTCTTCCAAGTGGTAAAGACACCTCAAGACAAATGCTGGGCATAGAAGCCACAGGGCATAAATATGCAAAGAAGTAAAAAGCTAACCTTTTCAAACAATAAGGCTTCTCTCTCACTTACCAACTTAACATTTCCCTGTATGGCCCCAGAAGATGACTGCTTAGCCAGAGATGGGTAAGATTCCTCAAGGGAGGAACAACCTAAGACAGGCACAGTCGCAGGGGGCCATCTGGTGAGAAAATGGGGAGCAGCAGAGGTGAGGCTTAGAACCTCACCCCCCCTGTTCTGAGAGAAATCTTCTGCATACATGGATGTTTATTGCCCTCGTCTAGCTCGGATTAACACATAGTCTACAGGCACACACCTGATCATCTACATTTGCTCTCTTACAACACTAAACTCTGTTTTCTACCTTTATCTCGTATCTACCTACCACTTCAGCATTTTATTAAAAATAATAATAATAGAGAAATGTGGTATCCACATATAAATCAAGTTTAAAAATCAAATGAATATTCATATTTGAACTGTTTATAGTTCATAATGCATGAACAAAACCGAAAGCTTCTGTGATGACTGCCCTTGCACTGTTCACCATGTAACTTATTCACTATGTAAGAATTTGTTCTCCATGTAAGAATTTGTTCGTTATGCATCAGAAGATTGGAGACTGACGAAAATTAGGCTTGGGGTGGATTAATGATTGTGCATTGAGTATTGACCCCCCTATACAGAAATTTATTGTTGTTAACAACTATTTGATCAATAAATATGAGAGATGCCCTCACACACACACACACACACACACACACACACAAATATATATATATATATATATATATATATATATATATATATATATATAAACACACTTCCAATTGTAAAATAAATAAGTAACCAGGATGTAATGTATAGCATAAGGAATATAGTCAAAATATTGTAACAACTTGGTATGGTGATAGCTGGTACCTAGAATTATCATGTATATAAATGTTGAATCACTGTGTTGTACACCTGAAACTAATGTAATGTAATACTGTTGTCAACTACCCTTCAATTAAAAAAAAAAAAAATTTTCTCAGGATGCACTACAGATGCAAGATAGATGTCAGCATCTCTCCCTTTTCTCTGACTGACTCTGAAGTGCAACCTCATTTGGAGAGGGCAGCCTTTTGGGAACCGTGAGGCCTGGGTCAAACCTACATGCTCCTTCTATGAATGGAAAACCGAGGCCCAGTGCAGGGAAAAGGCTGGCCTAAATTGGCCTGTCAAACCAGGCTGCGCCCCTGCCCCAGTGGTTCCTTCTCCCTCCCCGCCCAACCCTCCGCAGTTCCCTCCTGGCTCCCCAGAGCTGGCACCTCCTCCAGGCTGCCAGCCCTGGCATAAGCCCAGCCTCCCAGGCTTCAGGGTCCGGCCACACCTCCCACTTCTCTGGGGCACCCACCATCCAGCCTCCTCTGCCTTATTTCCATGCCCTTTATAAATATGCATTGGGCCAGAGAGATGGGGGGCCTCTTTTTCAGGGAAAATTAACCACAATGACAAACTTAGTTATTCATGCAAACCATCAGCCTGTTATCCCTGATTATGCAGGACACAAACTGTGAATATCTGAGTGACTGAGCACTCTCATCAAAGGCGCCATCGGGCAGCAGCCCAGCCCACCTTGCCTACTGCCTTTGTACTCTCTCCTCAGTCCCAGTGCATGGCAATGGGCTGCCTCCCTCTGACAGCGCCTGTTCCTGATTCAGGGACCCCTCCACACTGTATTTTAAAGGATTAATTAACCTTGTGAGATTGGCGGGGGAAAGCTCCACCTGGCTATCTACTGCATGAAAGCATCCGCTCACCAGAGTATTTTAAGCTCACAGTGCAGACCATATGGTATTTCAAAGAACAAAAGTTGAAAGTACAGTACATATTTATTCCTTCCATAGAGAGCATTAAAGGGGTTTAAGTATTTTATTAAAGCCTATATGTGTGGGCATGTGTGTGTGCATCTGTGTGTGTGTGTGCATGAGAGAAGCAAGCAGAAATATACTTGATGCATAGAAAAAATAAATTACACAGATTTATTTTCATCTCTCTGCCAACCCACCCCATAGCAACAGTGAAAGCTTGGTCTATGTAAACTTGAGAAAACAAGAAATATTTTATCAAGTCATCTCCTCATGGCCATTGCCAATTTTTCCTCTTTTTTTGAAACAAGAACAGTCTCCTTGGTGTCAGGACTGCCGGCAGAGGGGAAGGAGTTGGGGAGGCAGGTCTAAGATGATAAAGGGGACCAGGTCACATGGGCAGCCCTAGGCCTTGCCTTCAGGAGGCAGGAAATTCAAACACCGCCACCAGTCACCCACCCCCTGCAGAGGTACTTAATATCTCTGAACCTCAGTTCCTTTATCTGGAACAACATTGATCTCATACGGCTGGCAGGAGAATAAAATGGGAAATATATACACAGGGCAAGCAGCACTGGCAACTCTGCTGTGAAGAGAAAAACTTGTAGAGGTTTGTTGATTACATCCATCCTAGCATCCTATCTCTCTTCTCTTGGGAACAGTTCCACCCTCTTCCTTGAGGAAAGCTCCTTTCCCTGTTTCAGTCTAGGTGATTGGGTTGGAGTTGACTCCATCCCTGACTGTGAGGGCTAGTGGCCAACGCTAGCCAATCAGAGCCCTGCATCTCCCTGGCTCAGAGACGGACACATAAGCCAAGACCAGTGAGAGTCAGTCCTGAGACTTTTGCTGGAATTACTGGAAAGAGGCTCTCTTTTCCTAACAGACTTGCTAGGCTGGGAGCCTGGACCTTAGTGCCGACCTAGTCTTAGGCAAAAAAACTTAATGACAGCAGAGTCTAGAGCAGATGTGGACTCTGTCCTAAGGACAACTCACTTCTAGGCAACAATAGACATTGAAATTCTAAAAATAAATAAAGAAAACATTTAAAGGGAAAAATAAGGTAGCGTGGCAAGCTCATCAGGTTCAGCTGCCCAAGGATCTGACTTTTTTCTTGACAAATCTGCAGTCTTGATCCAATCTAGAGAAGAAAGTTCTGAGAATGCTGCCTGACCCTTCAACACCTCAGGCTCTGCCTGCACTCCCAAATCTCCCCTGATGGGGGCAGCAGTGAGTCAATGGGACCTGTCATCTGGGACAGGTGGGGCCTCAGGAGCAGTGAGGCGGGGCTTACAGTTTGGGCCCTTCCACTCCCTGATTCAGATTCCCTTTTCACGGGAAAAGACTCTGTCAAGGAAACAGTTAATGGCCTCAGAAATTAATAAAAATCTCATAGCACAGATGTCAAAGCATGAATAAACTTTGAAATTCTAGACTTCCCCTCTCCCAATCATTCTATTGAAAAAAAACAAAGAACAGGAAGAAAATAACCACTTTACACCCAGGCTCTCCCCCGTGCGGTATTGAACATCTTCAAGCCTTTCTCTTCATGTATGTAGGAGAAAAGCTATTTTCTAGCCACAAGATGTAAATAGGAAAAGGCAATTTTCTCTATTATTCCATAGTTGAGAATTGAACCTCCCTTGTACATGATGGCAGAAAAGTTAATCTAGTCAGTTCCAGGTTTTCTTGGACACTCGGTGCTTTGTTCAGTCACTTCAGATTTAAACTCAGTCAACTTAGGTTTTTCTCTCCACCTTCCTCTCCACAACAGTTTCAGGGCTAACAGTCACGGCGCTGGAGACATTGGCAGGGAGAGACTTCTTGGCCATCCAGTGTCATTCTTCAGAGGTTCTGCTCTGGTTAGGGCCAAATAACTCTTATCTGGCCAACCCTCCTGTAGGTATCAACCACAAATTCTAACACTAACAGAAGGCCCTGGAGAAGGCAGATGCCAGGGGAGGGTCAATACTTAGAAATGAACAGTGCTGGGCAAATTTCCCCTTTTTATGGGTTTAAGCCTGACAGCTGGAGGGCAACTAAAACTTGGACAGAAAACTTTGGTTACAAAAGTTCTACTGTCTTGAAGAACCAGAGGTCAGGGCAATTACAGTTACCAAAAAATGACTGGGGAAATCCAAAGAAAGAGACAGAGTCCCAAGAAGAGGAATCCCAAAAATCTGTGCATATAATGCCCTGACCTCTTGCTAGCTCCAGAACCAGACATGAGTGAGGCAGTCAACAAGCAGCCAAGCTAAAGCTAAAAAACTTAGCTGAGATTTCAGCTACCATCATCTGCAGGAGAGAGAATTTATAGTTTGAGTTCAATCAAGTTAACTGCCTGCTTAAATAAAAATCAGTATTCTTCAGAAGTCCAGAGTTTCTTTACGAACCCAGAATTTCTTTACATATATCACCCTGTCCAGGCTAAAACCCCAAATGATCTGACATATGAAGACACAGGAAAATATGACCCAAAATCTAGAGAGTTGGGTATCACACATAAAATGACCTTAGATGTTAGAATTAGCAGTCATTTTGAGGCAGCTGTCATAAGTATGCATATGAACATAAAGGAAAATCTGATCATGATAAATAAAAAGATAAATATTCTCAGGAGAGAAACAGAAACTAAGAAACCCCAAATCTGATGTCACCCTCCTATATATGGAGAAAACCCACTGGTTATAGTCGAGACATTTGCACTTAATGGCATTAGCTAGGGCCATTTCTCCATTTGATCTACAGTTATCAGACCATACCAGACCTAATCCATATTCCTCTTCCAGAATAAGAAGCCCCATCATATCTACAAGCCTTCTTTTGAGAAACATATTCCCCCTCCTTTTGGGCATAGGAAAATGTGTCTGAAGCCCACAAAATCTGACAGCAAAGGATACATAACCACCAAACAAATATCCCTCCTGAGCACAGATACAAAACCCATAACAAAATTTTAGCAAATCAAATACAGAAATACATAAAAGTGGGCTTTATCTCAAGAATTCTAGGTTTGTTTAAAATTCAAAAATCAATAGGTTCATAATTATAACTGAATAAAGAAGAAATGCCACATGATCTTCTCAATGGATGTGGAAAACACATTTGGAAACTTAAATATCTCTTTATAATTTTAAAAGGAAACAAACAAGGAATAGAAAGGAAGTTTCTGAATCTGATAAAAACATCTTTGAAAAGCCTGTGTCTAACCCCATCCTTATGGGGAAAAGAATGAATGCATTCCTCCTAAGATCAGGAGAAAGGCAGAGAAGTTCTCTCTCACTACTCATATTCAACATTGTCCTGGAAGTCCTGGCCAATGGTAAAAGCTAGGAAAACAAATAAAAGCTGTACAATGGAAAGGAAAACCTACAGCTGACTTTTTTCACAGAAGACATAATCATCTATGTAGACAATCCCTCAGAATGTACCAAAAAAATTTTAGGAACTTTGATTTTATAATCAATACCTATAAAATAGCATTTTAAAAGTGAAATACTTGGAGATGAATCTAACAATATATGTTTAAGGTTTGTATGCTTAAATATATACAACCTTGTTGAAAGAAATTAAAGAAGACCTAAGCAAATGGAGATACACACCATGTTTATGTATTGGGAGACTCAAGACAATTAATAGTTCTTCCCAAATTGATCTATAGATTCTGGGCAATCCCAACTTACATTCCAGCAAGTTTCTTTGTAGCAGATGACAAGCTGACTTTAAATTTTATATAGAAATGAAAAAGATTTAAAATGGCTAAAAATAACTTTTTAAAAAAGATAAGCAAATTTGGAGGCATTTCACTACCTGATTTGAAGAATTATTATAATGCTACAGTACTCAAGACAGTATGGTATTGGTATGTGGATAAACATGTAAAATTAATGGAACAGAACAAGAGCCCAAAAGTAAACACACAAATATATGGTCAGTTGGTTTTTGATAAATACAGCAAGGCAATTCAATGGGGAAGGAAAGTCCTTCAATAAATGTTGAAACAACAGACAAGACATATGGAAAAAAATCTAAACTCTTATTTCATGCCATACAAAAAATTAACTCAAAGTAGTTTAAGACCTAAACATAAAATACAAAACTATAGAATTACTAGAAGAAAATAAAGAAAAAAACATTTATGACCTTGGGGTAGGCAAAGATTTTTTAATAGATCACCAAAAAAGAAATATGAACCATTAAAGATAAGTTAGACTTCATCAAAATTTAAACGTTCTCTTCAAAATTAATTGTCAAGAAAATGAAAAGTCAAGCCAAAGACTAAGAGAAAATACGGTCAATACAAATACATATACCTGATGAAGGACTTTATCCCAAATACAAAAGAATTTCTGCAACTCAATTATAAGACAAATCACCCAATTTAAAACTAGGGAAAGATTTGAACAGTCAGTTCATGGAACAAAGATCTCTAAATGTCCATAAAGCACATGAAAAAGATGCCTTCTTAAAGGAAATGCAAATTAAATTCATATGGGATACTACTGCACACTCACTAGAATGGCTAAAATTAAAGACTACCAATACCAACTGCTGATGAGGATATGGAGCAGCTGGAAATCTACACTGCTGATAGGAGTGCAAAATGGAACACCTACTCTGGAAAGCAGGTGTTTTTCTTTTTCCAAAAGAAAACATGCTAACAGAAAGATTTCTACATGAATGTCCACAGCAACTTTATTTACAATAACCTCAGACTGGAAGCAACCCAAAATGTCCATCAACAGGTGAACAGATAAACAAATTATAATATAACAATGCAATGGCATGTACTCAGAAAAGGCAAAGAACTGCTGCTACATGCAACAGCATGGATGAATTCACAGAATTTATGCTGACTGAAAGAAGTTAGACACAAAGTAGGTAGTGTAGGTGGTTTATATAAAACTAGAAAAGACAAAGCTAACCTACAGTAAGGCATGAATCAGTGGTTGTGGGGTGGGACTAAAGGTGGGGGTTGGGGACACTGCACAGTAGCATGAGGACAATTTTGTGGGGATGGAAAGGCTCTGAGCATTGACTGTGGTGGTGGTTACTCTGATGTAACCCTTCAAAATAACTTACTGGAAATAGGTGCATCTTACTGTAAATTAAACCTCAAATTTTATTTCAAAATGTACATATGTTACTTTATTTTAAAGATAGATTTGAAAAGTAAGAGGGAAAAATTAAACAACAACCTAAGAGCCCAATATTGGACGAATTAAGTACTTTTTCTGCATGTGTATCAGAGAGCTTTATGCAGCTACTAAATGCAGACTGAAAGTGTGGCTGCATGGTAAGGAAAGTGAGGTCCTGTATCAAGGGCTCTTCTTTGGAACTGGCGGCAAATAGGATAGAAAGATGGGACTGAAGCTTGAGGGGAACACTAACTTGCTGCCTTCCCTTCTGTGGGCTTCAGTTTCCCTATTTATGACATGAGGAGGTTGGAGTAGATAGAATTTTCCTGCAGCTATGACTTGGGACATTTCCAGGGGATATATGCCCTGTCATTTTTGTAGGTCCAGAACTGTACGCACTTACACATCACTGCCCTCTGTGCCCAAGCCCAAGCCCCTCCAGGAGTTTGTGTCCCAGGTAGGTAAAGAGCTAGCTTGTCCTGTCCTCTACTACCCCTCCAACCTGGACTGGTGGGAAAGCTCCAAATCTTAGTGAAACTTCATAATGAAGTAGGGTCCAAATGAAAGGCACATCTTTTCACATCAAAAATGTTCTCCCAAAAGGATATGCATTGTGGTATTTATCACAGAAGTGAAGTGTTTTTAAAAGCACAAACCTACAAACAACCCAATGACCATCTGCTGGGGATGGAATATATAGCTTATGAAGACTGTGTGATAACACCAGAGAAGCTCATGGTATAGTGTTACTTTTAAAAAGCAGGAAATAACATTATATGTGCCTTATGATTACAACTTAGTGAATGTGCATAGAAAGACAGAATAAAATGCCCCAGGAGTCTTGATTCTTGGCTGTACCTCAAATGGGTTGAAGCCTAAGATGGAATCAATGGTTTATGCTTCTGTGAGCTGTAGCTCAAGGGTCTCACGTTGTGTTATGAGAAGTCTACCTCCTTCTGGGCTATGTTTTCTCCCCCTGGAAAGACAAAGATAGCAGTCAGCTGCTCCAGGTTTATATCTTTACTAATGTAGCACTCTAGGCAGAAAGCGAGAGGCTCTTTCTGGCAAAAGTTTTGAGTCTCATTGCCAAGGCCTGGGTCATGTGCCCACTCAGGCTGGTTTCATGGTGCAGCTTCATAGCACCCTGAGTTTTGTTTTATGCTCTGCTGTCATCATCTTGAAATTCTTAATTTTTGAAGAAGAGGCTTTGTACTTTCACTTTGCCCTGGGCCCTGCAAATTACATAGCAGGTTTTGGACTAATTCAAATTCCACAGTCTGAGAACAGGAGAGTTGGTTCCTCAGTGGAACCACTGGGGTGAAAGGGAGGCTGAATGGAGAAATAGCTGACACCCACTACAGATGCCAGTCCTAGCTGAGCTAGGGTAGTGGCTTTACTGTGATGATTACTATTATCAATATTATTATTATTTTGCAATGTGACTGTTTCTCATTTAAATGCAAAATAATTTAACTTTAAAGAAAATGTAGTTCTCTCTATTTGAACTGAAGTGAGAGCTGTTAGAACTGTGGATTGGGGTAAGGGTTACCATCCCTGTTCATCTCCTACAAAAGGCTGCTCCAAAGCTCCCAGGACTGGGCAATAGCCAAAATAGCACTGGTTCAAAGCACTCCTCATACCTGATTTTTATTCCCACCTCACTAGGCAGAAAACCAAGGTTCATTGGGCCTCGGTTTCCTGCCCAAGTGCACATCTCTAGAAGGTAAAACAGGGATTAAAATCCATGTGTATAGACAGAGATTAAAGATGGCAGTGTGAGAGGTGAGACAAAAACCTCCTAAAACCACATATAATATGAAAATATAATTAATACAACTAATCCTGAATGAGCTATAGGAAAGAAGGCTGCACCAGGCTCCATACACCTGGAGAAAAGAACAGACCTCACGGAACAGGTTAAAATACCAAAGCCATGACCCAGCAAGACTCAAACCCTTCGCCCACCCCAGCTCACTGGTGGGAGAAAGAGAAATGGAGCAAGGAGCAAGTGGAGTTCTGGGACTGCTAATCACCTAGCCCTGGAGATCTGCTCTGGGGGCAAGAACCTACATTGCATGGTGGTCTAGTGATTAGTGGGGTTGGAAAGCTAAGACAGGCAGAATACCTGGAGAGACTGAAATTCCAGCTGCTTGTAGAAAACAGGGATCCATATCCGGCTGCTCTGGGCAGGCAGTCTGAGAGACTTCCTAACAGTGAGAAGGCTGCTAAAGAGGCAAGGGTTGCACAGAGTTTACTGCTTGGGAGAAAGGACAAGTTGAAAAAAATTGTCCAGGCACACTCTGCCCAGCAGGTTGGGAACTATCAGGATCTTCAGGTGCTCCATCCCCCTGGTTGGCCACACAGCTCCAAGGCCCACTACCATGATATGCAGCTGGCTATGCCTTCTTCCTGGACAGCCCACACCTGGCTTGCAAACCAGCATCCCCTGCCCTGGTGTCAGGCCAGCCAGAGGGAAGCCCCAACTACAGCAGCTACAAACACAAAGCATAGAAACTTACACCTGTGTGTTCAGCCCACTGGTTCTGGCAGTGTAGACAGGCATAGCAGCCAGGAAGCAGGAAACAACTCTTTCCTCCCCCCAGGCACCAGCACTGCTCCCCTGCAACCCCAACATTGTTCCAGGGGCTAAGCAGCTCCAGAGAGTAAAGCTTCTGGGCACTAGAGGGTGCCAAATACAAATATGAAACGTCCAAGGAACCTGGTTCAAAATAAAATCCCACAAACACCAGAAAAAGGGTCAAGTGAGACTGAATTAATCAATCTTCCTGAAAGCGATTTCAAAATAAATATCATAAATATGCTCATGGAGGTAAAGAGAAATATTCAAGAACACAGGAACAAGTTTAGGACAGAGATCCAATCGTTAAGGAATACAATGGAGGGTTTTAAAAGCAGATTAGATATGGTGGGGGAGATGATAAATGAAATAGAAATTAGAGAATAGGAATACAAAGAAGCTGAGGCACAGAGAGTAAAAAGGATCTCTAGGAATGAAAGAATATTGAGAGAACTGTGTGACCAGTCCAAACAGAACAATATTTGTATTATAGGGGTACCAGAAGAAGAAGAGAGAGAAAAAGGGATAGAAAGTGTCTTTGAGGAGGTAATTGCTGAAATCTTCCCCAATCTGGGGAAGGAGATAGTCTCTCAGGTCATGGAGATCCACAGATCTCCCAACACAAGGAACCCAGGGAGGACAACACCAAGACATGTAATAATAAAAATGGCAAAGATCAAGGATAAGGACAGACTTTTAAAAGCAGCTAGAGAGAGAAAAAAGATCACATACAAAGGAAAACCCATCAGGCTATCATCAGACTTCTCAGCAGAAACCTTAAGGACAGAAGGGAGTGGAATGATACATTTAATGCAATGAAGCAGAAGGGCTTCAAACCAAGAATACTCTACCTGGAAAGATTATGATTTATATTTGAAGGAGGGATTAAACAATTTCCAGATAAGCAAAAGCTGAGAGAATTTACCTCCCACAAACTGTCTCTACAATAATGGAAGTGTTCCTAAGGCTAAATAGCTGTCACCAGAGGAAATAAAACCACAGTAAAGAAAGTAGAATGGTTAATTACTAAGCAAATGCAAAATTAAATCAGCTTCCCCTAAAGTCAGTCAAGGGATAGACAAAGAATACAGAATATGATACCTAATAAATGAAGAATGGAAAACAAAGAAAACAGAGGAGAAAAAAACCAAAAAAAACTCTTTAGATTGTGTTTGTAATAGCAGAATGAGTGAGTTAAGTTAGACTGTTAGATAGTAAGGAAGTTACCCTTGAATTTTTCATAACCACGAATCTAAAGCATGCAATGGCAGTAAGTACATACCTATCAATAATCACTCTAAATGCAAATGTTCTGAATGCACCAATCAAAAGACATAGAATCACTGAATGGATAAAAAACAAGACCCAACTATATGCTGCCTACAAGAGACTTGGTTCAAACCCAAAGACATACACAGACTAAAAGTGAAGAGATGGAAAAAGATATTTCATGCAACTAATAGGGAGAAAAAAGCAGGTGTTGCAATACGTGTATCAGACAAAGTAGACTTCATAACAAGAAAGTCACAAGACACAAAGAAGGATATTACATAATGACAAAGGGGTCAATCCAACAAGATATCACCATTATAAATATCTATGCACTCAACACAGGAGCACCTACATATGTGAAACAAATACTAACAGAATTAAAAGGGGAAATAGAATGCAAGGCATTCATTCTAGGAGACTTCAACACTCCACTCACTCCAAAGGACAGATCAACCACACAGAAAATAAGTAAGGAGACAGAGACATTGAACAACACATTAGAACAGATGGACCTAACAGACATCTACAGAACTCTATACCCAAAAGCAGAAGGACACACATTCTTCTCAAGTGCACATGGAACATTTTCAAGAATATATCATATACTAGGCCACAAAAAAAGCCTCAGTAAATTCAAAAAGACTGAAATTGTACCACCCAACTTCTCAGACCACAAAGGTATGAAACTAGAAATAAATTATGCCAAAAAAAACAAAAAATCCCAGAAACACCTGGAGGCTTAACAACATGCTCCTAAATAAACAATGGATCAATGACCAAATAAAAACAGAGAGATCAAGTAATATATGGAGACAAATGACAGCAATAATTCAACACTGCAAAAAATCTGTGGGACGCAGCGAAGGCCATGCTAAGCGGGAATTATATTGAAATACAGGCCTACCTCAAGAAAGAAGAACAATCCCAAATGAGCAGTCTAAACTCACAATTAATGAAACTAGAAAAAGAAGAACAAATGAGGCCCAAAGTCAGTAGGAGGGACATAATAAAGATTAGAGTAGAAATAAATAAAATTGAGAAGAATAAAACAATGGAAAGAATTAATGAAAGCAGGAGCTGGTTCTTCAAGAAAATAAACAAAATAGATAAACCCCTAGCCAGACTTATCAAGAAAACAAGAGAGTCTACACATATAAACAGAATCAAAAATGGGAATGGAAAAATCACTACAGACACCACAGAAATACAAAGAATTATGAGAGAATACTATGAAAAATTATATGGTGACAAACTGGATAACACAGAAGAAATGGACAACTTTCCAGAAAAATACAACCTTCCAAGGCTGACCCAGTGTTGGTAAAATTGTAACATTTCCAGACTATCTCACTTGGCTTTGGTGCATTTGCATATCCTCAGGGGTGGAGAGAAGTTCATCTCCATATGAACCATTAATTACCAGGGCAACTGAGAGCATGCCTGAACCAGAGAGGTTAAGAGGAGGGGCTTGCATGCCTGCGTCTTCCAGAGCATGGGAGAGAGAAGGCGCTGGACTGCTGTTTGTAAGCAATAAATGGGTTTTAAACTTTATTTCTCCCTTTGACTGATTTCAGTTTTTAGAGGTATTTTGCCCTGGGATTTCCTCTCCCTGGACTTACACCAAGAAAGAAACAAAATCTGAACAGACCAAATACTAGCAATGAAATTTAACTGGTAATCAAAAAACTACCTAAGAACAAAATCTCTGGACCAGATGTCTTCATTTTATGAAACATTTAGTGAAGACCTAATACCCATTCTCCATTTTCCAAAAAGTAGAAGTGGAGGGAATACTTCCAAACTCATTCTATGAGGCTAGCATCACCCTAATATCAAAATTAGGCAAAGACACCACAAAAAAAGAAAATTACAGACCAATATTCCTGATGAACACAGATGTAAAAATACTCAACAAAGTATTAGCAAACTGAATTCAAAAATACATCAAAAAGATTGTCCATCATGATCAAGTAGGATTTATTCCAGGGATGCAAGGATGGTACAAAATTTGAAAATCCATCATCATCATCCACCACATCAACAAAAAGAAGGACAAAAACCACATGATCATCTCCATAGATGCTGAAAAAGCATTCAACAAAACTCAACATCCATTCATGATAAAAATTCTCAACAAAATTGGTATAGAGGGCAAGTACCTTAACATAATAAAGGCCATATATGATAAACCCACAGCCAACATCATACTTTACAGCGAGAGGCTGAAAGCCTTTCATTTAAGATCGGGAACACGACAAGGATGCCCACTCTCCCCACTTTTATTCAACATAGTTTCAGAGGTCCTAGCCATGGCAATCAGACAACACAAAGAAATAAAAGGCATCCAGACTGGTAAAGAAGTTAAACTGTCCCTGTTTGCAGATTACATGATATTGTACATAAAAAACCCTAAAGAATCCACTCCAAAACGACTAGATCTAATATCTGAATTCAGCAAAGTTGCAGGATACAAAATTAATACACAGAAATCTGTGGCATTCCTATACACTAATGATGAACTAGCAGAAAGAGAAATCAGGAAAACAATTCCATTCACAATTGCATGAAAAAGAATAAAATACCTAGGAATAAATCTAACCAAGGAAGTGAAAGACCTATACTCTGAAAACTACAAGACACTCATGAGAGAAATTAAAGAACATAACAATAAATGGAAACACATCCTGTGCTCATGGATAGGAAGAATTAATATTGTCAAAATGGCCAACCTGCCTAAAGCAATCTGCAGATTCAGTGCAATCCCTATCAAAATACCAACAACATTCTTCAATGAACTAGAGCAAATAGTTCTAAAATTCATATGGAATGAGAAAAGACCCCGAATAGACAAAGCATTACTGAGAAGGAAGAATAAAGCTGGGGGGATTACACTCCCTGATTTAAAGTCTACTACAAAGCCACAGTAATCAAAATTTGGTATTGGTACAAGTAGAGACCCATAGACCAATGGAACAGACTATAGAGAGCCCAGATACAAACCTAAGCATATATGGTCAATTAATATACAATAAAGGAGCCATGGATATACAGTGGGGAAATGACAGCCTCTTCAATAACTGGTGTTGGCAAAACTGGACAGGTACATGCAAGAGAATGAAACTGGATTACTGTCTATCCCCATATACAAAAGTAAACTCGGAATGTATCAAAGACCTGAATGTAAGTCATGAAACCATAAAACTTTTAGAAGATGACATAGGCAAAAATCTTCTGAATATAAACATGAGCAACTTTTTCCTGAATGCATCTCCTCCAGCAAAGGAAAC
Source organism: Manis pentadactyla (assembly GCF_030020395.1). Lineage (NCBI taxonomy): Eukaryota > Metazoa > Chordata > Mammalia > Pholidota > Manidae > Manis > Manis pentadactyla. The sequence continues at coordinate 26,073,037 of NC_080033.1, forward strand.
AAAAGCAAAAATGAACACATGGGACTACATCACAATATGGAATAGACAAGATATGGAAGCAACCTAAGTGTCCATCAGTAGATGAATGGATAAAGAAGATATGGTACATATACACAATGGAATACTATTCAGCCATAAGTAAGCTTCTATAGAGCAAAGGACACCATCAACAGAACAAAAAGGCATCCTACAGTATGGGAGAATATATTTGTAAATGACATATCCGACAAGGGGTTAACATCCAAAATATATAAAGAACTCACATGCTTCAACACCCTAAAAGCAAATAACCCAATTAAAAAATGGGCAGAGGATATGAACAGACAATCCTTCAGAGAGGAAATTTAGATGGCCAACAAGCACATGAAAAGATGGTCCATATCACTAATTATCAGAGAAATGCAAATAAAAAACACAATGAGATATCACCTCACACCAGTTAGGATGGCCAGTATTGAAAAGACCAAGAAAAAGAAATGCTGGCAAGGATGTGGAGAAGGGGAAACCCTCCTACACTGCTGGTGGGAATGTAAGCTAGTTCAACCATTGTGGAAAGCAATATGGAGGTTCCTCAAAAAACTAAAAATAGAAATACCATTTGACCCTGGTATCCCACTCCTAGGAATTTACTACCCAAATAATATAATTTATCAGATTCAAGACATATGCACTCCTATGTTTATTGCAGCACTATTTACAATAGCTAAGATATGGAAGCAACCTAAATGTCCATCCGTAAATGAATGGATAAAGAAGATATGGTACATATACACAATGGAATATAATTCAGTCATAAGAAAGAAACAAATCCTACCATTTGCAACAACATGGATGGAGCTAGAGGGTATTGTGCTCAGTGAAATAAGTCAGGCGGAGAAAAACAAGTACCAAATGATTTCCCTCATTTGTGGAGTATAACAACGAAGCAAAACTGAAGGAACAAAACAGCAAACAGACTCAAAGACTCCAAGAAGGGACTAGTGGTTACCAAAAGGGAGGGATTTGGGAGGGTGGGTGGGGAGGGAGGGAGAAGGGGATTGAGGGGTATTATGATTGGCACACATGGTGTGGGGGTGATCATGAGGAAGACAGTGTAGCCCGGAGAAGGCAAGTAGTGACTTTGTGGCATCTTACTAGACTGATGGGCAGTGACTGCAATGGGGCATGGGGAAACACAATAATATGGGTGAATGTAGTAACCACATTGTTTTTTCATGTGAAACCTTCATAAGACTGTATATATCAACAATACCTTAATAAAAAAATTCATGTGTGTAAACTCCAAAATCTAAATTCTGCCCTCTAAATCCTTTCTGCCTTGACATTGGAGCAGGGTCTTTAACTCAGTGTCCACTGTTTCCTTATAGGACTGTGAAGATATGCCTAATCCTTCACAGGTAACCCTAGAACATCTTTCAACTTTCTCCCCTGCCAACTACTGGAGGGAGGGGCTGGAGGATCAGTGAGAAAGGTACAAATGAATAGAGCCCTCCCAGACATATAAACTACCCTCATTCAACTCTGTTCAGGTTGTCTGTTGATTCTCTTGTTTTCTGTGTTGATAATCATTTGACAATAATAATTATGTCTGACAACATGGATGGACTGTGAAGGTATTATGCTAAGTGGAGTATGTCAGGGAAAGACAACTACTGTATGGTATCTCTTCCATGTGGAATCTAAAAAAAGAGAGTGGGATGGTGGTTACCAAAGGCTGGAGGGTGGGGGAATGGGAAATATTTGCTTAAAGGTATATACTCGCAACCACTAAATAAATAGGTCCTGGAGATCTAATACACAGTTGCAGAGTTACAGACAACAAAGCTGTATTATAAATATTAAACTTACTGAGAGACTAAAATAATAGTAACAGTGTTGCCATTCTGCTTCCAATCCTTGCATCTCATTCAATTTTCTCATCTTATTACTTTGGCTAGGCCTTTTAAATACCACTTTGAATAGTAACAGGAGAGCCAGAGAACATCCTTGTCTTCATTCAGACTTTTAAAAGGATTAAGCGATTTGGGTTTTAGCCTGTTGCTTAAAGCAGGTAGGTGAATGCTCTTAAGAAAGATTCCCTCAGTTGTACATGAAGATAGGATTGAGGAGAGCTAAATTGGAGGCAGAGCGATGGATCTTCTAAGAATGGCTGCAGTGGTCCAGATTAAGAATGATATGGTCCAAACTCGGGCAATAGAGATGAGTGTAGCAGAGGGATCTGGGAGAACTGATGGGATTCTGAGACAGATTAAATAAATTCCACAGTGAGGAAAGTAAGGAGTCAAGACTTGAAGCCTTGTTTGGGGGTTAGGTGCCTGGTTGGGAAGATGGTGATGCCATTCACTGAGGGGGAGATCAGGAAAGAAACAGATTTGGGGAAGGAAAGTGAGTTCCACTTCGGACATGTTTGCTCAGACCCGGCTGTGGTGCATCCAGTGAGGAGTCTGCCAGGCGTCTGGATAGCAGGATATGGAGCTCAGGGCAGTGGTCTGGGCGAGGATAAAGATGTAGGTGTAGTGAATCCAAGTGGTATTACTGACTATTTACAAAGCACTTAGGAAAGTGCCTGACACATATGAGTTAACTACTATTATTACCATCAGAATTATCTGCACAGAAGTGCGAGTTAAAACCAGAGAGTGGAAGAGAGCTCCCAGGGGCAGCCCAGAAGCCAAGGGGGCTGATGCCCAGGCCCTGGGCGACACCCACACTGGAGCGATAGAGGGTTGGAAGAGGGACGGCACGTAGGACGGGGAGAGAAGTCAAGGGACGAGCACCAAGGAGGAGGTGGGCTCTGCCGAGACTGCAGAGGAATCTGGGAGTGAATGTGCCCTTCCACGAACGTCGGAGCTTCACACGGTCAGTCTCTTGGGAGCTAGGACTGACAAACCGCCACCAGCGCACAGCCCTACACACGCTCGGGACTCCACAGCTCAGGCGCCGAGCGGAGGGCGGCCACACCCCGAGACCGGGCAAGACAGGACCGGACCGCCCCGCCCTGCGTCCTTAAGTGGCGCAGGGAAGGCCACACCCATATCCCATCACGGCCACGCCCTTCTGAGTGGCGCGTACCGCCCCCAGCCGCTCCCGCCCCTCCCCTTCCGCGGGGCGCACATCCCGCAGATCCTCCTCGCGGGAGCCGACCTTCAGCCTGCTAGCACCATTTCAGCGCGGAATCAGCGCTGTGTTGGCGCCTACCAAGTCTCCAGGGCGGGCGTCGGGGCGGCGCGAAGCCGCGCTCCGGGCCCGCAAAGCCGAGTCGCCACGGCTGCCTGGTCCCAGCCGCGCTCCGGCGACCGCGGCCGAGCGGGTCGGGGGCGGGATAGTGGGGCGGGGTCCGGGGACTGTGGGCGGGGTGAGGTCACGTGGGTAAACAAGCTGCACGTGGAGCGGAGCCGGAACACAGAGGGCGGCGCTGCCTCTCAACTGGCCGAGGGGGCCCTGCTGGCCGCTGCGCGTGTCCTGCGCCTGTCCTGGAGGCCCTAGGAGAACTGACTGAGGGTGGCGGCCTGGCCCGCGGCAGGCACGCTCCGCTGAGCTCATTTCTGCCATTCTGCAAAACCCATCCTAGTGGGGCAACCCAGGTCGGGCTCTGCCGTACTGCGCCCTGACCTAAGGGACGTAATAACTTGTGATAACCCTGTGCCGTGAGCACTAGCTCATTTCACAGATGGGGAAGGCGGAGCCTGGAGCGGCTAAGAAACTTTCCCAAAGCCACGTGGCCAGAAAGTAGTGCACCCAAGGTCTGAATTCTGTCAGCCTGGCTCCTGTGCCTGGGCAGGCGTCCTGACCCTGGCGTCTGGCTCCCGCCTCTTGGGGTTGAGCCTGGCTTGGGAGACACGGTGAAGCCTAATATTCCGCGTTTGTACAGTGGGGCAGCAGTGGTGCCCGCCTACACGGACGGCTCAGAGGCGCGCTCGCCAAATTGTCGCGATAGTTTCCGCCTGGGCGCGGAGAGTGTGCAGCTACTGGGCGACCTGTGCCCCCGCGTCGCCGCTCACATGACCTCCTCTTCTCCGAGACCCCCATCTCTTCCTGGAGCCGCGGGTCGTCAGCGAGCCCCGCAGGGAACGACGCCCAGGCACTCAGGCTCCCTCCCCTAGCTGGCTTCAACGCCGCCCTTCCTCTCCCTTCCTCTTCCTCCTCCTCCTTAGTCCTCGCCGCGTGACCAGAAGGCGCTGCACTGGGACTTGGCGGCCGCCTGGGGCCGCGACTGGCAGTGGCTTAGAAGGAGTGGGCAGAGCGCTCAGAATTCTTAGAAGAGAGTGTCCCGGGCCCAGGAGCTGAGCCGCTTGGCCCTGAGCACTCTTGCAGGACTATGGCCCTGGCACTGCCGTTCTCCGTTGGTATTTCGGGTTCATATAAACTTAATGAGATTAGCCAGACCTGGACTTATTCATTATAGCCTCTGGCCCTGAAACAAGCGCCTACCACCACCCCACATGACCTTGGCAAGTTGCTGACTCTCTCTGTGTCTCCTTCCACTTCTCTAAAAGGGGGTTGTGGGAGAATTCAATGACTAAACTAAAGCCCTGACAGCAGTGCCATGCACACTGTTGGTGACTCTTCATGCTGGGGCTGGGAACTACTGGGGACAGCTTTCCTGCTGTCCGAATTCAAGCCTAACCCCTGAACCCATTTCTTCGCTCAATATATACTTTATGGAAGTTTCCACAGGCATCTTCAAACAGTGACTTACCCTGATGCTGTCGCTGAGACATGTCAGGACAGTGACGCAGGGCTGTGGTAGCCCAGAAGCTGAACCCTCCTATTTGCATCATCCCAACTCTTTTACTTACTGGCACCCTTCTCAGGTCTGTCTCTGATAATGACACCTCTTTTGCCCCGACCCCGATCCCAGGACCAAGAGCAACACTTGTTTGGCCACACCTGTTTAGAGCCTCCCTGAACTGCAGTACGATGTTGGACCCAGCACCCTTTTTTTTCACTAAAGAGGGCAAGTCTAACCAGAGGTCTTCTGGGTGGCGAATAGAGGTTTTGTGCATAAGAAGCCCAGGCCTGGGGCTTTGGCTGGCAAGGACCCTCCTGATCTCTGTCGTTTTCCCTCTGTCCCAGGCTGAGGGATAGCAGGTGCTTGTCTAAGGAAGAGGAAGAGGGAAGCCAAAACACGGGGAGACCTGGGCAACGCCAGAAAGAAAGAATGGTGATTGACGGTGAGGTGCCACACTTGAGTGGTGGGCTTCTTCCATGACGCCAGGTGTTGGGGCAGGCTTCCTTCCCCATGGAGGTATCTAGAACCTACCCTACATCCCAGGCCTGTCATAGAGGCCAGCACTGTAGAGCCAGGGACACGGAGATGATGAATGACAGTGGTCATACACCTTTAGTAAGAAGAATCCTGTATTGCAGCTGTTTCAGAGTACATTCACATCTGCTGTCAACCATTGTTTGGGAGGGCTCTTGTCCTTGTTTCTATATTTGCTGCTTTCTCCAGGCCAGCATCCCTCCCTTTTCCTCTCCTCTCAAGCCAGGTAGCTCCCATGCGGCTGATTCCAGTCTTGCCCCAGGGCCTGACCTGTGACCCATGTCTGGCCAATGAGAGCACTGCATCCCCCTGGCCACAGTGACTAGAGAATGGATGGACATGTGCACACTGGACCAGTGAGACTCATCCCCAGGACTTTGACTAGAGATTCTGGGAAGGAGGTATTGCAGGTAGGACTATCAGCCAGGAGATATTGGCAGATTCCACATGTAGGATGAGGTCAGCGTAGAACAAAGCAGAGTTGAGCAAGAACAGTGTACAAACACCCAAATCCAGCGATTCCTGAGGCTAGATATGTCCCAGGGCTATCCAAACATATGTATCCATTAATTTCTTTTTTCTCCTGGCAGTTTGAGCTGTGTTTAACTTGCAACTAAACAAGTTAAATATAAATCTTTATATTATCTGACCATGGAACAAACAACCACCATTTCTAGATAAGAAGAGTAAGAATTGGGGGTTTCATGTTACAAGTCTCATCAGAGGTGGGCCTCACCTACATGTGGCCTCATTGTGTCACTGGCTGGGGGCTCCTGCCCCCTCTGGTCTCTCTCCTGGCCTCCTACTCTGGCCTTTCTGACCATTGAGTCTGTGGCCATCCAAGCCCACAAATGACCTTGTCTGCATGTTCTTTGGGCCTGTGTTCTCTGGGTCTGTCTTGTCTATAACTATCCCCAGAGCCTGGCATACAGGCTCTCAGCAAATATTGGTGGAAATAATTAAAGGGCAATGGAAGCTCATGTTGCTGATTGAGATTTGAGGAGGTTCAAAAAATCAGGAGCCCCCAGAGCTTCCTCTTTCCCACCTGCCCTTGGCATGCATGGCGGCCTCTTGCCCTTGCTTTTACTGACTACCTAAGCTTGCTCTAAACCCTCCCTTTCCTGAACCATCTCATGGTTGGCAATATAGCCAGCCTTGGGTAGTCGAGTGCAGGGTGAGTCTTCACTCTGATAACCCCTGAACCTCCTGCCCCACTCCAAAGGCACAGGCACCCCAGAAACACTTCCAAGAACACACTGAGGGGCCATGGCTGTTCCCCACCAGCACACCAGAAGGGGTGAATGAGAATGTACAGGAGGAGAGGGCTTGCTGCTGGAATGCAGGCTGTGTGCCTCCTGAAATGTGCAGCAGCACATCTGCCCCGAGAAAAGGGAGGCCCAGAATTGCAAGCTTTGTTATTTTTACTTTTTGGTGCAAGGGACCATCTGTGCAGGTTTGAGCTTGTCTGGGGGAAACCAGGATTTGTAGATGAAATTGAAATGTAGGATTACTTTGCAGGCTGTCACACTGAGACTTTCTCCAGGAGCTGGGGTGGCCATACTGATATTTTTATAGCAGCATAACATGCCAGGGTCCAGCAGCTGTTCAGGGGCAGGGAGTGCATGGGGCCTTCCACCAGAGCATTGCCAAGCCCCTCAGCAGTGGTCTTCTCAGCACTGGCTCAATCAGGGATGCTCAGAGGGGCCAGCCCACCAGCTGTGCCAGTGGGCCCCTAGCCTGGGAGAAGGAGGTCCAGAGGGTAGAGACAGGTTGGGGAGGATGTTGGCAGTGCCCAAGAGTGGGAGTGGGAGAAGCTCTGACCCCTCTATCAACCCCGTCAGTTCCTCCCAAACTACCTCAATCAATATGAGGTTAGAGAGCCATCCTCAGGGTATGCCCATGACCCCTGCTGTCAACTGCAGGTCACCCTTGGGTCCCCTGCATAGATATTCCAGAACTGTCCTGTCTGAGCTGCAGGTGGCCACGATGGGACCCCTCTAGGATCTTCCTACAAAGCAGGCCTACCTGGGTGAAAGGTCCGTGTTGATGTACGGGCCAGAGGGTCAGCCAAACCCATTCTGAAAGCCCTTTCTGGGTGTTCCAGGTGAAAGTCCTGTATGGGGCACACAGCTTGTGTGCCACCCCACCCACCCCGTGCTAATGAATCTTGTGTGCAAGCAATAGCCTAGGTGTTGGGTGTGCACATTTGTCTCCCTTGTTTATAACAGGAAACTGTTTAGTGCCTGGATACTTTCCTTGGGCCTCTCCTGGGCCAGATGCGTAGCAGCCATTATGAAGTGGCTCTGGGAGGAGCAGGAGAGAAGGGCCGTGCGGCTGAGCACATTTAAGTTTGGAAACTCTTTGGTGCCATTCCTGACAACTCCTTCCTGGCTGTGGGGTGGGAGGATAACAGATGTGGGCAAATGATTCGTGACTCAGTCATTGCTGTGCTCCCAACACACATACCCTTTTTAATTATGCCTAATAATGAAACCTAGTAATAATAGACAGGGATGGTGGGAAGAAAGTAATCCATAACCTATTTTTTTCTTTCTTTCTTCAGAAAGAACCCTTGGGTGAGGAATGTGATTTGAGGCACACCAAGAGAGGGGTCTTTGGCTCTGAAATACTGCTCCAGACATACACATGCACACGCACTCACACACTCACTGTCACATCACACCTTGCCTATCACCCCACTGAGAGGACTCATTACCCATGTCAGAGTGCCTGTATGTGGGATTCTGGCAGAGCGAATGCAGGAGGGTGGGGTCAGGGCCTGGGGACACAGCAAATGACCAGTGCAAGGCAGGACTGCTGCTGGCGTTGCCAGGAGGGCCGGGTGCAAAACTGACATGCAGAGGGGCCCGGATGAGGGCTTCCAGGGTCTCCATGGGCTCCAGGCTCTCACCGAGGCTGACTAGATTGGGCAGATAGGTTTTTTTTTAAAACAGAAACAAAAGGATGAAATCATTAGCATCAACTGGGCACATTCAGTGTAGATTACTGACATGCCATTGTTATGAGGATAAAAGAAACATAATTAATAAAACTCTCCCAGCCCACCTTTTGTGCTTCTCATGAATTCGTTATTGGCATCGGCATCTGTCTCCGCAGACGAGTTATCTCTTTCCTATGCCCTGGATGTCACTTAAATGAACAGTGCAGACACTCATCCCCAGGACCTGAAAACTTATCTTTTTCTGCTGCAATTTGTCTTACAATGCCCCAGTTTTCTCTTTCAGAGGGGCAAAATTCGAGTGAGGGCTTTCCAGCAATGCCCTGCAGGGTTTCGTTCAAGGAAGAACCTCTTCCACTCCCACCTCAAGACAGGTTTCTGAGGGAGGCCCAAGGCTTGGACAAGGGGTGTTTTCTGGCAGCAGCCCTGGAATCACACCTGCACCACCTCTGGCCTTGACATGCCCTAGACCCTGAGGGTCACCAGGAGGCCTGGAGGACATGAGGAGGTAGGGCATCGCCCAACCCCTGGCAGACTTCCAGCCTGCCTGCGTGCAAGTCTGACTTCCGCCCTGAGCATTGTCACCCTCACTCCCCACCCACCATGACATCTAGAGAAATGAAACCTCCTTTCCATGACATAAAGCAGGGGAGTTGCCTGAAGTACGTTTGCAAACCTAAAAACACCCCAAACACATCTTTCATCACCACCTGGAAGCCTAGAGTGTGAAGAGAAACAGAAAGCAAGTATTATTCCCTGAGAGGCCGGGCTCACCCTGATGCCTGCAGAGAGAACCTGCTGTGACCTCCCTGCCTGCTGGGCAGAGGAGAAACCTGAAGCCCTGAGCCGGTAAGTGATGAGCGGAAAGCCCCACAGGCCTTGGGGTAATAGCTGAGACTCTCCTCAAAATACAGGAATCTTAAAGTAAATGTCTGTGGGAGCCTGGCAGGCAAAAAGCATGTCTTTGGACACAGAGACACTTTGTTCTGAGTAAACATATTCAAATATTCTATGCTTTCAGGGAGAGAGATGCTGCCTCTGCTACTTTTCTTGAAACATTATGCTTTCTATGCTATTTTCTCACTTTTGATAGAGTCAGGGGTATGGGAAATACTTGTCTTCTCAGGATTGGCAGTGTGTAGGTGAGTCCACAGCAATGGTTCCTGGGACCGCGGCCGGGAGTGGAGGGGACTGGTTCTCAGACTGCGGCCCTGCCCACCAGGCTGCCCGCTGCTGGGAGCCATATGTGTATGTGAACTCTCCCGAGTTTTAAATGTTGGCTCAAATGTTTTAAAACCTTTGTGCAGCCCAAACACAACAAAATCCCAGCGCTGCACAGGCCCCTGCAGTCCTGATGGCCAGCCTGTACTTCCGCCCTGGCTGAGGCAGGGATCCCCCCCAGAGAAGTGCTTCAGACCTAGTCATCATCTCACACAAACTGAATGTTCATTACTTGTCTATAACAAGAGATAACTTGGTTAGGGGCTTAGCAAGAGGGACACTTAGCAAGAACTTTCTGGATGACTCAGGCTGTGACTACTGGAATATGTTAACTTTGGATTTTTTTTGCTTTTAAGGAAGGGATGGCACTACTAGGCTGGTCCATCACAGTCTTGGGGTCTCCCTTTCTGTCTGAGGACACACTGGAGCCTGGGCTTTTGCATGTCATCCCAGTCTTGCAACCCTTCCAGGAATTGGAATTGCTCAGAAAAACAGGGATAGGGGCTTGCTTCATTCCTGTTAATGTCTTGCTTTTCAATCATTTTTGGTCTTTTGCAAGTAGAAGATAGCCTATGTTCTTCTGGGAATGGAAAAGTAAGAAATTTAATGAAAATGACTGTACATGTAAGAATGAATCCATCTACCCATTCATTCATGGAGCAAATATTTAATGAACACCTACTATGTGACAGGCCCTGAAATTATGTGCTAAGCAATGAAATGAATTGACAGGCAATGACTGGAAAAGAAAAAGAAAAAGGAAATGAGAGTGAGTTTGTCCATGCATTTACATTTTAAACTACTTAGAGATGATACAATTGGATGAAACAACCCTGTAGAAAAACAGCAAATATTTTCCTTTATTCATGTTAGTATATGCACGGAAAAAATTCTGGAGCAGCGTATGCTATTTTAACACCAAAACTGTTCAGAACTGCATCTCGGGAGGATTTTCACTTTCCATGTTGTACACGTTCACAGTATTCTAATTTATACAAACATGTTCCACTTTTGTAATCAGAGTAAAGCCAATAAAGTTAAATAATAGCAATTTTAATGGGAAGAAAATTTGGCAATCCCAAATGCTGAGGCAGATGTGGGAAGGCAAGAATTCTCACACTCCCTGGCTGGGAGTATAAATCGGCATAATTTGGGGAATTAGCTGACCGCATCTAGTAAAGTTGCAGAAGCATGTGCCCTTTGACATGGCAGTTCTACATCTGGGAATGCACCCTAGAGGAATTTACACATGTGCCACATGTGTGCACAAGATGTTGACTTTAGCTTTGTGAAAAAAATTGGAAAACCTACTTGTGGAGCAGCATGGGAGGGAATATATACATTGTGGTATATTCACACAGGAGAAGACGCTACCACAGCTAAAAATGAGCAAACCCAACCCTACATGTATCAACAAGGGTAAATCTTGAAAATAATGTTGAAGGAAAATATGAAGTGGTGTGTAAGGTTTAATTGCATTTAGTGAATATCAAGACACCCAAAGCAGTGTTTTCTGTAAATCTATTATGTATGGATCCAAATATAAATGATGAAAGTCCAAAATTATGTGTGAGAGTCATCCATTCCGACCTCAGAATTGTATCCTCTGAGGAAGAAAGAAAGACCATGGCATTGGGGAGGGTGACAAGGGACCTTCAACTATGTAAGATCGTATTCTTTCAAAAAAGATGATGTATACCCAATTTGGCAAATCTGGAGGATGTGTTCACAGGTAGTCATTTTATTATTTTCTGCACTTTAAAATTTGTCTGATCTGATGAGTATGAGCTGGTATTGCTTTATTTTGCATTTCCCTAATCACTTGGGAATTGAGTGGTTTTCATATGTTTTTTGTGTATTGCTGGTTCCCACTTTATCTGAGTATTAACAATGGAAGGTGAAACAGGCTTTGCCCTAGAAGATGGTGAAGTCTGTGTGGCTATGAAGAGATGCCCAGGTAGAGGAAACCTTCGGGCAGGTTGTTCTGCAGATGCGAAGCCTGGCTGGGCTGGAGATGTGATGTGGGAGTGAGGGAGGCACAGAGGAGGCCTCCAAGCAAGCAGTAAGCTTGCCCAGGGATGAAATGTCATGGGCAATGGACTTGTGACTCCACCTTATGCAGAGCAGAGAAGGCGCCTGGGAGGAATGATAACTGGCTTGTGGTGGGGGGTGGGGGGAGAAGTCAAGAGAAGTAAAACTTTCTGGAGGGAAGTGGAGTCAGAGCACTACGTGTAGCAAAGATACCCTGTGAGATAAAAGCTAAAGAGTGCCTTCAGGGTTGCCACATAGCAGTCTTAGGTGGCATGCATGGGTACAGAGGCACAACTGGAGGAGTGTGAAGGGGAAGGGACAGTAAGTGTGTATGACCCTTTAAAGGAGGCTTCCTAGGACGAGGTGGAGAGAACTGAAGCCTAGGGAGGGCCTGCAGGCAGGCTAGCCAAGTGTTCCTGGAGTCCCCACTATTCTGGGCTGTGCCTGTCCTCAGTGCTTCTGCCTGCTGGGTGAGGGCAGGCCCTCCTGTCTAACTGCTCATAGGACAGCCTATGTCAGCACCACTGGCAGCAGAGGCAGTGGCTATAATAGCAATGGCAACAACCATTTATTGTTTCTTTCTACTATGCCAGGCACTCTGCTGAGCATTTTTTGTGCATTATTCATTGAATCTCCCCCTTCACTTGGGAGGTGGGGGTAAATACTGCTATTACCCTCTCCATTTCACAGTTGAGCAATGTGCCACTTGGTTTGGAGAAGTTGGGCATAGTACCCAAGTTCACACTGGGAGGTGGCAGATTCTGGTCCCAGCTCCAGGTGACTGCCTCCAGTGCCCCATGAAAAAATGACATCAGAATCGGCAAAAGACAAGGAGGGCTTACTGAGGGAGGTGGGACTCCAGCTGGCTGTGGGTGGGCTGATTCCAGCAGGCAGAGGGGCAGGGCCTGAGAAGGAGACGCAGGGGTCACTCAGCTCTGCCTCCAAATGTAGCTCTGAGCTCATCGCTCACCTCTCCACATACACCAGCTCCCTGCTGCCAGGGACATCAGGCCTATCTTCAGCCTGACACTCAAAGACCTTTGTGGTGTGGTCTGTGTCACCTTTTCTGTCTCATCTCCCTCCTTCCTCCACCGCATTGGTGGTCACTTTTCCCTGGCTGCTGGGAGGGCTTGACGTCTCCCCTCAAGCAGAAGTACTGCTCCTATTTTACACCTGCCTTTTCTTTTCATTCCACTGCTTTCCTTGGGGACCAGTTGTTCACTTGTTTCCCAGGCTCACCTGAGCTCTTCAACTGCACCAGTACTGGTGGTGCCCAGCACACAGTAGGGGCATCAGGGTGAGGGCATCTCATGAATATTATGCATCACACTAGGGGACCTTACTGCACAGTCACATGTTGCACAGTTCATGGAACTGGCATTGATCTGGAATGTGATTTAAAAGCTGGGCAGAGGAAGTGCTTATTCAATAAAGGATAGCATTGCCCTCCTATCAGGGGCACCTGATAAATAGTGCCTGGTAAGCCTGTGAAACTGAGCACATTAGAGTCTTCTGGAGTTCAATTTGGAATTGGGATGAGGTAGGAAAAATCTATGCTCATTGAATACAAAATGCAATTGTCAGTGCAGGAACTGAAGTATCTTCAGAAAATTATATTTAAGACTCTATTGTCATAGGCAGATTAGCTAATGCTTGATTTTAAGTATAGGCCTCTAATGCTATTACTCCTGGTTAGCTCTGCCTGGCAGGTAACCTTGTGGAACAAATGACTGCATTGCTTGAATAACATATTTGATCAAACAGGACAATTCTTTCAAAAATTGAGTTCTATGTGGCAATTTGAGGCCTGTAATCAGCAAATTAGATGATTACAGCAGGGATAAAAATAGTCTTCTAACAATGTCCAAGGTATAAATGTGATTTGAATTTCAAAATGCTGAACATGTGGTAGGAAAATGCTCGGTTGGGTAAATATGACTAGACATTATTAGATTTGATTTCTTTCCATCCCTGCTCTGAGCTAGAGCCTGATTTTACCCGAATAAAGTCCAATCTCATTTGTGTCTGAGTTAGAGGGTAGAAGTGTATCTTGCCACTATGCTCCAAATCTTAAAGGGCTCCAGAGCTTTTCAAGAAGTATATAAGGAACTTGTAAGTCAGTGTGATGATGACAGTAACTCTGGTGAGTGAATTCTGTGAGCTGGAGTGTGACATGAGGATGTGGTTTGCTCTACCACAATCCAGTCAGTCTTCATGGTTGGTTGTTAAGTTACTCCTGGTTTCTCCATCACAAGTTATTTCCACCAACACAAGTTAGACTAAGGGGCCCCATCACCTCCCTCGTCTGGGTCCTTCCTACTGACCATGTGCATGAGGGCATTTGTTCATGCAGGATGACCAGACCTGCTGTTTTCACCCAGATATTTTTGGAATCACCTGGCCTGTTTCTAGTTGAACTACAGAACAAAAATGACTTGGCAAATGGGTATATAGAGCCAATACAGAGCCAACAAGTGAGGGGCCAAAGTTTGTACTGACTACTTGCAAATGGAAGAAGCACCTTTGAGAGGGGAAACTTGATTTTATTAGGGGCTGTTAGGGTTTCTGGCAGAGCCACAGAAAATATTACTATAGATTTCACTTACCCTTTATTAGCACAGATGGTTAAGAGCTGCCTGTCAACAATGCCATTAAAAAGAAACCAATTTCCAGAAATGCAGCAATCTAACAATCTACATATAAGGCACTCTCATTTCAGTGAATTCAATCACATCCTGCAATATGAAGGCTTACCCAACGGTCTATGAATTATTTACCTCAAAGGTGCTTTCAAACCAGTGTTACCACACATTTGTCAAACCCTCAAAGTTACATAAAACTTTGAAAATGGAAATGTTTTCAATGTCATTTTTTCACATGGAAAATGCCAAATATAAATTAGGATTTTCCCAACAAGTCACTTAGAAATGATCACCATTAAAAATTCAGTGCTTTAAGCGTGAGCCTCTCTGAAACGGTGAAATAATTAGCAAGGAGTCCTATTTGACTAAATACCATTACATGTACATTTATAATGCATTTATTAGGAAAGCTATTAAAACGTGCCAGAACTATAGCATCACAATGTGAAAAGGAAGGGTCTCTCTCCAATGTCATATAAATATGGTACAGATCCAAACAGGCTGTTTTCCTTTCTACTACAGACTTCTGCAAAATGAGATAAAATGTCAAGTTGAAAATAAGTGGTATTTGTTCATTCACCTTCCATTTTATGAACCCACACATCCATACACCAAAGCAAGAATGAGCCTCCAGACTTGACAAGGCCACCATGTGGAGAACATTCAACAAGATATAATGTGGGCTGCACACATTAGGTCTTAAAGTGGGTGGTGACCCCCTCCATTGGCAAGGCACTTGGTGATTTCAGCACTGGTCAGGAAACAGACTGGACAGGAACAGCATGGTCTTAGGCTATATATGATTTTACTTTGCATTTTCTTCTTCTAAGAATACTTCTAGGCTACTGTGTTAGTTTGACAAATTCTCCAAACAAAGATTCTTTAAGATTTGGGTAAGAACCAAAATAATTACAGACTCTTTATGACTTTTGACCCATCCTAGGGAAGAAAAATGACCTAAACATTCTCTTGGATGCAGACATGACTTTGCTACATGACTGTAGCCAGCCTGGAACCCAGCCTGAGCAGCACTGTGCAGGCATGGTGGGAGACATGCCTAGTCAAAGCCTCCTTCCCAGCTCAGGGGGCCCCTGGGGAGACATGCAAAGCTGTACCTGAAGCTCACTTCAAAAGTTTTCTTTTAAATATATCTGCTTCAAAGACTGGAATTCAAAAAGCATGAAGCTAAGAGAACTTGATACAGTCACATTCAAGTTGACTTAAATTACCAGACATAGCTCATAAAACCAGCTGTCTCAAAGACAGTGTTATCTTTATTAAAAAATGGATAGACATAGCAGCACTTACAAAACGATAGTTCATAAAAGGCATTGTACATTGTCAACTGATAGTGTGAAAAGGGCAGGCCCCCGGCACAGCCGGTTGCAGACTCTGCATCACAACGTTCAAAACCACCTGTTCCGCTTAGCATGACACAATCCAGAACGCCCAAGGGGAGACCAACAGCAACATGGCACTCCTCAAATTCAAGCCTTTATTTGTGTGAATGAAAAGTCAATCAAGTCAAGTATCACCCTCCTTAGCAGCATCTGGAGCACTCACTGGTGTTCTGGAGGTGGCTGGTGTACTTGACCCACTTATTTAAAAAATCTAAGCATTCAATAAAAAACACTTCTCCCTGTCCAATGCCATCACAGAAACACTTCTGCTGTGGAAGAGACACGCTTTTCCATTTAAATATCTGTAAAAGCTAATGTACACCTCTGCTGCAGGGCACAGAAGACCATGTGGAGCAGGCACTTTGCACAACTGTCTTTGGTGGAGAATGCTGGTGTGGTCACTCTGTGGGGCCCTGCCCACTGCTCTGCTTCTTACTGCTCTGAGGCGGGGTGAGTACACCACTGGGGAGAGGAGAAATCCTATTTTGTTCAGACAATATGGCTTTCTTTGCTTGGGCTTTGTCCTGTTGATAAGAATAAAAGCAAGAAATGTTAAAATGAAAGAACATATCTTTTGGGCTTCACATACTACCTGCTTTTTTATATGGAGATGAATGAGGGAGAAAAATTGCAAAGAACCATCTAAAAGTCTCTGGTCAATATGATATTTAGATACATTACCTATTGACCACAATTTTTATTTTTTTCAGGGAATTAATTAAAAGAATTGGAATCTTTCTAGGATATCTGGAATCTGCCTGAAAGTGAGGAGGCTAAATAGGCAGTTTTAAGAATTTACCTGGGAAGCAAGGAAGAATACTGACCAGCAAGTCCAAGCTGTTTATGTGGGTCTGGATGTTGTGTGCATCTTCAGAAGGAACTCCCTGGAAGTGCTTCAGTTTGGAACTTCCTGTCTCCCTTATAACCATGGCAAATGGAACCATCCATTTGACACACTTCTCTATATCACACCACTGATACCCTGCAATGAAAATTAATTTCAGGCTCAAGCTGAGGCCAACAGTGTTTTTCAAGTTTAATACACTTTGTGAACAGACTGGAAAACTAACGTACCTGAAACCTTCTGCATCAATTCAGATGAAGAGAAATGATACAAGGCAGAAGCAGCAAGTACACCATAGGAAAATTCTAAGCAGCCAACATCCAGGACACAGAGATCTAAAAGCTACAAAGAAAAGAACTGAAGTGGATGGTCAACACACATCTCTTCTAGAGCTACTCAGTCTAGTGGTGGGGCAGGTAGCCCCACAGATAATGGAGCCACATACCTCTGCAATCTGTATGAAGATTTGCTGGGGATACCGAGGCAGGAGCACTTCATATAAATCATTGAGATATGCAACCTGCATGTACACATTCAGCCAGGACACAGTGGTCAGGGGACTTAAATGCCACTTAAGGGCCTACAGGAAAACACAGAGAAAAGAGACCCATGGTTGAAAAAAGAAAAGGACATCTCTGCTCCCTTTGACACTCTAAAGGAGTTCAAAATTAGCCATGTTCCATGCCACAGTGTGTCCAGCTGGAGAATACCAAGTCAGATGCAGTCAACACTGTGTGGAGAAGATATTACGTATGCATTTTAACAAGGACAGAAAAATAAAAACCTACCTTCATAATTATTAATTCCATGTTAAGAATTTCATCTACTGAACAAGCCCCATCTGTAACATAAGCAAACTGGTGCAACTTTGGAGGATAGATCTCCTAGGAGGAAATAAAAGGAAGATACCATTAGCAAAAAGCCAATCTCTAATAGTTCTAACTTATAACATACATCCGAAGTTATTCTATTTAGTATGCTGGCATGGGAAGAGAGGCAGAGGGTACCTTGATGGGATAAATACAGGAGATATTCCAGTGGTTCAAACATGTTGTGAAAAAATGAAACACCCACCCTCACCAATAAAAAAATAAGTAAAACTTTTACTCATTGGCTATTTTTGAAATTTTCACCTTTTCAAAACCTTTAGCAGCATGTTTGAAAGTTGGGCTCATCCACCCTTCTAATCACATCAAAATTCTAATCCTATAGGTCAAAGTTCAGGTTTTTTCACTTAAAGGAACAACATTAAGCTAAGCATTTTATATACACACTACTTCTCTTTCTTCCTGGTTAATTTCTAGCCTTTTTTTTTTGCATGTGTCATTAACGTAGAAGGCCTCAAATTAGAAAAGTTTAGACAAATAGTTGACCAGTTTCCCTCATCTCAGTGGAACTCATGAAACAGTATGTGCTTTATAACAAATATTTGAAAATTATTTACCTCAAGTTTGGCAGCAATAAATAAAGATGAAATCCCAATAAGCTGTAAAAGTGTCTTTACAACATCTTGTTGTGTTGCCATATACCGATCAAAGAAGTCCTGTGCCAAGTAAAATGTCTCTCTGTGAAGTTTATAGACTTCACACACCTGAAAAAAATACTAAGTTTTAGAACAGTTACTTGAGGAGAAAAGAAAAAGAACAAAAACTTGCCATGAGTTTTGGTGATGGACAAGATAACCAAACTGAGAGCAAGAACTTAGCTTTGCTGAAAAGGTGGTTACCTTGCTTGTCCCTAAACACGTGAACAACAGAGAACTGGAACTCAGATATGAAGATTAATTGTTCTGTGATCTATGTAATAGTAAAAGCAGATTTCATAGGTTGGGGAAGGAAGACATGCTCAGATGATGGTGAAAGCAGCATTTTCATGGAAAAACTATTAATTTTCTCAAAGAATGGAACCCTTTCTTTGTAAGTTTCATTGACTTGCAGAAAGAACTAACATATTTCTTCATGACCAGATAATATCAGTACAAAAGTTTACAAGCTGGAATGTACATTTATTTAAAGAGTACAAAATTTTAAAACACTGTTCATCTGTTAATCACAAGATGCAAATTTTTTTTTAAAAAAAGCATTAAACAAAAGACTCAGAAACCTTGGTTCTAACTTAGGCTCTCACTTGGACTAACTCATTTATCTCAGGTTATCTCAAACTATAAACCAAGATAGTATCTACATCTTGCCTACCTCACAGGACTGCTGTGAGGTATAGTGAAATAGTACACATGATGAAGTTGAAAAGGACCAGGGAAATACTAGACCTCAGTTCATCACCATCCTCAAATGTCTGATTATATTTGTTCCTGAACAGGACATCCCATAGCAGTGCAATTCAAAGGGTTAATAAGACTCAAGTTCACCTCCATTAACCAGTCCAGAAGAATCGCTCGCATTTTAGGCTGCAGAAGGGGGTGCCGCTGCATAAAGTGCTTATCCCTTAAGTATATCTTTTCCTTGTTTAGCATGATTTTCCAAACCTCCTCTCTATTCGCCCAGCTATAAAAAACAAAACCAAGAGAAAAAACAAAAGACAGGTGTCAGTATGCACCAATACCAATGAGGTGAGAGTGAGATCACAGAGCAAGAGATCTGGCACAGCCGATCAACTTACTTCAGTACAGGCAGTGGGGAGGCTCTGGATGGCATGAAACTCTGAGGCTCATTTGCAGAACTTGGGTATGCCAGCTCATCCTCTTCTTTGTCAGGTGTGGGAATCAAGGAGCAGGGGTTTTCACAGGCTGCATTACCGTCCCAAGGCTGTGAAAAAAAAAAGTTTTAAATGTTTGATGCACACCAGCTATTTTTATATCCACTGATTTGTAGAATAGCCCATAAAACAGAAAATATCTTCACACTGGAGAGTAAGCTCCAGGCCTACATAAATATTCTGGCCTAAACTGAGATGAAGATGGCATAGATATGTAAAAGCCACAGTAATGACCACCTTACATTTCATTTCTGTCATTAGCTTTAGTCTATGCAGTAAATACCTAGGAGAACTACCAAGTCAGTAGCATTTTATCCTCTCTATCATCACCCTTCTTATGAGGTGCTTGAGAAGCAAAATGGACCAGGAGTAAGAAAAAATGCAGTTATTACACTACCAAAAACTAAAAATGAATACAAACCCATTTGCAGCTCAGTAAGATACTGGGCATGACTTCTGAAGTGTGTTGTAGTTATTTAATCAAAATTCAAAGGTATGGTTTTTAACAGGGACAACTGAACTACTACCTTTTCTTACAAGTGAAAGAATTTTCAATTCAAGTATTTATGTAAACACTCCACATTCACAAGTATAAAAGATAAAAAATGCAAACTGGTTGCCATCTATATTTAAAGTCTCCCATTTTAAAACAAAGTCCACCAAATGTGACATCTTCCTTTAGTTGCTGGGAAGGACTAGCCAAATAAATTACATAATGGGAACCTTCTGTTTTTCTTAAAACAAAACAGAAAGAGTATCTGCCTAGTTAAACCCCAATCAAGCAATGGTGACTGAACATACTGGAAGGCCTGTGGAGAAAGAGCCTAGATACTCCTGAAGACTTTTTTGAATACCACCCCACAAGCTTTGCACAGGGTAACTCAAATAACTGACACATGAACAAGCCACCAAAGCAATATGCTTTTCTTTTAAAGATTCCAGATATTTAGTTTTATTCAATTTTCAATATTTGGAAAAACACTAAGGTCATCTTGCCCTTTAGAAAATTTTCTTTTTAAAGTTACTGTTTATCATCCTAACTCTAAAAAGAAGTCTATGATTGATTCCAAAAATCATAAAATAGTGATTTGTTGAAGATATGGCAAGTAACAATCCCACCAGCATGGAATCCCTGTGAAAATCTGAGACTCCTGGCATTTTTTTAAAGCAGATCATTAATGCTGACTAAATAAAGAAGAAAAGAGACAACTAAGATGACTGTACCTGAACTGGAAATGCGGGCTCTAAGTGTGAGCCTAGAAGACGTGGTACAGAGTGGCTGTCACAGCACACCGGCTACTTTCAGAAGAAGCTAGGGCACTTTCGGTGTACTAAGAAGAACAAAGCAGGATAAAGCCCTTGTACACACAATGTGCAAGAACTGGGCATGCAAATTAACCACGAGAGCTCTTGACAACAGCTGTTCAAGAAAGGCAACCTTCTCTTCCAGTTCCATTATCATGGGCTGGTAGCATTACCTTAACTCAAAAAGGCTCACATTACAACTGCTTCAAGTTGCTCTTCATTCAAGAATGAACTCTAGTTTTGAAGGCAGAGGCTGGGTGCCACCCTCTACAGCCAGATGGCTGAAATAGTTGAGAGCAGGCCTTTGCAGATAAAGTGATAGCAGTTCCCCACCTGTAGTTCACAGACAAATTGGGTGAACCACAAGCAGACATATGTGATTGATTCTGAGTTGGCCTTTTTAGGAACCAGTATATGAAGCAAAATAATGTCTTTCAACTTGAGTATTAACATGTTTCAAAGGAAGAAAGATCAGTCTGACTTTAGGAAGGAATGTGAGAATAGCAAGAGACCAATTTTGACTATTCCTAACCACCCCCTGACTCTTTATGCCACTTTTAATTGAGAATATAACTATGTTATGCAAAATTACATTCTGAGAACTAATAGAAAAGTCCAGGATTCCCCGTCAATGAAAAAGTAAGGTCTCATGCAAAAAGTAAACAACAAAATGGGTATGTTAAATAGACTTTAGATAAAAGAGTATTCTTTTCATTAAGAAAGGCCTAAGGTAAGAATAAAAGGTTCCATGTGGTCTTGATGAAGCAGTTACACAGAGTATAGCATGACAGCTACAGGGAGCCCAAGGCTGTCATACAAAATTATTTGTATTTAATAGGCAAACAGGTTGTGTTACTCCAAAATTTTAACTTCATGAATATACACAGAAAAATAAGGAGAGACATTAATTGCTCCACAAATAGATGGATAGTATTCAAGCTGTCTACTCTACAAAAATGTGCAGAAATCTGTTGTCATTAATCTCTAGACAGCCATGAAAATGCCTTCTAGTGGGAAATGACATGCCTATTCATATATCACAGCTACCAATGCTCTGCAGTCTTGGGATAGGGCCATAGCCCCATCTTGGGCACCTGAGGCACTGCTCAGGTTACCTTTGACAACAGAAACTAATCTAAAACTCCAAGAACTTAGTATGACGGCTTCGCTTCATCCTAGGTAGGAAATTTCAATTCAAAACACAACGGGAAAATAAACAATCTTGAATTTCACAAAACAGAGATCCATTTTCTAATACCCACAAAAATCACCTTGCTTCTTGTTTGTATGGTTTTTGTTTTCTAAGGGGAGAAAAAAACCCACTTAGGATGTAGTATCTTATTTTCTTTCCTAAACGGAAGTATTTTTTCTTCTAATAGGGAAAGAAATCATCAAACCCTTGTTCAATATTCAGTGGAACTTCCTATTCTAGCTACTAGGGTCTTACATGTGACAACTGCTGTTGCAAACAATGTGGCCCATCCACTACTTTGAAGCCCTTCACTCTTCACCCAGCTGCTATGGTTATTGTTCATGGCTCCTACAAAGTGATATATTGCCCTTTGCTAACCTGTCTGGGACCACTGTCCTTAGCTCAAATACCATTATTACTGCTCAGCTTTTATCTGTGATAGGGTCAGAAGGCCTGACAAGCTAGTCTGAAGATAGGCTGCTTCCCCTATTGGAGCCATAACTACAGTCCCCAGCCATTTCTGGAGGTACAGAGATAATACAAGCCTTTTCTGCTATGAACTTCTGATATTATAATGATATCACAAGCATGCAGGAAATTTGGCAGGAACGCTATAATGGAGGAGCAAGAGAAATGGACTAGTCAACTTAAAAAATGTATTGAGACACATATCATTACACAGAATTCCACTAATACTCTGGCCAAGGTGAGGTCAAGCCCCAGACAACAGTGATCACTGTATGTAATTGCTGGATGGACTGGAAGATCTTCCAGAAAGCGGAGGAAAGTTTGAAACCTGGGAGAGAGTGGGAGGGGGAAGGGAGGTCCTTAAGCACCATGATGAAAAAACACAAGTATGGATAGGGGGAAATTCTTTGCTTATGAACACACACAAACCCTCATCATCATAGTAACCCAAAGAACTGTGTGTCAGGGGCACTTCGCTCTAGGTCACCAGCCTAGAGAAAAGGCTATAGGACAGACTCTGCCTCTGACCTGTACAGGACTCTGCATACCTTCTTTCTCTGAGTATCAGTTTCTTCAAGGGCAAAAGTAGAGGACTGAGTTATTTGATGTCCATTCTGGTTCTTGCAGACATCAGTGCATATTTGTAATCTCAGGGGTGTGGGTCAGGAACACAAGACCCTTCTGGAATTCCAAAGCTGGCAGAGGTCAGTGCCCACTGACAGGCACAGTGCTCAGCCATATGGACTATGGTCATAGTTAGAGAAAAAGCCTTCAGCAGGAGGCAAGGGAGTATGAGACTCAATCTGACCCACAAAGAGCAGAAGGCCCTTCCCCTGGGCCCGATCAGCAAGTGTACCTACCTGACTGCCACACTGGCTTCTCACAGTCCTGGCAATTTTGGCAATTTCTTCATCTGGATCCTGCAAAAACTGACATAAAACAATCCCCACCCACCAAGGAAACACACCAAATAGCCCACAGACAAAAACACAGAGAGAGAAGAAAAAGACAGTTGGTTAGATTATGAGCACCGTCACTGAAAACGCACCCTCTTAACCCCCTCTCAGTAGTATGTGGGCAGAGCACTGTCTGGTACCCAGGTATTACGGTGTGGGGGGAATCCTCCCCCACCTGTCTCCTTTGTACTCACAACGGCCACATTTGCCTTCCTTTTCCTGGAGCGAACAGAGACATCAGTGCCACATTCCTCTTTCATGGTGCCCTGTTCCTTCGCATCCCTGCACAGCCGAATGGCACAGAGGTGAGGGTGAGTTCTCCCCAAATCTTGGCTCGCCCCTCCCCCACCGCTGCACACCTCTCCTCTGAAGCCGCAGGCCACTCACCTCTCCCTCCTCTCTCTCGGCATGGCGCAGGGCGTGGGATCAGACCGCAGGCCTGGGGGACGAAGCGGGCAGTGGGGCAAGGGGGGCAGGCGGAGGGGTCCAGGGCCCCCGGCCTGCCCCGGACACCCCTCCCCCTCCTGCGCGGGCGGCGGCGGCGGGAGCCTCCCGGGCCAGTCGGGAAAATGGCCGATAGGCCCGGGGTGGCCTGTCACCCGCGGCGCCTCCGACATCCCGCGATGCCGGGTCCGAACCCGGGGTGGGGGGAGGCTCGGACATCCCCGAAACTCCCGCCGGCCCATCGCCCCCCTCCGAGGCCGGGCTGCCTCAGCCTCCCCCTCAACATCTCCCCCTAGATTGTCTCTGAGCCACCCTATCGGGGCACCCCGCGCTGACGCCCTTGGAGACCCGGCGACTCGGCTTCGCCCCACCCCCACCCCACCCCGGCCCGGCCGGGTGCCCTAGGAGTCTCGCCGCCCCCCGTCCCGCAGCCCGTGGCGGCGCCCTCACCCGAAGCCGTCTCCGCGGCAGGTAGGCGGCACGAGCCGAGGCCGGAGGCAGCCGGTAGAGCGAGCGAGAGGCCGGGAGGCAGGAGGCGGGAGGCGGCGGCGGGCCGAGCGCGCGGCGGTGGCGGGATCCGCGCCTGCCCCCTACACCGCGCTGGCGGCCGAGCCGGCTGCTCCTGCGCCCGGCTAAGAGCGGGACATTTAAAAATCCCTGCGCGCGGAACCGGCCCCCGGCCCGCCCTCGCGCCCTCCCGCCACCCTCCGCCCCGCCCCGGTCGGCTGCGAGCCCCTCAGCGGCTGCTCCGGGGCCCAGGCCCGCCCAACAGCCGCCCTCGGGACCGCCCCGCCGCGGCGCCGGCCGGCCAGGGAGCTGGGGGCCGCAGGGGCGGGGCTAAGTGACAGGGCCTGCGCGCCGGAGGGGCGGGCCGAGCCGTGGCGGGGCCTGCGCGGCCGGAGCCCGCGCGGGGCGGGACGCGGGAGGCCGGCTGGCGCGCGCGGGGCGGGGTGGGGCCGCGCCGGGCGCCGGGCGTTCTGGCGCGAGCGCAGGGAGGGGCGGGTCGCGGGGCTCCAGGGGCGGGGCCGAGCAGCGCCGGAGCGGCAAAAAGCCGCGTGGCCTGCGAGGGTGGAATGTAAACACCCCGGGTGGCGAGGGTCCGGGTCCCCGCAGGGGTGCAGCAGCGGTCTGGACAGGAGGACCCGCTGTCCCTCGGAAGCCACGCGCGCGCACTATCCCACCTTGCACGTCCTCCCGGCCCCTGAGACGCAGGGTTCCGGGCCATGAGTCAGGGCGGGGATGCGCATGTGCCCAAGGTCACAGCGCCTGGTCGCAGGGCCTAGAACCCGGGCCTTTGCCCGAAGGGTCCGAGGCCCCTTAGATCTCCTGGAGAACAGCTTTTATTCTGCGACGCACATCCATCCATCCAAGCATTCATTCATTCATTCAGGTAATAGTTGAGCACCTTGCAGGTGTGCCCCTCTACCACAAGCTCTTCCCTGAGCGTCAGAAAACCTTTCTGACCCTCAGATTCCATGCAGCCGTCTAGCTTAAAGCTTTATGCGTGTCTCCCCTCAGCCTTAGGATCAAAGGTACGCTCCCTACACTGACTCACCGGGCTCCACATGAACTGTCTCTGGCCAGATCTCAGACCGTCCCCTTCAACTCCTCCCCTCACAGCACCTCCCTCTACCGTCTGTCCTTTCTCATCTTGGGGACTTGGAGCTTGTTCCCTGCTCTGGCTCGCTGAGGCAGCTCATCTTTCGGGAGAACTTCAAGGTCTTCAGTAACCCCTTCATCTAGAGCACCCCTCTCCCCAGAGTTCTTCCACCTCATTGTCCTGCTGTGCTTTCTTCACAGTACTTGCCCCTGTAAGTCTCCAGCACCTTTGCTTTCCTGCTTGGTGTTTGTTGTCCCTCTTTCTACCTTGTCTGTCTTGCTCACTGCTGTGAGCATAGTGCCTGGAGAAAGGGAGACACTTAAATTGTGTTTGTGAATGAATGCTTGAAAACTCTATACTGACCAAGACCTTGTGAAGCTTACAAGCTAGTGAGAGAGACAGTGCCTTCTGTTCTAAACTTCTGGAAGAAGCATGTAACAGGGATTCTAAACACTTCCAAGGGCTTTTCTGATTTATAGTCTCAATCTGGTTCGCTGCTCCAGGGATTGTCTGCTTGAAGTTAGAACTAGGTCTTTTGTCATCCCCAGAGGTCCATGCTAGGAGATTGTTGACCTTCCAGGGACTCTGAGATCATCTGCTGAGATGACTTGCTCAGATTGGCTTAGGTAGTCATGGAACCCTGGCTCCTGAACTCCCAACCCTGTACCAGTTAGTAATAACATAAACAGCATTTCCAAAATGGCAGCCTTGGGCTAAATTCTTCAAAGTGTTATCTCAGTTAAATTTCACAATAATCCTATGATGTTGCTTGTCCTATTTCATGGATGGCAGCTATCTGATTCTTAGGGTCATTGTGAGGATGAAGTGAGATTTTGCAGATGAATCAGCAGACTGAGTGGCACATAATAAATGCCCAGTAAATCGTAGCTATTATAGCAATAATAGACAAGACAGAGTTTTCCTCAGTAGTTGCAGCAATTTATACTCCTACCAGAAAAGAATGAAAGTTCCAGATGTACCATCTCCTAACTGACATGTTCATCGTAAAGTGGATAAATTTTGGTATAGTCTTTCAATGGAATACTACACAACAATAAAAGGGGTAAACTGCTGAAGCATGAGCAACATGAATGAATCTCACAGACATAAAGGTGAGCACAAGAGACCATACATTTAAAAAAGTATTACTGTGTGATTCCACTTATTTGAAGTTTAAGAAAAAGCAAAACTATGGTGACAGCAGAACAGTAGTTACCTCTTGGGGATAATGACTGGGAGGGGAATATACATTTTTATATCTTGACTGAGTCTCTGAGTGGTGGTTACATGGCTGCATACATACATAAAAACTCATTGAGCTCTATATGCTTATGATTTGTGCACTTTACTGAATATGCTATGCTTCAATAAACAATAAAATAATTTTAATTTAAAAGCAAGATTTTAATAACCCCTGCCCACTTGGGAGCTTCCAGTTTGGAAGATAGGCATAGAGGAGACATGTAGATTAGCAATCACAGTACAGCATGACTAAGGGCTGGGTGGGAAAATTCTGGGGGCTATGACTTCACATACAGTGGTGGTAGGGAGGCATCCAAACTGCTACTCTTGGATGCCAAGGAAGCAGCATGGAGGAAGCAGCATTTAGGCTGCAGGGATGAATGAGTTTGACAGAGGCAATAGAAAAGATATGTCTGAGGCAGTGGAACAGTCTGCACAATAGCTTGGAGTCTTTAGAAGGTGCTGATGGCCACTCACCTGGGGTAGCTCACCTTTGGCTCTTTGAGTCCATTTTGTTCTGTGTCTGCATCAGGTTCAGAGTGTCCAAGCTTAAGCTCAGCCTTATGCAAGATGGTGGGTTGGACTGGAGGTGGCAAGCCAGCTGCTGTGTAGTGTGGGCAGCACCTTCCCTCTGCCATGACATTTTGGGAAAGTTCTTTAACCTCTTGGTGCCTCAATTTCGAATCTGTAAAATGGTGATGATTCTCATTATCCCAACCTCCAGGGTTGCTGTAAGGAGTAAATGTGTTAATAACCATAATGCATTTGCAATAGTATCTAGCACATAGTAAGTGTCCAATACGTATTAACAACTACTACTATTCATAAGGAAATCTGGGGCTATTTGCTTAGCTTCATACATGGTTCAGGCCCTGATGATGGTGGACGGGTAAGGACAGGAACCCAGAAACAAGGATTAAGGAGAAGTAAGGCCATGGGGACTGCAAGGGGGAAGTCCTGCCCAGATAGGATTCCTTAACCTGGGACCCCCCAGACAGCCTTCAGGGGTCCAGAAACTGCCTGCTGACAGTGTTGGCCTAACATGTGCACTTTTCTGAGCAGCTGATGCAGTAACTTTTACCAGCTCCTTAAAGGCACCTAACAAAGATATGGAGCATTGGCAAAGGTTGATGAGGAATGACATGGGCTCTGTGGCTGCCTGGCTAAACCAAAGTTTGTGTGTGTTGGGGTGAGGGGAGTCTTGTGAGGTGACATGCAGGCATACCAAAAGAAGAGGGGTTAAACTGGCTATACCAGTGTTGGGGGTGGGAAGCCAGGTAGGATGAACAGGACCCAGTACCAGAGAATCTGAGTGTGCGAAGGCCCTGGAGCCTTGGCTCCTGTCCTCTACAGGCCAGCCAGGTCAGCCAGAGTCAAGGGCCTCAGTCCATGCTCACAGTCTTAGTTATTGGTCAGATCAGGTTCACATTGCTTTGCCTCCAAATGGGGAAGACTGGCAAACCAGTGGGTGGTCCCAGCCCTGGCCTAAGCTTCTGACACTGGGGAGCAAGTCCAGTCAACACTTCTTTAGACAGAAGGCTGTGATCAGTTAAAAAACTCCAGTGAAAATTAAAAATGACCTTTAAACTTTGTATGTGATCGAGCAATTATGGCAGCTGACATTTATGGATTCTGTGCTAAGCTCAGGGTTGCCAGAAACAGACTAATTTGAAAACACTTCAAGGAGTGGGAATGTGTGACCAGGTTGGAGGAGGGGGAGTCAGTTATGCAGCAGCAAGCCGCCCCAGACATGGCTAAGACACAAGAGTGCTTTGTTCTGTATCTGACATTTGTATCCCCAGTTTTCACTGAAATCTCATTTTGGGTTTCTGAAGAGAGGCAAAGCTGCAAGAAATAGGCAGGGGCTTGGAGAGAGAAGGTTTTTGCACCACCCTTCTGTCCCTTCTGGTCAGGGGCTCTTTCCTTGAACCATCAACCTCTGTACTTTAATGGGGGCGGTGTTAGCCGATCAGAGCACCACATTCCTGACCATGTGACTGGTTCAGGGTAGGCGCATGACCCAAGCTGGGCCAATGAAAAACCTGTGAAATTCCCAAGCTGACAGGAAGTATTCCTGGAACTAGGAGACCATCTTGTCACTCAGCATGATCCTCCTTAAAGGGAAGTCTTGCTGGGTGGAGCAGGGCCATAGGTGAGACCAAGAGGTTGGGATCCTAAATCCAATCAAACCAAAGACCAGATTACTGGGAACTTTCAGAGGCTGTAGCCAATTAATTTTCATGTATTTTAGTCAGTTGGGGTTGGATTTCTCATAACTTGCAACCGAAAGAGGCATGGATGAGTGAAAGGGTGGTCTAAGGGACTCCTACCAGGAGTCCCTTAGATCCGTGTGCGTTGTTCTCCATGAGGTCTGTAAGTCCACGCTGGATTGCTAGTCGGTACACAGTTCTGGGAGTGCCAGGCCAGGTCACTGTCTCAGTTCCCCAGGAATCCTGACTTCCTGGCAGCATCCTTCAGTCACTCATGTCAGTCGAATAGGAGTCCACTTAGTAATCAGCCTGGCAGCCCCTGTGTGCTTGCCCCCAGTCAAGTACTAAAGCGCCTGGGGTGGGGACTGGCTTGACCCTGCCCACCAGGAGCTCCCAAGCATGCCTCACACCTTCTGGTGGCAAGTGGACACCAACCTAGCAGATCTCACTCCAAACATGACTGGACAGAGGTCACAAACTGATGCTGGTGGCCCACAGAATATTAGCAAAAAGTGGAATTCCGGTACACATGAGGGTTTCCGACTTGTTGAGCAAGAGGATGGTTTGGCAGAGTTGAACCCACATCTGTGCAGGGTGGCAGCAGGCAGCTCTTGGGGGGTGGGAGGCAGCTTCACCCTATGTCTTTACTCCTTTAAGAGTTTCCACCTGGTCACTGTAGTTGTCTGACCTCGATACCCCACCTAGGAATCCAGAGCTGACCTAGAGCCTGCATAGTGGGGTCTTGGGTGAGGGGGAATCAGGGTTAATTAAACAAGAATGAGAGAAGGACGAAGGCATTAGGGGCAGAAGGTAGACTGGGACTAAGCCAAGCCCAGCAGAGGGTTTGGACAGCCGGGTTTGCTGAATAAATAAGTGGGTGGATGAATGGATAAGGGCAGAGGTGAGAAGTATAGAAAGACTATTCCAGATGGTGACAGGAAGCTGAGGAGTTGGGTACATCGAGTGGAGGGGGTGCATTCTTTTGCTGAGGCCCAGGTTGGGCTGGTATCAGGGTCACAGAGGGCTCAGCACAAGGATCCACCATGCTCAAGGCCAGGGTTTCCCCACTTCCCACCATCCCACTCTCCCTTCCCTTCTGTCTGAGAGCCCTTCCACCTTCAATGTTGCATTATGAATTATATTTCCTACTGAAATCTGTTTGTTTGAAATGGAAAATCTACTATCCCTCAGTGGAAAGCTAGCATCACCAGCCACAAAGAGGAAGGAAGCATCAAAGTCTTTATAACTATAGACAGGACAATACGAGGCAGGCCCTGAGCCCTAGGCCTGATCTTGCTCTGTTTAAAACAAGAGGGTGATGGCATGATCCTTCTTATATGAGGCACTTGGGGAGTCAGAGTCACAGAGACAGAAAGCAGAAGAGTGACTTCCAGGGGCTTGGGAAGGGAACGGGAGTTAGGGATCAATGCTTACCGAGTTTCAGTTTTACAAGATGAGAAAGTTGTGAGGCTAGATGGTCATGATAGCTGCACAACAGTGTGACTACATAACACTGAATTAAAAATGATAAAGACAGTAAGTTTTATGTGTATTTTACCACAACTTTTAAAAAAGGGAGATGAGCACATATTAGGGAGGTGTCAGAGTCTTCTTAGCTTCAAACTGAGACTTTCTCCTTGATTAAGCAGAACATGTGAAAGAGCATTAAAAGGGGAATAGCTTGCTCACCGTGTGATGTAAAATTCATGTCAAACTGTGGTCAGACTAAGGAAAGGGAAGAAAATAGGCAGGGCTAGAGGAAGGCCAGAGGAGGGAGAGCCCCTCTGCCATGGGGGCATGTGGCATGTGTCCTGTCAGAGGTGGCCCCCTGGGCCAGCACTGAAGAGAAGGAACTGGGAGGTCTGGGTCCCAGCTGCAGTGTCCCTGTCTCAGTGTGACTGGGGAAGGCACTGCGCATCCCAGCACCGTGGTCTCCTTCTCTGGCCAAGAGGGTGATAAAGAGAATGGGTGTGAGGCTGAAGGATGGTTGGTGTGGCAGAGCACTTGGGTGGGTTCAGTGCACATGGTTGGGGGTAACAGATGTTTTTGTGTTTTCAGGGTCTGTTCTCTGGCACCAACAAGGAGTCCCCTAGGTTTGCTGTGATCAGTTTTTGGTGAAGGAATCGATGAGCTCAGTCCCAGTGTTTGGGACAGTTGATCTTGTTCCCAGTTTTCACATCCTTCATGATGCTGGGTAAGACAGAAGTTGGTAGTTATGCCCTTTTCCTGGGCCTACAAGGTGCCTTGCATGCATTTGGTGCTCAGTAAGTGTCCACTGAATGGTTACAGGGATGAATTCTGTTCTAGGGGCATGAAGCTAGAACCAAGTGTCCTGCTCTCAGGAGGCTCACCCCCAGTAGCAGAGAAACAGCCCACCTGTCATTGCAAAACAGCAAGAGAAATGCAAGGGAGGCGCCACCTGGCAGCAGGTGTCCTGATCCACTTAGGGAGGGGAGAGAAGTAGAAAATGGGGTCACTGAAACTGCCTCTGTCAGGGTCACCACTGCCCTCCATCCACCAACTGAAAGGGCACTTTCTGGGCCTCATTCCACTGCCCTCTCAGGAGATCTGGGCACGGCGGCCCACTGCCTCCTCCTGAGGGCACCCCAGTGTTCTGCTGCTCTCCTGCTCCCACAGAGCCTTTCTCCTGCACCTCCTCTATCTAAGTGATGGAGTTATTCTCCAAATGCTCCCTCCCCGGTGCTCTCACTGCCTCCAGCCCCCATCTCTGCCCTGACCTCTTAACCTCCTCACCTGCCAGTCTCCCAGCCTCTCAGTGTAAGATGCATGAAGGTGGGCTCTGGATTGCCCCACCCCATCCCTCTTGCCATCCCATCTGGTGCCACTGTTCACTCAGTCACTCGAGCCCCGAACCTGGCATACAACTGTGGTTTTTCCCTCTACCATCTTCTGCACTGCATGCACCAGCAAGCCCAGTGGCTCTCTGCCCCCCAAATATTTCTAGTCTGTCTACTTATCCCCTTCCCTGTCCCATCCTTGAGGGAGCCACTGTCTGCTACCTGGATGGCCTCACTGCCTTCTGAACTGCTTTGTCACCATCTGTGACTCTTCCCCACTATAATACCTTTGTCACCAAACAGCTAGAGTCATCTCTTTTTTCAAAAAAAAAATTTACTTCTGTGAATCCGATCAAACCTACCTTTTCTGAAAACCATTTGACAGCTTCCCACTGATTGCAGAATAAGGTCATGTTGCACTAGCACCAGGCCCTGCTTGACTCGGTTCCTGCTACGGCCCTCTCGTCCTCAGTCCTGGCCCTGTCCCCACCTCTCCCTCTACTCCAGCCAGGCAGGCTCACTTCTCCGTCCTCTCATGTGCCAGGCACTGGGCTTCTGTGGTGTGATTGCACCTGTTCTGTGCCTGCTCCTCCTCCTCCCCCAGCTTTCTCAGTGAGGCTCCTGCTGCCTCCAGACCCCTCCTCGTCCAGCCACACTATCTCTACCAGGTTGTCTCCATCTCAGGTCTTTCCTGGTAAATATTCTGTTAGCATCCTGTTTTGTTTTTTTTTAACTTCAGAAATTTCAAACTTACAAGTAGAGTGATGATAGTACAATGAACCCTCATACACTCCTCCTAAAGATTTAATAATTAAGGTTTTATCATTTTTGCTTCATCAAGACAGCACCTTTTTTCCTTTGCTGAAGTATTTTAAAGCAAATTCCAAATGTTATGTCATTGCACTTCTACCTGAGTACACATCTCTAAAAAGTATGGCCATTTTCTTACAAGCACAGTGTTAAGAACATCTAACAAACTGAACAATTCTTGGTATCATTTAATACTCAATCTAAAATCAGATTTCCTGGTTATTTCAATTACGTCTTTTAACTATGGCATGAAGCACAACCTAAAGAGGACCACATGCCACGTCAAGTTACTGTGTCCTTTGCTCTTTTCTCTCTAGATACAGCAGCCCCTTCTTTTCCACTTTTGCTGCTGAAGCAGGTCAGTTTCCTACAGAATCATTTCACATTCTGGATTTGTCTGTTTGCTTCTCCATGGAGCCATTTCTTGTCCCTCTCTCCTAGTATTTACTTCTGTGAATCCGATCCAACCTACCTTGTATTCCCTGTAGATGGAAGCCAGCTTTCACAGCCAAGGAAATCATGTCTGTGGGTGATGCTGTGTGCCCCGTGGGTCATCGCCTTCGGAGGCCCGCAGTGCCTGACTGTCCCCTTTCATGACGCTGAGACTGAGCAGCGGGCTCAGGTGGCAACAGCCTCATCCTTCCATCATACGGTTCCCGCTCAGCCCCTCACCTAATATTTTCACCCACTGATCATGGTTTCCTAAATTAGTTATTTGATGGGAGTTTTCTAAGTGGGGATTTTCTATTTCCTTCGTTCTTCCAAATCAGGGGCACACCTATGGAGGAGCGGTGGGCGGAGCAGTTCCAGCTTGATGCAGGCAATAAGGGGGGATTCAAAAGTAAAGAACTCTGAAAAATAATGAATGAAATAGACTCAAACTCCTTCGATCATCACTGTGCTCTTGCCATTCTCAACGCTGGCAGGGATGGGGTGCTGCTCCTCACGGGGACAGAGCGCTCCCTCTCCACACTACCCCCCGGGGCACACCGCTGCTCTGAATTTACTCACTGGAGTCTTCTGTAAAGAAATTTTCATATCAACTAGGGCTATTTGGTTGCTCTGAAATACAGCTCATATGGTGGAATAAATGCTTAATTCTCTCCCTTTAATTAAGCCCCATATTTTTATTCTTCTTAGCACTTGAAACATTTTGTAATTGTGTGTTTGTTTACTCATTTAGGCTCCTTCTTCCTTCAGAAAGAAGCTGCACAAAGACACATGGGAGGCACTAGGCATTCAGACATTTGAGTGAAAGATTCATGAATGTAGGCTGGGGCAGGGTGCAGGGGTGGTGAGCAGGCAGTGGCAGAAGCAGGATAGGCAGAGTAGACCCAGCGGCTGGAGACGATGTGGCACAACCTGAAAGCGCAGCTGTCGGTGTGTCTGGGGCCTGGTATGTGGTGGGAAGGGGGCACACGGAGGCTGAGCGGGCCCCAGGGCAGGAGCCCCTTCTCTGTCATGCTTTGTGAGAAGCCGGACTTCATCCTGGGTGCCCTGGGGCCATAAGATCTCTGTGCCCCCTGCCCTGCCCCATGACATCTTAGATGAGCCTGCTCCTGCTAGGGAAGCTGAAGCAGGCACTGCTGGAGACTTGACTACAGTCTAAGTTAGCACTCGCCTCCCTCCCTCTTTCTCTAATTGCTCTGTTTTCCTTCCACTTCACAAGTTTTGGCTAGTAACACCAAAGTCTGCTTTATATACATATAGATAGTTAGCAAACACAAAATGTGTGTGTAAGCTATGTTCTATCTTTATGTTATTAACACACAAAAGCAGGAAAGTTCCAAGTTAGAGCATCTGCAATTCAGCCCAGTGTAACAAGCCATATGGTGAAAACAAGAAACGGACGACAACAGCAGCGGGTCCTCCCAGCTTTCATCTGAAGAGCTTCCTCAGGGAACAAGGGCCACAGGCTCCTCCTGCCCCGCCCATCCGAGCCGAGGCTGGCCAGCTTTCATTTATTTGCTCATTCATTCATTATTCTTTCATTGAATTTCTATCATGGGCCAAACACCATTCCCTCACCAGCATAGGGGAACCAAGACAGGTAGAGATCTGTCCTCAGGATGGGAGAGGGGCTCAGGGCATAAGTAAACCAGCCTGCCAAAGAGATGAGATGGGCGCCCCCAGTGATGAGAATGCCTGAAGAAGTAACTGGGTGATGAGAGAGTAAGCAGAGCAGAGGCATCTCTCTTCAGATAAGGGGGTTTCAAGAAAGCCTTTCTCAAGATGAGTCGTTTGAGCTGACCTGAATTCAGCAAGAAGAGCTGTGGGGAAAGTATCTCAGGCAAGGGGAACAGTATGTGCAAAGGCCCAGAGATGGGAACGAATTTAGTATTTTAATGGAACAGCAAGAAGGCTGGAGTACAGTGGGGGAGGGATTGTTGGGTGAGATAAGGTAGAGGAGGGAAAGGCAGGCAGGGCGGGTCCTTGGGGTTTTTACAATGTAGTCGGGAGTTTAGATTTTACTCTAATGTTATTAGACACTGTTGAAGGGCTTTAAGTAGGAGAGTGAGTCATTTGTTGATACGTTGAAAGATCACTCTGCTGCTGAGGGGAGTGGATCACCCTGCAGGGATCAGGCAAATTCTGGAGGCATAGAGACCAGAGGCCCAAGTCAGGCAAGATGGCAGCTTGGCCAAAGTTAGAGCAAGTGGAATATACACAGAGGTCAGATATGTTTGCAAATAGATTGAGAGTGGGCTGCCCAATGCCTGCTTAGGGAGTGACCGGTGGCCTCAGGGCCCATGGAAGCTGATAAGGTCAAGGCAGGGGTAGCTAGGCAAAGCGTGATATGAGCGTCCCTGCTCTCTGCAGGTGACATGCTCCATCTGTGTCACTCCAAGTGGCAGGCCTAGTGTTCTTTCCTGTCCCATTACCTCCATGGTCATAAGCATAGTGGCATGTCACCACCCTTCTTCTGCCACGTGAAGTCTAGAATGAGAAAGTAACTGCCTTAAACTACACAATGATAAGAGGCACTTCTTGATTATTGCTTTAGATGCACCGTCTCAGCAAGTACAAGGCACCGTGCGTATACTCTGCTCAACCATCTGATGCTGGTGGAACTGTTAGCCTCACTTCACATCAGGACACAGCCACAGAGAGGTCACTGTGGCTCTTGTAGTCACCAGTTAGGACATGATAGAGCACAGGTATATGTTCTGAAAGCAGGAATAGAATTCTTTGGAACCTTATCTGAACTGGGGAGGAGGGAGGTGGGAGGAGGTCAAGGATGATTCCCCTGAGGAGTTAATATTTGAGCTGAGCAGTAAGAGATGAGGAGTCGATGGAGAAGGAAAGTGCTCAAGTGACCAGAAGGGCATGGAAGGGGCCCTGAGGTTGGTGAGGCCCAGGCTTATTTGAGGAACTGGAGGTGGGGCACTGGGATGCTGAATCTAGGGGTGCATGCATGGGAGTACTTCCTCCTTCGAGAGCCACTGGAGGCAATCAGAGGTGCACCTGAGAAAGACTCCTCGAGCTGCCAAGTGGCGACCCTGCTTCTGGGGAAGCCAGGGGCTACAGTCTACCCAGTCATCAAGGAGAGGATGGCAGGGCCTGGCAGGAAGTGGCCAGATTCCGCGCTGTTTGGAGTAAGATCAACTTGGCTTGGGTGGATTTGCTGTGGGGAGCAAGGGTCTGGGCAAGGTCCAGAGACCCTGAGTCCCTGGCCTGCAGACTAGACTCTAATACATCCTGCACTAGGAGAACCTGGGACTCTCAAGGTCTTGGGAAGCAACACAAAGGCAAAAGTGACATTTTTTCTCTTTGACTTTTATATATCAAATATATCAAAACATCAAAAGAATGGTGTAATAAATACCTGTTAACTTCCACCTAGAATCACCAGTTGTTAATATTTTGCTCTATTTTCTTTCTCATTCTTTCTACACACACAGACACACACACACTTTATGCTGTACAATTGCAGACATCATGACACTTCACCCCTAAATACTTCTATTTGTATCCCCTAAGAATAAAGACATCCCCTTTAAAAAACGCAATAGCATTTTTGCATCTAAGAACATTGACAATTATCTCATAATACCATTGATACCTAGTCTATGTGAAGTTCCCCTATTTCCCCCCAGATTTCTGTTTTTATCCAGGAGTCAATCAAGTCCCTGCAGTGCTTTGCTTGTTGGGTCTGCTCTTTGGCCTCCTTCCATACAGAACCGCCCACAAGCCCACCACCGCTCGTCTCCACATAGTCTTGGCTCTTTGACAAGTCCAGGCTGGCTTTCCCATGGGGTGTCATTCACTCTGTATTTGTCTAATGGTTGTGGTTCTTTTGCTTTTTCCTTTTTGAACAGCTTTATTGAGATACAATTCATATAATATACAGCTCACACATTTAAAGAGAACAAAGCAATGGTTTTTAGTGTATTCACAGACATGCAGCCATCATCACAGTCAGTCAGATTTATAACATTTTCATTACCTCGGAGAGAAACCCGTTAGCTATTACCTTCCTCGGCCCCTCTCCCCAGCCTTGAACAATCATGAATTTACTTTCTTCCTCTTTAGATTTTTCTAACCTGGCTCATAGAGTGGGATCATACAGTATAGAATCATATAGTATGTGGTCTTTTGTGGCTGGTTTCTTCTACTCAGCATAATATTTTCACAGTTCATTCCTGCAGTTGTGTTCTTTTTTAGGATGGAATAATATTCCACTGTATGGATATACCACACTTGTTTATCCATTTGTCCATTGATGGACATTTGGGTTGTTTCCACCTCTTGGCTAGTATGAATAATACTATTATAAACATTTAGGTACAAGTTCTTGTTTTCATTTCATTTGGGTAGAAGCCTAGGAGTAGAATTGCTGGGTCATATGGTAACTCTAATCATTTGAGGAGCTGCCAGACTGTTTCTCGGAGAAGCTGAACCATTTTATATTCCTATCAACAGTGCATGAATATTTTGACTTCTCTACATCCTGACCAATACTTGTTATAATCTGACTTTTTGATGCAATTCTTTTCAGTGTTCCATAGTGGAGGCTTCTCTCTAAGCCCAGCTGTCCTTCTGCTCCTGCAGCCTCCACTACCAGCTTAGGCCTCTCCAGCCCCAGACCATGGAGGATGCAAATGGCACATTGGACTGGATGGCATTGCTTTTTATTTTTGTAATTTGTCAGACCCTGTGCTTTCCTACCACTATTTCACTTATTTCTCCAAAAGATCCCCAGAAAGCAGCCAGAGCAGAATTAAATTGGGAAACTGAGGCTACAGAGAGGTTAAGGTTGCTCAAGTTAGCTGGTGCTGGAGATGGGGCCGAGGCTTCTGGGACTGCCCACTAGGTGCTGGAGGTTGCCACCATGCAAGTTAGAATGTGTGGCACTAGGGAAGGTGGCAGGAAGGAAGATTTCCTGAGACAAATGGCCTGTAGAAGCAAGGCTCCCCTCCAAATCATGTCCTACAGCCCTTTCCCACAGGATGCTTTTATTGCCCACCACTGTTTACAAGGAGATACTGATGCTATGTGGAACCTGGCATCTCTGAAAGCAGCAAGGTGAGGCTTAAACACCCCAGGGGCCCAGCCTGTAAAAGAAGAGGGCTCAGCCAGCTTGAGGTGGGCAGGACCAGCATTGGAGTCACAGCCTCTGCCAATTTGTCCAGTCAGGCCCATCCTCCCAGGATAGTGTCCGAGTCAGAGCTAGGCTGCCTTCCTGGGGTGGCTGCTCTTCTCAAGCTGCATGGTTTGGGGGCTTTCTCTCTCTCACTAGGAGAGGCTGGAGCAGGCTGGTGTTTATGCCAGCCGGGGTAGCCCCTCCCAGGGCCCAAGTCTCCAGCTCACTCCTGCACCAATCTGTGCTTCTTGGGAGGCAGATGCCTCTGGGATTCTAACCTCCTTTTCTTTTCTCCTGCCTTTTTATTTCCTGAACTGTGCATCTGTCCATCTTCAACAGTCAACATCAGATTCAAGGCTTGGCCAAATACCACCTCCTCCAGGAAGCTGTCCATCCTTTGTCCTCCCCTGAATGTCTTGCATGGCAGTACACCTGCACCTCCCTGAGATGCTGATCTAGTGTCCTACCGCTCTGCGTTCTAGGTGATCAGGCCTGAGATTTCCAGTCCTAAAAGATACCAAGGGTTCTCCTTGAGGACAGGACCTGAGTTCTGCTCACCTCTGCATACTGCATTGATTTGGTCTGAATTATTTAAATTGCCAGTAACAGAATCTTAACTCAAACTGGCCTAAGGAAAAGAATTTACTGGTGGATTTACTGGCCTAAGGAAAAGTCTGGGGGCTTCAGGTACAGCTGGGTCCAGGCTCCCATTTGGTAGGGCTGTGTCCATCTCTTGGTTCTGCTGTCTGGTTGGTTCTCCCCAGGTGGTGGCAAAGGTGTCCAGATCAGCTATCCTGGCAGAAGCCCTAGTTTTGAGTCTGGCTTGGGTCACGTGCCCACTCCTGAATCAGTGACCACCCGAGGGGAGTCCTGCTCTGACTGTCCAGACCTGCATCATATGCACATGTTAGGATTGGAGGTGTTGCAATGGACCAAGAGTAGGGGGAGAGGACTTTCTTAAGTGAAATCAAGGACACTACGCAGGCAAAACAGCAGGAGCCCCCTGAAGATGACCCTCCCTGATTCCTTCCTCCCTCTCAGTACCCCATTGAGGAGTCTACAGATCTTATTTACCTCTGTCCTGGGTATTTCTCATATTTGTTCCTTGTTCTTATCAGGAGCTTGCCCCTGGCCTACCCCTTCCCCTGGCCTACCATTGTCCATTCTCCCTGCAGCAGCCAAGGGAGGTCTTCCTAAAAGACAAACAGATCACTTCCTGCTTAAAGCCCTCAAGAGCTCCTCATTGCCCCTGGATGAAGCCCATTCTTCTTAAGAAAGCATGTCCAGCCCTTTGTGATCTGGCCTCATACTCCTCCAGCTCCATCTCCCTTTGCTTCTTCCTGCCTCTGGGACTTATCTTCCAGGCTCCTCAGACCACCTCAAGTTGCCCCATGTATCTTCTTGGGAAGCCCTTTCCCAGCTTGTCTGACTGGCAAATGCTTCTTCAATACCCAGCTCAGGAATCACCTCCTCCAGGAAGGCCTCCAGCATTTCCCTGAGCAGTTGAGGGCACCCTCTGCTGGGAGCCCACAGATGTTCACCTCTCTGAGCTAGGCTGACTAGGGATCACACTCCCTGGTCCCTTCTTGCCTTTAGGTGCTTTTTCCCTTCCACCTTCCCAGTACCTAACCTGGTGCCAGACCCAGCGATGGTACCTGGGCAGTGTCTGTTGACAGATCTGAGGACCCAAGAGAGTGAGGAACCTGGATGGGCCCTGCCTGCCCTGGAGAAAACAGTTGCAAGCTTCCTGCCTTGGCCTCTTCAGCCCCAGCCAGGATGCTACTTCCTCCACATGGCCTTGCCACCTGCCCTATGAAATGTGGCCCTCCAGTCACCTTGTCGAAGCACTGGCTATATTTCCTTCCTTGCACTTTCATTTTCCCTGTTTGTTTACTTATTGTCTCTCCCAACCCCTCATTCCCACAACTTTGTCAGCTCCACCAGAGCATACTCCATACCCGCTCTATCCCAGTACTTAGCACAGCACCCCAATCCAAAGGGGCTCAATAAACATTCATTAAGTCACCCTGGGTGGGCATTTGCTCCACCTTTGGAAAGAACTGTCATGGTTCCCAGGTGCAAGGGGCTGGTGCCAAACTGGGGCAGTTCAGTGGGGTTGGTGACCCCCCACCCCTGGAGACCCTCTCTACTCCAGAGCCCAAGCTTTTGGGCAGCAGAGGCTGTTATAAAGAGACAAGAAATGATTCATTCTAGGTTGGGCATCTCAAGATCTAATTCTCAGCAAAACCACCATAATGCCAAAGCAGAAGAACCTGCAGGTGGCAGTGGGAAGAGCTGAGCTTCCCTGAGCCCTCCCCTCGCTTTAGCTGACCTTCTCGGCTACTCCCAGGCACCCCCAATCTCACCATCCTGTCTGTATAGCCTTGGGCCTCATCACTTTCTCCTCCCCTCTCTCTATCTCCTCCCCTTTCTCCTGTTGTCTTCCCCATCCACTGCACAGCAGCTATCTATCAGATGATACCATTTATCACATTTTCCTCTTATTGGGAAAGAGAAGGGGATGACATCCCCACCGCAAATCCTTCCCCACCATCTACCTCTATCCCCAAGGTTCCTGATGCAAAGTATCTTGGCACCCAGGTGTCAGTCTGCCTCTTGTTTCATTTGGTTCATCTGTCCATCCATTCATCCATCCATTTATTTGTCTTTCCATCTATCCACCCATCAGTCCATCCATCCACCCATCCACCCACTTATCCATCTGTCCATCTATCCATCGTCCATTCACTGGGCATGGACTGGCCCTGGATGAATGTGACACAACAACAGGGTGGGAAGTGGAGGAATGAGAGAAAAGCACACTGAGATGTGCTATGATGTGGGGACTGCAAACTCAGATGCTTGCAGAGAATGAAGTAGGCTGGGTGTAGGACACTGGGTGTGGTGCCTGCACAATTATGAAACCTCTTGACCTACAGCCTGACTTTGCAAAACGCCCCTCGGCCAGCTAGTGGTCTGCCAGTTGCCTGTCTGAATCTGATGTGGAGCTGTTAACAGGAAGCTCAGCAAGGGGGAGATCCTGTGTGGTTGGGGGCAAGAGTGGGGGCACCAGGCAGGGCTGGGACATGAACTGGGCCTGAAGACTGAGCAGAGTCCACAAGCCCAGAACTGGGACTTTAGAAGAAGAGGAAGTAACCTCCTATCATCACATTTCCTGGCCAATATGTGATTTTCATATACTCAGGGTCAGTCTATTTACTGTCCCCTTCTTCCTCTCCTTCCTTCATCTCAGGGGAGAAGGATAGCAGCTGCCTGTTGTTCCACTCACCTCCCTCCTGGTGCCCAGTGGGACATGGAGGAGACACACACACACACACACAGGCATACACACAATGTGCACTACTGAGGCAGGGATCTCATCTGTTTTGTTCACCAATGCAGCCTAGAACCTAGAGTAGGTGCTCAGTAAACACTCGCTGAATGAGCAAATGATAGAGAATGGAAGGGATAAATAAGCAGGACTTCATAATGATCCAGGTTAGGTGAGCCATCTCGTCTGAGGCTGTGATCAAGAAGGTGAGGGGAGAAATCAGCTTACTTGGCTTTTCACTTCTTTTAAAAGAGTTATTAATTTTTAATTATAGCGGCATTCATGAATACATCCTCATTGTGAGAAGAAAAATGCAAACATTACAGATAAGGCTAAAGTCCCTTTCTCACCAGCTCCACACCTCCCTCTCACCCCAGTAGACACAGCTTTCTCTCGACATCTAAGTGTATGTGTGCATGTGCGTGTTTGTGTGCATAAGAGTGTATGTGAGAGGATGTGCCCTATCACAGTCTATGGCATTGTTTTGTAAGATTAAAAGAAATAAGCAGAATCACATTGTGTGTGTTGTCAGCACCTTACTTTATTTTAAACTTGCTTTCTTTTTCAGGAATAACCTTTCCTGGTGCTTCCTCACCATGAGAGCACATCTCATTCTTTTTCCTGCTGCTGTTGCAGCCCCAGGTTCCACAGCTTATTTAAGCTGTTTCCCCCCTGCTGTCAATTTAAGGTGTTCCTTATATTTGCTCCCCCAGAGAGGGCTTCAGTGAATATTCTGTGTCCACCTCTTCGTGTCCTGTATCACTAATGGTCTTAGGTTGGTGTGACTATGATCCTGATGACCCTAATGGAAAGAAAGCCACCACCAGCTGGCTCTGCCCACAACTGCTTGTTTGAGCCTGGGCATCAGTGAGGCCCTGAAGAACAGGCTCTGGAGACCTGGGAGGCCACTTGGGCTAAGTGCCAGAGTGAAGGGTCCACTCTCCAGAGGAGGGGTCCTCTGAGGGGCCTGTGTAGATGAGAGGTGCTTCCACAGTACCCACTATGTACCAGGCCTGGGCAAGGCACCGAGGCACATTGGCAGCCTCATCCTGCCTCATGGGGCTCCCAGCCCACCTTGTTTCTGTGTCAGTGCTGGGCCAGAGGCCTGAGGCAAGGTCCGGATGGCATGGCTGCCAATGGGGCCTGGAACAAGAGATTTCTTTCTGTAAGACCACAGATGGGGAGTATGAGGGGGCTGGCAATTAACTGACCCCCTCCTGCCCAGCATCTCTGCAGGCTGATGCTCAGCTCTTATGACCATGCCCCTGAATGGCCCAGGGGCAGTCCAGCCTGAGCCCTCTATGCCTCCCCCATCCTCTGCCCCTCCTTTCATCCTGGAAAAGGACCTCTAATTGCAGAGAGCACCACAGTTTGTAGCATTTCGGGGAAACTTGGCACAGGTGCCAACTGTTATTTCCCTTTTCTGGCTTCCATTTCCACAGCTCGGCACCTGCACAGCCCCCATTAGAGCCATGCCAGCAAGGGGCTGAGGCTGTGTGCGTGCCTGCCCGTGGGCGAGCCGTGTGCCTGTCTGCTGGTGCCTGCAGGAAGCCACGAGGGAAATTTCCAGCACAAAGACCGTATGCCTAAGAGAGGGAAATTGCTCAGCAAACTTCAGAAGTGATCAAAATGTCCTTCCCATAAAGTCCCGGCTTAAAAAATGTTAGCAGGTGCGTATACAATAGCGAGTCAGTTGGGATGGATTACTATAGAATACCATTTCCGCTCATTCCAAATTCTGAATTCAGAGCATAATTTTCTGTAAATTGTTATTCTTGTCTGGTAAGGAAAGCTAATTTTTTCCTCATATGAAAAAAAAAATAAAACCACCACTATCCTGGGCCACTGGTCCTTGGGACAGTGCCCGCTGGAGCCCCCAGCTCTTTCAGGGACAGACAGCCTAGATGGGCTGAGACTGTGTCCTGGAGTGGTGGTGGCCAGCAGCATTACAGGAGGCATTTTACCTCCCTGGGTGATCAGGGAGCCAGCCCTGGGTTGGTGGAAGGGCTTTGGGGAAAGAAGAAAGACCCCTGCTTGTCGGGGCTGGGCCTTCTCTAGAAGAGATGTGGGGAATGAGGATGAGTTGCCCAGCATGTGTATGGTGAAGAGGTGTGAGGGGTCAGGAGAGGTGGGGCTCATTGGCAAGGCACAGGAGGCTGTGTTTCCCAACCGAGCATCCTTCTTTCATTTGTTCATTCAACGGGTGTTTCTTGGGTGCCCTCTCTGTAAGGTCGTCTTCCAGGCCCTGTGGTCACAGTGACAAGATCATCTGTTCCTGTGGGAGAAGCAGGCAATAAACAAGGGACTAAGGAAAGAAGCCACCATGGCTGCAAATGGAGGAAATCACAGGGACTGCAAGGGGTCAGTCAGGGAGGGCCCCGGGCGAGGTGACTGCAGGGCTGAGCACAGGCAGAGCAGGAGCCAGATGTACGGGGTGAGCGGCATTCCCAGGGTGCTAAGCCTGGGCTCCTGTGAGGCCTGGAGGTGGAGCGAGCCTGGCTTGTTCTGGATGAGGAAACAGGCAGAGCGGCTGGGGCCCAGGGAGGAGGAAGGTGGAGAGGCCAGGCTGGGGTCTGGGCAGGTGCTGGGAGCGGGGCATAGTCTAAGTGCAGGAGAGCTGGACAGTCTTGAGTGAGGGAGAGACAGGACTGTTAGTCTTAGAAGCTTCCTCCAGCCACTCGGGGGAGAACTGACAGTGTCGGGTGCTGTGGTGGGTGGCTCCTCCAGCTGGGAGAGCCAAAGGGCCCTCACCAGACTCTGATCCTTAACTTGCATGGCACCCGTGGTAGTGTGCGGGTGCCTCTGTGCCAGGTGTCACCCAATGGAACTCAAGGAAGGACAGTGTCCCCAGAGGTTAGAACTGCTCTCTCTTCCGTGAGGGCAGGAGCATCTTCCAGGCAGGGGAATGACAGAGCTTGTTCTGGTATGAATTCATCACAGTGCATTTAAGTGAAGGTGACAGAAATCTGAATCAACAGACTCATGTGAAACTTGAAATAAATAAACAAATTATTGGCTATTGTGGTCAAAAAGTCTAGGGACTTCTGGTATGGCTGGATCCAGGGGCTTAAACAATATTGACAGGAATCTTCCTTTCTATGTCTCTGTTTTAGAAAATATCCCTGTTAGTGTGAATTAATTGGCACCTATAATTGGCACACGGTGCTGCCTCTGGCTACTTTTGGTGGTCTGAGGGGCATCAGAGGCCTGGCCCCAGGGCAGCAGAAGCCTGAGGCCCAAAAGCAGGGTGGGAGTCCACACAGGCCCACCCGGCTGATGAATTGCTTCCTGTTGATCGGCACGGAGGCTGCTTCAAGGATGTTCGCTCCTAGCAGGCATGCAGGTTGATCCGCAGCCTGCCCACAGAGCTGCCCACTTGGCCGTCAGCTTCTGGCTGGGCAGCCAGGGGCTGCCATTCTTGTTCCTATTTGTTTTGTTGATGCAGGATGCTGGGTGCTAGGCAGGCACTGTGGGGACGTGTGCACACACACACACACACACACAGACACACATACACACATACACACATACAATTCAGCTTCAGAGAAGAGGCCTCCAAGTGGGCTGATAAGGTCTGCCTTGCCCAGTCCAGTCCTGACATCCTGGTCAGTTCTGCATATTATGCACTACACAATCTGGCCAAACCCTTTCCCCACTCCATTTACCATGCCCAGGACTGAACTAGCCCAGGAGGGCACTTTTTCCTAGGAGAACCATGCCAGCTAGTGGAGACCTGATTCTGGCGTTCCTGCTCCTTGACCATCCTCCCACACTATAGCCATACCCTATTAAACCCTTGCCCCAAACATACCACAGGGCCCACGTCTACACTACTCCCCACTGCTGTGGTTCTCCTCTCCTCCCTGTGCATTCAAGTGGT
This sequence comes from Manis pentadactyla, assembly GCF_030020395.1. Lineage (NCBI taxonomy): Eukaryota > Metazoa > Chordata > Mammalia > Pholidota > Manidae > Manis > Manis pentadactyla. The sequence goes on from NC_080033.1 coordinate 26,117,935, forward strand.
ATCCACCCTTTGAAACCCCACAGTTGCCACCTCCTCCTTCATGTTTTTCCTGTTGTTTCCACCTTCCTTCTGGAAACAGTACCCTCTTCTGGAAGCACACACACACACATACTTTTTGGGGGACTTGCTCTTCTCTCATCCAGCCCCATGAGTCTGGCGAGGCCAGTATCACTTTCCTGCCCCAATCCTGCCCCTGCAGCAGTAGATTGGTCCTGGGTGGGCACATGACGCAAGCCAAGCCACTCAGCTGTTCCTTGGGCTATTCTGCAATGGCAGTGGAGAGTTGGTCCTTTTATGAGAGGTCAGGATCTGAGAGTCCCCAGGGACCTTGGTTTCTTCCCTTGCTGAGGAGGCTGACCTTGGAGAATTATGGAAATGCACAGCAAGGCAGTCCTGGTCCCCGCTGCTGGTCCCCAGCCCAGCAGCCTCTCCTCTTTCGAGGTATTGTCACTGTACACATAAGAAGTTAAGCATTGCCTTCCCATGGTTCAGGGAGTCATGCTTTTCTGAGGATTGTGGGCAACCTGGGATCCTGAGGGGGAGCTAAAGGGAAAGTAGGTCAAAAGATGTGGAAGTGGGTGGCCCCTGAAGCACAGCCAGTCCTCTCCCACCAGGCAGCCTGCTGCAGCCCCCAGCCTCCCCTCCTGCCCCTTCAGAGAGGCATAGGCAAAGACAAACCATTAAAAAGAGCCCATGGAATCTTCTTGAGCATTCCCTCAGCCAACCATCCAAGGGGCCTGGCTGGAGTGAGGCACGTGGGCAGGGCTGCTGGGCTGTAGGCCTGAAAGGTTTGCTCATTCGGAGCACGTGGGCCATCCATGATGCTTCTGACACAGGAAGGTTCAAGCTTCTAGAGCCAGGGCAAGGCAGGTTGAAGCAATGACCCTGCCACTTAAGGCTGTGCAAGTTCACGCAAGTCACTTCTGTCTCCCAGACTCACAGTCCTCACGATAATAGAGCAGGGACAGGGTTTGTCAGGATGAAACAGGCTAACACGAGAAAATGCCAGTCCCTCACACACACCTGTCTCCTCCTTCAGGGGGCAGGTGATATTCTTGCAGCTTTCAGCCCATTCATGCCCAGATATGCCCTCCACTGTACCAACAAAATGCTTCAAGCCAGAGAGGCAGAGGCCTATGGTACTGGCCTGACAGCCCCTCTTGGGCACCCTGCCCCTTACCTAGGGGCCGTAGGAGGACATGGTGACAGCTCCCCTCTCTCCCAGCACCACCCCCATCCCGCCCCATGCAGGCTGAATTGAACAGAGCCTGCTGGAAATTACAGGCTGCGCCATGTGTTGAAAAGTGTCCAATTGTGTCTACAATGTAGCAGATGTCTCCACTGCCTCACCACAAGTAGTGTCAGAACTTTCCTCTATGACAGCAGGAGTCTGTGAGGAGCTTCCCCCCACACACCGTATGTGAGAAATGCTGTATACCCCGGGGGGTCCCCAGCAGACACCTCCTCTCCCACTGCAGGGTCCCAGCAGCTCAGGACCTAAAGGGCTCTCTCCTCCACTGAATGTCCTCCAACAGCTTCTCACAGTTCTGGGGATAAAATCCAAGCCCTTTCCAGTGCTCCTGCTACCCTCTTCCTCTTACTACCCCAGATTCTCATGTTCCAGTCACGAGAACCTTCTGCCTTCCAGAACACACCATACTCATTTCTACCAAAGGGTCTTTGCATTAGCTGTTCCCTGCTGGGAGAGCCTGTCACCCAGATCGTGGTATGGCTGAGTCTTTCTTCTCATCCGCGCCCTTTCTGAGTTAAAATAGCTGCCCCTCCTAGTCACTGTTACCCTCTACTGTATTCTCATCAGACAACTGTTTCCCCCTGCTTTCCATGCTTTTTTGTGTGCAGGCAATCTGCACCCTCACAGCCAGATGTGCCTCTGTGATAGCAGTGGCTGGTGGGCCCTCATACCCCCAGCTCAGTAGCCATCCACTAAGTGCAGGGGGACTAAGCCCCAGTGTCTCCCACCCCAGGCAAGGCCATGGCTCTAGCACCTCTGGTGGGGCAGCCTGTAGCCTCTGCTACGTCCTGACTGTATCCTTGCTTGCTGCCTCCTGGTAGAGCCTGTAACACCCTCTCGCAGTGACTTGAGTAGGAGCTGGACTCTCCCTGCCCCTCCTGCTGTCTGGTTGGGCAGTCAGCTGTCCTCTGCCCTGGATAGCCCTGAGAGACATGGACACAGAGACAGGGGGCCTTAGCCTTCACTAGGGGTGGAACAACCCTGCTGGTGGCTGGTGCCCTTCCTGGGGTAATTTCCATTTGAGAAACACCGTCCCCGCTTTCACTCAAGTGACCCCATGGCTTTCTGCAGTTTCAAGGTGAGCCTGTGGTATAGACACGGCCAACCACAGATTTCCTTTCCCCAGGATACAAGGTCAGCTCTGGGACAGTCATGTGATGTAAGCTAAGACCATCAAGGGCTTTTATTAGCACTGTCAGTAATTGCAAGTGTGCTAAGTGTTGCTATGGAGAAGGGTGGGATGTGATGACAGCCTGTAAGAAGAGATCTAAGTGCTCAGAAGGAAGGGGCATGTCAGGCAAGGCTTCTTGAGGAAATGAGCTTTGAGTTAAGACCTGAAGGATCTGAAGGAATTACTTAGGAGAAGAGGAAGAGGAGTGAACAGGGTATCAGAAAACAGTAAGAATAGTATGAGCAAAGGGCCTGTGGCAGGTGTGAATACAATCTAGAAACAAAAGGTTGATGTGGCCTGGGTGTGGAGCACAGAGGGTGGGAACAGAGAAAGGCTGAGAGGTGGGTGGGTCTAGAGTCTGCAGGGCTTTGTAAGCTGATGAAGGGTCTCTGGGAAGGCCCTGGAGGTTTACAAGGTGATTGTGTTTAGGGAGTGGAAGGTGGGATTTGTATCTTGCCTGCTGCTGTCTGTCTATAGTGGCTGTGTAAAACTCTTTTAAACTTGATACTTCAAGGAGGTGAAACAAGACCACTGTGGCCCTGAGGGCTTTTCTAGGAGCCCTGGCCCCCTCCACGATGACTGACCAAAAGGCTCCTCCTGTGTTCTTTGGCCCCACCCATCCTTTCAGCTCTTAGCCCCTTGTCCTCTTTCAGTCACCGGAATCAAAGGTGCCTACCAGCTGAGCTCTCTGCGAGGGGCTTGGGAGGAGGGGCCCTGGGCAGAGCTGGGAGGGTGCTCCCTCTTCTCACTGCAGACTCGTTCCTCCACTGTCCCCCTGCTCCCCACTGCGCAGCTCCCAAAGTGGGGTTTCCACATCCATCAGAAGGGGAAGTAATCCACTGAGCCATCCTTACTCAGGCCCTGAAGGCCCAGGGTGGGGATAATGGGCCTGACATGTATGTGTAGATGAAGTAAAATTTTCCTGAAATAGGAGAGAAGGTTGGGGTTTAAGAGAAGAGATTGAAGGGAGTGGTGGGTGGTGGTGTTGTGTAAGAGCTGATCCAGGGCATGGTGGGGGTGTGTGGGCTGCTCTAACTAGCAGTGCCCATGGTGGACAAGGCCAGGGAGGGCACATGGCACAGGGAAACACGAAGCAGAGGGTGGGCACCAAGGGTTAGCTCTTTGGAAGCCTGAACAGAGAGGCCACCCCTCAAGAGGGACACAGAGCAACTTACTTAACAAGGATTATGTGGCTCTTGCCCTGATTCTGAGTGGCTGTTAGTCCCTGGCTGGGATCCTGGGCTGAGAACTGCTTAGACCTTCTGGGTGTGAGGGTATTTCATCTGAGGAGAGCGAAGAGGGACTTCAGTCTGTGCCTGCAGTGGAGGAGTGAGACATATGGCCAGTCCAGACAGTCCCTGCCGGAGTGTCCTAGGCCTGCTGTAACAGGTTACCATAAATTTGGTGCCCTGAAAACATCAGAAATGTATTCTATCACACTCTGAAGGCCATCAGTCCAAAACCAAGGTACCAGCAGTATCAGCAGGATCACGCTCCCTCTGAAGGTTCTCAGGGAGATCCTCCTTCGCCTCGCCTGAGCTTCCGGTGGCCCCCTGCATTCCTTGGCATTCCTTGGTTTGTAGCTGCATCATTTCAGTTTCTGCCTCTGTCTTCACACGTGTCTCTGTCTATCCAAATCTTCCTCTCCTTATAAGGACATCAATCTTTGAATTTAGGGCCCACCCTTATCCAGTATGACCTTAATTGGATTACAGTTACAAGTAAAACATACTTCCAAATAAGGTTACTCTCATAGGTTTGGGGATCAGGACTTCAACACACTGTGGGTACACAATCCCACCCACCACACTCCCCATCCAGAAACCAACCATGTGGTGCAGGAAGGAGGTGGGGTCAGCCTCAGTGTTTACTGAGTGAAGCCGTTATTGCTGTTGAAACCCAGGTGGGCAGTATCCACAGAAGCTAAGAACGCACACCTGAGAGGCAGCATTCGCACACCTTGGTGCCCGCGAGAGGAGCACTCTCCCAAGGGTGGGCACTGTAGTAGGCTCATGCCCACGGGCAGTGGAGGGCAAGATAGGGGGAGCAGGCCCTCACCTCCCAGCCTAGAAGGTGGGCAGAGAGCAGGCACAGGACTCATAAGAGTGTGATTCTGTCCCCAAGACACATGTGCGTGTAGGCACATGGGAGCAGGGCTGGGATGGACATCCCAAAAGACAGCAGTGCCAGGATAAGGGCAGGGGAGAGCAGGGCGTCAGCCTTATCTGTGACATTTTTATTGTTCTACCTGAAAGTGCATGTATATATAATTTCAAAGAAAAAAACATAACATCCACTAGTGACTTCCAGCTCAGCCTGCTCCCTTCTTCTATCTTTTATATCCTGGGAGGGTCCAGAAACAGGCTTGGGGTGCAGGTTACCCCAGGAGTGTTGGGCCCCAGACACATGGTGAAGAGTTTGATGAGTGGAGTCAGGAAGAGGGCCCAGTCAACCATGACACATACATAAATCTGCCCTTGAGGTCAGCCCTTATTTTTCTCACCTGGGCTGAACTTGATCCTATAGCTCCGGTGTTCTGGCCCCTGCGTAGAGGCCACCCAACGGGCAGGATGGCCAGACCAATAGCTTGGGGAGGGAAAGAGGGTGGGCCTACCCCTCTTGGCTTCCGAGCTCCCATAGTGTAGAAACAGCCTTAAAGGCCACTGCTCCAGGGCTTTCTAATTATTGTCTGCAGGAGGCAGAGATGGACAATTGGAAAGAGACCAGGCCTGCTCGGGGTGACTTCCCTGAGGAGTGCCCTGGCTGATCCCTGCAGGAATAATTTATGACTGGCTAACATGATCAATGTATGGTCTTATGACTTTGATACTTCCTTCCAAGCTACAGAAAGGAGATGGATGTTTGAATCAAGAATGCCTCACCTTCAGATTTCACCTGGGTAATACCTAGTTTAATCTAGTTGTATACAACAGAGGGAAAAGAGCTCCTCTGGCACTCCAGTAAGCAGCCCTCCCAATTAACCAGCATTTTTGCACACCCACAGCACCAAGAAAACTGCAGGCTCACAGATAATTTTTTCAATTAACAAAACATTTAGATTCCAGATATATTCAGTAATCTCTTACGCCACTAGGTTTTTATGAAAATGGTCATACAACCCAGAGGCCATGGTGGTTGTATCAGCAAGGTGGCTACTTTCATCTAAACAGCTGTGTAGCCCAGAGCCACCTGCCTGTTCAGGGAAATATGTACAGGAAGGTGGTTATAGAAATGCACCCTTGGTATTACCAATACTGCAGGATTACACATCGTGGCTGCTTACTGGAAGGCAACCCAGGTTCCTATTTGACAAATGAAAAAATATATTGATTAGGTTGTGACAAGTTAACTGATACAACTATAAATAAGAATTGAGGACATGGGCTGAAACAGGCCCAATGTTAGCATCCAGTTAAAATGGGGAGAGGCATGGGTGTGTGGGGAGAATCAGTGTGTGTGTGGAGCCAATTTTGGGGGGTTGGTGTGAGTATGTACACGTGGTCATTGTGTTAGTCAGCTCAGACTCCTGAAACAAAACACACAGACTGAGTGGCTTAAACCACAGAGACTGATTTCCTCAGAGCTCCGCAGGCTGGAAGTCCAGGCTGTCAGCTGGGTTGGTTTCCCCTGAGGCCTCTCCTGGCTTCTCCCTGTGTCTTCACACGGTCTTGCCTCAGCGTGCATCCCTGTGAGTGTGTCTTTCTCTGTGTCCTAGTCTCATTTTATAAGGATACCAGTCAGATTGGATTAGGGCCTCCCAGTGGCCTTAGTCTAACCTAGCTACCTCTTTATGAAAAGCCCTGTCTCCAAATAGTCACATTCTGAGGTACTGGCATTAGGGATTTAACAGGAGTTGTGGGGGACACAGTTCAGCCTCACAGAGGTATTTTGTTGGTGGCGGGGGGGTCAGTGTGGCATTCCCTCCTCACACTCCCCACCTGCTGCCTCCCTGCAGGGGCAGCTCTGGAGAATGGGGCAAGCACCTTGACTATCACCAGTCAGATGTGACTCTTTTGTCCCAACTGAGATCTGTGCATTATTTTTGTTTTCTTTAAATTTAAACCTTTGTGTGATGTCATTCAAATTCCCGTCTCACCTGCCTGTGAGAAATTGTCTTCCTTTGGGGCCTCCCCATACCCCAGTATCATGCAAAGTGTTTGGTGTCTTATATGAACATTCAGGGGACCTTCCAGTCTTGGGGCCACTCCGGTTATGCTGAGATGTCTCCTGCTGGCCTTGAGAGTCTCCACTGCTCCCCTGAGCATGGGGCGTTTTGAGGTTCAGAGCCTCAGAGCCAAAGCCCAGCTGTCGCCCCCCATGGTTGCAGTTCTGACGGGTCCTGAGAGAGCAGCCCATGGATCTGGAATCTGAGCACCTCCAAGTTCCCCTAGGCTTGGGATCTCCCCACCTCGTCTCCCTGCTCTCAGCTCTCTCCTCAAATGCCCCAGGACAGCTGAAGCCCTTACGCCTCTGTGCACATGGGCAGGTGAGCTGGAGGAATGAGTGGCCCAGCAGGCTGGCACTGCACAGGCAGCAGGGAGGGGTGGGGACTGCAGCAGTGTGAAGAGGGCAATCTCCACTGTGGCCCCTCAGTGACCACCTACAGTCTAGAGGCACTGTATTCAGCATGGCCCAGTGTTACCACATCTTATTGCTCAGCGAGGAAGGGAATCTTTCATTTTTAATGTAACATCTCCTAATTGTTAAACACTGGCAACTATTTCAAATTCTTTCAAAACACTGTTTTAAAACCAAGAAATGTGTGCCAATTAGTGTAGCCTTGACTCAATTTAAGCCCCTGGAGGAGGAATTCAAACCCGGGTCTGGGAACTCAGGGGGATTTTGGTGGTGGAAGGCATGTCATACCCTGCTCCAGAAAGGATTGATGAAGAGACAGGGAATAGGGCACTGAGACCCAGGCCTCACCCCAAAAAGCTTCCCCTCTCCATACCAGGAGGAGATTGGGACTAGAGAGGGGCTGTGGCTGTCCAAGGGCACACAGGGGTTGGCAGAGCTGGGACACTACCTATCACCTGACTTGCCTACCAGCTAACTGGTTCATTAGCAACGAGCCTGTAAATGGTGAGGACAGGGGTCCCTTTGGGGGAAGCTCTTTGGGTGCCTGCTCACAGACTTCCTGTTAGTGCTGTGTTTTCTGAGCAATGGATAGGAGAGCGGGCTGCTGGGGCTGGAGTGGGGTCCTGCCCCCTCTCACCCAGTGGAACCCCCAGAGACAGGGACGCAACACGCTCCCTTGCTCCCTGTTCTGGTGTATCACTTGGGACTGGAGGCAGAGTGGGGTCTATGGATCCAGGATCCAGAGCAGGGGAGGCTGCAGGAAGGCCCTAGAGAGGCAATGCTTGGTGTCGCTGTCACCCCAAGTGTGGCTGCTGAGCATTCTGACCTGCTGCCTCCCTTGTGTCCTCTCCCTTCACCTCACTTTAGCCACAGGGCTTTTATGACTTTCCCAGCCTATGCTGAGCATACCCCAACCCCAGACCTTTGCACTTGCTGTTCCCCTGCCTGGAACACCCTTCCTCAGATCATCAAGTGACTGGTCCCTTCTCCACATTCAGGAGGCATCACTCCCAGAAAGTCCTTCCCTGACGTTCCCCTTCCCTGCCAGTTATATCACTTGTATTGTCTTCATAGGACTTACTGCTCTGCAAAAGATTCTTGTTCGTCATGACCTCTGCCCACAGAAGGTCAGCTCCATGAATTCAAGAATCTTGGACTATTTGTCCACTGCTCTATCCCTAGTGACTAGAAGAGTGCCTTGTACATTGTAGGTACTCAGTAATTATTTGTTCAGTGAGTAATGCATAATGATGGATGGATGGAGGGATGGATGGACAGATGGAGGGAGAGAGAGAGAAAGAGATGGGTGGATGGGGTTGGTCTTGGCAGTAAAAGGGTCAGCTAAGTTGCGATAGTGGCCATGGTAGGGTCCCAGGCTTGGAGTTGCAGTGGACAACAAAAATAGTGTCTGGCCCCTACTGCTTTCCTAGAGCAGAAGAGCCAGCCCTGAGCTTGGTGCCTGGGGCTTGGTCCCTGCATAGTTGCTCCTTCCCCACGAGACTGCAGGGAAGTCCCTGTTCCTCTGGGCTCAGAGATGTTTGTTGTGCATGAGTCACCATCCCTAGGCTGCCTTCCTCACAGGGTGGGAGAGGCACAAAAAAGGTCCCATCTGTGGTTGCTCTGGCAAGCTCAGAGAACGTCTGCCCAGAGACATGTGTGTCCAGGGTGGCAAGGACAGGTTGCTGGGGGCTGGGATTATGCAAGATGAATAATTGGAAACACCCTGAATGTTCAGCTACTAGAAGTTGGACCTCTCTTTGTTGTTGGGCTCTGGGCAGCACTCACAGGTGGCCAGCCCCTGCGGCACCTGTGTGGGTCCCAAATAGGTGCTCCCTCTGGGAAGGTGAATTTCAAAAAGGTGGCCCTGCCTCTGGGCTGGCACAGCCATGTGTGGCCAGTGAGCAAGGCTCATTTCAGCCCCCACTTGCCCTCTGGCCTGCCTCAGAACTCAATGTGATTAATAGTACACAGCAGTCAAAGGAAGACCTCGAAGGCCTGTGTTGGGAGAAAAGGTGAGTTGAGAAACAATATGCACAATATGGTACTATTTGTAGGTGGGAAAAGCCCCAGAAAACAATTTCTGTGATTGCAAATCAATCTATCATCATCTATCTCTATGTGATTACATAGGATAAACAGCTGGTAGTGACCCTCAACGCTGGGTAACAACAGAGAGGTCTGGGGCACAGTGGAGGTGAAGGGGACCGTAGGCCTGCTAGTGTTTTCATTTGTTCTGAGGAGGCCAGGTTCAGGTAGCAGGCAGGTGCTTAAACAATAATAAAACAACAAACAGTCCAGGCTCTCCGCAGCCAAGGTCTTGGTACCTGCTGGAATCAGAAGAGAAAGTCTGCATCTATGCTGAGATGTTGAATGGCACCACAAATGTCACTCCTTTTGGGTTAATTGTCAGGAGATTCTGTAGATAACTGAATATGGAGACACTTTGTAACCATGAGCTGTAGGTGCTTTAGGAACTTGATTTGGAAACTGCAACACATTTTGCTGGTAATAAGGCTTTAGTGAAAGAGGCTGTTTTTAAAAACACTCAGCAAAGTTGCTAAAAGTCACAATCATTATGGGAAGTTGAAAACCTAATATGTTGCTGGTGTTTGTAGTCACAGTGCTGGGAGTGTTACTGCAGGGGAGGAGGAGGGCCAGGGGGCTGCCGTCTGCCCCAAGCTAAGGCCTTTTGGACTGGAGTATGGGGACAGCAGTGACCAAAATAACTCCCTGGCACTCCTGCCCCTCCCCTCCCACCCCTCTACTGCCCAGAAGACTGGGAGGAATAAACCAGGCCCAGGTCCTCTGTGGTCCACTCTGACCACCCTCCTTCCTTCTGTCCCTGTCATTTTACTTATACAACAGTATACAGAGGTATTCTTCTAGGAAATAAAGTGAAAACGTTACTCATAGGATTAAAGTTCCCTTTGACCAGCACCCAAACTCCGTACAGGCTACCTCTGCTATGGGTGTGACTTGTGTTCTCCCAGACATCCCTGCAGTAGAACAGGTTGCTCAGCCTTGGCACTGTTGGCACCTGGGCAGATGATCCTGTGCTGAGGCCACCATCCTGTGCTTCAGAGGGTGTTTAGCTTCATCCCTGGCCTCTACCCACTAGGTGCCCGTAGCACCTCCAGCCTAGTTGTGATAATCCAAAATATCTTCAGACATTGTCACAATTGCCTGGGGTGTAAAACCGCTTCCTGTTGTGAACCTTAAAGGTTCTGCACCCCATTCCCAATGTGTGTGTTGGAGTGGGGTTCCTACAACACAGCCATGTCCCCTCACCAGCTGGGTGTCATACCATTTGACTCAATTCGGACACTGTCTTACCTGGACAGAGCATCAGATCCCACAGGGGAGGGGACAGTCGTACAAGACTCATCTCCCACTGCTTCAGATGCCAGATGCAAATCCAGGTTGTCACCTATGCTGACCAGGTACAGATTGGAGGTTCCCATGACCCCTCAACAATCAGTTTGCTAGAGTGGCTCACAGGATTCAGAGAAACCTGTTACTTCCTAGATTAGCAGTTTATTATAGGAGGATATAACTGAAGAATAGCCCGATGGTATGGAGCAAGGGGCATGGAGCTTCCTTGCTCTCTGAGTGTACCACTCTCCCCAGATCTGCACAAGTTCACCAGCCCAGAAGCTCTCTGAACCCCACCCTTTGGGTTTTTATGGAGGCCTTTTTACACTGGTGTGATGGTCCATTGGCAATTGATTCAGCCTCCAGCCCCTCTCTCCAACCTGTGGGGTTAGGGGAGTCCAGCAGGTGAGACTGGAAGTGCCAACCCTCTAATCAGTAGGTGTTTCCTGAGACCAATCCAACCCTCAGGGGACCTAAAGGCTTTCCCAAAAGTATCTCCTTAACATAACAAAAGACACCCCATCCCTCTCCTTTCTTTGGAAATTCCAAGGGTTTTAGGAGCTCTGTGCCAGAGGGGACAGAGACCAAATATGTATATCTTATTAAAAACCACAGTATCACAGAACCACTGCCCAGATGATTGTGAGTATTACTTTATGGGATGGGTCTGTTAAAAAAACTAAACTAAACAAAAAGAACAAAAATACCATCTTGTTTAAAATGTTTAAATACACCACAAATTGCAGCAAAGAGGTACCATTTATACCCCCACCGCTGCTGTGAGAGTGTTTTCCCACATTCTCTCCACTGCTTCACATATCTTACTTTTTACATTTTTGTCAATTTAATGGGTGAAACATGGTGTCACATTGTTCCACCTTCCCTTCTGTTCAGCTGGTACTTGCACGTTCATCTGTTTGTACCTCTGATTAGTTGCTAGTTGAGCTCTGTGCTGTGTTCTGGGGCTAGGACATCTGCATCTGGAAAGCAGAAGCAGTTCTGCCTGAGAAAGGTCAGCAGAGAGGGCAGGCTCAGGGTTGGGGCCCACTTCCCTGAGGAGGGTGGGCTGGGGGGAGAGAGTCCCGGCAGAGGGAGCAGACCTGGGGCAGCTGGGAGGCGTGGAGCCTGGAGCCCTGGGGCGCTGTGACCAGCTGCAGAGGGAACATGGGAGGGGCAAGAGATGAGGTCCGGAGGGGCCTCATGGGCTATGCTAAGGGCCACGGAACCCCTGAAGGGTCTGAGCCAAGGGGTCAGGTACTCATAAGCCAAAGGGGCAGGTGTCAGGGCCATTCTCCCCAGAGCAGTGCTAGGCCTGCCTTGTGTTTCCTGAGGCTACCCTAACAAATTACCACAAACAGGGTCACTTAAAACAATAGAAATGCATTCTCTCACAGTTCCGCGGGCTGGAAATCTGAAAGCAGGGGTCTGCAGGGCTGCTCTTCTCTGAAGGCTCTAGAGAAGAACCCTCCCTTGCCTCTTCCAGCTCGTGGTGGGGCCTGACTTGTGGCTGCATGACTTCAGTCTGTGCCTCTGTCTTCACATGGCCTTCTCCTCCATGTCTTCCCCTCTTTTCTCTCATAAGGACACTTACCATTGGATTTAAGGCCATCAGGGTAATTCAGGGTGCTCTCCTCATTTTAAGAGCCTTAACTTCATTACATCTGCCAAGACTCTTTTAACAAGAAAGGTGACATTTACAGGTCCCAGAGCATGGTCCTGTCTTTTGGGGACCCACTTTTCAAACCACTGAGGTGACAATGAGGGCAGAGAAGCCTCCTATGGTGCTCAACCGGTCCTGCTTGTGCCCAAGCAGACTGGGGCCGAGAGCACAAAGAAAGAGTGGGCCCTGCCTTTTAGCCCCAGCACACTTCCATCCAGATTAGCTGTGCGCAAGGAAGCAGGGCCTGCAGCCCATGCCTTATGGGAAGGAGCAGCGGCCTCCTGCAGAGCTCTGGCTGCTTGCTGCCAGGTGGGAATTTGGCTCTGGGTTGCCAGAGATTCTGTGTGCTATTATCAAGACAAGAAGCACTCTAGATCTTTAAGTAAAATTGCTAGATTTTCATACACGACCTCAAAATGTTTTTAAGATCCCAAAGAAACCATCTGTGGACCAGCTCTGTCTCTGGCCAATTTGCTGTCTGTTCTAGACAGAGCATCACATCCTGATGCCTGCTCACCCTGGCCAGGCTCAGCCCTTGCTGTACAGTGTGAGGCACGTCCCTCTGCAGCTCAGTCAGCCCTCAAGCCGTCCTGCAGAGAGGGCTTTGTTATTCCTATTTCTCAGAGGAAGCTGTGGAAGCCCAGAAGTGAGGTCGCCTGTCCAAGGGCTGTGGAGTGGAGCTGGGATATGAACTCAGGCTGCCTGACTCCCAAACTGGTGGGTTTAAGAGTGAACATCACAGGGGAGTTGAGAATTTCTTGCCAACTTCCTTGCTGGAGTGCGTGCTCCATCTGCAACCCTAATCCACTTCCTTTAGGCTCTGCAGTCCTTGGCCATCTACCCACCATCTCTGAATCTCAGTCTGCCAATCTGCAGTAGCAGAAAGCCTGAGATACAGGCGAGGGGTCCCACTTATAGGGATGTTTAGGGAGCCCTAAAGCTACAGTGCCTGAGAAAGAACTTCAGAAATAGCCAAGTGCATAGGGCAGAAGGAACTATTAGCATGGGATTGGGGTAATTCTGTTCCTGCTGTTCCTGTTACTAATTCAGGAGATCTCTAAGGGCCACTGCACAGGTATCTTCTCCTCCTCCTTTCCTAATTTCCTCAGACATCAGGCAGATAGGGGAAAAGCTGCAGTTTCCAATGCAAATTTTTCTCTGAACCATGAAAGCTTTAAAACCACCAGATGAAGTATGGAAAATGCTTGACAATTTCTTTAAGAATCTTCCATTCTCCGAGTTAGAATAGCAAGCATGAGTATATGTGCGTTGTGTGTTTTTTTAATCCTGCTATCACGAGCAGCAGGTAGCAAAATGTTGATCTTTAATGTGTTAGTAAAACAGCATACATTTGAATATTGGCTTTTTCTGCCATCTGCACCAGTTGACACTGTTTTTCATACCAGCTTATTACATTTCTTGTACAAACATACTTTTGGGTGTCTCTGTTGATTTATGCTATAGTTGCTCTGGTATTTGTGTTAAAATAGCATTTTAAAACTTATAAAATATTGCTCTTTATTCCTTCCTTGATTCTTTGCCACTTGACAAGCTCTGGAGCAGCGTATGTTTCCCAAAGACTGAGTTTTCAGTTGTGGTTCTCTTGAGGGTGAAGCAGGCTGGGGACAGGCGAGCCCACAGTGCCTGGGGTCCAGGGTTCAGATGGCACTCTTAGGGTGCTGAAACTCACGAACCCCCTTGGAGCAGATCTGCAGATTCTGAAGGGCTATTTGTAACCCCCAAAGGAGAAAAATAAAGATACTATGGTGGGTTGTCATAAAGCTAAACTTGCTTGGTTTAAACACCATTTGTTCTTTAATTTTGTCCTTCCCTTTTTGGTGTCAAAATTTCCTTTCTTTGGTGAATAGAAGGGGACATTGGGCAATAGATTTTTTCTCGTGAGTGACTTTCCTTGGCAAAGTCATGGGTTCTCCAATTGGTTTGTGGGGGTAGCTTTACCAGTGTACAAAATCCACAAATCTGAGACCCACTTGTGCAAAGCTAAGGGAGGGCGCTGAGCCCCTATGCTGGATTCCACCCTGCAGAGTTGGGTCTGAGGCTGGGGATAGGGCCTGGGGTCTGGGATGGGGGCCATCACTCTCTGGGGGAGGCTCTGTGGCAGTGCAGGGCGCCTGCAGCCGGCTGGCACATACATGAGGCATTCTGCCACTCTAAAAAAATCTGTGCAAACTGCCACAGATGGGAGGAGGAGCCAGTATTCAAATTGGAGTCTGTTTTGCTAACATGTTAAAGATTAACGTGTTTTAAGTGTCTGCGGCATACTATAGCAAGGCGAATTTTCTTTCTATAAAAGAAGTAAAGGAGGAGAAGCAGCCTATTTGGGGCAAGTGCAGGGGAGGGGGCTGCTGGGCAGCCCTTTTATGTCTCCTCTTGCCTCCACTGCCTGACAGAGTCCCAGGTTCTGAACCACACCTCCATCTCCAGCTCAGATGCCCTTGCCCTTTTGCTCAGAGATCCTCAGTCCACCTCCATGACTTTAGCAGGCTGTGCTCCCTTCCTTCTGGCTGGCAGACTCGAGTTCCCTTTCGTTAAGGCTCAGCCCTAGTATAACCATGATGAGAACTAAGATTTCGTACATGCTGACATCTGTGTTCAGCACTTGCCTGTGTGGCCTGCTGAATTCTCTTGAGAGGCAGTCTGGTTGTCCCCATTTCACAGCAGAGGAAATTGAGGCACAGAGAGATTAAGGAACGTGCTCAGGGCCACACAGTGGGGAAGTAAGTTTGAGTTCAGGCAGAGGGGGTCTAGAGTCAGTCTCTAACTTCTACAGCAGCTCAGCCGCTCCCTCTGGCCTCAACCTCTCAGCCCTGGCCAACAAGCTCCTCTCTTCTCTGGCCTCTACACTCACAGTCAGCTCGTGTTCCCACCCCAGGGGCAGGGAAAGGAAGTCTTGCCTCTTTCATGATTCCTAGCCGGGACTTAGGGACAGAGTAGAGGCTCTGTGGGTCTTCATGGGTTGAAATAGAGCTCTCTGAGTTGTAATTTTAGTTTTTGCAAAATGGAACACAAGGTTGGGACCTAGTCAGAGAGGTTTAATGCATAACAGGAGTGAGAGCAGAAAGCCTGACATACAGAGCGGAGAGGCCCCATCAGGCCAATGTGTATATATGTATGTGGAGGTTGTCTGGACATCTGGGGTCCAGTCCTAGCTGTTTTCTTCTTGAAGATGCTTTGGACTGGCTCCCTGGAATAAGGATCCTTCTGAGCCATTTCCCAACCAAAGCCCTCCATAGGAGTCCCTGAGCCAGGTGCCCTCTAATGGTCAGTGGTGAGTGGTCAGTCTATCTCAGATATGAGGCGAAGGGTTCCAGGAAATCTGGGATGTGGGGCGTGAACCAGGCAAAGAAGGGTCTTCCAGTGGGAAGAGGAGGGTTGAGTGGAGAATTGAGCACTTCCCCTTACTCATGGTCACCCTGACTACCCACTGAGGAGTAAAGCCCTTATACCCTCTATAGGTTAGAGCCATCCCTCATAGGCCAGTGGTGGCTTATAACACAGGCCAGGCTGGGATAGAGGGACTCTAATGGTGGCTCTTTAGTTTAGTGAAGCAGAACCAGGGCCAGCCTTGAAGAGTCAAAAATGCTGGTATTTGTTTAAGCCCTCCCCACCTAAGCCCTGTGGGCAGCCTCAGTGGGAAGGCTGTCTAGCAGGCAGCAGAATGCTATGGGAACTGGCTCATCTGGCTAAACCAGGCCCTGGCCACTCCCCCTGCACATGGCCTTCTATAAATTGGAGCCTCTGTTTCCTTATCTCTGAAATGGGCATACTGTTGATCTCAGAGGTCACTTCTTTGTGCGTCTGGACTCAGTGTCCAATGAATACCTCTCCTGAGAGTGGCCTTGACAGTGCCCAAGCTGGTCTGAGGAGAAAAATCCATCTATGGGCCCAGGAGGGGCTGGGTAAGGACTCAGCCAGGAGCAGCCTGGAACTCCACAGAGAGCTTGCCCGGAGCCCTGGCCCCAGCCCAGAGCACCCTACCCTTCTCTCCAGAGCCCTGGCCTCAGCCCAGAGCACCCTACCATTTCCTCCACTTACCCCACCACAATCATCATGGGTGGTTTGCTGTCCAACACTGTCCTCTTGTTTTAGATTGTAAGCATCCCTGCACCCAGAAGTTACCTGCACACAGTAGGTGTTCAACAAGTATCTGCAGAGTGATCAGGGAATCTCAAAAGTTAGCTTGACCAAGCCACTGTCTCCAGGAACCCCACAGGGCCCTCATGGTCCACACTTCACTCCTCCCCAGGTCTCTGGCCGAGCAGAGCTTGTGAATAAATGCTTCACAGGTCTTCACCTGGAGCAAGAGTACAAGCAGAGCCAGATACTATGTGGCTGAACATTTACATTATAAACCAAGCTGAAAAACACTTAAATAAAATGTGTCCTACTCCTCTGCTTTGATGAATATAGGCTCCCTGGAAGGCCAGGTTCCATTACAGAAATCTCAGACTCTTTGGTGTCCACATTGGAGCATGGCAGCCAGGGGACTGCCCCGGCCCTACCTGTCACACACACTCCTCTTCCTACCCTCCATTCTGTCCTGTGTTGTCCCACCTATGCATGAGGACGCCCGAGACTGTGCCGTGCCTGCACCAACCCTCTCTCCCCAAAACACTGCTTCTCCATCATCCCTGGGGCCCAGGACAGAGCTTCTCAACCTGCACACTATTGACATCTGGGCCTAATCATTCTTTGTTGTGTGGCCATCCTGTGCATTGTAGGGTGCAGACACTCTACACTATCAACCTTTACCCACTAGATGCCAATGGCACCCCTCCTTCATTGTAAAACTAAAAATGCTTCCAGACACTGCCAAATGTTTCCAGGGGACAAAATTGCTCCTCCCCGCTCCCCCAGAGCCCACTGACCCAGAAGTTTGCAGTCGTGAGGCCTGCTCAGGCCCTGCACCAGCCTAGGGCCATTTGGGCAGTGAATTCCTGGGTGCTAGGTACCCAAGAGCATGGTCAGGAAGGGGACCAGGGCTTTGGGTGGGCACATCCCCTTGGCCGGGTGGAACCTGCACCTCATGGGGAAATTTGCCTAAGGGCTGTCTAATCTGCTTGTACACCCACAGTGACAGAGAGGGCCAACTGCTTCCCTTATAGCCCAACTCTGACTAGTTCAAGGTAGAACTTTCAAAATGGAGCTGAAACTCTTTCCTCCAACTCCCACCACCTAGCACCCTGCCTGGTCATTAGAGGATAAGTGGCCCTCTCCTCCCTGAGTGCCCGTAGGGTCTTTGAGGCTGTGCAGCCCCCAGGGTACCCCCTAAGTTGGCTCCTGTCCTCACCAAAGTCCCTGCTTCCTTTAGTGTACCCCTAGGGCAGTGCACGGCTTCTGCTGGGGCCCAGGATAAGTCTTGACAATGAGAGGGTAAACAATGCTAACTATTTTAATAGTTACCAGTGCTTTGCATATGTACTTAGAAAAAAAATAGTAGATCAGGCCTATGATTTCACTGATGCCTTAGAGAGAGGATGAGAGTTTAGAAGTGTGAACTTCCCCCTGTCAAAGATGGCACCATTTGAGTATCAGTGAGCCTAATGGCTGCACTGCACTGAGACAACAAGCTCTGCTGCAGCCTGGGGCTTTACAATGACACTTAAAGGAAGAGGAAACTTCCCTGGGCAGCTTTGCAGGGGGAAATGTCCCTGGAGGTTTGCTCTGAGTGTCCTGGTGTGTGCCTGTTGCCCTTTTACTCACAGAAGTGTTCCAGTTTGCACAATAAATGCACAGTAAATTAGATGGTCACCTTGCCTCTCCAGGACACAGGCTAGCCAAAGCATTATTTTGAAAATACTTTTTAAAATTCATTTTTGAATGCAGCATTAGTCCACTTTCCTCTTCAAATAGGACTTCAGGGGAACCAAATAATTGTTGCCCTAACAGGAGGAAATCCAGTTTCACAAGCCAAAAAGTTCCAAGGAGAGGGCCCAGTCCCTCAAACTGATGGAGACACTTTGAGAGGCCGGCCCCACATGGGGCTGCTGGGTTGTGTACATGACACCTACTGACCCTGCATGGGTGGCTTTATAGGAAACAGGAGCTCCTGGTGCCTGCCCACCACCCCTCCATGCTGAAGCTCACAGCCATGTTCATTCTTGGAGGGGAAGTAACATGAACAAACCTAAAATGTAAAGCCCAGCATCTGGGCCCCAAACCCAGTGTATGATGCAGAGCACAGAGTAGGCTGGATAACAGAGGTAGGTGTAAAATGGAGTTCTGGGTGTTTAGCAACAGCAGTCAACGCGAGTCTTCCAAGTAAGGACTGACAGGAGAGCCACAATTCGGGTGCATAATGGAAGAACAGGCATCTGAGACAAAGGCAGTGAAGGCTCCTCACTGCGAGGCTCCCCAGAGCACACACAGGGCTCTGGGCACTGTCTACAGAAGGAGCCATGAGGGGTAGCAACGTTCCCATGGTATTAAGGTGACTTCATGGAAAGGCGCTGAGGAATGCTGGCACCTGCCTTGCCTGCTGACCCACCCCCTGCCCAGCGAGAAGCAGAATGACTGGGAGATGAGGATCTCCTTTGCTGTCAGTGGAAACAGCCTGGGGACCCAAGGAGCCCTGGTCCTACTGTCAGGGAGAGAGGGAGGCAAGAGGAAGGGGTGGGGAGAGGGACCCCAACCCTCCAGGTCTCCTTGGTAGAGCCTCTGAACCTCTCTGTGATAGTCAGATAGGGCTGCCATTACAAGGTACTACACACTAGGTGGCTTAAACAATAGAAATTCATTTTCTCACGATTCTGGAGGCTGAAGGTCTAAGATCAAGGTGTCCATAGACTTGGTTTCTCCTGAGGCCTCTCTGCTTGGCATGTAGATGATCTTTTTATCTTCATAGAGTCATCTGTCTGTGTGTGTCTATGTCCTAAACTCCCCTTATAAAGACACCAGTTATATTGGATTCTGGCCCACCCTAACGACCTCATTTTAACTTAATTACCTCTTAAAAGACTCTCCAAATATATATCTCCAAATATAGTCACGTTCTGAGGTACTGGAGGTTTGGAGTCTACCACACAAATTTTGGAGGACACACAACTCAGCCCATAGCATTCCCTATGCCAGCCCAGGTACAGAACCCATGTGAAGAAATTGTCCTTCACCTTGTTCAGAGAGGGAGACCCATCACTGGGAGCTGCCCAGCCCAAGTTGAGAAATGTTCTTGTACAACCTCAGCCCTCCCCCAACCAAGTCACCCTAAACATGGTGCAGTGCCCCGGTGTGTCCTCATCAGTAGGAGGGGCTGGGCCTCCTCATGAATTTGCTTATCATGTTCTGTCCCCAGATTCCTGGGCAGCATCTGCGGCTTTGCCCTCTTCCCCCACGTTCAGTCAGTCCCTGGATCAGTCACATCAGAATCTGTCCTGGAACCCCGGCCAGCCCTGGCCCCCAGCTCACTTGGAGCAGAGAGAGGCCCAGCTCTGGCTCCTAGTGGGCACTGCAGGGCTGTGGCTCAGCCCAGCAGGTGCTACTCTCCTGGTCAATGATGACAGCAGGGCCTCGTCCTCGCTCCCCTGCCTAACTCCCTCTGTCCACCAGCCCGGAGTGCTGGTCAGAACCCAGGCGAGGATGGCTCTTCCAGGCCCCTGCGAACCAGGACCACTTGCTGGAGCCCAGGCCCAGCTGGGTGGACAGGACCCGGGTATCAGGCCCCCAGGAACCAGGCCTGCTGGGGCCACCACTGGGCACTGAGGGTTCCACAGCCTGCACCTGCAACCCAAGGCGTCCCCACACCAGTCACTGTGTGTGGGGAGAGGGGCTTCGCTTTGACGCAACATTTGTTGGCTTTTTTTTTCTTTATAATGTTTAAGCTGTCAGAAAAGTATGTTTGTTGAGTTTGGATGTTTGTTTTGGATTGTGCTCTGGAACAACACTGAAGGGGGTGGAAATGCCTGTTCTGCACAGCCAGGATGGCGGGCAACGAGTGGTGCAGTGCTCGGGGCTTCCAGGGATGACTGCCTTATCTGTGCTCACGGGGGCGAACTCCCTGGGCTTGAGGGTCCCGGGTGCCCAACGTGTGCTCCTCAGCCCTGAGTCTGCCCTTCCATCTGGGCCCGTGACCAGAGCCATACACAGCGGCAGAGTGCACCTGGCACAGTTCCCCCTCAGAACCCACCCAGCCTCCTGCAGGCAAAACCTGCTCTCGGGGAGGCCACCTCATCATTCCAGGTGCTCCACTGCACTGACTCTCCTGCTCAGTGTGGCAACTGGGCTTAAGTGATACTTTGTGTCATCGATTGTAAAATAGACCACTGATGATACCAGATTTGGGAGAACAAAAGAAACAGAACCAGGTACACATTGATCCTAAGATGCATGCCGATTTCACTGTGTTACGGGTGGGAGAGAATTTATAACCAGAGAAATGTGCTAATAATCTCTTTACTCAAGGCCCCACAGCCAGGCAACAGCAGAGTTCAGAGGACGCACTGCTTCCAGCTTGGTGCAGCCACCCCGTGCACTCCTGTGCATGGCCGGGGCACGCTGGCTGCTGGGGCCTGTTGGCCTCAGTAATGCCAGCCTTGCCCTTCCTGGAAGCCCGGGCAGTAGACAAGGGGCAGGTGGTGTCCTCCCTGCTGTTAGGGGACTGGGCACTGATAGAGAACAGACTGCGGCTCTGAACTGGGGAAGGAGCCAGAGCTGCGGGGGTCACAGCACCCAAGCTCTGTCTCTGGGTGGTGAGTGAATTGCTGGGATGATGGCAGGCCTCCCGGGACAGTGATTCCACCCTGAATCCTTTGTTCCCTGTGAGTTCAGGGGGTCATGGTCCCAACACTGGGAGCCATGGGGCCGCTTCTCTGAAGGTGCTCTTGTAACCTTCAGCCTGTGGCCCACTCTCAGCCTGGCTTCTTCTGGTTGGTTCCAGCTGCCTCTGATTGGTCAGATCCAGCTGGCCTCTCTCCTTGCTCTCCCAGCCTGGGGACCCTCTCTGTGAAGGTTCTTCCCAATGGGGCCCAGCCTGCCCTGGTTTTGCCTGCATGTCTCAGCCACCAGGCAAGTGCCTCTACGGCTACCGCTCTGGCCATCCGCCCTGGCTGGGGCGTCCTACTTGCTCATTCCTGGAGAGCGGGGCACGCTGAGAGTTCCCAGGAATTCAAGAGCTGGCAGATTTACACAGTCAGACGTGCTAATTTCTTTTGACCTGCTTAAAAATAAATATGGTCCAACAAATTGTCATTTTTATAGATATTTACAACCAAAGCACTTTGTAAACCTAAGAACTAATATTTCCCAGAGGAAATTTGGCTCTTGATTTTTAATAAATTATTAGAAATTCAAACCAGCCCCAGCCCAGGGGTTTCTCTCTGATTTTTGGCTCCAGAGGTGTGGCCTATGACAGACTTAGGCTGGATCACAGGAGGCCAAGAGCAGCCTGGGGGCCCATGAGTGATGCCAGGGGTATTAAGCACACGCATTCAGTACTTAGAATGCCCAGGCCCTCTCCCAAGCCCTTCCTGAATACTGACTCATCTAATCTGCACAGCAACATTATGATGTAGTAATACCATCATCCCCATTTCACAAATGAGGAAACCAAGATGGAAGATGACAATAAGATTCAGGAAGAGCCTCTTGAGGGTAAGCGGGAAGCCACCCCCAGTGTGCTGGTGGGCCTGCCTTCTGTTACAGGTCAGAAAGCCCAGAGGAAACTGAGAGCAAAAAAATAAGAAAGGAAGGAAGGGGGGGAGGGAGCAAGAAACATGTCAGCTCTTGTACATAGAAGTGCATGGGGAGGTGAGGGCTTCAGGCAGGTTTGGGGCAGGAGCTCCACAGATGGCACTAAGTTTCTAGTACTTCCTAGCTGCCCTCTGCGTGCCTGGCCATTCTTATGCCCATCTAGCTGTAGGAGCCCCAGACTTTAAAAATCCACCCCCATTCAAATGGGGCAGGAAGGGCAAGTGAAGACCTGTTGTGGGAGGGTGGAACGCACCCAGGGGGCCTACACCAGCAAATGCCTACCTCACAGGTGACGAAGGACCCAGGGGGGAGTCACTATCCCAGGAGGCCTGCCATCCTCCAAGTAGTTCAGTCACCACCCGGCACAGGGACAGGGCCTGTGGGCTGTGAGCCCTGTAGCTCTGGCTCCTTCCCCAGTCCAGGGGCGCAGTCTGCCCTGTCTCAGCGCCCAGTCCCCTAACAGCAGGGAGGACCCCACCTGCCCCACCACATCCAGAGATACTCCTCTGTCTCCCAGATGCTGCTTCCATGGACATTAATGCCTCCAGGCCTTTGCCTGGACTGTGCCCACTGCCTAGAAGGCCCTCTTCTCTCTGTCTATCCTGACTCCACTCACAAGTCAGGGCTCACCCACACCCACCTCTCTGAGTTGCTGTAACATTACTAATACCACGGAGCATTTCCTTTTTCTTTATTGTACACAAGA
Organism: Manis pentadactyla; assembly: GCF_030020395.1. Taxonomy (NCBI): domain Eukaryota; kingdom Metazoa; phylum Chordata; class Mammalia; order Pholidota; family Manidae; genus Manis; species Manis pentadactyla. The sequence continues at coordinate 26,140,379 of NC_080033.1, forward strand.
AAAAACATACTCTCCTTGAGGGAGAGCCTGCGATTTGGATCTCTTGGCCCACTGAGGACCTAGGACAGAGCTGGGAACACAGCCTGCCACCTGGTCAGTGATTTTTGCTTGTCTCTTTGATGATGAAAACCAATAAAACAGTCATTGTCACTGTCTCCTGCCTGCCCAACACAGTAAGTTCCATTGATGGTGGTCTTGGTTAACCATAACAGGCTCTGGGGTGGTCATACTCATTTTGGAGATGTGGGAACTGAAGTTCAGAGAGACTGAGTGACCCAGCTACGGACTGGCAGATCTGGGGTTGAAATCTGGGTCACAATCCTGTCCAACCTGACTGTTTTCCTCTGTGGCTGTGTGCCAAAGGGTAAATCAGAGGAGGTATTTCCTGAAATGACTCAGGTAATTCAGCAAGTAAGGGCTGCTGTTTAGGAAAACAGGGTTTGGGTTCTAGTTTCCATCCTCTATTTGAGTGTAGACATGGCTTCTGAGATCCTGACCAATTTCTAGATATTGATTTCTGCCTTGGGGAATACTGAGTTGTATGAAGTGCAGAAACCTCATATGTGTCTGTGAGCAACAACTGATATAGGTCAAGAAGGTACACAGTTGGCATTCAGTAAAGGCTTGTACATGGTATTGATTAGAGAGTGGCACCGAGGCCGATCTGTCCACGTGGCCTTGGTTAAAAGATTGCCCAAGCACTTTATAGAGCATCTATCTCTTCTTTTGGTGGGGGTGGTGAGGCAGGCAGGGTTTTTACACACAAGAAAGTGATCAGAACAAGAACAGCATGGGGATAGCATTTAGGTGGCCTGGAGGGGGCCAGGACTAGCTGACACCTGATTTCATAGCTAAGCAGTCAGGGTGGGGTTGTGGGGGAGCCGCATGTGTGTGAAATCCTCACCTTCCCAGGTAAGCGCTGCCCACTTCCATTTGGCAGATTGCCGATAAATCATGACTTCTTCCTCACACATAGACACTCTCTGCGTTTTTATTCCAAACATTTAACTTGCAGAGTTGACAAAAAGGCTATGGATTTCCCCCCAAATATCCATTTGCCTTGCCATTTATCTACTTCGATCTGAAATACAGAACGTGATGGGTGCCCTAGGTAAATCAAGCATTTCCTGTCTTCTGAAATGGGTTTGCAAACGCTTATTTCATGCCATTACCATTTTTCTGTTTCTAACAGTAAATCAAAAAAGTATCGCCCATTCATCCACTTTAAAAGTAATGCCTTTCTTATGCGTAATTACACATACCCAGTGGAGATCTGTGTGTGTGCACTGTAAATCTATTCCTTTAAAAGGTTTCCCCTTAAGTACATTGGTGACATAAATTGGTGTAGAGCAAATTTATTTATTTAATAGGTTTATTCTTTTAACTGGTCTGATAACCATTACTGTTCACTGTTTGGTTTGGGGGGAGGAAGGAATTCTTATTAATTTATCTGATTTATTTCTATGGTGGATATTTATGTAAGTGTTCCTGTGGAAATGAGGGTGAATGTAATTTATTGGTTTAACACGTTTATTCTTAACTGGCCTTCAGGCAATTCGCATGGTATCCATAGAGAGTCTCTTAAAATAATTGCAGTAACAGAGGAGGCTCAGCAGAGTGGAAGGAGTGAAGGCCTGCATTTGGACAGAACTTTTCCTGAACGTTAAAATAAAGGAACACTAGTCACGAAACTGAATGATTAGGGTAAAAAAGGAAGGAAGGAAGGAAGGAAGGAAGGAAGGAAGGAAGGAAGGAAGGAAGGAAGGAAGGAAGGAAGGAAGGGAGGAAGGAAGGGAGGGAGGGAGGGAGGGGGAGGGAAGAGAGGAAGAAAGGAAAGGAGGGAGAAAGGTAATACAAGAAAGAGAGAGTCTCAGTAATAACATCCCCAAAATGTTTTGGCAAATTGAAGATAAAAGAGAGTCTGCTAATCAGGCCCATGTAAACTTGTTCGCTTTTGTAAATCTTGTTTGTAGCTCCTGATGGTGTTGGAGTGAAAGCAGACAGGCCCAGCTGGTGGAGGCGAGGGAGCGAAATGCTGAATTTTTAGCAGTTCGGCTTTATTTTTAGGCTTTCAGGAATATCTTTAGCTTCCCAGTAGATGAGTCCATCAGAAGGCCATACATGAAATAATCAGAATGAAAAAACACAGAACAGAAATCTGAGGGCCATCTGACGAAAGTGTGCAACACAGCCCTGTCCTGCCTGGCACAGACCGAGTCCCACAAGCCCACTGTCCCCCAGCCCAGGGGCCCAAGGCCACCTGAAGAAGGCTTCAGGCATCACTGTCCTCTGATAGGTATCACATGCTCCTTCTAGTCCGTGCATGAAGGGCAGTTAGTCTGGAGAGCAGTGACTGTCTAGGAACTGGGAGCTTATGGGGGATGGGCCGATTGCTGTGTGGATGACTGTGGTCCGGGGCTTGCCTGAAAGGAGAGGGCAAGGCCTTTCTACATAGAGAATGAGGGGTGAGTCCTGGAGAATCTTTGGACTCCAAAAAGACCCCTGAGGTCCTGAGGCCCTGCTCTCTCAATTTCTGGCCTAGAGAGGCCCTAAGGCTAGTGATGGGAAGAGGCCCCTTTGCAGGGCCCACATGTTGACCTGGCTCACCCATTCATGCAGAGCTGGGAGGCCCAGCAGAGCTTCCATTTTTTCTGGGACCTCCCAGTATCTCCCTAGGCACACAGCACCATGCCAGGCACTAGAGAACAAAGTAGATCTGATCCTTACACCTTCATATTTCATATTCCCCTAACATTGACTGTCCTTTATAGAAGAAATCCTAGCATGTGACAGGCCTTGTGCAGGCTTTGGGGGTGATACACCTTTTCCAAACCGTGCTCAGGCCCTGCCCCAAAGCAGATCTGTGTTTGGTGTTGATGAACAGACCAATGGTGATAAGGTGGGAACATCTGTGTCACAAGACAGCTGCTGTCAAGTGTTGGAGAGGCCAGAGTATTTCTTTGGAGCATTCACCCAACCTATTCTCCAATGACCTAGAGGCCAGTCACACAGTAGGTATTCCAAATGCCTTTGTTGATTATTAAATGACAGACTCAGTGAGAGAGACAGGGTGCAGAGCTGCACACCCACTTCACAGATATGCAAATAGAAGCCTGCTAAAGGCTGGTGAAGCCACCTGCAAACAGCCTGAGCCCAGCTGCCCAGACCTGCTCTGAAGAGCACAGGCACTGCAGAGTGGGATGAGGCTCAGTGGCCTACTGCTGTACATCCAAGCGCATCTTCTACCTTCCTGGCAGCCATCACCGCCAAGTGTTCCAGGGCTTTGGGAGCCTGTGCTTGATGACTTCTTAGGCAGTACCTGGCTTCCTGCCTGTGCTGTGAGGGCCCTGGGAGCACAGCCCGAGTTCCCTCTGCAGTAGGAGTCTGAGGCTTGAAAGTGGGCGTGACCTTCAGTGTTGAGAGGAACTGAGGCCTGGAGGTAAATGTCTGAGGCCTGGGGAAGGCTGCATGGTCCCCAGGCCCTTTCTTGCTTGCTGACTTACCAAAACCTACCCTTCAGGGCTGCACCATCATGGTATCAAAGTGGCGGAGGCCTTTTCAGTTTCAGAAGCTGGTTTCCAATTCTTTGGTCTATCTGCTAATTATGTATCTATATCTATCTATCTATCTATCTATCTATCTATCTATCTATCTATCTATCTATCTATCTATCATCTATCTACCATCTATCTCTCCCTCTCTCTCTCTCTTTCTCTAGCTAATCATCTCTCTCTTAGGAATCATAGGTGTGTTGTGCTTTAAACCTTTTCGGCAGGTTTTTATCTGTAAATGTGTACATCAAAACACCAGACAGGTTACAATTACCAGTAACAGAAAAGAAGACATTCTTATGGTCCCTGTTTCCCAGTGGGTCTAACCAGAAGCTGCTGTCAAGCCTGTTAACAAGCCTGGGGTGGTAGGATTCTTTCCTAAAAGTCAGAGAATTGACAAAACCCCCAGGGTACTGCCCTGTCCCACTGAGGACTTAAAGAGGGTGTTCTGGGTAAGGAATAACAAACTTTGCCAACATGACAACTCAGTGATGGTGTATTGTCTGCTTTAAATATCTACTTTCTTGTTTCAGGAAAATGATGGAAGTGAGTGGATGTTTGTTCTTAGAGCCTTTACCTCTGGTTCCCTGTGGGTAGTGGTCTGGGTGACACCTCTGCTCAGGGAACCCGTGGGGGCCATCCTCAGAGGCCAGAGAACCCTGCAAGAAAGAGCAGGCAGGGGCTCCCAGGCCACCCTTCCAGCACCCAGCCTCTGTGCCCTTCCTCTGGCTGCCCGCTCTGCCCAGACCCTCTTCTGCAGATTCTTGCCTAGCTCCTTACCAAGCTTAGTACAGGTGTCACCTCCTCAGGGAGGCCTTCCTGGCTGCTCCCACATGCCCTGTTTTCCCAGCTTCTCACCTTGTTTTATTTCTTCTGTCCCTGCATTGTTATCTGAATTATCTTGGCCACTTCTCTCAAGCAGAATATGGGCTCTGCAGCAGCAGGAACCTTTCTCTCTACTTGCTGCTCAGATCAGTGGTGAGAGCAGGGCTGGTGCCTGTGGCGGAAGCCCTGGTAGATGTCTGTGAAAGGAAGGTGAATGAAGGAAGGACTGGCTCCAGAATCAGCCTTGCTGAGCACACAGTTGAGACAGGAAATCCAGGCTCCAGTTACACAGGGACTGTCTGTGCCGTGCCCTCATTCCCAGAGGTGCTGTTCTTAAATTATTCTGATATTTCCTCTATGAAAAAGTGAATTGAGGTATAAGCATTGGGTGGGGGGTGTTTTTAAAACTTACTATTTTCATTGCAGATGCTTTAATTCTCCTGTTCTCTAGGGGTCTGAGGGCAGGCCTGAGTGGTCCAGACCTCCTCTCTCCTGCTCTGAGTCTGCCTATGCTGGTGACAGGTTGGCCAGTCCTTACCTTCCTTCTCTTTCTTCTGCTCTCCTTTTCTCCCCTAATGGAACGTGACTCCTGCCCAGCACCCACCCTCTGTTGCTTAGAAGAGCACCCCAGCTGTCCTCTGAAAAGCCATCTTTGTCCGCTCTCGGACCTTGCCCTTTGAGCCAGGCAAGCTGTGACATTCCATCCCCCCACTCCCCACCCCCAAGAGTGAAGGTGTCACAGTGGCACAAATTGGGCCTGTGACAGGGAAAGACCCCAGGACTGAGATGGAGCCACAGAAAAAGGCTCTTGCTTAGCAGTCCTGGGTGCAAGTATAAGCTGGAGCTGCAGCTTTGTGAAGACGGCACCAGCTCAGACGTGGGCCCTGAATGGAGCCAGCCATCAAGCAAGTCCCAGCTGTGCTCTTTCAGTTAAGCTAGATAATGAGTTTCCTGCCATGGTTAAGTCGACTTGAGCCGCACTTCTGCCGCATGCTCCTTGGAGGCCCCTGACAGTTATGTGCTTCCCCCTGCCCCGTGTTCTGTGCAGACATTACCTGCGGACACAGAGCGCAGGGTGGTGTTGGCCATTCCCCAAAGAAGAGAGACACCTCCTCCGCCGGGGTGTGGAGCCATGCAGCATCTGAGAACTCCAGTAGCCTTGGTTACCCATTTTTGCTGATGGCTTTGCCAGACTCTAGACATAGCAGTGGAGATGTCCCTGAGAACCACACAGGCGCCCAAGGAAAAACAGTCCAGAGACACCATGACAACAGGAAGGTGTGTGTGGGCTGGTGTGAGGAGGACACGGGGGCTAGAAAATGGCCCCTTCCTGGCCCACTGAGCCCTCTGGCCTGCAAACCGCCCCCTTCTGACACCCCACTCTATTTGTCAGCCAGGTTATCCAGGTGGCCCCAGGGGAGCAAGTGTGATGGAGATGCCAGCAGTTAAGCTTCTAAGCTCCTGGGGTCATTTACTCTGAGAACAGTGAGTACATCTTTGTCTGGGTAGAAGCTCATCTTCACTTCCACTCCAAAACTGCAGCATTTAAGCTACAAATATTGTTATTTGTAATAGGTTAGCAAATATTTTCAGCTTAATCTTAAATGCTAAACTGGAATTATAACAGTGAATCCTGCAGCTTTCAATGACGGTTCTTGCCTTGTTCTTAGGCTGGGAGGTCCCCAGAGTGGGAACTGCCTCAGTGGCTTTCTAGGCTGACCTTCCCTCCCTCACTGCAGGAATCTCCTCGCCCTTCACACCCTTAACAGTGGGCAGACTCTTTTTGGACACCTTCAGGCATGGGCTAATCACTACCTTCAAAGGCAGCATTCATTCCGTGGCTGGGTGTTCAGCCATCAGAGGATGTCTTGCGTTACTTACCTACCCTGCAATCTCATGTCCTGACTAACTTTGCTGACAGCCTGGGCTCATGTAGGCACCAAACTTTCCTTACTTGTTTACCTGGTGCCTGACCTTTTTTTTGCTCAGAGCAAGGATTCAGAGAAGGCAGCATGACTCCTGCTTGTGAGAAGCTCACTTCCTGGGGAAATAGACAAAAACACACTCAGCTCTTAAGCCAGACAGGGGAGGGGCCAGAAGGCTTGGGGGTTCAGAGGAGAGAACTAGGGAGCTGAGGAGGGCCTCCAAGTGTGGACACAGCATTAATCTGCAGAGATGAATGGTTTGCAATTGGGGGACCCTATGCACAGTTATAGATACCATGACAGTCCTCTCCTCAGGGCATAGCTTGCTTGAGTGGCAACACAGGTCAGGGGAGGTACATGAGGAAATGTGTGGGGTGTGTAAGCTGTGACAGCAGGGCCTTAACAGCGGCTGCCTTCTGAAGAGCCCCAGCAACTCCCCACCCGCCTGCCTGCTGCCTCCCACCCTTCAGGTCCGTCCTTGAGCAGACCTCTGAGTAGAATGTTGTTGAAGAAATGCATGAATGAGAGCCCAGTCCTTCCTGGCCCCCTCCCAACCCCAGTCCCTGATTCTCAAACAGAGATAGGTATCCCTTCATGGGCTGTAGTTCTCTCTGCAGGCTTGGAAGCCTTCCTCCCCAGGCAGCTTCCACCTCTCATGGACAGTATCCCCACCTTTTCCCACACCATCAAAAGTACCTCTCTTGTGTCCAGTTGCGTTAAAGACCGTGTGAGACAGGCACCTGATCAAATAAACACTCTGAGCCAATGGGCCATTAAGACTGGTGGGCAATGTGCTGCCCATCCAGGTCATGCCCTTGTCTTTAACTGGGATTATGGGGAGCTACCAGATCTTTACATGAAAGGACTGGCACAAATAATGGGGTTTTAGGAAACATATCAGACCCACTGGGATGGGGGTGGCATTTTGATCAAAGAGCATTTCTCTAGCAACTCACTTAAAAGCAAAATAATCAAAGGAGATCTTCCTTGCTTCCAAATGGAAGTATATATTAGGAAAAATGGCCTAATAACAGGGCTATTTGTCTCAATACACCTAGGTCCCCAGTGGGGCCCTGAGAGGCAAGGCTGGACCCCAGAGAAGCCCCTCTGGCTGGATATCTGGAAGTATGGCCTGGAAGAGTACTGATGATGTGCAGACAGGCGCCTGTAGGGAGACAGTGGGTGAGCAAAGATGGGCCAGTTAACACCTTAGCACAGCCACCTCACTAGCTGGGTTCTAGTGGGGGATGTCTTCTCCCACCTGAGCCTTGTTTTTGCCTCTTCAGGACAAAGGCTGAGGGGTGACGGCAAGAGCCAACCTCCTGTCCATTCTTAAAAGTACCAAAGAGCATCCTGCCAGATCTTAAAAAGGAGCAAAGTAAGCCTGCTCTTGTAATGGGTGCACAGTGGAGAACAGCAACCACTGGCTCCTGGGTGAAAGGCCAGCCAATCAAATCACACCACCACCTCCCCAGCTGGGTCTGACCTGGTGGCTAAAACCCCACCCCTGTGCTCATCCTTTCACATAAAGGCCCGGTAGTTCCCTACAGTCCCTGTGAAAGACAAAGTTCCTGTGACCTGGATGGTGGCACAGTCACCCTCTGGCTGTTTGGTATTTGGTAAAATGATACTTTTACATCAATGAGATGAAGTGCCACAGAGAAGCAGCCACAGACATAAAGCTCACAGTCCAGAGCTGGTAAACTCGCACTGAATAGCAGCTATAATGATTGTCTCCAATTTCAAATATTGAAGTGACTTTTTAAAAATTCTTTCATTTTTTAAGACTTAATTTTCTTGGAGCAGTTTTAGGTTCACAACAAAATTTAGCAAAGGTGCAGAGATTTCCCACTTACTCCCTGCCCTGATGCACACATAGCCTCCTACCTTATTAGCATCCCCAACAAGAGAAGTGCATTTCTGGTAACTGATGAACCTACACTGATAAATCACTATCACCCCAAGTCCACAGCTCACAGTAGGGGCCACTCTTGGTGCTGTACATTCTACAGGTTTGGGCAAATGTACAGTGACACGTATCCATCATTGTAGCATCGTACAGAGTATTTTCACTACCCTCAAAATCTTCTGTGCTCCACCTGTTCATTCCACCCCTGCCTCCCTTTTTAAAATCACTTTTTTACAAGGTCCAAACCTTCATTTAGTACTCATTCTTTGAGTGTTAAAAACTGAGGAACTCCCAAGAACCAAGTAGAAGGATTTTGACTATACAATTATAGGATTAGATCAGAAAAGCTGCTGGCTTTTACAGATGTCTCCACCTCTCTCTCCTACTACCCTCCAAAGTAAAACAGAGGCCATCAGTGTCATGGAACCCTGATTCCAGGTAGAACTGGATGAATGCTTGACTCCCTACCAACTCCTCAGGAGAAAAGTCTCCTCTGCAATCCCCTGCCCATGGCTCAGTCTGCTTAGAGAGAGAGTGCAGGGCCCTCCTCATCTCAGGATTTGCAGTTATACATTACAAGGGAAGCAGAAATCCTCTCAGCGCGCACACACACACACACACACACACACACACACAGAGTCTCCCAAATGTCTTTTTCTTCTTACCACCAGACTCTCCCCCTGCCCAGCATGTCAGCCTCTTGGTCTGATTGTAGCATGTTCTAAACTTCCAAAAGAATGAAGATGGGATGCAAATTATTCTTGAAGTTACATTGACAATCCTGACAAAAAGGAAGGATTTCATGATATTGACAAAAATGATGTTGGAGAGCTGCTGGGATCATTCTCATGGCCTTTGAGAATCTGGTCAAGTCAGACAGGATAACAATCAGAAAAGAGAAGATCGACAAGAATGTTGATGTGATAGGAGTCTGAAAGAGAAGTATTTGAATACCAAATAGTTGGAGCCTCACATATTTTTAGAAAAATGGTCTTTTTGTGATCATCCTGTGGAAGTCATAAGTAAGGATGCCATATCATATCATATACTTTTTCCAGAAAAGCATTCTCCCTCTAGAAATAAAAATCATAAATAAAAGTATAAAAGTTCTACATAAACAATAAAAAAAGGTTGATTCATTCTTTATCCTAAGATTTAGAGCATACTGGCAATTATAACCTAGGTTTTGGCTTATTTCAGTAAAATATTGAAAATGAACTTATTCAATACTTGAAGATAATAAAGAAATTATATTTTTTACCCATTATAAGTGGATTCTATTTGAGGCTTTTTTTCCAATTCTAGGTCTCAGTGAACAAAGATGTCACATAACTACCTTCAAGGAGTCAGATTTATCATTTGTTTCTTGCTTTTGATTTTAATTAAATTGATTACTGAGCAAATTGCTAAGTAAAATAATTACCGTATTTATTTTTAACTTCTGTTTTTAAGTTATTCCAAACTTAAATAAAAGATGCAGATATAGGACAAAAAAATAGATATCCTTCACCCAGATTCTCCAAATATTCTCAATTACCTTACTTGTTTTATCATTCTCTCTTGATTGATAGAAATATAATATATAATTTCTTTCCTGAAACACTTGATAGTAAGTTGCAGAAGTAATTCTTCTTTCTTACTAAATATTTCTGTGTTTATTTCCTAAAAACAAGGACACTCTTCTATACAATCATAGTTCAATGATCAAAATCAAGAAATAGCCAAGATATGGTGCTGTTATGTAATCTATAGATCTTACTCAAATTTCACCATAAATTGCTGTTTTGACCCTGTGGGAACCAGCTTTACATGGACAACTGGACTGATCTCTTGGGAGAAGTTCCAGGGAGATGGAAATTCATTACTGTATTAATTTATCCATCCAACCAACCAACATTTACTGACTGCTGGTCATGTGTCAGGGACAAAGGACAGGAGGGGCTGCAAACCAGAAAGGTATCCCACATAGATCCTGTCCTCAAAGTGACTTCATTAAAGTAAGAATCAAAATGTCATGAATAAAATAACACCTCAATGCTCTTGATCACAATTTAGTCTCAACAGCACAATGTGCCCTGTTAGCACATCTTGCCATGTGAACCTGGAGCAGCAAGTGGCAAATCTGGATGTCATGGTAAGAAGACACTTGCATGCCAAGTATAGAACGTAAACCCTAGAGATATTCAGAGGTCTGCCACATTGACAAGGCTTTTAGAGGCCCTGTTCGTCTGGGACATGGCAGGACATCCCTTCCAAAGTACAGCACCAGTCATGGCAACCTTGTATCACCTACTGCTAAGAAAGAAGCACAGTGGTTGCGCCCCGGGGACTTTAGGAGCAGCAATCTTGGTAATGTTTCTCTAATCCATTTATCAGATGATTTGGAAGCCTGCCAGCTTGGGGGAGTCCAGAGCAAGAGAAGGCTCTACATAATCTGCTCTTCACTCAGGATGTATGACGGGGCAGAACCTGTGGTGGTAGGTTCAGTATCCACTGTGCTGGATAAGGATGCTGTGTCCAGCTCTGGAGAGCCCCCAGAGGAGAGTCACAGTGTAGAACTTTAGCATTCTGAAGTAAGGCCATTCCTTCTGCTGCAGAGAACTAATTACAGTTTGAAAACCAGCTCCTGGCATGCACTGGGTCCTGGCAGAGATACGGTGCTTACCCATAGGAGAATAGTGACTGTGCTGACGGAACTGGCTATGATGAGTTGGGTGTTGTCAGATTCATCAAGTCTTCAATTGGGAAGGCACAACAGCAGTCCACCATGCAATAAAAATGATGCGTTTCGGATCAAGCCTAAAGAAGTGTAGCGGGAACGTGTGAGTTACGTCAACAAGTGGCCCTGACGCCCATAGCAGCTATTTCTGGTGCAGTGATACTTCTCCATTAGCTCACAATTATGGCCTGCTGTGCGCTTAATGTTTGTGTTCCCCTAAAACTCATATGTTGATATCTTAACCATTAAAGGTGATAGTATTACTATGCAGAGCCTTTCGAAGGTGACTAGGTTGTGAGGGTGGAGCCCTCATGAACGGGAGTAGTGCCCTTATAAAAGAGATCCCAGAAGGCTCCCTGGTGCCTTCCACTACATGAGGACATGGGGAGAAGTTGGCAGTTTGCAACCAGAAGAGGGTTGACATCAGATAGTGGATCTGCTTACATCATGATCCTGGACTTCCTAGTCTCCAGAGCTATAAGCCACCCATAGCAGCCTGAAAGGACTGAAAAATAACCTTATGGGCATATGGCAGGCGAGGCAGAGTGGTGTCCCCTATGCCAAGCTGATAGAGGAGAAAACTTGAACCTGTTTCACCGGTGGGCTGGTTTAGTGTGTCGGCATGAATTAAAGACAAACTGCTGCCTTCAAGGCTGGAGCAAGGACAGCACTCACTTTGGGTGACAAATTTATCAATAGTCCAGTCAAAATTAATACAAAAAAAATTCACCATGAGTCAAATATAAAAATTTTAAATGAAGGCAGGAACAGTGCCATGGTGAGCCATATTAGAACCTGAATGCCTATTAGAATGGCCACTATAAAAAGGAAAAAATAGGTGTTGGTAAGGATATGGAGACATTGGAACACTTGTAAACTGTTGGTGGTAATGTAAAATGGTACAGCTGCTATGGAAAACAACAGAATGGAGGTTCCTTAAAAAATTAAAAATAGAACTACCATACAATCCAGCAGTTTCCTTCTGAGGTATATACCCAAAAAAATTAAGAGCAAGGACTCAAACAGATACTTGTATGCCAATGTTTTTTGCAGACTTATTCACAATAGCCAAAAGATGGGAACAACCCAAGGTTCTGTCGACAATTGAATGGATAAACAAAATGTAGTGTTGACATATAATGGAATATTATTGAGCCATAAAAAGGAATGAAGTTCTGATATATGCTGTAACATGGATGAACCTTGAAAGCATTATGCTGAGTAAAATAAGCCAGTCACAAAAGAACACATAGTATTTGATTCTACCTGTATTAAATACCTAGAATAGGCAAATTCATAGAGATGGACAGTAGATTAGTGGTTACTAGGGGCTGTGGGGAGGGGTCATGGGGAATTATTGCTTAAAAGATACAGAGTTTCAAGGATATAGAGAGTTTCTGTTTGGGGTAATGAAAAAGTTTTGGAAATGAGAGTAGTGATGGTTGCACAACATTTTGAATGTAATTAATGCCACTGAATTGTACACTTTAAATGGCAAATTTTATGATGTATATATTTTACTACAATAAAGACAAAATTATAGTGGTAGGAGAAATCAGTCCTGATTATTATAAAGAAAGAGAGGGCCAGGAATGTCTGGTCTCAAAGGACTCACTGGGGTGCATTTTAGTAAGTCTGTGTTCTGCAATAAAGGTAAGTAGGAATTCTAGCAGCCAAAAAGATAGAACAACTAAAAACTTAGAATTCTTAGACATGGAGGTGTGGTCACTTTACCTGGCATACAATTTAGACAAGCTGAAGTGCTGACCAAAAATGAAGGAAATCTAGAATGTTTGGTGTGGGAGGGAGATGATGAGAACAGTTATGGCTCCAGGACCATTTACAGTAGAGAGTTTGGCCTCTGCCTTGAAGACTTGGTGACAGATAGGATTTAATGAATGGATTTGAGTGTCACAAGTTGCGGACTGCATCAAACATGTCTTACACACTGCCTCACATCCTCCTGGTTCACCTTTGACTCCAGCTGTAACTGTGGTGAATGGTTATGTGAGAGGCTCAGCTTGCCTGGTACTGACAGCACCCTGCCTCAAGCACATTTTTTCTTTTGGCCCCCAGCGTTCCCTAATGTCGTGGCATTGGATGGCAGAAAGCATCCATTCAACATGCACCCCACATGTGCAGTCTGGGAGGGCAGGAGATTAACATTCCCTGGGAACCCTCAGCCAATGGGGAATAGGCAGATCATTCTGAGAGACCTTCTATGCACTGTTCTTAAATCCCCACAGGATTGAGCCCTGCGGCAGTGACCAACTAGCTTTGATAATGCATCCTTGTATTGGCTTTTTCTCCTTCCCTGTGACACTTCTCTGGTCCCTCATCCCTTTTCCTCTGGGATCACCTCTCAAATAGCTACTTTTGTTTAAATTCCTTTTTCAGGCTCTGCTTTTGGGAAGAATCCGGATTAAGACAGCATCTCCAAACTCTGACCTCCCCAGAAAAAAGATTGAAGATGACTGGGATTTCTGTCTGGGTCAAGTTTAAAAAGATAAGTGCACAAAACAAGGATACTTGGTGTTGGTAGTACAGATCTGGGTTTTGTAACCTGTAGTCAGTCTTGAAATTCCATGTAACCACAGGGTACATAAATTTACCAACTTGGGCTTATATAGGATAATTTCATCATCACAGGACATAAGTCATTTTCAACGCACAGTTCTCACAAAATGAAATGCTTCGTTTGTTAGATTAAAATCCAGAGCTGCATTTTGAGCTCGCACCAGCGCCTATGGTTCCTGGATTTCCTGATCTCTAGTACCCCCTAGTGGTGTCTTCAATTCACATACTGAGCTCGACAAGAAAGCCCAGAATTTGGCTTCCGCAAAAACTGTGGTTAGTGGAAATTTGTTGCAGACAGGCTTCTTTCATTGCTTTTTCTCTAAGATGAGGCTATCAGGTGCTTGAACCTTTGGAAGATAAATCTGTGTCATCTCTGTTTTTAGAATAAAATGTCACACTTTATGCTTCGTTCCTTCCTCAAATAACTGTTGAGGGTTGGTATGGTCATGCTAGAGCATTGAGGTTTCAATTGAAAATGCACTACTCTCTACAGATGAACAGTGGAGGAGGGTGTTAGACCAATGTCCAAACAGGCGTGTGCTGGCGAGGCAGATGCTGCTGTTTGTCTCAGTCCCATACTGGAATTCATCACTCTACTTTGCTCAGGAACAGATACAGGGCACATGTTCTCTTTCTAGTTTGCCCCACAATTGATTTCACTGCATTGGTGCAGGATGATATGAACTGTCCTAAATCTCTTATAAAATAAGACACCTTGGCCTTAATCAGGGTTTAGCTGCTTTAAATTTAGTTAGGTTAAGGCTTTAGCACACTTGAGTGGGGTTGATTCTCATACACTGTGGGTAATTCATATGCAGGAGAAGACATAATCATTTTTGGTGGTTTTAAAAGGAAGTATTAAGAGCGAGAATTTGATTTTAAGTGATGGGAAGGAAAAAAAGGTGTGAATTTAGCTCCAGACTCTGCAGAGGATGAAAGAAGATGTTACATTTCTGTTTGAGACATTGCAAATCACTCCAGAATGCCCCTGAACTTCTCCCTCAATCCACCTGTCCACAAAATGGCTGCGATTCACTCAGTTGTGCCACCTCTCCAAAAAATTGTCTTGTGAGAAGAGAAAATCTTAGAAAGCCCCTAAAGTCACTGCACTGACAACAAATTTTTCTGCAAAGTGATATTATATAATACACCAAAAGATCTTGAAGAAAAGCACTCAAGATTTATTTGTTTTCTCTAGATGATTTTTCTTTGTTTAATCAGCAGTCTTGGGGCATGTATGTATATCTGTGTGTAGCTGGAATGAAAACTGGTACTTAAAAAGTAGCCAGAAAATTCGACTAGGGTGTTAATGTTTTCAGTGGCAAAAGGGATATCACATAATTCATCAAGGGAATAGAGCAAACTTTTACGCCTATGGCTTCCCTCCATTTAGAAGAAGGGTGGGCACCAAGCCTAAAGTTCTGAGCATCCTAAGGGTAAGGCACCAGTTCTGAGCTTTAGACCCCAACTGCTGAGGCCTGGATTGCATGTATATCATAGACACTGACCATGGAAAGGGGAGTCCAGTGGGAGTGCACCCAGGATAGTCAATCCAGAAGAGTAGCAAGAAGCCCAATGAGATGGGGAAAGCCTGGCTGGGCTGCTTTAACTTTCAAGAACCAGGATGTCCCAATATTCTCAGGTCACCTGATGGGTCATGCTGCTCCATCTAACCCTCCCTGGCCACTGCAAACCCTTCAGTCAAAGTCTGAGGCACCAAGTACCTAGTGATAGAGAGGCTTTGGGGAAGTCTCTATTCATTTGGGCCAGGCAAATAAGCAGAGGAGTACAAAGGCAGGAGCTGGGAAGGGAGGTAGTGATTGGGGGGACCAGGAAGAGACAAGCCCACTTAGAGGAAATGAAGAGTTTATTTTCACCATCCCTCTCAGCAATCTGTAGGATTCTGGGCTGATAATCCACTGTAAGTGGGTTGAGTGCTTGAGTCACTTTTATTTATTAATGTTAAGGGTGACTTCCATTAAACCTGAAAGACTTGAGGACACAAAAAGGCTAATAATTATTAAATAGCCATATAGTACCCTCCTCCAGACTCTCAGAAACCCCTACCAAATAATGCTAATAATAATTATTTGTGATGAGAAATCTCCTAGATGGCCCTCAATGATCCTTACCTACTTGGGTTCATAGGTTTGTATAGACCCCTACCATGCTGATCAACGCAGGACTGCATAACCAATAGGATGCTGAGGAAGTTATGATGTATAACTTTCAAAGGTAGACCATAAAGGTATTGTGGCTCGTGTTTGCTTCCTGGATCATTCGCTCTGAACGAAGCTCACTAAGGACTTCATGAGGATGCTCAGGCTGCCCTGTGGACTGGACCATGTTTCATGGAACTGTGGCCTCCTTACCATAACCATATAAGTGGGCCACATGGGAAGTAGATCCTCCAGCCCCATCAAGCCTTCAAATGACTGCAACCTCAGGAGCGAACCCAAATCAAAGCACTCCCGAGTTCTTGACTCATAGAAACTATGGGATACACTAGACACTTCTTAAGTCGCTAAATTTTGAAGTCATTTGTTATGCAGTGGTAGTAACAAATAGTGATGTTGATGCTCTTCCTTAATCCAACTATTGACATTGCCTCAGTCTTACATAAATTTTAGAAAAGGAATTTTGGAAGATGGTATATTTTTTTAAAGCAGTAACGAAAACCTTAGTAAATTTTATTTACTTTGTAAACGCAACTTTAAGCCCCTTACCCTTCAGGTCCTTCCAACATACAGACTGAGGGGCTTCCACCGCAAAAAAAGCAGGCGGAAGAAAGTGAGAGGGTTGATGTTCTTGTGTATTCCCAAGGCCAAGGTGGACAGCCAGAGCAGATGCAGGGGTTCCCAGTAAGCAGCTGGGGTAGTGAGCTGGCTGTCTCACTCCGCAGACGGGAAGCTGGGGTCTGGCTGGGAGGAGACCTTCCCTTTGCCCACTGCGATCCTGCTTGGGCCGAATTATCTCAATAATAAGGGAAAGGAAGACTTTATGTAAATAAAACAAAACCTCGGCCATGATTAATAAATTTCACTGAGCAAACATGCAAATTACTTGAGGAGACTTAGCTGGAAGCGGCTGATGGACATGGCGGGCACCGCTGCAGCGCATTTCCCGCTCGGTTCAGACCCCTGGCAGGGTTCCGGTCGTGCTTAGTCACTCCCCACCGCACGCGGCCGGTGGGGCCAGACCGTGGTCTCCTCAATGTGCCCGCGGCGGCGGCACCAAGTGTGGTGCCCCGCGCCCGGCCCAGACAGCCCACCGCCTTTGTTCGGCGCACCAGCCTCACCACGCGAGTGCGCGCCGGGCAAACCCGCCGCGGCCCCGGGCACCTGCGCCGGAAGGCTCTTCCCCGACCGTCTGCTGGGTTAGTGGAAGCCGCTTTGCCCCCATTGTGTGGATGCTGTAATCTCTGCGGTTCCTGGGGACATGCTGAGGAGCTTACTTAAAAGAAATCCCCTGGCTCTGAGGCTCCACCACCACCCAGGCGTGGGCTTCTGATCCCCCTGCTCTCGAGGCACGTGCTCTGCATGCCCTGGGGCCTGGCTAGCTTCTGCCTTGGGTTCCACTGGCAAAGCCTAATGGCAACTGAAAAATAAAATCCAATGGCTGGGATTTCCACCAAGGGGAAGTGAGTGCTCAAGGCCTAGACACCCCCACTCCCACCCCCGGAGCCTAGGGCCAGTAGGGAGAAAGCCCACGGTAGAAACCACTGGGGGTGCTGGATGCCCATTCTGCACCCCTGAGTGCTTACCTCACAGAATCTGTCAGTGGTAATACATATTTGTCTCCACAGATAGTCACCTCAAAGTCCCCCTTATAAAGGCCTGAGCATTGAGGTGAAGAGAGCATCATTTACCCGAGGTCCCCATGGAGAAGCGTTGATGGTAACACAGGGCAGTCTCTGCTTTCATAACAGAAAGGTGGGCCAGAAAAGGGCGTGAAACACAAATGTGTGTAAAATGGATCACTCTCCCCACTGCCTTCCACCCTGAAGTCATCAGGAGTGTGCATCTCCAGGGCAGCTGAATGTTTCAGTGGACGGCAGCTGTAGGATGATAATGGTGGAAGCAGAGAAAGGGGCCCCCAGATACTCCAAAGATCCCACCTCCCAATGTAGTTGAATCTCAAAAGAATGCCTTGTGAATTCCAAGGGGCCCCCCTCTGGTGGGAGCTCCAAGCTGATTATTTTCCATGTTGGAAGATTTCCTTAACATTCTCCTTTCTGATTTTCTCTGTATTACACAGTACTTACTGGGGTGTCTTCTTCACTTCTAGTGAGTGTGCTCCAGGAAGAACAGAGGCCTGGGAGGCCAAGGGTTTTGGGGTTTTTCTCTGATTCTGTTACTTATATTATAAACATGTGAAGTCCCTTCCTCTCTCCATTTCTTGGCAAGCCTAAGAAATCGTTTGGAAACCAAGGAGCCTAGATGGCTTGAGCTCTGTCTAGTTAGAGACTGTGATTGAGGGGCTCTATTTTTCCTATGGCCCAGAACTTGTCCCTTCATCAAGTTCTGGTATCTAAGCCTAGTGTGCTTTACCAGGGACATAAGGAAATGATAGCTAAACTCAGAGGCAGGTTCTGATGGTGCTAGAGTGCTGTGCACAGACATTTGGGAACTTTTTGTAGTCCTTAAACTCTTCCATTGTGGAAAGGTCAACTGGGCTTACAGGAAGACCTGATGTCCAAGATTTGAGACCATTCTTCCCTTTTGATAACTTCCTGGTGGCTAAATCCATCACATCTGAATCAACCAATATGCTTCCAGATCCCAGCTTGGCTTCCACCCACTCAGGGTCTGAGGCCAGTGAATTAACCAAGAAAAACTCCACCCCTCAGTCTTCTCCCACTGTGGGGCTACCACTTGAAATAAAATGTTGCTTAGTTTAACTATGCTTGAAGTTTCAAGTTCTCTATTTTCACTAACAGTATTAATTCCTTCTCAAAATAGAGTTTATCAGCATCATTTAATACAGGGGCTCTGGGTATTTCTTTAGCCATAATAATAAAAATTATTCAGGACTATGGACTGAATTGCATGCACTCAAAATTCTTATCTTGAGGTGTTAACCCTCAATTTGACTGTATTTAGAGATGGGGCCTATAGGGAGATAATTAAGGTTGAATGAGGTCATAAGGGTAGGGTATGATGTTCTCATACTGAGAGACACCAGAGAGCTCCCTCCTTCCACCCCAATCTTCCCAAGTGCACTAAGAAGAAATGATGTGAGCACACAGTGAGACAGCAGCCACCTGTGAGCCAAGATACAAGGCCTCAGAATGAAACCTACCTTTGCTAGCACCTTGATCTTGGGCTTTCAGCCTCCAGAGAAATGAATTTTGGTTGTTGAAGCTACTAAGTCTATGGTATTTATTATGGCAACTTAAACAGACTAAAGTAAACCAGCTATATAGAATAATCTACATAGCATTTTTTAAAATTGTGGGTAGCATGTGCTAACAACAAGCAAATAAACACCAGGGGTAACTTGTCAGCCACAAGCATGTACTGGAGCAGAAGAAAATATTTGGCCATTGAATAAAATCCCAAATGCACCAAAGCTTTAAAAAATTTTTAAAAAGCAACCAATGCAGCGTTAGAGTAAAAGCTACTTTAAAGTAAGAATTTCCATCTTATGAGCAATTTGAAATAAAAACTTCAGAATCATAACAGTGACTCTACCATAATTTTCTGTAATAAAACATCTATTGTAACAGATATGGCAATACAATAAAAGTCCTATTGTTCCAGAAACTGTATTATAATTGAAACAGGATAATTATAGAAATACTATAAGAATTGCATGTTGAACAGAACCATTGAAAATCATTCTTTCCAGACTGAAAATAAGTCTTCCAGGTACAGAAGTACTCTTCAGCAAGCTCTGAAATGGAAGACTAGGTGGATTTATCTTTAACAGCAGCACTTCCTTCCAAAGCCCACACAGGGCCAGCTGTAACGTGCCTCTAGGGCCTGTTCAGCTCCACGTCCCACACTTTATTTGGAATACTAAAATCTAATAGATTTTAAAGTAGGACATCTCTATATTCTTTCAGCAAACAGATTTTAAGGTGAATTTCAGTTCTATCAAGTTCATTTTGTATATTCTAACTTAGAATTTCTAGCTTTTTAGAATAGCTGACCCCTGGACGGTGCTGCACACATCCAGTCATATGTGGATGGCATTGTGGCTGCCACCACTCCCTGCTTTGGAGTTCCCACTTTCCCACTCCACTCTTCATTTGGTCCTTACAGCGATCCTAGGATGTTGAGAGCAGTGGAGGATTATCTACATGGAAATAGGGGCAGGGGGATTTGTCTGGAAACTGATTTGCATTGTAAGCATACCAGTTTTTTACTGCTTATCTATTCATTTGTGGCTTTGGGGAAACAGACAAAAATACAGAGGAGTAGGGAGCCAGAGGGCCTGTGAGCCATCCCTCATCCCCAGTATTGACTTCTAATGTTCCATCCCCAGTAACTTGGCACTTGAAAGGCTGGGAACCTGGAGGAAATTCAAGCAGTGATGATGGTGGCTGAGGGACTAAGGAAGTGGGCCAGGGGGAAATAATAATAATAAGAGTGAGGAGGAGGAGACCACTTGCTCAGCACCATGGCAAATATGTAGAGTGGTGCTAAGTGATGACTAAAGGGACATGATAACCATCTACAAATATTTGAAGGATGTAAACACCATGGAAGAAGATGAATAAATTATTTAAAAGAACAATGATGAAGCCCAGGATGAACTCATTACTAGTCCCAAAGCCACCTTGTCCCTTAACAACCCTTTCAGAATTAAGCTTTCCCAAGGCTAAAGACAGACAGCTGGATGGTCCCCCTGCACACAATTTTGACATAAGGCATGAGCTGAGGCTGTTGTTTTTACTGGGCAAGCACATGCCATATGCATGCTCAGGTAATATTCATCAGAGCCAGCACTTGTTGAATACTTGGTGTTTCGGGTTGAATTGTGTTGCACAAAAAGATGCAAAAGACCTAACCCCGGGTCCTTGTCATTGTGACCTTATTTGAAAATACAGTCTTTGCAGATTTAATCAAGCTGAGGTCATAAGGGTGGCCCTTTAATCCAATATGACTGGTGTCCTTATAAGAAGAGGGAAATTGGGACACTCAGACACACTGGGAGAATGCCACGTGATGACAGAGGTGGCAATGCAGCTGCAAGCCAAGGAATGCCAAGGATTCATAGCCACCCGCAGAAGCTAGGAGGAGGAAAGGAGGGATTCTCCCCTAAAGATTTCAGAGGGAACATGGCCCTTCCAACACCTTGGACCAGTTTCTAAAACTGTGAGACAAAAATAAATTTCTATTTTAAGCCACCCAATTTGTGATCCTGTCATGGGGTCCTAGCAAATTAATCCACTGGGTATGTGTCCAACACTGTGCTGAACACTTCATGTATGAAAAAAATAGCACAGATTCTGGGGGAAGGATTGGGGGTAGGGGAGACCTCCCCCACTTAGCTTCCAGGGCTAAGGACACTGAAGTCTTTAAGAGGGGTATCCTGGGCCCAACACATGGGGATGGAGCATCTCTTGACCCAAAACCCTGGTTCTGTGGGTGCCTTGGGGCATATGACTGGCTAAGAGGCTGGATCAAGATCCCTGGGAGTCCCTAAGCACCAAACAGAAAACAGTGACTTCTGAGGTAATTCAAAACAAAAAGAACATGACCATACAATTTTAGTTTTGAAATTGACAACAAGTTTACTTGTGTGCTCTTATTAAGAGGTTGCAGGGTTACGTGTGTGTGACCTATGTGTGGGACCATCTACCGCTGGGTCTGGGTGGATTTATCCTGAAAGAGCCATATAAGTGAACAACTGGCTCGCTCACCCTAGAAATGGGGAATCAGGGTGCTGGTGTCAGGGGGCACCATCTGAATTCTGGCTCCAGTTGGCTCTGTGAACACAACCTGGCACCCTAGGGGATTTTTAGGCCCATCAAGAGGGTGCATTGGGAAGGCTGGGGTGGGATTGGATGTTCTGTCCCTCTGGGCACACAAGGCTCACATGTGGGACTTGGGAGATGCTGTTCATTTTCATACCCTACGATGTAAACGAGAATAATCTAGATTCCTACACATTACCTCGTTTAATCTTCAGGACAATCCTATGAGACAGGTACTATTATTATTGTCACTTCCCAAATAAGGAAACTGAAGCACAGAGAAGTTGAATGACTTTCCCAAGGTCACCCAGCCAGACCGACTGTGGGCATGATGAAAGCGCTAGTTGTATTCTGGGCCAGTGCACTGTCCCCACACCAGGGCGGAGATCCCACTGTGCACCTCGTTCACAGAACCCACTTTGCAGGATGTCCAGCTGCCATTATGAGAATGTAGTGGTGTGTGTTCCATTTATGGGCTTCAGTGCTCCCAATCATTTTATGACTTCAATCCTATCAGAATGAAGGTCCCCAGGCTGCTGACTGATGGATGAAGGACAGCTCACCATCAGAGGGCCCCCACTGCTGAAGTTCCTTTCCCTTCCAGCACTTTCCTCCTCCCAGTATACCGTGTGTCACCTCTGGGGAAGGCGTCGGGAGGCCCAGTTCTTCAATGTGCCGCCAGAGGGAGCTGCCCGCAGAGAAACCAGAGAATCTCACCCAGGTCCGAGCCTGGGGACAACAGCAAAGTTTGGCTATTCCTAGCCTCAGTTTAACTTTCACGCTTGCAAGTCACCAGAACTCAATCAAAAGCTCGTGTTCTGGAAAGGATGGGGTTATTTCACGGCAGCCTGGGAAACACTTTGGGTTTAGGCTCTTTCTCACAACAGGGACAGAAAGGAAACAGAAGTAACAAAATGATGAGAGAGTATCAAATTTCACTTAGCAAAGGTAGTAAGTTCAGGTGCTGTACTTAAACACAGCCCATAGTTAGCAACACTGTATTGTATACTAGGAAGGGAAACCATATGTTACATTCTTAACACACGCACATACACAAATGACAATAATAATAAAAGGGGTGGGAGGAAATTTACTGTGGTGATGGGCATGGTTATGGCATGACGGTCTCACAGGTATGTACTTACCCCAAATCCATCGAGTTAAATGCCTTAAGTATGCACAACTTTTTGGCATATACCTCTCTCTCTATATATGTATCTTTGAAGAAAAAAAAACAAGGTATCTCACACACACACACACACACATACATACACACACATATATATATGTATGTATATATTTAGTTTTGAAAATGACAAGTCACTAAAGAGGTTGCAGGGTTACATGTGTGTGACCTATGTGTGGGACCATCTACCCCTGGGTCTGGGTGGATTTATCCTGAAAGAGCCATATAAGTGAGGAACTGGCTCGCTCACCCTAGAAATGGGGGATCAGAGTGCTGGTGTCAGGGGGCACCATATATATATACATACACACACTCCCCAAATACTTTCCAATTCAAAAGAAAAAGAAGAAACAAAATGACTGGCAGTGTGAAGAGGCCCATCCTGTGGGTGGTCCACAGCACCTGGAAAGCCAGGCAGAGTGCTGGCTACAGCAAGGGCTTTGAGCCGCAGATTCCGAATGAAGTCTGGCCTGACACTCCCCACCTGCGTGGCCCTGGGCCACCGTCTCTGCGTGGGTTCTCCTATCTGTACCACGGCCATGACGACCATGCCTGCGTAGCAGGACTTCTGGTCAGGATTAAGTGGGTTAGTCTCAGGGAAGCCCCCGGAAGCCATTTTTCAGATTTGAGATGGTTCAAGGCCAGCTTGTGGATGGCTAGTGGGGGTGGAGGGTGGGGCGGTCTCCCTACATCTCTCAAGTCTTCCCTAGTCCCTGTTATCCCACTCGCTCATGTCCTTTACACCCTCCCAGGAGGTTCCTCAACTTCAGCTTTGCTCAGGAAACTGGAGCTCCCTCTACCCTGGAACCTGAGGAATAAAGCCAGCGCTTTGTGTTTTCAAACCGGAGACCCAGAGGCCCCTGGTGCCGGCTTGGCATGAGGCAGGCGGGGTCCGCTTACGACTCAGGCCCAACCATCCACCGGGTATGAACTTAGAGCCTTTGACTTCCCAAGGCTGCCGTGCTCTCTCCTGTGCGGACTGGCGGCGGTGGTGGCGGTAGGGTCTTTAGGTCTGAGGGTCTGAGATCCTGACCTAGGGCCAAAGGGAGAGAAGGTCTCCCCGGGGGCTCTTACTTGAGGGAGGTCCGAGGGTACCCGCGTCGAAACCGTGGGGGGGGGGGTGGTTAAAGGCAGGGGGTGGGCATGAGTACGCCTTAGGGCCACAGGGACTCCAGCCCAGGCGGCCCATCCCGGGGCCGGGCCGGGGAGGAGGGGCCCTCGGCGACGCCCTCCGGGCCCTCCCGCGGAACCTTCCCGACTCGGGGTCCCGATCTGCGCGCCGCCGCGGGCTCGCCGTGACCCGGAAGGCCGTGCGCCGCCGGGCCGGAAGGAGGGCGGGGCCTATGCGCCGGGGCGGGGCAGGCGGGCGGCCACGGTCCCCACGCGCCGGCCGGCCTTTGACCTCGGCGCGCCCCGGCCGCTCCCCAGGTAAAGTGCGTCTCCGCGCCGGTGCCACGCGGGCCGGGGGAGGGGACGCCCAGGGGCGGAAGCCCACGAGCCGTTGGGTGTCGGCTAGCCGGGATCTCGTCGCGCAGGGGGTGGGCGCTATTACTGCGGTCACTTTCCGTAGGAGACGACCAGGCACGGAGGGGCTGCAGCCAGGCCAGAAGTCGGAGCAACGGAACCGGGTTAGCTCCTGGCGGCAGACTCCAGGGCCGCCGCACCCAGCCGTGCGCCTCTGCAGTAATGCGGATGCGTGTGTGTGCGTGTGACCCGGCTGCCTGTGTGTTACCTGCCTAGTAACCTGGGTGCATGTGTGTGCGTGTGTGACTTCCCGCATAACCTGCGTGTGTGTGTGTGTGTGTGAGACCTGCAGTAACCGGATGCATGTGTGTGACTTCCCCAGTAACCCGTTACCCCAGTGTGTGTGTATATGTGTGTAGCGGTTGTTAACATATGCAAGGTAGAGTCCTAGCAAGATACCTGTTGTGAGGGTCAGCACTTCTGGCTTTTCCCTGTGGGAAGAGGATCTGGGCACCACTTTAGAGATGATCAGGAAGGGAGGGTCATGAGTTAGTTTTGGTGAGGACTGGTAGTTTCTTTAGCCTTTTAAAAAATAAATATAGATACTTTGAGAGGTTAGGAAGTGACCTGTTATGGGCCAGGTAGGTAGGTGATGTGCATTCTGCCAGGGCTTATGGCAGAGAAAGGGCAGCTCTGGCCTCAGTTGCTGCAAGAAGGCAGGTCCATTGGGGCTTGCTCTTCTGACTTTTCAGGAGAAATTAGGAGTCAGGTATATGTGAAATCTCTGATTTTTAAGTACCGGCAACTAATTTAATTTTTTAAATGTCTGTGGACTAATCCAATAATGTTGGTATGATCCACCTGCAACCTTTGCACTGGGGCATAGACAGGTGGGAAGACAAGATTTACAAGAATCAGTGCACACAGTGGACTTTTTAAATTCCACCAAAGAAGTAGAAACTATTGAGGATAGATACCAGGATTTCTAAGAAGCTCCACTTTTCTAGTTTTTTTTTGAAGAACAGGGTGCAAGGAGGTCTGTGTTAGTTCTAAAGCCTTCCTTTCCTCTCCCTCCTCTCTCACAATCTGGTCCATCTCACGAAGCCGGGTTGCAGCCCAGAGAAGGGCTCTCCTCCCTCTTCCCTAGAACCCTCCTGTAATCGGGATGAACTGGGTGCTTGTAAGAAACCAGGGCTTCAAGTTGGCATTTGCCTTCCCTGTGGCTGGCAGATGGGCTTTCTGTGACCAGAGCCTGTTTTGTAGACAAACCTGATTGTGAAATTGGTGTGATACTGGGGAGGGAGGCCCCACTTCCACCCTTCTTGAGTTCTATACCCATCAGAGTACTCCACTGCCTCCTCCCTCCTCCCTCACTTCCTGTCACTTACTGACAAAGGCAAGATTGGAGCGGGAGAAGGGGAGGCAATCCTGACTCCCTTCCTCAAGCAGGCCAGCCTAGAGAAGTCAGGAGGCTGAGTTTTTCAGCAAGGACTCAGGAGATGAGGTCACAAAGTTTTCTTTCACAACTAGAGCCTATTGATGCTCTAACTTCGAAAATGGTTGTTGCAAGGAAATTAAACCAGCTTTCCCTTGGTTCAGGACAGCCACAATGCCACCCCTACCTGTGGGGTGGAACTATTGAACCCAGCGGGAGTCGGGCCACTTCTCCCCCTGCCCTCCCACACACCCCGGCACCTGCTGGTCCTCCAGTTCTGCAGAGCCCTGGGCTTGTGCCTTGTGCTGGCCTGACTGGGTTAAATGGAGGTTGGAAGTAGTATTTGCACAATGATGCCTTATTAGCCTCTGTGGGTTTCAACTTAAAGTCATTCAGAGCAGGTCGGAAGCTGGATTTTTTGATAGACAATAAAGGATAAAGTGGCTGTTTCCTGCCTCTTCTACATGCATTTTCTTGCTGTGCAGGAACCATTTCAAGAGTACAGATCCATAATTCTGCAGAAAACCTGTTTTAGGAGTGGCACCTGGGCCGTGTGCACTGGTCTGGAAGCCAGCCTTGCAGACCAAGCTTCGTAGGCTGAAGGTCTTCATGTTCCTGGGAATGGGAGGCTCATTGCAGCCTCCCGAGGGGTCTTCCTGGGAAGGGGACCTGAGCTTCATTTCCCTTTTTCTAGCATAATTGACAGATGAAAAACTGGATATAAACCAGAACTAAGCTAGAAGGTGATTAAATATTTTGCAGAAGGATTTTTAACTTTTTGAAAGGTTTTACCCTGAGATTAATTCCTTTGGTTATCTTAATATTTGAAATAAATTAGTATTTGAAATAAAACTCATTTTGTTTGTCTACATAGTTTCACAGGCTACTGGGTAAAATAAGTTATGTTATCCATCCTCCCATTTTTGAGTGGCATCTGCCCTGTGCAGTTTCTTTACTCATATAATGCTATTTCATTATCTTGATGTTCATGTGTGAACAGGTCTTGAACCTCAAGTGGGCTCTCTTGGGAGGAGAAAGAAGCATACAGTGGCTTTGCAAGTGGTTGCAGGTGGTGAGCAGAGGGGCCTGGAAGCCAGGCAGCATTTTGGCAGTATAGGACACTTTTGGCAGTATAGGACACATGGGAGCCAGAGCAGGGACAGGCACACCTGAATTCTCTTCCAGTCCCTTAGGCAACCCTGCAGGACCTGCTGCATATACCTCTGCTGCCTGTCTCACCCCACTTGGTCAAACTGTTGTCAGGCAGCTGCATCTGGGGAGCTTTCTCCCTGTGCATGAGGTGAAACCTCAGCCTGGACAGGGGAAGGTTCTTGACTCTGAACAAAGAATTCTTGAACAGGTCAGATGATATAAGAAAGGAATTCATTAAAGTGAGAGTAGTAGTGAATGGCAGCAGCCATGCAGATAGCAGAAAGCAAGGAAGAGCAGAGGGTGGAAAGGGAAACTCATTGAACTCTTGCTTCGTGCAGGGCAAATTTCTTGCCAACTCCTAAAGCCAGGGTCACCTGGCGTCCAGTGTCTACTTGAATTGACATGGTGTGGGAACTAAGCCTCTACCATCCCAGGATTTGGGGGAGTTGCAGTGCACTGGGTGGAGTGAGATTATGTTCTGAGAACTTTGCAAAGGCAAAGAGGAGATTTTTGGGCAGGCTGCTAAAGAGCATGATCGTACAGCCACGGTTCTGCCCAGGTCACCTAGGTGATGGGAACTTGCAAGCCCAAACCAGGGATCTCAGCAGCCCTTCTGTACTTGTCTGAAGTAGGACAGAGAAAGTGAAGACTTGTGCTTAAGTCTAGAAAATAGAATGAAATAGTGAAGTAACAAAGATGCTTACCACTGGAAGAGTGCAGAGACAAAACGCAGTTAAGTTGAGCAGTGAGAAGTCTTTATATAAGGCAAAAAGTACACACTTAGAGGGGAGTGCAGGAGGCCCACTTAAGGACTTAGGATTCTGTCTTTGAAGGCTTCCAAGAATGGGGCAGAGGATGGAGGTGGGGGGGAATGTAGGCTGGACTTGGTCCCATGATGTCTCTCTCTGGTCACCATCCACAGTCCTCTAGATACTCTGTAAGATAAACTTAGCACAAGGAATTTATTGATTCTGTTCTTCTCCAAGGTCTGATTACCCTCAAGCAAAACTGGGAACATATCGCTTAGAACTGCTTGCCCTGCCTAAGAAAGATTGTTGGCTGATTACCAAAGAATATGTTAGGAATCTTACCTCCTAACTCCTTGGTTTTTAAAATGGAATCTTAGCCTTAAGATGGAGTCCCTCCTGTTCTTACTATACTGTTTATATCTTGGCATTTTTAATCATAGGCAGGAGAAGTTAATCATGTGCTTGTCCTGTGTCCCTGCCCTACCTCACAACAGACACCTCTGGGGGACACCTGTTTACAGTTTCTGAACTCGGGGACTGAGTAACGTCTTGGGTCATGCTCTCCTAGAATATTGCTGCCCAGAATGAGGTAAGAAGCCACCTGGGGACTTGTTGGAAGTGCAGTCTCAGCCCAGCCATAGTGGCTGTATTTAACAAGATCTTCAGTACTCCTGTGCATTTGTGGAGAATCACTGATTTCAGGAATAGCAAAAGGGAAAAGGGGAAATTTACAGGGGCCAGACACAGGTACTTCTTTCCTCTCCTGGGACACAGAGAAATTCTGAAAACCTGACTCTCGTGGTATGGTAGAATTGAAGAATCGTTCTAAAGGCTCAAAGTTCTCTCTCAGGATCAGGAGGATAATTTTACATTATCCTCGGGTCAAAAAAAACCTTATATAACCAAAAGATAGTGAGCAGTAGGGTCTGCCCCAAACCACCTTAGTCAAGTTCCTTTAGCAACTGTTGGCATGTGTCAACATGTTGAATGAAAAGGGGAATATTGGAAAGTGCCCGCTGAGCCAGGGTCTGGCTGAAGCTGGAAGAAGTGGCTCTTTGCCACTTTGACTTGACTTCCCAGCCCATTAGTGTTGGGGCTCTCCACTCCTACTGACCCTGGGGCAGAGCCTGCCTTTGTCTCTGCCTCCTATTTTCCCCACAGTGTGGCAAAATGCAGGTCTGCCTCTCCTGACCCCAAAGAAGTTCTAAAGGTGAGTAGTCCAAAGGTCCATCTTTCCCTCTGTCTGTCTATCCATACATATGCAAACCCCTGGGATTCTTTGATTTCCTTTATTCTCTAGTTGTTTAATGCGACATCCTGTCCCTGCCTTTAACATCCCACATGTAGAATTGGATTGACTTTAAGAGTAGTTGCTTATAGAAGCCAGTGGTATGTATTAGTAACAGAATATTCATGTAGAGCCATCATGTCTGAGAGTGTGCAATGTTCCAGTCTTCCACCAGGCACTTTGCATCCATTCTGCTTACACTTTACAAGAATCTAGCCTGTGGGTGGTTTTCTCCATTTTACAGCCAAGGAATCTGACACTCTGCTCACATGGTTGGCAAGTGAGGTCACAAGGCCAGTGTGGCTACAGAGTCCCGTACTTTCCCCTTCCCTGATTTGGCGTGAGCTCAGATGACCTGTCACTCAAGAGGAGATACCAGGCTGGGACTTTCCGCACTCTACAAAGCTTTGTGCTTCAGGAATTGCCTGAGCCAGTGGAAAGGCCACTGATGCAAGAGAGGTCAGACTTGCCTCACTGTGATGAACTGGTGGAGCATGTGGCTGGGATTGCTCCTTTATCTGTTGTAAATCAGAAGGTAATCAGAGGGCAAGGACCTTTCATCCACTCTGCTGATTGTTTGCTTGTTCACCAAATGCTGCCTTGCTTTCTTTGTGACAAAGAACTTGTCACATGACTGGATACTGTCTCTCATGCATGCCTCGGAGCTTCTATTCTCTACTGATAATGGGGAAGAGTAACATTTGGGTGGAAATACTCCTGACCTCATTAAAATCCTCCCTCTGAAATGTTTCTTTTGAGGCCTGCCAAAATGCCCATTATGATGGAAGACATCATGAAACTGCTCTGCTCCATTTCCGGGGAGAGGAAAATGAAGGCTGCTGTCAAGCACTCTGGGAGGGGTGCCCTGCTCACGGGAGCTGTGGCGTTTGTCGGCGGTTTGGTTGGTGGCCCACCAGGACTAGCTGTTGGTAAGTGCCAGTGCCCTGCAAGTGACAGCCAGCTTGTAGATATTGTAAAAAGGTTTTTGAAACATAGAGACCTCATAGAAGTGTCTGTCCTGTGTGAGAAGATTGTTGAGTTAAGGTTGCGTCTGTGAAATGATCTTTTTGTACATAATTTGTCCTACTAAAAATATAAGCTTCTTTGTGAATGTCTCAGAAGTGCAGGGTGCTCTTGAAAATGACATTTGTGTCATTAAAACCAGGAGGACAGTTTTCCTCCCAGGGGAGTGTCTGAGAGTCTGAAGATACCAGGGTATCCTGGGTCCCTCAGATGGTCTTACTCCTCCCATCACCATTACATGTCACCGCAAAATGGAACCAAGGAGGAAGCTGAGATTTGTCAGGCACTTCTTAGGAAAGGATGCTGTCTGGCCATTTTACGTAAGCTTATAAAGAGCTTCCCCATTTGGAAAGCAAATAGTCCAGTGCAGAAAAAGCAACAATCTAACTTCTAGAGTGGTCATCCCTACACCTTGGTTTTATCATCTGATTCTCTCTGGGAACCAGTTTCTGGCAATGAGTGAAACTGATTTTCCCACCATTCCTTAGAGCTAGGATGAAGTTGCATCCTTTGGATTAGGAGCAGGAAGAATGCCAGTGTGGTGGCAGAGAGCTGGCTGCCATTCAGGCCTGACCTGAAGAGGGGCCAGATAAGGCCTCCCTTGAGGTGTCTCACATGGACCCTACAACTCAGGGCATCCACTAAAGGCATGATCTGCCACACTGGGCTCAGCAAACGTTTACTGAGTGCCTGTTCTGTGTCAGGCAGCCTGTGCTGGGGACACAGAGGCCTCAGGTACTCAGTCTGGTGGAAATCCTTTCTGTGTGGCTCACAGTCCTCATGTGAATACAGGCAATACAGGCTGGAGAGATGAAGTTGACTTCTGTTATCCAGCTCACTGGCAAGGCTACCTCCTCTGTTGTTTCCTTTGGTAGCAGGATTGGCATTCAAAGACATTCCATCAAGTGAGGCCACACTGGAGAGAAAACTCAGCATGTAAGTGGCCCCAGACCTTCAATCTATACATTTCCTTAATGAACTCTGAATTAGGAAGTCCTGACTTCAGCTGTTTGCCATCCAGGAAGTAGCCAGGTTGGGAGAACATAAGGCCATTGCCTTTCTTCATCAGTGACAGTTTTTATTTTTGTCCAACCCCATCTAATGTATTCAGGGAGGGCTTTCTGGGATCATTTATCACATAGCTGTCTGCCCAGATGCCATTTTGGGAGTATGTTTTTTATTCAGATTATGCGTGAAAACTGGGATGTCTTTTAGAGAACCCTAGGGATTCGCTACTTATAGCCCCTGGTCATGGGCAGGAGCATCATTCTACCCAGAAAACAAAGGAATTTTCTCTTCTACAAAGTGTTAGTAATTTGCTGGTCGATACTCCTGGAGACTTTTTGCGTTAAGTGCTGTTTTAAATCAAATATTGATGTTCTCA
The DNA here is from genome assembly GCF_030020395.1 of Manis pentadactyla. Classification (NCBI taxonomy): domain Eukaryota; kingdom Metazoa; phylum Chordata; class Mammalia; order Pholidota; family Manidae; genus Manis; species Manis pentadactyla. The sequence continues at coordinate 26,171,490 of NC_080033.1, forward strand.
TAAAGGTTTAGTGGAGATGAGTGCAACTCTTGTCAGCTCTAAGCGTTTCACTGGTGTCTTGGGGAAAAGTGCAGTAGTACTTGTAAATCACCAGTTTTCCCTCCCCAGAATGCTCCTTTCTTTCCAAGTGGAGGGGAAGCCTGTCGAGGCGTGTGTTCAGCCTCCAGGATATGAGGCTGGCCTGGACTCAGTAGCAGAGGAGATTGTGCTCCCATATGCCTCCACACTGGTCACCCTGAGAGACACAGGTTTTACTGTCTGTTGGCTGAGACCAGCCTACAAATGGGTTGTCTCTAGCCTGGGCTGTATTCTTTTACATATAACCTTTTTATTTTGGAATAATATTAGATTTAGATTTACAGAGAAGTTGTGAAGAGAATGCAGAGAATTCCCATAAATCCCTCATCCAGTTTTGCTTTCCCTGCATTAACATATTACCACGGTACGTGTGTCAAAACTAAGAAGCCAGTGCTCACACATTACTAGTAACTATTCTCAAGACTTTATTTGTATTTTACCAGTTTTTGCATTGATGATCTTTCTCTATCCCAGGATCCAGCTCAAGGTGCTACATCGCATTGGCCACCATGTCCCCTTAGTCTTCCCTGGCCTGTGACAGTTTCTCAGGCTTTTTGCGTTTTTCACGACCTTGACAGTTTTGAGGAGTCCCAGTGAAGTATTCTGTAGAGCCCTTCTCAATGCAGATTAGCTGAAATCTTTCCCATGATTAGATTAGGAAAGAATGCCACACAGGTGAAATGCTTTTATCATAGCACAATTTTAGGGATGTGACATTCACAGGCCCTCCCTTGTGATGTTCACCCTGATCACCTGTCAAGGTCCTGTCTGCCAGGTTCCTCCACTGCAAAGGTACTGTTTCCCCTTACCATACTCTATTCTTTGGAAAAAAGTCACTAAGTCCCAGTTAGGCTGCATCTTTTAAATATCTGATTGCCAATATTTAAAAGTCATAGGGTTTTTAAGAAGATACAAATCTACTATTCCATGTGACAGCAATTGGCTTGCATATGGTAGCCACTGCACCTTTAGACAGGGACCCAGCTCACCATAGGCCCACTCAGCCGACTGTAGTCCTTCCAGTTGCCTGCCTAGCCTCTGAAAGTACTTTAGTTTGAGACCCCTGCCCTTGGGCAACTTCCTGCAGTAGACCTGAACCCAGCCTGTTTAGGTGGAATTTGGTGTGGATACAGGGTCTTCAAGTCCCAACATAGGGTGTCTTTGTTTTGATAATAATTTACAAGTAAAAATAATGTTTGTGTCCTTTTGGGGTAGCAGAAAAAGAAACAGTTGAATATATAAAATTTGTTATTTATTGTCATGCAACTTTGGAGGGATTATATGAAAAACATTGCTGCAAGAGAAAAGTTTTCCTAATCTGTCCCAAGGGTCCTTTAACCACATTATTTCATTGGAAATTTCCAAAGTTCAGGGGCAAAGGACATATTAGCCACTCAATGGAGAAAACAGCCTTTACCACTGACATGGTTCTTCTTGAAAATGTGTTTATTTCTCAGCCCTCTCCTTTGTGATGAAAGACATTTTTATGGAAGCATAAAAACCTTCAGCCCATAAAGAGGGTTTTAGTTATCACAGCTCTGAGGTGGGAGATGCTTCATGTTGCATCCATGAGGGCAGAGCTTAGAGAAGGGCATGTTTGGGTGTCAATTACCTAAGCCAAATGGACCGAAGACCGCATAAACCTTTGCCCTCCACGCTGCCTGATGGAGCAAGCATGAGATTGAGCCCATTCTGACCCACTCATGAATGTGCTCACTTATTATGATGGTGGATGCGCTCTCAGTGAGAACCTAAGGCCATCATTTATGAATAAGGGCCAACTAATTGAACCCTTCCTTGTTTTGTAGGGGGTGCCGTTGGGGGTCTATTAGGTGCATGGATGACGAGTGGACAGTTTAAGCCAATTCCTCAGATCCTAATGGAGCTGCCTCCTGCTGAGCAACAGAAGCTCTTTAATGAAGCCACTGCCATCATCAGGCACCTAGAATGGACAGATGCTGTGCAGCTGACCACACTGGTCATGGGCAGTGAGGCTTTGCAGCAACAGCTGCTGGCCATGCTGGTGGGATACGTCACCAAGGAGCTCCAGGCAGAAGTTCAGTATGACGACTAGGCTGCTCCTCCAGGAGGTGGTGGTCTGATGTAGATGATTCTCCTTACTCCGGGAAGGTGAGCAGAGAGTTGGGAGGGGCCACACATCATCAGCCTATTACCTAAAACGGAGCGAAGTCCGCTGGAGAGGCTCCTGCTGTGCTGTGCCACATTCTGGAAAGTACTTATGAAGGCGTTGCATTTTGTGGTAGTGCGTGTATGCTGACCTCCCTTTGCCTGGGAAGCTGGCAAGAAGCAAAGGCATGCCTGTGGCAGACATCTGGATGTCTGAGTCTGCTCTCACTCCCGTGGAGGTGTGGAGGAAGGTTGCCATGTTCAGCCTTCTCGTCTTCTCAAGACAACACCTTCACCCTCTTCTAGGCTCGGGTCTCAGGACCTTGGAGCCGGCCCATGCTGGAACCAAGTTAGCTCTTGAATGCACCCCTGCCCAGTGGCTTCTGAGTGACTTCATGGAGGGGGCACTCAGTCTGTTGAGGGAAGCCACAAATGTCAGTCATCCATTCCCTTCTCCCCCTAGCTGCCACCGGGCTCTTGCTCTCCCAGGACTTACTTCCATCTGAAAAGTCATGGTAGCTCTTGAGTTCTGCTTTTTAAATTAAATTCTTTCACTAAAAAGTATTGCTCTTTCTGGAATGGTAGGGTCATAAACTATTTCTAAGAAATGTGTTCACCCTGAATTTCCCCTAATAACTGTGTTCATTTTGCTTTCAGAGCCACAACTTGACTGTCATCAAATTGCAACAGTTTTTTTCTCGACAGTCTTTTTTCCACATTTTTGTGTAAAACATCTCTACCCATCATTTGGAGTCATAGCCATGGAACACAAGGGAGAAGATACTGGATTTGTGGCTTTTAAAGAATGAGAGAAGGCACCTGATTCCAGGGCCTGAGACCTGACTTTCCAGGCCAATTTGGCCTCCCTGTCCTGCCAGTGTGCACACACCACCCTGAGCTTCCACTAACAACTACAGAATGTCCCTCAGGTCCCAGGCCCTGGGGCAGGGTGGAGACTTGAGGCTCTTTGCATGAACAGATGCAGCATAGGCCTCCCTGGGAGTACAGAGGGAGGTACTCCTGCTGCTGAGAGCCAGTATCCTGGTACCTCCATGTGTGTAAAGAAAACTTCAGGGTGAACTAGAAACCCCGGTGATAAAGGAAGGTTAAGCCATTATGTCTCAGAAAAATTGCTCTTCTGCTGGTTCATCCAGGACAAGTCAGGTCCCTAGCACAGGCCCCACTCCTGTAGTTGAAGCCATTTGGGTTATTATGTGCTGCTTGAGTTGGGGACAGGGTGAGGGTCCATTCAGATGATTCTCCTAACTCAGAAGGTGACAGGGGAATTGGGGAAGCCCCACCCCAGGGGACACAGGTGGTCCCAGCTCAGAGGTTGCCACCATTGTACCCTGGAGCCCTTCCCTGCCCCGCTACCACCTGCCTTTACTCCTGGGAAAAACGCCCTGGGGAGGTGATGGCCTGACTCCTGACCAGTTGTGTGTCAGATGGAGCAGACTTGCTGAGCTAAGTCACCCGTGATGAGACGAGTCTGGGGTGATTTGCAGTGGGCTTTGGGCCTAAGAGTCCAGTCTCTCCCAGGAGCTGAACGCACTTCCTTGCTTTCCCCTCGGATTTTTCTCAGCTTCTATGTGTTTAGTATTTGTATCTTTTTTGTAAAAATATTTATTTATTTATTTTTGATTAGGACATACCAGTCTGGTATAAAACTCAAAAGATACCAGAAGGCACAAATGGAGAAGGAAAGCTCCTATGCTGACCCCTGTCCTAGCCCCTCCCTAGAGGCTGCCTCTGTACCAATTTCTTATTCATTGCTTTAACTCTGTTTTCAAATAGTATTTGAAAATATACTCATTTCCTTTTGTCAGTGTTTGTTGCTGAAAACTTAGAAAAAAACAGAAAAAAGATGAAATAAACACCACTACAAACTTCACTAGTCAGAAAATCACTGTTAACAAATTTGGCATGTATAATGCAAACCATGTAATGTGCATTTCTAATGAAGTTGCATCTTAATGTTTAGGCCTCTGAATACTTTTACCAACTGACATTAACATGTGCAATGTAATTTAAAATTTCTTGTAAGCATGTGTAGTGGCTCTGTAACATTCCATTGTGCTTAAGCCGGCCCCTGATGTGGTTTCCTTTGTAGGTGTTTACCATTATAATGCTGCAGTGAACACTTCTGTTCATATTTTGAATTATGACAGATAGTCTTTATGAATGATTCCTTAAAGTGAAATTGCTGGACTAAAGTATGCAATATTTTTTTAAGGCTATTATATTTGGTCAAAATTCTTTTTAGATAGGCAGTATCCATAATTTGTTTTCCCAAAAACAAGGTTTTTGCAGGTGAACATATCACTGCATCCTCACCAAAAAATAGAATGATAGTGTTTTAACACTTTATTAATTTTATGGGTGATAAGTGACATCCTGGTTTGATTTGTTTTTCTTTGGATTGAGAATGGGATTGACAAGGCCTGAATCACCTCCTGGCAGACACCTGCCCAGGTGGTGCAGAGAGCTCCCAGGCCCCTGTGGCTGAGGCCCAGCACAGGCTAAGGAGGCCATGACCTAAGCAGGGGGCTGCTGCAGCCTGGCCCTACCTGTGGCTAGCCCATGATGGCTGGCTGGGTGGTAGTGGTGGGGTGGCTAGAAAAGGCAAGGGGCTGCCAGCAGGGTAAGGTGGCAGCTGGAGAGGAAGCCTTGGTGGGGGACCCAGTAATTAGGAAAATAAACCATCTGCTCTGGGCTGGTTACTAACCTGCTTTGGGTATCAGTGTGGCAGTGCCAAGCAAGATATTTCACAAGCAGATGGTGTATTTTTAGCTAGAATGGACTTTTCAATTTTTCTGTTTTTTGAGATGTCTGGCTTGGAAGTAAATGACTGAAGTGGTTGCGATGTGGGAGGCTGGGCGGACAGGCTCAGGGTTTGGAAGTGTCGGCTCCCCATTAGTTACTGAGAGGTGCCACCTAGTGGGCAAGTGGACGCATCCTGTCTCCTTCCCTCCCAGCAGGCCCACCAAGCCTTCTCAGAGTCGCCGGCCAGGCCAGGATATGGCTCCACAAGGATGCTCTTTTATGAGTTCCCCATGGGAGTGGACAGGGGTCTTCCTGAGGTTTTAATAAGCCAAGAACAGAACATCAGCCGTGTCTCCTGCAAAGTTTTTGCCTATAAACCAGAACGTCTCTCAATCTTTAATAATCTACATATGGCAATTAAGAAATGCCAGGATTTATCTAAACCACGTGTGAGGGGGACTATCTGATGTGATTTCAGTTTGTTGGGAGGAGATAAATGACTTTATTGCTGGAGGAGGCTTCTTGGACTATTAGTTATGACAAGAGTGGTCAGGAGGCCAAACTTGGGCCTGGCTAGCTGAATTACAGCCTGGGGGCAGCTCTGGGTGCCCCCAAATGCTGGTAAATGGGAGTGTTGAAAAATGTTTTTCTAAACTAAGGGAAGGACTTTTCTCACTTGTAATTAGCAAATGCAAGGATAATATCTAGGAGATAATATGTCACACAATAATTAATTAGTGAAAATGAATACAAATGATCAAACCCAGAACTGGCAAGGCTATGGGAAAACAATGCATACACACACACAGCATTGGAGAAAATACACACTGATAAGTCTTTTGGGAGAGTGATTTGAAGAAAAAAAGTCTCAGGAACTATAAAATTGTATATATTTTCCAGCCAACAAATCTCACTTTAGGGAAAACATTACAGTAAAATAATTCAAATGGGGAAAAGATAAAGATATTCATAGCTTTGATGTTTATGATAGGGAAAAAGAAACAATTCCAGTGTTAAACAAGAGGGAAATCATGAACTATATATGTGGGCAGTATAATGGGATACTAATAGCCAATTTTAATAAGTAGTAAATGGGGATGCGGGTGTGAAATCAGTAGAATTGCTCTGTACCCATTATTTACTTCACAGCAGTTTCATCCTATGTGCTTGGGAGAAAATAAGAAAAAGACAATTGTAACAGGTGCTGCTGGTCTTTAGGACCTCCTCTGAGGTGAGGGAATGGCTCAGGAAGCTGGACAGGCAGGCAAAAATTTCTAAGTGCAGGCATCTTGTGCCTGAGGGGATTCTAGTGTTAACAAATGTGAATTATTTACCTGTCCCAAAACCAACAAGAAGTAAACTGGTCCCCAGCTTCCTGGGGCTGTCTCCCAGGAACTGTCAAGGGCACCTTGACACAAGGTAGCATCCTCACGAGCCCTGTGTGGGCCCTACATCCTCAGAGGCGTGGTTCTACTGCAACATGAAATTCCAGAGCACAGTCCCAGATGGGTGGCACATGTGCCCCATGAAAACTTTATTTAATGTACATGTGCCCCTGACCAATGCAGGAGGGCCAGCCATGCTGGGAGCTGTTTTGGGTGTAGGGTCTTCTCTCTGGGCCTGTCCAATAGAAATACAACACAAGCCACACATGTGAGCCACATAAATCATTTTAGATTTTTTAGTAACCACATTTTAAAAAAGTAAAATGGAACAGATGAAATTAGTTTAATGATACACTTTATTTAACCCAACATAGCCAACATTTCAACATGTAATTGATACAAAAGATTGAGATAATTTCCATTTTTTATAGTAAGTCTCTGAAACCAGTGCATATTTTACACTTACAGTACACGTTAGATCTGACTAGCCACATGTCAAGCTACATGTGGTCAATGGCTACTGTATCAGGCATTACAACTCTATAAGATACATAATAGAAAGTGGAAAGATGAAAGATTTTCTTTTCCATTTGGGTTGCCCTATAAGGGTTGGGAACCTCTTTCTGTCCCTTCTCTCTTTGAAAGTTCAGTATCTGGGCTTGTCTGAGTTGCTTGTTAGAGATCAAGAGTAGGCTGGATGGTTCTGTGGACTGAATTGTGTCCCCTCCCAAAGTCATAGGCTGCAGCTGCAATCTGCAATGTTATGGTATTTGGAGATGGAGCCTTTTGGGAGGTGATCAGTGTTAGATGAGGCCATGAGGGGGGATCCCCAAGATGAGATTAGCGCCCTTAGGAGAAGAGACAGCAGAGAGTTTGGTCACTCTGCCGTGTGAGGACACAGTGAGAAACTGGCATCTACAAACCAGGAGCTCTCACCAGAACCTGACCCTGCTGGCATCCTCATCTCAGGTTTCCAGCCTCCAGAACTGAAAGCAAGAAATGTCTTCTGTTTAAGCTGCCTGGTGTGTGGTCCTTTGTGCTCTGGGCACAAGGAGCCCTGAATCCCCATCCCCTCCCCACCTGCACCAGCCTAGTTGGCTGTGGCTAAAGAAAAACACCTGACCCCAAAGAGGCCTCACTTTCAATTCACAGCACTGAGCTCAGAGGGGCCTGCAATGTCACTGGCAGGTACCCTGTATTTTCTCAGCCCACTTCCGCTCCCATTAACCTCTTCTTTCCTCAGCTCTCAGCCTTTCCTCCTCTGCCTTCTCTCCAGTGGTGACCCTGGTTCCTGTTTCACTGAGGAAAGGGAAGTGACCAGAAAAAATGTTCATTACCTACATCCCTCCTCCTGTTACTATGAACTGACCTTGCCCTTGACTTAGACCAGCCACTGCCCTGGGCAGCCCCTCTCCTCCTCCTCCCTCATCACCATTGCTATGGGAATGTAAAATGGGGCAGCCACTTTGGGGAACAGTTTGATAATACCTCAAAATATTAAAATACAGAGTTATCATAAGAGCTAGCCTTTTTACTCCTAGGTTTACACCCAAGAGAATTGAAAACACATGTCCACACAAAAACTTTATACGAATGTTCATTAGTAGCATTTTCACAATAGCCAAAAAAATGTTAGCCCAAATGTCCATCAGTTGATGAGTGAATAAACAAAACATGGTATACACATTGGAATATTATCAGCAATAAAAAGGAATTATATACTGATACATGCTACAACATGGGTGAACTTTGAAATATGCTAAGAAGCCAGTCATAAAAGATGACATATTATATGATTCCACTTATATGAAATGTCTGACATCTTTTTCTCACCATGCCCCCTCATATCCAATCTATTAGCAAATTGTGTTTGTTCTATCTTTAAATATATCAGTAATTTAATCTCTTTTCAGCACTTCCCCTGGACCCTGGCCCAAGCAATCATCACTTCCTGCCTCCTCAGAGGTTTCCTAGTTGCCCTGGGGGGTCCTCTTGTCAGGCTCTTTGGCAGCTCGTGATCCTGCTGAAACCAGTCAGACCGTGCCCCTTCTCCGCTGAAACCTTCCCATGACACCTGCTGTGTCACTAAGAAAAAGCCAGTCCTTACAGTGCCTCCAGGGCCGCTTCCTTCTCCTCTCCCCTTATGTCTTCCTCTCCTGCCGCTCTCCTCACTTGTTTGGCTCCTGGCACACTGGCCTCCTCCAAGCCCTTGACCATGCCAGGGACATTCCCAGCTCCAGGCATCTGCACTTGTTGCTTCTTCTGCCCTGAATGTTCTCCCAATTACCTGTCTTGTTTCCTTCAAATCTTGGCTCAACTTCACCTTTTCACTGAAGACTTGCTGACCACTTGATCTGAAATTATAGCCACCCAGCCCTCACTATCCCCTATCTTGTGTTGTTAAGATCTACAGCACTCGAAACCTTCTAAAATATACCATTATTCGTTTTGGGATTTTTTTTTTTCCTGATGGAGAGGATCTATATCAAAGAGAAAAATGTTGACATAATCTTTTCAGAAAATAAGCAACAAAAAAGCACATCGGCAAAGCTGAACTAACAAGGCACACAAGTGAATTTGTGTGGCCCCTTTTGGTTGGGAATCTTCCTAGTGCTGGAAATGAAACCAGAGATATGAGAAAACATAATATACTTTTCAATCGCATTTATTGCCTGTCCCGCTTCACTTGAACATGAGCTCCATGAGAGGAGGGATTTTTGTTTTGTTCACAACTCTATCCCTGGTGCTTGGAGATACTCAGTAAATACTGGTTGAATGAATAAATACAAATTGGAAAGCTGATAGGCATGTTTTCTCTTTCTTTAATTTTGATTCCCATACACATGCTGACTGCTTCTTGCAGGCCAGGCCCAACACCCACACCATCTCCATTTCACACACCCTCTCTGCCAACTGCTAGAGAAAAGTCTGCTTCCTGTGGACCTGGTGAGGCCAACTCTTATTTCAGGGTGGTGTCTGAGGCCTACATTCCAAGGCCTGGGCCAGAATTGAATCCAGTCAGAGACCAACAACACCAAGTGTTGATGAGGATGTGGAGCAACTGGAACCCTCTGCTGCTAGTAGGGGGCAAATGGGCTTAACTACCACAGGGAACTGCTGGGCAGCATCTGCTAATGCCTTGTCTACATTTATCCTATGGCCCAGCAGTTCTACTCCTAATCATTTAAACAGAAAAGAATGCTGATGTTGACCAGGAGGCACCTGTGGAAATAACTGTAGCCGTCTTACTCATTATAGCCTCAGACTGGAAACAACTTAAATGCCCATCAACAATACAATGGATTGACAGCTGTGGAGGCTTCTCAAAATAGAACACCCTGCCACAATGAGAAACTAACTACAGAGACCCTCAGGACAGGAGGAATCTCACAGACATAATGTTGAGCAACAAAGTCTGGACAAAAAGATACACACAGTGTGATTCTGTTTATATAAAGTTCAAAAAAATAAAAAAACAAAAAATTTAACGTTACAGAATTCAGAACACCAGTTACCCTTGGAGGCAGGTCCTTCCAGAGGGGCCCAAAGGAGCCTTCTGGGTGCTTGATGTTCTCTATCTTGATTTGGGTGGTGCTTATACATGCACACGTGTGAGAGAGAGTTACGTAAAGTCTCATTGAACTGCACACTGAAGATACCACACTGGGCACTTTACTGGATATAGCTTAGACCTCAACTGAAAAATGAAAGCAAAAGTCCCAAGGGTACCGCAAATGACTGACTGCCCCGGCTTTTGAACTGCATGTCCGACCCCATGTCTAAAGACCTATTGATTTTCCTAACTGATGATTCCTTGACCTTTGGAGGGGAAATTGATGTGCAGAAATAGCTTGGCCTGACAGTGAACACACGGGTGCTTCCACAAAGCACACCCTGGAAGAACTCAGTCTCTGTGGCATTGTTCTCCTAACTTGGGGAGGGCGGGGCAGGCTTTGTATTCCCAAATCAGGTTTGCATCTGAATTATGTTCATTTCTTGGAGTTTTGACTCGTGATAATCAGCTTGTGAAACAGCAAGACTGCCTGAGTGAGATGTTGCATTGTTTTTGACTGGAATAAAGGAAACAATCACCACGTCCATTATGCTTTTGAATATTTTGTTTTCATATCTTGGAGCTGCTCATCGTTGCGTGGATTTCTCCCTAATTGAATTGAAATATGTAAAGTGTTTTGTAACAGCCTCATGCTGCTGGTTAATCTGGGCCTCAAGACCCTCACCTGGACCCTTTCCCTGGGCTGTGCTGAGAGCTGGGCTGTGACCCCATTATGTGACTCAGAAACAGTCCTCTCTGTACAGGGGGGGAAGGGCTGTCCACCCTCTACACTCTCAGCAGGCCTCTTGGTCCTGCTGGTTGTCCAGAACATGTCCATTTCTAAAGCCAGGATTGGGTGGGTCAGCTGTGCAAAAGCACGTGGCTGAGGGTAAGGAGGAGGCCTTCCCCAGGGGTAGATGGGAAACACTCCTGTGAGCTCCTTGACTCTCACACACTACCACAGTCACAATACCTCTGATATTCCAATCGGTAGGGTTTTCCCCGCACCAAGCAATTCTCTGCGGCACCAGCCAGGTGTCCTATGATTCAATTCCACTCTGACATTAATGGGATGTAGCACAGACCCGATAGGTTAAGGGCTCAGACCCACAAGACTGCCCCCACTTCAGATGCCAATCACAAGATGTCATATGTATTTCCAGCCAATCAGCTGTACGTCAGTGTTTCCATGAGCCTCTCTTTAGGATCAATTATTTGTTAGAACAGCTAATCGTACCCAGGGAAATACTTTGGTTTACTCTTTTATTCTAAGGGATTTAATAAAAGATATAGATTAACACCAGATTAAGAGATGAGTAGGGCAGGTAAGTGGGAAGGGGCACAGAGATTCCATGCCCTGTCAGGGACACAACCCTCCCAGCACCACCATATGTTTACCAGCCTGGAAGGTCTCTGAACCCTTATTTTAGGATTTTTATGTAGCCTTCCTCATGATGATCATTAATTCAATCTCTAGACCCTCTCCCTTTCCTGGTAGGACTGGAAGTTCCACACTTCTGATCATGGCTTGGTTTTTCTTGTGGCCAGTAAGCATTGCCCCATTAGAACAAAAGACATTCCTGTCACCCAGAAAATTCCCAAGGATTTAGGAGCACTATGACAGTAATTTAAGACAGAGACCAAAATATAGTTTTTGTATTATTTCACACCAGGGAATACTAGGGTGTGACCACGTCAAGGTGGAGCAGGTCCATGGGTGAAGCACAGGTGCCCACCACCCTGTGAAGGCTCCCAGCAGCACAGGACAGGGCATTGTGAGCAAGCTGGTGTTTCCAGGTGGGGCTACGGCATGAGTGCAGAGCAGAGGGAGCCTGGGAGCCTGGGCCTGTCCTGGGGGTGCTGACCTGCATGCCCAGACCTTCCTAGGGCAGGCCCTCCTGCATAACCCTGTCTCTGCTGTGGCCCCCCAGGCCAGCTAGCTCCCTCTCACTGAGCGCCTCTGCTCAGCTCTTGCTGTCTCTGGACCAGCTCCAGCTCAGGCCTTGCGGAAAGAGACCTGGCTTGGCCCAGGGCTGAAAATGTTTCTTTACTTCCTGGTGTGGGAGTGGAGACCTCAGGAGACTTGGTTGGTATACAAAGGAAGACATGTCATTTTAAGTATGTTGGTAATTTGAAAACAGTATAGTTTCTGTGTGTGTGCACATACGCATGTACGCACACACTTACTTGTTCCAGAACCCTGGAACCCTGGGTTTCCACAGCCCAGGATTACTGTGGGTAGTTAAGAGGGTCAAACGAAGCATGATTGTGCTGAGAAAGAATGGCAGCATGGTCACCAGTAGGCAGCAACTCCCTCCCTCCCGACATAGGAGCCACAATGAGCAGGAACCATTCTCCGGAAAGCCCGCTCTTTGGGGTCAGAATGTCTGGCAGGATCCCTAAGCTAACGCTCTAAGTGTTGAAATTTCCCCTTGTTTTTGCCCAGAAATGTCTGGCTCAGTCTGCCCCCCACCCCGCTGTTCTCCCCATCTGCCAGGCTGCTTTTCTGTTTTCAGCACTGGAACATTCCATTTAGAGCTGGGCCCTGTGGTGGCGAGGGGAGACAGCAGAGCAGGAGGGACTCTGGACAGCACCCTGACCCTGGCTCTTCCTCTGGCACTGGTGAGTGTCAGGGGTGTGCTTGCCCTGGAGCCTCAAGTTCCTAGCCCAAGAAGTGAAGGAGATGGGGAGGAACCCCGGAGAGCTCACTTGGGGTTCTGCTCTCCTTTCCTAGTGTGATCTCCTTGTCCTCACAATCTATCCTCTCTGTCAGGCTGCTCCAAAACCTGTGTGAGGCTTCACGATGGGGAGTCCAGGAAGGGAAGTAGGAGGCAGGCTGGGAGGGGCTGTACGTGTGTGCGCGCGCGCGCGCATGTTTATATAGATGGGGCCACTCTCCAATGGGGTAAGGACCCCACCTAACAGGGTCTGGCCCATGTCCGCCTCTTGGCCTTGCTTGAGCTACTCCCTGGGGGTCCCAAGGAAGCTCCTTTGGTGCCTCAGTGCACCACAGACTCCCTTAGTTTGGGCCTGGATTTTCTAGGAGTGTGGGGGACAGACAAGGAGGGTCAGGGGACACCCAGTGTCTGGTTTGAAGGGCTGGTGCAGGTGCCAACAGAGGCAGGAAAAGCTAATCAGATGAAGTCCATGGGGTCAGTTCTGGACACAGGGGCTTTGCGGTCCCTGTGACCCCAGCATTTTTCCAGCATCCTCCAGGAGCTAGGGGTGTCACAAGGCCACCTTCAAACAGAAGCATGTATGAAACGGCTGGTGGGGCAGGGTCCCGGAACGAGAGTTCTGGGGGCTGCAGATGAATGATGAATGAGCTGCTACCTGCTCTGGAATGGCTCATAAGACAGCTTCAGTGGGCACAGGTCCACTCAGGAACTTCATGGAAGATGGAGGATGGGGGAGCCAGAGCAGAGGTTGCCGGTGTTCTGGGAGCCATGCCTCCCTGGGACAACCAAGGAAGGCTGCAAAATGGAAGTGGCAGCTGCACTTGTGTCCATAGGAGGGGCCAAAGTTCATGGGCAGAGGCTGAATGGTGGGCACAGAGTCAGTAAGTAGCCCAGAGAAGCTGAATCTGGTACTTTGGGGCTTAGAGAGGCAGACCCCCATTCCATGCTCTGCCCTTTGGGCACAGCTCCCACTGAGTCTACTCAGGCTGAGGCAGAGCACACATGTGGAGGGTGTGGGCCCCCTTCATAGATGGGAGCCTGGGCACAGAGAGAGGCAGGGAGGCAGCAGGCAAGCACTGAGGGGAGGCTGCCAGCAGCTGAGAGCCTGCTGGTGACAGGTGTGAAAAGTCCCAGACTGAGAGGCAGCTTCTCTCCTGCCCACAGGCCCCCGGAGGATCACTTCCTGCAGCCAAGGTCAGAGGCAGGCCAGCGGAAGTGGCTGCCGTGGTCTGTGGGTCCTGAAGTCCCCTGGGTCCTGGCTGAGAACAGGTCAGCTCTGCAGTCACTCTCAGCCTGCCTGGTGGCTGAGCCCAGGAGTGGCCCTGACTTCCCCTGCAGCCTCTTTTTGGCTGAATCTCAGAGAACAGGCTGGGGCATGGGAGAGGCCAGGCTAGCAGAAATCCTTTAATGCCAACCTGGATGACATCCAACTCAAGTCTGATGTCATCTCTCCAGAAAGCTCTGCCTTGGGGTGGGTGGGCACTTCCTGCCCTGCCTGAGAGGGCAGCAGTTAGTGTCTGGAGGGAGGGGATAAGGGTGAGACTCGACTGCCATTTCATTATCAATCCCTCTGCCCCAGTGCCCTCAATCCCAATTCTTACTTGATTCATTTGTTCAGTCAACAAATGTACCAGGGATAGGAGAGGGTGATTAACAAAAGAAACCAGAGTCCCAGTCCTTGTGGAGACTATCATCCTCTCTATAAAGCCCTACTCTCCTCTGAGGCTCAACCAAACACCACCTCCTCCAGGAAGCCCTCCCTGATCACATAGCTGTTCTGGGAGTTCCATCCACTGGCTTTGTCTATTCCTTTCAGGACTCAGGCCATATCTCCCTCAGCTTTAGGATGGTCTTGTGTGACCAGGCTCTGCTTCCCTGGGACCAGTGCACAGATGCATCTCAGTATCAACTACCTCCACCCCTAGCACCAACACTGCTCCCCATCCCCCACCCCTCCAATACACAACATCACTATCAAGGAGCAAAAAGATTCCTCAGATCCTGTGAACCCCTTGCCTGGCTCCCTGCCTCTGTTAGACAAGTGCCCAGATGTTACCAATACCCATGCAGGTGTGCCCTATTTAAGAAAACTCAGCATCTAAAAATCCCAATAGCCAAAACTCATAGGTGGGGCCACTGGCTTGCCCCCTGTAGAAGCCTCCCTTAGGATCTGAGTCCTGGGGAGCATGCCACTCCTGCCCAGGGTGTGACAAACTCTATCAGTCAGTCCTGAAATGCCTCGAGGTCACCACTGTGACTTCACTTTCCACCTGGAGCAACTTCTGTCAGGCTGGTTCCAGCAAGGGTGTTTCAGGAAATACTAAGGAGGTGGAGAACTCCAATGCCCCTCAAATGCATGAGGCTGGTCCTTAGACCCCTTGGCCATCGGCATGTCCCAGAAGGAAGGGCAAGGCAGGCACCTCCGGGAGTCCAAAGCCTCTAAGAAGGCTCAGCCTTGGGAAGAGACACAGAGTGCATGCACAGCTGGAAGGACAGATTCCCGGACAGTGATGGGAGCACTGGGCTGCAGGACAGCTGGTTCGCGTGTCCTTGCCAGGCCTTGCAAACAAAGCCCCAGGCAGTAGTGTGAGTGCCTGGAAGCAGGCCCAGTAGACCTAACCCTGAAGCCAGACCCCAGGCTTCATTCTGGGAAAAGGGAACATCCACAGAGAGCAGAGGCATTGATTCAGCCTGAGAACTCCTGACTTTCTCCAGGTGCAGGGGCAGCACAGTAGCTGAGGGCAAGGGGCAGCTCTGTGGTCTTGGCTAAGGGCAACTCCAGAGCCTTGACTGACAGCCCTGCTGGGTAAGCTAACTGCAGTACCGTGAGCCTGGCTGGGCAGCAAGCCCCTTCTCCGAGCAGCCTGGCAAGGTGGGTGGAGGCAGGGCCTGGCCTGACCCTTGACCCAAGAAGCCAGGCTGAAGAGGTTGTTTGAAGGGAACAAATCTGTAAGGAGTCAGAGATGGGGGACTTCCCAGGCCCATATCTTCTATTCCTGGAGGTCCAGATTCCTCTCAGCACATCCCCTCTAGGCTTCAGTGGCCAGGGGCGCTGATCCTTGACCTCAGGCCAAATGTTCAGTCCATGGCATTTTGCTGGCTTCCCAGCACACCAGCTGCCATCATCCTAAACATCTTGGAGAACAGGGGAGGGGCCCGCCCTTTAGGAGGAGGTGAGGACCTCCAGGGCTTGCAGTCCTCCACCCATGGCCACAGGCAGATGTGGCCTTAACGAGCTCCATTCTTCTCTCCAGGACCCCAGGGTTGGGGGTGGCTGCACTGCCACTGTCCCCACCTCAGCTGTCTGCACCCAGCTGTCAGGGAAAGCTCTGGAGAGAAAAGTACAGAAGGCTCCAGCAGCTCCAGCGGCTCCAGGCACATCTGAGCTGCCCCACCACCTCCCTGGCCTCAGCAGAGCCAAATGGCTCCAGAAGAGAACACTCGGTGCCTCTCCTCCTCAGGGCCTTTGCTAATAATAGGCAGCACTCATTCTTTCTCACAACTGGGGGAAGCTCACCTCTGTGAGTACTGCACTCTTTTAACCCCTGCCTCCCAAAGTCACGCTCAGTCCCTGTCCCCATCACAGCACACACCAGGGCCCACAACGTCCACACATTGTGTCTGTCTCCCCAACTAAGGTTGTATGCCCCTTGAGTCAGGACCTGTGTATCTCACTAACGGGTGTGTCCCCAGCACCCAGTAGGTAGGAATGTTCGCATGAATGAAGGCCCTCCAATGACTGTTGGCTACTTGGGCCCTTGGGTCCCTATGGGTAAGCAGAAGCTCTGTCCCAGTCCTGGGGGGCACAAAGGGAACAGGCTAAGGTCTAAGCCAGCAAACCTGCCTAAGCCAGCCTGACCTGCTGTCTAGGGTCCTTTGCTCTGTGCCCCTTTGGCAGAAACCTGCAGGAAAGGTTGACAGTGCCCAGGGCCAGCTGCAGCCAGTTTATTCTGCTGTCCACATGAATGCTGCGCTGGTGCTTCTGCTCCCACTTCACCAGGCAAGGGAGGTTCCAGGGCAGTGGGGCTGTGACCAGGAGACCAGACGCTAGAGCTGGGCACTCCCTGCCCTGGCACCAGTCTTGGGGTAAAGGGATGGGGTTGCCTTGCCTGGGTTTCTGAGAAGGCACCTGATCTGTCTTCAGGAAGTTGCTCCTCACCCCATGACCTGTCTTGCCCTGAGCCCTCTGCCCAGGCAGAACCAGCTTGGGCCAGTTTGTGTGGCTCAGGGAGGCCAAGGGCTTGCTAACCAACAAGTCATTCCTGGAAGGATCTCTGACCCTCCCCACTCCCCACTCCCTGTGTGGGAAAGCCCCAGGTGGCCCTGGGTGCCTCACACTCCAGCCCACCCCTCCCAACCTCTGCCCTCCTGCACAGGCGTTGCTGCCTGTCAACAGCAGGCTGGAGCCTTGCCAGCCCTGGGAGCTGCCCTGACCTGCTGAGTCAGTCGGCACTCCAGATGCTCAGGGTTCTGTTTGCATGGGGATGTTTGGGTGCTGGTCAGAGAAGGCAATTCCTCATCCAGGGACTGAAACCCCCATGGTGGGGTTTCAGGCACTAGGCCATGTGGGCAGGAGGAAGCTTTCCTGCCTCCAAACTCACCACTTCTAACTGACTGAGCCCTCCTCTCTGCCACAGCGGGCTCTGGTCAAGGCCAGCCAGGAAATGGGAAAAGACTGGTACAGAGGCAAATGCAGGAGACTATCTTGAAGGACTGGACTCTGTGCCCTGGTGTGCGCCAGACATCAGGCTGGTATTAAAGCTCCAGCCCAACACACACCCACTCTGAGCAAGGCCAGTCACTGGCACCATCTCTAGGGGCCAGTCAGGGCAGAAGGTCACACGGGAGAGCTTTAAACCTGGAAGGCCCAGGCAGAGCTGGTTAAGTGGCTCCTGTTTCTTTTATCTGCTATCCATCCATTGAGATACCTCACACCAAGTGCACAGGACATAGGGGCCAGGCTACAGTCACAGCACCCGGATGGACAGACTGTGTCCTTGGGAACCAGTCAAGGCATGGTGTGAACGTCTGACCCCACTGTGCTGCCTGCATTCCCAGGCATGCCCAGCATGCTGGACAGTTGTTGACACTTGTCATCTAGCATGTTTTCAGCCCTTGACCAAACTGTGTCTGGAGCAAGAACACACCTGGACTTTGCAACCACACAAGTCAATAAACTTTCTTTTTATTATTAAGTCAGTCTGGGTAGGGTTTCTGTCATTTGCAGTAAATGTTTTCAGTCCTAAGAGAAAACACTGCTTTCCTAGCCACAGGGAGAAATGAGGACAGGACTGAAAGGCATCAGATGAGGTGAGAAAGGGCCAGAGAACTTGGCAGGTTCCCTAGGCCATGGGGAACTCAGGCTGCAGTCCCTGGAGCTCATGGGCACCCACAGCATGGCAGGCTCTGGATGAGCCCACATGCTGGGTCTGATAACACCCAGCAGACCAGGTATGTAGGCATCAGCAAGGTAGACAGCAGGCCTTGTTTTCCTGGAGGCCTCCTAGGACTCCCAGTCTTCCCTGGGGGTGTGATTATCTGGGTGCCAGGTGCTGGGGTTCAAGGTCTCAGAGAAGTGGGCACCTCACTTCAGAACTATCTTCCCTCTGGTCCCTAAAGGTGCCGTGGTTGTCTGACTCAAGAGGTCATCTGGAGTTACAGCTCATAGGGCTGAGAAACAGGCATTTGGTCCCAAGAGGCCTAAGTGTTTTGGGTTTGATAAATGGGAAGATAATTACCTGAAGTTTAAATTGAAGGATGACAATGTCCAGAAAATAGACATTGGGGATCCAGAGAGAAAGAGACATTCCCAGTGCACCCACCACCCATGGGGGAAGATCCTCGGGGGGTGCTAGGCAGCTTCGGAAACTCTGCCCTCTTAGAGGCCTGGGCAATGGAGACTGCTTGTTTGAAGAAATGACTCTGGAAGCCTCCCTCACATCTGCAGACCTGGGGTCAGCTGTGGAAGGATGACCAGGTGACCCCCGAGGAATAGAATTCCACGCGGCTGGGCCAGTCGCTGTCCCCACTGCCCTCCTTGTCCTCGTCTGAGTCATCGTCATCTCCACTGGAGGCCCCAAACCCTGCGCCGGCCAGGTGGGCCGGCTGCCCTGGGGACCCCTCACCCCGCTCCTCCTCCTCCTCCTTCCGTTTCTGGGCGGCCAGATCCCGGTAGCACAGGCTGCACACGCGCAGCGGCTTGGGCGAGAGCCGCGGCAGCAGGAAGCGCTCACGGGAGCACTCTGCACAAACCACGAAGCCGCATTTGCGGCAGTGGTGGCGCCGGGTGATGGCCGAGAAGCGTGTCTGCGTGCAGCGCATGCAAATGTCCGTGGCTTTGTCCGGGATCCAGGGCGCCGCGTGCTCAGTGCTGGGCTGGCGACCCGTGGCCCGCAACTGCCGCCGCACACACTCCTCGATGTGACTGATCCACTCCTGGCGCTCCGTAGTGGAAGCGGCAGACACCACGAATGACTTCTTGGCCGTCTTGATCATCCAGCGGTTCTTGGCCCACAGGGTCTCGGGCAACGGCTCCAGAGTCACCTCCTCCAGGGGAATGATGTGCTGGCTGCGGTACTTGCGCTTGTTGAGTACGATGCTGCCATACACCAGGATATCGTTGAAGAGGAAGAAGATGCGAGCTTTAGCCTTCTTGCGGCACTCCTTGGTCAGCACACCCTCGCCCAGCAGCACCCGGCCTGGCAGGGCAAGTGGTTGCCCTGAGGCCCCGAAGCAGCTCTCCACTGCGGCAATGCGCTGGCTGTTGATCTCCGTGTTGGCCAGGAAGTCCACCATCTTCACTGGCTGCTCGACTGTGGGAGGAGTGGCAGACAAGGCATCAGTGTGCCTGGGCAATGCCCAGGGGTGGGACCTCACTACCCACCCCCCAACTAACTACCCACCGATCCAGGCAGCCGGCTATTACTACCCTGCTGTGATCCAGCAGCCCAGACAGCCATCCAACCAAAGAAACTTGCTGCCCCAGAAGGCTACTCTTAGTCAAGGAATTGCAGCGAGGTGGAGCAGGATTCCCCTGGAAGGGCGTGTGGAAGCCAGTGGGGGATGGAAAGGCAGTAGTAAAGAAGTGTGACTGAGCAGGCTGCTACTGGGCACACCAGGGAGCCTCGGAAGACAGAGTAGAACACACCTCAATGTTGTCCACCGATGGGACAGAGATACTGAGCCCCAACTCCCATCAGGGGCTCATAGGAACACTACCTACTCTGCACTTGGGCCTGCCACAGGTGGAAAGGTGCAGGTCCATGTGCCGGGACAGTGAATGCCAGGTCATAGTGTGTCTGCAATCCTAACCCAGTATGGACTCCCCCATCTACCAAGCCAAACCATCACAGACCCTGCAAGCTGTAAGCCCAGCGGTCACCACCAACATTATCACAGGTACATGTGTTGAGCACTTCCTCCACATTGAGCACAACTATGTCATGGAGTCCTCACACCAACTCTAGTAGTCAGAATTCCCCCTGACAGGAGGGAAACTGAGACTCTGCTAGCAAGTAGGTGGCCCTAAGCTTGCACCCCTGGGGACCATACTGTACAATGCCTTTCTCCAAGGATGGTAAGGCCCAAACCCCCTGTGCCAAGCAACTACATGTTGGTGCCCCAGATCTCATCTAGGCCCCCCTCTGCTCTGTCCACACACACTCTCTTTTACCCACCAGGCTCATGGCTTTGAAGAACATCCAAACTCCCAATGCCCCAGGTCAAGACTCCCGTCCTGGATTGTCCACTGAGCTGGATATCCACCTGCCACATGACCTCCCACCTGCTTATCTAAGAAGGAAATGAAACCCAACATGCCCAACACAAATGCGGCTCTTCCTTCCAGCTCTTCTTTTCTATAATGGAACCACCAATAGTTGTTCAAGCCCTAAATCTAGCACTCATCCTTGATCTCCTCTTTTCTGTACCTTCAACATTCAACTCACAAGCAAGCTCCATTGTTTTTATTTCTCACACTTAGCCCAAATCTGCCCACTTCTCATAGAATAACTACATCATTGAACTAAACAGCAAGGTGCTATTACATCTTGCCTGAAACAGGCTGTTTTGTGCGGGCTGCTTCCTGTGACCAGGATATCAGTTCTCATCCCCCTTTAAGAAAAGGGCTTTCTGACAACCCCAGCACTGGCTGCTTCTCACCCTACTCCACCATTAGGACAAGGTTGGCAAAAACTATGGCCTGAAGGTCAAATCTGGCCTACAGCCTGTTTATGTAAATAAAGTTTTATTGGAACACTGCCATGCTCATTCATTTATAATTGCCTGTGGCTGCTTTCATGCTGCAATGACAGAACTGAAAAGCAGTAGCAGAGACCACAAGGCCACAAACGCTTAAATATTTACTATCTGGCCCTGCACAGAAAAAGTTTGTTGACTTCTTCTCTAGCACATTTACCTAAATTTTGTTATAGCACATTATGCTATTTTGTTTTTTCCTCACAAGACTTATCAGAACCTGATATTTCCTTGTCTATCCATTGTTTGCTTGCATATGTTCTAATTTCCTCATTCAATTCTAAACTCCATTAGAGCAGGAACCTTTTCTTGTTCACTGCTGTATCCCCAATGCTTGGCAGTGCCAAGAATACAGTAGGTACTTCATAAGTGGCTAGTGAATGAATGAACCTTTCCAAAGCTCCCAAGGGCCCACCATACATGACTCAGCTCTTACCTTTGAAGAGGAAGCAGGTGAGAGCTGACCCCATGGCCGCCACTGCCACATGCACGCACATGTACAGGCACACATGGCATGTCCTGGCCCAGCTGACCACACAAATGGTATTTCTGGGTCACCACACTACAGTTCCATAAGTCAAGCCTATTGTGGGAAACCAGAGTGGAGCCCAGCATAGGGGCTGGGTGCATTGCACAAGAGGGGTGGTTGGTCCCGAGTCACATGCTACTTGCCCCTTTCAGACTACAGGGTGTCCTGAGAAGTGCTGCCCACATCACCTCATATAAGAAATGTTATTTTTAGATTGCTGATCTTGGCTGAATATTGCAAACTAGCTGATAATTGGTGACAGCCCTGGGTCATTCTGCTAGGGCCCATCACTGGGTCCCTGCTGTGGACAATCTGGCAACATTCCAGAGGCTACCCCCAGGACCCCTGGGCTGAGTGCTGGCCCTGGGATGGGCTGGATGAGTCTCCACTGCCACAGAGCATAGCAGAGCAGGAGACACACCAAGAGCAGGGATGTGAGTACCTGCAACAGAAGCAACAGAGATGCCGAAGGGTGGGGGAAGGGCAAAATGACTGTCTGCCCACACAGTGGAATATGAAACAAGTGGGTCCACTCACAGTGGAGTATGATGACTCACAATGTCATGGGTCAACATGAAGTGACAACAGACATCAAAAGCTGAGTGGGAAAGGCAGCCTGCAGAACGGTGTGTGACACATGGTGTATGTAGTGTTCAAGAACTATATGAATAAAAATGGATACGATGGAACCTCACACCCATAAGGATGGCTACTATCATAAAACAAAACAGTAAATTACAAGTGTTGGCGAGGACGTGGAGAAGTTGGAACCCCTGAGCACTGTTGGTAGGAATGTGAATTGCAGGTGATACGGAAAACAGTAAAACAATTAAAAATAGAAATACGATACAACTGAACAATCCTACTTTTGGGTATACAGACCAAACAATTGAGAGAAAGGTCTCAGAGTGGTATTTGTACACCTATATTCAGAGCAGCAGCATCTACAACAGCCAAGAGGTGGAAGCAACCCAACTGTCCATTGATGGATGAATGGATAAATGAAATCTGATATATACATAAAATGGAATATTATTCAGCCTTAAAAGGAAATTCTGACACTGACACATGTTACAACATGGATGAACCTTGAGGGCATTATGTGAAGTGAAACAAGTCAGTTACAGAAAGGCAAATACCATTTGACTCCTCTAATTAATATGAGTATTAAAAGCAGTCAAATTCAGTGACAGAAAGTGAAAGGTGGTTACCAGGGTCTGAGGGTAGGGAGCAGGAGCAGGAGAGTTGTTATTTAATGGGTACAGTTTCAATTTTGCAAGATGAAAATAATTCTGGATTTGTTTCACAACAATGAGAATATACTGATACTACTGAATGGCATACTTAAAAATGGTTAAGACAGTAAAAACATTTTTAAAAAAAGGATTGACACAAACCAAAGTCAGTAGAAAGTGTTCCAGGGGAGGACACCTGGGTATAACTAGGAATGGGAGGGGAGGGGTCAAATAGGACTTCACCTTTATTTATAATATTTTATTTCTTTTAATTAAAAAAGACATCAGCAAATGTGATAAAATCCTATCCCAATCAATTGCAGGAAATGGGAACATAAGCTTCTTTTTCTTTCTTTTTTTCTAAATTTAAGATCCTAAAAAGAAAAGAATTACAGGACAGTGTGCAGGCCAAGAGCTCTGAGCGGTACTGGCTGAGGTGGCCGCCCAGCAAGCCTCTCAGTGGGTGACCCAGCTGGGCCTCCCCTGATTCAGCAGTACCAGGCCAGGGGCCGCAGGAGGTGCCAGGAAACCCGAGGAAGGAACACCACGCGTTCCCTCCAGCACCCCTGCCTGTCAGCCCACCTGGCAGACTGGGTGAAAACCCAATCTTGCTGCTACAGACTTAACACATTTGGCAGCTGAACTCAGTGCTGAGACAGAAGAAAGCAAGTGGCCTCACCCAGCCCTTTGGGGTTCTGCGAGCTCTGGAGGCCAGCTTGCTCAGTTCCACCTCTGGCTAGGTGCTACCCAGGTGGGCGACAAGGAGGAAATGGGGAACAGCACTCAGAGAGGGGAGAGCTTCCGGCGGGGAGCTACAACACTGTCTCCCCATCCCTCATGGGGGCACCACATAGGACTCCCATGCTGCCCTATCCCAAATCCGTGATTGAGATCTCCTCCAGCCCCTGCTGGCCCCTGGCCAGCTGCTTGTGGCAAAAGGAGACCTAGGAAAGGTGGGGGAGACAGGTGGTGATGAAAGGGGTCTGGGCTCTGAGCTGACCCCACACACTGACGGGGGCATCCAGAAGGCTCTCATGCCCCTCTTTTCCATGAGTCTGCAGCAGGTCCCAGGTTCAGTGAGGGACCAGGCAGACATCCTCCCAGCTTCCTCCCCATATCCACCCACCCTCCTCACAGATATAACTTCACACCCTAGTGTGACAAGACCTAGAGGTCTGTCTTGGTAAATAGGGCCCTGCAGCAGATGGGGAATCCTCTTTTTAATTGTTCTCACAAGAGAAATGAACCTCCTGCCCTTTTGACAGGGGAGGAGAGAGCTGAGCCCATCCCAGTGTCTTTGGGCTGGCCAGTCTCAGGACAGCCTCTGGCCATGGGATGACCCCAGCATGGTACCAGGGTGCTGACAGAGGAAGGACACTCACAAAGGGTCAGCATCTAGGAGCAGGGAAGTGAACAGACCTGCTTTTTCTTGGAGGGTTCGGAAGGGCGGCCTGCCCTGCTGAACACTAGTGATCCCACTACCTGAGCTGGGCTGAAGGTGCTCTGGGTGAGCACTGGGGCCTGGAGAGCCACGCCCTGAGGCTAGGTGGCCAGGGTGCTGCGCAGGACAGCCAAGGAGTCACACGTGACTTATACCAGGGCCATGTACACATGTGATATACACCAAGTCTGATTCATTGCTGGCTTTTTAAAATGCAGTTTATTGAAACACAGCCACCTGCAACAGAGAATGGCTTATAAAGCCTAAAATACTATTTGGCTCTACAGAAAAAGTTTGCTGACCCCCTGATCTGTCAACTGCATAATGTCCCTACTCAAGGGATGCACCTTACCCAGAGCTGTGTCCTGACAGAACTCTACTCTCTGCTCCTCCACTGGACACAGTCTTCAGGATTTGAGAAAAATATCTGGGCCTCCAAGTTGGGAACTTTGGGAAGCCAGAGCTGGGAGGGGCACCCAGGTTCATCCTCCCCCTCGTTACAGGTGGGGACATTTCTTACCAGAGAGGGAGGTACCTGGCCAAGGTCACAGAGAAAAAGTCAAGATGTTGGCCTACTGGACTATCTCTTGGCTTCTCCTGGGTGGGGTGAGGCTGATTTATTACCTGCCCCTCCTTTCCTCCAGCCCCAACTAGGCCCACCCTTATCCCATGTCCTACCATGTGCCAGCCACAGTTCTATTGTGCTAGTCTATTGTGCAGGCAGGGGGCCAGGGACCTTCAGTAACAGACTTCCTGGTGGGACAGCCAGACTAGAAAGCAAATCAACAAGGTAGTTTCTGATCATGAGTGCTAAGTGCCATGAAGAAAAGGCTGATGTGCTGGGCAGGGTTGGGGTGAGGGTGGTGGATAGGCAAAGCCTGGTGAGAAAGTGACCTTGCACCAACCTGAACACTGTGAGGAGCCAGCCATGCAAAGGCCTGAAGGAAGAATGGTTTGGGCCTGGGTAACAGCTCAAGGGCCTGACCACTAGAGGCTGCAGAATCAGCAGCAAGAGGTAAGAGGTAAAGTCAAAGGGGCCAGCAGGGGCCAGCCTTGCAGGCCCATAGGCCACCATGAGGAACTGAGTTTTTCTCCAAGTGTACAGAGGGGAGTGCCATGAATCAAGTTTCCTCTCCCAGAGGGGCTGCCCTTCAGCCTTGTCCAGCCCTGTGCTTACTGGAAGGCTCTCCTCCATGAAAATAGCAATAAGGAAAAAAAACCAGAGGTGCCACTAACAGAGTTTATAGTCAGCAGGCTCAACTGTGAGCACATTACAAGTATTATCTCATTTAATCCTCACAAAGTCCCAGTGGGGAAGGTACCACATAGATCTGTAAAGTCACTGCCCAAGGTGCCAGATGTGTGCTGGGAAGCCCAGCTTCAAAATAACCACAGGCTGCTGACCAAAGACAGAATCAGAAATTCTTAAGTTCAGAGGTCAGGGACCTTCTCCAAATACCTCTACTCCCCACCCCTGGCAAGGTCATAGGGTGCCTTGGGATGGCCTGGGCAGGTCTATTAGCCTGGCTGGGCTGCCTCACCTCCCCGTCTTGGCATTCCTGAGGACTGATATGTGCAGGGATACAAGCCCAAGTCAGAGTCATCTCTCAGCTTGCAAAGACCCCAGTGGAAATTATGTGCCCAGGCACACCTCAGCACAATGTGGAATTATGTGCCAAGAATGATCCCAGCAACGACCCTTCCCTCCTCCCTGGCTTCTGACCCTCTGGGTGGTGTGTTAACAGCTGTGTTCAAATTCCAGGTAGAATACTTCCCTTGGGCTGTGGAGATCAAGTTTCAGAGTGTCTCCGAATCTCCATTTTCCCACCTGCAAAGGGGGCTGATGACACCAGTCCCTTGCATAGCTCTTCAGGTGTTTAGGGAGAAAGGGAGGGAGATTCCAGATGGAGAAGGAACAGCCATCTCTTTCCCTGGACCTGCCTCAGTTACTTTCTCTGTGAAATGACAGAGTAAGACTGGCCCTGTTAGCTTTGACAACTCCTACCAAAAGTCACAAACTCAAAAGCTTCAAGGTCCAGGTGGTTCCTAAATGAGAGAGGGCAGGAAGTACCAAGGCCCTCCGGTAAGCGCTGTCACTTTCTCTCACCTCCCTGCAACCTGGGGCAGTTGTCCCAGACCACTTCTCCAGATCCTTATTAGACGGGGACCCAGGAGTCCAGTCAGAGCTCCCCGAACTATCACTGGACAATGGGCACGCTGAGACCCCTGCAGCCCCTGGATCAGGGCCACCGGTGTCTCCGTGCCCTCCTTAGCTCATGCGTCGCGCATTCTCCGGGAATCTCGCCTCGATTCCCGAAGCTCCCTTGCGTTTTCTCACCCCCCTCTCCCGGGAGTCCCTGCAGCTCCCCTCTGCCTCCAGCCCCGCCATCCAGCAACAAGCTATCTTCACCGCGGCTCAGCTCGCGGCCAAAGTCCGAGTATGTCTTGACTGTGCTCCCGCTCCGCCCCAGTCCGGGAGCCACCTTGCCGTGGTGGCCCGGGGAGCTTGGAGGCGGCCGGCGGGTAGCCCAACCGCTCCTCGCGCCCCAGCCGGGCCAGGGGCTCTTACCTTCTCCGCTGGCCCCGAGCGCCCCGCGCCCCGTCCGCAGCGGGCCAGCGAGCCTACACCGGGCTCCGCATTTGGCTCCCCTAGGCGGCCACCCCCGCCCCGCCCCCGCTGCCGCGTTCCAGCCCTTGCCAGACACGCCCCTGCAGTGGCTCTGCCAATCAGATCCCTGGGGCCGGGCGGGGGCGGGGCCAGGGCGTCCAGCAAGCTGGGCCAAAGTCCGCTAGCAATGTGCGCGGGCGGAGCGGCCGGAGTTCGGGTCGCGGTGCGCGCCAGCGGGGGGCTGGTCGGGTGGGGCTTCCTTCTTGCTGCACGAACTGGTTTTCCGCTCGGAACAGATTCCCCACCCCAAGTTTCCCTTTCTGCCCGCCGCTCCCGGCAATCCACACGCTGGCTGCTCACCCATCTGGAGACCGAGCCCTCGCTGGACTAGCGGCCGCGCCCGAGGAAGGAGGAGGACGGCGAGGGGCTGTTGTGCCTTCTGCTGCCTGAGTCGGGCTCCCTGCTGCTAGCTGACAACAGTTATCTCCTCTCAGCAACGCAGAAACTAAATAATCTTAATATGAAAAACCATCAGTGTTATATATTTTAGACTTTTTGTAGTGAAACTTTCGAACATACACTAAAGGAAAGAGAGACTAATTTAGTGGACTCCACGTACTTATCAACCACATCTAACCTCACCAGCAAGTTATACCCCCACCCGCAAATCCTCCTGCACCTCCTCTGCACAAATGAAATTCTAAGCCTCACCATTCTGTGAGGTCTGTCTCATCCTCCCTCTGGCCTCCTCCCCACGCTTCACTTCACACTGGCTGCTTCCTGTTCCTCAAACCCCAGGGTGCTCCCACCACTCACTCGACCTGTGCACTTCCCTTGCCTGCAGATCTTCCCATGGCTGCATTTTGGCTTTCAGGTCTCAGCTCCACCTGTCGCCTACTCCGAGGCTTCCCTGATCACTCAAATCAGTTCCCTGCTTCCACCCCATATTACCCTCAACTCCCTTACCCTTTTTCATTATCCTGCAAAGCGTTTCTCCTATCCCAGAGTCATCTCGTTAGCTAACTTGTTTTCTCATTCCTGGCTTGTCTCTCCACCTAGGCTGTGAGCCCCCTGGGCTGGGCTGTACATTTCTGGTTCATTCCTTTATCGCCAGTGCTGAGAACTGAGTTCCTTGCTTAGCTGATCCACAGTAATGTCTGTTGCCCAAATGTAGTTCGTCTTGCCAAACAGAGCAGACCCTGGTGCTTTGAAGAGGGCCTAAGCTGAGGCAGTTCCTGGTGGGCCAGCGCCCTGGCGGGACACAGGGCAGGAAGAAGAGCTGGCCTGGAGGGCTAGTGTTAGGACCACCTGGGAGCGAGCAGGAAGACCTGCTTTCCCGAGTGGTGTGGGCAGAGGCTGAGTGGGGCCCAGTGCTGGGAATGTGCCTCTCCCAGCCCAAGGGGAGTGAGGCCAGGTCGGTGCTGAGAGGGAAGGAGCAAGGGAGGAGAGAGAAGGAGAAGCCAGAAGGAAGAGGAGGGGTGGGGGTGATAGGCAAGGCAGGCCACTCTAGCTGTGTGGCCTTGGAGTGCCCACATCTCCCCACCCCCTTCCACCACATCCCCACCTCCTCCACCTTCACTGCTCTTACCCTAATCAGCAAGGGCAGACAGGGTTTACTGGTCATCCCACAGAAGCCACTGCCTCACAGAAGTATTTAAACATTTATAAAATGCAAAGCTAGCATTTAATATGAAGTATTTCACATAAAAATCAGAGTTTCAGCTTCTT
This sequence comes from Manis pentadactyla, assembly GCF_030020395.1. Lineage (NCBI taxonomy): Eukaryota > Metazoa > Chordata > Mammalia > Pholidota > Manidae > Manis > Manis pentadactyla. Next base: position 26,199,871 of record NC_080033.1, read on the forward strand.
TCAAATTAAAGGATTTGAAAATTCTAGTTCCCATCCCCACATGGAGCTGTCCTCTTTAGATGGGATACATATTCTCCCCATAGACTTCAGTCCCCACCCCTCTCTGTGTTTTCCCTCTGGCCCCACTATATTCACTTATGTGCTTCCAGTTGAGTAAACATTTGGATTTATGAGTCCCAGTGGTATATCCAGGTCTCTGCACCATACAGAGAAGGAGCTAAGCCCCAACCATCCCAGAGACTGAGTTATAATCAGGGAGATCAGTTGGGACATTGAGACACTGGGAAATGCCATCCCAAATGTAAACACTGCTTGTTGCAGGGGGTGGGAAGAAACTTTGAGCTGAGCCTTCAAGGCCATGTTCCATGACTGCCTCAGTGCCCGACCTCCCACCTCCCTAGCAAGAGGAGGCTTTTCAGGGAAGTTAGGCCCAATCTGGGGTGAGGTGGTCAGGGGCAGGGATCTGAAAATCCCCATTAAGCCAGGTCTGTTTTGCCTTGCACAGAGCAGGTACCCAGGAAAGAGAAGCCTTTTCATGATTCTGGAAAACCAGAGGGAGGATGCACACCTCTTGGTCCTGGAATCAGGAGACCCCCAACAAGCCTTATCTCACTACTGGTCCTGGGCCCACTGGGGTTTCTGTCCTCTCACTTGTCCTTCCTTCCAGAGCTGATGTTCTGTATATCTGGGTGGGACTCTGGGAATTCCCTTGTAGGCAGCACAACTCTGGTCATCCAGCTGTCCACTGCTTCCCAACAGGGACCAGCTGTGGGTGGAGGAGACCAGGGTGAAGGGCTGCACTCGTCCAAATAAGAGGAAAAACTTGTGACTCAGGGAAAGGCAGAAGTTGAGTCAGCCAAGCCACAGGCTGTGGAAAAAATGAGGTCTCCCTGAGGCTTTTTCTGTGCTTGGGTAAGAAGTTCTTTCTGAGGAAAAGCTGGCTTTCAGACAGCGGAAATCAGGCTCTTAGGAAAATGCCAAGGCTCAGGATTTTCAGTTAGGGATTCTGCCATCACCTCTGTGTAAATGCCAGGAATTTTTATTGGATTTCTTAAGTTCCATCTAAGTGCTAAACACTTCATATTCTTATCTCTCTCCAGGCTAGATCTATCCTCCCCAGCTTTGGGTGTAAGAAAATAAAGTGGACACCACAGCATTTAGGGGTGAGGTATCGAGACTAACACAAGTGTTTCAGCACTTATGTGAGAGGGAAAACAAATGGGGCAAAAGATGAACAACTGGGGACTCCATGTCAAGAATCAGCAAATTTCTGTAAAGGGTCAAATAGTAAATATTTTGGGCTTTTGCAGGCCAGGACCCAATGGCAACTACTCAGTGCTACCCCTGCTGAGCAAAAGCAGTGCGCAGGAACCTGGACAAACGTCACTTAGGGACACTGATATTTGACTGTCAGGTCAATCTTGTGTGTTCTGATACATTAATCTTTAAAAAAAGTTTTTTTCTATCATTTAAACATGTAAAAGCCATTCTTAGCTCATGGGTTGTACAAAAACAGACTATGGGTCAGAATTTGTTGACCCCTGACTTACAGCTGTTCATCATATGTACTTTTCTTGCAACTTTTCTTTTAAATTTAAAATGCTCAAAACAGAAAGCTGGGAAAACAAATGGGAAAAAAGAGAAACAGAGTTTGCCCTGCTTACAATGGGCAAGTCTTGAACCTGACTCCAAATCAGTTCACTTTCCATGGTTCTCTATGCTGCTTTCTTTATCAATAATATACCTGAGACTGACTCTCAGAGCATTGGAAATGTGGGACTTTGGAAAAGATTTCTATTCAAATGGTTTTGAGATTAGTTTTAAAGGAGGACCCCCTGAGATGTTTGGATTGTTAAAGTATTGGTTTTGAAGCTGAGACTGCATCTATGCTCTGCTGAACCAAGAAACTGCAGCGGCTTCCTGTCCCCACTCCTGCCTCTCTGCTGTGTCAATATGTACTCCGTTCCGTGTGTGTGTTTGCCCCACGTTTGTCATTCCAAGTCTGCATCCTTTTCATCTTTGTGGCATTGTTGTGCCTGTTTCCCATCATGGTTCTGACCAGACCAAAGGGGAAAACAAGAAAAACAAAAGGAGAAAAACTGCCCTTTGAAAAAGCTTCAGGTGGATGAAATCAATGGTGAATCTAAATATAATCTTCAGAGTGGGTAAATAGGTTAAAGCCAAGAGGCCTGTGACAGCACTGGTTTTGACAAAGTTCCATTAGATCATTCGTTCATTCCACAAACAGTTGTTGGACACTGTGCCGCTGCCTAGCACAGGATCAGAAATGAATGAGGCACCATCTCTGCCCTTGTGGGGCTCACCAAGCAGGGGGCAGAATGTGAACCCCTATTTATCCATGAGAAAAGAGGCCAGGGGTTACATCAGGTGAGAGGTTGAGTAACACATCTCCTAGCACTATTTTGGCACTGAAAAGTCAGCCTTTGGGGACTGGCTGGTAAAGAACTCCTCACCTGCTGCCTTTAAGGCAAGAACAGGAATTTCCAGCCAGCTAGAGAGAGAAAAGGCCCCAGCACTTGGTGACTGAGAAGGCCTGGAGACTCTTTCTGTCTAGGAGTGGGGCTGGAGCAGTGGGAAAGGTTTCAAAGGACAGAGATGAGTGATATTACATTTTGAATTCTTGCTGAGTTGCCCAAGATGCCCCACATTTTTGGCTATAATCCCTAAGCTTCATGAAACCCACATCCTTGCTGGTGGGAACACAAATTATTACATCCAGTCCCCATGGCAGGCAAAGTGCAACATCTATCACATTGAAAAATGCACAGACCCTTCTGTCCAGCTAGTTCACTTCTAGAAATTTATTCTTAGATATTATTGTATTTGTGTGAAATGACATATGCTCCCATTTATCCATTGCAGCTTTGCTTACAGTAGGGAAATAGTTGGGACCACCCAAATACCCAATGAAGGGGGCTGGTTAAATAAATGATGGCACATCCTTACAGTGAAATGGTTTACTATAGTCAAAGGGGAGAAGGCAGATCTTTATGTCTTGATATGGAAGAATTTCTAAGATGTATTGAGTGAGAAAAGTAAGATACGAAAGTGGGTATATAATGTGATTTCCTGTGTGTGTGAACGATATTGCTGACAAAATTCATTTATAAGAAACTGGTCACAGTGGTTGCCTCTAGAAGGGAAAATGGGTGGCTTTGACCCATGGGAAGGAGACTCACATTTTATACTCTTGTAGTATTCATGCCCTTATCTGGTTCCCTTCCACACTGGATAGAATTAACCTGTGTAGCCAATAGGATATTATGGAAATGACAGTGTATGACTTTCCAGGCTAAGTCATAAAAGACATGTGGCTTCTTCCTTGCTTTCTTGGATCATTTGCTGTGTGGGAAGACAGCTGCTTAGTCATAAAGATGGCCAAGCAGTCCTGTGGAGATGCCCATGTGGTGCAAAACTGAGGCCTTCTGCCAACAGGCAGCACCACCTTGCCAGCCACATGAGGGAGACATCTTGGAAGAAGATCTTCCACCCCAGAGAGGCCCTGGCACTGTCCACTCTGGTCCAGGTAGACATCTTAACTGCAACCTCCTGAGAAACCTTGAGGCAGAATCACCTAGCTAAGCCATTCCCCATTTTCACAGAAACCATGTGATACAATAAATGTTTACTGTTTCAAGCCACTAAATTTTCAGATAATTTGTTATGCAGCAAACAATAATTAATACACCCTTTCATGCCTTTTGGACTTTGTACCTTTTGCATTTGTGCATGTCCAAATAATGATGGTGGTGGTATGATTGTGATAGTAATAATCATAATAATAACCCAATATAAACCAGAGACCATGTGTAAAATAAACCAAGGGTATTACCATTGGGTAGATATGGGGTGGAGAGATGGAAACCCTTGCAGGGCCATGAGCCCTGGACTGAGAAGGGACTGAGTACTCAGAGAAGGGAGGAGGAGCATGACTTCTAAGTGCATGTGGGGGACACCTGTGCAGAGCATGAACAGCCCTCAGGTACAAGAGTTTCTAGTATGTTGCCTACAGGCCCACAGACCATTTTTGTTTGGGCAGCAGAGTGGATTTTAAAATCTGAACTTGATACCCACCAGAATTGCTGAAATTATAAATATTGACAATAGCAAGTGTTAGAGAAGATATAGAGCAACTGTACTCTCATAAGTTACTGGAGGGTACATAAATTGGAACAATACTTTGGAAAACCATTTGGCAGTATCTATGAAAGCTCAACACATGCAATCCTGTACCCAAGAAATTCTACTCCTAGAAATTACTCAGAGAAATGAGGACATGTCCAAACCAAAATAAACATGCAAGAATGTTACAAAAACATTATTCACAACAGAAGTAGAAGAAAAATTTTAAAAAGAGAAATAGAAAAGTAATTGAACCCAAGGAGTGAGTAACTGGAACCTCTGATCTACAACCAGTCATTTGGAAGCACAGCTGACAACCTAGACTTGGCAGCTGGCATCTAAATTGGGGGAGCAGTCTTGTAGGACTGAGCTCTCAACCTGTGGGATCTGACACTATCTTCAGGTAGACAGCATCCAAGAATTGCTTGATGTGTGGGGAAAAACATTGGAATTGGGTGCAGAATATTAATGTATCACTCAATGTCCTGTTGCATGGTGACTGACAGTCCCAGGAGCTGATTTTTTGGATCTGTTCCTTTCGTACCAAGGCCCTACTTCCTGCAGGCTGCTCTCAGCCAGTGCGTGAGCATGTAGGTGTGCTAATATTGGTCCCTTCCCGTGAGATATGGACCTTGGACTGTGTTTGAGTCAGTTGAGGCTGCTATAATGAGTTATTATAGACTAGGGAGCTTAAAGAACACATATTTATTTCTGATAGTTCTGGAGGCTGGAAGGCTGGGATTAGGGGGCCAGCATGGTTGGGTTCTGGTGAGAGTCCTCGTCTGGGTTGCAGATGGCTGTCTTTTCCTTGTATCTTCACTTGTATTTCCTGTGGGGGAAAGAGAGCTAGCTGGTTCTTTGGCCTCTTCTTATAAGGGCACTAATCCCATTCATGAGGGCTCTATCCTCTTGACCTGTGTGCCTCCCAAAGGACAAACTACATATGAAATTTAGAGGAATACCCTCAGTTCATGACAGGCAGCCTTGGCTCAAGGATCCCCATTGGCCTGGGCCACACTTTTTTGGAGCTGCACTGCAGTTTGAGACTCTTTTTACCAGTTCTTCCTTCTCTCTCCCTTTCCAAGTGTCAGGCTGGCATAGTAGTTCCTCAGGCTCTTTGCCTTTTCTGGTTACCTCTTTTTTATCCTTCTCTGCTCTTCTCTCTGATACAACTCCTGTGTGTCTGCTCCTATCTTGGTGTCTGCTTGCTGACCCCAACTGAGATATCAATGCACTCCTCAAGACCCCAGTCTCCAGACACTTCTTCTCTTCCCTCCCTTTACTTTCTGTCTCCCAAATCCTCATCTCTCTCCTCTCCAGCAGAGCTGATGGAAGAGACTAAATCACCCTCTCTTTGCATCTTAGGAAAGTTTTCTTTTTCTTTTAATTAATTTTTTAATTTAAAATTTTATTTTTTATTGAGATATGATTGACATATAAACATTATAGTAGTTTCAAATGTACAATGTAATGATTCAATGTTTGTATATATTATGAAATGATCACCTCACTAACTCTAGTTAACATCTGTAACTATGCAGTTTTAAATTGTTTTCTCTTGTGATAAGAACTTTTAAGATCAACTCTCTTAGCAACTTTCAAATATAAAATATAGTGTGATTAACTGTAGTTACCATGCTATACATTACATGCCTGGGACTTATTTATTTATAATTGAGTTTGCATCTTTTTGACCCCCTTCACCTATTTCATTCAACCCTCATCCTCCACCTCTGACAACCACCTATCTGTTCTATCAGTGGATTTTTATATATTGTTTAGATTTCACACATAAGTGAAATCACATAGTATTTGTCTTTCTATGTCTTATTTCACTTAACATAGTGCCCTCTAAGCCCATCCATGTTGTCACAAATAGCAAGATTTTCTTCTTTTTGTGGGTGAATAATATTCCACTGTAATATATATTTCACATCTTCTTTATCCATTCATCCATCATGGACACTTAGGTTTACTTCCATAATTTGGTTATTGTAAATAATGTTATAATGAACATGGGAGTGCACATATCTTTTTGAGTTAGTGTTTTCATTTCCTTTGGGTAAATATCCAGAAGTGGGATTGCTGCATCATATTTTCAATTTTTTGAGAAAACTCCGTACTGTTTTCCATAGTGGCTGCACCAATTTATATTCCCACCAATAGTGCACAAGGGTCTCCTTTCTCCATATCCTCATCAACACTTATTATTTCTTGACTTTCTTATGATAGCCATTCTAACAGGTGTGGGGTGATATTCCATTGTGGTTTTGATCTGCATCTTCCTGATTAGTGATATTGAGCACCTTTTCATGTATAGTACCTGTTGGCCATCTGTATGCCTTCTTTGGAAAAAATGTCTATTCAGAGCCCCTGTCCATTTTTTAATCTGATTTTTTTGACTATTGAGTTGTATGTGTGCTTTATATTTTCAACTGTTATATAGGTTGCTTTTTCATTTTGTTGATGGTTTCCTTTGCTGTGCAGAAACTTTTAGTGTTACGTAGTTCCACTTGTTTATCTTTGCTTTTGGTGTCAGATCCAAAAATCATCACCAAGACCAATGTTAAAGACTTTACTGTCTATGTTTTCTTCTAGGAGTTTTATGGTTTCATGTCTTTAATGCATTTTGAGTTAACTTTTGTGTATGGTGTAAGATAGTGGTCTACTTTCATTCTTTTGCATGTGGCTGTCCAGTTTTCAACACCATTTCTTGAAGAGACTGTCCTTTTCTTATTGTTTACTCTTGGCACCCTTGTCATAAATTATTGACCATATATGCATGGGTTTATTTCTGCACTCTTGATTCTGTTCCATTGATCTATGTGTCTGTTTTCGTGTCAATACCATACTGTTTTGATTACTATAGCTTTGTAAATAGTTTGAAGGCAGAAAGTGTGATACCTCCAGTTTTATTCTTTCTCACGGTTTCATTGGCTATTGGGAAGTTTCCTTGAGACAAAAAGTTTGAAGGCAGGAAGTGTGATACCTCCAGTTTTATTCTTTCTCAAGGTTGCATTGGCTATTGGGAAGTTTCCTTGAGACAGGAACATCATCTCTTTCATGATACATTCTTTTCCTGCTTCTTGAGACAAACTCCAGCAGCATCTTCATAAATTCCCCATCAAACCCTCTTGCTTAGCCTCCTTAAAGAGGAAGAGGAAGAACAGTGTTTTCAACAAATAGTACTGGAATAACAAAATATGTATATGCAAAAGAAACTATATCTCATATGTTATGCAAAAATTAACTCAAAATGGATTGTTGACCTAAATGTAAACCATCAAACTATAAAACTTTTAGAAGAAAACATGAGAAACAAATATTTGTGCACTTGGGTTAAGCAAAGAGTTCTTAGACACAAAAGCATGATCCACAAAGGAAAAAATGATAAATTAGACTTCACCAAAGTCAACCTTTTGCTCTGTGAAAGGTACTTTTAAAATAAAAAGAGGCACAGACTAGGAGTAAATATTTGCAAATCACATATCTGACAAAGGGATATATATTCAGAATATATAAAGAACTCTCAAAACTGAACAAAAAGGAAACAAACAGCCAATTTAGAAATGGTCAAAATATCCCAGTAGATGCTTTGCCAAAGAAGACATATGGATGGCAAAGAAGCACATGAAAAATGCTCAATATCATTAGACATTAGGGAAATGCAAACTAAAATCACTGGGAGATACCACTACGTGCCCATCTGAATGACTATAAAAGCCAAACCAGAACAAAAATAATACCAGGTGCTGCTGAGGATGCAGATCAGTTGGAACTTTCATTCATTGCTACTAGGAGTGCAAAATGGCGCAATCATTTGAGAAATAGTTTGACAATGTCTTAAGAAGTTAAACATACTCTCACCGTGTGACCCAGCAAAATCACTCCTAAATATTTATTCAAGAGAAATAAATACTTTTGTTCACATAAAACCTATTAACAAATGCTTATAACAACTTTCTTCATAAAAAAGCAAAAATTGGAAATGGCCCAAATGTTCTTTTAAGTGATGAATAGAAGATATATACCCATTCAGTGAAATGAAGAGGAGCTCAGTCATAAAAGAAACAAACTACTATAGACCCAGTAACAAGGATGAATCTCAAATGTATTATGCTAAAAGAAAATCCCAGACCCAAAGGCTATACACTTTGTATTTCAATTTATATGACATTCTGAAAAGCAAAACTTTAAGGATGGAGAGCAGATCAGTATTGCTTCTGATTAGGGGTGAGTTGCCAGAAAGGAGTGGTATGAGGGTCACTTTTGAGATGATGGGCTTTTATATTCTGATTGTGGTAGTGGTTACACTATATGCATTTGCCAAAACACACAGAACTGTACACTGAAAGAATGACATTTACTGTAAATTAAAAATAAAGCAAATTTTAATAAAATGTATAATTATGTAATTTGTAATTTAAAGTCTCATAGCATGTATAGCATTCTCTACATTTGTTCTTTCCAAAGTTGCCAAATAATTGGAATTTGTATGTGTGTGTATTTCAAAAGTTTGATGTATTGGGTTTTCAAAAGAAATGGCAAAGTCTGGGAGTTAGGGTTTGGTGGCCATTTAGGCATTAAAAAAATCATGTTGGGAAACTTCCAAGTTACCTATTGTTAGGAGAGGAAAAATAAAACAGCAAGCACAATTTTCCATTGCTTCCCCCCAGTATGGTTTAGGTACAGGTCCTTCTTATAATCTCCTTGGGATTCTTCAGCCAAGATTGTTCCTGACTAAGAGGCCAGAGGTCAGAACTTCCCCTCCTTTTCTCAGAGTTCCAGGAGGGAGTTTCCCCAGGAAGTCAGAGTTTCCCTCTCCAAGACCTTTACAAGAATGCTGAAGTAAAAATAAATCAACAAAATCAATGACAAAATGCAGAAACCTTCCACACCAAATGAAATAAAATATAGCTAGAAAAACAGATACAACTAAAAGCATTCTAGGCATCAAAAGGGACTTACAAAGGCCAGGGCAAACTATCATGCCAAATAATCTTTCTAGAGGGGCACCTGGAGTAAAGAGAAACACAATTGTGGCAATGAGGCTAGACCTTCCAATTAGAGAAATCAGACTGAGGTTACCCCTGGCTTTGGGAAGAGAAGCAGAAATCATTACTGTATTCTAAACCCCCGCCATTTCCAGGGTCTTACTGGAGGCAGGACAAACCCCCTGGTTTCACTGTTTTAATTTTTCCTGCCTGGGGAGCACAGCTAGAGACAGAAGACAGCATAGTCATGTCACCATTGCTCTAATTTTCTCCAGCCACAGATTCCATAGGAATTCAGGAAATAAATGACTGCTCTCCTGTCTGAAAAAATGTAGGAATGTCTCCCTGCATAAAGCTGTACCATACTTTGGTTTCCTTTGATTGCAGTGAATACAATGCTAGACCCTAGAGGTAAAATCTGCCCCTGTTCCCTATTAAAGTCAGTAGTGAACTGTACTCAGGACCTATAATAACTGATGGCAGGCCTCTTATCATCCCAGCTGCTTTGTGATCTGGAGTGGGTGTTGTCTCTGTCTGTTCCGTGACTGGGGAGCACACCCAGGGATTTTGCCTGGAGCCTACAGCCAGGCTCCTATAGGAACTGTGGGGCAACAGGTCTACCAAATGGAGAGACACGACTCTTCCCTTAATTCCTCTCCCTGTCAGGAAAGCTCCCAGGGCCATTCTCAAAGTCTGGTATTAATAAAAGAAATTACACAGAGAACTTAAAATAGAAAATAGCCAGTGTCAGGACAGGCCACTGCATTACATAAGGGTGTGCATGGTTGCCAAAACTTTAATATACTTATTGTAAAAATAAAAACAATGGACAAAAAAACAACAGTGAAAAATCCCCAAATGTTTCATCAAATTAAGTCCCAAGGTTTGAACAAACAAACAAAACAGTACTTAGCGTGAAGTTCCTCCCTTGTCTCCCACCCTCTCCAAGTCAGCCACTTTGATCTTTAAGCTGATTTGTCTCAGCCATCTAGGCCTTTTAAAAGCCTAGTAGTCAGTCTTAGACAGGGCTGGAGGTTTCTGAGCACCCAGAGCCTGGGACTGTGCATGAAGACAAAGATTGAATTTGCAGCTTCCTCAAGTTAGAGTTGAACAGTCTCAGGATGGGTGAATTAATGTACGAGAAGTGCTAAGGCAGTGCCAGCACACAGCAGGCCGTGTACACATAGGGCCTAGCTATTCTCATTACTGCTTTCTGCATCGTGAACTCTCAGTTTCCACCCACCCCTCAACCCCTTACCCCTGCTCTGAGCATCATGGCCACATGGAGCCTCTGGCTGCAGTCAGTGTCAATTAGAAACAGAGTTTCACCCGGCCAAAGATTGACTATCTGGAGTCCAGACCTCCTTATAAATTTATGTTTTTCCTGAATTCATCATGTAAATCCTACAGCAGACTTTTCCAGTGGGCAGTACTACATCTAACTAAACCCAGAATGTATTTATTTTCCTTTGGTTTGAAACATTTCCCCATTCTGTGCCCAGAGGGGAGCTTTCTTTTCAAGGTAATAGCATACAGCTGGGCAGGTTGTTCACTGTGCAAAGATGCTCAGCAGACATGAGAATGGGGATGTTGAAATCCAATCTTAGCTCCACTTGCTAACTTGCTGCACCAGTCCAGAGGGGCCTGGACTTTTTATAAATTGTCAGTCCATTAGGGGAGTTCGCAGATTTGAAGGTCCTTTTTCTAACCACTGCCCACAACTCAACTCTCTGTGGATGATTAAGGAAGCTCTCATTGCACAAACCAATCTTTGAGGCTTTTATGGGCAGTTCAGGCTTCTGAGCTCCTTGGAGAACAGCCCAGAGATATTCCTGGTGCCAGTCCCATTTGAAATCAGTGTTTCTTGAATATGGATGATTTTGCTCCCCAAGGAATGTTGTGCAATGTCTGCAGACATTCTCTGAGCGTCACAGCTCAGAGCACTCCTGTGTCCTAATGGGCAGAGGCCAGGGGTGCTGCCACCTTACATAGCACTGGCAGCCCCCACAACCCAGAAGGACCCAGTCCGAAATGCCCACGCCACACTGTTGAGAAACTCTGTCCAAATGAACACAACGAAGCCATCAGATAAAGCAGTTTTCCCACTGCAGGTCCGGTGAGTGCCCAGCTCACTGCCAGCTCCAGATAGACGATTGCAACTGTCACGGTGACGGCTTCTGTGCTTATTTCCATTTTGTTCTTGCCCAGCTTTTGGGAAGATCCCACCTCAGTGTTGAAGCCTTGGCCTGTGCCCATTCAGAGGTCAGAGTGCAGGGGGTAACCAGGACCCTTTCTTACTCTGGTCCCCTACATAGATTCATGAGGACCCTCAAGGGAAGGGGAGCTCTGGGCAGGGGCATCAAGGCCCAGCTGCCCTCACCATGCTGGCGTTCTCACCCTGTAACCATCCCAGATACCAACAAACCTTAGGGTTTGGATAGTCAGGGTAAGCTGTCGTTTCCACGTGCTCTGTAGCCCCTCAGGCTGCTCCTTCCCCAGCCCTCAGAGGCTCTGCAGACCAAAGGTCTGATACTGAATTTTGGAGTGGTTCTTTCTTATTAGAGTCAGCATGTAAGTTGTCAGTCTTTCGCAATGTGCAGGCTGTCAGCTTCCTGGCTAGAGGTGGTCTGTCTTTCTCTCGCGTCTCTTTGCTCTTTCACAAATCTTTGCTGTTTCCTCTTTTGGAACACCCTTCCCTGAGTTTTTCAGGCCTTAGATGGACTGTCCCTCTGCTGCAAAGGCTCCTTGATGCCCAGTGGAGTTGGAAGTGCTCCCTACCCTCCCATACTCCCCTACCATCCCTGTGGGTCACTGTCACACTCCATCACTCAGGATCATGAGGCTCTCTGTGATGCTGCCTCCCCAGGGTGTAAGGTGCTGAGGACAAGGAACTTGGGCTCAGTCCCCATGTGCACACCCATAATAGTTGCTCAATCCTTGTTTCTGTTGATCTGAGTCTCCCCTTAGAAGTACAGGCTAGAGTTAGGGAATGTCATAGAAATACCTGATGCCAATGGGGTTGACTTCTGCCTGAAGTTTCAGCCACCCTCATTACATTTTTAAGTGGTTTTCCTTAATAGGAATGTCTCTTGACTGCTGGTGTCACAGTTACATTTGAAAGTGCTTGCTTATGTCTCCTGTTTATGAGATCTCTTTCCCTTTGAAGTCTTCTGATGGAGAAGTGTAGCATAGACCTGTACCTCTGTTCATTATACATGCAGGGAATTCTCTGTAACTGAGGGCAACCATTTCTCTTAAAGTGAGTTGACTCAACAGTAACAGAGAAAAGAAAAAAAGAAAAAAATGAAATAAAATTATGAAAATGTTTATTTTCCACTTAACAAAACATAGGTTATACTTGCAACTACCCAGATATTCTTAGGAGGAACAAGACTTGAGTCATATTGGTTTGGAGAAGGCATAAGTTTTCAGACAAAATGTGTGATTGCTCGATATAGCATCCTTTGCTTTATGTCTGACTCTTGTTTCTTGATCATAAGAGTCAGTTTTGCAAAAATATTGAGTTCTTTTATCAATTTTCTTAACCCATTGAGATTCAGATCATTCTATTTCAAAGCACCTGTCATGTTGTTAACCTAGCTAATTTTCTCCAATTGTTAACTGGTCTATTATATTTTTTCTTGATACTTTTACCTTGAATTCTACTTTTTTTATATTAATGTTAAAGTTATTGTACTCCACCTTTCATATTGTTAGTATTTGCTTAATAATCATTAGGTACACAAATACTGCCAAAGCAATTTTTTTTTCCATTACTTTGTTTTGGATTTTTTTCTAGCAGGAAAAGATACAGTGAGTTTCTCACCTAACAACCACCTTCTCTGTCCACATTCTCCATTCTGGTACCATAGTACTAAGGAGAGAAGACTCTTCTTAAATCCATCCATCTCCAGGGAAGTCCAGAATGGATCTGTGGCCTCTGAGGTTACATAGGTGTGACCTCTGAACTGCAGGTCAGAGTTTTGAGCCCTTTAAAAATGGTGTTTGAGCAGGATCATTTAAAGGCATCTGCAGCTTTAAGCTATCAATAGGAATACCAGTGAGTACTTCTCAGGCATTTCCTGTATGCTAGGCAGTGTGCTAAGTTCTTCTGTTGATAGTTTACTCGAACCTTATGACATCCCAGTGAAGTTACCAGATGGTTAATCTCATTTCCCACAGGGGAAAAGTAAGGCTCAGAGAGGATAAAGGATTTAGCCAAGACACCCAGATAGTAAGTCGTGGAGCTAGCACTCCAGTCCAAGGCTATCCAACTCCAGGGCACTTGCTTTGACTATTCATATGTACAAATGTGTTCTCACTTTGCTTCTCTCTGGCTACTTCTATATTGTCATTCATGTCTGTCTTTGTATGGAAGTCAATCCAAACCCTTGTGCCTGGCCCTCCTCATTCCCCAACTCTTTCCAATTTTGCCTTCAGTCTTGTTAGCGTATTCCGCATATAACTGGGGACCCTAGTAGCTCAGTCTGTGTGTATTGTGGTCAAAGAAAGAAAGAATCACAGTCACATAGTAATTCAAAAGACTTCTAAGTCTATGTTGGGGCTCTTGAGGAAATGCCACCAGAGACAATACGTTCTTAAGGTTCAGCAAGTGTTTAAAACTCCTTCCTCTCTATCACTGCTAATTTCATCCTCTGAGTAGACAGTGAAAGCTCCCCAGGATACCCTTTCTTCCCCACGCTTGCCTCCTGGTCCTCCCAGTTCTCCCTGAATATCAGCCAGACAGCTTGCCTATTTCTTTTCTTCCTCAACTCTTCCCATCTCACATTTTTGTTGTGTGGACCAAATTTATCTCTCTGGTGTCTTTAGTTTTCTTTTTCCTTTGTCTCTTATCCAGACCCAGTACAACCACAGATCGGTCAGCATATGACCGAGAGAGAGAGAGAGAGAGAGAAAGAGAGAGAAAGAGAGAGAGAGAGAGAGAGAGATTGATTCAGAAGGCTGAAACTTCCCAGGCATTAACACTTTAAGTCTCTGTAAGCATTGGTGACATGTACTGAGCTGCCCCAGGAGTGAGGATGGCTTGTTGCTCCTGGCAGCAGAGGAGAAACTATCTTGAAGTGAGGTTTCCTTGCATCCCTCCCCCTTGCTTCCATGTTGAAACATCCTATTCTGTGTGTACAGGGAGCCATTTATTTTGAAAGATGTTAGCATCTACTCGGCTTGGTGGGCCACCCATGGGTTCCACATCTGAGCAGGTGTGGCGAAGGGAGGGTGACCGGGCGCAGCTCAGGCCCTGATGTCGGCCCTGACAGCTAGAATCGGCATTTTCATCTTCTCCAAGCAGCAAAGCGGCTCCTCTCCCCTCCTGCCTGCAGGCATTTTATAATAGCAATAAGACAACTCTGGGGAAGATCATCTTGTATTAACTCCAGGGAGTAATCATCTAATCACATTTCAGGCTGATTTGAGGCACTCATCTGGACCAAACGCCTCCCCACACCCCAGGAGCGGGTTTATGAGGCAGCAGCCAGGCCCCATCGAGCCTTATTGCTTAATTAAAAACAAATTCCCGAGTAATTTATTTTTTTTGTTTTTTATTATTATTTTTTATTTTTTATCTTCCCATAAAACTGCCAGCCGCACACAGGGTGAGAGAGAGGCCCAGGAGTTGGGAGAGGAAGCTGAGATTTCCAGCTTTGGTTGTTGTGCTTGCTGCCTGGCCTCTCAGGGCTGACGTTAAATGGAAAACCAAGAGTCAGCTGGGCTCTTGGAGAGCAAGGGATCGGCAGGCAGGCGTGGGGGCAGGATACCTGGGTTTATTAGGTGACATCATCCCTCAGCCCCTGACCCAGGGTGTTAGTGTGGCTGCTCTTCACTGTGACATACCCTCGAAGTGCCACCACCCTAACTGGGGCCTTAACTCACTTGCCTTGAGCTGCTGGGGAGGAACAGCCACTAACATGTGCCAGCCAGCCCCTGCCTGGGTCTTGCTAAGGTACATTTGGTGCCCAAGGGACCCTGGCAGGGGCCAGTGACCTGGGGCCTGGGCACACACAGCCCTGCCCTGGGCTACCCTCTTTTTCCCTCTGGGCCTCAGTTTTCTCACCTGAACTTGGGGGCAGATCCCACCTGTCTCACAAGGTGAAAAGGGAATGAGAGTGGATGATGGCACCAGAGAACTGGGGTCCCTCTCACTTGTAGGTGATGAGAAAGACAGTTGCTGTGGGGCTGATTTAAATAAGGAGACAGAGTCCCAGCTGCCCAGCTGGGGCTGGGAGCAGAGAGGCATTCACCTCTTTGCACCAGGAGTCACAGGGAAGCCAAGAGGCCTGGAGAGTGGGAGGGAGCCAGCGGCAAGTAGTGTGTGGGTGCTCATGTGTGCAGGAGGGCTGGCAGTGTGTGTGCGTGTGTGTGGGTGGGCGTGAGTGCATGTCTGCAGAGACCCATGTGTCTCCATGTGTCTGTGAATGGAGAGTAGCATTAAAGCACACATATTCTGGGGCCAAATTGCTGGGGTTCAAACCCAGCTCCTCTTTGGGGACATGACTTAACTTCTCTGGGCCTCAATTTTCTTATCTGCAAAGTGAGGATAATGATAGTACTGACCTCATCAGGTTATGAGGATTAAATTAATTAATACATGTGAGGTGCTCAAAACAGTGCCTGGCATGTGCTTCATAAGCATATCTATGGGCATGTGTTTGTGACTTCTTAAAAATTACATGTATATAAATTTCCCAACTTAAGTCACATTTTCCCATACACATTAATTTAAAAAGTTAGAGATGAGACTTATAGAAATAATTTTTATTCCTGTGAAAAAATAAAATCACCAAGAAAAAGCGGCAAATCTTTCCATGATGAGTCATAATTTATGCAGGAATGAGCAAGGCTTATACTGGGATAACCACTAGGGATGAATTCTGCATAGAACTGAACAGAAAAGAGAGCTCTTTACAGTTTTGATTGCCTAAAAATTGCCTCTGAGATTGCAGTTTCCATTGGAGAGCTGGGCCCCAAATGCTTCTTTTCTCTTCACTTTCTTCTCCTCCTACCCCCATCGTCACTTCAGAAAGAAAGCCAAGTGGCCAAAATCAGCTCCAGGAAGATTGCAATCAAGAGTGGAGATCTTAAGCCACTTCAAGAAGAGGCAGACTTTCCTGGGGAAATTTAAGGGTCATTCATTAGCATCTGCAAAAAACATTCCTGAGACGAGACTCTGTAAAGAGCTGCTGTCTAGGGGGAAGCCTAACTGTTGATACAGTGGGCACCCAAGCAGCCCCAAACGAGGGACTCCAGAGTGTGACACTGGCAAAGGTAGGCTAGGGGAGGGTCTTGGAAGTGACTGCTTGGTCTTCATTCTCTAAGAAGCTGGCAGGGCCTGGCGGGGACCTAGAATGGCCCTGTTGAATTTGTGGGGGTTTGTGGGGAGAGCAGTGGCTTCAGAGCCAGATATCCGGGGTTCAGATCCCTGTCCTTTCATCCTGCCAGCTAAAGTCCACTTCCTGAAGCTCCTTGGTGTATCTAGGTTTTGAAAGTTGCCTCACAGGGCTGTTGCTAGGATTTGAAGTGGTTACCTGTATAGTGCACAGTACTGGCTTAATCTATGCTAGCTCAGCAGCACACACTACTGGTACCCTGCCCTTTTCCTGCAGGAGAAGCCCAAAAGCCAGTTTCTGCATCTATTTACCTGTGAGCTTCTTCCAAAGCTCCAGCACTCAACTGTGTCCACCTGCACAGTGGTCCAGATGTGCCAGGGAATCAGCCTTCTGGGAAGCTTTCACCTGGCATTGGTGGATAAATACCCCAACTCCCTCACCCTTCAGGTGTGCTAACCCTGAGGCGGAGTCTCAGGCAGCCTCCCCTGTCCCCTTGTTGAACTGAGCTCAGTTGCCCACAGTTCCAACTTGCCTGGTAGCATACCCTTTGTCAGCAGCCTACCCTTTTCTGTCTCCGTTCCCCTCCCCCTTGCCAGTATTTATTGTTACCTCTCAAATAAACTACTTGCATTAAAATCCTTGCTTTGGGCCTTTTCCTGGGTAAACCCAAACTAAGATAGTTCTTCCCCCTGATCTCATTCCTCACAATCAGATTTGGCAAAGATCTGACATAAGTCATGTCACTATCCCCAAGCCCAGCCTTCTCATTAAAAGTAAGTAAAAGATGCTGACACTATGCATCTTACCTACTGTTTCTGCGTGCCTGGCTTCCTTTCTCTCTTCTGGCAGAAATACCTGTTTTCTTGGTGGAAATATACCTTTCTCTCTCTGCATTCCTTTGATTCATGGGGACTGACCCCAGTCTTGACCCTAGGGATGGACATGAGATGGGAGTCTGGCCAACTGGAGCCCCACGTTCTCTCACCACACAGGCTCAGGGATGAGCACATGATCCAAGCTGGGCCAGTGAGAACGTGACGCGCGCCCTCTGCTGGGCTGTTGGGAAACAGATATTCTTATACTGGGAATTTTAGGCCACCAAAATATGAACCTAGTATTTCCTAGGATTAGTTGGCAAGAGTGTGAATGCCGGGAAAGCTGACATGGAAGAAAACAGAGCTAACGATGGAGAAAGGCAGATTCCTGATAACATCTTTGAGACCCTGAATCCAGCCATGTCTGAAGTTAGAATTGTCTCCATCCTTGTCAGTCACATGAACCAATATATTCTCTTTTAAAAATTTTGAGTTTGGTTTCTGCACTCTGAACTAATACATAGTTCAATCCTGCTTTGTTTTCTGATCAGAAGGTTGAGACTTTGCACCTTTCTGGGGTACAGGTTCTTTGTGGGAAAAGGGAAGAAGGGTTGACTGAGGAAGAAATGTGTCCATCTAATTTATCATTTAGGGTGTTTTCAGCTACTAGTAGCAGAAACTCCAACTCAAGTTGGCTTAAACAAGAAGGAATTTTATTCTCTCACCTACCAGGAAGTGGAGAAGTAAGAGAGCTTGCAGAACTGTTGAGTTGGATCTGGCCATATCCTCAAGGATCCTGGTTCTCTGCTTCTCCGATGTGCAATCTTCAGGTTGGGTGCTTTCCCACAGACTGGCTCCTGGTCTCAAACGGCAGCTGAGTTGCAGGCTTCTCATCCCTATGTAGCACCATTGAGAGGAAGAAAAGAGAGACATGCCTCATGCTTAAGAAAAGAAACTGCCCCCTTACCTCCAGAAGAATTTAGTAGCAGGAAAAATTATATTATGCAGTAGTAACAACAACAACAAAAATCTCAGTCTCAGTGAGTTAAAACAACAAAGGCTTAATTTTCACTTATGCTACATGCCACAGCAGGTCAGAAAGGGGATCTCTTAAAGTCACTCAGGACCCAGGCTGAGGGGGAGACCACCACCTTGAATGCTGTTGATGACTATGCCCAAGAGCTCTGGAGGGTCTCACACCGGCAGCCGAGTGCTCTGGCTTAGAAGGGACACACATGGTTTCCACTCACAACTCACTGGTCAGGGTTAGTTTTATGGCCTCACTTGACCAGGAAGCTAGGAAATAAATATTTCCCTGCCAGAAATGGGGAGAACTGGAAATACTGGACAAACAGCACTAAAAATTCCCACAACTGCACTCACTTGTCAGGATAGAGCCGGTTCTAAACCAGTCCCTGTAAGGGGTGCAGGGTAAACATCACTGGCTTACAACAGTTGTTTGGATGGGACATGATGCTGGCCAGTCAGCCACTAAGACCTCTGTAACCCATGGCCACATCTATAAATAGTGAGATGCCCATACTGAGGTTGGTGTAAGCTAGGGGGAGGAGGTAGGGGTGGCTGTGGGGAAGATGTCCTTAACCTGCAGGATCTTGGTGTCCCATTGGGGTGACTCTTGTCCAAGCTTTATACCAGGGCCAAAGCTCCTTCCAAAATGTACTTGGGTGCCCGGCTGATGCAGACCCACTGATGGTGCCTGGAAAAGCTGCTCTTGGCATTGGCATTATGTGTCTTTCCTGTGCTCATCAAGATGGTTTCAGAGCAGGCAGCAGGCACTGTTGGAACCACTGGGGTTCCTCAGAGGCACAGAACCACTAGGAGATTATATACCATAAAGGATTTAGTATAGGGATTTGAATTTATTCCATTGTGGAGCTGGTTAAACAGTCTACATGGAACTGTTGCTTCTACATCTGGTGCTCAAACCTGGAGCCTGTGGAGCAGGTGACTGGAAAAGGAAGATGGATGTAATGTGGAGGATACAAGGACAAACGGGACCTGTTTGGCTGGCACTGTGTCAGCCTTTCACTGTCTCTTAGCCTCCAATGTCACTCACGAGGGTTGTCCTGCAGGGGAAGCTGCACCCGCCTTCATGGCCTGGGACGAGAAAATCTGGTAGGCCAGAGGCCCTGCGGACCTGGATGCTGCCCACACCAGCCAGTGAGCCAGCAGAGACACCCTATGTGCCCCACACTGTCCTCTGGGGCACTGAGAAGCAGACAGCGGCTGTTGCACTTCTGCCTCCCAAATCTCAGGCAAATGTCTCTCGTGGCCCCCCCACTGTAACTGGGTACTGTACACAGAGGGAATGCTGGGAAATGTAGTTCCAGCTCAGGTGAGTGGCTACCAGTCCATTTCAGGGACCCCTGCTGTGTTGTATCTGTTTCAAAAGCTCAGTGTAGTGGATATCTATTATTATTATTGCCAGCAGCATCCATCCCCATCTTCTTAAAATGGCACCTGGTTCCTTTGGAGGAACAAGGTCTTTCCCACAATCAATCCAGGTGCTGCCTGGGCAGAAGCACGTGACTGAGTACTGGCCAGTCAGTACCCTGGATGCCCCAACCAGTCTGATCAAATGGTCAAATGAGGGTGAATGAATTCTAGGACTGGGGGAAGGAAACTAGAAACAAATGTTTCTTTTTTTCCAGCTAGACTTCTGTTAGACTGAGACAATATGAGGCCTGAGTAACCGCCTTGCTGCTCTGCGGGAGAACTTTCCTGAGCAATGAGGCAGAACACAGCAAAAATAGGGCAAGAGAGGAGGGTTCTGAAGATACTGTTTCATTCCTCTGGATCAAGCCATTACTGAAGGTAGTTCTATTCTAACCCTTCAGTTATGGGGTCCAATAAGTTTCCTTTTTGTTCAGCCAGTTTTGGTTGGGTTTTCTGATACTTCCAACCAAAACAGTCACAACTGATATGCTCAAAGGCCAGAGGCCAAATCAGTGTCTCTTGAAGTGGCAACTCAGAGGCCTGTCACACAGGACCACAGTGATCCTGAGCCAGAGGGAATCATAGGCTTCCACAGACAGGTGGACGCATCAGGAGTCTAGCTCCAAAGCACCTTTGGCTTGCTCCTTCTTCCTCTGAGCAACATTTCCTTATTTATACACCTGTCACCCTTGGCACAGAGCTCCCTGGCATAGACCCAATCCAATGCTTCTTGGGTCTAGCAACCTCCTTTTTCACATGTAGCTGAAATAATGTAACATAAAGTGGCCTGACATTTGTGCCATTCACTTTGATATTTTATTCTGTAGTCTATCCTAGTTCACTAAAAGAAGAATGGTGATCACTACCTGCTGTACTGACTACAAGACTCACCAAAGCTTTTTGGAAATGACTTAGGAAATAGCCCAAAGCCCCCTCTGCAAGGCATGCTGGCGTGTGCACCAGCCTGTGGATGGGTCACCGAGTGCGGTGCTCAAGAAGAGTCCACAAGAAGCAGTTTTCAGAACCACAGAGGTGGCCTTGAAATGCCCCATGAGTGACTGACCACACCAGCCAATGTGTCACCACACCACTGATTCACTCACCTGTTCGTTCATCTGCTGGGGACGTACATCAAAGCAGCCTTTGTGCTGAGCCCTGGGAATCAGGGTGGATTTCTCAAAGTTCCTAGTCAAGGGGATAGGCCTGTGTTTGTAACACAGTGTAGAAGGTGTAGCAAACCCCAGCCCCCAGTATCTGGGGTCTGGGTGGAGGTGAACCTGGCCCAGCCTGTGGGCCTGAGTGTGGCTGTGTTCACCTCAGAGACCAGGGCTGTGTCTCTTGGATGCCAAAGTGATGCTGTTTGCAAAACTCAAGCTTTCAGACTATTCTTAGAGCTCAGCAACTAGCCATTCAGCAACAGAAAGAGCCAAGACAGAGCACATCTTAATGAGACTTACACCGTGCCTGGCCCTCTTCACTTCTTATGCGGGTAGCTATCCTATGTTACAGTGAGGAAGCCCCGGCTCCCAGAGACCAACTGACTTGCCCAAGACCATGCAGCTTGGAAGCATGTGAGCTGGGATCTGAACCTAGATTTTTCTACCACTGATTAAAAACATACAGATGCTTGGGTCCCAGGTCCAGAGATTCTGGTTTAATTTCGGTGAGTGAAATCTGGGCTGTGTTTTTTTTCTGGAAAAGACTTCCAAGGTAGTTTTATGTGCAGCCAGGATTGAGCAGCAGGTGGTGGGGACTGACTAAAATTGGGCAGTCTGGGAAGGCCTCTCAGAGAAGGAGGCATTTACTTGGCTCCCCCTTCCATAGGAGCTAAAAGGAGCTGGACATTGAACAGGAAAGACTCCACGTGGGGATGGAGTAGGGTGACCAGCTGCCTTTGTTTGCCTGGGACTGTGCTAATACCTAAGCAGCCTCCGGCAAACCTACCTGGAGCTACAGGACAGGAGGGGGCTTATGAGGTGGATGGGGGCCGAAGGGAGCCAGGCCATGCAGGCCTCAGAGAGTTTGATTCTATGTGCAGGGTGCTGGGAGAAACCCTTCTTTGTTTCCCCTTGGGTTTCAGGGAGCAGCTGAGCCTGTGGGTCTGAGAGAAAAGAACCTGCAGGGGACGCCTCTGTCATCTGAGCTGCCTGACTTCTGGGGGCCCATTAGCCCTCTGTCTTCATTATTTAGGGCCACAGCTTACCTTTTCCTTAACACAGCCAGAATGGGGCTGCCACCATAAATGCCCCTGGAATGGGGCCCAGGTGGCTGGAGGGGCCTCCTCTGAGAAGCATCAGCCTCTGTGAATGGACGGTAACTATCATTTACATTAATTAGGCAGCCGGATAATAGGGTGTTCAATAGTTATTGCAGTCTTTAAATCTGCAGCAAATGCTGCCAGGAGCCAGGAGCTGGCAGGGGTTCCTGCCTTGCAAAAAACAGACCTGTCTTTCCCCTGGCAGGCAATGGGGCTTTAAATTCAGGGGGAAAGGGAGTCTGCCTTTCTGGTACGAGGAAAAGGGCCTAGTTTCATGATCCACTTTCAACCATGTGATCCTGGGTAAAATAATCTGTATCCTAGGCCAGCAAACAGGTGCCAAGGCCAACTTCTTGGGGATATTCCAAAGTCCCACCAAGTATATGGCCATAAAAGGGACAGCCTTAATAAAGGACAGGTCCCATGTGTTTGGGAGATGAGATCATATACACTGTTGGGACTCTCTGAGTTTTCAGATGATGCTTTGTTTATGACACTATTTTACGAGTGAGAACACTGAAGCTCCAGGGGGTGGTGGCTTGCCTAAGGCCACAGAGCCAAGCCAGGTAAGGACATCCTGGGGATGTGCCCACACCAGTCCCTATCCCTTGCCCAACTTTGCCATCTTCCTCCTCATTTCCGGCTGCCTCATTCCTTCTTCCCCACCTGCCTCTCTGGCCCCCTGCCTGCTCTTCTTTTCCTGGGGAGCTGCCTGACTTCTGGGGGCCCATTAGCCCTCTGTCTTCATTAGCTGCCACCTGACACTTCCTTGCACAGCTGGCCTTGCTCCCAGCCCCTCCACTTACTGCCTGGAAGGCTGGGCCCACCTCTGGA
This sequence comes from Manis pentadactyla, assembly GCF_030020395.1. Lineage (NCBI taxonomy): Eukaryota > Metazoa > Chordata > Mammalia > Pholidota > Manidae > Manis > Manis pentadactyla. Next base: position 26,222,714 of record NC_080033.1, read on the forward strand.
CACCCAGCCAGGCTCCGGCCTTACAGTCACTTGACTGTGAGTGGAGGCTCAGACTTGGGGGTGCTGTGAGCCCAAGGTCTTATGCATGGAGTGTGGTGTGCACCCCTCAAACCCATTTCTGTACATCCCCGCTGCTGACATCCTGATCCAGGCCTTGGATATTCGTCACAGGCCGCAGCCTCAATGCTGGCCTCCCAGCCCTGCTCTGGCCCCTCTGGTTCATCCTGCCTCACTGCCCCACTGGCTTCCCATGGCCCTGCCAGTGCCTGAAGCCTCCAGCTGCAGGTTGGGGATCTGCTCCCCAGGCCCCACTTCCTGCCTCCAGTTCCTCAGCAGGAGCTCCCTTTGCCTGCCTGTCTCTGGCTCAGCTGTCTGGCCTCATCTTAAGGTTGGGTCCCAAGGGAAGGCTGCTCCACCACCAGAACTGCCAGGTGCCCCTGACATGTCCCTCTTTCCCTCCCCGACACCCCCCTGCAGTCCTCAAGGTCCCCATCTCCACTGCTCACTGTCTCACCTACTAGATGGGGAGCCTCATGTGGGCAGGGACCAGGCGGTCTGTGGCAACCACACCTGAGTGACAGTATTGCTGACCACATAGGCCCTGGACTTCCAGGGCAGAGGAAGAGCCAATGTTTTGAGAGGTGGGGGACATGTTCAAATTGTGAATTTAGTGACATGTTGAATTTCTTAGGACTTTGGTTACCTAGCTTTAAATCCTTGACTCTAAGGCAAGAGCTGGTAGGGCGACTGGCACTAACATTAAAAAATAAGATTGCAGGGGAGCTACTTAACTTGCAATACTTATGAAGCACCCAGGTAACAGACTTAAATGTTCTTTTACAACTGAACACTGTTAATAATACATAAAATACAACATACAAAAATATATGTGCACAGAAAGAGCACAAATCCTAAGTGTACAGTCCTAGAACTATCAGCCAGCAAAGGCTACTGTGTCCCCAGTCCCCAGCCTGTGAGTCACACCTTCCATGGACTAGGTGCCACAGGCAGCCCTTGAGGCTCAAGTCACGTGGTCAGAAGGGCCTGGCAGAGACAGGCACTCCTCTCTCTGAGGTCCCGCTCACAGGGCTGGACCTCCTCTCCTCCTCTCCTGAACAGCCATTGCCTTGTGTTTAGCGCAGTGTGCGGGGGAATGTTGAACAGGCCGGAACTCCAGCTTAGTGTAATGTCAATGGTGTGAGTACTCTCACCACAGCCACTCTGAAGCTGCCGATGAGAGTGGTGATCAGGAAGAGATGCACACGTTGGCTCTCCTGAGCCAGTGCCAGCCCCTCCGGCATGCCACTAGTTTAGGACCTGTTATTATGAACAGGGTAATAATCACATACTTTGTGGGGTGACCAAGGGCAACCAGGGATGCTTTCCACCTCCCCCCCTGCAAGGCACATACCCTGAACGGAAGGAGGGCAGGGCCATTGGCAGCTCCATCAGCGACGCTGTCTCTCTCCTGCCACTCTGTGGCAGAGGGCAGAGTTTAACTTGTGTGGATTAAGTGAACCTACCATAAACACCACACTTCCTTTATTCACATCCTCTGTGGTTGAAAATGAAGGTCAAGAGTAAGTTGGGCCTTGAACTTGGGTGTCCTGACGGAATGCCAGTCTCCTTTAGCTCAGCCTCTCCAGGCCACACCTGCCCTCACCTGCACCCTGGTGTCCCACAGGCCAAGTGGAGAGGGCAGAAAGCAGCAGCCACACACACCATGTGTCAAAGCTGTGTGTGACACAGGGAGTATGAGCTCCTCTGGCTAAGTGGCCAGGAGGGGCAGGGTCTGGTGACACTGCAGCACCTGGGGCTGCTGTCTGCAAGCATGGGATGCAGTGACCCCTCTGCTGAGGACAAGCTATGTCTGGGCCAGATGGTGGTGACTGGCTGGCATTAGGGCTGTTAGGTGCCCCAACCCGTATCCATCACTAGGGCCACACCCTTGTCTCATTCTGGGTTTTCTTGTGTTGAGACAACAAATATCTAACTGACCACTTATTACATGCAAGGCAGTGTTTTAGGTTGCACTGAGGTTACAGTGGTGAACAAGACAGAAGTCCTGAAATTCAAGGAGCTTACCTTTTAGTGGAAGAAAATGACAATTGACAAGCAGATGAGCTGAGAAACAGAGGTTCTGGGGTGGGGACTGCTGAGCTAGGATTGGGGAAGCCTCTCTGAGAGCTGAATGCAGAGGCAGGGGCTGCCTAGTGGCTGCAGGTCCAGGGGAAGAGTCCCAAGCAGAAGGAGGGGCAGGTGCCAACACTGAGTCAAACAGAGGCATGTGGAGAAGGCATACAGGGCAGGACACACCAGGAAGGTGGGCCCAGACAACGTCTGAAAGGCAGGTCTCAGGAGGCCCTTGAAAACCTGGTCAGGAGCTGGCTTTAATTCTAAGGGTACTGGGAAGTCACATCTGAGTTTTGAGCATAAGAGCAACACAGTCTGAGTCATGCTTCATAAAGGTCACCCCAGCTATGGTGTGGCCACATGCGGAGGCAGGGAGGCCAGTGAGGGGCTGTGGCTGTGGCTAAGATGATGAGTGGGTAGACAAATGCTGGAGCAGGTAATGGGGAGGCCTGGAAGGAGAGCACCAGGGCTTAATGAGAAACTGGATGGGGGGCATGAACGCAAGGGATGAATCAAGGATGACTCCCAGGTTTCCAGCTTAAGTAACTGGAGAGACATGAGGCCATTTGCTGAGGTGGGAGTGGAGGGGAGTGGGTTTGTGGAGGAAAGTCAGTAGTTCCGTGTGTGGCCATGTCAGGTCGGGATGCCCGCGGGTATCCATGTGGAGCACTCAATGTGAAGTTGTTTTCATTCACTCAAAAGTTATTCACTGAGCACTCATTACACATCAGATTGTGCTTCTAGATCACTGGGGATACAACAGCGATCAAAACAAAGCTGTTGTCCTACAGCAGCTCCCATTTGGATTGGGGAGAGACAATGAAGCTACAGATTTGGGACTGGGGTTGGAGGGAAGTGAGGCTGCCGATATGATCTTGAGAATCTTGAGTGTGTTTGAAGTTGGGATGAACCCATGTAGGGAGGGAATGTGGTGAAGAGTCCAAAATGGAGTTCAGGGGCTTTCCAACACTTAGAAGTTTGGAAGAGGAGGAGGAGCCATGAAAGGACACTGAGAAGGAGCGGTCAGGGAAGCAGGAGAAAAGTTAGGGAGTATGGAGATATGGAAGCGTTTCAAGAGGGAGATTCGGAATGGCTAACCATGCCAAATGCTGGTGAGAGGCCAAATAAGATAGAGAATTGACCACTGACTTTGGAAAATGTAGTTCTTTGAGCAAGAGCTATTCAGTGGAGTGGTGGGGCAAAAGCAATGTAAAGCAATTCTCTTTAGTGAGAATCTCTGTGTGTGGTCCTATTTCCTTCTCCATCTTCCACTCTCATCTCCTCATCCAGGAGCTCAGTAAAGGACCAGACCAGCAAACCTCTGTGAAAGGTCTATGAAGGGGCCAGTCTGTGCTCCTGAGAGCTGCCTCCCATGGCCGGGGAGCAGTGTCTTCTTCGGGCAAAGCTGACCAGGATGCAGAATGGTTGACCCCCGTGTGGGGCGTTGCCATCCTGGACCTCTGCTGGGGACACCAGCTCTGGCACTCCTCTGCGCTGCCCATCTCTGTGTATCTGTCTACTGAGCAATGCTCGTCCTTCACAGCTCAGGAAAAATTACCAAGAATGTTATTGACTCTAATTTTAATTTGTCTAGCACTCTTGTTAATGATGTCTATTTAAGACATCCATTAAGGGCCCATGAGGTTAATTAAATGGACAATTCCAATACAGTTCTATTAGAACCCTCTCTATTAAATTAATATTATAGACATTTAACAGATGTCTTAATTAGTCATTATAGCTAAGAAATGGAAACTAAATTAGAACTAAAGCCATTGTCCAGAAAGAAAGCTTTTTACCATAATTTATGGCTTTTTTTTTTCATGTTTACTTCTCAGAACCTAGGAGATCAGTCATTTGACAATCTTTTCCAGCATTCAGGAAACACCATCCCAAGAGCCCCAAATCTTACATCGCAGTCCAGATGCCAGAGCTGGAAAAGACTTCAGATGTCACCTGGAGTCACTGATCCTCAAACATCAGTGACTGCAGGAGATACCTGGGGTCTTGGAGAAACATGAAGCCCTCTGGGGCCCCCATCCCAGGGGTCTGATTGCAGCTCAGGATCTGGCTACTATTAACGTGCATCCTACTGATTCTGCTGCAGGGAGTTCCAGGCTCCCACTGCAGGAAATCCTGATCTAGTCTCATGGTCCTGCTTCACAGATGGTGACACTGAGGCCTCTAAACACTTCAGAACTTGGCAAATGGGTCAGCAGAATTCTCTCCTGCCCCATGGATTAGAAGTTCTCTAGCAGCTGCCCTCAGCTCTCCCCCCACTAAGTTGGGACTGGCAGCCATAACCCTGGGGCACCTCATCATTCCATCTGTAGGCCCTCAGCCCCATGGCCAGGTGATTTCCTGGGTCCTCCACGACTTCTGCAGGCCCTTGCCCTGAACCTTGTAGTGACTAAACCTCAGGGTGATCATGCTCTTCACATCCCACAGCTGCCTGAATCCAGAGCTCCCTCCACCAGGGAGCCTTCTGTGCTCACCTCTGTGCACCATTCAGCTCTTTGCAGAAATGAAAGGGAACCTGGCACCCCTAGAACTCCTGGTAACAGAGGGAGCAGCTGAACCTAAGTTCCTGTGTGAGCAACTCATGGAATCCAGCAGTGAAGGGAGCTCAGGGTCCAACGGCTGGGCTGGCTGAACTGGCTAATGGCCCAAGTGCTCTGTACAGGGGTGTGGGAAGGCCAGGCCAGTGTGAGGACAGGTACCAGGCTGGGTATAGGCACCATTCCAGGGGTGCACAACCAGTCTGCCCTGGTTGGGACAGCTCCATGGCTGTTATGGACTAAATTATGTCCCCCTACCCACCATCCCAATTACTGTTTCATACACCCAACTTTCAATGTGACTGTGTTTAGAGATAGGGCCTTCTTGGAGGTAAAGTTAAATGAAGTCATAAAGGTGGGGCCCTAATCCCACAGGACTGATGTCCTTACAAAGAAAATTAATTCCTGTGGTTTGAACTTTCCATCTGCTGCGTTAGCCTGAGCTAATGTGATGGCCATGCCGCCCCTCCGTTTCCCTCCAGGTGCCTCGTCCTTGTCTCCCCCTAGTGGCTCTGGTCTGTCTTCTGTAGGCCCTGCACTGTGGCAGTGTCCTCTGCAGGGCTGGCCCTGGGAAATGTCAAGGGACCCAGGGCCTGCTCGCTCTTTGGGAAATAGTGGGTCACTGGACTGATGTCTCCTGGCCCCGCAGGCTCCTGAGTCCTGTCCTGAGGTGCTGGAACACTCAGCTGCCCCACAGGACTCTCTGAGCACAGGTTTCTCCAGTGCCCAAGGCAGTCATGTCTCTCAGATCAACACACCCGAAGTCCCCTGGAGTGCTGCTCCTCAGGCAGTGGAGGTAGGGGGAGACTGCCTCAAAGTGCCACACTGCCCTTCCTGGCAAGTCCTGTGCCACAGCTGTGGGGACGTGGCAGCCCCGCTCTATCCCTGGGGCCTCAGGCCAAGTTCTGTGCAGCAGTTAGTGTAGCTTCATCAAACTTCACTTGGAGCCAGGGCCTGCCTGGCCTGGGCTCTCCTCTGCCTTGGAGGATGGCATGGTCCTTGGGGACAAGACCCAGGGGCCCCTGGGGACAACAGGGTATCCTAGAACAGGCATTCAAGGCAGCAGCTTGGTGGAAGGTGAGTGTTCTTGCAAGTCTCTTTGGGGAGTGTGATATTATGAATCATAAGAAATACCTTATTTGGTCTTTCATATGACCAGCTACGTATTTCCCAGGTATATTAGGTCTTCATCCACAGTTCCCGAAAATACTGCAGAGTCTTAAAGGTGAAATGGGTATTTTGTCATGTTAGTGAGAGACTTTTGGACCCCACCCAGGGGCAGGGGCTGAATGGCCAATAGCTTAGTCAATCATGACGACGCAACGAAGCCCTCACAGAAACCTGAGCCGAGCTTACTGCTCCCTGGTATCCGGCTTCTCCGTCCGAGAGAGCTTCTGTGCTCGGGAACCAGATTGCTCCTCTGTACCACGGAGCCAGGCCTGAAGCTCCATGAGGACAGAAGCTCCTTTATTCGGGGCCTTGCCCTGTGTCTCTCTTCATCTGGCTGTTAACTTGTATCCTTTACAGTATCCTTTATTAAACTGGTAAACCTCAGTGTTTTCCTGAGTTCTGTGAGCCACTCTAGCAAATTAATTGAACCCAGCAGGGAGGTTGTGGGTACCTCCGATCTGTAGCTGGTAGGTCAGCACAGGGAACTGCCTGGGGCTTGAAACCTGTGTCTGGAGTGGGGGTGGTGGGCCGTCCTGTAGGACAGAGTCCTGAACCTGGGGAATCTGGGGCTGTCTCCGGGCAGACAGTCAGAATTCAGTTCTCGGATACCGTGCTGGTGTTCGAGAATTGCTTGGTGTAAGTTGTGTGGGAACACCCCCTCCCACATACACATGTTGGAATAGGGTCCAGGAACCTGAAGGGAGTTATACTACTATTACTGCTGTGTATAATATTGTTGTTATAAATTATGTAGGAAAAGCACACACCCTATCAGAGAGACAGAGAGAAGTGTACAAATCAGACTGCCATTCACACAGAAACTTGAGTCTGTGCCAAATGAAAAACAGACTTGTACATAGCAAGTGGTACCAACAACTTTCCTGGAAAGCAACTGCATATGTACACGTTGGCCGCCTTTACATTGCAGAGGGGTGGTGACAGCAGTGGTTTAGGAAGTCACAGCACCTATGCTGTTACCAATGTGGCACTTTCAGATGGTTGGAAGAATAGAAGCCATTTTACACCAAAGACAGCAATACACTGGCAACCCAGGCAATAAAGGGGCCACATTATATACTTCAGAACAGTGTCTTCTCATCCTTGTGGGCACCCTGTAGTCAAAAGCACAGACTATGGGGTTCCAATCACAGCTCTACCCCTTAGGTGCTGAAGCCCTGAGCAAGTGAGCACGTTGAGTCCGAGTCTCCTGGTGCTAAACGTGTCACAGAACAGGGCTCAGTCACTGGGCCAGGATGTCCTGGCCGAGGCAGTGCTGGAACCAGAGCGCTGCACTGTAGGCAGCGATGGCTCGACGGGAGAGCACCCAAGCTGATGCAGAGCCCTGCTCTGGAGCAGCAGACACTGCACACGGGTGGCGGGTGTCCTCTCCCCTTGGGTGTACTCTGAGCCAAGGGGAGGCAGTGGCAGAGCTAGGCCTCTCTGATCTCTTGTGAAGTCCTATTTACCCTGCCCTTTCCCACCATGGTGTTTCTCTTTCAGCGTGGAGTCCGAGTGGGAAACACTGAGAAAGCAAAGCCTCAGCATCGCTGCTTCTCTTGATGTGAAAGAAAAAGCACACGAATCTGCTGCCAGTTTGTTGCTGGGAATGCTTCTGCCCTCACCTTTCTGGACAGCAAATGCTTGCTTCTCAAGGTAATGAGCAACGGAGCCTTCTGAGCCATGTGGCTTCCTAACAGCAGACATCGGAATGCTGGTCCCTGCCCCAGGCTCACTCAGCCCCAGTCAGTATTTACAAAAGCCCTGCACAGAAGGGCCTCATCAAGTGCCTACACCTTCCAGCATGCTGCCACCCGGGAGCAGTCAGACCCAAGAGCCCAGCCTTTCAGCAGAAAAATGGAACTAAGATGTCAGCTAAGGCGCCACTGCTGGGACTGTGGTTTTGCTGGGTTAGGCCTTCAAAAGAGATGCAGTTTCATTTTCCTTTCAGTCTGCCTTCGTCTGGAGCTCAGCAGACTCCAGAGTGAGAATGCTCTGTGGGTTTAAGCTCCCTACACTGGAACACATGTCCAGTGCTAGTAAGCACAACTAGCCCTGGCATTTTTGCCTTTGTGGCCCATTCTAGTTCTAATTCTGGAGTAAATGAGCCCTAAGTCATTTAGTGAAGTCAATTTACTCTTCAATTTTGTTTAAACAGCAAAGTAAACCTTAGGTCCAAGTTCACTAGCAGGTGTGCACTGAAGTAATCTGTCAAAGATGGGCTGCATCATTAAACTTGGGAAATGCCGGGCCTGATGGCAGCTGTCCCCTGAGCAAGTGAACACACAACCCAGGCACAGTCTCGGGCTCGTCTCCCCTTCCAGTCTGGCTGTACCACAGGCATCATTCCTTTACCTGGAGTCTGTTTCTGCCTACATGTGTATTTTATTAATACATAAACAACTGATTCACCATACAACATTCAGAAAACTCAGTAAAGTATGAAAAAGAAATAAAAACCTAATAATCCCAGAAGTCAAGTCAGCCTGTTAAGCATGGTGTTTTCTGCTAGCCTTTCCTCTCCACGGGCATAATACACAATGAGGATCACTTATATATACACATGGCTCTGTTCCCTGACTTCCTGACTCAGTACAGTGTGTTTCTTCCCAGATGATTTAATGTCCTGAACTCTGATTTTACCGGTTGGAAGTAGTTCATAAGCAGAACTAGCTTGACCATGTCTTCACTGAAAGGTGGGTATTCAGGGTATCTCCAGTTGTGGGCAGAGTCTAAAACAACTGTGGGAGGCAGCAAGAGCTCACAGGTCAATCGTTCCCTTTGCTTTGAACTTCTTTGCAGACCGCTCACTTGACCGAAGCTGGAATTTGCTCCCATAAATGTAGGAAATAAAGCCATCAATTTCCACAGTGAACACACAGTTAAGCTTGGGGATAACTGAAAAAAAGGAAGAAAATAGATAAGGAAAACAATCCTGGCAGTAAGTTTGCTTTTTGCACAGGATTATTCCTAAGATGTTTGTGTTAGAAAATAAACTTAATAGAAAATGGGAACCCACAAAGCAAACAGCTTTGGATTTGGATTTGGAAAAAAACCAGGATTAAAGGGAGTTATTCTGTCATAAGGTCCATTTATTCACATTTTAAATATAACTCAACACCTAATTTCCAGGGTCAAAGGCTATGAACCAAACTCCCAGAACCAGAAACTCCCAGACAGACTGGTAGAAACAGGTCTTCCCACACAACTTTCAGATAGACTCATGGCTTTGTGCTTAGTGTGAGCATGTATACCACTTTCTGAAGTTTAAAATGAGAAAATATTGAGGGAAAAGGAAGGAAGCCGCAAGAAAATACAAGCTCAAAAATGAAAGGAACTAAAACCTCCAGCTATGGTTTTGAAATCTCTGGATGTGTGGGCAAGGAGTGTGGAAATGCCGACAGACTGGCTGCTCATGCTTGTCTCTGCTGAAGCGATACACTCTAGCATGTTGAGTGCATGGACTCCACTTGCTTCCCTGGAACCCAAAGGATCGCCACCATGGGCACAGCTCTTGGAATTCCAGGGACAGGTGCTACCTCAGCTGTCTCCCTGTTAACTGTTTAGCTGGGAGGCAGTAGCCTTTGGGCAGGCGAAGGGTCCTAGTCCTGGAAAGAGTTAGGTGCCTGTAGGCATAGCCAAACAGCTTTCCTTCTCTCCTTCTATCTGGCCAAGGCTACTGACTGGGTTCATGCATGCCTCGAGGAGCACTATGGGGGCAGGGGATGGTCTCTGCAGGCTTGGAATGCAGCACCAGCAGGTGGACGCATTTTGTATTGACTTGAGAGGTCAAACTAACACTTAGAGCCATGAGGAAAGGGCTGACAAAGTGGCTGGGTGGGGGCTGATAGCCCACAATGCCCTCAGGGACAGCTACCTACCTTTCAGGCGGTCTTCTTTGGTGATAATCTTGAAAACATACTTTGTTTCCTGTAGAAGGATTCCTGTAACACCCACATAAGAAGGGCACTTCGATTTTGTGACTACAAAGAAAAAGGACAGTCTGAGGCTCAGGCCTCTGTCATGCTGGAGGAACAGCCACCAGGGCTGCAGGGGCCTGGGGCTCTGGTCCCACCCTTGGAAAGCAGAGAAGTGAAAGGACCTAAGGGGCAGTGCAAGGTAGAAGGTCCTCAGCTGGTCAGGGGTCCAGCTGGATGAGAAGCTGGGCTTCCCAATCCCTTGCCTCTGGTTTTGTAGTCCCTGGGCTGCTCTGACAAGGTATCCTTTGGAGAGTCTGCGGCCACAGGGGGTCTTGGGAAGGATTCTGGAGCCAAGAAGTCACAAGTGTGTCCAGCACCACCAAGGCCTACCCTCAGGTTGCTTAGATGGGGCCAAATCTCACAGGATCTGAATGAACACCCACCCATCATGGGTGTTTCCCACGATCTCCTGAACTCGAGCCAGAATAGGATTACACTACAGGCCATACAGCAGTGAGTGAGGTGAGCTGTCACCACAGGCAGTGGACCCTCAACTCTCAGGACCCATGTGCTGGTGTTGTCAGGATATTCACTGAGTACCTGCTATGTGCCTGGCACTGGCCCGACTGGTGCAAGAACAAGACAGTCCTGGGTCCTGCTCTCATAAAGCTGATGTCCTAATGGGAGGAGGGATCATGAGTACAAACCAACTGTATTTTCTGATGGTAATAAGTGCTTTGAAGAAAATAAGATTAGGGTAATGGGAAATGGGGTGATGGCTGATGTTCAGGGGAAGTGGTATCTGGGTAAGGATCTCATAACGAGAACTCAGTCTGTGAACAAAGAGAACACTCTGGGTTGAGGAAGAAGCAAATGCATCGGCTCTGAGGCCGGGCCAAGCTTGGTGTGTGTGAGAAGCAGAAACAGGCCAGAGTTTAGATCTGATGCCTGAGGAAGTCAGAGAGGCCTTTTAGAACACAGTAAGGAGGCAGAAAGGACAGGATCTGATTTTTGTTATAAAACCTTCACTCTGGCTACTTGGCTCGGGAGGAACAGCGTATCTACAGGGAGAGGGCAGGCAGTTTTGGCAGTTAACCAGGGGACGTGGTGTCTTAGACACTGGACGTGTTCCTTACCCCACGGATATCCCCAGATTAGTTAGAATGTGCTGATGGATTGGAAGTGGGGACACAGGAAAGAAATGTGCATACTTCTTAGGTGTTCGGCCTGAAGAACCAGGATAAATAGTGGGGAAAACAGGGGAGGGTCTGCCTTGAGAAGAGGACCAGAGCTCCGCTCTGGATATGTAAAGTTGGCAACACCTACTAGACATCCAGGTGGCTGTGTCCAGTGGACAGCTGGATGAATGAAGGGGTTCAGAGGAAAGGTCTGCACTGGAGACAGCAACTTGGGAGCTTTAAGTCCACAGGTGTCACTTAAACCATGGGACCCAATGAAAGGGACTTTCTGTTCAAGATCTCAGGTTGTGGGCAAGTTCCAGTAGCTGCTGTGCCCCTTGGGATACCAGGCCTGTGTGGAGAAGGTACACAACCAGCAAGTGGCCAGAATTGGCTAAGACAGCTAGTCATCTCCCACCCTCAGTGCCGGTGATCTGGGGATATCCATGGGGTCAGGTACACATGTGATGCAGTAACACAGTGCTGCACCACCACTGAGTGACAGCTTGAGTATCTAGATGACCATGGGCTCTTAGGCAACTTACCTGAAACAATAGCACCATGAAGATCTGCCTTTAGCAGCTTGGCCTGAATCATCTGTGGCTGCCTATGAGGTAGACAAATAGCCTTAATGTAAACCATGATAAAGAGTTCTGAGAGCAGCAAACGGGTCTGCAAACTTCTGCAGCCAGGCAGTACAGACAGCTGGCTCCAAAGGCTGCATTCACAAGGATTGTTAAGACTTGGGTTCTGCCCCAAAGGGCAGCGCTTCAGAAATGCAACTCACGTGTCTGGCTTGAGACCATTGCACAGGTCCCGAATGTACTGTTTCCAGAGTTCATGTAGAGGGAGAAAAAGACTGTATCTGTGGCAAAGTCAGAAAGAGATAAAAAGTTACGTGACATGGGCTTGAGGTTATAACATCCAAGGGGCACAGAGCTATGACCTGGGGTCACTGGGAACTAGGTGCACATCCTAGTTCCACTGCGGGTGTCCTGAAATCTGTACCTTCACCTATCGAACCTCAGTTTCCTCACTGGTAGGACCCTCTCAAGGCTAAGTTTCTGTTGATGAGAAGAGGAAGGTGTGGTCTTCCTTTGTCCCTTCATCCTCCCTGCTGGCTTGATGCAGCCACCATACCTGGAGCTCAGGCAGGTGTCTCAGGCCATGAGACACTACCTGAAGACGGCAGGGCAGCAAGGAGGCACCGAAGGATGCACTGCCTGGGTCTCCGGGGGCTGTGGAACTGCTCACCACAGCAGCCAAGGATGGTGTTCACCTGAACTTGTTTTCATGAGAGAGAAATAAACTTCTGTCTTGTTCTAGCCACTGTTATATTGAGGTTTTCTGTTATGGGAAGCTACACCTGGTAGGCCATCAGTGAACAGGAGTTGCTGGTTATCATTCAAGTCCCTGTTTAAGGTAACAGGTCTGTCTGGAAGGTGAATGAGCAAATGGTGGGGCAATGAGAGGGAGCAGGTGAGGGGACCCGAAGGCTTTCCTCTGGGGCATTAGCACTGGTCCTGGTGCACTGTGGGGAATTCATTTACAGGAAACTTTTGGCTAGAAAGATGAGAACCTCAAGCTCACATCCAAAGTGGGGTCTATAAGGAGGGGCACCAGTAAGGCAAACCTGGGGCGGCAGTGGCCCTTCTTCCACCCGAAGCCCAGGTGATTCTCTGAGGGGGTCATGGACAAAGTGACAGACTTGATTTGTCTTTGTGGGATGTGGGAGGCTATCTGGCTGAAGAACCTGAGGCGTAAGTCTAGGAACAGTCCTAAGACATGCCAGTGCAGCCCATGAGCAAGAAGGGATGGAGTGCTGGCTGCAGGGAGGAGCATGTCATCCCACACAGATGATGACTCCCTTTCAGAAATTTCCGAAACATGTAGGCAGCAGGTTCTTTGGCAATAAAACCCCAGTGGGTGATTCCATCTAGTGCTATTAAAAGCTACAAAGAGATGTATATTAAGAAATTTCAGTTCCCATTTTTCTGTTGAAGAAAGCTGAAAGACAAACGGCCTGTTGCTAAGGGCAACAGATTCACTTATGGCACAGGTCTCAGTTACTGCAAGGACAGAAGCCAAACAGTTCAGTCTCACTCACTCCTGCTAAAAGCCAAAGCCAAACCCAGGCTGAATTGGTAAAGGAAGGCTGCCCCCTTGTGGAACACCGGGAGAAGCTTTCTTGGCCAGAGGGGAGCAGGGGCTTCTCAGCGCACCATGAGTCTTCCCAAGCCCACACCCAGACCAGGAAGATCAAGCTGCCCCGGGTAGGAAGGCAAGAAGGGCTTGGCATACCTCTGCTGCTCTGGTTTAATGTCAAAGAGTCGCAGTTCCCTTCTCTGCCTGGCAGAGAGGCCTTTGGATTTCTTTTTCTTTTCTTTTCGCTTCCGGCGAGTGAAGTACTCCAGAATAACAGCCTTGCGTTGCAGCTGGTCCTCACGCGCTTGCTGTCTCATGTGAGGCAGGCTGCGTTTCAGGAAAGCCGTCACGAAGGCTTCAGCCCGCTGGGCTCCTGGGTGCTGTGTGGAAGTAAGGTGGCAAAGTGCCCACTACCCTGTTCACGGCAGCTGGGGACCCGTGGCCCTCCGACACGCCACTCTAACAGTAGGTGGGCTGCCTCTGGTGACCCACCGACACCCACTGTCATTCACGCAGCCTCTCCTGTGCCAAGTGTTCACTACCAAGAGCTTTCTAGATGCAAAAGTCACATTCAAGTACCAATTTGTGACTGCCGCATAAAACAACCATGTCAAACTCTGACTTCCTACCCTGCTTCTCTGAGGTGAGGTTTATCTCTAATGAGGATTAAAAAAAAATTATATTTGGAAGAAAAGACTTCTCTGATCCTTGACAGGGAGGAAAGCTTGAGAAATTTATGACAATGATATATAATATTCATGACCAGATGAAAGCAAGCTCAGAGTCAAGTTATGGCCTTTAAGGAAATGACCCTAACACTAGGGAAAATGGCATAACTAGCTGTACCTGGGTGGGCCAAACCTCAGGAGGTAGGAATTTTGGCTCATATGTCAAATCTCTACCTGGGTTTGCAGCCTTGTAGCTACCCACTAAGACTGCTCCCACATCACTTGGCGAAAGGAATGGTCAGCCCAGCTCAGACCCCCATGCTCACTCTCTCCCACAATGAGCAAAGCGTCATGTGATTGTAACTGAGCACAGGCTCCTAGAGAGGACTTTTGTGTAAAATAACTGTCATTATTGTGTGTAATTCTTGAAAGAACTCCAAGCATCACTGCCTCTCAAATTAGAGTTCTACCAGCCTATTCCTCATTCAGGTGCCTCTGCCCTTATCTGTCAGACCCGGGAACACTGTCTACTAAGATCCTGCCTCTTGGCTGGGCCATTTCCTGGACACTTGCTGCACTAACCAGGCTGCAAACACCCAAGGCTAATGTGTCAAAAGTAGTCAAATTTTCCCTTCATGGTGGAGAAGTGGGGATGGAGAGGTGGGGAATGATGCTATGATACATATAACCTTCAAGGTAGCACATGGTAAGGAAGGCAGTCAACTTCAGCTTTGTACCTTTAGATGCTAACTAAAAACACATTATCATCATTATTATTACTGTAAGAGGACACTTATTTGAGTATTTTAAATACTAAGTGGTCCCTTTTTCAAGAAGAAGCCAAATAAAGGTATATCAGTCTTTCAAAATCTTGATTTCAAGGTAACTCCCTCATTATGAGTCACCAGTGGAGCATACGCCATACTGTCAGAGCATGTTTGCAGCACCCATATAATCCATTAATTCTACTTATGAAATGTGACTTGCCTGCCCTCTTCAGGAGTGAAGGGGGTACAGTGACAAGGTCAAATGATTGTGCTCACCAGGGCAGGTCCTGTACACCATGGGGGATGACACAAGAACAAGAAGCCCCAGTTAACCAAACTTGACTTTGGCACAACAGGAAAGGAGGCCAGAATATGGAAACAGGCCATCACAATAAGAAACCTTGATTGAGCCTAACATGTCTACCGGAGAGTTGAGGAGTAAGCCATGGGAAAGTACATCCAGAATAGCACTAAGCCTTAGAAGCCACTGAGCCATCTTTGTCATCGCCTCTGTTGCCTCCAAACTTGTGGCCAAGCACTGTACCTGAATATCAAACTCTTTTGCCTCTTTCTGAGAAAGAGCATGGTAGACCACACCTGGGGGATTAAACAAAAGAAAACAAACATGAAATGATCAGTTCTTGTTGGGTATGGCTATGAGACCCAAGACTTTTCTACCATGAAAATAACTAGGTTTATTCAGAGACAGGAGAAGACAAGGGTGGTACAAAGAGCATTATTTCAAAGCTTTCTTGGATGCTTCTTATTTTACCCTTCTGCCACATCCTTCCTAGCAGTTCCAAGGGTGTACTTTGAAACAGTGCTTCTAAAATGTTTATGTGTGTAAGATTCTCTAGGATCTTATTAAAATGTGGATGCTTGGGCCCCACTCCCAGATCCCACATTTTTAACAAGGTCTTATATGCTATTGCAGTCAGCAGACCACACTTGGGGTTGAACTGACTTAAGGAGCTTGAGCAGTTACTCTATAAATATAATGAAGGTATTCATTTAAAAGGCTATAGAGATTCATTTAAAAGGTTATAGAGATTTTCAGGATGCAGCCAGTTGGAAATATTGTATTTTGTGACTGTAGATGTTTAAAAAAGATTTTTCAAATTTTAATGTCTATGACATTGGGATATAGCATACAATAGATAGTGTCACAGGAGTTTTCAACCTCTAAAAACTTCCATACTCCTGTTTCTTACTTAATTTGTCTGAAGAACAAGCCAGAGCATTGCAGTGGAGTATGAATGTGAGTGGAGTGAGAATGAGACAAGGCCTGGATAAAGGGCCAAAAGACTACAAAACATGGCTTATACTACACTCAATAAATTCCATTCCAGCTCCCTTGTGCTTCCTTGAATACCTCTAAACAAGCAAACCAAAGTGGGTACAATTTTTATAAACAGTGTGATTCTCCCTCAAATGAAAGAGAGGGATTAAAACCTGTTTGCAGAGAGTAACTGCATGGCCTGGAACCTCAGAAATGACTTTGCTTTACTTGTCACAAGTGCCTAGCATTAGACTTTAAGTCTTTACTGTAACAATATACATCTAATGGTCATTGAGCTCTTATTACTTGCCATGCACTTGATTAAAAGTCACACATATTTTATCTCATTATAATTTCTGAGCAGTCCGTTAGTTATTATCCCTACTAAGCACATGAGAATATTGAAGCTCAGATATGCTGAGACGGTTAACTTGATCACATAGGCAGGGAGTGGCGAGGTGGTACTCAAAATCCTGATCCCAAGTCCAGTTTTAACGGTGGTTTCACTCCCCTGCCTATAACTGTCCTGGGCTTGCTCCCCTCCTTGGCACAGGTCTCTGCTCAACTCCCAAAGCCTTGGGTTGGCGGCATCATTCCCGTTCCCAGCGCTTTACACCAGACAAGGGTTGTTCACAGAAGAGCAGGCTGGGCAGGCACCATTATCATTACCTTTCAGAAGCGGAAACCAGGTCACAGAGAGGGGCAGGGCCTTGGCCACTGTCACGCAGGTAGGTAGTGGCCAAGTCGGGCCAAGGCCTTGGGCCCTCCTCTAGCACCACACACCACTGAGTAGCACCCTCGAGAAAGCCTGCCTCTAGCTCTGACTTCATTCATCCCTAGTTCAGAGGCTGAAGCAGGCCAACCAGGGCTCTGGGCCTCGGCTCTACTTTTGTAAGGTGGGGCGATTCCCATGGCAGTTCTGTTTGGACTCCGTAGCGACCCTTTTCACCCACAGCACCAGGTCCCCGACGCTTTACAGCACCCCGCTCTCCAGTTTCGGGGCCCTCAACCCCGCTTACTCTTCATTGTCGTGCCGCTTCCGATGCGCTCTGATGACGTCTCCTTCAGGCGTCGCTCACTCTTTACCTCTCTCCACTACTTCAGCAGGCCTCAACCACCACAGGTTCTCCCGTCAAAGTTCGCGGCGGTAAGCTTGTGGCGGAACTTGCGGCCAAGTCACGCTCGACTCAGCCGGGGTCACAGGCGCTGGGAGCTCGTAAGCGGCGCTAGCCGTGACGTCACCGACGCGCGCCGACCTAGTGTGGCGCCTGCACCACGCGGCCGGCTCTGCCGCTAGGATAGGCACTGCTGGACCTGAGGGTGTCAGTGCTTAGTGGGGCGTTTTCAGCTTGCGTGTTTTGTGTGCGAGGGAGGGCCAGAAGCAGCCTACTTCTGTGGTCTGGGCGTGTGGAATGCTTGTGAAGGGTTGGAATAGAGTGAGGCAAGCCAACCTGAAGAGGACACGGGGAACGTTGAGGACATGGGGAGGGCAGAAGTGGGACGGGGTTGTTGGTGATGGTGGGAGTGAGGTCTGTGGGGCCCCTGATCGGTGTTTCCTACAGATTAGCCAAGGCTTTGGATTTGGGATAGGAGGCTCAGGTTCCACGTTTGTCTCTGCTGCTAACTATCTTTGCGGTCTCGCTTGAGGCACCTCCCATCTCTGGGCCTCACTTTTCCCATCTGCCCTGAGTGGAGTTGCACTTAAGGTCTCTCAAAGTTTTCTTGAGACCCGGAGTATTAATTTTTGTTCCATAAGATAAAAGTCAAGGAATTGATTCTCATTGCTTTGGGGAATGGGCCAAGAAATGTCGCTGGAAGGCCTGGTGCAGACTGCTCAGAAGTAATCCAGTGCCCGGCAGAACGGTGCAGCCTTAACTTATGCTAAGTGCTGGGCCTGGGCTGGGTGCTGTTGGAGAGCGAACATCAATATTGTCCCTGTACTCTTAAGTCAGTGTTTATCAATTTGCAATACAGTATAAACTTCTTTTAAAGGAAAAAATTTCTCAGGGATCCACAGATCCTAGTTTGAGAAACATTGGGTTGCATTTCTCTGGATGGTGACCTTGTGCCATTTTGAACTTAAACATAAGACTGCAGGCCCTGAAACTGAGGGCTGTAATGTTGCATGTCCTGGTGATCTGACCTATTTAATTTATGTGTATATTACCATCAGAATGCAAACATATTTAAACCAAAATGTGTTTGCAGATGACTGAGAATAGGAAAGAGTCTATGGAACTAAGTTTGAGAAACTGCTCTTGGGAATCCATACTGCCTAAACTACTAAATGTGAATTTTAAAATAGCAGCAGACAATTACAAGACTGTAAGGGCCAATTTCAGTGCATAAGACTCAAGGGGGTCCTTTCGAGCTGAACCTTTATGGTTAAGGAGGTAAGTGAGAAGGCATACCTCTGATAGCTTCTTCTCTAGGATTGTTAGGACTCTTTAATTCCCGGTTGATCCCTTCTTGAGTAGCCAAGGCAGCCCTGGATCACGGTTAGTCTTCCCTAGAATTCCATGATTGTGGTGGGGTGGGCACTCCCAGAGCTGCAGTTAAGTCCATGGTTACTTGGTCACTAAATCTTTTTTAAACAGTGAATGAACCACTTTAATATCCTCAGGAAATAATTGTCTATGTATGCAGAGAAGTATCTGTTACAGGTATTGGCATTCTTGTGATTTTTGTTTATAAGAGCAAATATTTGGAAACAACTCCATATTTGACAATAGTGGATTAAGTAAGCGAAATATGTGCTAATTAATTAGTTTAGTTAAATGCATTACAATCACAGGTTAAGTCTCAAAACTCGGGTTCCTTGGGATCCCTGGAGGTTCTTATTTAGTAGGTTGGTCCCAAGACTCTGCATTAAAAAAAAAAAAGGTTCCCAGGTGATTTTGTGGAATAATTACTTTGTATAGTATGATACATTTATAGAACTTCTATAATGGAATACCATGTAGCCATTAAGCAAATTACATACAATTTTTTAAAAGTTACAAAATACACATAACATGAAAAGGATTGAAAAGACATACACAAATATATTAAAAATTTGTATAGCTTTGTAAATGAGCTTAGTTTTTTTGGGGGGTCTATTTTTTAAATTCTATTCATTGAAAATAAAACTTTCTTAAAAATACTTTTTTCTTTTTTTATAATATAAATGATTAACTTTCAAACATGGATACACATGTATTTTCCCACTAGTGAGAAAGTTTCAATTGGAAGTCAAGGTTTGACAGCATCATTACAGGTGACTGATTCCCTTCTACCCCTGAACAACTTACTGTAAAAAATCTTCAAATATACAGAAAAATGGAGAAAATTCTAGAGCAAACACCAACTGTTCTTAGATTCTACAGTGAACATTTTCCTGTATTTGTACAGGCTTCTTTGATTGCTGCTAATACATTCAGGTTGCTAGGTTGAATACTCAAGACAAGTTCCATATGTAAGCTCAAAAATGTTAAGCCTCAACTATTAAATGTGTATATATCTATGAAAACTAGGACCCTCCTTATAAACACAGATCCAAAGAAACCATTTATCTTAGAGCCTCTGATAATACAGTAGAAATGTATTATCTGCATCCCCTTTTCTCTACTTTCAGATTAAAGAAAAATATTTCAAGTAGATTTCTTGCTATTCCCTTAAGTGTAAGAAAAGGTAATGATCCTGAAGAAATGCCTGCAAACCTGCAATGAGAATATGAAAGACTTTTTTTTTCAGTGAAAGTTGTAAACCTTCAAGTTAAAAAACTCAGTATTTTATATACTACATGTATATACGTATTAATGTGTAAATACACATGCATATATGCATACATATGTGTATATGTACATATATACATACAGAGTTTTTCTTCCGTGTTCCTTTTAAATGATTAAACCTAGTATGCTTGAGAGGGGTGAGGCCTGTGCTGCTTTTTTAAAACAGGAAAGCCTTGTCTGTAAGATGGGGTTGACAACAGTACTGCTTCCTAGGGTGGCTTGGAGCACTAAGTGAGGTGATACCAAGGTTAAAATGGGACCAGGCACGGACAGCACATGAGAGATGATAGCCATTATTACCTGCATTCTCTCACAAAGCTGGAACAGTCCCTGAGCCTCAAAATCACAAACTTCCCTGGCCTTGCTCTGCCCTTGATCTGTATTCTGGTCCAGACACGGTGAATTGACAAGTGTAGCTGGGATTGGTTGGGGCAGTAGGGGCTGGACACAGTGGCACCAGCAGTCGTTCCTCAGGCTTAATAGTGCCACAGGAGACTGCCCACTGACAGGGGAGACACTAGGCAGTAAGGTGCCAGGTCTAACGTGGGGCATTCCTGCTGGGCAAGACCTTTCCTGCTTGGTAATTGGGTGGTCTGGCTACAGGAACTGGGGAAGATGGTTCTAGGAAGATGGCCTACCAATCCCTCTGGTCAAGAGGCAATACTGCTCTAAGTAAACCTAAGATCAACCATCTAGAATTCCGAACAGCAGGGGCTATAACATATTGTGCAGCCAAATACCAGTTTCCAAAGTCCTGGTTGCTCAGTTTTTCAAACCCTAAAATTCATTTTTCAAGACTACCTTGATCCAAATGTCTGAAGCAGAACAGTGATAGATTTTTCCCCTTTCCTGATGAAGTTTCACTCTGAGATGAACCCACTGAGAAAACATTGGCTTGGGATTTATGGCTGAGCATGTGAATAAACAGGAAGGTCTTTGGGGTCCTAAGAGATCTCCTTCACTGGATTTATGGGGTAATTCCTGAGGCACTTAAAGGATTTTCAGGGAAATCACTACAGGCTTTATGGGACACGTGTGCATGCAGCTCACACTTCCCCTCACCTGTTCTGACCTGTGCTCAACTTTGGGGAAGCATCCATTGACTCCAGGCCTGAGAGCTGGATGTTTACATATCTGTGAGTCCATTCTGGTCCAAAACGGGAAAGTGGGAGGGAGAAAGGAGCTGATATAAAATCACCTCCAACTGGAATTAGGACAGGGTTGGAAAGTAGAGATCAGGTTTTGTGCTGTTTGAATCCCAACCCTGCTGGAGGTAGAGGACAGACCTCTCCTTCAAGACATCTGAAGCCAGAGAGGCCATGATTCAGCCTGAAGGGGTGAGCCCCTCAGTCTAGTGCCTGACAGGAAATGGGCTCTCCTTTCTCAGAGGTGGATATACACATATATCTTTTAGTCTCCAGTCTAAATTCTGCTTATTAATACACAACATACAACTTAAATTTAAAAAGCAGTATATATGACATGCAGAGAAGCAGGAACTGTGGCCCATAGTCAAGAGAAAAGAACAGAATAGATGACCCTGATGTTTGATTTGGAAGGCAAGGCCTTTAAAAGATTATTATAAATACAGCAAAGAGAGGAAAAGATGGACAAAATGGGTGAAAAACTGAAGAATTTCAGCAGAAGTAAGGAGATCCTACAGCTGAAAAATATTTTTAGTGTTTCCGGGATGGCAATTGCTTGCATGCTCAGACTTGAACATTTTCATAACTACTGAGAATACATCCCAGACCTCACACACACTTCATTTTAAATAATCTGATAAACAAATATTTATCTCCCACAAATTCTGAGATCTCTCTGGGCTCCCGGTCTTGCTTATTCAATGAAGAGGGCCCTGGGGATTCTCACCAGCCCCCATGCAGAGGCCTCTTACTGAGAGGGTTCAGTTCCCTGGAGAGGTTCTCTCTGCTCTGGGTCCTGATGGCCATGTCACGTGGCCTCAAGTAGCTGAGGAGCTGGAATGTGGAACCTGCCAGCTAGAATATGGCTCCTGGTCCAGGCTGAACTCTTAAGTTGTTTTCCATCTTGGCACCCACGTCAATCCCATTCGTGAGGCTTCCTTGCTCAGGACTGGGCCCAGTTTATCCCCAGCACTGGTCTGCAGAGCAGTCAGGGCCTGGCTGAGGCTCTTTATGATCTTGGGGAGGCTCCTATATTTGCCTCAGATCTTTGGACTTAGTGGGGATCCCAGGAGTGACGGGGTATTCATGAGGATGCATCTCTAACACACATCAGCCCGCCTGCTGCTCTGCTTTTGGAGCACGGAAGTCTATGAGGGAGGTCCTCATACTTGGCTCAGGAGCCGAGAGGGGGGCCACAGCCCCTCGGACACAGAGTTGGGCGGTGGGAGCACATGAGGGAGGAGGTGGCTGGACATGCCAGGGCTAGGGCATATCTCAGATTTTTGACAAAAGTCAAGTCAGCTATGGAATCTATTTTTCCATATAATGAGGTTCCTTGACACCTGAAGAACCAGCTTTAATATTAATTTGGTCATTTGGACTATGATAGGTTATATCAGCATTTATTATATATTAGTTAATTTTTTCTTTTTGGGTAGTTCTTAGAATGTTAGACATAAAAGCTGGCCATGGTCCACAGCAGAATATCCAATCTGTCACAAGATGGCAGCCTAACACAAGGATTGAATTGGTGGCTGGCGGTTTCTTTCCTGAATCTTGGAGTTATTTTCCTCCAAGCCTGTCAAAAATCTGCTTTAGCAGTCACTTCAAAGAATTGCAGCCCTTGGTACTAAAGACCAGGGCCACCAGAAGCTGGCGTTATTTCTCTATAAACAATGTAACTCGATTTTGATCAACACCTTCCCTGGCAGAAGGGATGGTTACAGAATCAAGCAGCTTCAATGAGAGAGGTTAAACGGAGAAATTACGAGACCCAGGGGAAGAGGGGTGATTGTCAGTGACATTAGGAAACTGATGGTGCATCAGTGAGGTGGAAGGAGGGGGGATGAGGGGCCTCTCACTGGCAGGGCTCATGGGTAGATTGTGGCTGCTTAGAGGCAGGTGAGGGAATTTCTACTCCTGTCAGGTTTGATTGTTTTTGGAGGTGCCCTTTTTCCTTTTACTATGAAATGATTTTCTGCCCAGCGACCTTGTTATTACAAAAAAGAGACACTCAGATATGCAGAGTAAAAGTAATGCAGAATTGGGCAATGATGTATAGACATGAGTTCATAAATTTCATGTGTTTATGGAGGTAGAGAATGAGACAAAGGAAGGTGAAGTTACTTGGCAAAATTGCTACCAATCAAGTTTTATTTATTTATTTTGATATTAGAGACTATCTGGTGACGTTTATTCCTGACATCTGTGTTAGGAACCATTTGATTGCAATTTTCCCTCCTCATTAAGGGACAGCAAGTGCTTGTGGAGGAGAGGGCAAAGGCAGAGGTGGCAGGTGGGAGAGTAAACTGCCCATTGTTATCACAACGCTGCCTGTCAGAACTGTGTCTATCCACAGTGCTTGAACGTGGCGCCGTGCAGAGAGCATTTGTGAGCGAAGGCTTGAATGACTGAATGTCTGAAATCAGCGAAAAGGTACAGAGAGGATTAGGCAGAAGAGGTGGCTTTGTAAGCAGTGTGATTTCCAGGGGCACCATAAAATGCCCCATCCCCCACCCCCAAGGATGTAGTAACAGGCAAGCTCCTGCCCCAGGGAACCATCTTACCTGGAATTCCAGTAGCAGAGAGTCATTTTTTCAGGCAGAGCCTAGCTTTCTCTAAAGTCTTTTTTGAAATGCAAATACCCCTATTAAGGGTAATAAATAAACTCTGCCAGGTGGTCAGGTGACCCGTCTCCCAGCATCTGAGGCAGGACTAAGGAGTCAGGGTGGGGATGGGAGGTGGCCAGGGGAGGAGACTTGGGACTGACAGCACCCTTGGTTGGTTTCACCCTTTTGCCTTCACAATGAAAACCTGGACTTAGAATTTCATCTGACATGGACAGAGTGCTGAGAGTTTGACTGATCTCGGGTGTAACTGGGGAGAAGTAGATTGTCTTCCTTTTTCAATATTCCCTGGCCTCCCCTCCACTGAGGTACTGGATAAACTGGTGTGCAGAGATTGCTGGAGGCGGGGAGGTGGAGCCCTCGGTGCCTGCCTTTTCTGTGAAGCAGCCCCTTGGCTTCTCCCAGCGGTGGCAGGCACTAGTTCTATTGGCCTGAGGCTGGTTGCTTTTGGAGGTGCTGGACTTCCCTTCCCTCCTGGAGACACAGGTGCTTTCCTTGAAAGTGTAGAGCATCCATTTCTCATTGTGCTTGAAAGGCTATCTGTTGTTAACCAGAATCCTGAACAAAGAGCTAGTGCTGAGGTACATAGTGCTGCATAGGAGAAGCACCTAAATTCATTCTGATGCTATGGAGGCTCTTCTGTGTTTTCTTTTATTAAGTAATTGATCAGCAACATTGATCAGAAAAATGTATACCTTGTTGACCATATTTTTGGATGAAGATCAATGATGTTAAGTTTTAGTACACCAATTCCCACATCAGGCACTAATGGGAAGGGATAAGGCTGTGTGATGTGTCACCAGGTGGGACCTAGGACAACCCCATCCTTAAAAGGGGTCCAACAGATTTGATTTTACCAACCTACTCAACAGATAATAAAATGTAAAATTGTGCTTGGTAGACGGGCTCTGAAGACAGAGGTTTCAAGCTGTTCCAATTCACTGACGTGAATGCTGTTTGACGCTCTCTGGGCATCCTTCCTGAGAAGGAAAAATGACACAGCAGACTTTGGAGCAGCCTCTGCTCCTTGCACTCCAGATATGAGCCTCCCCCTTCCCCTCCAGCACACATTTTCTTTCCTAAACCCCATATCTTGTCATCATTGTGAGAAAACTTTATGTTGAAGAATAACAACTGACTGTGTCAAATATAGAGAAAGTCAAAAATTACCTACTAGCAAAGGCTTCTAGCGTTTGAGTGTTGACCTATTGCCTCTTTTTGATGTCATGGTTTTTTGTGTTTGGTCTTCTTGAAGGTAGTCCTGAGTAATTTTCACCTTTATGAGAATGCTTGTTATGGTGTGAGGGAAAGTGCAGAGTGTTTGGGCCACTGGCTAGGGAGTGGATCAGAGAGGCATCGGCTGCCTGTGTCTGGGAATCTCAGGTGTCAGAGGGAGGTTCCCTACCTGTGACATCTCACCTTTTTACTGTATTTGCTTAATGTGAAATTGTAGTGACAGAATGTCTTATGACTCCTGGACATGGGGCTCCTTAATGTTCTTTTTCCAACTGCCCATTTGGCTTTAAAACAATTCAGGGAGTTTTCAGCAGAATCATTGTCAGAATAACAAGTGTTATTTTTAGTGGCACCAAAAGGTCAAGATACTAGGTTTAGATGAAATCAAAAGGAGATGTAGTCAGATGATTTGACCAATTTGTCCACGAGTGTATTTGGGGGGTTGAGAGGAGGGATGGAGATTTTAAAATGGAATGACTACCTCCTTCTCTTGATAATGTTGCCATTGCTCACACAGTGACAGGGGCTGAACCAGCTGGTGTTCAAGGTTCCCTGGGCTTGAGGACCCAAGGGGTCTGTGAGTGCTATAGGATAAGTCAGTAGCTGTGAGTGTGTCCAGGAGCCTTTGAGGGTCAGGGCTACAGGCTGCCTGCTATGGGTTGAACTACATGCCTCTTCCCCACCTGCCCCCCTCCCCAATCACACACAATTCATATATTCAAGTTCTAATCCCCAATGTAATGGTATTTCAAGATGGGGCCTCTGGAAGATAATTAGGGTTAGATAAGGCCATGGCTGGGGGGATGGAATTTCATGATGGGATTAGTGACTTTATCAGAAGAGATACCAGAGAGTTTGCTCTTTCTCTCCATCATGTGATGACACAGTGAGAAGGCAGCTATCCTCAAGTCAGGAAGAGGGTTCCCACCAGAACCCGACCATGCTGGCTCCCTGGTCTTGGATTTCCAGCCTCCAGAACTGTGAGAAGATCAATTTACATTGTGTAAGCCACCCAGTCTCTGATATTTTGTTAGGGCAGCCTAAGTGGACTAAGATACTGCCCAAGTAGGTTCAGACGACCATGTCTGCAGAGGGACAGGACGATCCAGATCTGCAGGCTCCTTGTTAGGGGTGATGGGCAAGTGTGGTTATGCCTCCAGGCAGTGATCCTGGAGCCGTCAGTGGCTCAGTCATGGCACTTTCTCCAGTTCTGGTGAGGCACACCAGGGTTCCTGCCCCTTCTACCCTGAAGACTCTTACTTATCTACTGCCAAGAAAAAGAAAAGGTCAGAGGAATTTAACATTTTCCTTAAGAGAGATCTGTTTATCTTGAAAAAAAATACAGAACAACTTGTAAATGACCCTTTGTCAAAACACCTCCTGTGCTCCCAGGAACATTCTTTTATGACCTAAGACATATGCAATTTTCTTGCTCAAGAACCAGGGGGCTAAAACCTGGAATTTAAGGGTCTCCTGTCAGGAACCCCATTTGCCAGCTAACCAGGTAAATGCTGTTTCGTGAATGCTGGCAGAAGACACAAAAGCCCTGGATCAGAGATACAGGACTTCACTATCACAGCACCCGCAGTACCAGAGAACCAGCATTTTCTCATCTTGGCTGAACACAGAGACCAAGGACACCTGCACGTGTGGAGATTGTGCTGCAGCAGAGGAATGCTCAGAGTGCCTGAGGTTTTATGACAAGTGCTCAGCGTGCCTACTATTTGCTCCAGAGACAGAGCAAACCTATCTCTGTCTTTCAAGGCTGTTCACATACAAACATCCTTGAAAAGATAGTCCAGAATAGAGGGGCTGTCCGTGCCTCTGCTCACAGGATGTGCAGAAATGTGAGAGACCCATGGGGACCTGTCCCATTCTGGCAAGCTCTCCCTGTTAGACTGTGAATTTCTTGAGCAGTAGAGGGTATGACACACTGTCTGAATGAGGAGCTTCTCCTTGGTTCTCTAGATGTAGACCATCTACAGTTATAGCCACTCCAGCCAATCCTAGGCTAATTCAGATGTGAGTGTGGCTGATCTTTCCATGCAAATCCCTTCCCTAGCCACTGTAAGCCCCTGAGGACAGGGCTGTATGTTGGACACCTTGACAGAGTAGCAAGCAGGTAGTGGGCATACAGTAAATGCTTACTGATGGGCTGTACAAAGCCAGTGACTTGGCAGGGACAGTTAACTGGCCAAGCAGACATGTGCTGCTGGTCTGTGCTACAGTGACATCTTTCTGAGATATTGAGGTTGCCTGTTGGACATGGTTTCCTGAAACTGATTGCATTGACTTGCGGACTCCTTTACAAGTAGCTGTTGTCTCTGCAAGAAGCAGTCCCTAGATCACACCAGATTTGTTGAGATCTGAGTTCAGATGTTTTCTGTGAATTAAAGAGCTGCATTTAACATTTTGAATTATGGAAGGGGATGCTGGGAGCAAGAAGCACCTCTCTCCTACTCACAAAGTTTCTCCCCTACAGAAAGACAGAAATTCAAGGTACTCTGGCAAATGTTTAGGGATCATTTACAGTATGCAGGGAAATTAGGGACGTAGAAAGGAAGAGGGTGTCAGTGACAGCTTGCTCCCTGCCCTCCAGAAGCTTCCATCCAGCAAGGTGGAATCCTGGCACTGAGTGAGAGCAACTCCAGCAAATACGAGACAGATAACAAGGAGACAAGACTTGTTTGCCTGCATCTGGAGGTGGAACTATAGGATTTATTGCTGCATAACAAACTACCTAAAAAACCAAATGGCTTCAAAGAACTACTGTGAGTTAGGAGTTTGGGAGAGGCTTAACTGAGGAGTTCCGCCTCAGGGTTCCACTTCTTGTAGCCCCACCATCAACCAGAGCTGCAGTCATCTGAAAGCCTGACCTGGGCTGGAAGATCTGCTCTCAGGAATGGCCCATCCACCTGGGGCGGGGCAGGGTTTGCTTCCTTGCCATGTGTGCCTTTCCGTGGGGCTGAGTGTGTTCACAAAATGGCAGCTGACTTCTCCCAGAGCGAATGATCCAAGAAAGAGCAAGGCAGAAGCTGCAGTATCTTTTATGATGTACCCTCCAAAGATATCACCATTTTTGTGATGCCCTATTGCAGTAGGACAGGCCAGTCCTACTCAATGTGGGAGGGACAACAATACCAGAAGACAGGGATCACTAGGCACCATGTCGGAGGTGGGCTACCACAGGGTTGTTTCTTGCTAGCAAAAGGAACCAAGAAATGGAGAACAGAGCTGCCAAGTGTCTCCGTGGCTGTTCTTACTCCTGAACAAACTGACAGCCTCTGCAGGGACTACAGTTGGAATCTCTGCCTCAGGCCCCAGGCAGCAGGGAAATTCTGGGTCTGCTCTGGAGATGTTGCTGGTACCGCTTGTGAACACAGAGAATCCTCTGTGCTCCCCAGGGCAGCAGGGGAAGCGGGTGGCCATGCACCCTGTTTGACTCCTGAGCTGTTTCCCATGTGATTACTCTCCCTTCTCCACTTTGCACCTTCAGTGTGGAAACTTCCTTGGCCCTTCCACCTCAGCTGTGGTTACCTCTCTCAAAAGAAGGTTTTGCTTTGCTGACCTAGATTGGTCTCAGCAAAAGCAAAATGTATTTTCTCCCAGGTTCCAAGGCAGCCCCCAAATGAAGTTTATTTAATAGAGGAATTAGTTCCAGTTGCATTTTTGACATGGGTTATGGGTTTGTTTGAAGCAAAGTGGGAGGAGCAGCAAGCTCAACATTTGAGGAGAAGCTAATGAACACTATTTTCTAAGAATACATAAGACACCATCTGAAAAATGCAGTGTTTCCAGAAAGACATTTTCATTTTCCAAACTTGTGGCTCCCTGTCTCTCCTTCTCACACATACACCATGAGGACAAGTTTCCATCACAAATGCGTGTTTAGGGCAGGCTCCTCGTGTCTTTGTTTTCTATGCCTGGAGCAGTTCTCCCAGGGAACCAGCTGATTGATTCCAAATGAGCATATGGTCCAGGCTTGAAGTAGGCCCCTTCCAGTTTCCTGTAGGGGACACTAGTTGTTTATGCTTCCCAGCCTGAGGCCTTCCTAAGTGCATTTATGGAACTTGCTGCCATGAGCTGCAGGGACATGTCTCAGAATTATAGCCTTGGGTTGGTAGAAACAACTCTGAGGTTTGTTTTAAGGCTGTCATAGTCTAGTCTGTGATCTGCCCATGTGTTTTCAACCTCTGAGTAAACAGGGAGTGCAGTACTTGGATCACAGACTTGCTCTTTCTCTACTCAGCAGCCTTTTTCTGCTTTGGCACCTGTCCTTGCCTCCTGCTCAGGGCTGAAGCCTTCCCATCCTATCTTCAGGGACCTTGCTCCATCCATTACCCTCCTTGCTCCATTTCTCAGGTTCTACCTGACGACTACCTTTTACTCCTCGAACTATATACAGATTGAAGCCTTGGGTAATGTTCAGAAGGCATACCCCTCACCCCCAGCACCCTGGTCCTGCCTTCCCTGAGCCCTTCCCTTCTCAGCCAAACTTCTTGGAAGTGTGGTCTGTACTCTTTCCTCCCATCTCATACACTCACCCCGACCTCAAAATTCTTTGGTAAAGGGGACCAGTTTACTGTATTGGCAAAACCTGTGAAGCCTGCACACACAAAGTCATAGCACAGAACGCTCACAGCATGATGGCGTTGTGCCTGTGCATGCCTTTCTGACACTGATACCAAAGGTCTCTAGGACAAGGACACTTGGAGCTCTTAAGTTTCTTGGAACCCTATGTTCCACAGTCTCATTCTGTGATGAGCCTCCCTCTACATCTCCCTTTCTTTGACTTCTTTACTTCATGGTCTCCTTTGTGCTTACCCTGTCCCTGCAGGTTTTGTCTTTAAGACTGTCCTTCTTTCACTACAGGCTCTCTCTCTAGTTGTGCTCTATGTACTTGCTTCCAAATATTTATGTGTGGTCCCAACCTCTTCCATTACTTACAACTGTTTGCTAGATACCTGCAGTTGTTTATTACACAGGAGTCTTGAGTTCAAAATATCTGAAATGGATTTCTGCTTCTGGTCATGACAGAGCAATAGGGACTGGATTTACCCTTCTATCATAAACAGCTGGAAAAAAAGAGACACAAATGTATGTAACAGTTGTTCTCAGACACTGAGTGCTGGGCAGCACAGGGTAGTGCTCTCTGAGAGAAGGGAGATGAATGAGGTGAGGCTGGGTTATCGGAGCCTCCTGACTGGAGTGAGTTTCCAGGGAGGCAAGAGTCCACACAGAGCCCAGGGGTTTCCCCAAGATAAGGAGGCTTGGCAGAGGATTCAGGGAGCCCAAAGGATCTAGAATTTGTAGGCAAAACACTGGAGAGGAGGGAGGAAGAGAGAGAGAAAGACAGAGATAGATAGATAGATAGATAGATGCATGGTCTGGAGTTCTCCAAGTTCCACTTAAGTCTTCAGATGAGTACTGATCAGTGATCCTGCATGTGAGGAAACTACTTGAGGCCACTGAATGAACCACTGAAAAGAAGTAAGTAGAGCCTCTGGAATTCACACAGGGCTAGAATAGGTCACATTCCTAATAGCAAGTGGGGGGAAACCTTGTAACACATAGGGCATCAGGAAGCATGCTCAATACTCCACAATTTAGATAAAATGAACAAATTTCTTGAAAGGCGCAAATTACTAAAGCTTACTTAAGGAAAATGTAGATAACCCAAATAGCTCTATGCCCATTAAAGAAATTAAATCTATAGTTAAAAACCTTCCCACAAAGAAAACTCCAGGCCCTAGATTTCTCATGAATATAGATGCAAAATTTCCTAATAAAATTTTAGCAAATTGGAGCCAACAAACAAAGAATATATCATAATCAAGTGGAATTTATCCCAGGAACACAAAAGCAATTTAACATTTGAAATAAATCAGTAATTCACTTCTAACAGACTAAAAAATAAAAGAAAACCATATGATCATCTCAATGTATATAGAAAATAATTTGACAAAATTGAACATCCAAACATGATAAAAATCCTTAGTAAACTAGCAATAGAAAGAAATCTTCTCAAGCTGATAAAAGGTTTCTGTGAAAAACCTGCTAACATTGTACTTAATGAAAGATGAAGTACTTTTCCTATAATCTCATCAAGACATTTTTACCACTTCTATTCACTTCCATTCTGGAGGCAGTAGTTAGTGCAATAAGGCATGAAAAGGAAAAAAACAACAACATACAATTATAAAGGGAGAAGAAAACCATATTTATTTTCTGACAGCATCTTTACCTATGTAGGAAATCTAAGAGATCTATAAAAAAGATGTAGCACTTATAATTTAGTGTAGGAAGGCTGCAAGAAAAAGATCAATATGCACAAGCACACTGTTTCTATATACTAGCAACAGTCAGAAATTTAAACTTAAAGTAATGCAATTTACCATAGCATTAAAAATGTGGAATACCTAGAGATAAATTTGGCAAAAGATGTGCAAGCCCTCTAGATTGAAATCTACAAAATATTGCTGAGAAAAATTAAAGAAACCTACTTAAATGGGGAGAGATATACAATGCTCATGGATCAGAAGACTCAGTATTGTTAAGATGTCAATTCTCTTCAACTTGATTTTTGGTCAACAAAATCCCAATTAAAATTCCTGAAGTTTTTTGTAGAAATTAGCTTGCTAATTAAAAAATGTATATGGAAGTGCAAAGGTCCTAGAATAGTTAGTATAATTTTGAAAAGGAATAGCAAAGTTTGAAGACTTGTATTAACTGGAAAGGGAGCAGATAAGTGGCTAAGTGTGCTTGGGGTTTTATGGCAAGGCCTGAATTTGGAAATATTTCATCTGTACCTCATTGCCAGGGTCAAGTTACTTCATGGTCAGGGTGTTGGCCCAACCCCAGTCCTCTTTGGTCACTTGCATCAACTACATCTGTGGGCTTTTTGCTAATGGAGCATGCCTGCAACCTTCTGTGGGCTGCTCTTGGGCATCAGAACCTCCTCCCCTGTATGTAGAGAATATCATTTTCTCACCCTGAGCAGCCTATAGACATGACTGATGGGTGTGGAAGAAGAAAAGCCCAGCATCTTTCCCTGAGGCAGGTCAAACTGTGAGGTGTAATTCCAGAGCCTCCTGTGGATCAGGATGAATCAGGGACTACACTAGGAATCACAGCCTTGTTTGCATTCTCCCTTCTCTGCCCTGCTTCCCCCCTACCCTCTTACTGGGATCTTCAGTAGCACTTCATCAGCAAATCAACTGCACTCAAGACAAGCAAGGGTTGGTGAGCACCTACCCAATCTCACCACTTCTTATTTATTTAACTTTCTTTTAGAGACTCAGGTCTAGGCTTCCCTCCTTGAAGAAAACTCTTTTGCTTGTCTCCATTAACAAGTGGCTCTGTTGCCATGTCTGTTTTCCTTCACTAGATTGACTCTCCTACAGCCAGGAACTAAGCCATGTTTATCTGTGCATCCCTGGTGTGCTCACAGCAGGAATACAGTAACTCCTTGATGACCCATCATACGTGGACTTCACATCTCTCCGTGAAGTTCTGCTGCAAAGGTAGCATGAGGTGAAATATTAGGGGTCTTTGTTCTCTGCTGCTAAGGACAGCTGAGATGTCTAAGAATGCAGCTGAAGAGGGAGGCTGGACCCTTGCTGTTGTCCTCAGGCCAGTTTTCCCAACTCTGGACTTCTCATGAAAAGTTAAATCATCCCCAGGCCCCCAGGCATTACAGCTTCCAAGTTTCACACTCTATTGCTCTGTAATTAAGCAATAATGCAATTAGAATTAATGCAGCAAAGATGATGATCTGTGGGACCTGTTATAAAAATGCTTCATTTAAATATTGAGCTGGGTGCAGAGAAAGAATAAACAGACATATTTCTTTTTTTTTTTTTTTTTTTTACATAAAAAGGAATTGGTCTCAAAACAGTTGTGGGTTTTATGAGTCATCACTTTTGTTCAGCCCACAGCTTTCTGCTGCATCAGAGGAGTCTCTCCCTTGTGGCACCCACTTTGTTCATCTCCACCATGCAGTGGGGGTAGTTCCACAGGAAGATCATATCCTTGCTACTTGTGTGGCTCCTCCAACTCTTTGCCATGCTGTGCCTGAAGACCTGAAGACAGCTGCCTCATACCTTCCATCCTCTTCCTTCTCCTCAGCCAGGGGGCAGGTACCGAGTCAGTGCAATGGGTGAGGGGCCATCCCTGGAGCACAGGGTTTCTGTAGCAGTGACCTCTAGATGGGTTTCCCTGTCATTTGTTTGTCAAGATGAGTAAAGTCAGCTCAGGAGACCCCAGAGTGATATGGTTCCCTGGCTTCCAAAGCTGGTCTAACGAGCACAATACAGACAGCACAACAAATCCTTCATTTAGCATAATGTCCTGCATTGTGAGATGGTGTCCTGCCTGTATTTTAGGTTAAAAAATTATCTTTCCTATTTGAAATGGTAGTAATAATGGAGGTTTCCCAATGTTCTTGCTCACTAAAATCAGTTTTCCAAATTGTTTTTTATTACTTGAGCCATGTGAAGTTGCTAATATCAGACTGTCTTGATCTATAAAAATGGAAAATTTGCTGTTCTTTGATAATTTTGAACAATAAAAACTGCAGTTTTGGATGGTTCAATCTAATAATTTTGCCAGAGTATGAGAAACCAAACATTTGGGGCCTGATGATATAGTGGAAAGACCTTCATGCTAGGATTGAGTGGGTTTAGAGTTGAGTTTGGTTTCTCCCTTTTGCAGTGAACTTGGTAATCCCCTCGCCTTGGTGAAGCTCAGCCACTTGTCTGTGGAATGGAACTCATGGTCTACATCCTGCCCATTGTGAAGGGTCACATGAGATGATGGGTATTACATTGCCTCTTAAACAGTAAAATGCCTGTGCATGTCAGGTTAATGGTCAGCAGTTGAGATAACTCTTCTGTATAATGATCAGTCTTTGGCTTGGGCTCTAGGGGAACAGTGTTCCTCCTTAACCCCGTACCTCTTTGGGATGAAGACACTTGGGTGACTGGCCAACATAATCCCCAAGAGGCTAAACCTTATATATGCTATGTTAGCATTTCATCACAAGTTAGAACAATTGGGTTAAAAATGAAAAAATCAATCTGTCAGTTACTTTATCTCCAGAAGGTTATGCAACCAGTTTGGATCTTTTAAGAAAATAAACTGACTTTAAGAAAGAAAAAAAAAACCCTTGAAATTCAGCTTTCCCTTCTCAGGTGGCTTAGAGACCATGTTATTTATAAAATGTTTTGAAATTCTTAGAATAATATCAAAGAGGAAAAAGGTATCATTCTTCAAGAAGACATTTCTAACTTTTAAGCCTCATAAAGTGACTTTACATTCCACCTATCAAAAGTCTCTACTAACTATTTTTTTGTAAAGGGCTTGGTACAATGGTAAATGATATTCCTATTATAGACCTGGAGAAACTGCAAAGTTCTCAAGTGTCTTTAGACCTCCAAACAATGTAGTTTAGTGCAACTGGTCTTTGGAAATAACAGATGTTGGTTCCCTGCAGTATCTGTCACCCTTCCTGCTTCAGTACATGCCAGCTCCACTTCCAACAGCCAGCTCCTGCATCTCTTTGTCTCTGGGCTCCTTTGTCACTGGGCACAGCAAGCCAGAAGTGTCAGGGATTGGAAGTTCCAGGAGAAGTTCTCAACAATGACAGACAGGGGTTGGTGTATAAATACCCCAACTCCCTCATCCCTGGGTTGTTATAACTGAGGTGTGATTTGCTGTCACCCAGAGTTCCCCAGTGGGATTAGTTTCATTCTCCCATGGTAGTAACTAGACACCTAACATGCCCTTTATTGGTTGCTTTCTCTTGCTTGTCTCACTTTCCCTCTCCCCAATAGATATTTCATGATCTCCAACTACTTTTGCTGAAATCTTCATCTCAGAATTTACCTCCAAACTAAGACAGTCAGTAATCTGGGTCTGGGTATGGTGTGTGCACCGTCCACCATATTAATCTGAAATATAGATTTATCCAGGACATGACATTCTTTGGGCATGTTGGATAGCTGCTTAGTGTAATATTATATATAATAATTATAATTATAAGAACTTAATTATTATAACGATTGCAATGTAAGACCCAGAGATTTAGTTGTTTGGCCAAATTGTAATTTGCTTGCCATCTTCTGTTAGCAGACCTCAACTTCCCTTTGGGGGCGCTTTCCTCCCACCCTCAGCCCTAACTCCAGTGGGAGGCTTGTGACTCAGGCTGGGCCAGTGAGACTCCACATGTCTCTGGCCTGATTGGTTCTGAGTTTAGCACATGACCTAAGCCAGACCAACCTCAGGAGCTTTAGGGAAAAAGGTGGTCTCTTTCCACTGGCTGCTAAGCTAGTGGGATAAAAGATGGGAGCCGTGGAAGTCACCCATGGAAGAGGCCTCCCCAGGGCCCATGATGGGCCCAAGGAAAGTATCTGGGAGATGGAGGGAGACCCAGTCCCGGTAACCATGTTTACACCCTAAGCCAGCCACACCTGTACTTTTCATCCTATTTTTCCTATTACTTGCAATTGAACCAGTTGTTACCATGTTGCTGAACCAGAAAGAGGGGCAGTACAGAGTTCCCTTCTCAGAAATTTCTCTCTTAATGGGAGTTGTGGGCTCCTCTTGGCTCCAGTTAGGCCTACAGGGTAGAATAAACTCTGTGAGGATTTCAAGCTCATTCTGAGTTCTAATTCTGGGTCTGGCTGTATTGGGAAGTGGCCTTTTCCAGAAGAGAGGGGTGCAGAGTTTGGGCAGAAGGGCAGGGTATAATGGCAATGAGAAATGCTGAGTAACAGGTGTCAAGCCTGTGTGGCTCCTGCAGTTGTAAACAGCTGAAACACACCTGGAACACTCCCTGGAACCTGTGGATCCTCACAGACAGACCCTGCAGCAGTCAGTTGTAGAGGCTCCACAAAGACTGTGTTGCTGCTCTAAATGGTCATTGCCCTACAGCCCATGAGTGGCTTGGCCAGAGACCTTGGCTATGTCCCCACTGGCTAGTCAGAAGGATTTGGCTGGGAAGGGCAATATGGCTAGAACCATGAAAAACAAGGAACAGGAATGTCTGTTACTGGTTTCCACTGAGGCCTCAGGCAGGGAAGGAGAAGACAGACACAAATGGTGTCTAGGGGTTGGAGGGGAAGTATAAGGCACCAGTGTGTTGCTCTGTGGGCTGGGATCCATCACAGGGGAGGGCAGGAGACACCGGACTATAAGGAGATGGGTTTACAGGAGCCTGGGGTCCGGAACAGATAGCTGAGGGCACTTCAGGGGACTGATGAAGCAGACTACTTAGACTTGACTGGTTGATGCAACTGTGCCAAAACTGCTGTGTCAAACTGTAAAATCACTGTTTTTAATTAATCAGTGATGTTCCCATCATGATCTCTGGCAGATGACAGGGTGAGGCTCAGGGCTGGGTTCTGATTTGATCTGATTTGATCATTACTTGGTGAAAGTAATTACTTGGCTGAAAGTTTAATGGCTTGGATTGTAGGCCGTGTTAAATGTCCCCATGTACAAAAAACCCCCATCAGTATGTCATTGACAACTCACTCCTTATCATCTCAAAACCAGCAGGAAGTCTTCCTTTTAATCTTTGCTGTGTAGCAGAGTGGCTTCTCCTGTTGGCTGTAGAGAGGGGTGTTTGCTGACCTAGTGAGACTGAACGGGGTCCCCATTGCTGATACTGTAGTGTCTGCTACTGTATGGACAGTGTACAGCAATATCAGTACCACCTTGTTAGAAATGCCAACCATGGGTAAAGTTGTAATATTTTCAGAATATTTCACCTGTCTTTAATCCTCAGGGGTGATGAGAAGTATGGCTTTAGTGCACCTGCATATCAACAGGCATTCCTCAGGGTTGGAGAAAAGTAGTCCATCTCCACATCACTGGGTAATTATCTGGGCAACTGAGGGCTTATCTGAACCTGAGAGGTTAGGGGGAGGGCTGGCCTGCTTCTGCTGGAGCAGGAAACAGAAATGGCCCTGGACTGCAGTTTATAAGCAATAAATGAGTTTTCAACTTTATTTCTCCCTTTGACTGATTTAGGTTTTAGAGGTATTTTGCCCTGGGATTTTGTCTCCCTGGAGTTAGACCGACTCTAAGGTCTTACCCCAGACATGCATTTCAAAATATCTTCCAATGATTTATGTGCATGGAGAAGTGTGAAAATCCCTGATATAAGGGACATCCCAGATGCAATGGCAACCTGGTCCCTCACCAGGAGAAGGGCCAGGCAAGCAGCCGTTTTGGATAACGACTCCCTAGCTTCTTGTCACATTTGATTGGATTAAGGCTGGTCATATGACCCAAGTTGGGCCAATCAGAGCCCTTCTCTGGGAATTTGAATTAGGACTTGTGTGTGTGTGTGTGTGTGTGTGTGTGTGTGTGTGTGTGTGTATGAGAGAGAGAGAGAGAGAGAGAGAGAGAACAATCCAGCAGCTGGATGTGTAGTACAAACACTTGGGAGTGGGTCATCTTTCACTAGCTGCAGGGCCTGAGCAATGGGAGACCATTAATAGAGAAGACTGAAGTGGATTTGTTAGGTAATAGGTAGTGGTGGCTTTTATGGTCTTGTTCCGACCACATTCTGAAGCACAGCTCAAATTCCATCCTTGGGTTCCATGAGGCTCCCTGCATTCTGTTAAATTCCCCTTGCCGGACTGGTCTGGTTTGAGTTGGCTTCTGTTACCCCCAGATAACCATGTCAGCTGGGATTTGTGGTGGCAGTAATGGAATCTGACTCTGGCTATCTTCCATGGGAGAGAGAATCTCTTTTTGAGGGCAGGTGTCAGGGGCACCAAGGGAGCTGGGTGGTAAAGAAACAGAAACCATAGCCAGGGCAATGCTGCAAGACAGTCTGGTAAACACAGGCTTTGCCCCTGGGGAAAGACCCTGAGCTGTTCCTCTCACCCTGTGTCCCTCTGTCCGGGGGGCCAGTGGCCCTGAGACTGCCCTGGGAAAGGGAGAAGGGAGATGTGGCTGCTTTGATCTCTTTCCAGGTCCTACATGGATCTCCCTTCCACAAATCTGCACACACTGACAGCGTGGGGATTCCCCAATGAAAGACCCAATTCATACCAGTATGAAGGAAGGATGCTCTTGGACAGCTCAAAATCGGAAAGCTCCACGTCTCAAATCAGAGCCTGAGGCAAGGACTTGGGTGGAGGTAATTTATTTGGAGGTGATTCCAGAAAGCGGATGGAGGGAGCAGAGAGAGTGAGTCTGGAAGGAGAAAAAGACAGTACAGGATGTCCTATCTAGGTTGCTTTTATGGGCAACGGGAGCTTGAGCTTGGCTGTACATTGAGAAGCAGGCAGAATGCCTTCTAGAATGATATGCCTGAGGACAGGGTGGTGGGGCCTTTACCTGTGGGATCCTCTGGGCACCACCCAACCCCAGTGTGTTCCCACTGCGCCTGCTCTTGACTGAACAGGCTCTGTAACTTAAAGGAAGCCCTGGGTGGAGAAGCAGAGAGCACAGGCTGCACCTTTGAGAGGGGACTCTAGTCACTCTCCCGAAGTGTGTATGTACCACAGCTGCTGGTAGAATAGGCTGAGGGCATGTCCTGCGTGACGAAAAACAGCATCTGCTCCAGTCATGACACCCCAAGTAACATCTTCATCCCCTCTGCACCCAAAAAACCCAGATGAGGGAACATAGTGATATCTCCAAAATGGAATGGCTGAGTAATTATCTCAAACAGTATTTATGGATGATCTTGTGAAAAGTCACCTTTTAGTCTTTACAAGTGGAATAAATCATGAAACTGGAAACTTCATTTATAGTTACAAGCAAGGAGAAAATCTCTGAACTTTTCTCTGGTTTTATAGACTCCTTGCTGATTTCTGTTTTGTAGAAAATGCACCTGGTAGTGTGCCAAATGCTATACATCTCTTTGATAAATAAGAACCGATTGCTGAAATATTCCTGCCTGATAGATAATTTTCTTAGTTCCTACCTCATAACATTTAGGGGGAAATGACAAATTTCTCATTTATTTGACTGATTTTAGTTTTCTGCACAGCCAACAAATGCATCCTTCAGACCTGGATCTGCCTGTTCATTTGCAAAATCTCTTTGCTGTCCCTTTCTGTTGTCTTTGGTGAGCCTCTGTGACACCAGCTCTGGCAAAGGTAGGAGTGAACTAGCTGACGTTTTTTAGTTTTATTTGACTGGGGTTTTCCTTGTTGTTTTTGATCTGTGGTGTGCCTATCTTTCCCCCACATCTGTCTCCATCATGACAGGTGTGCTCTGATTCACACAGCACAGAACCGACTTCCAGCACTTCCTGCTCGGAAGGGCTCAGCATGCACCGTTTTCTGTACCTGACTCAACTCTCAGCAGATGCTGCATGTCACAGCCCTGTCCAGAGACCCATCCACTTGAGTGAGTGAGCTCTGAGACTCCCACACAGGCTGCCTTCTGCTCAGATGCCCTGAGACTCACTGGTTCTTGTTTCTGCACCTTGGCACACCTTGGAAAGAGATGCAATAAGGCTACCACTTGTGACAGCCACTCGTGAAAAAGCCCTGAGTTTTGCCCAAGTGACAGCAGCTCTGATCATAGAGGAAATCCAGCTGTGTCTGTGTCTCAAAGGACTCTCCAAGCATCAGGGCAAGGGAGTGAGGCCTCTTAAAGCCCAGCTCAAATGACACTTCAATTCAATTCCCCGAATGTTTGATGAGACCCTGCTATCCCTCCCTCACAGTCTGTTACAATTAATTATTCTTCTTCCTGCATCCCTTTACCCTACTGTGTTTATTGTGGTCCAACCTGAATTTTAGCTGGCTGTGGATGTGTTTATCCCACCTTCTCCTTTATGAGGGTGGGGAGGGATCCTTCCATAGTCATCTTCCAGTCTGCTCATGACTGGAGCAGATGCTGACAGGACTTCCATAGTCATCAATGCAGGGATGTTTACAGAATAACAATCAATATGTGTTTGTTGAATGAGTAAAAGTAGCTAATGTCCAGGCTCTGCAGACCTTGTGGGTCCACATTCCCTAGGATAACCCACTCCCCTAGGTTCCCCTTCCTCTGAGTCCCGGGGCCACCCTCCCCATGCTTGAGCCAAACTGATCAATTTTTCAGGGTGGTGGGGTGGGATAGATCACCCACCCAGAGGCACTTCCCTCAAGCTCCCCGCCTAAGCAATATTGTCCAGGCTCAACCACCAAGGAACCATGTGTAAAACGCCTTCCTGGAAAAACCTCTTCATAGAGCACGTGTTCTTCTGAAAACTGCTGGAAAGTTACAGCTTTATACATTGATTCTTCCTTTTTTGTGTGTGAAGTTGTCTTTTCCTTAATTAAAATTATTTAATTGCTTTTATTGTATTACAGAAATAATGTTCATCACAGAAAAGTTGAACCTTACAGTCAGGTACACACAATCCTATCTGCCATGGAGACACAAACTTTTAACAACTTGGTGTGTAATATCCTAAACCTTTATTCATGTGTGTGTGTGTGTGTGTGTGTGTGTATGAGTGCGTTTCTCTTTCTTGTATAATAAAACTGAAATTCAAATCCTATTTTAAACATGACACATGAGCTTGCTATTTAAAGGAATTCTAGTGATTCCTTTTGGGACATGTATATAATTCCTCTGGAATTTATTTGTACTACTGGCTCATGCAAAATCTGGAAGTCATAAACTGTTTATAGTGGTGTATGTGTATGTCTGACAGTCTTTGAGAATTTCTCTCTCTGATTCTGCCTCCATATCCGTCTATCCATCCATCCATCCACCACCTATTAACCTATCATATATTTACTAATTGAGTGTTGAGAGATTGACATAAAGAGACAGGCAGGGAATCCAGGGCTGGGTTGATTGAGTGCCCTCTGTAGGGAGCCTCACGCACTCAGCGCCACATATTTATGGCGTTTGCCAAGGACTGGATTACACAGCAAAAGATTAACATCCCTGCTGCACAAATTAAAAATACTCTATTATTTGCAGCATGGAGCAGACTAGCTGAAGATCAGCATCTTCTCTTTGAACAACATAATTGAATGTCTCTCAGCCTGAACCCCTTACTGTATTGATTTGAATTAATTATTTGGGCATTTGTAATCTCCTGGCTTCCCCAGCTCAGGAGTGCCCCACATCTCAACAATGCATGACTGCCCCCTCCCCAGCCCTCACTTCTAGTCTGGAAGCCTTTGACAGTTCTAAGGACAATTAATCAGTCAAATGGAATCAGTTTTTGCTGATAAAGGAGAGCCTTCCCTGTAAAACTGACATTCCATTTTATGGGAATTAATGTTCTGAAAAGTGACTGTGGTTTGCCTTAGTTAAAAGCATCAATTCATTAGGACCCAGGTTGGAGAAGCTGTGGGAGGTGTTGCAGTGGGATCAAATATTTACCGTGGAGGGGCTTAGAGCTGGGTCAGAGGATGGGACCTTGAATAACACCAAGCCTTTTGGTACTTAGGGAGTAGGAAAATATTCAGCTGCAAACAGGAATTAGTCAATTATGTAGATAAGGAGAGCGTGTTGGTAGATTATGCTGTAGAAATACTGCAGACCTTCCAAAGCAAAATGGAAAATTTTGTATACTATCATTTACTAAAAAAAAAGGTGCAGAAAAATCAACATTTGCAAGGAAAATAAGACTCAGGTTATCTGCAATCCAATTCAACTTCCTCTCTGTGTTCTTAAATCGAAAACTAGATGCATGTTATTTGAAAACATCAATTACCTGTGTTGAGAATGGGATTCTGGTTA
Organism: Manis pentadactyla; assembly: GCF_030020395.1. Taxonomy (NCBI): domain Eukaryota; kingdom Metazoa; phylum Chordata; class Mammalia; order Pholidota; family Manidae; genus Manis; species Manis pentadactyla. The sequence goes on from NC_080033.1 coordinate 26,264,029, forward strand.
ACCCTAAAATTTCTTTTGCTCCAGCCTTCTTTGAGGAGCATCCCAATGGCTGTGATGCCCTGTCACCCTGGAGGCCAGTGGAGTGAACACAGCTGTCAGAGGCTGCTGAGGGCAGAGATGGAGCCTGGCAAGAGCCTCTTGTGCACACACTCATTTGCCCACCAACACTCACCGATTGTGTATCTGTAGGAGGCAGACTGGATGGGTTGCTGGGAAGGGTAGAGCTTGTAGGGAAGTGGGGAAACTGCTCTTTTGTAAGGGACAGCTGCTGCTAGGCAGCCACTGATGTCACCACATAGGAATGTGGGCCCTGTATGGCCACATGTTATGATTTTTTCAAGGGAAGCCAGAAATTTGGGCTTTTACATAAGAGTCCCTGATATTGTAAAGTAATAACAAAAATCTTCGTGCAAGCCTAACAAAATATGTCTGTGAGCCAGATGTGGCTCATGAACCATCAGTTTTCAACCTCTGGGTAGGAGATTGAGTTAGATATGAATTTGTCTTGGGGGCTGTGGAAAGAAAAAGTTTTGTTTTATTTTAATATAAATCCCTGATAGAGATTTTCTTCTTTTGTTTTTAACTTTACCTGCATAGAACTGTTTAACTACTGTCCTTGTTTATAATAGGCTCTCATCACTGATTGTGTATGGCATCATTCATTCATTCAATTAAAATATAATGCAGTGAGTACCCTAACTCATCACCTAGTTTGGAAACTAAGATCTTGATAATCCCCTACACCCACCTGTGGCTTCCCCTTCACCCCATCCCTCTGCCCACCCCACCAAAGTAATCATGGTTCTTTATTCATGTTCATCACTCCCTTGCTTTCCACTTTAGATAGTTTTCATCTCATCTATAGATTTTTTTAAAAGAGTCTGTCCATCCATCTACCCTCTATCTACCTATTAGTTTTAGTTGGGTTTTAACTTTATAAAATGGATATTTTACTGTATGTAATCTTTTGGGGCTTGCTTTTTTCAACTAATAGATGCTCCTTTGTGGTTCATTCGTTCTGACTCCTGTGTAATATACCACCATGAGAATATTCTACAGCATACCCATTCATCCTCCTGTCTATGGGAACTTGTCTGTTTCCAGGTTATATGAATGGGGCTGCCACGAACTTCTGTTTACCTGTCCCCTGGTGCACATGAGCGAGGAGTGAAATGGCTGAGCTACAGGGTATGTGAATGTGCAATTTTGAGTTACTGCTGAAGTGTTTTCCAATGAGGTTGCACCAATTTATGGTTTCACAATCAATGTATAAGAGATCTTGTGATCCATATCCTCTCAACACTTGATATTTTAATTTTTGGTAATTGAGTGGGCCTTGATTTATAATTCTCTTATTACCATTGAGACTGAATACATTTTATATATTTACTGCCTATCTTTTCTGTGGTTCATGTCTTCTGTCCATTTGTCCCATTGTATTGTTTCTGCTTTTTGTATTGATTTCTAGGAGTTCTTTGTACATACTGGATACTAATCCTTTATTGGTTGTATTTTGTAATTTTTTTCACTTTCTTTATGGTGACTTTTGATAAACAAATGCTTTTAATTATAATGTAGTCAAAATTGTCATCTTTTTTCTTATACTTTTTGCATCTTATTTAAGACATCCTCTCTGACTTCATACCTAAAAGTTATCTATATTTTCTAAGAGTATCACTTAGTGGTAAAAGTACCACTTATCACCTCCCCCTTTAAAAAAATCTGGTTCAGGGAACAAATCTGATTTTTGTTGGCCTGCTGCTAGTTGGTGGCAAATTAGACTTGGTGTGAAGTCACATTTCCTGACTTGAAATATATTTTTGGTGTTCTATGGATCTTTGTCATTTAAAAGATGTCATCACTGGTGTTGTTTCCAGACGATCTCATATTGTACATGCAGCCACAAAAGGGGCAGGTCCCTCCTAAAGGGAGCTTTCTATGCATTTTAGGGTCCCTGGAGTCCCAGGGATTAGGCAAAGGTTTTTGGCTGATGAAGGCAGAGAGCGGTGAGGGGCAGCTGCACCAGTTTGGCTGAAGTTCCCCATGGGTGGGGTCACTCTGACTGCTGCATCATTCACTGGAAAGGTAACAACAGTATTCTAATGCAGCCGCCTGCTAAGCAGACATGCGCATGCACCCAGGGAGCTAAGGCACCAAGTGTTTTGCCACTTGTTATCCAGAAAAAGCAGGTTTGCACCCTCCAGAATGCCAACAGAATGGATGCCTGATGTCATCTGATGTGAGGATGGGGAAAGCAGTGTAAAAATAAGCAAAAACTATACTCCGGCCTGCCAGTGTCAGAAGCACCCTAGCCACAAGCTCGGTTCAGAAATGACTCATCTCGTTATATTCCAACCAAGGCCAGTTGTGAACAAGGCAGATAGAACTTGTTTTTCTGAGTTAGAGCAGTAGCTAGGAATGTGGGGCTGAAATCTAACCAAGACTTGGAATGCTGCTGCCTTTGGTCACATCACCTCCTGTCAGTTCTCCAAGAATTCCTGTCCTTCCCCCAGGTTATTCCCTGAAATACTGCCTGCCTCCTGAAGGACCCATGTGGGTCAGCAGCATGAGGTGCTGTCAACAAGGGGCATCTAATCACAACTGCAGAATGCAGGGGCTTCTCCCTTGGGCTGGGGGCATGGCCCACTCCCCCCAACATGCCTGCTCTCCTCCCTCCCACTCCGCTCTTCTATCCTCTCTCTCCCTCTCTGGCTGGAGTGTTTTGCCCTGCCATCACTTCCCTCCTCTCCCTTCCTGTCCCCTCACCCGGTTTTGGTGTTCGTGGCTGACCCATAGTACCACAGTCCCTTCAAGCCAAGCAGGTGGTCCTCACAGCCCGGGACCAAAGCTCTTGAGTCACCCACAGTGCATCTTCTCAAATTGAAATATTTCTCTTTGTTCTTGGACCCCCGCCCCCATCTGTCCTGGGCTGGAACCAAAATCCAAAGGAAAAGAGGTGGTGGGTCCAATCCCACAGTTTCCGTTTTGGTGGGTGCTCTTCCTCCTGTCTGCTTGTAGCCCATAGAATTCAGTGCAGTCACCTGTTCTTTGTCCTCGTCTTGGAGGGCTGCACGAGGGACCCCAGAGAGCATGTGCTCAGATCCCTGTCAATCTGCTTTGTGGATCTGCAAATGCACACTTCATTTCTTCGAGTCCAGGGTACAGACAGCACAGATGCTGTTCCCTAGGGGCCCCAGGGTCAGAGGGATTTTCCAAAAACAGGGTTTTGCCCTCTGTGGGCCCCAATTCCTCCTCAGCCTCAGCCTGACTTCCATTAGCTTCTTTTGGGGGTTGGTTTAAGCCCAGACTCATTCATGATTTCCTTCCTAGAAGTCTTTGGTCTCCAGGAGACCTAAGGGCTTGCTCCTCTACATGTGAGGTGCTGCTTGTCTGTGCAGAAGGGCAGCTCAGGAGAGCAGTTCCCCAAAACACACCTGCTTCCTCAACCCCGTGCACATCACCTCACGGCCGGCTGGCTCCAGCAGGAACCTGGCTGGCTGTGCATATGCAGAAGGGTCTGGTTTTGATGATGGGAAATAGCTCCTAGCTCCCAGTCCCTGGAGTGGTCTGGTACAGTATCAGCCCATCGCTGATACACCATTTCCATCTGATCTGGCCCCTACGAAGTGTCTTTTTTTTTTCAACCACAGAGGGCCTGTATTTAACATGACATTACCCTGCTGCAGTATTGAGTTAACCATTAAAAGAGATGATCCTTCTGGACAGAATCACTATTCACCAGACAAAATGATTAAATTTATAGCTTGATTGTTGCTGATCAATATAAATGAAAGGTGAACAACTTAATGTATCCACCATAAACAGCAGGCATCTGGTATGTCAGCTCCACACTGGGGGTCTCTGCACATGTGGTTTTGTCTGTATGCACTTTTCTTTTCTCTTTCCCCTTAAATAAAAACAGCAGTACCTTGCCAAATCCAGCACAGAAAGTGTTCAGGCCGGCAGAGTATTTATGTCTTGAAAGTTGCCAGTTATCATATCAGAGGAAAAGAGTGCTTTCGAGGGTCTTACACTAGCTGTCAAATGCCTGGGACTAGAGATCATGCATGCTCCTGTTCACAATTCACCAGCCAGAGCTGGTTACCCAAACACACCAGCCATAGCCAGGCAGCACAGTCCTAACTGCATGATGGCCAGTGAGATGGAAGTATTTGGTGAGCAAATCAATAACAAGCACACTTGTTTGAAAACTGGCTAGGTTCTAAAAGAGTACATGGGGTCTGGCTACCTAATGTGATTCTTTCGTGGAATGAGAATGAAGAATAGGCTCCCAGGAATGCCTATTTCTTTAAGACATGTATAACTTGCTCCAAAGGCATGAATTTCAGGGGCTCAAAGCAATCTTTAGATGCACAGAGGAAGAGTGTGGAATGTCCCATCTTCTTCCCAAATTCCCTCCTCAAACTAGCAGTGAATCCAATAACAGTGAATACACTTGGAATGTATAATCTCCAAGTGGGCAAATGCATGCATGATAAGCTTAACCCAAAAGGTTTAAATTCTTGATTTACATCACACCTCTTCCCAGCAACCTCGTTTCCTTCAGGACCCAAGTTGGGGGCTCCTCTATCTCCTGGCTCCTTGAGGTCCCCTCTCCCCAGGGAAGCCAGGCAAGCACTCCTGACTGCTCAGTGTGGCCTTGGCCAGGTCCCCTATGCTGGGCTGCAACCAGCCAAGAGTGCAGCTGGTCAAAGAACAGGTCATGGCATTCTGGCGGCACTAGGCACCAAGGCTTAACACTCACACGTACCTGTAGAAAGATTATTTCAAAGTTGTTTTTATTCAACTGTTATTCAGCAATATACAATACAGTTTATAAACAAGTGTCTGACCTTGTTTCCAATCTTTATTTAAAAATAAATATTATTGACAGTGAATTTTAATTATGATAAGATGTATCTTTTTTAAATCAAAAATGTCTCAAAAGAAATAATTTACTTCAATTTAAAAAAAGGAATGCCCCCAAAGAAAAAAGTAAATTAAAAAATTCCTAAACACAATAATCTACTAAAAATATTTTGCTTTGTCAGAGAGGCTTTGACCCAACATTTGTATATGCTATCCTAAAGATAACTGCTCACCAGTTCGTGCAAAATGACTCAGAGGAAAACTTTAGAAAAGAAAAATACATTGAAGTAGAGAAATTATTGATCCCATGCATACTGCATGGTCCAAACTTCATCTTATTTGGAAACTAGATGCATTATTTTAGGTATTCTACATTTGTGTAACTTCCCCAAAAATATGATTTATTTATTTTCCACGAAGACTTTGTCATGCTTCTCTCAGTCTCTCCATGTCCATCTGGCTACATGGTCCTCGCCCAGGGTTGAGGCTGGCCTGTGGCCTGTGGAGGTGTGCAGGATGCTGCGTCCATCTGTCAGTGCCCCACCAGCAGGCGCAGGAGCTTATGCAGAGCTAACAGGAGCAGGGACAGGAGTGGGTCTGTGGCATAGCTGGGGCAAGTGCCTGCAGGGGATGAGAAAGCTGTTAGCACCTGATTCACAGTAACCTGATGGCCCAGAGCAGGCCAAAGAGAATGAGACTTCCCGTGGCCTGGGCTGCTTGACCTCAGCACCCAGCTGGTGCATGATGGCTGCTTCCATGCAACAATAAAGCATTTTGCTGCTTCTGTTTGTTATTTACAAACTGCACATTTTAGGAGTCTACTGGGGTCAGATACAACATACCCTTGGCCTGAAGAGGGTGTGCTAGATTGTAGTTTTAAAGTCCAGGTCATTATTTTGGTTGAATAAAAAGACAAAATCTTTTTTGATTTTGTCAAAAACCCTCCACCAAGTATTGTACTTCGCATGTAAAGCCCAGCTTCTCCCCTCCTCTGGGAAGATCCCATGATTGCCTACAACTCCAATTCCTCCCACCCCTGCTTGGACCACACAGCTTAGTATTCACAAGTGCCCTGTCTTAGGCATCCTGATGTTTCTGTGAGTGAGCCTTCTTTCCATGCACTATCAGTCCAGTCCTAGGGTCAAAATGGGGAGCTCAGAAATCACTGGGTGTGGAGGTGGGTAGGTGAGGTCCCCTGAGGAGTGACCCTAGCACTCCCACCTGCTTCTCCAGTGGGATCACTAACCTGGGCCTCTGGCTGGCCACTGTGATAGTAACACGTGCCTTTGTCTTGCTTCCACTGGGCTGCCCACCTGGCTCCCCATCTGTCTGTCATGGGCTGTCATCTGTTGGAAGGCCTCCTGTGCAACTAGGGGAAAGCCACCCATGTCCCCCAGGCTTTGTGCCCTGGATACTCCCTCCAGAGTTATTGACAGGAGCCAGTGTAAAGCACTGTCCATGCTCCATGGTGCTGCCCAAACCCTGGTGGTATCACTGCCAACTTACTTAGAGTCAGGCTGCATCAGTGGAAGCAGTTTCCAGCCCCACCCAGCTCACCCGCACTATCTGGAGGCCTCTGTCCTCCCTCCACCACACCCAGCCAGGTGGGCTGGAGCTCTGAGCCTGGGTGGAGGTACAAGAGGTCCTTCCCTGTGCCAAGCAGATGGTACAGAGGCTGACTGCCGCAACTTGGCTGCCCTCGGGTGCTGCTGTTGGGCCAGTTGGACTTGTGACTTTCCTAGCAGGCTGCACCTCCTCTCTGCAGGTGAAAGAGTCACTAGTCTTTTCTATCCAAGGCATTTATTTCCCACAATCCTGAGTCATTCTTACTCCGGTTATAACTGTCTGTGTCCCATGCCCCACTCTCCCCTCTATAAAAGATGGGGTTTGGACAAATGAGCCAGGGGTCATTCTGGTTTGAGACTCCAGGATTCTATCTGTCCATTTGGGAAACTTGGACTTTCAAACATCTGTTGGAAAGGAGGCAAAGGCCATCGCTGTGCATGCCTCATCTGTAGCTAACTGTTTCTAAACATAGTTCTCAGCTCCTGTGGAGAAGCACAGAACAGGACAAATCCAAAAGTGCTAAGCTTCCTATTCAGGTACTCATTTTTCATGCCGTTGTCGCTCCTGGCCTTCCTTCCAACTTGGCCCAAGATGACATGCTGCCTCTTCCCATCCATCTGGAGAAGGACCAGTGTGTGGTGGTCACTTTAAAGAGCTGGATCCTCCTTTGCTGCTCCTCATTGTCACACATCACTGGGAAGGATGAGGGTAGATGTGGTAACAGATGAGTTGATGGATGACCAGGTGCCGAGGCAGAGTTCAGGCTCAGGTGCATAGTAAATGGGGATATGGCTGGCCTAGCAGTGCCCCATAGATGCACGGGGCCTCCCAAATCTCCCCCTTCAGGTAATTATGCTCAGGCAGGTACAGGCGAGACAGAAACAACCAAACGAGGCATTTAAGAGCAGATGTATATATGCAATCAAATTCTAGACCCTCAAGGTACACAGGGGCAGGAGGAACAGCAAACGGACTCATGAGCAACTGTGAAAGTGTGGGCACAGGAGATGTGAGAAAAAATTCTAATTTGCTTCCAACTACTGCCAACTGGTATTTTCCATATTAAGAGTCTCACCTACTTGTGTTTAAAGTTTTGAAATTGCACAAGACTTCCCAAAGAGCCTGCACTGAAACAATCAGCCTGCCACACTGTGCTGGGCCAGGGGGAAGCTGCAGGGCCTGGAGGGCCAGTGTGGTGGCTCCAGAGGTCAAAGCCCGGGGAGGGTAGATAACACGGCCTGCAGCGTTTCTGCTGCTGGATGTCTGTTGGGAGGCAGCCAGGATTTGGCTCTTGGCTGCACCTCGCCCACTCCATGGCCCAGCACTGCTATAGAGGGGACTACGACAGGTGGTATGGGGCAGCGGCTGATACCCAAGAGACAGGCTTTCAGGCCAGCTTGCTGTGCAGTCTGGGGTAACACCCTTCAGCCCTCTAGGTCTTGTGTCACACTCCATAAAATGGAATGTACATATGCATGGCTGCATAAAATTAATATGTTCACAGCCTGTCTCACTGAGTTGGGGTCCAGATTAAGCAAGAGCTTAGTGACAGATTGCAAAAAGGCAATAAATCCCCCTTGTCCCTCATCTGTGTCCCTGGCACCCACACTCTATGACAGCGCCCTCCCACACTGGCTTTGGGCCTGCCCAAATGACTGACTTTGGTCAATGAATATAAACAGGTACGAAGCAAGCAAAGGCTTAAAAAGTGCTTGTGCATGGAGGCTTGACCCTCATCTGTGGCTCTTGTAACCCACTTACTGCTGTGTGAACAAGACTGTGCTGCCCTGTTGCAGGATAAGAGCCACGAGAAGTCCTAGCTGAGGTCCCTCTAGACCAACCAGCCTCCAGCCAAAAGGGCAGCTGATCACAGGATCATGAGCTACATGAATGGTACTCATCTATATCAAAGCCACTGAATTTTAGAGATGTCTGTGACATAACAAAAGCTAACTGATGTAGACAGAGTCAATTTCTATGCAAACAGATCCCATTGAAAGGGCAACAGAACTGTCTTTCTGAAAATGGTTGGAGAAAAAATAATTTAGGGTGTGGTCCTTCTCTCAAGAGGAAACATCCAAGATAGAGAAAGCAGAGCAAACTATCTCCCCAGCCATTTATTTCAGGACAGACATCCCTAGACCTCTGAGAAAGAAGGACCCAGGTTTTGGAAACTCTTGCTACATCACCATATCCGAAACTTCTCTTTCAGCCTCCCAAATGGTCAGGGCAGAGCAAGACTTCCAGGCTGGCCCTGGAGAGAGAGGGGTCTTTACACCAGACGGGTTCAAATTCAGGACTCTGGCAGCCCAGTGTGCCCCTCCCCCATGTGGTCTCCTTGGAGGGACCCTGACAATTGTCCAGCACTTGGCTGCTGGGCCCCCCTCAGCATCTGCTGCCCTGTTCCTGGAGCAGTCAGGACTGCCCACTGCTGCCGGGGGCTCACCTTGGCCTTCCAGGGAAGGGCCAGGAGGTGCCCTTGGCTCTGCTCAGGTGGGATCTCCTACACTGGCCTCTTTTATTATGCAGCATGGAGACCGCTGTGTTCCAGGGGATGTGCAGGCTGCTGTGTCCTCTGGATGCTAACATCTCTTTATTTCCTCCTTTCCTGGGGAGTACTAGGAATAATGCTAGAACATGCAGAAGTTTATTTGTCATGATTAAACTGGAACATCAGGCTGCTTGAAGTGAGGGAAGCCTTCTGACAGAATAGTAGCTGATTTATTCTTCAAATTAAAGTATCACTGTTTTGCTAATCATTCTTAAAGAAATCAGAGCTGCTTTGGCTCTGTGGATATTACCATTTAGAGGGTGAGCAGGATATGACACATGCGGGAGCTGTTCAAGAACCTCCCAAGACAACGGTGGGCGTGGCCAGCCCCCAGGAGCAGAGCAAAGGCACCAGCCCAGACACCTTCTGATAGGGAACCCTGCTTTTCCATTTACCCAGCAATGGTGGAATTCCAAAGGCCCTGTCAGAAAATAACTTGGCACCCATGAGGCTGTTCACTGCCTTGTGATGGAAGTGAAAGAGGCGGCTTCGCGCGGGCCATCCTCTAGGACCATGGCTTTGCCCGCACTGTTGGAAGGCCAAGCTCGTGGGGCAGATCCTGGGGACGTGCGGAGGTGGTAGCCGGCCATTCCCACTCTGGCCTGGGCTCATGCAGGTAAGGGGGCCTGTAGGGACCACCCCCCTGGGTGGGTATCAGGATCATGGTGCACTGTACCCCAGCTGACCAAGGCAGCCACTGCCCTCCCCCGACTCACTCTGCCTGCCCTTCTAGGATCAGGGATGGTTCCCTTGGCCTCGGGGAAAGCCATCTGCCTCAGGTGTGCAGCACCTGACATGCCCTGCCCACCAGGGCCTACGGAGCCCCAGGCCCAGCCAGCCGCACTGCCTCTGCAGGCCTGCTGGTGGCCTGAGCGCTGCAGCGGGGGGCCTGCTTGGGTCAGGGCTTTGTAAAGTGTCCCTCAGAGTCTGGAGTTGCTCAGGTGCTGCTTTGTTTTTTTTCCTGTAGCTTCAAAAACTACAACTTGTTTCAGGTTTGCAAAGCAAACTGTAAAATTCAGATACATTTGAGGCCTGGCTCTCCCATGGAAATGGTAATGGGCTGGTTCTGGCTCTTAGCGCCTGGGCTAAGTTGGAGGTTCACTCTGTGGGTTGACACTAGTGCTGGCTTGACGCTGCCGCATTACTCTAGGATATGCCCACACTGAGTACAGGCAGAGAAGAAATAGTCCAGTCTCAGCAGACAAAGCCACTCCACCAGTAAGCGGGGATATCCTAACAAGAGAATTCTGATGGGGACAGGCCCCTGCTCCGGGTCAAGCAGAGCAAGGCCACTCACACCTGTTCTACATATTGCACTGTTATGATACATCTTTTGAATAAGGGCTAGAAAAGTTAGATAACCACACAAATGCCCTGGCTAAGGACCTCTCAGCACCTTTGCTCAGTTTTCTAGTCCTTTTCCTGTTTGCTCTTGTCTGAAAACGAGAGAGGAGGGCTGGCCCCCAAGTAGCATATCTGGGCATGGTTGGCCTTGACGGGCTGGTCTTGGACATCCCAGCTGTGGGGACAGCTGGGAACGAGCTGCTTTTACTCCCTTGCTCCTCTACCTTGCCCCAGCTCCGTCCTGGGCCCACAATGGATGGCTGAGCCACAGCTGAAGGAAAAGGCTCCCTCTTGGAGCTTCCTAGGGTCAGAGTGTAAGGAGTTTGTCTCTGGGTTTTTAGGGGCTTGTGGGTGAGCAGAGAGGGCACTTAGGATTCATCTTGGCAATGGCCAATCACCATGCCTTTATCTGCAGGGACACGCACAGGATCCAGAAGCACAAGGCCAGAGCCAAGGGCAGGGCTGGGAGCAGTCCTGGAGGCTGGCTCCTCACCAATTCTCCACTTTTTCCATTCTGACCTTACTGGTTACAAAACATCAGCTCCTACAGAGCTGGGGACAATGGAAAGGCATCAAGTGGCCACTTGAGAACTCAGTCTGGTCTGCAGAACAGTCTGGCTTGGTGCACACCAAGTTTTAAAGCTGGAAATGATAATCTAACGTGTAAAACTTGGAAGATTTTTGCGTAACAGCACAGATTTGGAAAGGTCCAAGACCCAGTAGCCCTGGGCCTATTTTCCCACACAGCTGCGTGCCCAGTAGCTGCCTGCTCTTCTCAGTGGGAATCCTGCTCACTGCTCCCTCCGGACCTGCACCTGAGCCCGGATGGCCACCAGCTACCTCCCAGCCCCTCTTGCCAATGGGCCTCCCTTTGCCAGCCCGTCTCACTCAACTCTGCCACCTGGCCTGGCTGGCTGGCCGAGTTTGTAGCCTCTGAGACAGCTCTCCTGTAGGATCTAGCAGGCCCTGCTCCCTGTGCCGCTGCACTGCAGTGGGTGGCTGGCCTTCCTTGTTCTGATGTTCTGGGCTTCCTGACGGCCACCTGTGCCCACCCCACCCCAGGTCTATGCCCTGCCCTGGATGCTATGCCTGGTGGGTCAGGCGGCCCAGCCACAGGTGAGTGTAAGGTACCTTGTGAGGAGGCTGCTTCCCTTGCTGATGTTTTAATTAAAGCCTCTTTGTGGATATTTATTCTAAGGGAGTCATCAAGAAATAATTGAACACTAACAGAATTCATTTCTGCCATAAAATTAATGTGTGCTGGTAACTAGGGCAAAAACTAGGAGCAGCCAATGCTCCTAGGAAAGGGTTTTAAAGGAAATATAGACATTTGAAAGAAAAGTTGAGTGTGAGATGTGGAATGTGGGTCTCTCAGTCCTGTGCTGACCCTGCCCTACTGGCCCAGCCCTGGACAGCTGGCTCCCGGGTTTGAGGACAGCTGTCCCCTTGGCAGGGCTTAGGGGTCATCTATCTGGTGTGCCTCCTGCACAGCAGCCTCAGTGTCCAGGCAGCAGGAGGAGCTTGAATGCTCCTGGACAGATGGGGCGGAGGTGGTATCCCGTGCCCAGGTGAGCCTTCCTAGCTGCCCTCTCTCCCCTGCCACTGCCTGAGCTCAGCAGTGATTACCTAAAGCATGTTCCTGTCTCCATTATCACCCTGTGCTCACCTCCCTCCTCCAGAATCACCTAGAGAGATTTCCCTAACGTATAAAACCTCTGATGGGGCCTCTCTGCCCACTGAAGAAAGATCCACCATCTTTCCCTGTAATCCTCCCTAACAACATCACCCTCAGTAGGCCCCTGCCAGCAGCCCAGGGTTCCAATGTGCTGTTCCCTGTGAGCACCTCAGGGGGAACCTGGGCTCATGCTGCAGAAGAATCTGCCCAGGTCTGACCTGTGCTCCAGCTTGGGCTTCCTTGCTGAGCACTCAGGCACAGAAGTCTTGGCACAAACATCTGTGCTGTCCATGTGGACCTTTGCTTCTGCCCCTTTGCCCTGCATTCCATAAGCGCCTTTCTCACAACGTGTCCTATGTCTCTGGCCACAGTGGAAGCTCACATGCAAGAGGGCTGGCCACAGGCCTGCTCCCAGTAAGTGACCCCTCTCACAGGTGGGAGTGGTGATCTGGTGTTGGGGTTGATGACTAACAGTGAGGAGTAGATGGCAGGGAGCAGACCCAGCTGGGCTCAAGCAGACAGCCAAACACCTTCAGGATAACAAGAGCAAAGCTGGCTGGCTCTTCCTAGGGCCTGGTACTGTTGCTACTTGTGTATGTTATGTTAAGTCCAATCCTTGTAACTGTAGGACTTACTATTTTATCCCTATTTTACAGATAGGTAAACTGAGATCCAGAGAGGTGAAGTGATTTCCCAAGGTCTAGGGCTTGCCAGTATAAAATACAGGACACCCAGTTAAATTTGAGTTTCAGATAAATAACAGCAAAGCTGGCTAGATCTTGCTAATAATTTTAAGTAATTATATATCCCAAATATATTGCATGGGTTCTACTTATACTGAGATGCTACTGGTTGCTTATCTGAAATTAAAATATAACCAGGTGTCTTACATTTTTATTTGCTCAATCTGGCAGCCCTACCAAGGCCACACTAAGATAAAAGGCAGATCTGGGACTTGAACCCAGACAACCTGGCTTCTGTTCACACACCCACCCACCATATGCACCACCTCTCAGGGCTGAAGAGCAGGAGCTCTCCTTCCCTGGAGCTTTCACTTGACCCCAGCCCCAGGCTGCTTCCAAGGGAGAGAGTGTGGGGATGAGAATTGTTTCCTGTGTTTCAACATTCATACTAGGTTTTTAATGTGGCCAACTTTGTTGCTAGCTCCATTCCAGCTTCCTATTTCTTTTGAAATGAGATCTTGCCCCAAGTGATTCTTTAATGGTGTTACTTAAGGAAAATGGTAAACAGGCCTTTCCATGTGGTCAGGCAGCTGGTGTTGGCAGGGCCAGGGGCAGCCCTGACCATGGTGAGCATCAGGGTACTCCCCAAGCAGGGCCGGTAGGGGCCTCCCTCAGTGCTGGGCCCTGTCCTCACAGGGGCATCCCCCATGGCTATCCAGATTCTCTAAGCTGTGAGGCTGTGGGCTGCTAATAGGCACACTGTTCTCTGTTTTCAGAGTCAAGAGAATACTCATTTTTAACCCTTTCAGAAGCCATAGGAGTTAGAAGCCACTTCCCTCTGTCACAGGGGAGGCCCAGAGAGGTTAAGTGACATGCCTAAGATTGCACATCTGGTAAGTAGAAGAGGAGTTATCTCCAGTGACTTCCTGGTTCCTGTAAATCCAGTCCAGGTGACCTTACTGGAAGCTCTTCCTGACCTCACCCCAGGACAGGTTTGCCTTACCTGCCTTCACACTACTACAGGTGCCCCTGGCTCTAGGCAGACTATGCTTATGCTTTCCTGCCCCCAGGCCTTCACGCATGCTGTCCCTTTTACTAGACCGCCCTTCCCTGTCTGCTCTGTCTGCTCACAGCCCATTACCGGCCCAGCCCAGAGGCCCCCACTGGGTAACCTCTAAGGTAGTTCTTAATCTGTCTGCCCCAGGCCCACTCCTACCTGGTCCTCCAACCCTCCCTCTTATCACAGGCTCTTACCTGGGTCAGTGTTCCCCACTGGCCTCCCCATATCCATTGACTCCAGCCAGCCAGGCACCTGCCCAGCCAGGCACCAGAGTGCCCTCTTCAAATGCAAAGTCCACACCTCTCCCCCAGTCCCCAGTGGCTTCACTGTATGACCTCATCTCAGGTTAAAGACTTAACTCCTTACCTGGGCTCCACCACAGCCCACCTTGAACCTCAGCCCTGTCATCCATCCACACTGCTTACTTGTGCCCTCCCATTTACCCATCTGCCTCCTCCCCTCTCATGGGTGTCCCTCAGACACTGCCTCCTCCCTGACCTGATCCAGAGGTTCCCTCTGTCCTTCAGGCTCCAGCGTGAGCTCTATTTCCTCTGAGCTGAGTTTGGGGCCATGAGTCATTGACCTTTTGACCCAGTGTCCTCTGCTAAAGGGTGAGTCCTGTCACCCAGACCCCTGTCCACACCCTGAAATACTCATAAAATATTTGTTGGATGAATGAACGGAAGTCTTTCTTAGGCGTCCCGAGCTGGTCCGAGCGGCATGATGCACTAGACACTGGCCAGGCACTTCACATTTGACATCTCAATTTTAATCTTCAAATATAAGCTGGGTTGGAGGCCTGTCACTGTCACGGTGATCTGCCCTTTCAACTGCCCAAGACTGCGTGCACACATCCCTGTCGAACTTTTTCTCAAACTAATCTACCATTTTACCTTCATGTATCTTTATTCTAATTTCTTCATTAAAAACTGTTTGTTCTGTCACCTGCAGCTTTCTAAGCTACTTCAAATTCTTCCCTTAAAAGGTGACATATACATACAGGCATATATATATACATATACATGCTTATATATATATGTGTATATATGTGTATATATATATATTACATAAAGTATACTATATATAAAGTATACAAATATATTTATAAACTTTATATAATTTGCATATTTATATATTTTTGTGTGTATGTATATATATATATATGTACACATAAATATTAGGACTATATCAGTTGCTTCTAATCTTTTAAAGCAGTAGAACCCCCTTTTCAAGTTAATTGCTACATGAAACCCCAATATTTCACATCCTTAGAAACAGAACTACTCTGTTTAAAGCTGGGGGCCCAGGGTTCTAAGCAACCCAGTTTGGGAATCACTCGTTGGAGGCTCTCTAGGCCCCTTTCTAGATCTGAAGCTCATGGACTTGTGGATGCTGGAGTACTGGTGTGCCCTTTACACAGATGGGAAATAGGGGACCTGTTAGGGCTTCAAATGAGTAGGTCCTCCCCTCTTTGGGGCACCCTAGCCCCAATTAAATCCCACTTGTCTCCTCCATAGCCTTCGTGCCCTTTAATGCGGAGTGTGTCCCAAGTCCCCTGGGTCAGGCCAACAGTGGCACTCAATTAACTCCCACTTCAATGAGGGCTGCTCAGTGGACGGGTCTAGATCTCAGCCTCCTTGTCCTTTCTGCGGAGCTGTGCCTGGCCACACAAAGGCAGAAGTGACAGACAGGAGGCCCAGGGCTGGAAAGAAGGGGTGCAGGTCCCTGAGGCCAGCACAACCAGGGCACAACAGCAGCTCTTTCCTCCAGATTACAGCTCAGTGATGCCTGGATATTTCTTTCTGTTTCACACTTGGGACTTTTCTTTAGAAACACAACTTAACAGGAAAGGTTAACACACTTTATTTGCCCAGGGATAGTGCTCTGAAAATTCTATAACATGTGCTCATTAAATAAATTTAGCACAGACGAGCTGCCCAGGATATGTCACACATTAAAATACAACTCTGTAGACTAGAATGCATTATGAATTATTGCCTTGTGTATTTTTTGTTACATTAGTCTTCAATGCAGCTACAGTTATTCATCTGCCCACCTGAAGATCTGATTTTTTAAGTGCTTGAAAATCATATCTGCTTTAACTTTTACATGGACACTAATAATCAAATCCTGGCCAGGCTGTACCCAGCAGAGTGCCTGGTGGTGTCAACTAAAGGTTGAGGGGCTAGGGAGCTGGAGCAGGCTGGAGACTGGCTGTGTCCACTCACTTGGCCTATTTCTCCCGTGGCCCAGGGACTGCAGACAGAAGCATGGGCTGGTACGGAGTTCTGAGCCTAGGCAGTCTGTGCTGTGCCACCTCCAGGACCTTTCTCCCCGTGGTTCTTTCCTGGAGGGTACGGACTGAGTGCTCAGGGTTCAGGTGTGAAGAACGACAACCCTGGCCTGCCTGCAGGTCCAACCCCACTGGTCCTGTAAGGCCCAACTGGCATCCCACATGCACCCATCTTCCCTTTCATTTTTCCTCCATGTACCCATTCGCTCTTCCTTCTATCCTCCATCCACCCAGCTGCCCATCCATTCACACCCTTCCTTACGTCCACCCATACACGAGCTACTTGTTTTCCACACATTCCTAAACCACTCGTCCTCCCATCCATCCCCCATCCACATGTCCACTCATCCTCCCTCCCACCCTCCCCCCATCCTCTCAGTCATCCAATCACACATTCTTCTCTCCCCTCACCCACCAGCTACTTGTTTTTCTATCTATGCCTCCAAACAGTCCAAGTTGCTCATCACTTGGCTGGATCACTGCCTCTAAAGTGGTTTCTCCACAACCACTCTGCCCCCTCCCACACTGGGGATGTCATTTCCCAAAGCATTATGCCCACCATGGGTTTGCTCCCCATCCCACTGTCCTTAGGACAGAGGCAAAGCTCCCTTCCCACTACTCTTGACTGAGTTTCCCTTGCTCCCCTTCTTGCTTTCTCTGCTTCAGTCCTAGTAACTTTCTGTCAGACTGTACTCCCTTGCTTCCTCCTGCCACAGGATCTTTGCACTCACTGTCCCCCCTCTTCCTGGAAGTCCCTACCTTCTCTCTAAGCCAACTTAAAACATCTTTCAGATTACTGTGTCACTCCCTCAGAGACCTTTTCCTGACTGGGTCACATCTTGCTATTCTTAGCTTCCATAGCCCATGGGTCTCTTCTTTAGAGTATCAGCCATGGCTGCAAATTTCCACTTGCTATGTGACCATTTGACCAATGTCTGTCTTTCCCCTGGTAGGTCTCATGCACATTATGTCCTCAGCACCTAGCATAGTTTTTGTATACCAAAGATGTCAATGGACATTTTTTGAGAACGAGTGAATGAATGAATAAAGTAGGGCCAGGTCCAGTGAAATGGGGTAGTGGGGATACAGACATGAGAAAGAATTGGGCCTGCCTTCCCAGTGCATCCTCTGGATGGGGTTACTCAGGCAGGCACTGACTTCAGGACAGAGAAGGAAAGTTGGGGCTGTAAGATAACAGTGGGGCCCTTGGGTACTCAGGACAGATGAGACCCCTCTGCCTTAGGGTCAATGAAACCTTCCTCCCTTCTGTGAAGTGATCATCAACCAGCAGCCCAGGCTTTTCTGGGACCTTATTGTGCCCCAGCTGAGCCGTCATTTCATTCTCAGAGCACCTCCTGCTTATTCTGGCTAGACTGCAACCTCCTCCCTGAGGCTTGGGCTGGGTCCACCTGATGTTCTGGGCAGCCTCTTGTCCTTTGGCCCCAACCAGACAAGCTATAATTGGCCAGGAACCCCCTCTCCAGCTCAGAATGGGCCATGCCATGATGTCAGCTCTCCCTCCCTGGGTTTATTAAAGATCCTTCTTCTGGGCCAAGCAGCATTTGTGTAAGAATCAATTGTCATGAAAGTCACTGTAAGGGGACTGACTGACATTGCTGCTGGGCTTTCCCAACTTTAAGAAAAGCATGACTTCCTTCTGACGAGAGCTGATGGGCAGGGGGCCAGGGTTAAGCTGGGGAGGAGCTCTCTGTCTTTGGCAATTGGCTCCCTGAGAAGGATTACAGGTGGGTGGACCTCCTTCTCGGGAAGCCTGTAGACGGTTCTCGGTGCTGGGTGGGAGGCAAGCTCATGTGGGGCATGAGGAGTGTGGCTTGGCAGAAGGGGTCCCCCTTATACTCCTAGCACCTCCCTGTGGTGGTCTTCATCCTGCCTTCTCCTCTCTGGTCCCTGGGTGCCAGCAGCACCTTCATTGGCAGTCATCAGGCACAGCAAGCCATGGGCACACATCAGGGCATCTGGGCAGGGTGTGAACACAAAAAGCAAAATGCAGGAGCATGGGTGCAAGAGCCAGGGCACACCTGAGCCTGTCACAGTGGCCCCAAGCCCCACCACTGCCCACATTCTTCCCTGTGGGACCCGTCTTTCCCACACAAGCAGCTCCATCTCGCCTGGTTCCATGAGTCTCATGAGGAGGACACCAGGCTCCTCCTCTTGAGTCCAGGCCTGCCTGGGAGGCCTCTGGCTCCTTGCCTGTCACTGAGAGAGGGCTTTGTACCTCCGCTCCTTTCTCATGTGGAGATTCCCTTGTCTAGTGCTGCAAACACTAGCCTGTCCTCAGAACTTGGCTTCCTTGCTGGCCAAAGGGCCATCTCCTCCTGTCACAATAGCCTCCCTGCTGAGAGTAGCCTGTACAACAGCAAAGTGAGGCCAGGAACAATACAGGTGCCCAGCCAGGCCCTGGGCAGGTGCGCAAAGGTGGCGGTTTGATTTTGGGGTGGAACATGAGAAACCATAATGAACTTGTCCTTGCTCACCAAGGAGCACCTGACTTTTGGAAAATAGCCACAAGCAGATGAGGATGAGGATGTGGCATCATCCTCATTTCCAACGTTCCCTGCTCAAAATTGTATGGAGGGAGAAAGGAAAAAATAGCAACTTGCTGAGCCATTTGCAATCTGATGGCACTTTCTGTTCTTAAGCCCCATCAGCTCCCTTCCATCACCTTTAGCCCCATGATGCTCACAGCATATGCAGAGGGAGAAACACCTCAGAGTGAAGGCTCAGATCCGAGCACCTTGTTCAGCCATGAAATGATCCTGGACAGTCAATCCCATTCCCATGAACAGCACTGATAATGAGAGACAACATCTATTGAGCATTTTCTAGGTGCCAGGACCTGTGTTCTACTCAACTTTTACTGGGGATTATCTCCTCTGACCCTGTCATTCACCCTCTGGCATGATTACTGGTGCCATCCAGGTGAGAAGAGACATAGGAACTCACACACGGGGAGCAGGAAGTGATGGATCAGGATTTACATCCAAGCAGTTGGACTTACGTGGAGAATAAGAAGCACAGTATTTATGAAGGGCGAGAAGGACAAGGCACATGCTGAGATTTCTTGGTAGCTGGAGCCCTGTGAAGCCCAGAAATAGAGAGAATTTGGTGGCATACACCCTGGCTTGCCTATGAGCTGAACAGTAAGGAATACTTGAAATGTCAGGAGGAAGAATGAAGTGGTTGGAGAAGGGTGGTAACAGAACTTCTCCTGAACTGTTCTCAGTCCCCCTCGGGTTTATGCTTTGTCTCTTCCACCATTATGGGCATTTCCAGAGATGACAGATCTTGCCCAGCCTCACCTTGTAACAGGCACCAGGCATCTAGCCGGGTGCACTCAGGACATGCCCTGTTCACGGGCATGAGTGTCTGCCCTCCTGGCAGCTCTTCTGAGCTAGAAGGGTCAGAATGCACAGGCATGGCTGAGGGGAGCGATGTGGTTGGGGAAAAGGCTTTTGAAATATCCATTCTGACTATTTTGTATAGACACCAGCTCCCCAAAACACTCCCCATGAACCGTAAAAACCAGAAGCCAGTCCAAAGTAGCTTTGATATTTCAGCCTGGAGAACAGTAATGATGGGGTGAATAACCAATATTTCCCAGAAACAGCCTCAGCCAGGACTGCCAACTTAGGGACAAAGCTTCACAAGGCCTGCCTCTCCAGGGCCATCTTAGGGAGAGCATGGGGTGGGGCGGAGGCCTGAGTGTGGTGCAGGCCTCACGCTCTTGCTGGCTGCCGAGGGGCCTCTGCTGCTGAGCACCTCCTGTAGCCACTTCCATGGTTTGCTGCTCAGCTAAACCCTAACTCAGAGGAGGCCAAATTGGGTAATCCATCCTGGTATTTAGTGCACAACTTCCCGGGCCACCGACAAGTAGACTAATTTCCCCTGAAGCCCCACCCCAGGCAAGGAGGCTCATCACCCTCCATGAAGAACAGGAAGCAACCGGCAGTTACAGGGGCTGGGCCTGTTTGCTTGTAATCTTAAACTTTTCTGAAGCTCTTACAGGAGCCAAAGTGTAGCTTCTTACTGCTGTGGATACGAGTTTCCAAGAGATGCCAGGTAACTGTCAGCAAAGCATGGGGGAATAGAAAAGATACTACTTTTCTTACCCCCAGTGCTGTAGAGGTATCTTAAAACCAAGCTGGCATCTCCCATTAAGCTCAGGGGTTTAGACCACCAAGCCCTTGCCTCTGTCCACATGGGGCAGAGCTAATCAATATTGTATTACAAAAGCACTTGACCTCATTTATCCCCATGGATGCTTGGGGAATCCTTAATATTCAGAGCTTTAAAAATGTGCTCCTGGCATATTTAATGAGAAGTTCCTTGGTGGGTTTGGCTCTTGGTGACATTTAGAAAGCTGGCCCACTTTTCTCACAGGGGCTGCCACCCTAGCTGGGGAAAGGGTCTGGGCTCCAGGGAGGGGACTCTTTGATGAAGTGAGACAGGAGGAGTTATGGAGAACTGCAGAAAGAGGGAACCCTGTGAGATGCATACATGACACATATATTAATTGCTTAGTAAAAGGCAGGTATGATTATTTATCATAATTACAATGCATAGTGCAGCTATTTTAGCCTTAATTTGGGGTCTCCCTGATGCTGAGAGAGTGGCTATATACTGAGCTGCCTGATCACTTACTGATGGACAAAGGCCATTCCATTTGGTGTGACTTTCTCAGTCCATGGGCCACTGGTGGGAAGGGAAGGCAAGATCTCCAGACGCTTTTCCAGGACTGGGCTAAGCAGGAGGATAAAGCCTGAGGTGCCTCTTTGAAGACTGAAATCACACACTGCCCATGGCAAGCCTCCTCTGACTGCCTTGCTGGATTAGGGCTGTTCCTCCTTGGGATCCCACTGACACAGACAGTTGTGTCCTGGAATTACATGGGCACCCTTGATGGCCCCAACCTGGGTCTGTGGCTGCCATGGCTGGTCACCACTCATGAAAAGCATGTGACTGGCTGACGAGGGAGAAGGACACTGCATAGCTGATAACCACACAAATTATCTCTGTCAGGGATGATGCAGGCATCTCTTGCCAGCTGTGAGGCTCAGCCATTTTACATGAAATCCTTTAATTTTCTCTCTCAGGATGCTCAGACAGCCTTGCCATCTCTTCTCTGGGACAACTTTTGCCAGATTTATTTTCTCTTTCATTATGATCCCTGTGTCAAAGCAGAGCTCAAACGAATAGTGAATTGTTTAGTTAAGGCAATGGCTTTCAGGTCCTTGTAGGTCCAGAGAGATGGGAAGGCCTGGTGGCTGCTGCCTGGCCCTGTCAGCCTCACTGGAGACTCTTCCTGAAGCATGGAGATTCTCCTGGGTCATGCTGGCACCATTTCCTCCATCTTTGTCACACTCAGGGTACAGGTCAAAAGTGATGCTTTCACCATGTCCACAGCTCACTTGGAGCATGGCCTACAGTTGCCATGGGGACATCCAAGGATGCTCCCCTTGATGGCTCTCAGCAGTAACAGCCTCTCTAAAGCTGTCACACCCATGGCCTTGGCTGTCTTTCTCTCATGGTTAATTGAAATATTGAGAGCCAGTTCTCTGTGTGGGTATCAGGCAGCAGTTTGCCACATCTAGCTGGATCTTTGCAGGGTCCAGGGCACCTCTCCTTGGAGCAGGAGCTCCAAGGCTAATTAAAGGTTCACAAGCAATATATCTGATCCCCAGGTCCCTGCAGAGGGGAACCTCTTGCCAACAAACAAGCCATTCAGTTGCAAACTGCATTCTTTTGAGGCCTCAGTGGGCTTCACCACAGCACTTTTCCCTTTAGAAGGGTTTGCCAGGAAGATATTCTGTTTTTTTTTTTTTTCTAGAAATGGCAACCAGCAACAAAGTGTTCATGAAAAATAGGTCAGCGTTCAGATTAATTAGGAGCCAGATTTATGAATGTGGCTAAGAAGGGGTCCAGTCTCCTGTGCCGGCTCTGCTGTGCTAATCCAGCCCATGCTATTTTTAAGCACACATATCAAAATGTCTCTTGACAAATGAGACGTGAAATGAATGAGTTTTTGCACATAAACTTTTAGTGCAAATATGCATTTGGCTGCGTTGGGCACATACTGGGCAAAGGAAGGGTTTTGGCTCTGTGGTAGCTAAGGGATGGAGACTTGAATAAGTACTTCCCCCTCTTTTCCTGGCATTACCAAAGCATGTCACTTAAAAAACAGAACAATGTAGCATTGTCTGGGACTTTTTCTGACTTTCTTCAAGGAGCAACCACTTCATGGGTGATTGTTAGGGGCGGTGGGCTGGGACCATTTCTTAAGTTGCCAACTGAAATGGCTGGAGAGTGCACGCAACCCTCCTTCTGGGAGGACCTCTTTAATTAGAAACTCAGCTGGGTTTATCCTGGAGTTGGGGTGGAGTGGAATCCATCATCCTCCCCTTGAGAGCTGGGCTATTCCCTTTGTCCCCCCAAGATCTACCATCCACCTTCTCCACTCTGCTCTGAGTCCCCGGAGACTGGCTTCTACAGGCCACAGCAGCTGGGTGCTTTTGCCTTCAGCTCCCAGCAGGGTCTGGCTAATGGGAGGCCTTGGCAGGAGACTGGAGGGCAGGAGGAGCATGAAGTCATGGACTTCTATGGATTGGCTGCATCCCTCTACCAAGGCCACAGTTCCTGTCAGGGAGACTTCCCAGTCCTCTCTGGGTTCTGCTAATTGTTTTCCCTTTGCTCCTTCAGGTGGGGGTGCTAATGGCTCCTGCTGTGGCTAGCCCTGGGGTCAGCACTCATTCTTCATTGGCTGCCCCACCCTTGTCCACACCTTTAACAACTACTCTCATCACCTCTTCTGCGTAACCCTGTTTAAATGTGCCATCTACTTTGCCAGCACCCTGACCTCGGCAAACACTCTTGCTGTTAACCACATGGCAAAAGTCCTTCCTGGTCCCCTCCCCTCTAAGCTGCTGAGAACCATGAGCTGGAGGGGCCAAGCCTGAGATTGCTGCCTTGAGCTCCCTGTTGGCTCATGCTGCTGGTGCCTCTGAGCAATCAGTTGGCCTGCTGCATCCCTGGGAGGCTCAGCAGGACCCTGGGCTGCTTAATGACACAGCCCTACAGAAAGGTTAATGCCTGCCACACAAAACATGGTCTGCATGCTTCGCCCCATTGACAGCCCACAGCCTGGGCGGTGGGGTGAGATGGGACACATAAGGCAGCATTGTACCTCCTTGGGATCAAGACAATTTGGGTATGTCTGTGGATTAGAAGTCATTTAACCCATTTCCACATGCCCAGAAAGGACACTCAGGTGCCCATTGCACATGACTCTTCCAAGGGCTTAACCTGAGGAGCAGAGGACACTGGTTTTCTGATCTTCCAGCTGAAAGCCCACCTTGCTGGTCTTCTGAAAGGGAGCTGGAGAGAAACTTGGGGTTCTTTCTGAGAAGTGTCTGCATGGTTCCTGGCCTGTTCAGGGGCTGGCAAGGGTTTTGGGTGACAGAGACTTTAGGGGTTACCATACCTCTTCTCCTAGTGGCACTGCCCTGTCAGTACTGCTGGGAGCCCAGTTGGCTGTGCTTCTGGAGGTAAATGAACCCTACCTCCCACTCCAGGGAGGGCAGAGGAGCCCCTGGCCTGGGCTGTTGCTCTGATGTATGTGGGTATTAATGTGCTTCCCTGTGGTTGGTGGGAGTCCAAGGTCCCACCTGCTTGAAGGCTCTTGGCACTGTGTCATCAGAACCGAGCTGCCCTGAGGACCCCCAGACTTTCTAGGAAGAAGAGCACCCTCTAGTGCCACCTTCCACGGCTGGGTCCCCTGCTGTGGGGATGAGTTGCCCTGTGGCCAATCCTGAGATTGGAGGAGATCTGACCAGCCCTGCCGTGCACAGTTAGATCAGCCTTGATTGGGCTCAGGGTGTCAGGCTCTGGCCAGGAGAAGAGGGAGATTCAAGCAGGAATAAGCTTGTGACCTTTGCCTCACTGACATTTTTGTGTTTATTCTCAAAGATTTCTTTTGCATGGCACTTCCTTGACCTTGGCCTTTAATGGTCCCAGTTGGCTCCACTTGGCATTCAAGGTTCTCCACAGCTTGGCCTCCAACTACCAACCACTCAGCTTTATGTCCTTCATCTCTCCTCTTCTGTCAGAGCATGTAATGGCTGTGATGATAATTATGAACATTTATGCAGCAGTTCCCACACTCAACTCTGTCTATTTTACAGATGAAGAAATATGTTCAGAGATGTGAAGCCACTTGCTTAAAGTAACACAGCCAAGAATGGACTAACAGGTACCAAAGGGAAAGGGACTGGGGAGGATGGGTGGGTAGGGAGGGATAAGGGGGGGAGAAGTAGGGGGGTATTAAGATTAACATGCATGGGGGGGTAGGAGAAAAGGGAGGGCTGTACAACACAGAGAAGGCAAGTAGTGATTCTACAACATTTTGCTATGCTGATGGACAGTGACTGTAAAGGGGTTTATAGGGGAGACCTGGTATAGGGGAGAGCCTAGTAAACATAATATTCGTCATGTAAGTGTAGATTAGTGATACCAAAAACAAAACAAAACAAAACAAAAAAGGGCAGTTCCTGTGTGGTAACCTCCAATGATTTCTACACAAGGGTATAAAGGGCATATAAAAATGTAGGCAAAGGGTCTGTTTGTATTTATACAGAGGATCAAAGCCTAATTGGGCTACCCTGAAAATGAACTAAGATACGATATGAAAGAGAACTTCCAACATCAGCACTCTCTGGAAGACTCATGCCAGAAGATGATCAGCAAAAAACCCCAACAAAGATCCACGCACTGCTACAGCTGTAGATGCACTCATCCCACCAGCTCCTGGACTTGCCGTGGGAATGAAGGAGATATCTAAGCTGGCCTGTGCATACAGTAAAACAACAAATTTGACTGGATCTATACTGTTGGAAATCAACCAAGAATTAGGAGAAGTGCAAATTGTAGCCCTCCAAAATCTTACAACTACAGACTATTTACTGTTAAAAGAACATAAGGGATGTGAACATTCCCCAGGAATGGGTTGTTTTAATTTGTCTGATTTCTCTCAGACTGTTCAAGTTCAGTTGGACAATATCCACCATATCATAGATAAGTTTTCACAAATGCCTAAGGTGCCTAACTGGTTTTCTTGGTTTCACTGGAGATGGCTGGTAATTACAGATATGCTTTGGTTATGTAACTATACTCCTATTATGTTAATGTGTGTGCGCAATTTAAGTAGTAGCTTAAAACCTATACATGCTGAAGTTACTCTACAAGAAGATATGTCAAAGAAATAATCAATCTTCCCATGTTTTCTTCCGCCTGCTACTTCTATAGCTTTTCTTCTTCCTTCCTAATTACAACCCTTAAATAGAATTCGTGCCTCATATCAAATTTACCGAGTATCATAATTCTTCCAAGTGGTAAAGCTACCTTAAGACAAATGCTGGGCATAGAAGCCACAGGGCATAAATATGCAAAGAAATAAAAGCTAACCATTTCAAACAATAAGGCTTCTCTCTCACTTACCAACTTTACATTTCCCTGTATGGCCCCGGAAGATGACTGGTTAGCCAGAGATGGGTAAGATTCCTCAAGGGAGGAACAACCTAAGACAGGCACAGTTGCAGGGGGGTCATCAGGTGAGAAATTGGGGATCAACAGAGGTGAGGCTTAGAACCTCACACCCCCGTTCTGAGAGAAATCTTCTGCATACGTGGATGTTTTATTGCCCTTGTCTAGCTTGGATTAACACATAGTCTATAGGCACACACCTGATCATCTACATTTGCTCTCTTACAACACTAAACTATATTTTCTACCTTTATCTTGTATCTACCTAACACTCCAGCATTTTATTAAAAATAATAATAATAAAGAGAGAAATGCGGTATCCACATATAAATCAAGTTTAAAAACCAAATGAGTATTCATATTTGAACTGACTGTTTAGAGTTCATAATGCATGAGCAAAACCGAAAGTTTCTGTGATGACTGCCCTTGTACTGTTCACTATGTAACTTATTCATTATGTAAGAATTTGTTCTCCATGTAAGAACTTGTTCGTTATGCTTCAGAAGATTGGAGACTGACGAAAATTAGGCTTGGGGTGGATTAATGATTGTGCATTGAGCATTGACTCCCCTATACAGAATTTTATTGTCGTTAACAACCATTTGATCAATAAATATGAGAGATGCCCTCACAAAAAAAAAAAAAAAAAAGGACAGACTTCCAATGGTAAAATAAATAAGTAACCGGGATGTAATGTATAGCATAAGGAATATAGTCAAGATATTGTAACAGCTCGGTAGGGTGATAGCTGGAACCTAGAATTATGTATATAAATGTTTTATCACTGTGTTGTACACTTGAAACTAATGTAATGTAATACTGTGCGTCAACTACCCTTCAATAAAAAATAATTGTCTAAAAAAAAAAAAAAAAAAAAGTAAGACAGCCAACAAGTGGCAGAGGCACAACTCACATTTAGGCTTCTGCCTTCCAAATCCTCTGCTTTGCTGCTCTACTCATGGTCTATGGAATATCAGAGGAATGCTCCAGTTTGAGACACACACTTATTTGCTGAGGCCCAGGAGAACAGGACAGAAAGGCCTTTTATCACCAACCAGTATCAACTAAGCCAATCACTCTACAAATCAGTAAGTACTTTTTCATTGAATCTGTTGTGTGCTAGATAGAGATGGCTAACACTCTCTTTCTGTTGTGGAGGGATGAAGCTCGAAAACAGCTGACAATCCAAGGACTAACTTTTCCAGCTTGCTTTGCATCTATGCTGGATCATGTGATTGAGTTCTGGCCAGTGGATGAGGGTGGAAGTAATATTTACCACTTGTATGTAGGCTGGGCTCTTAAAAACTTCCCTTGCCATTCTCTACACTAGCTTTTCTCTGAGAGAATTAAGCCCTACCAAAATTATGTGAGTGGCTATTTTCTCAGTCTTTTAAGAATGATATATACATTCTAAATGCATAAGAAAGCAGCCAATTCATTAAACACAGTGTATGCCTTATTGTATGGAGCATTAGGGTTGGTCCTCTCACAGTACTGTGCTGAGAAGGGCTGCTTCCATTCTCTCTTCTCTTGTCTACTGACCATATTTCGATGCCCAGAGTGACCTTGGAAGCTACTCGTGGAAGATGGTAGAGTCTCAGTCAGTGTAGGTCCCTGGATGGAACAGAGCTACCACACCCGCAACTCCAGAGCAGCACTTGATATGAACCAGAAATAATACATTTGAATTGTGTTAAGCCACTGGCATTTGGGGGTTTCTTGTCACAGCAGCAAGTATTACCTTAAACTAGTAAGGGGGATAGAAAGTTCCAAGTCAGGTAGGGGAGCTTGGGGCTGTCTGGGGAAAGGCTCTTCACAGGTCCCCGCTGACCCACCTCATCCCATAGCCTGTTGCTACGTGGAGCCTAATAGGAATGAGGACTCCAGATCCAGCCAGCAGTCTCCACAGGGGATGTAACTGAGTAAGAAATAACTGAACTGATGTGGAAGACAGACTGGCAGGGTCTCAACTGAAGGCTTAAGAATTAGCCAGACAGGTAGGCTAGGATACCTGTCACTTTGGATTAATCAGAAAACCCAGGAGCCTATGTTCTTAACAATCTCTGATGAGGGTAACAAGTGGTCTGCACATTGAGAACCTTGAGAGTAGGGTATGACAGTGTACTCCTCCCCAGTGGGAAGGTTTATATGTCACTGTCCCAGAACTCAGACTCCCAGTGCTGCTAGGCCAGTAGAGATGCTCTCTGAGGGACAACACATCAAACAAGACTGAGAACTGAGGTTCAGAGAGGCAGTGACTTGCCTAAAATCAGATGGGGAGTGAACACTGGATCTGAGCCCATCTCTGAAACCCATTTTTGAGCAGGTGGAAGGAGTGGGGAATGCTTTGGGAGGAAAGACACCCTGGGCAGTAGGCTCCTACATCCTCCATAAATCTTCACCCTATTACTGCCAAGTAGCCCCTCCTGCCCCAAGGCTGCCTGTCCTATCAGTCAGTCCGTTTTCCTGTGCTGCTCTCTAACTGCCCTCTCATTTCTCTCCCCACCAACCCTCCCAGCTCCCTAGGAAAGCAGGCCTTAACCTCTGGGTGCCCTCCTAACAATGGTAAGGCTCCATCCTCCCTCCACAACCCCTCCAGGAGGGCTCAAAGGGAACTGGAGTGGCTATTGGTAGCAGAGTCTGTGTCTAGGACCATCCTCCTGAACTTAACCAAAGAAAGCAGAGGCTATACAGCCAGGCCCACCCACCCCGCCTTAGACAAGGTCCATCTGTTCCACAGAGTCAAGCAGCGTCCAGACTTACAAGGCCTGAATTCCCTCTCCACGGCAAGCTAGTATCCCACCCTCTGCCCTTAAGGGCTCCAGGAAAGAAGAAGTCCTGGTGTGCCGGCACAGCCCTCGGGGTCCAGTTCTCTAAACTCAAGAGAGGGGTCCCCAAGCCTCAGCCTCGCGTGTACCCAGAGGTCAGTGGCTGGACAGCCTCCACAGTCATAAGTACCTGTGGTGAATGCTTCCAGCAGCCAACAATAAAGACAAGAAAGCAACAAAAAGAGGGCCTAAGTGCGGGTGTGGAAAACGCGCCCTGAGGGCACCCAAGTGAACAATGAAGCACTAAGCATACGCAAATGACCCGAGTGGGGCTGCCCGACTGGGAGAGCCAGCTAGGGACGCCAACCCGCAGCCCCCGCGTGAGCGCGCCCCAACTCTGCACCCACCCTTACCCGAGCCGTGCTTCTGGCGCAGAAGGACCGCCTGGTAGGGTGGGGGTGACGCTGACGAAGCAGCGGCCGCGGCCGCGACGGTGGTGGTGGCTGCGTGGGCCGAGGACGCCGCGGGGGCCTCAGGGACTCGCGGACCAGGGATGGCGGAAGGACTTCCGGGAGGCGGGCTTTTGTCGCCGCGGTCGGGCTCGGAAGTGGCGCGGCCCGCGGAGACCGCATTATTGGCGTTGGCGAGGCCGTGGCGACGGGGACCGCTGCTCTGAATGTGGGACACGGCCTCGGCGGCCTGCATGTTGGGCGGCGCGAACCGCGAGAGCACGCGCAGGAGCGCCTGGGCCTTGTGCTCCTGCGTGTCGTCGTCGCTGTAGTCCGACACGCGGCACTCGTACACGCCTTCGTCCTGCCGCCGCACGGCTGACAGCCGCAGTCGGTGCGAAATGTCATTGCCCTGGACCCGCACCGTCTGCAAGAGAGCGGGGTCTCGGGTCAGAGGTTGGGATGGGCAGGCCCACAACTTGCTGTCCCGGACCAGTGCGGTACAGCCACACCCACTCCTGCCATTGCTCCCCCATGCCACAGCACCCCAGCACTTCTCAGACCTATCATCCAGTTTGCTTGTCATTCCGTGTCTCCGCAGGGGCCGGGGGCTCCCAACTCTGATTGGACCCTGGGTGGCACCCTGCCCATTGCACCGTGTCCCCAGTTTTCTATCACCTTAGCCGAACGCCTCATGTTGCATCCCCCTGCCCACATAAATGAAAGGTTCACGTCTTCCCAGAGCTTTCACTTCAAAGCGCAGAACCCACCCTCCTTCCTCCCTCCTGCACCTTGGAGAAACCTCAGATTAGGCTCCTATCGCCAATCATCCCACGTCTTTCCGGTGTGGCCTCATTTCTGGCCCTCCATATCTACTCTCACTAACATTCCTTTATTCTAGAATCCGGAGGGCCTGAGCGGTGTCTGAAGGAAAGCCGCCTGTTCTCAAAATACGCGTATATACCTGCTCCCTAACCTTCCGCCCTTCCAAGGAGGCAGGAGACGCTGAGACTGCGGCCGCACCCCCTGGTCCCCTGCTAGTTATGAATCTGTTTTTTTTGCGCAGCAGCCTGAGGTTCCCGACGAAGCGCTTCTCCCCGCGGTTCTCTGGAGACGAGGGAAAGCAACCGCTCTGTAGCCCTCACCAAGCACCCAGCAAACCCTCACCTTGAAATGGGCGCATGAGGAGGGCCTGGGCATCTCCAGGCCCTGATACTTCCACGCACCAGTTGGGAAAGCTCGGGTGCCTCTCCTACCTGAGTTACGAACACCATGACCCTGGCCCCGCGCAGCCGGGCAAGACTTCCGGCTCCTCCTCCCCAGAGAGCCCAGGGCACCCGGCACCTAGACTCGCAACCCATTTGGAACAGAGAGGGCTGCAGCAGAGGGCGCCGGGCGTGCGTGGGGGTGGGGCGCACAACCCAGAGCGCGGGTGGCAGCCAGGCGAGGAGCAGCGCGCTTCAGTTGCTGGGAGCAGTGCCCGCAGAGGAGAGGCAGGCAGACGCGCAGGGGCCTGACAGCCCTGTCCCGACACAGGACGGTTTTACACAGGAGCATGGAGCGGAGGAAGGGGTTCCGGGCCTGGGCGCCCTGATTTACACAAAAGGGAACCCGATCCCACTAACGGCGACAGATGGCGCCGCGACACGCCGAGCTCCAGACAATACAGAGCTGCGAGCAGGGCTCTACAACGCACAGTCGCGGAGCCTTTCTAAAAGGGAAAAAGCTGCGGGGCGCGAGGCGGCCAGAAGGGGTCTCCCGCGGCCCGCCCTGGGCTCCACACTTACACTGATTTTAGTTGCATCCTTACTTGTTACCTAAAAGGCAAAGAGGGAGAGAGAGACATTAGGCTTTCGGCCTTCAGGCTCGGAGAACTCAGATGCGCCACCCATACGGGGACACGCCGCGCGCGGACTGGGACTGGAAACCACTCAGGATGTAGCTGGGGCTGAGGGCACGAAGGACATCAGGATTTCCGGGAATTTTACCCGGAGGGAAGCAGGGCTTGAAGCTAGTACGGAGCTTGCCCAAGGGGCTGCCCTAGCACATATGCCGGCCAAAGAGGGGAGGCCGGATTGCCACCGGGGCGGGAAGGAAAGCCCACCTTCCTTCCGCAGAGCGTCCTCATTCCCTGCTGCGTTTCTCAAAATTTTGTGAAAAGCTGAATGGAGGGGCTGGTGTATCTGGACAGGACCCAGTGGGAGACGTGAGCATTAACTCCGATGGGACCGTGGGTAGAGGGTAGGTGTGTGAGTGTGTGTGTGTGTGTGTGTAAGACGATGGTTTAAGAGGTAGACTGGCAGTGGGGCCGTCCCTCTGATCCTGTGGAGGCTGGAGGTGACCTACTGGCTTCTCAGTACACATTGCTCTGCCGGGCTCTGGATCCCAGCAGGGAGGAACTTAACTCCTTGGTCCTGGGCCCTGGGGACCTCAGAGTGGGAGAGAGCAGGGAAAGCCTGGCCGGATCTAGCGGTCTTCTTGACCACCCAGCACCCTTCAGACTCTGGGCCCGAAGCTCCAAGCAAGAGCAGGTGACCTGGGTGAGGTATGGCTTTTTAGTCGTTAGGCATAGAGCTCTGGGAGCTTTCAGGAGACGGGAACGAATTCACACAACCTGTGGGTAACAACTGCTGTTGTTGAACGTGTTGTAGGGACCGGGAGGGTGGAAGATGGGTTGCTCCACAGGGCTGCACCCTACCTTCCTGGCTGGGGTTAGCCCAACCGCCCCAGCCTAGGCCGGGGATCACCGGCGCCGCTTGGGCGGCGGTTACCTTGCTCCGGGAGCCGGGCACGCTGAGCGCCAGCTCGTGAAGCAGCTCCCGGGGCGGCTCCTTGAGGTACCACCACTGAATCTCCAGCGAATATGAGGTGGCTCCGCTAGCCCGGAACGCGCAGGGCATTTCGATGTCGTCTCCCTCCCGTACTGTCACATCTTTGGGGACTTCGGTAAATGTAGCTGGGGGCGGGGGAAGAGAGAGGCGTGACCAGCTGTGGGGCGGAGGCCTGGGGCCACCGGAGGCGAGACTGAGTCCCCGGCTCGCTGTCCTGTGCTTCCCACCAACCTCCTCCCTGCTATACGCGTGGCCCAGGCACTACCAAAGTTGGGCTGAGCAGCTACCGGGCCACAGCAGAGACCGTCTACCGCTGCAGGCTGCATCCCGCCGGATCGGGCGGGGCAGCAGGAGCGGTTTACGCTGTACTCCCGCGCCGGGCGGCACTACCTAATCCAGGCTGGGGCACTTCAACTCCCGCGTCCCGCAAGCCGCCTCTCCGCAGCTGGAGCATCGGTTCTTCTCATAATGACCCGGGCACCGGTGCCGCCGCTGCGGCGACCCTTTACTGCTGTCCTCCCCCTATCCCTCCGGGCCCTGGCTGCACACCGGGATTGCTGGAGACTGTGAAGCCTTCCCCTTCTTTTCCTCCTCCTTCTCCGTGGCGACCAGGACAGGATGGCTCTGGTGGCTCCGGCAAGGACCCCCCGAGCCCCCCGCGGCAGCAAAGTTCCCGCGCTCACCGTCGGCCACGAAGAGTAGGGCGTGCAGCAGCAGCGGGGGCAGGTATCCGAGGGCGCCGAGCCGGTTCCGCTGTTCCATCTCCCGCGGGGGGCGCGGTGGCGGCGGGGGCCCGGGCGCGGAGAGGCGGAGGTGGCGGCAGCGTGGGCTTGGATCCGGCTCGGGCTCGGGCTAGGACGCCTCCGAGCCTGCCATGGCCTTGCGCGGCGCCCCCTCCCCCGCCGCCGGCGGCCGCCAATCAGTCCCGCTCCCTCGCCCGCTTGCCCGGTGGGGCTCCGGAGGGGGGCGCTGCGCGGGGTGCGCGGAGCGCGAGGTCCCGCCGGGAGGTTATTGGCTATAGGTCCGTGACTCTCTCTATCCGGCAGTCCGCAGAACGATGGGGAACTGCAGTTCAGTCTCTGCCCCGCGGGCCGGGCAGAGGCTGGGCCGCGCCAGGACCCATCCCTGGCCAAGGGAGTGCGCGCCTCCCGGTCTCCTGGTTTGGCTCCCGACTGCCACCTCCTCCGGGTCCCGCCGAGCTTCCCCGCCGCAGCCCCCGCCGGTCCCTCGGCGGCTCTTTCCGCAACGCGAGTGGGCGCTCAGCCGCGGCGCGAGTACCTGGCGTCCGACCCAGCACCCGACCCAGCGCAGCGCCGGGAAAGCAGGTCCGGCGTGGCGGACCCAGAGCCGGAGAGAGGCGAGGAGAGGGGGAGGGGAAGGGGAAGGGAAAGGAAGGGGCGGTCAGTGGCTGGGCGTCAAGCCGCTTCCACCGCTACATCACCCCCGCCCTCCCCTCTCCTCCCCTTCCACAGCGGCACCGCCCCCGCCTTGGAGCGCTCACCCCCGCGGAGGTCATTTGGAGGGACCATAGTCCCTCTGGGTGGAGCGCAGCCCCGCCCGGCACTTGCTTTGGCTGGGGGTCCTCTCACCCAAACTCTCCCTGGCTTCTTCCCGATCTCCATTGCCAGAGCCTGCCGCTTATCCCTGCACCCCGCGTGTCCCAAGGCTCTCTCCGCAGTCCCCCGCCCTCAACTCCTTACCCCGGTTTGGGCAAAGAGCTGCACCGCTCTTTGTCCCAGGCCCAGGCCATGACTGGTGGGTGGGCGCCGGGGACCCGAGAGAAGGGCGGAGCGCTGTGCTGGGCCGGGGACTAGGCCGGGTGACGGCGGCAGCACCGGGAGTCTGCAGTGTGCGAGCGAGAAGTGAGCGCAGAGCGTCCGGCCAGCAGGTGCCTGTGGCGCTGAGAGCGCACGAGCGAGCCAGCGAGCAGCGGCCGTGAGTGACGGCAGAGGCGGCGGGGGTGGGGTGGGGTGGGGTGGGGAGCGCAGGCACGACTCAGGGCCCCGGAGGTTTCCGGGCGGGGTTGGGATTCCTGCACCTCGATCGCTGGCCTTCCGTCCCCACGCGTTCTTCTCTGGTCTTGGTACTCCCTTTACCGGATTTAAGGGGGAATCCCGGAGCAGTTAAAGGGAACGGTTGGGTCCGCAGCCGCGTTTCGGAGCCCATCCCCCGCATCCCCTTCATCACTGTACCTTTCCCAGCCTTCACCCAGAGCCTGCCCCTCCCCGGCCCTGTGCGTTTGTGCGGCCTTGTCCCCAAAGGGAAATGTAGGGCGGGCCTGTGGTTCGCACAGGCACACAGTTGTAGGGGCGAGTCCCAAAGCTGTGTGTGAGGCTCTCTTGCTTCCCTTCCCACTGAAGTCCTCAGGCAGTGGGTTTCGGTATCTCTGCCCCTATCCCCTTGCTCCTAGCTTCTCAGCTCTGACCTGCGGTTGGAGTAAGCACCCTTCACTTAGGTGTCTGTTTTCCCTTCCTCACCTGACTCTTGGGGGCACCACAAGAGGGTTCCCCAAGAACCACAGAGAAGGAAAACAAGACAGCAAATACTTCCCAGCAGCAGACCTGGTCCAGCTGCCAAGGGCAAAGCCTCAGAGGGGCAGAAGTTCCAGGCCCTTTGTAAGCTTTGTCCTTACCAGCAAGGTGCCCCCTAGACAGTGCCCTTTGCCCCTCCCAGGCCTGGGTGTCAGTATCCTCATTTGTGGTCAAGGAGTCATTCCTGTCCCGTCAGGTTATTGATGCTCATCAATTGAGCCCTTGTTTGCCAAGGTCTCTGGCCAGGAAGGGAGGAATGTCTAGGGCTTTCCTTCTCTACCTGCAGTTCCTCCAAGAGGCCCCAGCCCAAAGAGGCAGTTGCCATCTACCTCCTGTCGTTTCATTCCCCCGTAACTCCCCCTCCCTGGACAAAGGAGCTTTCCCTTAGAAATCCCACCTTCTTTAAGAAACTGCCTTGGATTGCTGAATGTAAGACTCTGCAGGGCCCCATTGCTGTCCTCAGCTTCTAAAGGGAGGGGGCAGACTTGCACTGCGCTATACAGATTCAGGATCTTGGTGGGATTCTAGGAAAGCAGATTCATTGATTGCAAGCAGGATTCTGATGGCAAGAACTAGCCCACTGTGCAGTGGAAAGTGCCTGGAAAGGCAGCAATCTCCTGTCCTGATACAAGATACAAGCACAGATGGATGGCCAGTGATCAGGGATGCACAAGGGGATAATTCCTGCAGCTAGAGGGAGATAGATATACCTTGGTTACCTTTAAGGTTTGTGAAGCTTTTAAAGGTTTGTGGGGTAAAGGGTTACTTGCTCACTGCATGAGTTGGTGTTATCATTAATCAGGATAATAGCTATGCCTTTTCACATGCTTTTCATATATCAGGCACTGGCTACATACTTTCCATGCCTTAGTTCTCAACATGAAAATCATGAGATCCTTCTCAAACAGAAATCAGATCACTCTTCCTTTGCTCAAAACCCTGCAGTGGCTCCCTTTTCACTCAGGATAACACCAGGGCCTTGCAATGGCTGGCAAGGTCAGACTATATGCCTTTCCTCTCCACTGTGCTGTTCTTATCTTGTGTTTTCTGTCCTTTCCTTGATCACACACCTCTAGCTGCATTGGCCTCCTTACAATGTAGTGCACTGGGTATGCTCCCACCCGAGGACCTTTGCACCAGCTGCATCATTTGACTGGGCTACTCCTTCCCCAGATACCTGGTTCACTCTCTGTCATGTTCTTGGGATATCTGTTGAGAAGTTGCCTCCTCAATGGGGCCCACTGGCACCACCATCTTAATACTGCAGTCTACACTGCCTCCCAGCACTCTCAGCCCCTCATCCTGCTCTCCTTTTCCTCCTTTCCTCAGCACTAACCACCTTCTGACACATGGTACGGTGTATTCACTTATCGTGCTGCTTCTTTGTGGTTTGTAGTCTCTACTGGGATGGGGCTCTTTGACTGCTTTGTTTGCTGATGTATCTCCAGCACCCAGAACAGGTCTGGCATGGAGTAGGAGCTCGATAATTTTTTGTGAGGTGAAGGTGAATAAACTAGCTCATTTAACCCCTACAACAATCCTGTATGGTAGACACTGTGATTTCACCCCATTTTAGAGATGCGGTGGCTGAAGTTCGGAGACTTAAGGAACTAGCCCAAGGTCACATGGCTAGTAAGCAGATGAGTAAGGCTTCAACCCAGGTCTGTCTTACTCTGGGGCCCTAAATCTTAACCAAACACCCAGATTATCCCTACTGTAGGTGAGATTCTGGACCCTGTACCTGGAGTTGGCATAGAGCCTGAACTAGCCTGGTGGCTTCTTCCCTGCTTGCTCAGCAGTGCACAGCAGCTCTGTACTGAAAAGGTCTGTTTGTTCTTCTGTTCCCACTTGTAGACTCTGAGGGCAGCTGCTGCATCTTTTTTCTCTGAGTCTTTAGCTCTCAGCAGGGCCTGTCCCATGCTCAGGGCTCAGGGAATGTTGGAGCACTGTTCCAGGTGAAGGAAGAGGCACTTAGCCTTTGCTTGGCTGAGGGTCTCCTGGTGGCAGGGCATGGGCTTTGGCCTCTTTGATCTAGCCCTTTGGCTAGTGGAAACCAGGCTGCAGATAGTGCCAGTCCTCGCCAATGCCTGACTGCCCCTCTCCTGCAATGAAGCCAGTTCCCCCTGCTGCACTGTTGTGGGATATGATCTCAGTTGGAGGCTTTAAAGAAGGCATCTGTGATGGAGCACATGTGTTGTTTTCCCAGGGGAGACTTCTCCCTGGAGACACAGCCACTCATTCCTACCAACTGCCAGTGTCTCTTGGGGCCCACAAAGATGCCCTGTTTGGAGACAATGTTGGTCATGTGATATGAAGCCAGTTTTCCACTGATGGGCTTGTGAGAACATTTCAGAACTGTTCCATCTCCAATCCTGACTGCTCATCAGTAGGAACTGACAGACACCACCCTTTGGGCTGCAAGGTTTTTCCCTCCCTCTCTCCATCCATGGGTTCCGAAATGCCTGCAGGATCACTGCATACAGGGGTCTGGAGGTGAACCCTCCTCCTGGTAAGTGGTGACCAGAGGCCCTCAACCTACCTGACCTGCCCATTTGGCTGTGCCAGGGGGCTTGCTTGTGGCCACCTTCAGCTCTCACACCTGCCATTATCACGTGCTGTGATGACTGGGCTGCAAGTTGGGGTGTGCAGTACTTGTCAATACCATTTTGTGGATGGATTCACTGGACTTTCAAAGGCACTACAGAAAGAGCTATTTAAAAAGACTGCTTGGCCTCTTGTGAAACCACCTTTAAATTACAGCCCTAATGAATGTTTTTCCAGGAATTCACTTTCAAAATTTATTTATTTTAATGCTTGTGTCCTCTTGGAGTTTTGGTTTTGATATTTTTGTCTCAGCTGACCTTTCCTGTCCTACCCATGCTGTGTACAGTGACACTGATTTGGGGTAATGCATTTTGATTTTAAGATGCAGCCCAAACATAATTTTTTCTATCAATAATCTGGGACATTCTGTGTACCTGACAGCTTAAAGGAAAATACCAGATTTATGGGGGCTTTTATTTTTGACCAGTTTAGTCATTCACTTGCCATCAGTGTCAGGGGATGAGGGCCTGAAGTCTGGCCCCAGGAGGACTCCGCTTAAAGGGCACATATCAGGTCATTGGCTTTGGACTGGGTAGTGGGGGGCGTTGGTTGAGGCATGGCCCTTTCTGTGCGCTGGACAATGGGGAGGGAAGCAATGACTGAGTGACCCTAAGACGTGGAGGAGGCAGGTGGCAAACTCACAGCTGGGTGTCTGTTCCCTTCCAGGAAGAGAACAGCAGGTTCTAACCCCCGCATGGCATAGAGACCTGAAAGGAGCCCCTGCTTCAGCAGGCCTCAAGGCCATCAGGAAGGTGGGCACCCCTGCCTGTGTGCACTCTGCAGAGCAGGCCTGGCTTGCAGTCCCAGGGTCTGGCCCGTCATTACTATGTCAGTGTCACCACATGGATCCCTTGAGCCTGGGGCTCTTTGTTTGCTTGTCAGAGACAGGATTGATTGGGCTTGGGGATTATCTGGAGAGATGGAATGAGTGGGAGAATTTACAGGCTTGCTTCACCTCAAGCATTTATGCAGGTGGCTTGTCCTGAGAACCTGATCACTTGCCCAGCACATTCTGTGGGCACTGACTTAAAGGTGCCAGGGAACCCACAGCATCCTGCCTGCAGGGAATCTTCATTTCAGCCCAGAAGGGGGCAGAGACACACCCACAAATGGAAACAAAGACTAAGCATCCTTGGGCTGTTTCTGCCCAAGTGGGGTTACAGGCAGGAAAAGAACAGTGGTCTGTACCTGCCCGGCATGTGACAGGTGTTCAGTGGGTGCTGGGTCGCAGGAAGCCGAGGCAATTGCATTGCTCATGGCGAGTTTCAGGCCCAGGCTGTTATCAAAGGAGTATCTATCTTGGTTTCATCCTGGATGGTGGCTCCTCCCCACTGTGAGGCTACAGTGAGCAGGGGAGACAGGCACAAGCTCCAGGTTTAACATCAGTTTTGGCTTCAGAGCTCAGTGTCCAGTCTGGATGGCTCTGGCATTCAGCTCATCTCCCCCTCTGGGGTGCACCTGGGCAAACCTGTGGGTCCAGAAGGACTGTCACACAGCCTCCCACCCAGGCCCGAGCAGGCTGGGCCCTGGCCATCTAGGCCTTCGCCCCCTGCATGCTGATGGCTGGGCCTGGGAGAGGCTCCTCAGCACTGCTGTGACCTTCATGCCTGACTTGCCCCTTAGAGTTCCTCCTGCCGATAGACTGGCAGCTGCCAGCGCTGCTCCGTTTGTGAAATGTCAGTGGTTTAATATCAATTCTGGAGGTTTTATTGCCTTCCCTCCCCCGCCATTTTCCGATGGGATTTTGATCCAATCAAGACCCATCCAGAGTTACTGTACATTTGTGCTCCTGTCCGAAGTTGACAAAAGGTCACCCTGCCTGGGAAGTCTGGGGGCTGCCATGGCTTTGCACGCCTGTGATTACTCTCCTGTCCCCCTGGGCTCTGGAGTCAGGCCATGTTTTGCCCCAGGAGAGCAGTTTCAGGTGGGTGTAGTTGCTGTGCCCTCTGGGCCTGTTGGTTGGTTGGTCAGAGGTGCCTGGGGGCTTAAACTCAGGCAGTCACCAGCCATAAAAATGCCCTGGTTTTGTTTGCAAAATGTCTCTGACGCTTTAGACTTAAATTAATTTTTCACAGTAATGTTTCAAAATGTCATTTTTCCCTTTCCCAAAAAAAAGCTATTGAATGAGCTTCTCTGTTTGGAAAGAGGCTTGAGGTTGGGGAAAGGCCAGGAACCTGGCCACGCTGGCCTCCTTTCTCTGGCTCGGCTCCCTGCCCTCCCTGGAGACCAAAACACCTTGTCCTGCTTATCCCAGGCCTCGGGGCCTAGCAAGAGTGGAGAATGGGTGTATGAATTATTGTCAAATTTTGATCTTGTCCATGGCACTTTAGAGGTAATATTCAGAGACTCAACCCAATTTGACCAGCCTTTAGAGAGTGCCTGCTGTGTGCATGGTCCATGAGGGCTCTGAGGGTGGGTAGGGAAAGGCGAGCCTAGACAAAGAGGAGCAGGCTGTGGTGGGCTTCCTGGTGGGGGACCTTGGGAGAACTGGCACCACAGGATCACAGCAGGGTCACCTGTGCTGAGGTGGAAGGGTTCTAGCACGTAGCCATGGCTTCCAGAGCCCACCCACTGAGGTGGGTGGAGGGAAGACCAGGGTAGCCAGGTCGAGGGAAAGGAGGAGGGGGGGATGGTGAATTCGTGCCAGGTGACGGAGATCAGGGTGACAGAGCTGGGGGAGGCTTTCATGGTAAGAAAACGGCAGAGCACACCTGGAATAAAGCTGGAGGCTGACAAAAGGATGTAGTCCCCCCACACCTGCATCTTTTCCTTGGGCCTGGGGAGTGACTCTCAGAGGACGGCCATCCCTGTGTCCCCCCTTCAAGCATGACCAGCCCCGATCACGAGTGTGTGTTCTCTTGTGCATCCTGCGCCTTGCTCCTCGCGCTCCAGCCGCCTAGGGACAGGGTGAACACCAAGTGGGAGACTGGGCTTTCCCTCTCCTCCCCTCCTCTGCTTCCTCCTCTTCTTCCTATCCTTTCCTTCCTCCTTCCCCCTACTCTCCTCCTTTTTCCCTTCTCCTCTTTCTCATGGCACACGGTCCTCCTGGGAGCACAGATCTGAGCCAAAAGCCCTCCTTGCCTCTTTCCTCTCAGCCGGTCCTTCGCCTGCCTGGTCGTTCCTGGGGGACAGTAGATGGGGACTCTGGGCAGGCTCAGGGTGGTCAGGAGGGCGTGCTCTTCAGGCCCTGTCCTGGCTGCAAAAGAGGGCCAACCTGTCCATCCACACAGCACAGCACAGTGTGCACAACACAACAAGAGTGTGCCCTTTTTCCTTGCGCTGCTGGGAAGAAGGCTCATCTGTGACATCTCTGAGGTCTAAGCCTAACACGTGGATTTGCAGGCCTTTAGGGGCCAGGCAGACATGTAAAGGGGTGACAGGGCTGGTCACAGAGATGTTGGGGAGTAGCATGTCGTACGTGGGGCCTTGCTCCTCTGCCCCACCTGGGGTGGTCACGGCTAGGTGTGTGCCCTGTGTGGCCTGATGCTCCAATGTTTAAGATGAAGTTGGAAATCTAGATTTTTATGCAATATTTAATTTTGAAAGGTTGGTTCCTCTACAGAAATAAACCCCAGGGTCCTCAGGCTAACTCTGGCCCTTGGAGTCCAGTTTGCCACACTGGCTTACGTGCTGGGCTCTCCAGGCCTTTTCTCTCACCAGCCCCAGCTATGGTCTGGGCAGGACGCTGGGTGTGGCCCTCACCCTCTCTCCTCTCAGCCTATCTGAAGCCTGTGGAGGCATGGATAGAGGACTGGGCAGCACCTTTGTGCCAGCTGTGGGACTAGAGATACCTGAGGTGTGGCCCCCATGGATTTGTCAGACTTACCTGAGTTTTCTATCCATTTCAAGTTCAGGTGAGGATATTATTCCTGAATTTGGCTTTATTTCAGCCCTAGGTCTTCCCCTGTGTTGGCACTGGAGCATTTGAGCACAGAGGCAATCAGGGGGTGCCAGCTGCAGGGACGTGGGCCTGCTTTGCCTTGGAGGGTGGGATGTGCTGCCAGGCCACTCAGGCTCCATACCCTGTCTTCACCCTCACTGCGCCCATGTGTCTAGGAGTCCTCTCCCTTCTACAGGGGAGGAGGCCAGGCTCACACACAGGAAGTAGGAGCTTGGCCTAAGGTCCTGCGCTGCCCACTTTGTCACCTGATCCTGGACCCTGGAGGGTCCCAGGCTGCAGAGGATGAAGACTTGTCTCATTCCCGAGCCTTCCTGCGAGGCTGGCAGAGGCCCCCCCACCTCTCTCTTCCCCTCCTCTGGGGCGTGTCCTCACTGTGTCTGTGTCCTCATGCCTGTCCACCTCAGCCCAGCTACCACCCGTTCCTTCACTGCAGTCCTGATGAGGTGCCTGGATGCTCGATGTTCTCAAGTTCACAGACACTTTTCAGTCCCCCTCCTGAGCTGCATATTCTCATGATTGGGCATGCTGTTCCTCCTGAAGCACTGGCTTCCTTGGCTTTTGTGACTCCACCTCT
This sequence comes from Manis pentadactyla, assembly GCF_030020395.1. Taxonomy (NCBI): domain Eukaryota; kingdom Metazoa; phylum Chordata; class Mammalia; order Pholidota; family Manidae; genus Manis; species Manis pentadactyla. The sequence continues at coordinate 26,305,283 of NC_080033.1, forward strand.
CGGCTTCCGTCCCCTTGCTCAGCCACACCACCTCAGACAGCAGTCCCCTTGTAGGCTGCTGTCTGCCAAGCTGCTGAATGTTGGGATCCTCAAGGCTTGGTCCCAGGTCCACTTCTCTGGCTTCAGGCAGAGGCAGTCCGCTGTCTTCCTGGGCTTCCACACAGCTGGCTCACAAAGGAACCTGGTGATGTCCGCATGAGGCTCATGATTTTCCTTCAAAACCCTGACCCTCTACAAAGCCTGGTCCATACGAACCTGATAGTTGCCTCTGTTTGAATAACTGGCCTGACAATCCCCGTAGCCCTTCAGGAAGGCTCCACAGTGCCTTTCTCTCCCTTGCCTCCAGGCCCCAAGGTGATTTGACCTTGGGATATCTCTCAGACTTGTCCATTTCTCTTCATTTCCTCAGCCTACATCCCATCCTGAACTCCATTACCTCTTCCTGGATGATACTGAGGTATCTCCTAGCTCTGGCACCTAGCACGTGTCTCCTGTATGAAAGGGGCTCAGTAAATAGTTTTTGGGCCTTTTTGCTGAAGGGTAGTCCTTCTGGCTCTTTCTCCTGGAGCTCTGTGGCTGTTTGTCTCCATGATTCCTGAGATATTTTGTTACCGAGGGCCAAGAGTCACCCACAGGCCTGGTCTGTCAGGTCATCCTGTGTGCTTCCTCCTCCTCCTTTCAATCACCATTATCATTTATTGAGTACCTACTATGTGTCTTATAGAGAGAGACTTGCATTAAATATTTCTTCAGCCAGTGAATAAATGATCACATAAATGTGTTAACACCCTGTGATAGAATTACTAGTATCATTCCCATCTTGCAGATGAAAAGTTGAATTCTGGAGCACTTTAGTAACATAACCAAAGGACACTATATTGGTACTAGGTGGAGCTAGGGCATAGCCGGTTCCCCAGCTCAGCAGAGGAGCCTGGTGGAGCTGCCCAGGATCCCCCACTCAGTATGCCCTTGGAGTCCATCTTCTTTCCCTGTTGGGGGCTTTCCCCTCTTAGTGTCTCAAGTTGGGGGATGTGTAGACACAGCTACTGGGTTAGTCAGTGCAGACCCTGGTGAGCAACGGGGTAATTATTTCCAAAAATATTGACTTGTAATGTGAAGAAAGCTCTTCTCCATGCCACCCATCAGCAGAAAATTGCCTTTGGTATTAACATTTCATAAACCGCATAATGTGAATTGATGTAAATGCATAATTAGAAATAATAGGCTGGGAAAATTCACTCTTATTTATAAAATTGGGCTTGTTAAATTAAAATGGGAGCTAACTATTCCATCTCACTCTTAAAAAATGTCCGTGGCTTTGCCTGCCTTGCTTTGCAGAAGCTCTACACCAGTGTGTGCCTGGGTGCATCCACAGCTTTGTAGGGAGACCCTGGAGAGGGGACACCCTCTGAGGAAACATGGACACCACCTGTCCAAAAGGTGGCTCCCTAGTAACGCGAACAGGCCTCTCAAAAATATCTTAATCAACATGCAACAGATGACAATCTCTGAAGAAAGAAGATTGGATGACAATTCCTCAGCCTGTTCTCTTCTTATAGACTGGGGGCCAGCCCATCTGCTCAGCCTAAGTCTGAGGGATGTCTTGGGGTCTCAGGAGCTGCCTTTGTGCAGGGGCAATGAAGTGCAGTGTGCTGTATGAATGCTGTTTGCAGAGGGCAGTGAGAAAAGAAACTTCATTATCATTGTCATTACCCATATTTCTTTATTCATTCAACAAGCCCTTCTTAAGCATCTGCTACTCCATACCAAACCGCGTATTAGGTGGTGGGTGTACAGAGATGGAGAAGATATGATTTCTGGTCTCTTGGAACTCACCCTTTAAGTTGGAGGGATAGGCATTTAAACTTGCCTTCATTTTAGTTGCAAGTGACAGAAAAACAATTTACACTATCTCAAACAAACAAAAAATCTATTGAGTCTCATAACTGAATTGGATTTCAGGCAGAGCTTGATCCTGACACTCAGATAAATTAATCAGGGCTCTCGCTCGGTTTCTCTCCCTAGGCTTTTTCTCAACATGTTAGCCTCATTCTCCCTATTCTGGCAGATTGCAATCCCTCACCACCTGCCATTGTGGGGAAAGGTAATACTCACATGCTATTCACATTTATAGTGAATGGCTGCTTTTTAAAGGAAAAAGCCTGAAGATCTTTCCGTATGGAGATAACCTCTACCCCCACATCCCATTCATATTGGATGAATGGGGTTGATGTCATTCTCCAGCTCTGAAGATGTAAATGTAACTCAGACCTTGCCAGTCAGACGCCCTGGTATCTAGTCATGGTAATAACTCCAGGGATGCACAAACTCTGATCAGAGTCACCTGGAAGGCAGCACACTGTGGTCCCATAATAAGCTGTGAGGATGGCCAGAGCCATCTTTGTACCACTTGGGGGGAAGTCAGAACTAAGACACAGACAGATGACCCTACACAGGGACACGGACAGGTGTCCTTGGTGTTGCCATGCCTGGAGGGAGGTGCACCCCACACTCCTCAGCTCCAGGGCCAGTGCCCTCTTTTTTTTGTTTTCACACTCCAGTTGGAGCTCAGTTTTCAGTCATTTATGCTCAAAGCATTCTGGCTGTACCTATCCAGACTTTATCCTTGATTAAAAGTCACTCATTAAATAGCAGGCATACCTATTTTTAATAAGGCCCAGGCTTAAAGGAGCCCCGCTTCTAGAGCTCTTGCTGATGCTCATGGTTTCATCTTCCAACCCTGTTGGCAGGTTGCCTGTCCCTCTTCCATGGCACGGTCTGTGCCCTCGTGGAGGGTGGAGCCTATGCTCTGCAGCTGAGCCTTGAAGGGCCTGGCACTCAGAGAGGTCATGCTGTCTCCACCTGACCTGGCAGCTGCAGTGCAGTCCAAGGGGCAGGGCCTGCCATGGCTGCTCCTGTGGAGTGTGTGGTGGGGGGAGGGGAGAGGGACTGGTATAGAAATATATGGATTTCTTGTTTCCTGAGAGTGAGGTGTATAATTAACGATAAGGTCCAGGAAAGAGAAGATATAAGAAGAGGCCCATCTCAGATATTTTTACTTGGTTTTCAAATGAGCACTCTGAGGGCCTCATGTTCTGTTACAACACGTTTGGACTCCCAGGGCAGAGTCTGTCATAACCCCACTCTCAGCACCTCTTGGGTGCCTTCCTGGGACCTCCGGTTCCACGAGCATGGGTGGCTAGCACACTGCTCCTGGACCGTGCTGGTCTACCCACCGGGCAGACGCAGGGTCGCACGACAGCACTGCCGACCTTCACAAACCGTGTCTTGTGCCTGGCTTCCTCTCCATGTAGGGGGCCTAGCCCTCAAGAAATGGTCCACCCCCTTCCTTGAAGCTGCTCCTTTGCAAAGATCATAAGAAAAACTCTCCCTCTTTTTCAGGAAAGAAACCCCAATGCTGGAGTGGGGAAGGGGCTGGCCGAGGGTCACACAGGGGTCAGTGGCAGAAGCCACACCTCAGGCTCCAGTCAGGGCTGAGCCCTGGAGGCTTGCTTAGGACCCCCTTGCCACATTCCCCTTCTGGCCTCACCTGGTCCACCCCAGGGCAGAGTGGGGACCTGGAGGAAGGGCGTTTACAGTCCTGCCAGGACCTCCCCTGTCCCCTTCCCTCCTCCTCCTCTTTCTCCCCAAGGGGACACAGGTTCCCTTTTCATGTGGGAAGAAAGCTGTCCACTTGTCTCCAGGAACAGCTGGGCCTTATCCCCTCAGCTGTGGCTGGGGCCGGCTGCTGGCCACACAATCCCGGCTGTGTCCTGCGGAGCCTGGGGCCAACGGAAGCGCCCTGGCTGCGGCCCAGGAGCTGCAGGGGGCCTTGGGCCCGTGAGGCTGGAGGAGGGGCCCTCAGGGAGCCCATTTCTCCCGCAGCGCCCCCGCTGGCACCAGCACTGGGAGGCTCCTGAGCCTTGTGAAAGGGATGCCGAAGGCCCGTCCTTTCTCACTGGCTTCTCCTCAGGGATGTGAGTAGCGGATGAAAACAGCTGTGGATTTTCTCTCCGTTCAGCTGTCTCTCTGGAGTCCAGGCCAGCAGTGGGCTGGAAGCTCTTCCTCGGGGTGGAAAGGAGAACAGCGGGAAACAGCTGGGTCGGGCGGATTCCCAGTCTGGGCCTTCGTGGGGGCGTTTATTTCTGGCTCTTCCACCCTCAGCTTCAGGCGCTGGGCAGCTCCTCCCGCTGTGCCGTCACCAGGGGCGGCCACCTCCGGCCTGTCTCCCTCAGCCGGGAGGGCTCCTTGGGCGGCCCCAGGCTCTGACCCCAACTTCCCCCCCTGCTAAACACAGCCCCATAGATGGAGAATTCGTTCTGCACCGCCCTCATACGAGGCAGTCTGGAGCACCATACCTCAATCACAACAGTGGGACGCACGTGCTGTCATTGTCGTCATTTGCAGGTCGGGAAGCCAAGACTCAGGATGGTCAAGTCACTTGCCCAAGGCCACGGAGCTGGCCAACCCCTTTCTTTCTGGCTCCAAAGCCTGTGCTCAGAACCCGGAGGCTCTACGGCTTCTCTGGGGCCTTGACTCCAGCTGCTGTTTCTTCTGCCTGGGAGGCTGCTCTTTATTCAAATGGCAACTGTTCATTGGGTTCTTGCCCTGTGCTTATTCTTGGTCCTACTTTCTAGAGAGGGAGACAGGTAACAGAGACATGACTAAAAAAGAAGAAAAATGAAGCAGATAGTGCTCCTCGCTATGCACGGAATTGAAAAATAGGGGTGGGCCTGGGCATGATGAGGGTGCCCTTTAGCAGAGAGGTTGGAAAGGCAGTTCTGAGGACCTAGGATCTGATCGGCTAGATGGAGACCAGCTATGCAGAAACAGGAGAAAGTCATGCTGGCAGAGAAGAGCCAGCTAAAGGCCCTATGGTGGGCATGAGCACTGTGTGTCAGAGAAATGGCGAGCTGTGGGTCTGGAACTGCAGGAGTGGGGTGGAAGGGGGGCCCATGAACATGCAGGGGTGCTTCCCAGGAATGAGGGAGAGCCACCATGTGGCTTTCTGTCACTAGACTCTGTTGTCCTGTCTGGGCACTGGGTCCACAACAGCCCCCTGCTACCCAGGTGCCCAAGCTGGAGATGAGCCCTGGCCACACGCAGACATCTCTGCTCAAGCAGCTGAAGGCTGTCATATGAAGAAGAATCGGCCTGCTGTGTGAGGCCCCTAAAAGCAGAGTCACTCCTACTGTGGAAGATAGGTTTTAGGGGTATTTAACAGTCACAGTTATTCAGGGATGAGAAGAGTCACTGAGAGGTCATAAGCTGCCAGTCACTGGCAGAGTCCATGGGGAGCTGGTTTTGGAGTCAGAATCTGGTGGGACAGCCTACCTTTGGTGATGGAGCACAGGAGTCTTGGGTATTGAAGAGGTGGGACTAGCTCGCACTGGAGCCTTCCTTAGTGGTCTCTGACTGCTTGAGTGTGGAAGGAAGGGCTGCATGTTCCCTACAGAACTGGGACTTTGGGTGGCTTGGGTTAGACTGCAGAGTTGGCCCCTTGCTCTGGGCCAGAATGTGCCTGGTGCTTGGTAGATTTTGTTGCTTGATTGATTTCATCCTGGCCCTGGAGGGAAGTGATGGGGAGATTTCTTGATTTGAGAAGACCAAATTAGGAACAGATGTCTTTTCGAGCTATTAATAGGCGGTTGGGGAATAATGGAACTTATTTTTAAAGGAGCCCACAGTGAGCCAGTTGCCGCTGTCCATTCGGATGTTTTGTGTTGGAGCATTTCTTAATCCTGGCCATGGCGAGTCATCTGTGGGGACTGTCCGAGCCCTCCTGATGCTCAATTCAGGTCATGAGCCAGAGGGTCTATATGTAACCTTTTCCCCAAAACTGTTCCACTTTCCAGTAAGGGCCCCACAGCACTCCACTATTCTGATAAATGGGTATAGGACAGAATGATTTTCCAGAAAAGAGGCACTGGGAAGCACAAGACACACACTGATTGGCCCAAGTCATCTTTTTATTCTTCAATATGGGACCCTGGGGTTTGGCTTTTAGGCAAATGAATACAAACCATGTGGAAGTTATTAGTAGCATTATTCACAATCACAATTGTTGAAAATTGAAATTGTCCATTACTCTGTGTGTGTGCTTTCTCTCTCAATTTCAATTTTAAAACTAACACCATTTAGCTCATTAAAAATAATACTAGTGAGGAAAATGGCTTTTCTTTTTAAAAATGCCCAATATTTGGCTGTAATGTGTTCCTCTGAAGAAAGCAAAGTTAATTATGATGCAGACAAGAGAATTGTTTCACTTGATTTAACATGGTAGATTGACTCTGTGCCCCTGCCCTGCTGTGTACACAGACCCAGGAGGGGATCTATTCTGGGGCAATGCTACTTCTGAGCAGCCAACTTGAACATGTAGCTTCCCACACTCACTGTGGACAGAAGGGCCCCGATGGGAGGCACCCAGCTCCCGTTGGTGGCTTTTGGTCATTTTGTGTGTGGGAACTAATCCCTCCTGGGATGTCTGCTTTCTCCCCGTCTCTTGGGGCTGTTCTCAGCCCAGCAGAAGTGCCTGCTTGGAGAGCATAGCAGCTGCTGTTGGTATGTGTCCCATATCCCCTTGTCACTCATGGTTGCCCTGCACACCAGCAGATATTTACTGTGTGTATGTACCTGTGACTCTGCCTGCATGTCCCTCTAGCCACAGAGTACGTGTCTGAAGGTATGTGGGAGCTGATGCCCCCAGGAGCAGCCTTCAGCGGTGAATGGGAGTTGATGGATAAACACCCCAGATTCTGGACTTCGGGTGGGATAGCTCTGAGGTGTGGTCTGCATAGTCTCGCAGTGTGACTGATGGTTGCTCACAGCATAACCTGCTTACTACCGCATCCTGCATGGCACCTTCCCAGTCTCCTAATAGAATTACTGGGGCTAGAACCCTGCCTCAAAAGCTGCTTCTGGGTGATCATAGTGGCAGAGAGGATGGAGGACAACCTGGGTAGGGTCAGGGACCCAGCTGCTGTGTGACTGTGCTGGGCGGTGTACCTGTGCCCAGCCCAGTGTGGGCGGGGCAGTGCCTGGTAACTTGAAGAGTGCTGCTTCATAGCACCTGCAGGCTTTTTCCACTGTCTGCACTCAACACAGCTCCTGGTACACTGCTGTGGCCTGAATTGTTTTCTGCGATTTCATGTGTTGAAGCTCCAACTCCCAATGCCTGATGGGAATGTATTTGGAAATAGGGGCATTAGGAGGTAATGAGGTTAAATGAGGTCATAGGGTGGGATGCTGATCCCTTAGGCCTGGTGTCCTTATAAGCAGAGGAAGAGAGCTTACCCCCTACAGAATAAAGGCCATGTGAGCACAGAGAGAAGGTGGCCACCTGCAAGACAAGAGGCCTCAACCATAATCCTGCCTGCTGGCATCTGGATCTTGGACATCTGGCCTCCAGAGCTGTGAGAAAATGAATGCCTGTTGTTTAAGTCACACAGGCTGGGGTATTTTGTTATGACAGCCCTAGCTGACAAATACACATGCTCAGCAAGGTGATTGTTTCCCTGAGGCTGAAGTTTTGGGAACTCTGTTCAGAGCCTATCTCTATTCAGAGAGGGGAGCCTCTGCCCCACCACCCCCTCTCCACTGCCTGCCATGCTCTCAGCAGTCTGAAGCCAGGAAAAGCCCCCGTTCAGACATTAAAGTGTGTATAACCCCACATAGGGTCAGCTCTTTCCAGTATAGGAACTCCAGATGCAGATGGTTCCTAAATGTGCACAGTGTGGGCATCCTTCATTGCACTCCAGTGGTGCCTTCGCCTCCTCTGGAACAGCAGCATCCTTCTTTTTGGGGGGATCTTGTCCCCTCAGTCCACTGTGCACTTCCTAGAGTTGGGGGTGGGGATGCTAGTAGAAGGTGTGTGACCCAAGACAGCAACGAACAGGAATTTTCAATTTGAAACTAAAGGAATACCCACCCCCATTCCCATCCCTGGGGAAGCTGGGACTTGTGAGCCTGGGAGCTGTGACTGCCACTGTCCAGCTGTAGGGAGGAAGTATGTCTAACTGAATGCTGTTCACATTGGAAAAGCAGGAGATGAGAGATGGAGAGTCCTGCTAATCCCAGTTGTCCCCCGAGGTACAGCTGGAAAGCACCCATCCTGGGGTTTCGCTACTGAGCCCACAAATGCCCCCTTTGCCCAATTTGGTTTGGATTGTTTCTGTCACTTGTCACCAAGGGAGCTGTCATACTCACAGTAAGACATATGTGTCCAGCCTCTGAGGCCCTTGCGCACTGTGACCTTAATGACTGACTGCAGCTACGTTGCAGCCTGTCCTCTGGCAGATCTGCTCCCCAGTCCAGTCAGGACCCTGAGGCGGTCCTCAGGAGAGCAGGCAGAGGAGATAACAAAAGGGATAAGAGGTATGGCCTCTCCGTGTAGTAGCTGTGGGGTTCCACAGTCAGAGGAAATGGTGCCATGGTGAGCTGGGGGCTGACCTTCCATGTGGTGCACTCTGGGAGCAGAGGCCCTGATCTAGGCAGAAGGAGCAGGCAGGACGGCAGGGCAGGGCTGCTATATGTGTGCGGTCAGCAAACGTCCTGATGCCCACGCAGCTGGAGAACACAGAGCCGCATGGGGCATGATGGGCCTTTATGATCCACGGCAGTGATAAAGGCAACCCATGGGCTGGAATTCCCCAGAATGCAAATCTCTCTGACATCGCATTGCTGGATCATATGTCCTGATTAGGGTTTAGGGCATGGGGTCACCATAGAGATAAGATGTACGCAAGAACTTGTGAGGTAGGAAGGGAAGCTGTTCAAAAGGCTCTGAAGTCTTTAGGACCCAGAGCGAGAGTGGCCACATCCACAGGAAGTCACAAGTGCCCACCTGGAAGGAACATCCCAGGGCTCTGCTTTGTGTTCCCCAGGGAGCCTTCTAATGGCTGACTCAGTGGTCACAGTGAGTCAGGCAGCTGGAGCCACCTTGCCCATTTCCTAAGCCTAAGTGGTTTGGGAGTCTGCCTGATGAATCTGTGAGCCTCAAGGTCCTGCACAACCATGTGCTCTGCCCAAGTTCCCAGAGCTGTCTTCTGATTGTATACCTGCTGAGCCAAACTTCTAAGAAGTCCTGGCCTCTAGTGTCTTTGTAGGCCTCCTTACAGTCTGCTGCCTGGATGGACAAATGCTTCTGGGCTAGTGGGCATTCACACTGTCAGCCTCATTGGTTGACTTGTTGCTGAGCTCCATAGCACTTACTAAGGAAGTCCCTCCTGTTATCTGACCACATGCCACCCTGCTGCGAAGTGTGATGATTGTGTTATAAATTTGTATTTGTTTGGGTTGAGGGTTTTAAAGAAGGAAGAATCATTCTTAAAGGGTGTATGTATCATTCAGAAATGACCTAATCTCACTAATTTTGTTTTTTAACAATCAAAGGAGGATTACTCTTGACCAGAAAGGAAACTTATCCCTTCCCATCTTTCCCTGTTTCTGTGGGAGCTGTCGTTCCTGAATCTATTTGCGTCAGGCTCCTCTGATGTCTGGAATCTGGAGTAGTTTCCTGGAGACAGATGGCATTGATTTTGCATTTGTTCCACCATGCCTGTCTTTCACAAAATATTAACATCAGCTTTTGACACCGAGCTCCTGAAGATATCAGACACGATTTGATCTACAGCTTTAAAAAGTATTTGGTAAAATGTTAGGCATGGGATTTGGAGAAAGAACTAGTTTTCAAGCAATTGGATCATTTTGGAGAATCACCAAATTGTTGCTCCTTTTTGTGTCTAATCTTGCCTCTTCTTGCATCTGATATTTTTGACAACTTGGTGTTTTAGTAACTTCAGTATGAGAGGAAAAGATTGATCTGCTTCCATGTAGTAGCATAGGGGGAAACTCTGGGCCATGAGTCCACAGAGGAGGCTCTCCAGGGCCTCAGGCATGTCACTTCCCCTCTTTGGGCCTCAGTTTCTCCATTGGTGAAATGGGAGCATAATCCCTTTCCTCCCTATAGCTCAGGTGCCTGGATACATGACTTACTATTTTTCAAGTGGAGAGCTGGCCAGCTGTCTCTCTCTCTCTCTGTGGATACAGAAAGTCCCTGGACTTATTTGACCTTGGGTACCTGAGTGTCCCTACTTACCATGAAAGTAGAGAATGAGAGGGATCCTGTGGGACTGCAGAAGGGGCCCCCAGGAACTGGCCTCACCGAGCCCTAGGGTTGGGTGCTGGGGAGGAGGGGACTTATTTGCAGAATCCCCCAGTTCCCTGGAATGTCACATTGGCCATGGCAGTGGGTTCAAGATTCAGTAAGGTGGATGAGGACATTCATCTCCACAGGGACACTATACAGAAAGTCCATTTCAGAAATGGACAGTGAGGGACCAGGCTGAATTCAGCACTAGCAGAGCTCAGGAGAGGGGAGGTCTGCTTCCTCCTGGGGCTCCTGTCCCCACAATTCTTCACTGTACTTCTCTGTGTCAGTTCTTCTGCTCAAGGAAATCTGAAAATGCCACTTGTGGTGCAGACACTTGAAGAAATTGGCTTGGACAGGAGACATTTAGTGCTAGTTAGAAGGTCAAGCAATTCTAACTGGCAGAGATTGCCAAAAGTGGTCTGATGTCCCAAACACATGGCCCCTGCCCATTGTTTTGAGGCATAGTCTGAAATAATGTGAGCACAGAGCAGGGACCCTGCCTGCCTTAATTTTCTGGATCCTCCAGAGCCAAGAATAGTACCAGGCACACAGAGCAGTGTTTCTTCACCTCAAATCATCATCATTCCTAAATGAGTCATTCTTTCACTCATTTATTTGTTCATTTGGTTCTGAACCAGGCCAGGGTGTGAACTGAGGATGTTCAAAGATGGGCCACATTCAGCTCTTCATTCTGAGCTCATGGTTGGCAGGGAAGGTAGGCAGGCCCCCATGACAGCTGGGAGTGGGCCAGCCACTCCAGTGGAGGGCTCAGCAGGCTCAAGGAGGAGAGGCTGGTGCCTCTCACCTACAGCCACCTCATATTCTGGGACTCTAGGAAGCCTTGTGCTCCTTCTAATTCATTGTCCTCACAAATAGCAGCCTTTGGGATAGATGTCTCCTACAGGACCATCTTCCATGGGGAAGTCAGCCTGGATCTTTATCAGAGTCCCCTTTAAGCTGATGCTTGACTTAATCTCTTCCTGTTTTCCACCCTAGAAATTTCCTACCTGAAAATTAATGGGAGAGCTGAAGCCCTCTGTTGTGTGTGGTCTTTTGAAGTGGGTGCAGGCCCAGATGATGACAGCAACCAGGCAGTCTCTGAGAGATGTGGCTGGGAATGGGTGTGTGGCTTAGTCAGTGGGACTATTTCATGCAGCATTTTGTTCCATCTCAGTGTTGGCTGAGTCGGCCTCTGCCACCTGCTAATTGCTTTACTTGACAAATAACCTTAGGAACAGGATGTGTAACTGAAACTCAGTCAAAAGTATTGGCATGAGTTTAGCAGGGAAACACTTATAGAATAAAGGAATTCCCAGATCCCAACTAGAAGGGACTGTGGAGACTACTCTGCTGGGATGCTTGCAGTTGCAAGTGATAGACCATTATATACTTAGATTAAGCAAAGAGGGCAATTTATTGACTCAGTAACAAAATTCAAGCTTCAGGCATGACTTGCTCCACGGGCTCAATTTCTATATTTCCATGTGACTGTCTGCTTTCCTCTGAGATCAGTCTCCCAATGTAGATGGCCCCTTTCTTTATGAGCTGTCATCTGAGCAGGTTAGTTGCCCAGGTAGAAAGAGAGCCCCTGCCCCCAGTGGTTCTAGCAGGTTTTAGGAGTGCTATCAACCAACTTGAGTCATGTGTCTGGACATGAACCCTCTCCCTCTCCCCTGCTTTCTCTTTCTTTCTTTCCTTTAAGAATAGTGACTTTATTTACTTTCTAAAAATAATTAATTTTCTTAAACAATTCAAGCAAAATAGAGAAGCAAAAGAAAAGGAAACAAGAAAACCTGTCTCACCATCCAGACATAATCGTTGAAATATTTAAAAAATTTAAAAATATTTTTATTAACATATATCAAAATGTTAAAATTCCAGATATCTCTCTAGGAATATATACCAATATAAAAGCAGAAACAGTTTGATAAACTGGGATTATTTCACACATCTATTTAAAAATAAAATTGTCAAATTTTGTTTGAATTTAATTGCAGCAATCAAAAACCCGAAGTGAAACTGATATAATGTTTTAACTTTAAAGCAGTGTTTCTTCACCTCAAAACATCATCATTCCTTAATGAATCTCTAAGATGAAAAGAAAAGATTATGATAATGTGATCTGGAAGTCATTTTATTTTAAAAATATTTCGATTCCAATTTCAACTGGCTCTGTACTCTGAAAGATCAGAAAATTAGCAGTTCTTTTCCTCAAGATTCTTTGCCAATTTTTGCTCACTAGGTTATTCTTTTACCATGTCTAAGTTTGTAACATTTAGATTCTCTTGTACGGAGTTTCTTTTTTCTGTATTTTACTGTATTCAATGCTCTTCAACAAGTTTCAATAGTTTTCTTGACTTTACTATTTCAAATATTTTTTATCTATTTTGGTGCCCCATTTATTGTGCAATAGCTTTTTTTCTTTCCAAGAATCATGGATGCTGTGTTGCCTGAGAGCTTCATGCTAGAGAATGCCTGTCTCTTGATTTTTATATTCAAGGACGTCAACTTGAGACATATATAATTTGGCCTTTAAAACTGCATTTCCATACGCTTTGCTATAGAGACTTGCAGTGTTGAGGACACCACCTCTCCCTCATCTCCATTTTTTTCCCCTAATTCTATGACTTCATTAGTTTCCTTTTTCTTCTGATATATCTTGCTTGGATTTAATTGCCAATTAGATTTTTAAAGAAAAGTTCCTGGATTCTATATTCTCTGAGTTCTTTCATGTTTTTTGGTAATGTTTGCCTGTTGCTTTTTTTTGAATGGTCATAACATTTTAGGTTCATATTTTCACTGCAGTTTGTGGACATTTCTCTCTTATCCACTGGATTGAAAATTGCTGAGGAAAAGTCTGATGAACCTATATGTAACCCCTGATAATCCCTTTTTTTCCCTCTGAATGCATGAAGAATTATTTTCTTTATAACCATATAAAAGGTTGATAATGATCACTTTAAATATTTTTTTTCCTGAACATGCTGTGCTTTTTGGATGTAAAAATGAAGTTCTTCATCTTAAGGAAAATTTCCTGTGTTATCTCTTCGAATATCTTTCTTCTTTCATTTTTTGTTCATGTGCTCAGGTCATTTAGGAAGGAAATGGGTGTGGAAAAGTGGAAAAGGTCACATGCTCATTTTACAAGGTGAGTCTACCCCAGCCACCAACATCAAAGACAGCAAAAGAAAACTGGGTATAAACCTCATTTAAAAAGAAAAATTACCTAAAAAGCATTGATATATCAAATCAGGCATGAGATCATAAGATATATATAGCATGTTCAAATATAACATATCCCATCAACAAAGGACAATTCAACATTGGAAAATATATTAATGCAATTCCTCCATAGGCAGATTAAATCATGTGGCAGAATGGAGGCAAAGCAGCATTTGATATAATTGAACACCCATTTCTGATTAAAAGGAAAAGATGAAAACAATGATTAGTTGTCTTAGCAAACATTGTACTTCTTATGCATTTGGGAGTGAGCTTAGATAAGTCACAGTGGCTGAAAGAGCAATTTGGAAGGTGACCAAGTGTTGCAGTTTGCCTGGATACGGGGGTGGCATCTCAGGGATATGGAACTTCTGTGCTAAAATCATCCAACTGGAATAGTGGTCAGAGGAGGTGAACAGCAGCTCAGGCAACAGAACACTAAAAGAACGACTAAGTTGACAAATGAGATTAAAAAAAAAAAATTCCAGAAAGGGAATGGAGATAAGAGAAAGGGGGCAGAGAATGGAGAAAAAAGGCAGGAGGGTATGAAGGTGACATCCTATGGGTGAGGAACACCTTGAGGTGTGGGCCTGGGACATTTTAGGAGCAGGGCACCTGATGCTGAGTGCAAGCTGTGTTTTCATGATGGAAGCTTCAGAGCACCATTTCCTCTTCCATGGTGGCTGCTGGCAGTGCCCTTGCCAGATCCAGTTCCAGGGCTTCTGTCTTCACCCTGGTTGCTGTGTATGTTGGCATTGCCCCCTTTCTGGGTAATTGCCTGAGACACTTACATTCCCTGCTCCCCACAGCCAATGGCTGGCTGAATCTCAAGGGGCTTACAAGAGGTTGCCACCCAGCCTGTGCTGCCAGGGAACCTAACCTGACTCCTTCAGCAGAGCCTGGCATGTTCCCAAGGAGGGTGTGTGAGGTGAGGGTAGGTCGGGTGTCCCAGTGGAGTCAGTGCAGGAGGAGGGGACTGTGCAGGGACTAGGGAGGGGTAACCACAGGGATTTGCAGAGGTTTTCGTGAGGATGTCTCACAGGGGTGGAGTAGGAGTTTGGGCTAGCCTTGTAGACATCAGATGATGGGGACACTCTGGCCCTCATCTATATTACATAGGTGAGTACACGGTGACTCAACAGGGCCAACTACTTGTCCCAAGTCTCACTGTCAGAGACAGAGCTGAGATCCATGTGAAGCAAAGCTGGGGGCTCTACTTGGTGGGCAGGACTGCTGGATATGACTTCGGGCTGGTTCCTTCCCCTCTCCTGGACTCCATTTCCCAAGGAAGCCGTGGGACAAGTGGACCTCAGGGGCCCTTCCGCATCCTGACTCAGTACCAGGGGAAGCTTTGTGTGTGCTGGAGTGGGTGAGGGACCCGGAGTTCTGTACCCGCAGCAGTGGGTTGGCTGATGTCCAAAGTAAACAGTGAGGAGATTCAGATTCACCAGTAGGCATAGCTTAATGTGTAGTTTTGCCTTAAGAACATCGGTGTTCAAGTAGGTTACCCTTACTGTGGCTTGTTTGCATCCTTCTTTGCTTAGAAAGCAAACTCTTTCATGAAAGCTAAGCTTCCTCATAGGCCTGTGGGATTAGCACATCCTCCAGATTAATAGGGTCCAAATTAATGCGATTGATTGTCATGGCTTTCAGAAGCTGTGGTCTATTTGTACAGATACCTTTTTTTTTCCTGGACCAAAATTTAGGACACTTGGATCAACAAAAGATACTTTTGTCAGTTGTGCATTTAAAAATACGGAATATTTTTCAAAGTTATTGAAAGCATAGCACATTGAATAAATTACTGCTGTCAGAGGATAGAATGAAATGATACGAGGTCAGGACTTCGTGGGAAGCCCAGGGTGTGTGGTCTCCATGTTCACTTGGTTATGAAATAGGAATGATCCACTATCTTCAGCTGGCTGATGTTTGAGAAACTTCAAAAGGTGGGTGCTCCCCAGGTTTCAGGAGAGTAAGACAACAGATTCTATACACTTTCCAATGTGGCTGGGCCACCTTTACTTGCCATCCTGTATGTGCCACACACAGGGTTTCTATGAACCAAATAAGAAGCAGCTGATGGCTCCCAAACCCACTGTCTATTTCCAGATGTGTTTAACCAGAGCTGGTTCAGAATTCCAGCTTGGGTCATAATTGCATTTTTTCCTGTTATCCATGATGTCTGTGGTGGGCTGCTGCCCAAGACAAGCCCACTGAGGAATTAGCGATCTCAGATTCATCTTCCACTTTTTCTCAGCTGGCATCAGAGTCTCAGAAAGCTTTGTGCCACAAGAGGCACTCCACCTCCCCTCATGGCACTCACCAGGAAATAATGTTCTTTCACAGTGCCATTTAGCTCTAAATGATCATGTAATTACATTTGTGAATGTGATCCTGTAGGGCATTATTTTAATTATAGCCCACAACCCCTTTCAGCAGCTTTCAAAGAAATAATTTGTGCAGTGAATTTGTGTCAGTTGCAAGAATGTCCAGGATCTCTGGGCACGTTGTCACATCTGCCTGCTGGAGTCCACACACCCTTGGTCTTTCTGAGGAAGAGGAGGAAAGGGCTTGGTCTATGGAAGCCGCTCCTTAGGGAAGGTCCAATTCAGTGCATGTCTGCATCACAGGCCCTCAGATAATGCAGAGGTTCTTTGCTCAGGTCCTAATTGCTCATTATGCCTTCTTTAAAAGCAGTTTCAGGTGAATTGTATGGTATGTAAATTACACCTCATACAGCTGTTAAAAACTAAAGTAGTTACTAAGCTAATTATAACCAAATACAGAAATGTATGTATCATACAGGTAATCAGTTCTGTGGACCCAGGGGAGATCAAGTGAGATGAAAGTCACCTGGGAAGGTCTGGTGGTGGACACTGAATGATTCTGAGATTTCTTTAGCAGAGATGTCCAAAGTAAATGCCATCTGTCTATAATGAGCTAAATTGTTTCTTCCCTTCCCTTGTCTACCCCATAACCTGTTATTTTTTTGGCCTTGTCAATTGACAGAAGTGGAATTTTTCCAGTTGTGCCAAGGTTTTTAGAGTTCATTCTTTGACATGCACTTACTTTAGGCTCAACACAATAGCAGGCTGCATGGAGAATCCCATGAGCCCCAGTGTCTGACTTCTGTCCCGTAGGGTTCATAGGCTGCTGGAAGAGGAGCTGCCATCACAAACACTGAAGTCCCAAGAGGAAACTCTCGGTCTTCAATCAGTCATGGTACCCACGGTCACAGGTGCAAGGCAGTCAACTGTTTCTGCTTTCTCGAGGTCATGGCTTCACTCTGGGGCTCACCTCCATTGGAGAGGTCCTCAGCCAAACTCATGACGTGATGTGCTGTGTTCTCCCAAAGTCACTTATTTTAGACTTTCTATAGAACCTGATTCAGAATTTCTTTCCTCATCATGATCTTTTTGCTCAGAGGCATTTTTGTAAAAAATATAACTTTAATATTTCATATTATGAATTGCTAGTATAAATACACCTTAACATTATCATCATCACTTCACCTATTCAATTAACCTGTGTTGTTTTTACAGAGCTATATATGTGTAGCATGTTAGCTTTTCAGTCTGATAGATGGAGTTAAAATGCAGAAAGAGAGAGGTGGGGGAAGTCCTGGATCAGGGTTATGCTCAGTCTGACTGGCTGGGTTTGCTTGCTGGGTCTTTTTGAATGTTGGCTTACGATGTTCATTCACAGGTTCTGGTCTAGCCTCACGAGGAAGCGCTGCATCCATTGGATATTTTATGTAGAAAATAGTTTTCATCTAAGGAAGTATTCCACAATGGTTTTTAAACAGATTCTGTTAGTGATATAGTCTACAAAAGCATCCTTTTGTATTATTTTTTGTAAACTGCCCACATGTAAAGGAAGTGAGAAACTAGATGGTCCTCCTTAGGTTAGAACAGAAGCCTGCTTATTGAAGCATTCTATTCTCTTATGCTGCATTTTATTTGATATGTGTATACATTCATGTAACCATTACCCAGATGAAGACAGCAAACATTCTAACTTTTCCCCCTTCATCTATTTCAGCCATGCCTTCCCCCATGGAAAATCACTAGTCTGTTCTCTGTTTATGAGTCTATTTCAGTCTTGTTTGCTTATTGTTTTTTTTTTAGATTCCACATGTAAGTGAAATCATATGGTATTTGTCTGTCTGACTTTATTTCACTGAGCATAATACCCCCTAGGTCCATCCATGTTGTTGCAAATGGCAAGATTACCTTCTTTTTATGGCTGAGTAATATTCCATCGTACATATGTACCACATCTTCTTTATTCATTCATTTATGGATCAACATTTAGTTTGTTACTTTTTAAAAAATTTATTGAGTCGAATACTCAGCTCATTTATTTTTATTCTTGTTCAATAATGAAATCAACCAGGGCTATTCATTTTCCTCTGAGCCTGCTTCTGGATGGATCCCACAAGCTTTGATAGGACCATACAAACCACACATTGTCGTTCTTTTCTAAATAGTATGTGACAATCTAAAATTGTCAAGAGGCAATAATTAAGTAAAAGAGTTTAACTGGGATCAAAAAATTGCAAATTAGGGTGCACAGATTTGGGCCACAATCCAGATAATGTCCTCCTAGTGAATAAAAGTTAGGGGTTTTTAAAGACAAAAGTAAATACTTGTATAAGAGGTTTGCAAAGAATTTTGATTGGTGTTGGGGGCAGACATAACAGTGTCCTAGGGCTGTCAGAAAGCAAAAGCCTGTTACTGTAGCAAGCTGAAGGTGTTCACGCAGAGTCCTTGGAGTATTTGCCCCTTGGTCCAGTTCTAAAGTCCACAGCTCTACTGAGTGAGGATGTGCATAAGGCCCAGTTCCTTAATGTCTCCTGGTATGGGAAGGGATGCAGCCAGTTAACAGTCAGTGACAGGGACCCACACCCAGGTCCCTAAGCCACTGGCCTTGGGATGTCTCTCCCATCCCAGTCCAACTACCCACCCCCTCACCCCAGGGAGCACCAAGACCTGAGGGAGAGCAAGGTTGAACTGCTCAGTGGATGTGGGCCCAGGAGAGGCCTCCCTCACTGCCCCAGTTCTCTCTGGGGCATCCCAGGGTGACAGCTGGCAGCACCAGGTAGATCAGAATCAGCTGGTGGGCCCAGATAAGATCAGGGGTACAGCTGACACAATGGGCAGGGAGAGGCCAAGACCCCTAGGCTCATACCAGGCTCCTCCCCTCTGCTGCCTATGGCCTGGGACTCCCACTCCACTCACCCCAGGCCAGGCCTCACATGAGAACCCCTCCCCTTGACTTCTTTGCTTGAAGCCAGAGGCCTGGCACGGTGTCAGCTCTGCTGGAAGGTCCTGGCCAGCCATTCCACTCTCTGGGCCTCACTGCATCATCTGCAAAGTGGGGCTGGCAGGCCCTCTTTCCATCTACAGGGACAAAGGTGGCAGTGGCTGAGAATGGGCTTTGGGAGGGGTTAGGCTCTGCAGGGCAGAGGAGCTGCCTGCCAGCTGCCTGCACCCCTCACTCAAACATCCATCCTACCATGCAGACACTCCCAAGTAGTCTCCTTGCTCTGGGCCACCTCGGTCCCTGCTGGGGGCAGCCAAGCACAGAGTTTCAACGAACCTGCTTGGGTCAGATGGACCTGACCCTGTGACTTCCAGGGAGTTCCTAGCCTCTCTCAGCCTCAGTTTGCTCCCCTGGGAAATAGGGTCACAGTGATGCCTCCTGTAGAGCATCCATGTGGATGGTAGGTATGAGCATGCGGGGGGCAGCAAGTCCAGCTCTGCTGGGACCCAACTGTTACTGCTGCTTCCTCAGGCATGGGGCAGGTCCTGCACACACACTGAGGGCCCCTGATGGGCCTCTGAACTTGCTCTCACCCCAGATTTCTCCCAATTTCATGAGGTCATTAAGGAGCATCCCTGGGGAGCACAGGGGGAAAGGAATAGGCTGATAGGAATTATTTCAGTATACTTTTAACTAGGGATTTTTCTGTTTCTGATCCATTTCCACAAATCTCTCCTGATGCCAACCCCTCCCACACACCTTTCCCGGTCACCTCTGGCCCACAGTTTATCATGGTCCTGTTCCAGTCCTTCCTGGAACAGTAAATCTGTGCACTGCAGGCCCAGTCAATGAAATACCCTGACATGAAATCGTTTCCCCTGCTCTCCTTAAAGCTCCTGAAGTGCTTCCAAGATCCTTGTCGCCCTGGAAGTAAATGAGGGTTTCTCCTGTTTGTATTGGGGGCTGATGTTCTCCTGGGCATGTCTCTGCAAAGCAAAGGTGGAGGAGAGAACTCCCTGGTCTGGTGCTGGACTGGAGAGGTGTGGGGAGACTGGGCCTCGGGCAGAGTTATAGCTTTGTGCCCCCTTCCTGGGCAGTCGTATGTCACGGGAAGCTGTGATGGCCAGGCACAGAAACATCGGCGCACTCAACTCTCTACCAGCACTTTTGAAAACACCTTTTGTTTAAAAATAATTATAGATTGACAGGAAGTCGTGGTGGTGGTAGAGGTTCAGTGTAGTCCTCATCCAGACTGGGGCATGGTTACACTTCTGTAACAATAGCGCAGCATCTAAACCAGGAAATCCACCCTGAGACAATGTGTGTGTGAGGCCCCATGCTCTTTTATCACCTGTGTCCCACCAGTGCTTTTAAATATGCCGCCTGGGTCTGTGGCCTGGTCTTCTTGGCCTGATGGGAGCAAATTCCAGACCAGAGGCCACTGTGCCTGCATCTCTGGGCACCAGGAGATCCAGGAAGTATAGGCCTTCCTGACCCCAGGGAGCAGTGGGCCCAGAGCTTCAGCTGGAACCCCCACTGAGCTGTGGCGCCCTCTGGGGTATGGCCTTGGTGCTCTGTAAGCATTTGTTGAATTGAATGTGTGAGCAGCAAGGTGCTGAGCAGAGCACACAGGGTGGAGGGAGGAAGGATGTGGATCTCAGGAGCCTGGGCTCCAGGCCCATCTTTGCTGGTGCCCTGTCTTGAGCCTCAGGTTCATCACTAGGAACATGTAGACAGCATGGCTGCCCGACCACTCTCCAGGATGGGTATGGGCATTTGTGTGAGGAGACGGTGTCATCCCTGCTCCCTGCCTTTTCTTGGACTCTGGGGGCCGTCCTTCTCCTACTGAGGCTGGCCAGCTTCTCTCCTTAATGAGGTCAGTGGCTACACTTTGGGCCCAGAGGGCGCTGGACGCTGGCTGGTGTGGCTGCAGGAGTAGGACATGTAGAAGCCTCTCTGTGGTCTCCACCCTCATGGGAAATGGTCATTCAGGTCATTTGAGGCCCTGAGGTGGCTGGCGTGATACTTTACTGTGGCTATGTAAGGGCCTGGAACGGGGCTCCATGACAGTGACCTGCCTCTCACAGGGATGTGGAGTTGGGTGATCTCTGTTCTTTCTCCAAGGACTTTACTGAGGCCTGAAAGCTGGGGGCTTGCAGGAAGAGGCAGCCTATATGGCTGGGCAGGGGCGGCATCTCCACATTTGGTATTAGCCTGACAAGGCTGTGGATAGGCTGTGTGACTTTGGGCAAGTTACTTAACCTCTCTGCGCCCGAGTTTCCTCAGCTCTAAAATAGGGATTGCCAAATAGCAGCTGAGCCATTGGGCTGTTATGATCCAGGAAAAGCCTGGCATGAGGAAGAGCTTCATCAATATTATGGTCATTGTTAGGTACATGGGAAACAGCCTCAGGAAAGGAGCTGTGGGCCCAGGACCCCACGGAGAGTGAGAGCTTGCACTGCAGTCTGTGCTGGGGGCCTAGCTTGGGTCCATTTTGCAGGAAGGAGTCATGAGGAGGCCCTGACCCTTAGCACTGGAGGTAAGCTGCCAGGGTAAGCTCACACACCCAGGTTCCTGGTGCCTGGGACCCTGTCTCTCCAACTTTGCCTGGCTACCCTGACAGGCCGCAGAGAAGGTTAGGCTGTGGTTCAGTTTGGCCTCCTGCATCTCACTTGAGAGAGTGGGCAGTTCCAGGAGGCACGAGGCCCTCCTCTCCTTAGAGCAGAGATGGACAAAGCCCTTGCAACTTATTCTTCTTTTTCATGTGCCTCTGTTCATCACAGACCCCAGTGGGGTCTTGGGAAGAGTGGTTCCTCTCAGGCCTGAGCCTTCCTATCTGTAGAGCAAAGGACTTCCATGTCCTTCAGGAGGATTTAAACTCTGATGTTCCAGGCTTTAATGGGTCTTATTGACACCTAGGGTGTGTCAGGGCCTTTCCAGCTCTGTTCTTCCTGAAAAGGAGTAGGGCAGGTCAATTTCTGGGATGTCTGGGGCAGTGTTCTAAGCCACATGGGATGGGGCCTCCCACTGGACTCTTCCTGGGACCCCCCTGGGGGTGTGATTTGGCCCAGTTTTGCCTGGCTCCAGAGTAGACACTCTTGTTTTTTGGTGGATGTGCTACATTCTTGCTGGTTGTCCCTGGGCATACTGAAAGGTTCAGATTCAGAGGCTGAGGGCTGGCCATGGGCTTTAAGGAAGAGGGACCAAACAGAGCAGCTGGGCAGTGGGCAGTGAAGAGCAGGACTTGAGAGCTAGCCAGTCCTTATTAATCCCACTTCTGTCCTTTATTAGCTAAGTGACTCTGGGCAAGGTACTTAACCTCCCTGAGCTTCAGTGACTTTCCCTGCCTTAAGTTAGGCTCTTCTGAAAGCAGAGGTTGACGGCAGAACTTGGGAGCTGGCCGTTTCTTTGGGAGGTGATATTAGGAAGCAGGAGTGAAGGAGTGGAAGGGGGGATGTGGTGGTGGAAAAGGAAAGGGAGTGAGCAGTTCATTATTGAGCTGGCTTCTGCTGTGGGCAACGGGGCTCGTCCTGCTGGGGGCTTCTGAGGGAGCTTGCGGAATGCCCCTCAGAACTGTGTCTCCAAAGGTGGCAGGCTGAGGTGTTTATCTACTGATTCTGTTCCCCATTGGCTGAGGGTTGCCTCCAGGGGCCCCCCCACCTTTGGGCTGTCAGCCCCCAGCCCTGGACCAGAATTCTCCCATACAGGAAGAGTACACCCTCTGTCCCCAGAAGAAAGTCTTGTGGCATGAGAATGGAGTGGCTTGGGGGCCCTTGGGTGTCCACATGCATGGCCCCACCCACCACAGTGCAGCTGACACCCTGGATGCGCCAGGGTGCAAGGGCAGGGAAAACACCTGGGACCCTACCTCATTAGCATAAGCTTAGGTGAAGGGTACTAAATGCACAATAAATGAGAGCGGACTTCTGTTGTCATGGTTGTGATGATGGTGGCATTATAATACCTGGACCTGCTACTAGCCAACCCATAGACCAAATGGTAGCCAGAGGCCAAATCCAACCAGTACACTGGTTTAATTTGGTCCAGCAAGATGCAGAGTTTTTTAAAATTAGTTGCCACTGTTAAAAAATTTGAGTACTATTACAAAAATTAGAAGTTCAGGGTTTTCTAAAAACATTAGACTCTCTGGCATGTCAGGCCCTCATTCTCCTGTGTAAAAACTCAGCCACCTCTACCCCAAACTGCTTCTCTCCACGTCCTTCCCCAAACACTGGGGAGTTGCTGGTGCCTGGATCCCACCAGTTGGGTAACATGTAGTTGCCTGGGGTATTGCCTCTACCCGACTAATGCTCTCAGTAGGGGTAATCCTTTTAGAGTAGCACCTGCTTTCCAGGCTGCTGTCCTCAATACTTTGGGACCCCCACATAGTTATGTTTCTGCTTGGCCCCTGCAGGACTGAGTGGGGAGTGGCAGGAGAAGCTGCCCTGGATTTGGGTCAAGATGATGTAACTGATTATGTGCCAGTTCTGTTCGTCCAGACAGTGGACCCCAGGGCATCAGGAGAGCTATCTCAGGTCTTTTTTTTTTCTTTCCCCAAAGTGCTGTGAAGCCAATTTATTAAACTGGTCTGAAAAGTCTGGGCATTTTATTTATTTATTTATTTATATTCTTTTTTATAAAGATATCATTGATATACAATGTTATGAAGGTTTCACATGAGCAACATTGTGATTACAACATTCATCCATATTATCAAGTCCCCCCACAAATCACATTGCAGTCACTGTCCATCAGCATAGTAAGATGCTATTGAGTCACTACTGTCTTTTCCGTGCTATACTGCCTACCCTGTGCCCCCCTTACATTATGTGTGCTAATCATAATGCGTCTTAATAACCTTTGCCCTGCCTCCCCACACCCTCCCCATTCCCTTCCTTTTGGTAACCGCTAGTCCCTTCTTGGAGTCTGTGAGTCGGCTGCTGTTTTATTCCTTCAGTTTTGCTTTGTTGTTATACCCCACAAATGAGTGAAATCATTTGGCACTCGTCTTTCTCCGCCATCTCAGGTCTCTTAAACAGTGCATGCTGCCTCCCATGATTCCTGGTCCCATTCAGGTGAGTAATGTTCCTGCTGCCTTTAGACGATCTCCTGTCTGGTGGGTGAGACTTGTTTCATGGGCATGTTCTCTGCCCCAGGATAGCCTGGCATGCAGAGAGAGCTTGCCCAATGGGCAGAGGGGATGAAGTCACTCAGTGTGGGTGCTTGGCTAAGGCTTGGGGTTGTCAGGTCCAGGGATCCTGGGGAGGAAGACTGGAGACTGGCCAGAGGCTCTTGTTCTCTTGCCCTCCCTTTTGGGAGCTCAGAGGTTAGGCTGGTGTGCAGAAAACTGCAGGACTTCCAGAACCCTTTCCAATTTTGAGGAATAGCTGCCCTATGGGTTGCCTCCTGCCTAGATCTTACAAGGAACCCTGCTGGCCTCTAAATACTGTGTATTTTCCCTGATGGTGGTTTAAAATGACTAGTTTGGAGCTTGACTGCAACAGATCCTGTCCCGAAAAGAGCTAAGAGCAGTCAGAAAGACTGATGGGAGACAATGTTGAGAATTTTCTCATCCCTATTCACTTTGCACCTTCCAACGTATGTAAATGTCTTATATAATAATATTCAGTGACTGATAATTAATTAAATATGGGTGATGGGAGGTGAGAGGAAGCAGTGGGCCTTACAAGGACCCCTGTAGGATCACAGGACTGATGTTCAGATGGCAATGCCCAGAGACTGGTCTCCAGATAGGCCCTCATCCTATACCTGGGGCTGCTCTCTTGCTGTGGGTTTAGGATTTTGGAGATTTTCCACCTCTATCCAAAATTATTTCTTTCCTTAGCTTATTTCTGGTGCCTAATATTACATTATTAGGGTACTAGGTGGCTTTCTGGGGTGTTGCCTCTACCCTACTAACTAGCTGGGTGACTCTGTCCAAGGAAACTAACTTTCTGAGTCCTAATTTCTCCATGGTGAAATGGAGACAAGACTTTAAGATTTCCCAGAGTTGTTTTGAGAAATAAATGTAAAAGCCACTGGGGATAAACTTTATAAGTTGTTGAGCACTGTGCCTACCTGATGCACAAAGAGTCATATGCGTGATGGGACCTTTAGGGGATCACAGCCATGTCTTCAAGGGCACCAAGGGGACCTTCCCTATGATAAGTTGGCTATGGGATGGTGACTTTGATTTTCAGAATTATTTTCAAAGATTTTCAGAGAGAACAGCAGAACTGGCTTTTATCTCTTGTTGCAGCCCCTGCCCCCTGGGAGGCTGGCAGAGAGATCAAGACTCCTGGAACCTTCACTCCCTGAGGCCTGGGGGGTGGTGCTGATACCGAAATTTAAATTCAGTTGGGCCCTTATCAGTTCTCCCAGAAACCTGACTTGGACAAGTTGCTCTGGAAGCCAGTCTGGATGCCCAAAATACCAGCATTTCTTCCATAGTCCAGACTTTAAAAGTACAACAGCTTAGCAAGGTGCTTTTAAAACAGAATTTATTGTTTTTTTGTTCGGATTACAAGAGTAATGCATGTTTATTGGAGATAGTTTAGAAAAGATGAAAAAGTGTAAAGAAAATAATAAAATCTCCTATAATGCTCTAAAGAGATAGTTGCTCTAAACATTTTGGTGAATTACCATTTAGTCTTTTCCTTTTTCTCCCTCATCTCTTCCTTCTTATTTTTTGTTATAAGATAATTGAAACAGAAAGAAACAAAATACAGGGAAAAATAAAGCCGTAACCCATGTTTTCATCATCTATTCATCTTACCTCCTCTTTCTCTATCTCTTCTTTCTTTCTAAAGGAAAATGGTTATAGATACAGTTGAAAACCTTTTCTAAACATTTCCCCAGGACCAGGCCCTAAAGGGGTGTATGCCTTATCAGATTTTACATGAATGTATCTATGAATGATTGTTGTGTGTGATTCCGTATTTTATAGAAATCATGTCATTCAATACATACATACCTGTCTAACACTTCACTTTTTCTTACTCAACATTGTGTTTTTGAGGTTTATCTCGGTTGACATGTATACATGCAGTTCATTCATTTTGAAGGTGGGGTTATACATACTGTATGAATATACCACAATGGTTTATTCGTTCTCCTATAGGTGGACTCTTCACTGCAGCAGTGGACAGCCGTGAGTGCATCATCTTGAGCACACATGCCCACTTTCTTTTCAACATATACTCAGGAGTGGAATTCCTGAGCCACTGGATATGTGCACTTTCAACTTTATTCAATTTGCCAAATTGTTTTTGAAAGTAGTTATGTTAATTTTAATTCCCACCTGCAATTTCTGAATGTTTTTATTTCCTCTCAGTCTCAAGCACCACTTGATACTGCCAGATTCTAAAATTTCAGCCAATCTCGTGATATGCTCTGATATGGAATAATTACATCCAATTGTTGTGATTTGAATTCTTTCTGAATATTAGTGAAATTAAGCAGCATTTCATATGCTTATGAGCCATTAGGGTTTCAACTCTTGTGAATTTGAACATTAAACTATTTGTTTCTAATTGCCTTGTGGGAATACTTTATATATTCTTGATACTATGATGTTGATTATATGTAAATATATATACTCTTAGATTATAACTTTAAAAAAATTTTGCTAATCGTGTCTTTGGCACACATTTTACATTTAAATGTACTTATATTTATCATTTTATTCTTTTTGATGATGTATGCTCTTGGCATTGTGTTTAAGAAATCCATCTCTAAACCTTTTACATTTTCACATTTATAATTTGACAATTCCCAGGTTGCATTTTTGGAAAGAGTGAAATGCATATATATGTGTGTGTGTATGTATATGTTAATATATGTAAATATGTATATGCAGAGAGAGATACATATCAATATCTCTATAGCTCTCTCAGTATTATATATGGATATACATATAGACTTATGTATGTAGGCATAGAGAACTATGCCATTGTCCCAGCATCATTTGTTGAGCAGTTCATCTTTCCCCACTAATTTTTTTAATTGAAGGATTATTGATATACAATCTCATATTTGTTTCAAATATATGACACAGTGGTTTGACAGTTACCCATACTATTAAATCCTTACTCCCTCTAGTGCAGTTACTATCTGTCAAAATAGAAATATGTCACAGAATCATTGACTATACTCTCCATGCTGTACTTCTATCCCCGTGACCAACTTACATTATGATTGAGAATTTTTGTACCCTTTTATCCCCCTCACCCTCCTCACCTACTCACTCCAACTCCTCCCCCACGGTAACCACTAGTCACTTCTCAGTGACTGTAAGTCTACTGCTATTTTGTTCATTCTCTTTTGCTGTGCTTTTATATTCCACAAATAAATGAAATCATATGGTATTTGTATTTCTCTGCCTGGCTTACTTCACTGAGCATAATACCTCTAGATCTATCCATGTTGCTGCAAACAGTAGGATTTCTATTCTCTTTATGGATGAATAATATTCCTTGTGTATATATACCACATCTTCTTTATCCATTTATCTACTGATGGACATGTAGGTTGCCGTCATCTCTTGGCTATTGTAAAAAATTTGGCAATAAACATAGGGGTGCATGTATTTTTCTGAATCAGAGTTTTTGTTTTCTTCTGGTAAATTCCTAGGAGTGGAATTACTGGGTCATATGGTATTTCTATTTAGTTTTTTAGGAACCTTCATACTGCTTTTCACAGTGACTGCGCTAATTTACATTCCCACCAACAGGGTAGGAGGGTTCCTTTTTCTCTACATTCTCACCAACACTTGTTATTTCTTGTCTTTTGGGTAGAGGCCAGTCTAACTGGTGTGAGGTGATATTTCATTGTGGTTTTGATTTGCATTTCCCTCATGATTAGGGATGTGGAGCATCTTTTCATGTGCCTGTTGGCCGTCTGGATATCTTCTCTGGAGAAATGTCTATTCAGATCCTCTGGTCTTGAGTCATATGTGTTCTTTATGTATTTTGCATGTTAACCCTTTATTGGATATATAGTTTCGAATATATTCTCCCATAATGTAGGTTGTCTTTTAGTTTTGTTGGTGGTGTCCTTTTCTGTACAGAAGTTTTTTAGTTTAATGTAGTTCTACTTGTTTATATTTGTTTTTGTTTCCCTTGCCCAGGGAGATGTGTCCAGAAAAAAAATTACTTATGCTTATGTTCAAGAGATTTTTGCCTATGTTTTCTTCAAAGAGTTTTATGGTTTCATGTCTTGTATTTAGATCCAGTTTCAGTCTCTTGTATGTAGCTGTCCAGTTTTTCGCAACATCATTTGTTGAAAAGACTGTCTTTTCCCCATTGTATATTATTGCCTCCTTTGTGATATATTAATTGGCCATATATGCATGGCTTTATTTTTGTTCCATTGTAGATCATGTTTTTTGATGATATATCTAGGAACTCTTTTTCTAACCCAGGTCATAAAGATTTCTTTTCTTTTTCTAGAAGGTCTATGGTTTTACACTTATGTCTGTAATACATTTTGAGTTAATATTTGTATTATTAGCATACTGGGGTGAGGTATGGGTTGATGTTTTGAGTATCTACCCAATTGTTTGATTATCATTTGTTGAAAACTACTTTTTCTCCATTGAATTGTCTTTGCACTTTTGTAAAAAAAATCACTTGACTGCATTTGTCTGGGTTTATTTCTGAAGTCTCTTTTGTTCTGTAGATCTATATGTCTATGTTTATACTGTCATACTTTCTTTATACTGTCACATGTCTTGATTACTGTAGCTTTATGAGAAGTTTTAAAATAGTGGAAGTTTTCTCCTTTTGTTATATTTCAGAAGATTTTTGACCATTCTATTTCTTTTGCCTTTTCAAATAAATTTTAGAGACAGTTTGTCAATATGAAGAAAAATTCCTGCTGGGATTTTGATTAGGGTTGTGTTGGATTTATAGATCATTTCAGTACCAATCTCTGAACACAAATTTTTCAATCCGTTTATTTAGGTCTTCTTTTCTTTGTCAGTGTTTTGTAGTTTTCAGTATATAGGTCCTATATGTGTTTTGTTAAATTTATACCTAAGTGTTTCATTTTTTGGTAAGTGGCCTAAACACATTGTTAATGTGTTTTTAAAAATTGCATTCCTATTGTTCATTGCTAGTGTATAGAAATACAATTGATTTTTGTATTATTGGTCTTCTATCCCTTGGTTGTTGCTAAATTCATTTATTCATTGTAGGAGCAATTTTTATAGATTCCTGAAGGTTTTCTGCATAGGCATCATGTTCTCTGTGAATAAAAGGACATTTATTTCTTCTTTTGCAATATAGTATGCCTTTTATTTCCTTTTTGCCTTATTGCACTATTTGGAATTTCCAAGATGACATTGAATAAAAGTAATGAGGAGATAGACATCCTTTCCATATTTCTGATATTAAGAGGAAAGCATTCCATCTTTCATCATGAAATTTGATGTTAGCTTTCGTTTTTATTAGATGCCCTTCATCAGATTAAGGAAGTTATTTAAAATTCCTACTTTGCCAAGAACTTAAAAAAAATTATGAATGGTTGAAATTTGTCAAGTGCTTCTTTTGAACCTATTAAGATGATCACATGCTATTTCTCCTTTAGTCTGTCAGTATGGTGGTTTACATATATTACAAAGTTGAACTAATCTTTGTTCCTGGATAAACCTCACCAGATCATGATGTACTGTTCTTTCAAAATATCTTTGGAATTGATTTGCTAATGTTTTTATTGAGAATTTTGCATCCACACTCCATGAGAGGTATTGGTGTATGGTTTATTTATTTATTTATCTGTAATATCTTTTGTCAGATTTGGAATTATGGTAATGTGGGCTTCACAAAATTAGTTGGGAAATATTAGTTCCATTTTTATGTTCTGGAATAAATTGGGTAGAGTAGTTGCTATTTCTCCTTTAAATGTTTGCATGGCGTGTGGTTGGACTTTTATTTCTTTTCATTCAAAACTAACAACAATCTCTGTACTATACTGGGTAAGTTTTTATCATTTATATTTAATATAATTACTGACACATTTGGATTTAGGTGAAGCATTTTGTTTGTTTCTCTACTCTTTGTTCCTCTCTTCTTACTTTCTTGCATGCTTTTAGATTATTTGGATTATTTTGGATGAGTATATTTTACTTTATCTATTGTTTCTTTTTTTTTTAGTTGGCTACTCTGGAATTGTTAACTTTTCAGCATCTTCAGGTAGTTGCTTTTTGTATTTTGTCCAAAATTTTACTTGTAAATTCTGATGGGTGAGATAGGATATACTGGGCTTAGTCAATCTTGGCTGCCCAAATAATGTCTTTTCAAAAGTGCACTTTTGCTATTTTTCTTCATCTGTTTTTCTAGAAAGCTATCTGCTTTGTTGTCCTTTTAAAATAATGGGTTTTTGTTGTGTTGAGTATCTCTCTTAATAATGTGTTTTTTCTCCTAAGTGAAATTCTGTGGATGTTCAGTTGGTGTCCCTACCAAATGCCTTTGAAGCCTATTTACTGGCTCAGGGTGCCCATCTCCCAGCTTCTGTGTGCTTTGTTATTAAAGCTTTGTACTTGACATCTTCAGAGGACTGCTGTTGGGCACTGGAGCCACCTTCTGGTACGAAGAATTAGAAGTGCCTGTGGTTTACATCCCTCCCATCCTCAGGCAGCCTTTAGCCAATGACTGGGTAGGGTGGGATTATAAAGTGTCACCTCCTTTGCCACAGGTAGAGCAAAATCTTCCTCTTCCTAACTGCTTCCCCATTTCCTTGCTAGTTTCTTCTGGGACTTACATCAGATGATTTTCTTCCATGTACTTGAGTTCACTCTTCTTCAGTCATACGACTAATTCATTTATTTTCATTCTCCTTTTATGTTTTATGTAAATGATTTTGTCAAGAACTGTATTGAATTTATCCCACAACTTAACAGTATGTAGAACTTCCTTGTCATTTAGCCCCAAATATTTTAATTTGGGGGGATTTGCACTTTTAACATGTGAGTAATTTAGGAATGTCATTTAAAAACTGTTCTATAGTTTTTTTCCTAAAGGTCTTTTAATTGCCAATTTCTAATTTAATTGCATCAAGGTTGGAGAATGATACTTGTTGATATTTGATTCTCTGAAATTAGTTGATCTGTTATATTCTACTGCAAGGTTGGTTACTTGTAATTCCTCATTTTCTGTAAAATAATGCATACTTTCTATTTGTTGACTGCATGGTTCTTTTTATACCTATTAGATCAGGCTTGATACAGTGTTGGACAAATTTTCTATATTCTAAATAATTTTTGTCTGCAGGACCAGGTTCTGATACAGTGAGATAGAATCTCCTGCTCTCATTATAGATGTCAGTTTCTTCCTGTAATTGTCTCAGTTTTGCTTTATGTATTTTGGGGGCTATGTTGCTGTGAGGTACATAAATTCATGAATGTTATATCTGCTGGGTGAGGCCTCTCCTTTTATTACTACATAGTATTCTTTATCTCTATCAGTGCCTTTTAAGCTTGATTTTATCTGCTACTAATATTGCTATTCCTGTGTTGTTGTTGTGCCAGGAATATCCTTCCCATTCCTCTGATTTTGGCTTTCTCTGGGTTATTTAGTTGTGTTAGTGTATTTCTTGTAGTAAGCCCCATTTCACTAGATTAAGAAAAGTCAGTCTCTTAGACTCTGCCTTCTAATTAGTAACTTAAATTCTGTTTTTATATTTGTTATGAATATGGATATGATCTAGTTAGACTCATTTTTACTATCTTATTTGTATTTTTCCTTTGCCATGGTTTTTCTTTGCTTCTCTTCAACTCCCTTTCTACCTTACACTGATTACTAAAAGTTTTATTACTTTCTTTGGTTGACTTGGATACTATTGATCTTATTTCTATTTTTAAAATGATTAACCTTATTTCTTCTTAAACTATTTTTGAAGTTTAAATTTAAATTGTCTAAAATTATAAAGTACACAACAAAACAACCACTGGAAATTAATCACTTATCTAGGTAGATTTGCTTCCAGGAAATCATTCTATTACTTTTATAAACATGAAACATGCTCATTATAAAGACTTCAAACAAGAAGAATAGGCAAAAATAATTCCAGACACTTATCTGTGCATATGTAGAGAGAGAAGGCAACATAGATACAGCAACTGATATTTCCTTTCATAAAAATATGACTATCTCTAGATATTCTTTTGAATTATAAAGTATTATACTTAATCTTTCTAGAACTTAGAAAAGATGTAACCAGTGAAACTGAGGATATTTTGAACTTCAGATATTTTTAAAAGTTGTAAACAAAATTATTTCACAGATGATACCTTACAAATAAAGAACAGCTTTTGAAAAGCATCAGGAATTTATAGTCATTATCTTAAAAAAGTGTGTTTCAAGTTTGTTTCAAAGTGTCAAGTTTAGTGAATTGACTCCCTTTGAAAGATAAGACAGTCAGCTTATTCACATCTC
Source organism: Manis pentadactyla (assembly GCF_030020395.1). NCBI lineage: Eukaryota > Metazoa > Chordata > Mammalia > Pholidota > Manidae > Manis > Manis pentadactyla. The sequence continues at coordinate 26,337,353 of NC_080033.1, forward strand.
TTGAGAATTGTCAGCTATGGTATGACTTTTACCTTAACCAGATTAACTAGGGTCATACTTGATCCAATAATAAAAATTCCCCTTAGCTGCCTAGTATTTGTTCTATACTTAGATGAATTCTCTGCTCTCTTATCCCTACTTCTTTTGCCCATGTCTAAATTTCTGAGTTTATGTTTATTATTATTTTTAGTATTATTATTACTATTTATTTGTTTTAATTTAATTGTGAATAGCTCTTTTTTTTCCCCAAAAAGGTCCATGTGTTCTATATTTCCTGAAGTATTTAATGTTTTGGAATGGTTGCTTCTTTTCTTTATACAGGAATGACTGGCTGAGTGCGATATTCTTGGCTCACTTTTTCCCTTAGAACTTTGGGACACGAACACCTTTCTTCTGGCTCTGTATGGCTACAGCACAGAAGCCAGATTCTGTCCTTATTTTCCCCATTGTGTGTGGTGTTGCTCTTTCTGCTTAGATGTGTGAGGATTTCTTTCTTAACTTTGAAGCTTAGTAACTTAATTAGGATGGAAAATGACTTTGTGTTGAGTTTCAGTATCAGATTTTCCTAAAATACATTATGTTTTTTGTTTGTTTTTCTTTATTTTTGGCCAGTTCAGTTATTTTTTTCAATAACTTGAAAATTTGCTCTAATTCCAAGCAGTGGCAGGCCCTTTCTTCCCAGTGCTTGAGGGATGTGCCTGTCTAGCTGCCTGTTGTCTTGTCTCCACTGTGTTGCATTTCCATCTTCCTTCTTTCTCTTTTGTGCTTGCATAGCTTCCAAACTGAGGTGTTTCATCTTGTTCATGCAGGACCTCTGCCTGAGCATGTTGTCTGCTCTGATCCCTGTACCTGGTCCCTCTGGGTCCTCCCTCATAGCTGCAGGTGGTGGCTGTATATCTGCTTTTCTCCATTGTTTGAAGCCATGGTATCAGTGGACAAGAGCATCTCTCTGTGGCATGTAGGGTTTGTTGAAATAGCTGGGCTCTGCCACCTCTTCTGATGTGTTAAGTGTTCTGGGGCTTGCTGTACTTCTGTGGGTATGGTGCCATTCCTGTGGCGGTGCCCTGAGACTTGAGGACATCGCCTCACTCAGTGGGCCACTCCTGAGCCTTCACTCCTGTCAGAGAGTGTCAGCCCCTATATTCACTCTCCAGTCCTCTGGTTCTCCTCAGAAACATTTTTCCTGTCTCCAGAGTGAGAAAAAGAAATGTAAAGACAATGATAAAGATCTCTTCTTCGGTCTGGTTGACAGAGAGAACCTCTGAGTTGAGGATTGTGCAAATGGTTCATGAAGGTATCTGCCAGAGAGGGAGTGAGGGAGGGAGGGAGAGGGGAAGGAGGGAGCCAGTGAGTTGCAGGCTCTAGCCCAGTTTCTCAGAGGGTGACTTGGGCCTGATCCTGCAAGGGGCTTTGGAGGGGAAGTCATGCTTCAGAGTTGCCCAGATGCAGTTCCAGGAGATGGATGAGGAGCACCCAAAGGTCATCACAGGGATCTGGGGGGAGTACTGCATGGCCCCACCTCTCAGGTGCTCTCATCTCCCAGTTTCACTCCATCCAGTCATAGGCTCCTTGGGTGAGTGACAGGTCACAATCTCTGGAGAAATGCAACTTAGAACAAGAGGGTAAGCAGGATAAGCTATGATCTTCCCTGCTCCCAGTTGGTTCTGAGGCCATGACTGAACTCATTCTGTGCCTCTTCAACCACTAGTTTCAGATTACCCTCTGCCACTCTGGTGGCTTACCTGGTGGACTGGTGCTGACCTTCATCCCCTTTCAGGCTCTGGTTGCTATGACTGCCATTCATAATGACCATATGTGAGCACCAAAAGATGCCCAATGGATCCCCTATGTCCCAAACACACCTTTCCCACGTCCATTATGTGTCATTAACCCTATCGCCTTCTGATGATCCCTGAGAGCATGATGATTCCTTTCTCTTCCTGCTGATCTACTGGTATGAGGGACCCCAAATGACCAGGTGGCAGTTCTACTTTTAAGTTCAGTAGGGCTCTTACTGTGTCTGCTGGTGAAATTCTTCAGGGAACTGGAGGGGGAACTGGAAGTCACTGGGAGGTCAGTGGAAGTGCTGCATAGCAGGGCCATGCCACTCGACCTCTTGGTTCTTAGATTCATATATTTTATCTACTGAAGACAGAATGTTTTTGAGTCAAGGAATATTCTGCATCTTGAGGACTACATCCCAGCCTTGTAGGGTGTCATCTCCAAGCTAGTGCCTCAGGTTGGCAGCTTCTGGATGATAGTGTGTGATGGGCCCTGTGGGCCTGACTCCTTTCTCATAAAGTGAGTGGGTCCTTGGTGCAAGGCACTGTGGTGTGGAATTCAGTGACAACCAATCATACTCTATTCACTTTGGATAGTGACACTTTGGGAAGACAGACAAACTCATACCAGAAATATGTGTTAGTCTCTCACAGGATGAGTCACTGCTTTTTCCAGGGTGGAAGGAGTTGGATACAATTAACTTGTCCTCAGTGTTTTGTTGTTCTCCTTGAGGATGATACTGTATGGAAAGCTTCTGCTGGGTAGCTGGACATTTACCGTGCGGGTATTGGGGTAGCTGATGACGCCAATTGATGCCTCCTGTCTAAGAGTGCCTGTCTGCCTGGATGTTTCATGTCTTCCCTGTAGTGGGTGCTCCCTGCAGGAATTGACATGTGAGACAAAAATCCTCACACTTGGCTCCCAAAGGTCTATCCACAAGGCTCTTGCCAAGATCTTGTGCCACCTTGTGCAATGTTGGTGGGAATGTAATTGGTGTAGCTACTATGGAAAGCAGTGTGGAGGTTTCTCAAAATCTAAAAATAGAAATACCCTATGACCCAACCACTTCCACTTCCAGAAATCTTCCAGTAGAAGACAAAAATCATTCATTTGAAAAGCTAAAAGCACTCCTATGTTTATTGCAGCATTATTTACAATAGTCCAGATATGGACATGATGTGTCAATCAGTAGATGAATGGATAAAGAAGAAGTGGTACATATATAAGATGGAACATTATTCAGCCATAAAGAAGAATGAAATCTTGCCATTTGTGACAATATGGATGGACCTATAGGGTGTTAAGCTAAGTGAAATAAGTCAGACAGAGAAAGACAAATACCATATGATTTCACATCTATGTGGAATCTAAAAACTGAAACAAATGAACAAACATAGATAAACAGAAATGGACTTATAAATACAGAAAATAGATTGGTGGTTACCATAGGGGAGGGGGTGTTAGATGGATGAAATAGATGAAGGAGATAAAGAGGTACAAACTTCCAATCATAAAATAAATCAGTTATGGGGATGAGGTACAGCATAGAGAATATAGTCAATAATATTATTGAGTATCTTTGTATGTTAACAGACAGTAACTACACTTACCATGGCGAGCATTTAGTAATGTATGTAACTGTTGAATCACTATGTTATATACCTGAAACCAATATCATATTGCATATCAAGTATATTTCAATTAAAAAAGTGATTACCTTAAAAAAGATCTCCTTGTTCACATTTTCTAATCTTCCTCTTTCCAGACCCTGATCAATCAGCAAAAAAATTCACACTGTCCGGGAATCTGTGTACTTTACCTCAGGCTGTTTCTCTGTGCAGAGCAGACAGCCACATGACCACTGGAAGTCTCAGGGCCAAGTGCAGCTGTCGTGCAATAGAAGGCCACTTCTATCTTGCATCACCATGCTGAGTGGACCCATCTCAGGAACCAGAAGGATTTCCCCTACTCTGCAGCTGGTGACAGAGGTCACTCCAATGAGGCTGTAGGTGTGAGTTGAGGGAGATGTCTTGGCACAACATAGATTCGTGACATGAGGGTCTGGGTCAACAATCTGTATAGCTTGCTTGAGTTTGTGGACTTGCTTGCCCTGATCTTGGATGTGTAACTCCCACAAAATGATTCATTGCTAACGCTCAATGTCAGCACTAGTGTCAGAGCAGGCCCAGCTTGGTGTGGGTTGCAGTCCCTTGCTCGTCCATTGGTCAGAAGCCCAGTCTCTAATACAGCATTCATATGCTAGGAGCTGCTATTTGAATAAGGTTTATTTGCCTACAACAGACAGCATGGCTTGCTCCAAATCTTGAGAGTCTGTGCTGTAACTCCCATATTGGGGCTTTCCAAAGACCACACTACACCTCTATTTACCACAGGTAATTAGTTACCTACACCATAGGATCTGCTGAGTCATATGACCCATGTAACCGACCTGCTTGCATTACATCCTGCACTGGCAACAGAGCCTTCTCTTACTCGGGACCCTACTCAAAAGGCTTGTTAAATGGGTCAGAGTAGTATTCTCAGGGCAGTGTGTGCTGCTTTAGAACCTGAGAAGGCTTATTGAGCACTGTGCTCTTCCTCAGTGGTTGGAGGTATAAGGCACACAAATGTGCCTGAGCCCATTGGACCAATGTGACAGGCCCTGGAATCTTTGTAGTTTATTTTCCAACTTCTCTTGGTCAGCTGTGGACTAGTGTGATGTCCAGGTGTTCAAGGTCACCTCAGGGTGTACTGTAACAGAGAATAGGAGAGTTAACATAGCTCGAGGGAAAGTCCATTCCATGAGAATGAAAACTGTTTCTAATTCTTTTTCCTGATAGGGATTGAAAACAAAACAAAACCAATTCACTAGAGCAATAGCTGCATTTTACATGGCAGAGGCTCTGTTGGTCTGTTCTAGGTACAGATGCCACATGTGGCTCAGGAATTGTGACTGGCGTGAGGCTGCATTAGATCTGAGTTGGTTCACCATCACTCATCATGATTTACTTTGGATTTTACAGGGTCCAGACTTGTGAATTAAATGCAGAACATTTAATGCTATGACATCCTTTAAGTCTTTGAAAATAGCACTTATTTCTGCCTTTATCTCCAGGATGTGGTATTATTGATTTTCATTGGTTGGGTCAGGGGATCAGGGACAATTTCAGGGCCTGGAATTTGGGTTTTCCCACCATGCTAGTTCCCAAGGATGTCCATCCTGATTATGTATTGAGGAACTGAGGAAATGACCAATTGGTGGGTCTGTGGACCTACTGGATGCACTATGAGAAAGATTCCACTTGCTTCTGGTATCCAGGTACCTTTTCTCTAAGAAGCATGAAGATTGAGCTTTGAGTCCTCTAGTATCACTGCTAGCTCAGATGCTCAGTCCAACACCATACTACAGATGGAGGCTTTCCCGTTTCCCCAGTGCACTGTTATGCAGATCTGGAATAATTCCTGTGGTGTTTTGTCATCCTCAGTTGATGGACTCCGGGTCTGAGAAGTGACATGACATTGTGACTGCCCATTGATATGGTTTATCTCCAGTTCCTGCCCATTTTCATCCACTCTTGATCAATACTTATGCTATCCACACATATCTCACCCCTAAACTCACCATGGTCTACTGGGAATCACCACACATCCCTGTAGATTGACATCCCCTGGTGTCATCCTGACTTTGCTTCTTACCTTGCCTCTGATAATTGAATGCAGCCTCCCCCTAGTCACAATTCCTGAGCCACATGTGGCATCTGTACCTAGAACAATCCTTCAGTGATTCTAGGGAGTCAGCTCTACAACAAGATCTATTATATCAGCTTGCAGAATATAGCCACCAGCTGAACTTCTCAATGATGCTCATGCTTCTCCTACCCAGCCCATGGCTCCTTAGTTAAGGAACTTTCCTGTGGTTTCTCTAGGAACAGTCATATGGGGAGAACTCTGATCTCATATAATAAATCCATTCTAACACGCCCACTTCCTTGAGATCAAAAGATCTAAATCCCTTATCTAACAAGACTGATCTTGTATTTCCATACACTATTTTAGCTGAGACATTTTTTCACCAATATTCTAGGAGCCATTCCAGAAGTAATTTAGACTGCTCCCAGAACCTGACCAAGTGTGAAATCTCTTACCCAGCCTTGTATTCTGCAGTCCTTCCCTACTAACTCTTGGCTCAGCACACCTACGATGCACATTCCGGCAGGCTCGCTTGGTTCCTGTGGGTTCATTGGTTAGGTCTTTCTCTTCCCTTAGCAGGGCCAGCATTTCCCTGGTTAGGCCCAGTCAAAATTCAGCCTGGTTATAGTTCTAGTGGTCAGCAGGGGAAGTGAGAGCATAGCGGGAGCAGAGAAGATGTTTTACAAGGGATTATGTCCATGGAAGCCTCTGGATAGATTTCAGGCAAGGAGGTCTGCTGTCTTCTAGAAAGGAATAATGAACCACTTCTGTAGGCAAAGCAGGTTAAGAGAGTCTGGGGGTTCAGTGTTCTTAAGTATCCACTCAGATGCCTCTATCCCAAGTCTCAGGGTCCCAGTTCTTTTCCATCAAGGCCTTCATTTTGGCATTGGAGACCTCTGCCCTCTCCGAAGTTTTGCTGCTGTTATGATCAGATCCTAGGGCTCATCTTAAGCATAGTCTGCTCTCTGACTGTGAGAGGCATGAACTGTTTAAGCATTGCCATAGAGGCCTTTTGATTGTCAAAACACACCTTAAGATGGTAATTAATTGGCTGATCTGTGTCTGCCATTTCTCCCTTTAAGGCATTGGTAGAGTTTAGCAGCACCCAACCAATTCCACAGATCTTATAACTGCCACTTGCTCCACATATCTCAGATTCTAGATGTACTGATCATGGAGGGCAACCCCTTTAGCCTGACAGCAGTTGGCCTCATTTTCGTAAACACACTTCATAAATTAGAGACACAGCTCCAGCCTGCAGGCTCACACAGTGGCTCCCAGGGGTGCCCCCATCTCACAATAGTCTTAGTCCCCACCACCCATCACCATGTGAACTCAAGGCTTTAGCCTCTGGAGTTCTGCCCTTTGTGTTTCTAGTGCATCTCTCATCATTGCAATAATCATTTTGCTTTTGAAAATAGCTATGTATTTTACTATTTTTCAATTACATTTTATCATTCATAATGGCATGCATTTGAAGCAGGGCAGGCTCCAAACAGGAATTTACAACCCAATCCTGAGATGAGTCCAGCCAATCTTTTTCTATAACTGCATTTTCAAATAGTTGCTGTCTCTAAGTGCATGTATCTTAACTGAACTTTTTTGGTATATGGTTTTGTCATTATTATGGGGGGTTTGACTTATTATATTTTTGGGTGAGTCTACTATGTGTCAGGCATGGTGCTATGCACTTTACCAAAATTATTCCATCTAATCCTTAGCGCATATAATCTTCACTTCATTTTCCAGATGAGAAAATGAAGACTTAAAGGTGAGCCAGAATATAGCAGACAGTGAGTGGAAGAGCAAGGTAAGCCCGGACTCTGGGACTCCAAGCCTAGTGCTCTTTTCACCATCCACTGCCTCCCTTTCCCTCGCTCACTCAAATATTGAGAGTATGCTGGGTTCTGTGCCTGGTATTTTCAAAGGTGTTGGTGCTGGCTCACCCCAGGGTAGTAGAGACCCTGAGTCTCTGAGAATGCCTGGGCAGAGCCTGGGTCCTGTAAACTGGAGGAGGAGTCAGGAGACATCTTCTATGCCATGGACACTTGAGCAAATTAATTTAACATTCCCTCTCTAGAGCCTGGGGCATACTTTGGTGGAGTTCAGTACAGTGTTTGCATTGAATCAACAAGGTCTGCCTTTGATTTTCAGCAAATATTGACTAAGGTCCCACAGAGAGCTCTCAGAGTGAAATTAGAGGGGGCTACATCACTAATAATGGGATTTGTATACATAATTTCTCAAGTGGGACTCATGAAGGTTTACCTGGAGCTATTGGTGATGGCATGCTGGGCACAGTGGTGGAACTTCTCAACCGCGGGAGAGGAGTTCTTTCACTGCAAGTGCCTGGAAAGTGAGTGCTCACCAGCCACCTTACCTCCCTCATTACCTGGGCTGGTGGGGCAGGGCAGGCTGGAAGCATTCCCATTTTACACAGAAGGAAACTAGGGCCCAGTGGTGATGGTTGATGCCAGTTCCCCCCGAGTCACAGAGCCAGGCGCTGCCAGGCCCACTCTTGCTTCCACATCACTGATCTACTGTTCAGTGGCTCTCCTGACTCTCCTGAGCACACAGCTTGAATATGAGAGGATTCTCAGCCTGCGGACCAGCCTGCCTGCAGGGAGGGTTTTGAGGTTAACTGAAGTGTGGTGTTTATAATCAAGTAAAGAGAGAAAAGAGGATTCTTCAGTTGAATGGACCCTTTCCCTTCGGGCATGTGGGAGAGATGGTGTTTTTGTTGGTACCCATGAGCTCAGGAGGTCAGGATAGCCCTGGAAACCTGGCAGTCCCAGCTCTATTCCAGGTCTGGGGCTTGTCCAGTGATGACTTTGCTGAAGGATGTCTTGGCCCAGCTCTGCCTGGGAAGGCGTTGGCCAAGCCTTAACCACTTCAGGGCCAGTTCTAATAAAGAAGGCATGCTGCAGAGGCATGACATAGACAGGCAGTGGGCTTAATGAATTTAAAAATCACTCAGGCCTCTGCAAAAACCTATATCTGCACTTGATAGCTCTGTGACTTCGGGCAAGTTCCTTAACCTCTCTGGTTCTTAATCTCAATTTGTAAACTTGGAGCAATAATAGTGATGGTCTCATGGTATAACTTCAAGGATGAACTGAAAAGATAAATTGAAATTCTGAGCCTCATGTCCAGCACAAAGGAAGTGCCTAATAAATACCTGTGCTTGGTATCATTCTGTTTACCTGTTGGCTCCTGTTAGGTTTTTATATTAGGGCATTACTATCACATCTTTTCTCTTGTTTGCCTGAGGGGGCATTGTCTCTCTGTGGATCCTGATATCTCCTTGCTGAGGATATCAGAGGAGAGAATGCTCTTAAAACTGTACCTGGGGAAGAATCTGTTGGTTTGATCAATTTCCCTCCCACTGTCATGAAGCAAAACTTTCTGAATATGCACTTTTCAAGAGCTATCAAGTGCAGATATAGGTTTCTGCAGAGGCCTGTATGATTTTTAAATTCATTAATTTAGGCATGCTGGCTGCTTTTATTGTTTCCGGGTTCCATTTTTCTTATTAGTTGGCATTATAAGATACTCAAAGGAGACATGTGCTGGGAAATGATGGACAATTATTAATCAATGTTAATCCATTAACCAATGTTAGTCTGTTAATCAATGGCTGTGTTCTTATGCCCTGCAATGCCTTGTGCCTGTGACTGTGTATAACAGTGACCACAGCATGTCAAAATTGCACAGGGAATAGACATGGTGAGGGTTAAAGGTTTGGGTCAAGAAAATGTATCCAGGGGTCACTGTGGGTAAGCATGACAAACAAAAGATTGGAGGGGCAGGGCAAAAGAGGAAATGGCTGGCCACTGCTCAGCAGTCTGGAGCAGGGAGTTCTGACCATGTCTGATAAGCCTGGGACTTGATTCCAACATTAAGATATGACACATTTCAGCATGGATCCCTGGTACTGAGTCAGGTAATGTCCATCTCTTGACCAAGTGGAAGATACTAGGTCAGATCTGGTTTCCTATACTAAGACTCCCTCGGGAAGCTGACTTGGACCATGTTCTGGACCATGTGTCTGGTCCATGGACCTGGATTGGTCATAACACACTTGTGCTGTGTGGCCATAGTTTGCTGTTCAGAGGTCTTACACCATCAGATACATTGTACTCTAGACCAGGAAGCGATGGGGTGTCTCCATGTTGTCCTGTCTGGCCACTGCCACCACATTAGCTTCAGATGGACAGCCTGGGTGTACAGAAGGTTGCAGAGGAAGGGGCCAGCTGTGCCCACTGAGGAAACAGCCGAGCCTCCCACAGAGCTCTATGGACTCTATCTTTCAATGCCCAGGGGAGACTGAACCTTGGAGATGAGAGCACAACAGCAGTCTACGGGGGAGCCCAGTTCCCAGTGACTTCAGGATTGGTACATAAAGTTGGTACTGGGCTGTCTTTAGTTGAGTGTTTCAGTAAAAGAATTCTTGCAGTGTCTCGGAGGTATTCAACACAGATACTGTCTTTGATCAAACCTTTTGAGCCCCAGGATAGAATGTGGCCTTGTCCCATCTTTAGTCACCAATACCAGGGGATTCTGAAACACTGCCTTAAAGATGGACTGGCAGCACAGAGCATGGGGGCTGGGGGGCATCCACTGCACCAAATGCACGACACTCAGCCACCTGCTCCACCCAGGCTGAGGCTGAGGCTGAGAGAGGGGGCAAGAGAGAGAGAGAATGAGTGGGGTGAAATCTGGGAAATGAGTGAGACCCTGGGGAGGCTTCTGAGAAGGCCTACCTGCCTGTGTTTGGGTCCCTGTGCACTGTGAGGGGCTGGGTGGGGAACTCTGTCCTCTCTCCTGGGCCAAGTTTGAGTCCTCATGGCTCTTTCTTCCCAAGGTCAGCTGTTCCTAAGACAAGTCCACCTGAGGGAGAAGGTGCTAGCAACGAGATGGAGCCTCAGACTGAGGGATATACTAGACAGGTATTTTCAGACTGCAAATTCAGAAAATGTACTCAGTTAACCCAAAGCAGGCTGGGTAGAGATCAAGCAAAAGGAAAAATTCTCACTCTGGTTGTGAATTTAAGTCCCTGGGGTTCCTGAGAAGAAGAGAGGTGAAAAGCTCTGCCAAGTCACACCCCCATCTTATCCTCAGCATCAACTAGGGGAGTGACTCTGTGTTTTACAAAAAGAACTCTCAATTCTGGTCACACACTCATAATTGAAAACAGGAGTTGCTCCATAATGCCTGTTTAATTGAAATTGAATGAATTAATCTGAGATGAGTTAATCCATTCATTTCACAAACACAGACTGAATATTCCTAATGACATACAAGCACCCCCCTGCCAGAGGAGCCCACACCACCTTGCTGGGGGTATACCGAGCCATGGTTCTCTGACATGTTTCCCAGTCTTCAGGCAGCTGCCTCTGTGGAATCGGCAAAGTAATTGAAGAGTTCTCTGAAATCTAAAGGGCACACATGCATTTACTCTATTGCTACTTTCTTGGGGTGATGGCTGTTTTATTATATTGGGTAAACTCCCTGGCTGAAATTGCTGCCAGCAGGTAGCTGGAGCCATCAGCAAAATAGAACCAGTACAAATGAGGACAGAGCCACTGCCTGGGAAGAGGTAGAATACAAATGTCTGTCTGGAAAAGGGATGGCCTGGCAGCAGGGAGCTCCAGGGAGGGGCTGAAGCCATCACCCATTCTTAGGGTACTTCAGGGATAAGCCCTGGGGAGCAGGGTTGGGCTTCAAGGCAGGGCTAGTAGGGCTTTATGCTTTGTACTGCCCAGGCCTTCCTCAGCTTTTGTGTGGAACTTCAGGGTGGATGCAGGCAGACTGGCTTGATTTTAGTCTTGCTGGAAGGAAAAGCTGAGCACTCCTGGAGATAGAAGTAGACACTGCCACTGTCCCTATTTTATAGATGAAGAAGCTGAGATATAAGAAGGTTCAGGAGTGACAGAGCCAGACACCTTCAATTCATATCTGCTGACTCCACAAATTGTGTGCAAAATCTGGATATTCTGCCATCTCAAGGAGCCTCTTTCCTCTCCCCTCTCCCCATGCATAGTGGAGACCAACAGGGACAGGGAAAAATAAACACAGAACTTCAGAATACTCCAGGATGTCCAAATCAAGTGCTTTAGAACCCTATGTAGTCAGGAACATCAGGACCACCCCACCAACCGTCCATAAATTTGCACCCTGTGCCTTGCCTTCCCACCACCCCACTCAGAGGGCTCTCAGTGCTGTGAGCAGAGCAGTAGACTCCCCATGGGTCCTGGTTAAAAGCCCTCCTAACCAGAATCTCTAGGGAGGCAGCCAAAGAATCAGCTGCTTTAATAGACTCCTCAAGTAAAAAGAGATGTTTATAATACAGAATATATAAAGATTATCTATAAATCAAAGAAAGGAGAGGCACTTCAACATGAAAATGGGCAAAAGATTTGAATAGGCATTTCATGAAAGGAGATACACAAATGACCAATAACTACAGAAAAAGATACTCAACATCATTAATCACCAGAGAAATGCAAAATAAGACCACAATGGGGTACAACTTTGCACCCAACAGAATGACAGAAATTAAAGACTGACAATACTAAGTACTGGTGAAGATGTGGAACAGTTGGAACTCTTATCCATTGCAAGTGGAAATGTAAAATGGCACAACCACTTTGGAAAACTGTTAGGCATTTTCTCCTACAGCTGAGCACATGCATACCTTCTGATTCATCATTTGCTCTGCTGGGCATATGCCAAGAAGCATGAATGACTTATGTGGACCAAAAGACAGAAACAAGAATGTTCACAGAAGCTTGATTCATAATAGCTCCTCTGGAACACCACCAGATGCCTGTCAGCAGGTGACTGGGTAAGCAAACTGAGTGCAGCCACACAGTGAAATGCTGCTCAGGGGTAAAAGAGAAAACAAGTACTGATATGCACATGGTGAAGCACAAATGAATCTCAAAAACATTATGTGCTATTTAAACAAACTTCAAAAACCAAGTGGTGGTGATAGAAGTTAGAATAGGTTACCTTGGCAGGGTTAGTGACTAGGATAGTTGGATGGGACTTGTAGGTACTGGAAATGTTCTGTATCTTGATCTGGGTCATGGTTAAACAGTGTATACGTAGGTTAAAATCAGTTGAGGTGGATACTTGAGATTCTTTACTAGATGTATGTCATACCTCAAAAAATTTAAAAACAAAATTCTAGTTGAAGACATGGTACTGTGACTTCTCCCACAATGAATGGGGTTTACCCTGTGCCCTTGTGGATGTCCCCAGGCCCACTCTCAGGCCCTGGAGCTCTCCTCTGAAGTCCCAGGGGTATGCCTGATAGCCTCCCCATTCTCCAGGCAGAATCCCCAGGGAGCTTCTCACATCCTCAGTTTCAGCTGCTGGTCTGGTAGTGCAACTTACAGCACCAAGTCCTAGAGGGATGAGAAGACCATCCCAAACCATTGTCCTGGGAACTCCAGAAAACCTCTCTTGCTGGGGAGATGCTGGATACAGTCTTCCAGGCTCCAAACTCCTTGCCATACTGTTCAGAGTGGGGAGCCAATGCCCTGGCATTTATTCCTTCTCTCCTGACCAGGTGAGTCCGGGCCCTCTGGGGCTGACTTGCACCCCTCCAGCTTGGCAGCAGGCAGAGGTGAGAGTGCTTGGGGCAGGTCCTAAGCCTTTCAGGTCTTTGTGTCATTCATTTTCAGGAAGCAGGGGCTCTACAAACAGTCAGGGACCTCCTGACCTGGCACCCACTGTGCACTTTTTCTGACCTCAGCTTATTGAGCTCCTCATGAGGGGCAGTCAGGAGAGGAATAAGTGTGTACATTTTTAGGCAAGGAAACTGAGGCCTAGGGAGGTGATGGCCCCAGGTTGTACAGCTTCTTAGTGGGGCCAAGGCATGGTCTCCAATCCCGGGTGGGGGCACCCTGCGGCCATCTCCACCCTTCCGCAGGCTGAGGAATTCTGTCCCCTGCAGGAGTATGGCCTGTTGGTCCTCTCCAGAATCAGCAAGGACGGTTCCCCTGAGGCCTCCCCAGCGGATCATCAAGGTCTGGCAGAGACTGAATTAGCCCTTCAGTGGAGCATTGGAGCCAATGAGAGAAATTTTAAAAGGAGCAGGAGAGGATGTCAGATCCAGAACAAATCTAATTTTCTCCTCCTTAGGAAATCTTGCAATTCTGGCCTGAAATGGGCTCTGGCTGTCACCCAGAAGTGGCTGCAGAGCCTAGAGGTGGCAGACAGAGGCAGGGCCCGGTGGTGCTGGTGGGGCCACTCCACTTCCCGAGAGGGGTCTGCTCCGTGGCCAGAGCCAGGCCCCGAGATCCTATCTTCCTTAGGCTGGTTCCTTTGTGTGTGAGTTACTGGAGAAGTTGGGGGAAATGCCTCACCATACACCCACATGATTTCAGGACAACTTCTGGAAATTGGGATTCTTGCCCCCATTTTATAAGTGGGAAGACTGAGGCCTACAGTGGCTTAGGGACTCCTCCAGGAGCCCCCATGGAGTTCCTGCTTAGGGTTAGCAGTTGTTTCCTTTAAGCTGATGGGGAGGGTAGCCATGGCTTCCCTACCACAGCAGAGCCTGGCTGGCAGGAAGGCCCAGCTGCCCTGTTCCTCTCATACCCTGTGCCCCCTGGAATCTTGCTTGTCAGCTTGTGCACTTGGGGGCCGACCTAATGCCCTCAGACCCCATGTGACATTAGAGTGGGAAGTGGAGCTTTCTCTTTCTTCCTCTGGGGCTAAGGGTGGGGTGGATGCTCTGAGAAGCGGCTCTGCCTGCTGACATGGGACCCACATGGGAAAGGCAGTCTGTGGGCATTTGGGGGCAGCCCCTCTCTGAGGGGGCCCAAGGTGAACTCGAGTCTGGCTTAAGCCCAGGGCCCCTGCCCTGGGAGCTGCCCCTAAGCACCTCTTTCCTTCTCCAGGGTTCCCAGACCTCAGCAGCACATTACCCTTTTCCCGGGCCTCTCTACTCCCAAAGACTTAACCTGCTGCAGAGCCACAGGAACCTACTGGCAGCCTGTCAGGGGCTGGCCCCAAAGCAGGACTGGACACAAGCTGTCCTGTTCATCTGTGTTCCTGCCAAAGGTGCATTCATATAATGCTCATGGAGAGAAGAAGATGGAAGCATCAGTTGAGTGCTCACTGAGCGTCTCCTGTTTAGACAGGTCTCCATTTTTAATTTCTGCTCCTTGTGAGCTCATTATTTCTCCCATTTTGCAGATGGAGAAACCAAGGCTCAGAAAGGTTAAATGACTCACCCAAACTTATCACTGGTAGGTGGGGAAGCTGAGACACAAAAGCCCTGTTCCTCACACTCCTCCAGCTAGAGCTGGGCCTCACATGAGCTCTGTCCTTTCTGCTTTTCCAGAGCACATGTTCTCCCTTTTGGGCTTGTTGCCACCAGGGTAGCAGGCTTCTGTTGCCTCTGTCTGGGCCACACCTCTCTCCCTCCTTCCCAGTCACTGGTTTTGGGGGAGCCTGAACCCTACCTTACCCTCCCATCTCCTGTGGGTGTATGACCCAGACCTGGCCAATCAGCACAGTCCATCCTCCTGGCCAGTGATTGGTTCAGAGATGCACAAGTGACATAGGTTGGCCCAGTGAGAACCAGTCTGGGGCTTTAGTGGGTACTTCTGTAGGGAAGGTGGCTATAAGCTATGAAAGACCACTCTTAGGACAGGGGTTCTCGACCTGGGTGCATGGATAAAACTATTTCCTGTGTCAGTTATCTATATTGGATCCCATCTGCTGTACTCCGGGCCTACTTCCTTTTTGGTGCCACTGGGGGTGGGGGACGTGCATGACATTGGGCAGTCCTAGGGCTTCTCTTGTGAGGCGGAGTTTCTGCGTCTCCCCTCCCCCAGCAGTCACCTCTGATGTCTCCTGAGCCACAGTGCCCAACATCTATAGAGGGGCCTCTGTGTGGCCTCTTTGATGGGCTCTCTCCCTGCCTGCTTTTCCTTTCTGGACACTAGACTTGGGGCTCTGGGTAAACATGGGAAAAGACAGACACCTTGTACCCTGTGGAGACTATGTTCTAATGGGAAAACAGAGCATGAACAAGGAATAGCATACCTGAAGACAATAATTCGGATCCCAGGGTGTACCATAAAGGAAATAATCAGGGTTCATATGATGGGAAAAATGGTGGTGCTAGTTTATGCAAGGAATTTAGGATAGACCTTTCCAAGAAGGTGATGCTTCAGGTGAGACTTCATTGATGGAAAAGCTTAGAAAGAGAATTCCAAGCAGATAGAGCAACACATGCAAAGGTCCTGTGATGGAATTGAGCTTGGGGTGGAAAGACCAATATGGCTGGGCCATGTACATGAAGGAGAGAGGGAGGCATGAGGTGGAGAGCTAGTGGGAGTTAGGTCACACCAGGCCTTGTAGGTTATGAAAGACAGAGTACATTTTATTCCCATTATGGTAAAAATCCACCAACAGGGAAGATATGTGGCTTGGTTAGCCTTTATGAAAGGTCATCCTGCTGCTGCATGGAGAATACATTGAAGGGGCACCTGGACCAGACTATTGCAGTAGCCTCCAGCCTGGTTGCAGTGGTCTCAGAAGAGGACAAGGGTGACTTGGAGCCTGGGATGACAGTGGTGCTTTTGCAGAGAAGAGAACAGAGCCTCTGCTTCCTTTTTATTAGGATTCCCATTGCCCTCCCATCTCTCCTTCCTGCCTCACTCCTTCCCTGTCCTCCACAGGCCTCTACATAGTCAAGAACCTTCCCTGGGCCAGGCCCCAGGCTGGATGCTGGGCCCAGCCAGAGCCAGGCCTCAGCCTCAGGGCGTCTGGTCCCAAGTGCAAGTATCAGGATCACACCCTGCACCAGTCAGCGGGTTTCTCCAGCTCAGCTCTCCCACAAGTTGCATAACATGTTGTCAGAGGAAGACACTATTGAAATCACAATGGTGAAGCTATGGTAATAGCCTCCTCAATCAGTAATCAAAATCCTCGGCTCAATTTGGGTAGCAGCTTTATGTGGTAGTTTAATTCATTGTACACCAATTTCAGTTGTGCATTAATTATAGGTGACTGAATAGTAATTAACTAATCACCATGTCATTCCTTCCCCGTCAGGGGCAACCTCATTAATTCCAGTCTGCAAGGCTGCTGGGGTCTTTTGCCACCTCCCCTCAAAGCGGTCCCCATCCCACTCTCCCTCTCTCTTTTTGGCTGCTCTTGACTTATAATCAAATATGAAATTCAAGCATTTTTTAATAAGTTCTCGGCTGTTTTTGCCACTGAAAAATTCATGCCATTACACAGTTTCTTTAAATAATGTTTATTCATTATACATTTTTTGTCTACATGTTTGGTGCTGCCTGCTCTTGCCGATGAGCTGTTGGCATTGTCTTGGGGTAGGGGCTGGGGTCTGGTCTGGGGCCATCTTGGGAAATGGGGGGGTCTTCCCTGGAGGCATGGTGGCTGCCTGGGGATCACAGCTGTTGGGTAAATAGCACTTTGAGGCCAGCCTCTGCTGCGTGCTGTCTCCCACACACATTTGCCATTTCCCACCTCCACACTCTTGTACATGCTGTACCCACGTTTGGCAGTGCTAGCTTCCTCCATTTCTACCTGGCTATAACCCAGGTGTCTGGACCCAGATTAAAAACCACTTGGTTCAAGTGGCCCCCCTGCAGTTAGCCTCCTAGCCAGACTCCCCTTCTTTTCCCTGGTTGTGCAGCATCGCCATGCTTCCCACATGCTTATCCACAGACTGGCCCCCAATGCACTGCTCATGCCCAGGCCTGGGAGAGGCCCATGGCGTGAGCTTGTGGGGCATCCCCAGCCATCGCTTCATTTGGTGCAAACCACCCCCTGCGAGGCAGCCCTGCACAGGTCCTTATTCCATTTCAGGGATCAGAACTCGGAGGGCAGAAAGGCTTGTCCAAAATCACAACCAGTAAGTGGAAGAAGGAGGCCAGGAGGCCAGGTACCCTGACCGGAAACTATCACCCAGTGTCTGGATGGCTACTCCTTTTGAGACATGAGATTCCTGCCTGAGGTCAGGGGTACTTACTCTTGTTTCCATCCAGTCAGTCAGCTCTGACTCCTAAATACATGCAAATATGTCCACTTCTCGGGCCCTGCCCCTGCCAGGCACTCATGTCGGCTACTCCTTCTGGCCAGGTTTTTGCTGCATCAGCTCCATATCTTCATTTAGTCTCAGCTTATATGCCACCTCTTCTGAGAAGCCCTTTCTGGCCACTCCACCTGAAAGGCTCCCCTGTCATTCTATACCACATCACCCAGGTTTATTCTTTATCTAACATTATCTTCCTTATTTACTTATTTACTTGCCTGGGGTCTGTCTTCCCTACTAGTACATAAACCACACCAGGGGGGAGCTGTGTCTCCCATCTTGACTGCTGTATCCCAGGACCTGCAAGAGTGTCTGCACCCCAGATGCCCTTCAGTTGCTTGCACTGGGCAAGGGCCAGACTCCTCAATGTGATGCACAGACTACATATTGTCTGGCCTTGCCAAGGGCTCTAGGGACGCTTCTCCCCACAGTGGGAAAAATGTGCCTTCTAGCACAGTGCTAACCAAAAGAAATATACTCCCAATGTGGGATTTCAAATTTTCTAGTAGCTATGTTAAAAACAAGGAAATAAGTGAAACTAATTTTCATAATGTATTTTCCTTAACTCAAAATGTTAATATAGCCAAAATGTTAATCATTTCACCATATAATCAAGACAAAAATTATTAATGAGATATTTTCCATTCTTTTTCCTGCTCACTGCCCACATGTGGCCTGACTCCCTGCCGGACAGTGCAGCAAGGAGTGGCTGGGGATTCACTAGAGGGCGAGGGAGGGAGGGGCATTCCAAACAGAAGGGTCAGTGTGACAAGGTGCAGAAGTGAGGCTCGGCACGGGGAATCGCAGGAGCCAGCTTATGGTAGAGAACGGACTTGGGGCAAAGGTGGCTGGGTTGGGGATGAGGCTGGAAATGCAGTCCAAGGTAGGCTGGGAAGGGCCTGTCTTCTTATGGGAAATGAGGGTAGGACGTGGGGCGGTGGAACCCATGATGTCTGAGGTCTCCTCTAGCTCTGCAGAGCTGTGGGGCTGGAGTGGTGTCAGGAACTGATTAGGTGGAAGTGGGAGTTTGGTGCTAATCAGGCAAAGGTCATAGGTCATGTCATTTAAGGATTCCCATGGTCAGTCCCCATGACATGGCTCGGGGGGCAAATGTGGGTGACAGTGTGGATCAGTGCATCTCTTCTAGGCCAGTGACTTCACCAGCACTGAGCACAGCTTTGGGTGGGATGGGTGAGGGCCCAGGCCCCAGGTTGAGCCTCAGGGTAAGAGCTGGGCTTACCCTCAGGGTGCTGGTACACTTTTTGGTGAGGGAGGCTGCTGAGGAGAGGACAGAAAGGGAGCCGGCCCTTCTGAGCTCACCCTATGGGCTGGGAGCTTGCTGACGTGTCTCACTTCCTAGCCACATGGTCAGGGAGTAGAGGTCATGTCCACTTTACAGAGGAAACTGAGGTGCAGAGTTAGGGGTCTGCTGCAAGGGAAACCACACACTAGGTTTGCCCAGCTTCAAAGCCAATCATAACCTTTAACCCCCTTGACAACATGACCACCCAGGTCTGGGCCAAAATTTAGGAAGACATCCTCCATGACTCTGGTTCTACTTAAGTTGGAGAGAGGGAAGGGACAGCCCTGCAGCCATAGCTGGGACAGGAAGCAAGAACGGCAGAGCCTGTGTTGTGGGGTGGTAGGGGCAGAGCTCTCAGCTAGGAATCAGGTCTGGGTCCTGCAGAATACTGAGCCCCCTCATGCCTGGAAGAATTTGCCGGGACTGACTAGGGTATGGCTGATGGGTTGCAGGGCACGGAGTGGCCCTGGCTGAGGGGTGAGGTGGGCACAGAGGGCACAGTGACTGATGAGCCACTTGCCCTGGTCCGACCTGTGTGCCAATGGAGATGGCTATGGGAGTACACAGATAGTGTGTGCCTCATGACAAACCCTAGGCCCCACTGAAGCTGGGCTCAAGGCTCCAGGCCCACAGAATTAGAGCCTTCAGCCTGCACCAGGAACTTGGCCATATGCTGGGTGAATTGAAACAAGACAGTGGATCTTGGCCAGGGGTCAATGTCAGTGGCTAAGTACCTTGAATCCCTCTTGCTTTGGGGGGTAATCAGCTACTCTGCAAGTGAGCTGGAACCTGTGTCCCCTATACAAATCTCAGCGCATCTCCTTGGCTGGACTCTTTCTGCAGGCCCAGAGAGAAGAGGACGGCATGTCCCTGGCCCCACCCAGGACTCCCAAAGGCTGGTGCCTTCTGCCATTGGCTTGCCCTCACTTCTCTGCCAGCACCTGGTTAGGACTGACCTGTCAGCTCCCATGGGACAACTTTCCTCTCCAAAGAGGAAAGCCCACAGACTGACTGCAGAACCCCGAAGGAGGGCTGTCCCTGTGATGAGGGCTCAGAATCACCTATGGTCTAGAATGACAGGAAGGGCTGGAGTCCCTGAAAGGAAGCTGCCATCAGTGCAGGTGTGTCTTGGCTGGAGGTTGGGGGGTGGTCAGGCTTGGCTGTGAGGGCTGTCTGCCCCCGTGACCTGGCCCTCAGTGTGATGCCCAGGCCTAGGGCTGAGGCCTCAGATGCATGTTGTCTAAACTGGAGTTCTCACCCAGCAGAGATGCTCACCACCTGTACCAGTTATGGGAGAGGTAAGGGACACATTGCTTGTCCCCACAGAGCTCCCAGGGCAGAGGGGGCTGTGGGCACATAAGTAGCATGTGGGGCAGAGAGTCAGAGAGGGCTGTTGCAGGAGGTTCCCATGACTCCTGTTGGGGGTATCACAGGAGCTTTCCAGAGGCAGCACTGACCTGGCCCACAAAGGGCGTTTGGCCTTGTAGGTGGGCTCCTTCCTTGTGACTGGCTGAGGGGGTAAGGCAGGCTCAGAGGGCACCGGTGACTTGCCAGCCATACACATACCCTTAGGCTGGACCAGGCCTATCTGGACCTGGGGTTGGGCCTCCTGCCATGAACAGCACTGTACATCCAGGCAGAGCCTAGGAGAGGAAAAGAGTGACAATCAGATGGGGAAGTTGGGGTTATAGTAAAAGATAATTTAGGAGAAAGAGAGAGCACGAACTTGTACTGTTGGCAAGGAACCAGAGCCCTGCGTGGCTCAGGAGCATGATGTGGCTGCCTCCGAGCCCTGGGACTCCCTAACCACCAGAAGGAGCAGAGTTCCTACTGGCCCAACTTCAGCTCACCATCTTAGTACCCAGCTTGACGTTTTAGCAAAAATATTAGAGGAAGTGGAAGAGCACTGACCAAGAGTCCCAAGATGAGCCTAGTTGTCTTCCTGCTACTAACACACTCATGTCCTGGGGCAAGGCCCTGCCTGTGCCTGAGCCGAGGCTTTCTTCTCTAAACCAAGGAAATAGTGAACTTGCCCAATCATCACACAGACCTGTGATGAGGATAAAATTAAAAACTAGATGCAAATGAGTTTTGCAAATTGTAAAGCGTCTTCTAACCGAGTGACAGGAGCAGGCTGGTAAACATGGCTGCAGGCTGGTAAATTCTCTGATTATTTGCAAGGCTGGGTGATTGCTGACACTTACGTTCTGAAGGGACCCAACTCAGGCTTTTTAGTCTGACTTACAAGAGGCAAAGCAGCCTCTAGTCCTGAACTGCAAACTTGGGGGACTGAGTGGGGTATTCAAACACTGCCAAACAGCTTTGTGCAGAAAGCGCTGCACTGAGGGGGAGTCTCTATATACAGTCCTGTTCTTGTGAGGACATGTACTTTCAGGAGTGTACTCATCAAAACAAAATGCCATGAGGACACACAGTTTCAGCAATGCCCCTGGGGGATATCAGGATGGTTACAGGCTGTTGGCGGTGACACCACTAGACAAGGTGGCATATATCACTGGCACTTAATTTGCAGGAAATGTATCTACCATAGATGATGTAAACCGTGCACGCTCCTGGAAGAATGATCATGTGAGGATGCTGTCTTCCTGGTGATGAGATGAGGCATGAAACAACTGTGCTGTACACCAAAAGACACAAGAAAAAAAATATCTTAAAACAAATCTTATAATAGTGGGGATAGAAAGGAAACAGTTAAGATTCTGCAGCAATTTTCGGAATAAGACGTCTTGTCCAGTTAATGACAAGAGCTGTTTACTGCCCACAGTCATTGACGTTAATATGCACCCAGGTTACATGGACCCCACTCTTGGCAACAGAAGTCTCTTAATTAGTGACACATGGTGTTTTGGAAAGTCTGAGGACTCGCTCAGCACACCAACAGACTCAGGCTTGGCTGTGTCTAGGCAGGTGGAGTGGCTCAGCACACCAGCTGACTCTGCGGGCTTAGCTTATTGTTTACTAAATGTCAGGTTTGGGGATAGGAGGTGATGGGTGGGTGTGAGGTAGCAGCCAGGGTGGGGCTGCCGAAAGACTATCTGAAATGGGTTCTTGGGCCAGGCTGTCCCTGGGGAATGGGAGCTGGCTTTGCTGAGTTAGTATTTTCCAAAGTAGGTTTCCTTGAACCCTGGTCGTCAGACATGCTCTGAGAAGGTCATCTAAGTTTGGGAACCCCTGCTTGTGATGGCTTTCCCTGGAGAGCCACAGTGAAGGTCCTGAGAAGTCCCCTGCTAGACACCTGTCCAACTTAAGTCAATCCACCCTTTCCCACTTTTTCTTGATGGCAGGATTGCACTGCCTACCCACCTGGGGCAGGTGTAGGAACACTCTGCAGAACTAGGAGCTCTGAGGTACAGACTCCTGGCGTCAGGTAGGATCCTGTTCCATAGAGAGCAGCATCTCTTAGAGCCTGCATGGGCAGGTCCTGTGCCCAGCCCTCAGGGAGCTAATTCCCTGCTGGCTCCCTCATTCCAGCCTGGGATACAGGAACACTTGGGCCAGCATCTGAGCAATCCCCCACAGCTGACCTTTGTGTCAGGATGGAAATTTGGGTGGAACTAGTAGTACTGTGGGATGGTGGGTGGAATTCCCATGGCCTTGCTCTGCCAGCCCCAGTCCTGAGTAACTTCTGAGATGGTTGCTCACTCTCTGCTAGCTCCTTCCAGTGCCCTGTGCCACCTGACTCCATTCAGCCTCCCAGGCTCTGAATGCCCTCTTCACCGTGCTCTGTGATTCATGTGTGCCCTGCCCTCTCACTGCAGGCACCGTAGATACCTGTTTTGCCTGCTAACCATTGAATTTTCTCTTCTGTAACAGACTCTGGATTCCCTCTGGGAACTCCCCTCTCCCATGGTGTTTCAAATGGATCTGACCCCTTCTGGGTCCAGGGTGGGCATGTGGCTCAGGGCTGGCCAATCAGTGCACTACCTCTCTGGCCACAGTCGGGGTGGGTATGCAACAAGTGATGGGCCATCGAGTGATTCTGCCTCTTGCTGGGTTTCCCTAGAAGCAGACCCAGAGGTGAGAATCTCAATGCAAGGAGTCAACTTTGGAGCTGATCCAGGAAGTGCTGGTGGGAAGAAGAGAAGTGAGACAGTTAGGAAAGGGAAGCCAGTAAGCAGGTTATTGCTGTGGGTACCCGGGGCTCAGTCCCTCTGGGCAGCTATAGACGACGCTGTGCAGCAGACCTCAGAGAGCTCTGCTGATGGATGGGGAAGCTGAGTATTTAGTCACCAGCCCCTGGGCATTATTGGATAAGGGTGGCTCCTAGGGATGTTCAATCCCAGGCCCTTCTGCTGTTCTGCTCTGAGCACTGGCGTAGCATGCTCCTGTGACCGGAGGCTGACCTTGGGCAGAGACACAGGGGCTGGCACAGGCTGAATTGTGAATGTCATGTGAGGGGTTTCATGGGAGGTGTCCACTGACCTCACATCCCCCTCTCCCACTGTCTGCCCCCCACCCCAGCACAAGGCCTGTCATCCCAGTACTTATGGAACCTATGCCACTTACCTGTCCTTCCTTCCTGAGATGTTGCCACTCCATCCCCTTTTTGTCTTTTCAAGCTCTATTCTAGATTTCTTCCTCCCTCTATGAACTCCTTATGAAATGTGAGCACTTCTTACATCAAAATATATGGGTTTTTCTTTCTACATCAACCAATTCTCCAACTATCCAGACACCAGTTGTCTCCTATGATTGTGTTCATGTCTGGCACAGACTCCCCAGAGTCAGTGCAGACCCCACAGGCCAAGGGCTCTGTCCCACAAGGCTGTCCCCACTTCACACACCAATTATATGTTCTGGGCCATCTGTACTTCTGACCAACTGGTTATAAATTGAGGGTTCCCATGACCCCCTCCTTGGACTTTGAAAACTTGCTGGCCTGGCTCACAGAACTCAGGAAAGCACTTTACTTACTAATACTGGTTTGTTATAAAGGGTGCAAATCAGAAAGGCCTACATGTTCACATGCACAGGAGAAGGTGTGGGGGAGGAGCACAGGGCCCACTCTCTGGGCATGCCACCCTCATCAACAATCAGGAGGCTCTCGGACCCCTTCATTTAGGAGTTTTTATAGGGGCTCCATTATGCAGGCATGATTGATCAAATCATTGGCCATTGGTGATTGGCTCAATCTCCAGCCCCTCTCCAGACTCCTGGAAGGTGAGGGGAAGAGGCTGAAATTTCCAACTCTCTAATCAGGGCCTGGTCTTTCTTGGCCAGCTTCCATACTGAAGTTCTCTAGGTATCCCCAGCTAGGAGTCATCTCATTAGCATACAAAAGGCACTCTGATCCTTCAAGAGATTTCAAGAATTTTAGGGGCTATGTGCCAGCAACTGGGGACAAAGACCCCAGTTAATTTCTCCCTCTTTTCCACCAAGTTAAATTCTAGTCTGTCACATTAAAGTGACATGTTCGCGGGGAATATTTGCATCACTTGAGAAGTTCATCTCTTAACAGTGGAACACTGGACAGTGGGGGTGGGAGAGGGGCTTTTCCCAGGACCCCAGGTCCCCCAGGGTGGGTGGTGGTCTTCAGCACAGCTGCACTTATGATTGTGCCCCTGGAGTGTGGCCGTAGGTGGGCTCCTGTTCTTGCTCTCTCCGTGTCAGGTGGACACACAGTCTGAGTAAGAGAGATTGGAGCTGATGCAGCTGTTTACATAGTAAGCGATGTTGTTTTATTTTGTGTTATATTTTGCCCTAACTCTAGAAAACATAGCTAAAACAAAACAAAGCTAGACATTACAATCTCCCCCACATCTTGGGTTTTTACTAAAAATTAAAAATGTTACTTCTCTAATCTGTTTTTGAAATTGCTTTGGAAATGCCATCATCACAACCAAAATGCGCCAGGCAATAGTTAGAAAGGCAAATAATACTCACTCCTCATTTGCCTAAAACCATCACAATTTGTGAATAGCACCCAGTCTATTCCCCGAGTCTTGTGTGCATTTGGGAAATTAATTATGACTCTCTTAGATTCATCATAAAAGTGGCCATCAGTCTGCCTCATTTCTGCAGGATGGAGCTATTAGGGCTGTGAGTGAGTCTGGGAGGCTTACCAGACTGCCGTGTGTGCCGACAGGGAGGGGGAAGAGCGGAAGCAGGACAGGGGCCTCAGAGGGAGGCTCTGGAGGTCAAACAGCAAACAGCCTTGCCCATTGTAGGTGCACAACGCTCACTGAATTAGCAAAAATGGAGAGCGAGTTAAGGAGAATGTAGGTCAGACATGATGAACCCCTCCCTCCCTCCCTCTTTTCTTCTTTGTTTTCTCCCCTCCCTTCCAGCACACATTCCTTTATGCCAGGGAGGCTCTCTGGGGAGCTGAGCCCTTGCATGGAGATGTAAAGGACAGACAGAGCACACAGACAGTAGGTGGGTAGCTGCCCAGGCCCAGGACTGTGAGGAGCCTGAGCTGGTGTCTGGCTCCCCCTCTGGGCTCCTCCTCTGCCCTTTAAGCTATTACTGACGGGCAGAGCGTCGCTCTCTGAGGCCCTCGGGCCCTTTGCTCCATCCTTCCTCTCTGTGCCAGGGGATGAAGGCCACTGCGAAAGAGTAGGGAGGACACATGATCACTGAGCACTGAATGTGTAACATATGTGGGCTGGCCAGGCAAGGGGTCGCAAACCCTGCTATGGCCTGGTCAATGTTTAATGCTTCTTCTGCCTCAGGGCCTTTGTGTCTGCAGTTTTCTGTCCCTGGAGTTGTCAATCACCAGGTATTCTGGGGCTGGTTTCTTCTCAATGTTCTATCTCTGCTCATGTGTCACCTTCTTGAAGAGGCTCTTCCTGACCACCAGAGCCAAAGTGGAATCTCTATCCCTTTCACTGACCATGGAATATTCACTTGTTCATTTGTAACTGCTCTCCTCCTCTGGAGGAAGAAGTGGCTTCCGTTAGTGTTTTGTCCAGCCCCCAAAACCTGGTAGATATACATCTGCTGGGTAGTTGTTGAACTCACTAATTAATTAACAGAAGTGGGAGGGAGCACCCTGGGAACCCCTGACTGAGCTGGTGAGTGCCGAGTGCCGGGGAGCCTTGCAGGCCTCATGGGACTGAAGCCCCAGTCCAACTGAGCCCTGTGTTCTCAAGGCCAGGCTGGGGGATGGCCGGGTGTGCACCCAGAGTGGGTGAGGCCTCAGGGCCCTGCCTGGTTCACACTGCAGGCTGAGCTGCCTCCACCCATCCCCTCTTGGGTACCTGAGGGAGTGGATGGCTGGGGCCAGGCCTAGGCCAGGGCTTGTGGGATGAGGCTGCAGTATGCCAGGACCAGGCGGGGCAAGGTGGGGCTATCATCGCCTGGCTGCCACCCTCTTTTCCTCATGGTCAGCAGTGCTGATGGACCTTGTTCTGCAGGGAGGAAGGCTTCCAAGAGGGGTCTTCCCCCATGGCTGGACTCTCCAGGGAGACAACACTTTGGGAGGGTAGATTAGGGGCTTCCTGGGAGCAATGCAGAGGCAAGCCATGGCCTGGGAGGGAAGGGGCTATTCCCAGTTCTTTAGAATGCAGGGCTTGCTAGCAGCTCTGAGGGCCTGTCTGCACAGAATTACCACCCAGCGAGGCTGAAATGGCCAGTGCTAGGCTAGCTGGCCTCCTCTCACTGCCAGCCAGGCTCCTTCCCCATGGGGGTGGGGCAGGGTTCACAGGTAGCTGAACCTGTGGCGGGCTCCTGAAGGCCTCCTGCCCTCAGCAGGACCCTCTCTGAATGCCCAGAGGTGCCTGGCCCTGCCTTCAGGCCCCTGCTCACTGGCCCTGAGGCCTGCTCCCCTGCATTAGCACACCACTTCCTTCTGCATCAGACCTCTTCATCCTTCAGTGGCAGCTCTAGTGCCTGCCCTCTGTGACACCTCCCCTGTGACACCAGGCTTCATTGTCTGCCTGCCGGCTGTGCTAGGGAGCCATGGGCATGGAGAGGCCAGACAGGCAGGCTCCTGAGGTGTGAGAGGCAGCTCTGGAGAATGTGGCCTAGGGCAGGATTTCTGACCTCAGTGATCCTGGCATTTGGGCCGATAATTCTTTGCTGTGGGGGCTGTTTAGCAGCACTCCTGGCCTCAACCCACTAGAGGCCAGTAGCAACCCTCAGTTCTGATAACCAAGTGCGTGTGCAGACATTGCCAGGGTCCCCCAGGTGGCAGATTCGCCCTTGGCTGAGAACCCTGGCAGAGTGGGAGGAACAGGAAGGCTTTGTGGGTGCTGGGGTACATCCAGGTGGGGTCAGGGTGTGCCCAGGCCCTGCGATGGTGACCCTTTAGAAGAACTCTTTGGACGCCAGTGTGGCTGGAGCTTGGAGAGTATGGGGGAATGGTGAAAGGCGGGGCTGGTGAGGGGTAGGGGTCTGTGTCTATTGTGGGCCAAATGCCCCTGAGGCCCAAACCAGCAGCTTGTGGCAGCAGTTCAGACCCTGTGGCTCTTCCTGATGCAGAGAGAGGTCCTCCATAAGCCTCAAAGCATTGCTTCTGGGAGCAGGGCTCTGGGGTGGTTAGGTGAGGGGTGCAGTTGCTCAGATGCTGCAGAGAATGGGTGGAAGAGCCCAGGTGGTTGCTGGAGAGCCAGGCTGTGTCAGCGCCAGAGAGTTGTGGCCCCCAGGTTGAGGGGCCCATGGAGGGTTCTAGGCAGAGCAGCGGATTGCTATTAGTTCCTCTTAGATGGTCATGGGCCACATGGAGTGTGATTAGTGGGCTAGGAGACCAGGAGGAGGCACTGGCTGGGCAAAGAGGGCAGGGCCCGCCCAGAGCTGTGATGGGTCTGCATGGCCTGTCTGTGTTCAGTGGTTCACACAGGGCAGGCAGCACAGTTATCTGATGCCTTATCCTGATCTCTGATATGACATCATCTTCATATAACCATCTTTCCTGAAGTGTGCTCCACATATGTACATTTCTCAAAATTTAAATGCCAGTGATACATGCCTATTTCTCTAGTGACATCACCATAAACAACCTATGACCTCACTCAGGGACACTGCTAACACTGACTGTCATGATGGCCTTTGTCATCTAAGTACACAGACCTCACTGTTTCTTACTGTTTTACATCTCCTGCTGCAATCATTTATGGCACTTGAATGGCCTCAGTGAAAGCACTGGAGTTTGAGAGCTTTCTAAACCTAAATGTACCACATAAAGGAAAAGCTAACATTTTTTCCCCCAGCTTTTTGATTGGGGTAATATATTTTGAACCTTGTTTTGAATATATACTATGCAATAAGTTATCCCTCTTCTGAAAAAAAAAATATAGCATGATTCTCTCAAAGTCATTTTTCAGGTGGCAGGTAGTCTCTGCCAAGATCCGTGGGTTTGGGCCTGGAGGGAGGAGGTTGAGGGTGCAGGCACAGAGGTGTTGCTGATTTGCTGGGTGGCACTCTGTAGCTGACGCTCCCTAATCTGTTTCTTCCCCCAGGTACACAGAGAGGTGTAATCCTGGCCTCTTGTAGTTAGATTAGCATTCTATGACTGTTCTGCTTGGCAGAGTGTCTGAAGGAGGCCGCAGGGCAAGTTTGCCCAAAAGGTGTGTGTCCTGCTTGGACATCAGTGCCCCATCCCAACTGCATGGAACAGGGACATCCCTGTCCCCAAGGCCCAGTACTATTAGTGAGGGAGAGAAAGGCAGCAATGCTTAATGCCAAAAAGAGACGATATGCAGGTCAGGGAGTTGTTTGAGGCTTCCCAGATGTGACTCTTCATTAGACTGCGCAGGCCATGCCTATTCCACACAGGTGCCATCTAGGTGAAGTGGGATGACGATGGCCCAGTCCTCAGAACACGGGTGAGGCCTCGTGTGGTCACACTGGGCAAGAACCTGGGCAAGGCCTGGGCTGTGGAGGAGCCCAGAGGGGCTACAGATGATGACCATGGCCATGCGCCTTAAATGGAGGTGGAGTGGGCCCTTTGCAGTGACAGGAAGCATGAGCCCACTGGTGAGGAGGGTGCATGGTGCGGGTATGGGGAGCTTACAAGGGGCTGCATTTCCAGTCCTGATTCTGTCATCTACTACCTGTGTGGGCTCCATCTAGGTATGTAGCCCTCAGAGGCCCTGTGAAATGGGGTCATCAAAGTGTCTGCCTCATGCATTTTTGGGAGATTAACTGAGTAAACAAGGGAGCTCCCAGCAAAGGTTCGAAGAGGAGGAGGGAGCTGGGAGGCCCTCTCAGGCTTCTGGGTCAAAGGCTACAATGAAGTAGGTGTAGGATGTGATGCTCCAGGCAGGCGGCTGGGCAAGGGGAAGGTGCAGGGAGGGAAGTGTATGGTGTGCTGGTGTGTGTGTGCACATATGTAAGTATGCACTTGTGGGAAATGTACAGTGTGGAGTGGGGCACTCTTTCAGGGGGGGGAGGGAAGGAAGGAGGTAGGGCAAACCTCCCTTTTCCTTCCCATGCTGGACTCTGGCCTCTTAGGGAGGAAGTAGGGCTTTGTGGAAGCTGAAGGTGGTCCTCAAAGATGGCAGTGGGAAGCTGGGCACTGTGTCCCTTCTAGAATAGACTGGCAATAGTGCCAGTCCTAAGCCCCCTGTGCCCTTCTCGAGCCATGGGGCCAGGAGGCTGGGGCACCTATGAGCATGAGGGAGCCCTGCGCCAGACCTGGGTTGGCAGAGTAGATGAGGTACCTGAGGCCTCTGCTCTGGAAGCTCAGTATCACACATGAGGCCACGATGGGCTCTGCCATATCATAGAAAGTCACATCACAGGGACAGTGGTGTGTGTATGTGTGTGTGTGTGTGTGTGTGTGTGTGTGTGTGTGTGTGTGTGTGTGAAAATCTCATTCCAAAACATTGGCAATTCCAGTAATTTAAAAATCAAATGCACAGGACAAATCACCTACCCATGGGTTAGATCTGGCTTGTCACTGCCAGCCTGGACCTCTAGTCTAGAAGGATGTGGAGCCAACTGTGGACAGGGTGGCCTCAGGGCCTGTGGGCTAGTCTGAAAGGCTTCCTGGAGGCAATGCCTTCCTGGTCCTGTAGTTCTGTGGATGGTGTGCCCCAGGGCAGTGGGACCTCTCCTTGGGGCAGTCTGCTCTGGCCCCGCCTGGCCTGCACTGCAGGTTTCAGTGTCCTCCTTTCTCCAGTGAGGAATTGAGCTTGACTCAGCCTGGCTCAGAAGCTGAGCTATGGCCAGTGGAGGAGCAGCTCCCTGAGCAGGCTGCCCCACAATTCCCGCTGTCCTGTCCTTACACTGCCTAGGGGTCCATCTGCCCACCTGATTTCATTTGCTGCTTCACTCAGCCCCAGCAAAGCATCAGCACTTTGCCTCTGAGCCTTTCCCTGGAATTTAAAAAGTAGAGCCGAGAGAGCAATACTTACCCCAGCGGAGTCGCTCTCCAATGTACATATCATGTTCCTCTGGGCCTGGGGGACACTGTCCCAGCATTAGGCAGCCCCCTCCCTGCCCACCTCGGGGGCGCCACCAGGAGTGCCCAGCTCCCCAGGACCAGATCTGAGGAAGGGCATCTCAGCCATACCTTCCACCTCAGTGCTGCATGCGCCTTTTCTTCCAGGGCCTGGCTGCAAAATCAACATTTCTGGGAATCAGAGAGCCCAGACCTCCCTTCAAAAGTAGGGACTGAGGCTTTCTGATCCCATGTTCTGGTCTGCTGAGCAAACGCAGGTAGCTGCCAGGAGCTGGAAGAACCAGAAATGTTGTGATTTGTAAAGAAGTGATTAAAAGAAATAGAGGCAGGGTTGGGGAGCAGTGGTAGTCCCCCTGATGAGAGGCCAGTGTCTGGGGGTCTTTTTGTGCTTTTTGAGAGTTCAAGCAAAAAACTAAGTCCGTATATCATATGATGGGTATTCTATTAATTTGAGAGTAAAATGAGACCTGATATTAGAAGAACATATGATGGTTTTTACAAGAGAGAGAGAAAATCATCACGGCTAATAATCATAATTCCCCAGTGCTAGGCATCCTGGGAGTTACCGGATGGCTGGGGCCTG
This sequence comes from Manis pentadactyla, assembly GCF_030020395.1. Taxonomy (NCBI): domain Eukaryota; kingdom Metazoa; phylum Chordata; class Mammalia; order Pholidota; family Manidae; genus Manis; species Manis pentadactyla. The sequence continues at coordinate 26,368,161 of NC_080033.1, forward strand.
AAGCCCTTGCTCACCTTTGCCCTGGCCTGCTCCCCATTATGGCCCCACTTGCCCCTCTCCGCTGAGCTTGTGTCTGCATTTCCACCACAAACCTCCATTTCAGAGGTTTCTAACTTGGTCATAAAAACTGGCTCCAGGGCTGGGACTTGATATACAAGGTCCAATGTGATCATGTCCTTCTCCTGTAGCTGGGGAGTTAAAAAGTGGATTTACTGGGCAGAAAAGATAGCTAATATGTTCTTAGTGGAGAGGAGAGTAAGCCAGGAAGAGGTGTGTGTATTTGAGTGTGTGTGCATGTGTAAGTCAACTATGCATATGAGCACATACATGCACATGCATATGACTGTGCATGTGTGATCATGTGTATATCCATGTGTGAGAGCATATGTGCATGTGTGTGCTTATGTATGAACATGTGTATGTAGGTGAGTGTGGGGGCATGTATGTGTGTATGTGAAAGCATGTGTAGTATGCATGAGCATGCACATGCTAGTGTGTATGTGAAACACATGTGCGTGTGAGTGTGCAAACATGCATGAAGAGTGCCCGTCTGTTAGAGTATATGTGTATGAACATGTATGTGAACATCTGCATGTGTGTGAGCATGTGGGCATGAATGCATATGAGTATGTATGAGAATATATATGCTTGCATGTGCTCATGTGCGTTGGTGAGGTTATTAGGGTGAGGATAGATTTATAATATTCCTATGGTTATTTTGATTAAAAGGAAGAGACTAGCTCAGAGATATGACCCTTTATTTGAGAAAGGAGGACGCAGACCATTAGGGCTGCCAGCTCCTAATGGGGGCTTTAGATGCAGAGCATGTGGGAATTGAGGAACCAAGCTAATAATAGCCTCCCATTCCAGGCTTCACCAAGTGCCAGACTCTGTGCAAAGCTCACCCCTCCTGACTCTGGGAGGCAGGGCCATTCTTATCTGAGGTCATAAGGGAGGAAACAGAGGTTCAAAGAGTTTAAGCCCTACTCACAGTCTATAGAAGGGAAGTGGAGGAGCCCAGGCAGAGCTGGTTCAGTGCCTGGGCGATGACCACCAGGCTCTGCTGCCCTCTGGATTTGGAAGGTGCCTGGGGACCACCCAATGCAATATGGTCATCTTACTGATGGGGAAGCTGTGTCTTGAGTTGGAAAAACCCTGTCTAAGATTTCCTGCTGAGACGAGCGCCAGGCCACTGGCCCCAGAGCCTTTCTTGTGCTGTTGGGCAGAAGCAGTTGGGTGGAGGTGCTAGGGAGCAACCTGGTTCCCTAATGGTGGCAGAGCCCAAAATGATCAAGCTTAGGCACAAGATCTGGGAGCCTCTGGGCCTCAGGGACAGCTGGGCCTAGCACTGGGCTGCTCTTACTCCCTCTCCTGACCTGGTGGCTCAGCTCTCCTAGAGCATATGGCCTCCGAGAGTCCCTGGCCACAAGCCTGAAGGGAGGGACAGCCTACCTTCTCTAGATCCAGTGAGAAAAGTCTCAGAGAAGGAGCCTGACTGGTGTGGCTCTGGTCACAGGGCTTCTGGAAATGCTGATGGGCAGACCCTAAACAAGCCCCTTTGGAGTGGCAGGTGAATTCCAGACCAAGGGAGGAGTGCGGGGCAGATACCTGCCCCCCCAGGCATGTGTCTTCCTTCAGCGTGTGCAGGGCAGCCTGGGGCACACATGCCCATAGCTGCACACCCTTGCCTGCCACACCCTGGCTGGGAACCCGACCTTTCCTTGGCTTTGGACTAATAGCCCAGGAAAGGCCAGATACGTGGAGGGGAAGGCCTGTGGGATGTGCTGGGAAGAGAGGGCCTGTGGGGCAGGAGACTGGACATTCCTTTATGTAAAGAGGAGCAAGGCCTGGATTTGTGAGCTGCAGGTCAAGGGAGCGGGATCTGGGCTGGCACAGACAGCCCTGCATGGCCAGGGCCAATGTGATGCCCCCAGCCAGCTCCAGCGGCCCCACAATGGTGCAGCCTCTTCCGGGAATGTGCTTAAAAGACTATGGGGTTGTTTCCCAAGGCATCAGCCTCTTGTGACAGGGAATTGACTCTATATGGCCACAGATCTGATCTCCCAGGGGAGAGGGTGTGAGGCCCAGAGAGGGTGAGTGCTGGGCTGAGGTCACACAGTCAGTGAGGACCTGAATAGGGTTCAGAGAGTAGAGGTTCTGACTCCACAGCCTGTGCGTCTCTCCTTTTTGTGGTGGCTCAAGCTTCCCACCAGTCTGGCTGTCCTTGGGGAGGGCCCTGACCTTGGCAAGAGGACCCCAGGCTGTGCTCACCAAGTCAGGACAGAGAAGCCACTGGCCCTTGCAGCAGCAGCTGCAGCCTTGCTTCCTATCTCCTTCAATAGCTAAAGTGGGCTGAGCCTTTTATAATCAAAGAGATCTAGAAGTTGCTCACCATATGTCCCCTTTGGAGGTCTACAGAGCACTGAATATACTGAAGTCCTGAGGAGGTCTCCAAGTCAGGGTGCAGCCAGAGTTTGGGCTCAGCAGGTGAGGTGATCAGCCTTGCTGCCCTGCTGCACGCGGGGTGCTCCACAGCCTGGAGCTGGGTGCTCAGCTGGAGATGGCAAGGGGACCAGTGTCCCTGCCTGGTTTTCTCCTGCCTGACACAGGAACCCATGTATGCTAGAAAGAGAGGATAAAGGGTGATAAAAACCAAAATGCTGAATGAAGGTTTATAAGGCTTTATCTGCCTTTTAATGGAATTGTGAGACAAGAAATGAAATGTGTGCTATTTGCAGTCTGAGCCAGGAGTAAAATATCCAGTCAAACAAAATGCCTCATTTTCTGTGACTCAGTCTCTTCTGTGAGGGTGACCAGCAGCTCCAGCTCCCAGCTGCTTCCCAAGGCAGAGCTTAGAAAACCCATCAGCAGCCCATAGCTGATGCTTCTGCAAATCCATGTGGGGCCCCGACTGTGTACGAGACACTGTGCTGGTCTTGGTGGTGGAGGAGCATCAGGGAGGGCACTACCTCCCCTTGGCCATCACTGAGACCTCAGGGAACGGTGGGGCACTCCCTCCCTGAGGCTCTCAGGGCTCCCGGCTTTGCCTCCTCCAGCTCAGTGCGTTGTGGTGTGGGTCTGCTCCTTGGAGACCAGAGAAACTGGGGATGGCTACTAAGGGAGTCCAGGGCTGGGGAGGGTCAGACTTGGAGGAGGGCTTTCTGCAGGTCAGCTCCCTGGCTCCCGCAGAAGGGGCTAACTGAAAGTTCATGGCCCTGACATGGAGGTTTCAGGGCCCAGGAAGGCCCTGCCCCCATGGCCTAGGGTCTCACTGCCCAGCAGAGGAGATTTTAAAAAGTTCATGAATAATTTCATCACCTGCTGACAAATTAAGTTCCTCGAGAGAAGCACAAGCCAAGTCCCCTGGGACATCAGCATCCTGGTGGGGACTGAAAGCCCGAGGGGGTTAGTTGGTAAGCTGGAGCATCCCTTTTACCGGGGACTTTTGGAGCAATGTCGACATAGCCAAGGTCCAGTGACTGCGGCCATGAGAGGAAGGAGGCCATGTGAGCACAGAGGCAGAGGCCGGAGTCGGGGGGTCACTAGCCGGCCATCGGAAGCTGGAAGAAGCAAGGACCTTCCTTTACAGCCTTCAGAGGGAGCATGGCCCTGCAGACTCCTGGATTTTGGATTTCCAGCCCTCAGAACTGAGAGGATGTATTTCTGTTGTTTCTAGCCACCAAGCCTGTGGTACTTCAGAGCTGCGACCTCAGGACAGTGGTGTACCACACGTCCCTGTGGAGACTCCCGGAGCACTGCGGGCACTGAAGGTCCTGGTTCCCAGGCCCAGGGCAGCGAGGCTGGGGCTGTTTAACCCCATGTGGCCACGACTGAGGGCTTGCATTCAGGTAGTTTATTTTAGGCAGGAGTAGCCCCGGGTAATGGGGAAATGGGCAGAAGGAAACCATTGTGGGCACCTGGGGCTCTTTTCTCCTGGGAACCCTCTGAGGCCGTGTGCAGAACAGGTGTCAAAATTGCCCACCTCAGACACAAGTGGAGGGCAGGATTAATCTGCTGGTGTGCAGCCCCATTGGTCAGGAGTTGCAGGAGGGTGGGCAGTGGGGGATGATAACTGCCCTGCACTTCCAAAGGTGGGTGTGCACCAGAAATGATGGAGGTGTTTCCCAAGCACCCAGGGAGCAGAAGCAGAGGCCCCAGAGCAGAGAGCAAGTGATGGGGAGGGCCACAAAGAGGGCTACTAGCTACTCCTGCCTGCAGCCGGTTGCTCCTGCAATGGCTGAAGGATGAGGCAGAGCGATGTCCAACATGTCACCATTGCCCACACTTCTTGAATCCAGGACTGTTTCTCCTTGGTAGCACACATGGAACTATGGGGTCAATGGGAAGTTCCACCAGGCCCTCTGGGAAACTGGTCCAGGATACCCTGCATGATGCTGCAAACGTGGGCTTTGTGAGGCGTCCATAACATCTTCGTTCACTCATGCATTCACTCACCCACTCGTTACTCCAGTAATCTACCGAGTGCCTTCCATGGGCCAGGCCCTGGCTCCCGCTGCAGGACAGAGGCAAGGGGCCCTCATACTTGTCTTAGCTCTCAAGAGTCTCATAGTCGAGGGCAGAGGACTGCAAACTTTTTCTGTAATGGGCAGATGTACATATTTTGGCTGTGTGAGTCAAATGTTTTGACTGAGTGACAATCTCTGTCACTGTTGTAGCCAGGAAGCAGCCATGGAGAGTATGTAAACAAATGGACATAGCTGTGTCCTGATAAAACTGTATTTACCAAAAAAGGGACAGGCTGAATTTAGCATAGTTTTCTGGCCTGTGGGTAGCAGCTGTGGAGATGGACAGCCCTCTCAGGAAGCTCAGAAGACAGTGCTGTTAATTCTGCCCAGAGCAGTCATGAAGGATTCATAGAAGAGGTGTCATATGAGATAGGATAAGTAGGAGTTTGCTGGCTGGAAAAGTAGGGGAAAGGCATTCCAACAGAGGTGACTGCACCTAAGAAAGCACCTGGTTCTGAAGAGTGAGACTCCCCACAAATTGTGGAGGTATGAAAATTGAACATAGCAAGAGGAAAGTAACACTGAAAATTAAGGCTAGAGTCTCCAGGAAATATTTTCAGTTAAGACAATCAACAGGCAGAGCAGGGTAGGCAGAGCAGATAACCCCTTCTTTTTGTGTTGGGAATCTCTCCCCTGGGACCCCCTGCCCCCCTGAGCCCTTGGGCCTCTGACACTCTGGTGGATGTACTCAGGACTAAGAGTTGGCAGGGTCCTCAGAAGCTGATTCTGTTTCACAGAGTCCACCATGCTGCCTGCCTCAGTTGCCCTGATGGGCAGCATCATGCCATGTTACCCTAATGGGCCATGGCTACTCAGGGTGGTATCAGTGACAAAGACTCTTTGCTTGACCAAACTTTAGTCAGGCTCCTGAAAATTCTCCTAACCCACCTGTGCATTTCCTTGTAAAATCCAGTTTTAGCGAGAATCCTGCTGTTGGTTTAACAAGAACCTCCCCAGGCTCAGTATCTAAGCAGGTCCTGAAGGCCATCCCCCAAGTGAAATCTGATCACCCCTCACCCGTTTTCAGTAAAAATCTTGTCAGGGTAGTTGCACCAGAATCCCCTGTTCCCCATGTTTCCTCTTAGTAATTTTCTATCCACTTACCCCACCCTGCTCCTTGGCTCTAAATTCCCACTTGCCCGTGCTGCTTTCAGAGTTGAGCCCAGTCTCTCTCCCTCACTGTTAGACCCCATTGCAGTGGTCCCTACACCTATCACAAGTGTCCTGAATAAAGCCTGCCTTATCATCTTTAACAAGTGTCATTGAATATATTTTTTCCTTAACACCAGCCAAGACCCTGCTGAGTCCCCAGAGCTAGAATCATCCAGGGTGTTTGCCATCCTGGAGGTCATGTGGGGGCGGGAGGTCTTCCCTCCAGGGCATCAGCAGAATTCTGCTGGTTCTTGCCTCCCTGCCCAGCTCCAGGGTTTCTGGCCATGCCAGGGGCCAGCCCCTGAGGCTTCCCTTCGCCTGTGGGTACCTGGAGGGCAGGGGCTGCCTCCTCTGTGGTGCCAGCCTAGCAGCGGAGGGCCAGGAGCTCTCCACTTATCTCTTGCAAAGGGTGATCAGCATTTCCATCATTCATCTGAGAAGCCAGTTGTGCCAATAAAGGGACTTTCAGAACTGATGCCACAGCCCTGAGCTGCAGGGCCAACAGCATGATCCATGTGATGAGGAGCTCCTGGCCTCTGAAGTGACAACTTCTGAATTTTGAATCACAGTTCCAGATTTGTCCTGAGACCCTCCCCTCTGCCCACTCTGCAGAGCAAGGAGGTTGGTTTGGGGTGTGAGGTTGGTGAAAGGAGGTCGGTCAGTGTCTATTACCAGACAAACTGTTGTGTAACAACCACCCACCAAACATCTCTGACATGCAACTTGGAGCATGTATTTTTGCCTGTGCATCAGTGGGTGGGTAGGCGGTTCTGCTGACCTGAACTGGGCTTGGCAGGGCCCACTCAGTTTCCTGTGGTCACTTCAGGTGGTTTTGTTGATCTTCACCTTTGATCTTCTTCCAGGTCTGGGACCTCAGAGGGGATCACGGAGCTAACCTGGCTCTGCTTCACATGTCTTGTCCTCTGGCTGGCTAACTTGGCTTGCTCTCCTGGAGGGGGCAGAGGGGCAAAAGGGAGTGGGAGCTTGGCCCCAATGGGCATTTTGTCATTTCCACTGCAGTCTCTTGGCTAAAGCAAGTCACAAGGCCAGGCTGGGCAAGGAGACTTCACCTCTCATGGGTCACATGGCAAGGGGCCTAGACGCAGGGAGGGGTGAGGAATTGTGGCCATTTTTGCAATTAATCTACTATAGGTGGACTCCTTCTGTGGGGCAGAAACTGAGGATTGATTTATCTCCTAGAGTAGAATCTTTGGGTGCCATGGACAGGGCCTTCCACAATTTGAATTGTCCCCCATCTTCCCAGGGTCTTTCGGAGCCTGACCGCATACCCTCTGCTGGCACCGTCTTCGCAGGCCCTAGCTTACTGAGACCTGCCCAGACCCCAGGAGCCTTCTGGAAAGGCAGTGTTGGTAGGAGGCAGCCTCCGTTTCCTCTCTCTCTCTCCAGCCTCCCCTGTGGGGTCAAGCACGGGGCCTTTCTTGGTGCCTCAGCTTCCCATCCAGGATGCTTTGGATTTTACCTGGCAGGTAAGGCCTTACCACACCTGTTGGGAGGTGCAGTGATTTGTCGGGCCCCCACTCTGTACCAGAGCATGGAGGTATGCTCTGTATACACACTTGGTTCAATTCTCAAGGAGATCCTGGGAGAACATCCTCATTAGCCGCTGGTTCAGTTGAAGAACCAGGGCTCAGACAGGTTAAGTGACATGACTAACTTTCCCCAGCTAGTCAATGGCAGAGTCAGGATTCAAATTCAGTGTGGACTGACTGTTGAACTTGGCACAATTTCTTACCCCCATCTCACAGGTTGGAAGACCAAGACCCTCCCACTCAAGAGACACACTCCCCCTTCTCCAGCCAGGCAGAGTGGTCTGGCAGATGAAAGCTAAAGCTTTTTATTTTTTTCCTTCAAATTTCCATCTGTTCACACAGCAACTGAATTTATGCGTGTTCAGACACCATCTGGGACTGCAGCCCTATCTCCAAATCCAAAAACATTTTTCCTTTTTGTATTTAACATGCATGATGGCATGGTGGTCCTGAATAAATAACTCATCTTGCCAAAGATCCAGGGACTTCCACGGGAATTTTTCTCTGAGTAGGGAATGAGGAGGCAAGGTTTTTGCTAAACTGGAAGTTAATTTTTCTGATGTGGGCTATTTTTTCTGGCTGACATTTCAGTGAGTGCCCATCTGCTGGCTGCATTTCATGCCATCTCTTTGTTATCTCATTTGATAGCAGAGGATGCATACCATGGCTAAGCTCTGGCACAAGATTTGTGTGTATGTGTGTGGGGGTGGGATGGGCGTGTATGTGTGTGCTGGTGTATACATGTCATGTTTTTGAAAGCTCCCCTTCCCATTGCCCTCACCTGGAGGGCCACCGTGGCCACATCACACAACTTGGGACTTGGAGAGAAATACCTGGTTTGAAGGATGCAAGAAGTGATGTCTTTGTGGACTTTGCAGCTCCCAGAATTTTTCCAGAGTTCCAAGAGGCTAGGAATGGGGTCTTAGCCTCTTTTAACTCAGTGGTCCCAGAAAATCAGTTTTATTTTAGTCTAAGAGTTGAGACTTAGAGACCACTTTCTCTTCAATCCTTTCCTGGACTGCCTAAAAATTTTCTGACTATGGCATAGCCAAATTAATTTTCCTCATTTTTTATTTCTTTTCTTGTCATGTCCTGTTCCCACATCTTTCATGGATAATGTCCTTCATCAGTGTCATGTTCAAGTCTGGTATGCTCCAGTCCCTGAGCATGGACTGTCATGCCCTCTTGATACCTTTGCATGGCCCATACCTCACCTGCTTTGGCCTCCCCATCATCCCAAACCCTGCCCACCATTGTGCAGGAGGCCACTGTCTACTCTCCTGGCCCTGAGAGATGAGACTGTGGCATTCTGAGAACCAGTCCTGGGCGATCCTGGGGTGTCCTCCCCATGTATCTCCTCTTGTGCTTGATAGTCCAGGGGCCACTGCTGACTGGGTTTCTGAGGGATCTTGGGGACAGAATCCAGTGTGCATGTCGTTTGGCAAGCTCTCCCAGCAGGTAGGGGATTATGCACAGGGAAAGTTTCACAGTGTCCAGACCCTGAGTGGTGAGATGGGGCCATGAGATCCCTGCCTCAGAGTGTGTGGGAAGATCACATGCTAAAGCCCACACAAAGCACCTACAGTGGTCATTTATACTCTCTTCTGTTTTCTGGATCGGGGACCAATCGGACAGGACAGACACAAAGAAAGCCAGACAAAAGCTTTTCAACATTGCAGCCTTCTAAAGGTGTCAGTCAGGTCCAGAGGGCCCTGAGTACTGCCCTCTGAAGGGGAGGGGACACTTTGATGTCCCAGGTGGTTCCTGGTGTGCACAAGCTCTAAACCGCAGCTGTTCAAGATTAGAGCTCTTTCAGATAATGATTATATATATTGTGTAACTTTCTAAAAATTATTTTTAAATTGTCAAATGTTGCAAGTATTATTAAATATCTTGGTAATATAGAGCCTGTGTATTACTTCTCCCCCTAAATCCTCTTCCCTCACACAACTGCTTTGCTGTTTGGATGCACCTTCCCACTTTCTTGCAGCTGCCGTGGCTCCTTACGTGGTCATGTGCTACTTCACACATTGGACTGTGGGGACAAGCTTGCACGCACTGAGGGTTCATGCTCTGCCAGGCCTGATCCATGTGAACCATTTCATCCCATTCCCACAGCATGTCTGGGAAGCAGCTCCTCTTCTGGATGATGAACTTGAGGCTTCTGGAGATCAGTGAATTGTCTGGGGACACACAGCTGGCTCAGAGACCCAGTGCACCTGGGCCACTATCCCACTGCTCCTCACTGCATTCTGCAGGTGGGCAGGGCAGGAGGACAGTGGGCATTGCTGTGATCCATTTTACGTGAGTGAGGAGTCTCAGGTTTAGAAAGATGAGACTTGCCCAATATGCAATTGCTCACTAAATTCTGTGGATTCTATCTTAGCAATATCTCCCAAATCTCCCCCTTCATCCGACATACTTCTGGCAGAGTTTTTCCACAAACGCATCTGAACATATCTTCTTCCTTAACCCTCCTCTGAGCCTTGGCATGGCATTTAAAGCTCCTCACAAACAGAGAGGCAGAGCACAGTCTTAGGGAACCAGCTTTAAAATGAGAGAGATCTAGGCTTGAAGAGTTCCTAGCTCTGTCACTCTGTTCAAAGCTGTTTTTCCTGTCTGGAGTAGCTGTCCCCCATCCTGCCCTCGGAGGCAAACTCCCACTCATCTCTTGAGACCCAGATCAGGCATCACTTCTCCTGGGAAGCCTTCCAGCTTCCCCAGGCGTTCCATCCTGCTTGCTCCACAGGCCCATGCATAGACTGTGCTTCTCTTCCCCGTGCACTCCCACAGTCAGAGCCTGGGCCTGGGCTTTCTACGCTCCGCAGGATCAGTAGCCACAAATGTTGGACAGATGGACTGATCACCATCTTGTACCAGCAGGAACCACCAGACTCCCGCCCACTCATACACAGTGATATTCATCCACGGGCCCCTCCCTGCAGCTGTAGGCCTGGGGGCATCTGGATGTTCTAGCCCGCTGCTGGCCAGACCCTGCAGGGGGACGACTCAGGGAGGAAGGTCAAGACATGTATTTTCTCTTTATTAGAAATTAACGAGCCATGGTCTCCCAGCTGGTCAGTGTTGTTGGGGCCATGTCCTGTCAGCTGGAGGGGCAGCCTGTGGCTGTCTGGGGCAGAGCTTCTGGAAGTGAGGGAGGCTTGTCTGCTGAGTGCCCATCCAGCCTCCAGTGCCACCAGAAGGCCCATCTGCCAGGTCCTTAGCCGAGTCATTTCATGGCATCTGTGCAGCCCAGGGAAGAGCGGCACCAGGCTTCAGGATGGACAGGTCTTGGTGCTCCTTCTCCCTGCCTGCTTCCTCTCCCTCTGGTCGTTGCCTCCTGCCTTGTGCTCATCTCCACCTGGAGCCCCTCCTTAGCTTCACACCCAGCTTCACACTTCATAATCTCCATGTGGCCTTCTGGTAAAGGGATGGTGCTCGGAGGGCCATCTTTTGGTGCCACACCTGCCTTGCTGAACTAGAGCGGTGAGCCCAACATGCAGGGGCCCTCCACCACCTACAGAAAACAGGAGAGAATAACCTTCACTCAGCTCAAGGCCACAGCTGTGCTGCACAGCGCATGTCCATAGGAACCTGCCCCTTTGGGAGCCAGCACACTGAGCTCCCCTGAGCTTATGATATAAAGAGAGTGGAGCTATGCAGGCAAAGTCCTGGCCCTGCTCCTTGGCTGAGCAACCTTGGGTGTGTCACTTTGTTCTCTGAGTCTCAGGTCTCTCATTCACAAAGTGAGGACAACAATAATAACACCTACCTGGATTGTTGTGAGAAAAATAATAACCTAGTGCAAAATGTGGAGAGGCTTACAAGCTGCAGAGCACCTGCTGGCCACGAGCAGAGCAACCCGTTGGCACATGCAGCCCGGAGCACCTCGGCTGTGCTGCTGTGTCCAGGGTGGAGGCTGTAAGGGAACCGGGGCATGTGTTCTTCCTGCTTGCTGCAGGATTTGCTGTTGTCCTGGGGGAGGGGCCAACACTCAACAAATAACAAAGATATTTAATCAAGCCAGGCTGTGTCCAAGGGGAGCCAGAACAACACTGTGTGGGCATTTGAAACCCACCCTGGGGAAGTGGGGCTACAGGGTGGGCAGGGGGCATGGGCTTTCTCACGGCATTAGAGGGGCAGGTTCTCCTGCTTTCTAAAGGGCTTTCACCATCTCCGTGGTGGCTGCCATCTGGATCCTTTAGGGACTATTGGGTGGGTGGTAATGAGTTCTGAGCATCAGTGGGCAGTGAGGTGGGGGCCAGGCCTGCCACCATTGTCTGCCGGGGATGTGGGAGGGAGGGTGCCATGCCTGCTTTCCACTTTGCAATTTTCTCCTGCTCCTGGAATATGAAGCTTTGCAGCCACAGGATCTGAAGACATCTGCACTCCAGAACGTTGGTCCCCAGATGGCCCCAGCCCTCAAGATTATTAGGAGGAAGAAGCAAAAAGCAAATGCAAGGGTTGGTCTTCCCATCATTGGGCCTCAGTTTGCCCCTGAGGATGATGAGAGGGTTGGGCCAGACGGTTGCTAAGAGACTTTTCATCTGTGACTTGCTTAAAAAAAGCACTATTAAAAAAAAGAAAGCAAAACGACAAAGCCCTGTCAGTCATCATTTTCCAAGTTTTCTGTGTATTTCTCATCTGAAGACAAAATGTGATTAGACCATATGTTGGGCTAATTGTTCCCCAAACAGAATTAAAACATTGAATATGTTTGCAAGAGGGAAGCAGAGTGCAGGAAGCAGTGGGGAGTGGGGGTTGATTCTTCCCCAGGGAGGTGCCTCCTGGGGGCCTCGGGGGTGCCATGGACTCCACCCCGGGGAGTAGGAAGCCCAGCGTAGGGAGTCTAGCTGTATGACAGGTCTAGCTAGACACTGGAGTCTAATTGTATGAAAGGTCAAGGTTGTGAGTCCCGTGGTTTCAGTGTTTATTCATTGGCACACACTCATTCTAGAGAATTGAGCAGAGCACCCAGGCCAGGCCCAGAACTGGGTGCTGGGGACACAAGTGGTCAGGAAGACAGCTGAGGTCCCTGCCCCACAGAACCCATGGGTTACCTGGAGACACAGGCAAGACACCAGGGAATTAAAGCTCCGAGTGCTGTGTGCTGGGGTGGGAGGGAATGCAGGGGGCCATGGGAGGGTCAGGGGAGGCTGACACCTGAGCACAGTCTAAGGAGCGAGGAGCCAAGCAGCGAGGGCAGGGAGCAGCACCTCTGGAAGAGGAAGGGCGCGCATGAAAGCCAGGGTGGGAGCAGCACGGCCCATCGGCCCATCGTGGCTGTAAGCGGCCTGTCAGCCTGTGTATCAGGAGCTGAGAGCTCTGCGGAGAGTTGTAAGGTGAGCTGGAGAGGCTGGCAGGGAGGGGTGGGGGGATCGGGCCACCTGCAACCTGGCTGAGCAGTGTGGGAAGGGAGGGGATAGAATCACCTCTGTGCTTTAAGGGCTTTGTGCCCTCCCTTCATGACCAGCTGAGGATGTATACCCCACAGCTGGCCCCAGGGAGGGCTGCCAGCTGGCCATCTTAGGCTAGGTCACATCCCACATTCTCGTGTTTCATGATCAGAGGCCAGACTGTGGAAGAGGCTGACCAGTACTCCTGGGAGTGACCTAGGCCCCTGAAAACAGCAGCGGGTGTCACAGAAAGCTTCGAGGCCAAGTCCCTTTGGGTATGGATTAAGGATGGGGAAACTGATGTCTAGGGAAATAAAGGGGTAGAGAATTGTTACCGTTACCTAGTGAGATAGCAACAGAGGTGGGATTGGAAGCCACACACGTGGTTTCCTGGCTTACTGTGTCCCTTTTTCTCAGAGCACTGGACAGCGACCAGCACCCTCTGGTGTGGGGCACACAGCTTTGTGGAGGGTGCTGAGAAAAGGGAGAGCCGCCTCTCTGGTCCTGAACAAAGGACATGGACATGGCCGCAGCACAGGGAACTTCCCAGACAAGTCAGAGCCTGTGTTGGCAGGAGCTGCGCCCAGCGCGGCAGAGGCAGGAGGTGGGTGCCTGCCAAGCCCTCCAGGGGATGTGGTTGGGGGGGACTACAAGCCCAGGAGAAACGGCTGTACATGGACTCGGTGACTGTGAGACCTCAGCAACAAGTGGCCAAGAAGCTGAGCCAGGACAGCTAAGAGACAGGAAGTGCCAGGCTGGGCCAGCCCCCGTCTGCCCTCCTGCGAGTGCTGTCCCAATGCTGTTAGCAGCTGAGATGAAAGAGGCCTGACAGATGCACTCAAATATGGTTTGGTTCAAAGAATGAGCTTAATTAGACATTTATGCCCATGGTTATGAGTCCAAAGTTTTCTCTTTTTTTGGCATGTAATCCAGGAATGTTATGGAAGATGGTTTACAGAGGAGTATCCAGATACTTGGAAAGTGATAAAGCAGATGGTCCCATTGTTAAAGCTGATCTTTCCCTTTCACCTCATGGGTAAGTGTGGCAGGGCTGGACCCTGGCAGGGCTCACACGGGTGCCTCACCATACAGGGTACTGGGCTTCTTGCAGATGACCTGGACCCAGCGCTGGGAGACCAGGAGTCATTGTACAGTGGGACATCTGGGGTCCAGGGTCATGCAGTAGTGACCTCTGTACAACACGTAGAAACATCCTGGACCCTCTCCCTCCACAAGCAAGAGCCCTGCACCCAGGTTTATGACCACGCCACTGGCTGGGACCAGAAGGAGTGTCCAGCTCGCTGTCCTTGAGCAGGCAAGACTTGCAGCAGAGCATCCTGATCCTGGGCTCAGGGCAGTGGGGAGCCATGGCTTAGGGGCTGGACAATTCCCAGGAGATGCCAGTCTGACCCAGACCCCATTTCCTTCTCTGTTTGCTCCTGTCTCTCTTACCAGGCTTTCAGCTCTGCCCTCAGAGCTGCCACCCCTTTTCCTCCCCTACCCACTGCCTTGTCTCTGTCTTTGCTCTTCTTCAGAGAGGTTTGCAGGTCAGCTAAGTTCCATTACCTCTTTGAAGCCTTCCTCTACTTCCCAGCCTGACATCCAAGCCCTCCACCCTCTGCCTTCCCATCTGACTCCCATCTGGCCCCCAGGGGTTCCTCCTACTGTAACTTAGGGCCGGCTGCTAACCACCAAGTATGTTTCTGCTTCCAGACCTCTACTCACTGCTCACCCATGCCCTCTACCTAGAATGCTCCCCTGCACTGCTTGCCCAAATCCTCCCATCCCCGTGGCCCACCTCTTGTCTCCTATCCCCTTCCAGCAGGGTCTGTGCTGAGGGCTGCAAGCCCCGCCCAGCTGTACCTGCCTCATCTTCCAAATACAGAGAAAAGCAGCTTATCCAAGTAATTTCCTGCATAAAGGCAGTTCCTTCCTGAGGAGAAGCTTGGGTGCCACGTTTGAAATGCGCACTCCCCTTGCACCCACAGATTTCAGCAGGCCCCATGAACCACATATGCAACATGCAGAATCCCAGAGCTGACGGGCCCCAGGGAATCACTGGGGCCAGCTCCCTGCCTCTGGCTAAAAGGGGGACATAGTAAGAGTGGGCCTTGTCTCCTCCTGTGCTCGGAGAATGACATGCTGTTGCTACAGTATGCTCCTGCCCTTGTCGCCTGAGCCCACTGCACAGAATCACCGGGCTGAGACCCTCCCTGCAGCTTGGAGTCTGCTGGAACCACTTGGTCCTCTGTTCCTGAGGGCTCCACATGAAAGGTGTAGCACATTCAAGTGACCACCACCATGTTTCATCTGCTCAGGAGGAGGCCTACGTCTCTCTGATGTGCCTGTGAGAGCCTCAAGAAGGGCTGTGTGGGCACCACAGAGCACCCAAGGCCTTTGAGTGGGAGCTGTGCAAGTCCTCCTGTCCATTAAGATCTGTCCGGCCATCTTACAATGTGGCAGACAGACAGAGCTCCACTTTATTTACACGGATGTTCAAAGATGCAGGACGCTGAGTGCCAGGTGAAATGCTGCCATTAATGGGCAGAGTGTTGCTGATATCTCATTGAGTCTTGCCAGCTGTGGGACTGGCCATTCCAGTGAAGAGAAGCAGATCCCAGGAAGCTGCTCTGTTGGCAAGAGTATCACCAGAGCCTGCAGCTTGGGTCAGAGGGTCAGAGTGCTCCTAGGCCTATGCTTGCCCTCAGAGGGCAGCTCACCCCCTGTAGGGGCCTGGGTGCCTTCCGCTGCCTAGTGTTCCTGAGACCTGTGGTGTAAGGGGATGTGTAGCTTCCCCCCTGCTCCTGGGGACTGTGGGGATGGCTGTTTACATGCAGAGGAGGGGTGGAGGCCGAGTCAAGTTGGCAGATTGGGTGGAGAGAGGTGTGGTGATCGCTCAGAGAGGGCACGGCAGTGGAGTGTGTGCTCTTTTCTGAAACTAGCCATGAGGCAGCTGACAGTACAGGGCTTGCTTGCCTGAGGATGAACAGGCGGGGCTGTGGCCGCTCAACCTGTTACTGTGAACCAGTCCTCTCTCAGCCATCACTGGACTGGCAGAGGGGCCGCTGGAGGGGCTAGTGCATGGGCGGAAGGAACAGGGAAGAGGGACCTGATCAGCTTTGAGGGGTCACTTTGTCCCTCCTGACACCCATTGCTAAGGGCCTGTGGAAGGGGTAGAGGTCTGGCAGGGGTGGGGCAGGACAGGCAGCATAGTGGCTAGGGGCCAAGGTGGGCAGTCAGGGGCCCACTGTGCATCCCAGCTCTGTGCTGGTTTATGGTTAGGATTTGACCAAGCTGCCTAACTATCCCAGCCTCTCCTGACCTGTGCTTTGGCAGCACTGACAGTCGGGTCATAAGTGAAGCTCTTCTCTAGAGCAGTGCCTGGCACATGGGAAGCCTTCACTAGCCAGCCACTGTTCCTGTATTAAATATGCCCTCTGAAGTGTCCCACTAGAAACTGGGGGAGCTGTGGCTTCTCATTCAGAGACTGGTGTCCTGCTCTGGTCCATCTTCACAGTTGGCGTGAGAGGGAGAAGGTGACCTCACAGCTTGATGGATGTAGGTCGGACGTGTGGAGGACTTCCCGATGGGGTGGGATTGCGCACTCCAGGGAAAGTCCCCTCCAGAGCTCCCTGAAGGCAGGAGTGACTGTAGCAGGAAAAAGGGCGAGTGACTGAGGTGCCCCTAGCTCTAGGCTCCCCTACTCTTGGCCCTTCCTGAGGGGGTGGGAGGGTGCTGGAAAAAGGCAGGCTCCTGTTTGGCCCAGGCTGTGCCCTGTCCCTGGGCTCGTGGGTGAGGGTGAGGCTTTCAGAGGTTGCTCTCAGCTACAGGAACAGGAGGGAGGCAGGGCTGATGAGCTGGCCGATGTAGAGAAAAGTGTCTGTGGAAGTGCAGGAGTGCCGAGTCACCCTGTGAGAACAGGCGCTCAGCCAGCAGGATCTGTGTTCAGGCCACAAAGCCCTCAGATATTCCATCTTAGCATTTTTGGTGTGATCTGTTTTATCTTGTAGGACAGGAGGGATAATGGAAGGAGAACCTGTGAACGCGGGGCCCACTGTGGGCTTGGAAGGCTCCTCCTTTGGGTTCTGTGCTCTGCACACAGAGTGATGTGGCTAGAAGGCCCTAGGGGTGGGCACGCACAGGGGGGCAGGTGGGCCCTACCTGGGGGGCCGCACAGCGTGGGCCGGACACCGCTCCCCATTCCACTCCGCAGTTTTCCTCTCTGGGAGCCCAGTGGGCCTGGGGCTTCCCTGTGGGGAACCTGGAACCCAGAGAGGGTGGGTGACCTTGCAAGGCTAGAGGAGAGGGTCCCGCTTTAAGAGACGCGAAGCTGTTCCCTTTCCCCCTTCCGAGGCTCTGCGTGTGAGGAATATGAATCACTCGCGAGACGCAGAAAGAGCAGTACCCTGCCTCCTGTTTCTGTCTCCCAGTGTGAGAAGCACGTTCCTCCTCCCCCTCTCGTCGTCTCTGGAGACGGGGTTTGCTGTGTGGGAGGAACAGGTGGTGTGGTCTCTCTGGCACTGTGTCCTGCTGGTGACAGCCTGGCCGGCAGGCATGGATTTCTGCTCGCCCGTGTCCAGAGGCCACACCAGCGCCCAAGGACTGGTTGTACAGGTAATGTCGCTGCTGTGCTGAGACTGTGGGAGGCCTTTAGGGGGTGCCTCTCTGTCTTTCCTCCCTGGGCCAGCTGGGAGGTCCTTGAGGGCAGACACTGCGTCAGATTCAGCCCAACCCCAGGTCAGACACCCAGCATGAAGTAAGCCCTGATCCCCATCACCTATATCTGCTCAGCACCCACTGGTCCCATGCCCACCCCTGGTCTTCTCTCTTGAGGGCCTTGTCTGAGCAGGAGTGGATGCAGCCCACGTGGTGTCAGGCACGGAGCAGGTCCGTGCATCCTCTGGTCTGCCCACCCAGAGTGGCCAAGTCCAGGCCTGTGCTACCCACCCCTCTAACAGCTGTGCTGCTCATCAGCCCACTCTGCTCTGGCCACTGCCCTTTCCCTGTCCCCTCTCCCGCTCCCCCATGATGAAGGGGTCACTTCCTATACAACTTGCTTGTGTCCAAAGCCTTAGTCTCAGGGTCTGTGCAGGGAAGCTCACTGAATGTGTGGGGCTGGATGTATGGCTCAGTGGATGGACATCATGAAGAAGCCCCTGCTCTGCAGGACAGGCAGAGGAGGGCCCTTCTTCACCAGACCACCTGGTGTTCTGGGGCCCTAGGGGCCTTCTGCTCACTGGGCACTCACTGGTGGTCACACACAATTGTTCAGGAGTCTTCTCGGCCATTCCCAGCCACCACAGTGTTTGGTTTCAACTAGCCTCTCTGTTCAGTTCACACTTTGGCAGGGGTCTAGAAATCTGCAGGCTTTTGAAGAGAATGCAAATGCCTCATTTCTAAAAACAGTCCTCCCCAAGGAATCACCCAGTGTAGTAGGCTTCAATGTAGTGCCTGAACCAGGAAAATTCCAAGGGAAAGTCATAGCAGTCTTGGCAAAGGACAGGGCAGGCTTTGCACTGCTGACTGATGAGTTCTGATGTGGTTAAAGGAGTGGTATCTCAGGCCTGGAGATCAATAGATGAGGAAAAGCAATTCTCTAAAAAAAACACAGCAGTAATTACAGATGGGTTTTCTTAGTTTGACGAAGCAGATGCCAGTACCTCTGCCCATGGGGACAGGAATTGTGTCCTGGTGTCTTCCATGGAATGCACACCCTGGGCTCAGCCCCCCTGGTACCAGCTTGGATATAGGCCACAAGCCCTGGGAAGCTGGACGAGGGCAAACCTCACAGTTTCCTAAATACAGAGGGAATTGCTCTTACCCTCAAAGAGCAGCAAAGCCCCCAAAGGCTGGTCTAGGTACACTGACAGTGGTTCTCTCCATCTCGTCTCCTCTTCCCTTCTTTCCTCCTTCCTTCTCTCTCCCCCTCCCCTCTTCCTCCTTTCCTTTCTCTTAAAGAACAAAGTAAATAAAAGACCATAGCACCCCGTTTGAGAGGGCTGGCTGACTTTTGGCATTGCATGATGGGATTCTGTCTCCGCAGGGGGCATGGAGTCTGGTGGCTCTTCAGGGCTTTACTCACCCTGATTCTGCATGGATGCATGCACTGAGGTGGTCCTAACACTTAGGGAGATTATACATGTAGTAGTTCCTGGATGCAAACCTTGAGAAGGAGCCAGGTTTTGGTATCCAGTGCCCAATGGCCAGGAGTACAAGTGTGGGTAGACAGGGCTTGGGACTGAGGCCTTGGCAAAGTGCACAGGCCTCTGGAGCCTGCTTCTGTCCCTCCACTTCCAAAGCCATCTTTTCCCCCATATCCTCACACCTGTGTAAGTGACAGAAACCTCATGGCTAGAGATTTTAGAGTGTCTTGTCCACCTTTTGTTCCCAGAGCCTGGCACAGTGTCTGGCCTGTAGCAGGTGCTCAGCAAGTTTTATTACTTAGAAACCAGGCCAGTGGACCTTCCAAGGTTCCTCTGGGCAATGCTTGCACACTGTTCCTATAGGACCTTCATCTCCCTCTCTACTCTAGGGGAGTCATTTTTTCCTGGGAAAAAAGTGCAAGGCCTTCATGGGACATATATGTGGATGTAGCCCTCTGGGGGTCAGCTGCCAGGTGTAGATCTCCCTGAGCCTGTCAGGGAGAGCAGTGTATAGTTAAATAGCATTTAACAGACTCTGATGCAGCCAACTTCACCACCACAGATGCCTGCTGAACCTGAGTAATTGCCCGGGTTTGGCAGGAGGCGGCAGTCCCAGGAGAGAGAACCCTGTCTGGAGGGGGCTAACAGGGCCTCTCCTAGTCCAGCCGTTGCTGGTTCTGCAGGCCTGGCCACCTTGGCTGCATACCTTCTACTGGGTGCTCTGCTGGTGGGTGAGGGCACAGACGGGTACTGAGGAAGGCCAGTGCCTGCACATGAGCTTCACCCCCTCCTGCCCCAACCTTCTGGGGCCCTGCAGTTTATTGGCTCCCTCACTGCAGGTAAGGATTCCTGCTCACAGGGGAGGGTGGCTGAGGCAGGCTTTGAACCCAGACCTAGCTGGCTCCCAAGCCTACCACCTTCCCAGGCTGCCCATGGCCTCCCGATGGGAAGGGGAGGGGATGATGTCTGAGGCCACCACAGGTGTGCTGGGCCTGGAGTCCACCAGCTCCTCCTTTGCAGGAAGCATGAGGCTGGCCTGATCACTCTGGAATGTGTAGAAAGGGGGTCCTGCTGTCTTGAGGGAGTGTCTGGTCCCCAAGCCACAGTGCGGGGCTGAAGGCAAGCAGCTGGAGACCACAGCGTGGCAGGAATTCCTTTCTCCCCTTGGCTAAGGGAGCAGGAGGCACTGTGCACAGGGCATGGGTGGGGAGGTGTATTTAAACTCATGAATATCTCCCTCATGATGCCACCCATTCTCCCGTTTGAGATTCATTCTTTGGGGTTAATTGCATTCTTGTTCAGGTTTCTCTTAAATGCATGTCTCCCAGAGCATCTGTGGAGTACGGGGCTATGTTATCTCTCCCTCCCAGGCACGTGTTTGCCTTCCATCTCAGCACCAGGGTGTCCAGAGCCAGAGCCTGGCTGCTCCAGGGTGCTTGTTGAAGGAATGAGTGATTGGCACATTCAGGGCAGTAAGTCTCATTGAGTCAAGGAAGGAGGAAGGTACTGATAGCAGGTTCCCCATCTTCACAAAGCTCCTTTGTGCTGGAACAGTCCAGCTTTCAGCCCCCACCCCTCTGGAGGGGAGAAAAGTTGTGCTGAAAGGACAAATGCCTCTGCATGCATTGTATTCCAACTCCCCAGTGGTTTTGCTCATGTCCATCCCTTCCTCATTCCCAGGAAACCGTCTGGCCCAGGAATGCCAGGTCTTCCCCAGGCAGTACCCACAGGTGCTGACAGGTGACTAAGCAATGGAAGCATGGTCAGGGCAGTGGGCTTTTGGGCAGCCTCAGCGTAACACACTGGTCTGCTGAGAGTCAAGAATGACAAGATGGCTGTACAACCAGCTGCATGAAATTCGGGACTACTATTTCAGTGGGCAGACCTTGGTGTGCAGGAAGACAGGCATCAGAGGGTTAAAGGGGCACATTCTATAGCCTTGTTCCCCATCCTCCAGCCAATGTGCTGCCTGCTCCTCCAACCCTGGCTCCTGGGAAGGAGAGGGGAGGCAGGTCCAGGCAACAGCCTATCCCCTCTGCAGAGACCCCCTGGACCTCAGGCCAGGGGAGACCTCCCCTCCCCTGTGTGTAGGGAGAGGGCATTTCCTTCTTCCCCTATCAGCTTCAGGCCACTCAGTGCAGCCCCAGGTTGGCATTTACTGTGTGCAGGCTCTGGAGCATGGCTCCCTGTTGGTACTCCCTGTTTCCTGCATTTGTGTGGCCGGAGCTAAGTGAGCTTGTCTGTGGAATCCTGCAGAAATTCCAAGAGAGAGGCAAGGAAAGAAGCCAAGGAGACAGAATTTTGTAGGTGGACAGGAGCAACTGCCCACAGGGTGCTCCAGAAGCCCCTGGAGCCTGGCCCAGGAGCTGTGCCAGCCCTGAGGGACAACCACAGGAGCCCCACAGGCTGTGGCTACAGGGAACGGGGAGGTGTGGGCGCAGGCAGGGAGCACCTGCCCACGTCAGAGGCATGGAGGGAGCCCAGCAGGCTCTGGGCAGGTTCCACAGCTGCCCTCCAGGGATGGTGTCTCCAAGGTCCTGAAATTTTATCCTGGGGTTCAAGATTACTCATGTGTGTGGTGTGTGTGTGTGTGTGTGTGTGTGTGCGCACACCGGTGTTTTTTATGTGTCCTTGCATGTGCCTGCTTACCACTTGTCATCCTGAATCTGTTTACAGTCATCAGAATCCCCATCCCACAGAAGAGAAAACAAAGGATCAGAGGGTTATGTGTGGGGAAGTCTGGAACCCCAGGAAGCAGGTCCTCACCTCCACTCCACTTTGTATGCATACATGTGTGTGTACCTGTATGTACTCATATCTGTATGTCCATGTGTGTGCCTGTGACTGTGTATGCACTCATGTTTGTGTGTCTGTGAGTCTGTGTTCATTCCTGTGTGTGTTTCTGTGTGAATCTGTGTATGTGTGCAGTTTTTCTCATCTCCCACCAGGAGGTTGTGTTTCTGCTCTCACTATTGCTAATTCACCTTTTCCCCATCACCCAACTCCATCCCTAGCTTATACAGAAATGTGTGTCCTGTGGGGGCTCTTCTGTTCCCATGGAGTCCTGACATTGAGACAGAAGCAAGTCTTGTTAATTGTGGGATGCTCTGAAAGTCCAGATGGGGGAGTGGGGGTGAGGTCCTGCTTCCTGGGGTTCCAGACCCTCCCCATGCATAACCTTCTGATCCTTTGTTTTCTCATCTATGGGATGGGGATTCTAATGACTGTGAATAGATTCAGGAATGAGAGATGGTAAGCAGACACTGAGCAGGTTCTCTGGAAATGAGTTTTTGGTCCTTTTAGTGACAGCACACTGAATGTCTTGTTTGGTCTGGTTGGGGTTCCTGGGGAGGAAAAGGCCTGGATACATTTTCTAGTTGCATCTGAGGTCCTGCACAAAAGTAGGAGAAGACCGACGTTCTGGGGAATTCAGTCTGCATGGAAGAGCATGTCACAGAGCTCCACTTTATAATTAGTGTTATTAATGGTACATAATAATAGCAATTATTAATAATAACAGCTACAATAGTAGCTAACACTGGCTAAGCACTTGCTCTGTCAGTCACTGAGCTGCATGTGTCACTGCAGTCCACTGCTTCCTGGCATCCTTATAACAAGCCCATTTTATAAATGAAAAAACAGAGCAATCTCTCTGTCCATATGTGCACCTGATTACATACCTTATAAGATAAAATCAAGAGTGAGTGTGTGATGTGGGGGGAAAGCACAGGACTGGCAGCCAGAAGTTTTGGGGTTTAGGCTCAGTTGTGCCACTGACACATCCTGTGAACACAGGCAAGTTGCTTTCTTGGATTCTCAACCAGCACTGTTCTCCATGTCACCAGGGGTCTTTGCACGTGCTCCTTCTCTATCTAGTTCCATAAGCACCCATGCCCACCAGGCAGAACCGGACCACAGGGAGAGGCCCTGGTGCTCGGTACGTCAGCTGCTCACCAGGTGGGCAGGCTCCTGAACGGGGAAGGTCATTATGGCAGGAGGTGACATTTATTCATCACTCCTCTTCCCTCCTGGACAGATTAGCAGCATTAGCACTGACAGCTCTGAACATGCTAATGCCACTACTGCTGAGCCCAGGAGTGCCCCTAGAGTTAAAGAGTTGCTGGTGTCTTGATTATAAATAGCATTTTCAGGCTGTCTGTAACGCTGCCATTTGAAATCATGTTAGGCTGAAAGTTGAGAGGCTGTCAACTTGGCTGCATTTAGAAATCAAGATTTGAATAAAATTTCTGATTTGTCCCAAGCTTTCCCCAGGGTGTTTGATGGGATTAGGGCCAGGCCATGGGTGGAGCGAAGGCCCTGTGGGCGGAAGGGAACCCTTGGGAACTGCTCACTTTTCTGTGCACACAGGAGTGCGGGCTGCCGTAGCATCTGAGCTTTCCTAGCCGGGGCCATTTGCTGAACCTGGCCCCTGCCCACTGTGCTCAGGGGATGTGGGCCAGGGGCCTCTCCTCTCGGGAGTGTACTTATTTTGACCTGACAAGTCTTGTAGAAGGTCACCTCGGGAGCCAGTGCCTTGTAACCAGACGGGGCTTGCCATGTCTGTGCTCATTCTGTGGCTTTGTCTCCCCCTTTCACTGCTCTTCCACTCTTTTTCTTTCAGACACTTGCTTCTTTTTCCCATTTGTCTGTTCCTGTCTACTTGTCTGTCCACCTGCTGGCCTGCCTATCTGTGCCCATCTGGCTGCTCTCTCTGCCTCTGTCTTGAATCCCCTCATTTCTCTCTCATTTCCTGAATTCTCCCTCTGCCTACCTTCCATCTGTTTTAACCATTTCACAAACCCTCACGCAGCCCTGGCCACACCCAGCCTAGCGCTGTGTACCTTACAAACATCAACTCACGTCATCCTCACAGCGCCCAGTAAGGAGGGCACTGCCATATCTCCGTTGTGTGGTTGAAGAAACTGAGGCACAGAAGGTAAGTGACTCACTAGATGTCACACAGTAGGGAAGTGGCAGAAGTGGGGTTTGGAAATCTCCAAAGCCTGTGATTGCTTTCTCTATGTCTTCCAGAAAAAAAAACAACTATTAATAGTAAAATTACAGTAACATCTGGCCATCCAAACTCAGGGCTGCTGGCCTTTCTTTGTACTGGTGCTTGTCTCTGGGGATTTGGGGCCCTCCCAGCCCCTTCTGTACATCTTGCTCTGAGAGTCCCTGTCCACCAGGTTGAGCCTCAGCATCTGGGGTCCAAAGTGTCTTTTGTAGGTTTAGGGGCACAGGGGTGTCAGGGGAAGGCGGAAGAGAGAATCACCACCCCCATTCCTGCCAGCTCTTTCGGACATGTGTATAGGGAAACCTCTAGCAAAGCAGAGGACCCTGTCCCTCTGGTGGGGATCTTCCCAGGCCTCACATCGTGGAGGGTGTCCTGCAGAGGGCGTCTCCTAGCGCTGGGAGCCTCAAGGAAGACTTGATCCTCAGCATGCCATGCGGCTGACGTTTAACTCCTAAAAGCCTTTTGTAAAACTCCTGGGCTGATGGGGCAGTCCTGCTGGAGATCAGCAAGACACCCCTCCTGTTCAGTAACAGTTTGTCGTTGATACATCTTTTGAGGTAAGAACTGAAAATCCCCATTTAAAGATGAGAAATTAAGATCTAGAGAGGTATAACAATTTGCTCAACGTCATCCCACTAAAAAGCACTACGGCTGATACGTCCAACCAGGTCTGCTTGACTCTAGTTCTAAGTGTATCGCACTTAGCCACACATCAAGGGCCTCTGGGGCACAAGGGAATAGTAGGGTAGGTTAACTGTTATAATAAACAACCCCAAATCTCTGTGGCTTAATATAATAAAAATTTAATTACAACACCCAATACGACTAATGTGAGTATAGATGGTCAAGTTGTTCTGGCTGTTTTCCAAGTGGCAACTCAGGGACCCAGGCTCCTTCCACATTGTGGCTTTGCCGTCACCTCGGACCTCTGGTTCCTTGGCTGGATTCTGTACATCTACCCAGCAGATGAGGAAAGAGTGGAGGGTTATGTGGATGATTTCAATGGGCTGGACCTGGAAGTAGAGTCTATCACTTCCACCACATGCCTTTGGCCAGAATTCAGAAGCTAGCTGCAGAGGAAGCTTCGAAATAGAGTGTAGTTTTGTACCCTGTAGGGAAAGAGAAACCGTTTGGTGGATGACCAATAATCAGTATCTCCCGTACAAGCCTCCAGTCTGGGTTTCCAGTCCCATCCCCTATGGTTTCCCGGCCGTCCCCAGTTAGGACCCTGCTGTTTGTTCACGGCTTCTCCGGCCCTCCCATCCTTGCGTAGCTCGTCTTGGGCAGAGTACACTTTCCAGTCCCACTGACTTTGTTCTCAGTCGTGTGGTGCCTGTAACCAGTGGAATGTGAGCATCCACAAGACATGTCACATCCACCAGGAGGCTTTGAAATGTGGCTGTGTCCCTTGGCTCTTTCATGCCTGCCTTGTGCCCTGAGAAGAGTATGCCCTAGGTAGCTTTTGCTCCTTTAGTCTGGATCCTGGAATGAGAGGCCTGTGAGCAGACCTGAATTTGACCCACAGGCTAGAGCAGAGATGCCTCAGCCAACTTGGAAACTGTGACCAAGAAACAAATGCTTGCTGTAGGCTGTTGCTATTTTGGAGTTCTTTGTTACATAGCATTACTGTGTTACTAGTTGACCTGTATAACCTCCTACTGTGATGGAATGATGCCCATATACCCTCAGCATACCTCGCTCTCCCACACTTCCATGATGACATCTGCTGTAGGCCCTCATTAAAAACCTTTCTTCATCATCTCTTGAGAGCTTGGGCCACCAAGGGTAGACCCTTTCACAGAGTCTCTCTTAATGTTCCTGGTTCTTGGGTGCTCAGAAGAGGCAGAGAATGCTGATACCTCAGTTCAATTCTTATCCACATTTCCCCTGCTCATCCTGTATTTCTCCATTTATTAGATAGAAGGCAGGAGCCACATTAACCTCCTCTTTCCTCTAGCCACTATCTTATGCCCCCTACACAGTAGATAGTCAGACAATGTTTGCTAAGCTGTATTGACTTGAATGTCTGTCCCTTATAATGGGAGGCCCATGAGGGCACATCAAGGGTTGGCAGGCATCCCTGGCAGTGGTGGGCCCCATGCTTAGTGCTTAGATGATGGATCTGTCATTGTCTGAGAGGATAAGAGATTGGGCTGCCTCCAACATTCTTGGCTAGAGGCCTAGGCTCTGCACAAATAGGATCTCTCACACTCTCCCCAAGCTTTTGGCATACAGAGCTTGTGTCAGGAGGAAATGATGCAGCCTCATACACCTTGGCCCAGATATGCCTTAGGGAAGCCAGCAGGCTTCATTAGCAGTGGTCCCTGCCTGCCACTATAATCCTGCTATGGTTCTTAGAACACAGGCCACTGCTCAGGCCCTGGCCCTGCATGGGGGGAAATTCATTTGCATCAATATGCTTGGGGATGCTTCAGTGTTGGCATTTGTGGACCTGGTAACAGGGACATTTCTGGGCTCAGTTGTGCTCCTCCCAAAGTAGATGGGGACCCTGAGCCTTAGCACTGCACAATGGTGACCACCGAGGCCCCGTCAGGCCCTGCTCAGCTAAAGGCTATAATTGCATGAATGTACCTGGGCCATGTGGAACAAAGCTGGGTCACTTCCCTGGGTTACTGCCTTGGCAAACATGAGGCCACAGGGTAGGAACACAGTTATGCCTCATCTACTCAGAATCCTGCTGAAGTCAGTTCTGCCATAACAGGAGAGCTCTCCTGTTTTCACTGTAGCTGCAGTGGGAGATTCAAGTTGTATTAGTTATCTGTTGCTGTGTAACAAATTACTCCAAAGTTAACAGCTTAAAACAACAATAAACATTTATTATTCAGAGATTCTGTAGGCTAAGAATTCCATGAGGCTTGACCAGGTGTTTCTGGCTCAGAGTCTCTCAGGAGGTCACCGTCATCTGAAAGCTTCCAGGGGGCACGCCCGCAGGACTGGTCGGTGCTGGGACCTGGTTCCTCCCACATGGCTTCAGTCTGCGCGGGTGTTGTCCTGACCAGCAGGCTGGCTTCCCTCAGAGCGTGCAGTCTGAGAGACAGGATGGGAGAGAAAAGAGGTATCCAAGCGGAAACTGCGTATTTATTGAGCAGGCCCTAGAAATCGTATGGCAGTACTTCCACCTTATCCCGTTCATTAGAAGTGAGTCATTCAGTACGGCTCACATTCAGGGGGAGGGGTTAGGTTTCACGTTTCAAAGGGAGAAGGTCGAAGTACTTGCGGTTAGTTTTAAAAGCCACTGTACAGATGAAAAACAAATTAAAAGTTGCATTTAGAGTTGTGCTCATCCATCCTAACCTGTTATACTTTTTCCTTTTTAATTTCCAATATGGAACACAGAGACTCTGAGGGCAGCAAAGGACAGCTCACCCTCACAAACCAGCTACGGCAGAAAAGTAACAGGTCACTTAGAGAGCGTCTCCCAGGCATGTGGGGAGCAGTGTGGGGCTGAGGGGTCCAGAAAGTCCATGCATCTGGGAAGGCCCTGGGCTGAGATGCTGGGCAAGGGTATGCCTGTGGCTGAGCTGGAGGTGGGTTGGCAGGAAGTGCACCTGCTCTGGCTGAGCCCTCCTCTCAGAGCTGTGGGAGATCAGGGAGTCAGCCACATGGCAGGCAGGTCTTCAGGGACCTGAACGTGCTTGGAACCAGTGCCTTTGTTCAACAGACCAGGACACTAGGCCTAGAGAAAGAAGGATGCACTCAAGGTCACACTGTGTTACAGGGGATGGGATTCCCAGAGTGTTCCCATCATGGCACTGCTTTCTGAAAAGGTTGCTGTCAGGAGCCACTCCTGCCAAAGAGAAGGAAAGAGAAAAGGCTGTTATCGGTGGAGCAGGAGAAGATCCAGGCCAGAGGCACCGAAGGGAAACTGCAGCCAGCCCGGATGGTCAGGATAGCTTTCTCCTTCCAGTAAGAGGATGCATGGCAAACACTCATAAAGTAGAACAGATGGGTATGAGACAGGCGAGTCAACAGAAGTCAATCAACATAAGACAAACTGATGAGCTGATGTTTTAAACCAAAAAAATTAAAAAAGCAGTAAATACAAAAGAAATACTCACCCTGAAAACAGACCATGCCTGCTTATTGGACTAAAACACACACAGATGTGCTGAGTAAATGGCAGTGAAATATGCTAATAGCTAAGCCTGGCATTAATCAAGGATCCAACGAAACACTGCACTGTGATGGCACGAGCATTGCATTTTATTGGGCGTCCATGCCCTGTGCTGACTAGGGCCTGGGTCTCGTTCCCTTGATCTCGCTCTGTGCCTGGCCCAAGTGGTGCCAAATTGGGGTCTTGCCAGAGGCAGTAGATGACCCAAATAGAAAAGATTGCATAACTGCTTAAAGTGGCATTAGCTCAGGCCCTGCCTTGGTGGGCAGTCCCAGGAATCTGCTGAGGGCTGTGGAAGTGGCTGGGAGCCTTAGGGGTTGATTGAGGGTAGAGGACAGAACCTTCCCAGGCTGGTTCAATCTGAAAAAGGTGCTGATGGGCAGGATGCAGGGGTAGCTCTGGGACGCTGCAGGGCTGAGCTTACTGTCAGGCTCACCAGGTGGGACTCAGCCAAGTGGCATGTTGCTTCCATCTTTACTTTTGTCTTGCGTCTACTTCTCTTCATATTTCTCTTCCTGGGGTCTGGCCTGTTCTGCTCCACCTCTCCAAGATGGAACATGGCTGTCAGCCCTTTGTTACGCTCATGGGTCAAGTACTAGTGAGTCCAGTCCCCACTCCAGACTCACATGATAGGATCTGATGGGCTCAGCCCAGCAGACAATGGGTTGTGCCTCACCAGGCCATGTGATCCTGAGCGGTCCAGTCAGCTCTGACCTGCGGATGCATCCGGGCATCCTGGTTTTTCCCAGGTGCCATTTTTGCATGGGCACCATTCTCAAACAATATGTTGAACAAACTCCTGAGGAGGGAGACTGGTACAGGCAGTTGAAATTAATAAAACACTCAGTGCACCGTTTCTCCAGCTGAACCAGTGCAGTTTTCCCCTCTCGTGTTCCTCATTCCTGGAGCACTGAGTGAGTCCATGGGGGAGGGCATCAGTGATGAGAAGACCTCCCCATGCCAGAGGGCAGGAGACACCCTCAAAGACACCTGTTCAGGTATGGGCTGTAGGAACTCTGAGGCATTCCAGCTGAGTACAGGGTTTTAAGACTTTGTCTTTCCCTGGGTTTGCCAATTCACGTCTATTTAAAGAATGCTAACTGTGTATCTGCCCTGTGAAATGAGCTCAGAAAAGAGAGGACCGGGCTAAACTCAGAGGATGGCACACAGCCGCAGAGGTGAACAGACCCCGAGAAAATGCAGGTAGGATGCAGCTGCTTGCTTTGGTCCCTCCTCCCCCTCCTGTTAGGTAGGTCCCTGGACTGATTTGCCGTGTACTTCTGTGATGCGGGGAGTTTCTGCATCACAGGCCCAGGGCTTTCTGCCTCCCTCACAGGGCTTTTGTAAGAGGTACATGGGACAGGACGCATGAAAGCTCTATGAATAATGAAGGATTTCACAGGTGTAATTATTTTTAAGTCAGAAGTTCCTTAAGGTTGACCTAGATGTTCACATAAGTGCTTCTGCTGATCTTAGAGGAAGTTGAACCCCCAGTGGGTGTGTAAATTGGGCAACCGCAGTGTTCTTCAAGGCACTTGCTGCTCTCACAGCCCCTTCCTTTCCCACGGGACTACAGCCTGTAACATGCCATGAGAAGCTTCTCTTGGCAGAGTGGTCTGTGCACCCCCCTTGCCCCATCTTTGCACACTCCTTCCTTCCAAGTGACCCCCACCCCACACACATCCCACCCTCTGCCCACCATATCTCTGCTCTCACTTCATTAGGACTCTGGGTTTTGGTGCTGGAACCTGGTTTGAAGACCATTTCATGCCCCTTAGTCCTTGTGTTCACCTAGCCCCCCTCCCCAGCATTGGGACCTCTGGATTCGGTCATTAAGAATCACCAGATCCCCTTTTGTCTTGGCTGGCAACTCTGCCCACGTGCTGGTCTGGTGGAATCCTGCCTCCACGTTTGCCCTTAGTCTGGGCTGAGTTAGTCCACTCTGGAGTCCTTCCCCTATGGAGAGGGGATTCAGACCCCCATAACTCCAGCCCAATGGCTATCAGGGATTAGTAACACTTGCCATTTATTCAGCTCGTATTATATGTTAATATAATAACATAGGCACTGAGTTAACTGCCTCATCTCATTTAACCCTCAGAACAACTGTAACAACCTTACTGTACAGAAGCACAGAGAGGTGAATTCACTTTTCAGGTTCTCAGAACTCCTAAATGGCAGATCCAGGATTCAAATGCAGAGCTGACAAACTGTAGGACCTTGAGCTCTTACCCATTCTATTGGACTAAGAGGCATGGGCTACAGCCTTGGAGAATGCTATAGTTGAAAAAAAAATTTATTCTGTTGTAGAAACTTTGCCCCGTATTGATCCTTTAGACTCTCACAGGGCGCAGCATTGTACATGGTCACTCACAATGTCTATTGACCACGAAGCCTTTCCTGCAAGACTGTGAACTCCTTGACAGAAGGTGGCATGTCTTTTTTATATTCATGTCCTCAGAACCTAGTAAATATTAAATACACTGAGGATGGGTACCCAAGCCAAGCCAAGCCAACTTCTTCTGGAGCTAGTGGTAGGAGGAGGAAGCTTTCTCTACAGCTGGAGTTGTCACCTGGAGGCTGGTGGCCACCTTCACCCATGCAGGGCAAGTCAGCCTGCGAATGAAGTCAGCTAAGGGAAGTCATGAGCAGAGGAAGGAGATTCCCAGCAACATCATCAGCTATCTGGATTACCCAAAGCTGAAACAGGCCTCTTTTTATTTTCATAAGCTAGTATATTCCCATTTTTGTTTGAGGCAGTTGAGTTGAGCTTCTGTCCTTTGTCACCAAAATATCCTAAACCAGGGATCTTCAGTAAGTGATTTAATTGAATGGAAACCAGCTCTGAACTCTCCTGGTTCCTCGCTTTGACTGCAGAGTCATGGCTACTTCCCCTGCAGGACTGGCCTAAGCCCAGCCAGAGAGGCCACCAGGAGGCTGGGCTTGGAAGCAATTAGCATAGTGCTAAGAGGGCTCATTTGTCTCCACTCTGTCATTGATGCAGCAGCCCTGGGACTACTGTTGCCATGAAAGATAGGTCTGGAACTGTCATTAAATTACACATGTGTCCACTGAGCCTGGTTATTAAGTCTTTGACAAATCAATTCTGTATGGCCTTTTAATCAAGAGCAGATAAACAAAGAGAGGGGAGCTCTTGGAAATTCTTCAAAGAAAGCTCCAAGCACTGTTCATTCACGAGGCCATGGATGTCTGTAGTACAAAGATTCCTGGAGGTTGGCAGCCCTAGGTCCCAGGGAAAGCAAGGGCCTGCGGTCTGACGGGAGCAAAGAAGGAGTGTGAGAGGAGAGGAGAAGAAGAAATCCAAGAATCTTCAGTCCACAGCTAACCCCGCCGGGCGGGTGGCACAGTGACACAGGTGTGGTTCTGGAGTCTGGAAACCTTGTCTCTGCTATGCCAGCCACCTCACCTAGACATTCACTCATGGCTGGGCTCCAGCTGTTTCCTTTCCAGAGAGGAGCTCCTAGGTCCATGGCCACAGACTCTTGCCTTTAAAAGTCTGCAGTGTTGACTGCTTGGATTGCCATGGACAGTTGCTGGTCTGCATTGATGTCTGCCCTGACCTGCAGTACAGTGATGAAAGCAGATGAATGATTTTTCATATAGCTATACTTCGTCAATTTAGAAGATTTCCTTTTATTCCAAGAGTATACCTTTTCTATTCCTTTGGTCTTATATTGTCTTTTTTGATGTGAAGTGATGGTGATTATAAAGAATTGGCAAATTACTTGGCAAAATAAAAAGCTTTCAACTGTATGTCCACCCCTCAACCTTCTGCAGCCTTGACATCTGCTCACCTCTGTTGATGGGACACAGTTCTGCTTGGATCTCCCCTGCAGACCCCATGCAACTGTCACCAGGTCTCCTTCTCTTGCCTGTGCAATGGGATAGAACAGCCCAGCCCCAAAGGGCAGGTTTCTGGTGAGGGCAGTTTTCCTGGCAGCCCCCAGCTGCGTGGCCTTTTTATATACATGCAAACATGCAAAACCCAACAGTATTACTGAGGTAGTGAACAAGGCAGGAACTAATGCCCAGTCTCACAAATGAGGTAAATAACCCACAGAGAGAGTAAGCTGCATGCCCAGACTCCCTCAGTGGTGGAAGACAGGAATGATGAGAGCCCCGGCGCCTCAAGCCATGCAGCCCCCGGGGATGGTGTCGCATGGTCATGTGTGAAGGCCCTAGGGTCAAGCCACCAGTGCTGGGTTCTGCTTCTTCCACTTGCCAATTCATGACCTCAGCTGAGGCCCTTCCTCTCTGGGCTGTTCCTGTCCTGTCACATGGGACAAGAATGACGGAGCCAATGTGTGAGGAGCACTCAGAGCATTCAGTACAGAACAGTTCTCACTGGGTGAGACCACTTTCCACTTTCTCCAGTGTAGATAGCACACAAGAAGGGTGATGATCCCTGGGATGTCACCAAAACTGTTGGGCACCAGGTGATCACACTTCCAGCCCCTGGGGGTGGTGGGGCTGTGGGACTAGTTCTGGCTGGAGGGCATTACGGAGGGAGTGATGTGTACTGTCTCTGGGTGGAGCTTCACAGCCAGTGTGTGCTTTAACCACATCCTGCCTCAACATTGTGGCATCGTGTGTTGAGATGGGGCTTACATCAGCCTCAGTCCCTCAGTGCAACAAGGACCAGAGTCCTCCTGGCTCACCCACGTGGGACATGCAGTAAAAGAGAATAACCTTTGTGGTATTAAGTTCTGAATTTGGGGGGATGTTTGTTACTGTACTTTGTCCTGGCGAACCTTGACTCATAAAGTACGTAGAACCATGGGTGAAGAGACTCCATGGGGCCCTGGGCTGGGCTGGTCCTGAGTCGCTCATGAAAAGTCAGGTATGGTCAAGGTGGGCCGCGTCTCCTTAGTTCCGAGAGGCTCCTGCTTCCTTGAGGAGCTACCAAGGATCCTCGCCGCTGCAGCGGTGGCCAGTCTGGAAGCTGAGGGCCCTGGCTCTGGGCTCAGCATCCCCAGGCAGGTTAGACATGCTAACTGTACTTCCCGTGAATAACCCCATGGCCACTCCGGCAGGTCCCAGGGGCTACAGACTGGTGTAGGAGTCATGGGGGCGACTTCCTGCAGCCCCAGGTGTCAGGGGCCAGCTACCTCGCTAGAGGTTCATGTCAGTGGAAAACAAGGAAACATGTCAGTGGCCATTAGTGGGAAATGCTATTATTAAGACAATAAAACTAGATGATGGGATATAGAGAGAGGGTGGGGAAGGCTGTTTTAGATGGATGGCCTGGGCGGGCCTCTCTGAGGAGGTGATATTGAGGTGGGACTTGCAGGATGAGGAGGAGCCAGCCAAGTGGGAAAACAAGCCAGGCAGAAGGTGGGGGGGTTAAACCCTGGCTATGCTAATGGTGTTGCATCAATTGACGATATAGATGTCAGGTGGCACCCGTTATATGCTAGGCCCTGTGCAGGTGCATGGACACATTGTTCATTGCTGTGAACAGAGGACAGGGCCATGGCCATGCAGGAGTTCACAGACAAGGGCCTGCACAGATATAGACTCAACTATGTGTGGCGATCTTGGTTGATCTGACAAATACCTTACGTGACTGATCTAGCTAATCCTGGTGGCAGCCCTCACAATGGCACTATTGTTATTTCCATTACGTGGGAGAGGGAGCTGTGGGCCAGAGGGGTTAAGTAACAATGCACACCCAGTTAGCGGTGATGTGGGGACTGACCCAGGCAGCCTGCCTTTCCCACTACTGCAGATATGGCACTGTGAGTGCTGGAAGAGTGACACCTTGGGAGGAGAGCGGGAGACAGACATCTGTGGGGTGGGCTGGGGAAGGCAGGCTAGGGGTTCCCAGATGGCACTTCTGCAGGAAGTAGATCGGACTGCTAGTGTACAGCTGGTGTACCCTCTGAGTCCCACTGCCACGGGAGCCAGCCCGGGGCTACCCTGGGGTTGGACATGGTGATGCTTTTAGGAACCAGGCTTTTCTTCCCTGGGTAGCAGTGAAGGGATGGGTAGGTGAAAGTGCAGAAAGGGTCTGAGGGTCCTGAGGCCTCATGGCTCCCTGACTCTGCCTGGCTGATCCTCTCAATGTCCTGAACAAAATCCCCATTCAACCTGCTGCGGCCCCCTAGCTGGGGACAGCCTTCCAGCATGGATGTCCTTACAAGCACTAGGCAAGTCAGTATGATGCATGGATCATATAGAGGCAAAAATCTCCTTAACTCTCCACCATAAACACCATTAGCCACACTGATACACAATCATCTTACAACAAATGCATGTGTGCATTTCCTGTGCCTGGCAGGCATAAAGGACTGCACCATCCTCCCGTCCTTCCTGCCTGAGCTCGGGTCTGGGCGGGGTGATTTCAGGCCCCCTCCTCTGGCCCGTTTATTCCTTTTAGGAGGAAGTGGGTGCTCGGTGTGTTTCCATGCGGGAGCCATCCTCCCTCACAGAGGGCTCAGAGCCAGGAGACCCTGGGGTTGGAAACTGGGGCCTGGGGGAAGCTGTCCTCCTTGGGTACCACTTCGAGAGTTAATAGATTCTGCTCACTGCTTTCAGCCTAAAAACAAGATGTGTTGAAAATGAGGGAGGCAGGAACAGGGAGGGAAGGGCAGAAAATGAGGAGGCCCTCAGGACTACCTGCATCCAGAAAGGAGTAGGCTTAGGTGCAGTGGCAGGATGTGCCCAGTTAGACCAGGGGGTAGGGCCAGGGAGCAGGCAATCCCACCTGATAATTGGCCCCTTGTGCTGTAGGCAGGCTCAGGAACTCCACTTGTAAAGGGGCCAAGCTTTAGTTTGGGGTCCCCTTTCTTTCTCTCCCAATACTACACCCTCCTCCTGGAATTCTGTGATGTCCTCTTTGGGGACAAGGCATCATTCCTTGGATCTCTTTCTTACTCCTTGCTGTGGGTAAGACCTAACAAATGAGTCCTCAGGGACCTGAGCTTCCTAGACCTTGGGGAGGGTCAGGGCAAGTTGAGAAGCTGAGGGAATGGAATGTGGGCCAGGGCAGAGACCCTGATGACAGCATTCACCTTTGCCTGGATACTCTCCAAAGCCAATGGGGCCTCCATCATCCCACCCACTGTTTGACCCTCAAACAGCCCTGCTGACATCCTGGGAAATGACCTGAGGCAGAAAGAGTTTGGAAAGTTCACATCCACATGCCCAGGAAGATGCAAGCCATCTTCTCTTTCTTTCACATTTTTCTTCTCTACAATCGACCTTCATGTACTCTCACCAGGGAGCCTAGGTGAACTGCTTTATATTTAATTGTCAGGTGCTGTTCTAGAGTAAATAATTGAAACAGTTTGCAGGAGCCCTAGGCTTGACTGAAGCAGCTCACGGACCTTTTAAGGATGTAATATGTTGGTGTTCAGTTCCACAGCATTTATTTTGTGGTGTTCGAGCTGAGTGACTGACAGGAAATGCAGTAAAACTGCACTCAAACACACCAAGGGAACCTAAAACAGCTCAGCTGGCAAATGTGCTGAAGAAGCCAGCCTCCAGAGCCTTCCCAGACTCTTCAGAATTAATCAGATTTCCAAGAACATCTATCTTGGTGTACTGTCCATTTTACATTTAATTTTCATATAATGGCAGCTGTTGGGAAATCAAAAATATCTGTGGCGCTGCAAGTTGGTGGAAATTGTTCTTGGATGGCAGTAGGCCACCGGAGTCAGACGTTTTGCAAAAGGAGATGTTGCCTAATCCTCACTAAAGATTTCATTAGGTGGGCCTGTCTGCTGCTGTCAGGGAATTTATCCAGCTTTCCACATGTGTCCTCATGTTTGATGTTCTGAAATTTCATGCAACTTTACTTTTACTCTGAGGTTTGGAAAGCAGCATGTGAGCAAATGTGTAAGAATGAGAGGGATGGAAGCAATGGGTTCACGAGTTTGGGGGTCAAGGTGGCTACTCTGATAGAAGCTGGGGAAGGAGGGTAGATGCACCAAATCTTGGTGAGGGCCCTGGCATGCAGGCCTGACCTCCGAACCTCACTTGTGGGATCTGCAAGACCTCAAGGGCTCCCCAGTTTCTCCTCCAGCCATCTTCCTCCCTCCCTCATTGCCATCCTGCTCTTCTGGCTTGCTCTTGTGTCTTGAGCACAGCAGACCCATTCCCACCTGCTTCTTTTTGCACCTGCTGTTTTCTCAGTCTGGATAACACTGGCCCTGCTTTTCTCATTCTTCCCATCTCAACTCAGTGTCAACTCCTCAGGGAGGCCCTTCCTGACAACCTTGTCTAAAAGAGCCCCATGCTTCTTTATCCCATTTCCCTGTTCAACTTTTTTTTCTTTCTTTTAATTTATTTCAAAGACTGCTTAAAACAAAACTGATAACATTATCTTATATGGTAATATTGCATACAGAAGTACAATTTATGATAAAAGTAAAAAAGGCTGAAAGACATAAATGGAATTATACTTTTATAAGGCTCTTAAATTTCAGATGAAGTAATACATTATTAACTCTAAGACTTTAATATGTTAAAGATGCACATTGCAACAACTACTGAAAAAAGAAATTGAAGATTTACAGTTATGAAGGGTTTAGAAAAGTTAAAATGGAGTCCAAAAAAATTTATTTTGTTAACTCAAAACAATGAACACACAAAGGAAGGAAGGGAGAAATAATAACAACAAAATTAAAGTTTAAAAAGATAAGACAAATAGAAAATAAATACCAATATCTAAACCAACTCATATCAATAATTGTATTAAATATAAGTCTACTAAACATGAAGATTATAAGACAGATTGTCAGACTGGTTAAAACACACACACACACACACAGACCCACTATATTATGTTGTCAATAAATCCATCTGAAAATATGAGATAAAGAAGTGTGGAAAGAAACAGTGTGGAAAAAATCTACTGTCCAGTTTGTTTAGTTAAATTAATACCAAAGTACCTTTCAAGACAAGGGAATATTTTCAGAGATAAATAAGCATATTTCAAACTATGCAAGGGAACTATCATTAGAAAAACATAACAACCTTTTAAGTAAACAGACCTAAGTAATATATCTTCAAAAGCACTTGAAGGAAAAGCAGAGAGAACTTGAGAGAAATAAAGAAGTCTAAAATCCTCACTGGAGGCATTAACATCATTTCCTAATAATCAGTAGAAAAACTAGACAAGAAAAATTCAGTAAGGATACAGAAGACTTGAATTATCAACTAATATGAGTTGCTTGATATTTACAAACCATTACACTCCAAAACTACAGGATTCACATTCACATATATTTTACCTGCACATCACCTTTACCACAACATACAATACTGAGCCATAAAGTAGGCCTCAATAAATCTCAAAAAACTGAAAGTGTGCAGACTATGTTTTATGACTATAACTAACATATATTCAAAATCATAGCAATCAGGTATCTAAAAAAGATTCTATTTTTGCAAATAAGCAATACACTGCTAAATGATCCATGGGTCAAAGAAGGAATCATGAACAATTTTTTTGCACTGAATGATAATTAAAAACAACATATCAAGGATGCAGTTAAAGAAATAACAAAAGTATGTTCATAGCTTTAAAACATTTCTATCAGTAAAATAGCTTAAGGTATGAAATTAATATTCTGAGCTTCCAATTGAAAAAATCTGGAATAAGAAAAGAAAGTTAAACCCAAGCTAAGTAGAATGAAATAAAATGAGAGCACAAATCAATGACACACAAAAACTAGGAGAAAATAAAAATGAAAAGGCAAGCCAGAGAAATGAAAAAAAATTATTGAAAACACATGCATCTAACATATATGTGCTCAATGCGTATAGTTGAAAATGTATGAATCTGACAAAGACTCTATATCCAGAATGTACAAAGAACATCTAGAAATAAATAACAATAAAACAACTCTACACAATTTGACAAAACACTTTATCAGATACTTCACAAAAGAAACATACATACATATACATATACACGTTTATGTATATGTATATATGTGTGTTAATAAGCATATCAAAAGGTCCAAAATCATTAGTCTTCAGGGAAATGCAAATTGAAACCATGATGAGATATCACTTTACACCCAAGAATGGCTACAATTAAGAGGAATGATAATTGTGAATATTGGCGAAGAGTTTGAGAAATCAGAGCTCCCACATATTGCTGTTGCTAATGTGAGTGTAAAGTGATGCAAATACTTTGGAAACCAGTTTGACAGTTTCTTATAAACTTAAATACACACTGAATACATGATCCCATAATTCTAGTTCTAAGTATTTACCCAAAAGAAAGAAAAACACATGTCTGCAAAAAGAATTCTGTGTGAATGTCTGTAGCAGTTTAAAGTCATAAGAAGTCCAAACTGGAAACAACCCAAATTCTCACTCAAACAAGAATGGATAAACAAATTTTGGAATATTTTTCAATAAATTACTATTCAATAGTAAAAAAAAGAATGAAATGTTAACACATGCAACTTGTGTATATCTCAATAGTGCATTGACCAATAGAAGCAGACGTAAAAGAGTATGACTTCATTTATATGAAATTCAAGAGGAGGCAAAACTGATCTATGGTGATGGAAATCAGATAATCTTTGCCTCTGCAGTTGCACATTGACAGCAAACGCACAGGTGGGAAAGTCTGGAGGTGGCCAGGATACTCGAGGTCTGTATTGAGATATTGGTTATGCAGATTACTCATTTGTCAAAAGACAAATTTCCCTCCATGTAATTTACCTCAATAAAAAAAGTACTATGTATGTATGTGTGTGTATATGTACGTATAATGTATTTCAAATAGGTCATAAAATCTTTTTTTAACATTTTTCAACTTATTTTGTCTGTGAAAAAAATAGTCACTCTCCCCAAAACACTATATACTTGTACTTTTTTTCTTCCTAACAACTTATTGTTACTTGACATAATGCTGTATACCATCTGTTTATTTGTTTACAGTCTGGCTGTCCCATCAGAATAAAAATTCCATGAGAGAAGAAATTTTGTCTTGCTCAACATTCAATCCACAATACTTAGAATACTGCCTGGAATGAGGCAAGCACTTAATAAATATGTGTTAATGAATGTGAATTGCTTCAGGACATTAATTGTGCAAGTACTACGGATTTTATTTTTCCAAACCAAGCAAGATCTGTCCACAGACCTCCACTTACTAAAGTCATTATAAGTTTCCCCCTTTCCAGTGATCTAGAATTCTGTAGTTTTCATAGTCCAGAATATCAAAATCAGACATGGCCTCCATTCATTAATCCCACCTAGTTACTGTTGCTGCTATTCATTGTCCATGTATGTTTATAGGGAATTAGTTCTAGTAAGTAACTAGCGCCTTATTTGCATTTATTATTTATCTAAAAATTTGTTTTTGCATTTATTATTATCTAAAATTAAATGTTTATTTATTTGCTCGCTTGTTCATCATACGCGGCCCATGTTGGGATGTGGGTTCCGTGAGGGCAACCGGGGCCTGCCTCCAGGTACCCGCGTCCAGCCAGGGTGAGTGGACAGGGCTGGAGCCAGAGTGACGGACTGTGGTTTGCTTCTTTGCGCCTCAATTTTCTGTCTGACAAAATCCGGCAGGGGCAGTTTGCCTGGGGCTGCTGGGAGTTCTCACACTCACCCAGCAGCCATCCAACTGGGCATTTCCCAGAGCAACTTCAGGTGGAATGTGGAAAACTTTAAAAATTTCAACAGTAAGTATTTTTTAATGTATTAAGGAACAATATATATAACTTACAAATTAAGCCTCTAATTTTATTACTTATGTTGAAGCTGAAGTATTTGAGGTAATTTTTTTTTCACTATGCCCTGATTCAAGGAGAAGACAAAACCAGGAGTCTGAACACTACAGCCCGCAGACCAAACCCAGCCTACTGCTTGTTTTTGTACCCAGCCATGCTCATTCGTTTACTTACTATATATGATTGCTTTGGTGTTACAATGGCAGAGTTAAGCAGTTGTGACAGTGACCATGTGGCCTGCAAAGACCAAAATATTTACTGACTTTTATAAAAAATTAAATAGTTGTCAAAAATCACTGGGACTTGTGAGGCCCAGAGAGTCTTAAAGCCAGGCCATATCCTTCAGTGGGTCAGCAAGAGTCAAGTGAGTCTCATCTCAGGGCCCGTCTGCCTTTGGGGACAAAGCCTCTTGCCTGGTGCTGGTGGTATGGTGGGCCCATGCTCTGCCCCACCCCATGAATGCTCTGCCCTTGTTTAAGGCTCAAATACTCCCTCAGGCTCCCCACTAAAGGCCCACTGGGAAATAGGGCCAGTTGCCCAACCTGAGTCAGGGGTAGATTTATCAGGTGGCTGAAGACATTCACAGTGGAGAGAGCTCCTTGCAGAGGGACAAAAACCGTGTGTCCAGAGAAAGTGACCATCATGCCTACGGTGGATACGGTGGGCTCCTGTTCAAGGAGAGGCCATACCAGGTCACACGCTGAGGTCCTGTGCACAGTTCTGTCTGTGCCTTATGAGGACTGACAGTCAGGAAACAACCTGGTGATCAGATGAAGCCTTAACAACAGCACAGCATTGCAGACGTCCTGGGAGATCACTCCTCAGAAAGGAAGTTTCTGAAGCCCAGGAAAAGAGTCTGGAATGGGCCTAGAGTGAGACAGGGAGGAAAGGAGGAGGCCTGTAAGGGGAGGTGGCTGAGATTAGCTGGAGAGTCCGCAGCCTTGTATGTGAGTGGTAATTAGACTCTGAGCGAAGGGCTGTTTGAAAGAATGACATAACAAAGCTCCCAAACTGGTTGGTATAATTTCCCCTGGCATTCAGCATGCACTAATAACACACACAGTCAAACAGAAGAGTAATCAGATTTGAAATATTCCTTTAATAATATGTTTGCCAGATCAAATATTAAAAATAGAAGATGAAGAAAAGGAGCAGCCATCTCCCCAGTGGTATCAGTTCCATAAATATTGCTTCCTTACGCTGTCTGTGTCTGTTCAGAGAGGTAGATTTTAAAATGTTGCGAACGATCCAAACTGCTTGTTGTGATGAGGTGGGAAACTTTGGGCTGCCGGTGCCACCTCATCTCTGTGTG
Source organism: Manis pentadactyla (assembly GCF_030020395.1). Lineage (NCBI taxonomy): Eukaryota > Metazoa > Chordata > Mammalia > Pholidota > Manidae > Manis > Manis pentadactyla. Next base: position 26,409,112 of record NC_080033.1, read on the forward strand.
TGGTGTCCGCTGCACAGCATGGGTCCATCAGTTAACAGCTGCCCGAAGGACGTGTGTTTATTTATTTGGAGTCAAGTCTCTTCTATTGATGCACCAGTGGCTTCCATCCCAGGCAAGCAGCAGGGAATTAATAATGATGGCTTTTGACTTTCCCAAGACCTTCCCTTTGCATCCATTCAACTGGCATCTCTCTGAGTTTGGAGGTAGGGTGGGGAGAGTGGAGGAGCTATTGTGGACTAAGGTGCACAGTCTGTACAGTGGTGGCTCAATAGGATCCCAGGCCCCTGCCGTCAGAGTAGTGTACAAAGGGTTCAGTTAGTTCTTAATTCCTTGGTGAAGGTTAGTAAAGCATTTGGAGGGTTGCACTATATCTGTATCTCTGCCTTTGGGTCTGTGCTGAAAAGCAGGAATAAAAATTGCTTAAAACTCAACTTTCCGATATAATTCCTTTAATATTATTGAGATGCATTGCTTTGGCTCAGGCTTCTATGGTTATCAGCAACTGAAAAAATGCTAGTTTCCTCAAGTATGTTTGGATTTTATGTCAGGGATCCAGGATCAGCAAACACTTAAAGATGCAAGTGCAGAGTCTAACTCAAGCTGCTCAGAGTCTCTAATGCTATATGCATAAAGAACCTGGTCCTTACTTAATGAACTCTTTCCTCAGAACTTATGTTTATCCTTTGCCACAACATTGACTTTGGAAAACAGAGCTCAGAAAAGTTCAGGTTTAGTTGAACCATTATCTTATTTGCTCTTCAAAGGCAAAGAGCCAGTTTGACTCAATGTTAAGCATTTTTAAAGGTAATGATTTTATGAGCAGAGGACCTGATCAGACATTTTTCCAGAGAAGAAATACAGATGGCCAACAGGTGCATGAAAAGATGCTCCACATCCTTAATCATGAGGGAAATGCAAATCAAAACCACAATGAAATATCACCTTACACCACTATCCAAAGGACAAGAAATAATAAGTGTTGGTGAGGATGTGGAGAAAAAGGAAACTTCCTACACTGTTGGTGGGAATGCAAATTGATGCAGCTACTATAAAAAACAGTATGAAGGTTCCTCAAAATACTAAAAGTAGAAATACCATATGACCCAGTAACTCCACTCCTAGGAATTTACCAGCAGAAAACAAAAACTCTGATTCAAAAAAATACATGCACCCCTATGTTTATTGCCAAATTATTTACAATAGCCCAGATATGGAGGCAACCAAAATGTCCATCAATAGACAAATGAATAAGGAAGATGTGGTACATATACACAAGGAATATTACTCAGTCATTAAAAAGAAATCCTGCCATTTATGACAAAGTGGATGGACCTAGAGGGTATTATGCTAAGTGAAATAAGCCATGTAGAGAGAGACAAATACCGTATGATTTCACTTATTTGTGGGATCTAAAAAAAAACAAAATAAAATGAATGAAATAGATGCTGAGAAATGACTTGTGGTTACCATGGGGGAGGGGTTGGGATGGGTCAGTGGGGAGGGGGAGGGGGATAAAGGGGAACAAATATTCTCAATTGTAGTATGAGTTGGTCATGGGGGTGGAAGTGCAGCATGGAGAATATGGTCAATGGTTCTGTCACAGCTTTCTATGTTGACAGGTAATAACTGCACTAGTTGGAGTGAAGATTTAATAAAGTGAGTAACTGGTAAATCACTGTTTTACACTTGAAACTAATGTAAGATTGTAAGTCAACTATACTTAAATTAAAAAAAGAAAAAAATAAAGGTAATGATTTTATAAATGTATGTTAAGCGCCTACTATGTGCTAGGTACCACGTTAGGTGTTTTAGTGACTCAATGAGCTCTAAGATGAATCAGACCTGGACCTTAACCAAATAATTCACCCTGGTGGGATGGGTGGGGGATAGTTGCCACGGATACCTACCAAACATTGTTTTTCCTTTAGTCTTTGATGTTTCTTATCTGTTTAAGTTTACATGTCACTCTGAAATGTTTCCCACAACCGATACTTATTAGAAGACAAGACACCCCCTCCCCATATACACCCAGAATTGCCCAAATATCACTGGTCAGCTCTTGACATTGTGCCATTATGTTGCCATTCCTTTGCCTAATAAAGCTTTTGGGGGGTGCCTAGCACCTCCTGTGGCTCTGCACAGGGATGCTCCTCACTCTCTACACCCATCCAGTGGACGAGTTCCTGCCTGGACTTCCTCATCCAGAAGGGCTTCCCTGATTGTCCCAGCCCATACATTCTCCCCCTGTGGTAGCAGATACTGTCGCTGACCCTGCTCTATCCCCCTTGGCATGCACCATTCACGTGCACACCATGGTTCCCACTGCGAGTACCTGAGGCTTTGCTCCAGCTGCAGGAACCTGCAGGGGGTCAACACTCCCAGGAGCAGCCTTCAACCACTGCCGCAGCTTCTTTGCTCCCCTGTGGGTCCATTCTGCACCATGCTGTGCACAGTCTACCAGAATTCCCGAACAGCACTGAGCTCCAGTTGCCCACAGCATTAACTTGCTCACCACTGACCTCTGTTGGTTTCCTTCTCTTCCCTGTCACTCCCACTCCAATATTTGAGGCTCTTGGGATTACCTCCTGATAAGGGCTTGGTTGCTCAGGAGTCTTTGTTTCAGGCTCTGCTCCTAAGTCACTGGTCCTGGGAACTCATCACACACTGATTTCTGCCAGGGATGCTCATTTAAGCACCAAACATACTATGGTTGGATTACACAGTGTGTGTCACAATTGTCAATGCTCAGGGACTAGGTCATTCTTCAAGGCTCCATTCTGATAGCAACCCCTCCTGGAAGCCCTCCTGCACACACAGGCAAATCCCATTGCCTCTTGTGGCATGCAGTGTGCCCTCAGAGTAGGCACTCTCTATTCTGCTCTGCACTGGAGTTAGTTATATATGACTCAGCCTCCCACCACCCAGCCTCCTGGTCTTGGGACCTGCCTGCCTGTTGCGACCAGAGACCACCCACTCAGAAGACTGGAGGGTCCAGAAAGATAACAATATGGAGGCCAGTGTGCCAGGAGTTCAGTGCAGGAAAGAGCAGGACCTGGGAGAGCCTGGGGGACAAGCCCCACCTAGGTTTCCATTGAACAAAAAGAAAACTCTGCCTGCTAAACACAGCACACATGTGGGCTGGGTGCTGCCCCCGTGAGGCCACATGTCACACCTCTGGACAGAAGCTTTGTCTTTCTCGTCACAGCCCAAAGGCCTCAAAATGAAGCAGGGCCACCATAGAGAGGGTGCGTCTTATGAGCTTGTTCCTGACGTGGACAGATTTGGGGCATGGGGCAGGGAAGGAGCCTGGGGCTTGGCGGAACTGGGGAGGTGGGTGCTTGGCCCAGGAACTGACTCAGCACTCTCAGGGGCAATGCCACCCCAGGCCAGGCCACCTCAGAGAGGGCACAGGTTCACCCCACTCTGGTTGCCTCTGTCTTTCTCCTAGGTCTTCCTCAACCAGCACAGAATGGAGAGCACCAGCCACTTGTATTTTTCTGTCCCCTTTGCACTTGATGCTGGTCCCTAGGGGATTTTTGGATCCACTGTCCACCCATGACCTTTGTCTGGGCTGACCTGGGCTGTCTTTTTGTTCAATGGAAACCTAGGTGGGTCTGTCCCTGGTCCTCTGGGATCACATGAAGCCTGCCCCTGGGACACGTGGAAGCCTATGCAGCCATTCTAATCATCTTTTCAGAAAGGAAGATCACATCTGTCCTGCATGTGGTCATGTTGTTATGGCAGGAAATCAGCCACATGGCCGGGGTAATTTCTATGTTGGTGTCTGTGGTTATTTGAAAGTGGGTCCAAAAAATGAGATTTTCCCTCCCTGAAAACAGCCCTCCACCCCCAGCAGACCCAGGAGGGGTCCAGGGTCAGAACAAATGATTTTCCCCTAGACTGAGGTTTCCCAAACTTCAGTCACTGTGTTCCACTTTCAGGATTTATCTTGTCTGTGTAATATCGGCATAATTACTTACTAATATTTTCCTTTAAGCAGACTCAGTAGTCTCTCTCTCTCTCCCCATCTCCAAGTGCTAGAGAGGTGCTAGAGACACTTAGCACCCAACTGAGACTTGCACCTTGATGCAAATACAAGGAGCAGAAGAGCTTTGAAGAGGGAGCAACTTTCCCCCTCGCCCTCTGATGATCCATGTTATTTAAAGTCCTTTATTGCCTGAAATTAACTCCATTCAAACTCCATTTTATCTCAGGCACCAGTAGGAATTTTGACACCCTGACTCATTAGAAACCTGCCTGCAGTTTTTAAGTGGTCAGGACTAGAGGTGGAAGTAATGAACTCCATTTAATTTGGGAGATGGGCTTGGGAGTCACAATTAAAGCTAGGACATTCCACCTTTCCTGACTTCTTAGTGATGTAGTTTGGGGTTGGGAGGAGGCCCTGGTTTTCATAGAAGCCCAGCCACAATGAACTCAGTGAGGTGGAGTATGGGGCACGGTGCTCAAACTCCTTAGGACTGTTACTCAGGGCAGAATGGACAGTCAGAGAAAGGTGGTGAGGGACTACTGCATTCCGCAAAGGTCTGTACTTCACCAGAGTTGCTGGGCAGGGGGCAACCTTCAGGCCAATTTCATGGGACACCCTGTTTGCAGGGGGCTAGACACGTGGGTGCTTTGCAGGTGGTCTGGATAGAAAATGAGTGTAGTCAGCTCTCACATCTGTGGGATCTCCCCAGATCCCTGTGACTCCCATCCAGGCTTGTCTCAGTAGGTTTGTCCAACCCAATATCAGGGTCCTGTCTCCCAGCTTATGGGGTCTGCAGGCTGGGAGCATGAGGACTCACAGATGAGCAATGATGTGGTCAGGTCTGGGTTGCATAGAGAAGTTGCTCCCTAGTTTCAGTATAGGGACAGATCCCAGGGTAAGTCCCTGTTCCTTGTGCTCATAGCACCTCCTTCCCAGGGCACAGGGTGCTAACCAAGGGGCACTGATGGTTCCAGGGGAGCACATCCTCCATGCCACACTCCATGGAGGGTCTCTCCAGGGCCACTGTAGCCAGAGAAGGAATTGTCCACCTGCCAGCTATTAAGGGCTTGTCTCCCTTCCCCTGCTGGGACCCCCATGAGGCCATGACATCCACAGTTCACAAGCTGTGGCCCCCAGGCATTGCCAGGACATGATATGCATGAAAGGACAGCCTGTCTAACTTTACAGTATGCATGGAGGATTTGCCATGCAGAACTGTCCGTTAGATCTAGATCATTACTAAAAGCACTCTGAATAATAAATCATCATTTTGTATTAAATGAAGAGGCAGCCTCGTTCTTGGTATGGCTGTTCCATTGTAATCATGATAAATGGAAAATCCTGGACAGGTGAATTTTAATAGGCATACAAATGCACTCAGATTAATTAGATTACATTAAAAAAAAACTTTTCTCTTTTGCTCCATAAATCTAAATGGGGGCCTCTAAAAGATAATAACCATCTCTGCACTAAAATGCATTATGACATAATAAAAGATTATTGATGCACATACGCAGTTAGACTTTATGTTGGGTGCAACACCAAGGCATACAAATGCAGCTGGAGCTGTTTTGAAGTGTTTTTTCCCCAGAGCAGTTAATGGAACTCTCTGGTGAAAGTGTGCAGGTGATGGGATTGAAGCAACTCAATGCATATTTCTACTTCTGAGTGGATCTCTTAAAAGTGCCAATATTTCCCTCCCAGCCATTTCAAAAGCAGAGAGATTAGATTAGAGATACACCAAGCAGGCCAGCGCCCGTTCTGGTTTGGAATGAGAAATAAAAGGCATTGTTTGACAGCCAGATAGGGAACTATGGTGGGGGAAGACCAGTGCCATCAGATGATCTTCAGACTGTGGAGGTATTCGGCCACCTTTAAATCCTGTCTTGCTTTTCTACATCTGAGGTTCTTTATGCTTTCTTTGGCGAGAAATGTTCCATCATAAGGAAAACATACATAGGCCTTAATGAAAAGTTTAACACAGTGATTGCTAAGAGGCAAAGGTAGTGAGAAAAGAGTAATTAGGAGATCAATTTGTCATGATCATAACCCCTAACAGTCAGTGGAATAAGAAATGGTACTGCTCTGATATAACCTTAGGTGGCCCTCAATCACTGTTTGAAACAGGCATTGCTACCCACATGGAAACAAAGTGGGAAAATGAGGCTTAGTGAGAGGGAGCCATTTGCCAGATGGAGCAAATAAAATACAGGACACCCAGATTAATCTGAATTTTAGATAAACAAAATGATATGTAATTTAGATAAATTAAAATGAATAAATAATTTAGATAAAGATATCTATATAAATGATTTAGATAAAGTATAAGTATGTCCTGTAAACTTATTTGTTGTTTATCTGAACTTTAAATTTAACTGGGTGTCCTGTGTTTTACCTGGCGATTCTAGTCCAAGGTCAAAGCCACATAGCTATTAACTGGCAACATCAGGGTTTAAATTCACTCCAATATGGTTGTTTTGGTGGTTTCCTTCCTAATTTCCTTCCTGATTTGTCACCTACCTGCACCACAGGGCAACTCTTTCCATTCAAACTGGGGCTGTGTTATAAAAAAAGACATGTTTGTTGGCTGAAACTATTCCCACAGTGTGAGAATAAAGAGACAAGTTCTCAGACCTCAGTACAGCATACAGTTGCCCAAACAAATATGGTACAGTTGCCTTGGGGTTTGGTAGAGGAGAAGTGTGGCCTCACTCATGCCACCAACTAAGGCACAGCACCTCCTGCCACAGAGGCAGTCAGGAGAAGGGGCTACTTCAATGCAGACTCTAGGCCTGCCCAGCGATGGTGTCTCCCATGACCTCTGTCTGCTTCGGAGTAACTGAGATTCAGGATCAATAAGACTGCCCTGTTTCTGGTCACCCTGCTTTGAGTCACCTCCCACTCACCAGCCTGTGTGTCCTGTCCTAGCATAAAAGCCTATTATTTCTCTGCTATCTTTCCCTACAAACCATTCTGAACACCAGCAAATAAACTATATGTGTCAGTTTGGAGTACAAACAATATTTGTTTTTCTTTGCCCAAACCATCCCACCTTTTTTGGTTTTAATAGCATCTGCAAAGGATAAAATTCATACCAAAGAGAGTTTTAGTTTCTCTCGCATTCTCTCTGATCTGTGGCTCCTTGCTGTTTAAGGAATTAAACCCCACTGTTCACATTTTCAACTAGTTAGGCAGAGTCCTTCTGTGAAAGCTGGGCTCCTGCAAGTGACTGTGTATATTTAAAGGCTGCAATTAAGGGGCTGTCAATCAGAACTCCCATTACAAGTCTAGCTTTGAAGTTATGACTTGGACTCTTTAGCTCACAACATGTTTTGAAATATGACATTTGGATGCATGGCTTGGGAAGATTCTTACTTGAAAAAAAAAGACTTCATTTTAAAGCAATAAATAGAAGGGAATTCTAAACTTAGTCCACACACACTCAGGGAAGGATATTTTAGATGGAAATGAAGCCTGAGCCTATTTCGTGATCAGACAATTATCACATAACCTACTATGTCCCAAGCCCTGAGAGTAGACAGGCCAATGAAGAAAGAACAGCCCTTGGCCAAAGGTAGCTCATGGTCCAGCAGTGGAGAATAGCCTGCAATGGGAGGAAATGCTACATGACATGGTGTGAGCAGAGGAATGGAGGAATGGGATGCTCAGTGGTTCAAGAAGGAAGAGGATGTGATGGGTTGGAACATGATGTTTGTGGTCAAGGCAGACAGTGGAGGGTGATGGGACCAAGTTTTGAAAGAGATTGTGTGCTGGACTAAGGGGCTGGGACTCCATCCTGAAGCCAAGGAAGAAGGGCAATTTCAGCATTGGGTAGGATGAAAAAGTAACATATGTGTTCAGCGTCTTGTTTTAGAAATACTATCTCAAAGTTCCCAACCTGGACCATCTGGCTGGTTGCATCTATGTGGCCTGTCAGCAGAGGGCAGGGAGATTGAATAGCCAGAGACCAGCCAGGAGCAGTTATAATGGTCCAGGTCAGAGGGATAAATGGCCACTCAAGGCTGAGTCTGGCTTGTGGTATGCTTTGTTCAATGTCTATCAACTGGTAACAGATAAACAAAATGTGCGCTAGCCATGCAATGGAGGATTATTAAACAAAATCAAAAACAAAAATGGAATGAAGTACTGATAAATGTTACAACATGGATGAACTTTGAAAACACTAATCTCAGTGAAGGAAGCTGATCACAAAAGCCCATGTATGACATGATGCCATTCATGTGAAATGTCCAGAATAGGCAAATCTATAGAGACAGAAAGAGGATTAGTAGAACTTGAGTTGGGAGGGAGAGGAATGAGAGGTGACTATGGTTATAAGGTCTCTTACTGGGATGATTATTAGGTTGCAATGGTTTCGCAGCTCTATTCGTGTACACTTTAAATAGATGCATGAAATGGAATCTAAACTGATATCTCAATAAAGATGTTTAAAACACAAATTGGATTATTTATTAGTATTTAAAAATTACTGTATTTTTCAAAGAAAATCCAGACATTCAATTTACCTTAAAGGGAAGGAGAGAGAGAATGAGAGAGATCTGACAACTGTGGCAGCCCCAGACCTGGATCCCCACGTGACTATCGTCAGAGGACCTGGGCAGCGTGAACTGTCTGACTACCAGAGTCACCACACCCAGCTTCTCCCCCAGCACTGGCTCCTGTTGCTGTCTGAATGTGCAGCCACCTATTAGGGCAAGCATAGAAAACCAAATGTCCAGCATCACCATTTATGTCCTACTGTGGTCCAGAGACCAACTACTCTGAACAAAGCAAACAATACTTGGTCTCACAGTGCAAAGTAAAATAAAACCAGAATCAACGGAAGGAGTTTATTTCCACAAAGTACGCAACTTACTATTTGAACAGCTATTTTATATTCCAAGAATCAGAGGTATTGTTTTCTTGCTTATTGCACACATCAGCCTGTGGTGTTTTTAACTGTGACAAGGTATATCTGAGCAAGGACTTGGTGGGCTTAGGAGATTTCCTTCTTGTCAGGGTAAAATCAAGATAGGGAGAATTTCAACTACAGAGTTTGTCCTGTAACCCCCTGTGAACTCACAAGAATTCCATTATAGGCACTGTCAGGTTGAGGGAAAAAGGGAAGGTGGCATTAACTAAGGAAAGCAAAAGACACAAGTTGTAGGAACTTGCTTATTAAGGCATGCTTTCAACAGACATTTACTAAGCGCCCACTGTGTGCTAGTGTCTTTGTCTGCTCCTGTCCAGGAGTACACAACAATTTCCCATGTTCTTCTATCTCCTTCCTTGCACCCTTCCTTCCTTCATCGTTCCTTCCTTCTTCCATTCATATATTCATTCATGTCTAATTGCTGCCTACTTAAGTGCCAGGCACTGGGAGGTTGCTAAGGAAGTAGTATTGAACAAAAGATAAAAATCCCTGCCTTTGTCAAACTTAAATTCTGGTGGGAGACACCATAGTAAATAAGACAAATAAGCACATTATGTAATATCTGAAATGATCATGAGAATTTCTATTATGTTTCTATTGAGATATAACTCACATACCATGAAATTCACCATGTTAAAGTGTTCAATTCATTCGTTTTTAGTATAATTGCAAAATGGTGCAACCATCACCTCTATTTAATTCCAGAACATTTTCATCATGCTCTGAAGAAATCTATCTTTCCTATCCCCTCAATGTGTCTTTTCTTATCTCTGTGCTTCACTCAGGTGCTGTGATCCCTCACCTATAGTTTTTAGCTGTTGTGAAGGTATTTTTGTATATGATAGTTGTTTAAATTGATATTTCTTGTGGGGCAATGAGTGGTAGCCATTCTTATGGTGTTATTTAGCTCATGTCCTATGTGCTATTGAATTTTGTTCACTGGTATTTTGTTTTGGATTCTGCATCTCTGTTCATAAAAATTATTTTTCTGTAGTTTACTTTTTTATCACACCTTTGTCTAGTTTTGGTGTTACAATAAGACTGGCCTCAGATTGAATTGGGAAGCATTCTCTCTTTTTCTATTTTTGGAAGAGTTTTCAAAGGATTGATGTCATTAAATTGGTATTAATTTAATCTCTTTGCTTCTCAGAGGTCTAATCAGGTTTTCTATTTCTTTCTGAGTTAGTTTTAGTAGTCTGTCTTTCTAGAAATTTTTCCATTTCATCCAGGTCTTCTAATTTGTTGATATAGAGTTGTTCTGGGAATGTCTTATTTTCTTCTTCATTTTTCTGAATATAGAACTCTTAGTTGGCAGCCTTTTCTTTCAGCACTCTGAATATGTCATCCTAGTGCCTTCTGCTTCTTCATGCCCTCTGGCCTTCATGGCTTCTTATGAGAAATCAGTTATTAATCTTTTTTTCCTGTTTTTTTTTTTATTTTGGTATCATTAATCTACAATTACATGAAGAACATTATGTTTACTAGGCTCCCCCCTTCACCAAGTGCCCCCCACATACCCCTTCACAGTCACTGTCCATCAGCATAGTAAGATGCTGTAGAATCACTACTTGTCTTCTCTGGGTTGCACAGCCCTCCCCGTGCCTCCCCCCCACACTATACATGCTAATCATAAGGCCCCCTTTCTTTTTCCCTGCCCTTGTCCTTCCCTTCCCACCCATCCTCCCCAGTCCCTTTCCCTTTGGTAACTGTTAGTCCATTCTTGGGTTCTGTGATTCTGCTGCTGTTTTGTTCCTTCAGTTTTCCTTTGTTCTTATACTCCACAGATGAGTGAAATCATTTGGTACTTGTCTTTCTCCGCCTGGCTTTTTTCACTGAGCATATACCCTCTAGCTCCATCCATGTTGTTGCAAGTGGTAGGATCTGTTTTTTTCTTATGGCTGAGTAATATTCCATATGTACCACATCTTCTTTATCCATTCATTTACTGATGGACATTTAGGTTGCTTCCATATCTTGGCTATTGTAAATAGTGCAGCGATAAACATAGGGGTGCATCTGTCTTCTTCAAACTAGAGTGCTGCATTCTTAGGGTAAATTCCTAGAAGTGGAATTCCTGGGTCAAATGGTAAGTCTATTTTGAGCATTTTGAGGAACCTCCATACTGCTTTCCACAATGGTTGAACTAATTTACATTCCCACCAGCAGTGTAGGAGGGTTCCCCTTTCTCCACAACCTCGCCAACATTTGGTGTTGTTTGTCTTTTCGATGATGGCGATCCTTACTGGTGTGAGGTGATATCTCATTGTGGTTTTAATTTGCATTTCTCTGATGACAAGTGATGTAGAGCATCTTTTCATGTGTCTGTTGGCCATCTGAATTTCTTCTTTGGAGAACTGTCTGTTCAGCTCCTCTGACCATTTTTTAATTCGATTATTTGCTTTTTGTTTGTTGAGGTGTGTGAGCTCTTTATATATTTTGGATGTCAATCCTTTATTGGATCTGTCATTTATGAATATATTCTCCCATACTGTAGGATACCTTTTTGTTCTATTGATGGTGTCCTTTGCTGTACAGAAACTTTTTAGCTTGATATAGTCCCACTTGTTCATTTTTGCTTTTGTTTCCCTTGACCGGGGAGATATATTCATGAAGAACTCACTCATGTTTATGTCCATGAAATTTTTGCCTACGTTTTTTCCTAAGAGTTTTATGGTTTCATGACTTACATTCAAGTCTTTGATCCATTTCGAATTTCCTTTTGTGTATGGGGTTAGACAGTGATCCAGTTTCATCCTCTTACATGTAGCTGTCCAGTTTTGCCAGCACCATCTGTTGAAGAGACTGTCATTTCCCCTTTGTATGTCCATGGCTCCTTTATCGTATATTAATTGGCCATATATGTCTGGGTTAATGTTTGGAGTCCCTATTCTGTTCCACTGGTCTGTGGCTCTGTTGTTGTGCCAGTACCAAATTGTCTTGATTACTGTGGCTTTGTAGCAGAGCTTGAAGTTGGGGAGCGAGATCCCCCCTACTTTATTTTTCCTTCTCAGTATTGCTTTGGCTATTCGGGGTCTTTGGTGTTTCCATATGAATTTTTGAACTATTTGTTCCAGTTCATTGAAGAATGCTGTTGGTAATTTGATAGGGATTGCATCGAATCTGCATATTGCTTTGGGCAGGATGGCCATTTTGATGATATTAATTCTTCCTAGCCAGGAGTATGGGATGAGTTTCTGTTTGTTAGTGTCCTCTTTAATTTCTCTTAAGAGTGTCTTGTAGTTTTCAGGGTATAGGTCTTTCATTTCCTTGGTCAGGTTTATTCCTAGGCATTTTATTCTTTTTGATGCTATTGTGAATAGAATTGTTTTCCTGATTTCTCTTTCTATTAGTTCATTGTTAGTGTATAGGAAAGCCACAGATTTCTGTGTGTTAATTTTGTATCCTGCAACTTTGCTGAATTCCGATATTTAGTTCTAGTAGTTTTGGAGTGGAGTCTTTAGGGTTTTTTATGTACAATATCATGTCATCTGCAAATAGTGACAGTTTGACTTCTTCTTTACCAATCTGGACTCCTTGTATTTCTTTATTTTGTCTGATTGCCATGGCTAGGACCTCCAGTACTATGTTGAATAACAGTGGGGATAGTGGGCATCCCTGTCTTGTTCCCGATCTCAGAGGAAAAAGGTTTCAGCCTCTTGCTGTTCAGTATGATGTTAGCTGTGGGTTTATCATATATGGCCTTTATTATGTTGAGGTACTTGCCCTCTATGCCCATTTTGTTGAGAGTTTTTATCATGAATGGATGTTGAATTTTGTCGAATGCTTTTTCAGCATCTATAGAGATGATCATGTGGTTTTTATTCTTCTTTTTGTTGGTGTGGTGGATGATGTTGATGGATTTTCGAATGTTGTACCATCCTTGCATCCCTGGGATGAATCCCACTTGGTCATGGTGTATGATCCTCTTGATGTATTTTTGAATTCGGTTTGCTAATATTTTGTTGAGTATTTTTGCATCTATGTTCATCAGGGATATTGGTCTGTAGTTTTCTTTTTTGGTGGTGTCTTTGCCTGGTTTTGGTATTAGGGTGATGTTAGCTTCATAGAAGGAGTTTGGGAGTATCCCCTCCTCTTCTATTTCTTGGAAAACTTTAATGAGAATGGGTATTATGTCCTCTCTGTATGTCTGATAAAATTCCACGGTAAATCCATCTGGCCTGGGAGTTTTGCTCTTGGGTAGTTTTTTGATTACTGATTCAATTCCTTTGCTGGTAATTGGTCTGTTTAGATTTTGTGTTTCTTCCTTGGTCAGTCTTGGAAGGTTGTATTTTTCTAGGAAGTTGTCCATTTCTCCTAGGTTTCCCAGCTTGTTAGCATATAGGTTTTCATAGTATTCTCTAATAATCCTTTGCATTTCTGTGGGGTCCGTCGTGATTTTTCCTTTCTCGTTTCTGATTCTGTTGATGTGTGTTGACTCTCTTTTTCTATTAATAAGTCTGGCTAGAGGCTTATCTGTTTTGTTTATTTTCTCGAAGAACCAGCTCTTGGTTTCATTGATTTTTTTCTCTTGTTTTATTCTTCTCAATTTTATTTATTTCTTCTCTGATCTTTATTATGTCCGTCCGTCTGCTGACTTTAGGCCTCATTTGTTCTTCTTTGTCCATTTTTGGTAATTGTGACATTAGACCATTCATTTGGGATTGTTCTTCCCTCTTTAAATATGCCTGAATTGCTATATACTTTCCTCTTAAGACTGCTTTTGCTACGTCCCATGGAAGTTGGGGCTTTGTGTCATTGTTGTCATTTGTTTCCATATATTGCTGGATCTCCATTTTAATTTGGTCATTGATCCATTGATTATTTAGGAGCATGTTGTTAAGCCTCCATGTGTTTGTGAGCCTTTTTGATTTATTTGTACAATTTATTGCTAGTTTTATACCTTTGTGGTCTGAAAGGTTGGTTGGTAGGATTTCAATCTTTTTGAATTTACTGACACTCTTTTTATGGCCTAGTATGTGGCCTATTCTGGAGAATGTTCCATATGCACTTGAGAAGAATGTGTATCCTGTTGCTTTTGGATGTAGAGTTCTATAGATGTCTATTAGGTCCATCTGTGCTAGTGTTTTGTTCAGTGCCTCTGTGTCCTTACTTTTTTTCTGTCTGGTGGATCTGTCCTTTGGAGTGAGTGGTGTGTTAAAGTCGCCCAAAATGAATGCACTGCATTCTATTTCATCCTTTAATTCTGTTAGTATTTGTTTCCCATATGTTGGTGCTCCTGTATTGGGTGCATATATGTTTAGAATGGTTATATCCTTTTGTTGGACTGAGCCCTTTATCATTATGAGTGTCCTTCTTTATCTCTTGTGACTTTCTTTGTTTTGAAGTCTATTTTGTCTGATACTAGTATTGCAACACCTGGTTTTTTCTCTCTGTTGTTTGCATGAAATATGTTTTTCCATCCCTTGACTTTTAGTCTGTGCATGTCTTTGGGTTTGAGGTGAGTCTCTTGTAAGCAGCATATAGATAGGTCTTGCTTTTTTATCCATTCTATTACTCTGTGTCTTTTGATTGGTGCATTCAGTCCATTTACATTTAGGGTGGTTATTGAAAGATATGTACTTATCGCCATTGCAGGCTTTAGATTCGTGGTTACCAACGGTTCAAGGTTAGCTTCTTTACTACCTTACTGTTTAACTTAACTCGCTTATTGAGCTATTATAAACACAGTCTGATGATTATTTCTCTCCCTTCTTATTCCTCCTCCTCCATTCTTCATATGTTGGGTGTTTTGTTCTGTGCTCTTTTTAGGAGTGCTCCCATCTAGAGCAGTCCCTCTAAGATACCCTGTAGAGGTGCTTTGTGGGAGGCAAATTCCCTCAACTTTTGCTTGTCTGGGAATTGTTTAATCCCTCCTTCATATTTAAATGATAATCGTGCTGGATACAATATCCTTGGTTCAAGACCCTTCTGTTTTATTGCATTAAATATATCATGCCATACTCTTCTGGCCTGTAAGGTTTCTGTTGAGAAGTCTGATGATAGCCTGATGGGTTTTCCTTTGTAGATGACCTTTTTTTTCTCTCTGGCTGCCTTTAATACTTTGTCCTTGTCCTTGATCTTTGCAATTTTAATTATTATATGTCTTGGTGTTGTCTTCTTTGGGTCCCTTCTGTTGGGGTTTCTGTGTGAGCAATTATTTCCTCCCCCAGTTTGGGGAAATTTTCAGCAATTATTTCTTCAAAGACGCTTTCTATCCCTTTTTCTCTCTCTTCTTCTTCTGGTACCCCTATAATGTGGATATTGTTCCTTTTGGATTGGTCACACAGTTCACTTAATATTGTTTCATTTCTGGAGATCCTTTTATCTCTCTCTGCGTCAGCTTCTATGCATTCCTGTTCTCTGGTTTCTTTTCCATCAATGGCCTCTTGCATCTTACCCATTCTGCTTATAAATGCTTCCAGAGATTTTTTCACTTCTGTAATCTCCCTCTGGACATCATCCCTCAGCTCTTGTATAGTTTTCTGCAGCTCCGTCAGCATGTTTATGATTTTTATTTTGAATTCTTTTTCAGGAAAACTGGTTAGGTCTGTCTCCTTCGCAGTGGTTGTGATTTTGGTTTGTATCAAATTCTTTTGCCTTTTCATGGCAATAGAGATAGTTTGCGGAGCTGGTGCAAGTGATGGCTGGGAGAACGTCCCTTCTTGTTCATTTGTGGCCTTCCTCTCTGGGGAGAACAGCAACCTCCAGCAGCAGATGGGGCTTCTGATTCTTGCCCAGCCGCTATGGAGTTTAGCTCCGCAGTCGCTGTGGGCGTGGCCTGCCTCAGGTTGCTGCTCCGATATGGTGGAGCCGCTTTGGAGGGGAAATGGCCGGGAGGCTGTTTATCTCTGTGAGGGGCCTCTGAGCTGCCCTCTGTCCAGGGGGTTAGGGTGCCCAGAGTTCCTGTAATTCTCAGCTGCTGGGCTAAGTGTCCTGGGATGCTTCTGTCCCGCTGTGGGGTTCCTGTCCCTTTAAGACTTTCAAAAAGCACTTGCTTTTCTTTGTCCCAGGGGCGCCAGCTACGGGGGACCTGCTCACAGGTCTTACTGTCCTGTTTTCCTAGTTTCCAGCACCCCATGCATGCATGGTGTCTGCACTCTGGTGCGAATGGCTAGGGCTGGGTGTTTAGCAGTCCTGGGCTCCCTCTCCCTCCCCACTCAGACTCCTCTCCTCCCGCCGGGAGCTGGGGTGAGGGGCGCTCATGTCCCTCTGGGCTGCGGCTTGTATCTTACCCCCTCGG
Organism: Manis pentadactyla; assembly: GCF_030020395.1. Lineage (NCBI taxonomy): Eukaryota > Metazoa > Chordata > Mammalia > Pholidota > Manidae > Manis > Manis pentadactyla. The sequence goes on from NC_080033.1 coordinate 26,425,273, forward strand.
CGAGGCGCTGGGTTCTCGCAGGTATGGATGTGGTCTGGCTGTTGTCCTGTGTCTTCTGGTCTCTCTTTTAGGAAGAGTTGTATTTGTTGAATTTTCAAGAATGTATGTGGGTTTGGGAGGAGATTTCTGCTGCTCTACTCACGCCGCCATCTTGGCTCCCCCTCAGTTATTAATCTTATTGAGAGAATTTTGTGTGCCCTGAGTTACTTTTCTCTTGCTATTTTCAAGATTCTCCCATTGTCTTTTGACCTGTTATGTTGTACTTAAGTGTGGGTCTATTTAAATTTATTGTACTTGGATTTGTTGAGGTTCTTGAATGTATGAAATATTATTTTTCATAAAATTTTGTAAGTTTATGGTTATTGTTTCTTCAAATATTCTTTCTTTCCCATTCTTTTTATTTCTTTTCTTTCTGGGTCTTCCATTATGCACATGTTGGCATACTTGATGGTGTTCCATAGATCTCTGAGGCTATGCATGTTTTCCAGTCTGTTCCACAGACAGGATAGTAATAATTGATTTACTGTCAAGTTTAATGATTCTCCTGCCTGCTCTTAACTGATTTTTCATTTCAGTTACTGTACTCTGAAATTTTTTATTTGGGTTACATTTTTATGATTTCTATATCTTACTTATATTCAATATTTGGTGACATATCCTGCTCATATTTTTCTTTAATTATTTAGACATGGCTTCTTTTACCTTTTTCAAATGTTTAAAATAGCTGGCTTAAAATCTTTGCCCTAAGTCCAGTGTCTGAGTTTTATCAGGGACATTTTCTATTAACTGTTTTTTTCTTGAGTGTGGGCCAAGTTTCTTGCTCCTTTGAATGCTTTTTAATTTTTTCTTGAAGACTGGGCATTGCAAATAATATAATGAGGCTACTCTACCAGTCAGACTCCCCACTTCCCAGAGTTTATTTTACTTAAAAAATTTTTTTTATTTTGCTATCATTAATGTACAATTACATGAACAACATTATGGTTACTAGACTCCCCCTATTATCAAGTCCCCACTACATACCCCATTGCAGTCACTGTTCATCAGTGTAATAAGATTAGTAAGATGCTATAGAGTCACTACTTGTCTTTTCTGTGTTGTACAGTCCTCCCTGTGTCCCCCCCACTACATTATAGGTGCTAATCATAATGCCCCTTTTCCCCCTTATCCCTCCCTTCCCACGTCCTCTCCAATGCCTTTCCCTTTGGTAACTGTTAGTCCATTCCTGGGTTCTGTGAGTCTGCTGCTGTTTTGTTCCTTCAGTTTTTGCTTTGTTCTTATATTCCACAGATGAGTGAAATCATTTGATACTTGTCTTTCTCCATCTAGCTTATTTCACTGAGCATCATACCCTCTAGCTCCATCCATGTTATTGCAAATGGTAGGATTTCTTTTCTTCTTATGGCTGAATAATATTCCATTGTGTATATGTACCACATCTTCTTTATCCATTCATCTACTGATGGACACTTAGGTTGCTTCCATTCCTTGGCTATTGTAAATAATGCTGCAATAAACATAGGCATGCATATGTCTTTGAATCTGTGATCCTGTTTTTTCAGGTAAATTCCTAGGAGTGGAATTTCTGCATCAAACGTCTTTCTATTTTGAGTTTTTTGAGGAACCTCCATACTGCTTTCCACAATGGTTGAACTAATTTACATTCCCACCAGCAATGTAGGAGGGTTCCCCTTTCTCCACATCCTTGCCAACATTTGTTGTTGTTTGTCTTTTGGATGTTGGTCATGACCTAACTGGTGTGAGGTGATATGTCATTGTGGTTTTAATTTGCATTTCCCTGATGATTGCTGGTGTGGAGCACATTTTCATGTGCCTGTTGGCCATCTGAATTTCTTCTTTGGAGAAGTGTCTGTTCAATTCCTTTTCCCATTTTTTAATTGGCTTCTTTGCTTTTTGTTTGTTGAGGTGAGTGAGCTCTTTATATAATTTGGATGTCAACCCCTTACTGGATATGTCATTTATGAATATATTTACCATGCTGTAGGGTATCTTTTTGTTCTACTCATGGTGTCCTTTGCTGTACAGAAGCTTTTTAGTTTGATATAGTCCTGCTTGCTCATTTTTGCTTTTGTTTCCTTTGCCCAGGGAGATATGTTCATAAAGAAGTTGCTCATGTTTATGTCCAAGAGATTTTTGCCTATGTCTTTTCCTAAGAGTTTTATAATTTCATGACTTACATTCAGGTATTTAATCCATTTTGAGTTTACTTTTGTGTATAGGGTTAGACAATAATCCAGCTTTATTCTCTTACATGTAGCTGTCTAGTTTTTCGAACGCCAGCTGTTGAAAAGGCTGTCATTTCCCCATTGTATGTCCATGGCTCCTTTATTGTGTATTAATTGACCATATATGCTTGGGTTTATATATGAGCTCTCTAGTCTGTTCCGTTGGTCTATAGGTCTGTTCTTTTGCCAGTACCAAATTGTCTTGATTACTGTGGCTTGAAGTCAGGGAGTGTAATTCCCCCCACTTTATTCTACCTTCCTAGGATTGCTTTGGCTATTCGGGGTCTTTTATGGTTCCATATGAATTTTAGAACTATTTGCCCTAGTTCATTTAAGAATGCTGTTGGTATTTTGATAGGAATTGCATTGAATCTGTGGATTGCTTTAGGCAGGATGGCCATTTTGACAATATTAATTCTTCCTATCCATGAGTACAGGATGTGTTTCCATTTATTGGTATCTTCTTTAATTTCTCTCATGAGTGTTTTGTAGTTTTCAGGTTATAGGTCTTTCACTTCCTTAGTTAGGTTTATTCCTATGTATTTTATTCTTTAATGCAGTTGTGAATGGAATTGTTTTCCTGATTTCTCTTTCTGCTAGTTCATCATTAGTGTATAGGAATGCATCAGATTTCTGTGTACTAATTTTGTATCCTGCAATTTTGCTGAATTCAGATATTGGATCTAGTAGTGTTGGAGTGCATTCTTTATGGTTTTTTATATACAATATCATGTCATCTGCAAACAGGGACAGTTTAACTTCTTCCTTACCAATCTGGATGACTTTTATTTCTTTGTGTTTTCTGATTGCCATAGCTAGGACCTCCAGAACTATGTTGAATAAAAGTAGGGAGAGTGGGTATCCTTGTCTTGTTCCCAATCTTCAGCTTCTCGCTGTTAAGTATAATGTTGGCTGTGAGTTTGTCATATATGGCCTTTATTATGTTGAGGTACTTGACCTGTATACCCATTTTGTTGAGAGTTTTTATCATGAATGGATGTTGAATTTTGTTGAATGCTTTTTCAGCATCTATGGAGATAATCATGTGGTTTTTGTCCTTCTTTTTGTTGATGTGGTGGATGATGTTGATGGATTTTTGAATGTTGTACCATCCTTGCATCACTGGGATGAATCCCACTTGGTCATGATGGATGATCTTTTTGATGTATTTTTGAATTTGGTTTGCTAATATTTTGTTGAGTATTTTTGCATCTATGTTCATCAGGGATATTGATTTATAATTTTCTTTTTTTGTGGTGTCTTTGCCTGGTTTTGGTATTAGAATGATGCTGGCCTCATAGAATGAGTTTGGGAGTATTCCCTCCTCTTACACTTTTTGGAAAACTTTAAGGAGGATGGGTATTAGGTCTTCACTAAATGTTTGATAAATTCAGTGGTGAAACCATCTGGCACAGGCGTTTTTTTCTTAGGTAGTTTTATGATTTCCAATTCAATTTCCTTGCTGGTGATTGGTCTATTCAGATTTTCTGTTTCTTCCTGGGTCAGCCTTGCATGGTTGTATTTTTCTAGAAAGTTGTCCATGTCTTCTAGGTTATCTAGTTTGTTACCATATAATTTTTCATAGTATTCTCTCATAATTCTTTGTATTTCTGTGGTGTCCATAGTGATTTTTCCTTTCTCATTTCTGATTCTGTTTATGTGTGTAGACTCTTTTTTTCTTGTTAAGTCTGGCTAGGGGTTTATCTATTTTGTTTATTTTCTCAAAGAATCATCTCCTGCTTTCATGGATTCTTTCTATTGTTTTATTCTTCTTGATTTTATTTATTTCTGCTCTAATCTTTATTATGTCCCTCCTTCTACTGAGTTTGGGCCTCATTTGTTCTTCCTTTTCTAGTTTCATTAATTGTGACTTCTGACTGTTCATATAGGATAATTCTTCTTTCCTGAGGTAGGCCTGTATTGCAATATACTTCCTTCTTAGCATGCCCTTTGCTGCATCCCACAGATTTTTGTGGTGTTGAATTATTGTTTTAGTTTGTCTCCATATATTGCTTGATCTCTGTTTTTATTTGGTCATTGATCCATTGATTATTTAGGAGCATGTTATTAAGCCTCCATTTGTTCATGGACTTTTTTGTTTTCTCTGTGTAATTTATTTCTACGTTCATACCTTTGTGATCTGAAAAGCTGGTTGGTATAATTTTAATCTTTTTGACTTTACGGAGGCTCTTTTTGTGGCCTAGTATATGATGTATTCTTGAAAATGTTCCGTATGCCCTTGAGAAGAATGTGTATCCTGTTGCTTTTGGATGGAGTGTTCTGTAGATGTCTGTTAGGTCCATCTGTTTTAATGTGTTGCTTAGTGCCTCTGTCTCCTCACTTCTTTTCGGTCTGGTTGATCTGTCCTGTGAAGTGAGTGGTGTGTTGAAGTCTCATGAAATGAATGCATTGCATCTATTTCCCCTTTAATTCTGTTAGTATCTGTTTCACATATGTAGGTGATCCCCCAGAGTTTATTTTTGTTGCTGATTATTGCAGTTTTTCTTGTTTATTTGTTCAGTGATCTTTCTGAATTAATTTTACAAAATCTGTATTCTTTGTTGTGGGTAGCCACTGAAATCTCTTCTTTGCCTAATGGTTAGCTAATGACTGCACAGAATTTCTTTAAACATCTGGAACCAATAAATCTCCCAGATTGTGTTGAGGAACTCTGTGTGTATGTGTTAGGGCATACCTTGAAAGTTCAGTCAGGTAATTGACAACTCTGCCTTAGCCTTCACTTCCTGATGTGCAGAGCCTCATGGTTAACCAGCAGTGAGAGTTTAGGGCCTTTCAAGTCCTTCCTGGGCATGTGCAAAGCACTGAATATGTGTGTGACCCTCTAGTCTCCTGGAATATGTCAGAGCTTTTCAAAGCTCCTGATGGTGTCACCACTGTTTGTCCTTTTATGATTTTTTGATCAGTCTGTTTTTACCCTAGCTCTTATCTACTACTTCAGGCAGCTGAAAAGTTAAAACACTTGCCTCCAAAATATTTTCAACAAATGTCCCCTGGGGAGTAGGCTTTTTACCCTGGGAAAATTTAAAGTCAGGCCAAATACAGACAACCTTTCAAGTGGAATCTTCTGGGAAACCATCAGAAAGATCAAATAATGACAAATAATTTTGGGGAAATGAGACAATGGAAGAGATCTAGTTCTGTTTTGTTTCTTTTCATAAGTGCCAAATTTTACTGGGAGTGTAAGGCCATGATTTTTCAAGGTTAGCACTGAACTGAACAGCAGGAGATGGGACCAGGGCAAGTCAAATTCTTGCTGTACTTATTGGAAAATAAAAATTTGAGAAAGGCCTGAAAGTGGCAAGGTAGAAGCCAGGTGGGTGCCTCTGCAAGAGTGCTTTAGACAGGTATGCCAAGACTTTGAAGCAGGGTCCTGCCTGGGATATCAGAGGGACAGAAACAAGTCCAGAGATTCTGGGGTGAATAGAATGCTCTTTATTGTTTTTGTCTCTGTGACTCCTAATCTAGGGTATGGAACAGTGTGGGCACCTGTGGAACAGCTCTACACTATAGGAAGTGAGTCCCAGTCATGAGACTTGGATATAACTAGCCCAGAAATCTTTGCAAGAAACCTAGGCCAGGCTGAAAGAGGGAGGGAAGTTTCCTTGAAGGGGGTAGCTATGGACCCAAGGGTCATTCTGCAAGTCATGGGCTTTGTCCGTGCAGCACCTGTGGAAGAATGAGTATTTAGTTTTCTATATGGTCTGATTTCTAGAGCAAACAGATGAAAGCACTTCCAATAAGCCTTACTTTTGGAGAACTCTATAATTTGACCACTGGCCCTTTTGCTAAAATCTAGGGTTCCAAAGTCTCCCCCAAAAGGTCATGATATCTATCCTCCTCTCTCTATGTGCCTTCATCCTAAGCACTCTTGATGCTTTCATCATATGCTAGGTAAAGGTCAGGGTCTAGCATTAACTTCTACTAACTGACAAGAAACTTCCAGAAAAGTTCACAATGACTGGAGCTGGATAGGGTAAGAGAAAGCTCCCCAAATAAGGCAATAGATCAGGGCAGGCTTGGCCTAGGTTATATTGTGGGTAAGGAGCAAATCTGCACTTGAACCTGAGTTTTCTGGCTCTTAAGGATGTATTCTCCTGCCCCACCCAAGACAATCTTCAAAGCTGAATGTATTTCAAGAAAAACTAAAGTCCACACTCCATGCAATGCATGTGATAACTTTCAAACATGCAGCCAGATCACAGGTTTCAGTTCTCAAGGACAGCATGGCCTGGACTTTCCTCCCTGGAACTGTACCTACAATTCAGCTGGGTGGTGGGAAGGCAATCTATTTCCCTGAAGGCCAAACAGCTGGGCTTCTTCTAAACTTGAAGCCTCTTGTGGTTGAGTTCTGGTCCTTGGGATCTCAGGATGAAGGGTCTTTCTGGCTCCAAATGACATTACTTTGCCTCCTCCATAAAAACAACTCTCTCTGGAGGAGATGCTGTCAGGGAAGAGGAGAAGATAATCTCCTTTTTTTGACATTGAGTAGACAAATGGTGTCACTTCATATGTGCACATAATTCACATTTGGGCAAGAGGGTGAGAGGAGAAAGGTAGGGAGGAGAGAAAGAGAAGAAGAGCAGCATAAATAAGGCGAGCAATTCTTCCCACGACACCACTCGGTGCAGCAGCCTCTGGAGCAAGTGCAGGATGTGACAAAACTCCCTGTTCCTTCCATCAATCTCATTCTACACAGGCCTGTCACAGTGTGAGTCTCTCGTTGAGCAGTGAGTGATTCTTGCATTTGAATCTGTGCATTTTCTATACAAAGTGACTTCTAAACAGAAACCAACATTGTGGTGCTTCACTGAAGAAGCAGAATCTATCCCAGTATTTGCTGGGAGTTTTCAAAGGTTATTTTGATAGCAATTTTTGCCTTCTGTGATGACTTTAGCAACTAGCTGCACATGAGCTATACATCCAAGGCAGTTGCTTGGTCCCTGCATCCCCCTTGTACTATCCAGGAAGACCAAGAAAGGACTCACTCACATCTAACATAAGAGCTGAGAAAGAGACTAATTTACTCAGTCCCTCTCCACCTCAGCAGTCTGTTGCCTCTTGTTCCCTTCCTGAGGCAAATGCAACCAAAGATGAATGCAAGAATGGCTGCCAACTCATAGTATTTCTTACATCTAACACTCTTTTTGGTCATTAATCCTGCAAATATGTCTGTTCTTAGATGGCTGCAATTACCAATTTGCTGCTTGTCATAACAGTCATTAGGAGCAGAAAATATTATCAAATGACTTACAGAGAAAATAATCTGGAACTTCAGTGCTTTTCTTCATGGTGTTAGGGTCAAATTAGGCTGACCCCATGTGCCTGACAGGATTTAAGGCTGATCAGGGGTCTGGTTGTAGGGAGCAGTCACATGTCTGGTAATAGACACTTCAGAGAATTGGTTGTGTTTTAAAATTTTATTCATTTTTTTTTTCAGATACAGCTTCCTTATGGGTAGAATAAGAGGATTGGTGCGATCAGCTTCCAGATGTTCTGTCCATGGACTGGTCTCTGAACTTCTGCAATATGAGGAAGACAAGACCAAGTAGTGCTTATGTATATAAAACTAAATGTATTTGCCACAAAGGACTTTCCTTTACTCTAAGAATATATTCTGGTGATGACAACAGATGGCAACTTAAAGAAATGTCTTTAAGAAAATAAAAGGAGTAAGTTGATACCAGCTCCTAAATTGCCTAAGTCCTCTCCCCTGCCATTATTGTCTCCAACATGGATCACATGCATCTCAGCAGCTTACCTTTCCTATACCAATTCTGGTGCTCTCACACATTTAAAAGTTATGAGTTTTCTGAGGGAAATTTTCTATCCCACTTTGTCCTCCCAGGGAGTTTCTATTTACTCTCCAAGACTCAGAGGGTCACTTCCTTTGAGAAGCCTTCCCTGATAACTTTCTCTAAACTCACCCCTGCAAGGGTGCTACTCCTATTTTGTTGCAGCCGTAAGCACATACTTTGATTGTAGCACATGGGAGCTCATGTTGTAGCTTGTGTTGCATTTCTGTTTCTCCCATTGGAGGGAAACCTTAAAGGGGTGAGGTGGCAATCTGTTTGTTTCTTATCTCTGTAGCTTGGAGTCTCACCACTGGGACTGACACACACGAGTTTTATCAATCAGGGCTAAGAACACAGGTGGATCACTCAAATCAGAGAAATCAAAAGAGTTTGTAATAAGGACTGTTTACAAAGGTGCCGGCAGGGTGTATAGAAGCCACGAGGGAAGGTGTAGGAGTCTGCCTGGGAAAGTCACCACATCCAGAACTGGAGCAGGGAGGATGGTGTGGAGAGTCACCTGGCAGGAGATGAGACCCATCCAAAGACACAGCCAGGCCACAGTGAGAAGCCTGGACAAAGTCAAAGGACAGTACCCGGCCTTCCCTTCCTCCCTCCAGTCTCCGGCAGGGACTGCCCATTTGATGGAACCCACCCAGAAGGCAGGGGCGAGGGAGCTGCTAAAACTGTCCAGGCAGGGAGGCCTTGCCAGGCACAGAGCGAGAGGAAAACAATGGAGAGTGAATCTGAGGGGCCATCAGACGACATCCAGCTCAGTAATGCTCAGCAAATGTGTTTGGAATGAATGACAGTGTTTCTGGGCAGGTCAGTGAACCACAGAAATCTTTATGCTTATAGCGAAGTGACAATGTCAATGATGGTGATGGTGATGATAATGACAATGACAGTGCTGGTGGTGTTGGTGATGGAGGTGACACAAATAGCTAGCATTTACTGAATACTTGCCATATGCCAAGGACCAAGCTAAAGTTTATATACTTCATTTCATTAAATCCTCATGACCCCATGAGATGAGCTTTGTTATTATTATCCCCATATTAGCGATAAAGAAATGGAGGCTCAGAAGGATCAAATGATGTTAACAGTCATGCATCTTGGATGGGTGTGGGCCCATTTCAGCCTAAGCAGCTGACTCCAGAGCCCAAATGTTCACCATTGCACCGTACTGCCTCACTTTCCAACTGTTTGGTATGTGCACATCAGCTCACTTACCCTATTCTGAAATCTTCAATGCATTCTCATTAACTAAGGTCTCAAATCCTGAGTCTCAGACTCAGGCCCCTAATTATCTGGCCCCTTCCAGTCTTTCCTTCTAGTGTTTCTACCCACAAAGCTTACTTAACCTCAGGAAGGCCAAATCTATCATAAATATTCTCACTCTATTTGTTCAGTTATGTTGTTTTTTCTGTCTGGAATTAATTCGCACCTTTCCTCCAACCCTCTTGCCCTAGGTTAAAAAACTACCCATTCTTTAGGATTCGAATAAAAATTGCTGACTCCTTCCAGAATCTTCCCTCTCCCCCTGCCTCCCTTCCTTCCCTGCCCCAGGTAGAAACAACCTCTAGTTCCTCTGAACCTCCATATGAGAGGGTCTGGAAATTTATTAAGCAACTTCTCACTTTCCAGCTTGGATTATGGTTACTCAAATTCTTCTTTCCTGCCTGATAAACTGACTTCCTGATTTGGATTACATTTTGTTCACCTTTCTCCACTTCCTGATCAGTCAATGACCAATAAATATTTTGTGCATATATCTGATAAAGAGTGTGGCCTAAAACCCTTCATGCTCATTGACTGTTTTCACATCACAGTGAAAGTTAAGTTACTTCATCTACTCGTGAATCCATTTATCAGTCCATCCCTCCCCCTTCTACCTCCCTCTCTCCATGAAGCCATGTCTCCATCTCTCTATTCATCCATTCAACATCAGATAAAATGTAAAATAAAAATTGGATAGATCAACAAGAAAAAAGTGAAAAGTGTACCTCATTCAGTCCCATTATGTTCAGAGATACTTCTTGTGGCCACAGGTCAATAATGGGTCCTGAAAAAGAGAGAAAGGACCAATGCCTTTGAAACTGAAGTGGACCCATCCAAATGAAGACTTTTTAGAAAAAAAACACTTTGAGGAATGATTGACATACAAAAAGCTGTAACATATTTAATGTATAGAACTTGATGGATTTGGAGATAAATATACATCTATGAAACCATCACTAAAATCTATGCTTTGCCATAAACATATCCATCACTTCCAAATGTTTCCTCCTACCTTATTATTATTATTGTTATTCTGTTCCAAGAACACTTCAGATCAGATCTATGCTCTTAACAAAATTTCAAGTATACAGAAACATCCAATTTTACCTTAGGACATCATGTAAATTACATCCCCGTGTTCCTCTTCATCTCCAAAGACCTTTGCTGGAAGGGCTGGGAGCTTTCACAGAGCTGGCTGGGGAGGGAGAGGCGGCGAGGGTCTCCCGTGCCTGTGGCTGGTTATCGGGCTGGACAAACCAGTGGACGCCACTGCCTTCCCCACGCGGGTGAGCAGCTGCACAGGAGCACGGTTGCTGGAGAACCTCCTGTCCTATTCAAACCAGGGATGCTTTTGCTTGTTGTTTACTTGTCTTTACTTTGGGCTTAAAGTCAGCATGACTTACAGACTTTCAAAAAGGACTCACAAGAAGAATGCTATGTTACTAGACAGAGTTTGGTGGGCTGTGGGTAAAATCCAGTTGCAGATACACTATTTTGGCTCTCACAAAGTGTTTCACAAGTTTTAAAATTAGTTGTTAACTTAAAAAAATACAGATGTGTCACATAAAAATCAATATTCCTGGCTTCTACTATAAAAAACTGTCTGCCAATATTGAATTTTAGTCCCACATGGCAGCCTACTACTAGGGCTTTGAAAGGAAAGGAGCGACACACAGCAGCAATTCACCGGAGAATTCCGCTTTATTGGGGAAAGGTGCTGGGTTATATAGGAAGGGGCATGGGGTGATTGCGGTGTCACTTCTACGGGGCTGGTGGCTATTGGCTAGGTGCTGGGAGTGGGAGTGGGGAGAGAGGTGATTGGTCTTTAGGTGGTGCCCTCGGGAACTGAGGACCCGGAAGAGAAGCCGGAAGTTCACCATCTTACTGGTGGGGGCCCTTCAGGCTTAGTGGCCACTTTTCCCTTAGATGGTACCCAGACATGCACTCTGCAATTTGCCACAGTCTCCACCCCTTGCTATTCTTACCCCCTGCCATCCTCACTCATTTATGTACCATCTATCCTTGCAGACATTTGAACTTAAGTCATCTGTCCTAAGCAGTGGTATAAAGTATTTTAAAAGCAACAGAAACTTCATGAGGTTAATTAATTGCAACCTGTTGGGACAAACCCCAGGGTAGGCCACCGAGCCTTGTTAATAGTTCCACTGTGGAAGGAGGCTTGCTTTTCTGGTATGGCCCAGGGCCAAGGCTCAGAAATAATCTCATAGCACCTCTAGCTGCTTGGAGCTTAGGTCATTTTGTTAGTTCAAAGGGGCATGGGGCAGACATGTTATCCTTGCTTTACAGATGAAGAAATGGAACTTTAGAGGGTTATGTTACTCACCAAGATCCCTAGCAAGGTTATCAGCAAGGTAGTGATGGTTGTGGATCTCAGGGTCCATGCTTCTCTGTCATTATTAGTCTGTTTGACTAAAGAGCAAGATGCATGAAGTAACTTATGCTGTTATTTATTTAATATTTTTCTTTAAATTGAATGTATACATAAAGGATTTCATTTGTATTCTTTTGTAATGGAATACAGTCCTGTGCTATTGTAATGGAAGCTGATATGATTTGCCAGAGATTGGCAAGTCTGAGTGTAATGTGGCTCTTCAGGTGTACACATTCTGTTTCCCTCCCCATATCCCTTTCTCCTCTCTGCTGTCCCTGACTATCTCTCTACTTACCTACAGAGAGAGAATGGCAATGTCAGTAGCTGCCAAAGTCCCAGGGGGACTGTGGTTCATTACAGATGAAACCAAGTTTTTTCCGCACATATACTTTGGGCCTTTGAATGGAGTTTTCCTCTACGGGTCTCCAGGCACACCCTCTCATTCTGTTGTTAAGGAGGGTGAAGTACGTTATGCAACGTGCCTGGCTGCAGCCTCTTTTCTGAGGACACAAGTGGTGTGAAGGCAATATCAGGTGAGTCCACAGGAAGTCTTATTTCCTGGAAGCTGAGTCCGTATCTCCTGACCTTCATATGCTCAGCACCATTTAGGAACATGCACTCTCTTTTCTAATGGTTCCATAAGTCTGAGGGCTGAAGCCCATTAGCTTTGATGGCTTACCTGGGCCCTGTGTATATCCTGAGCCAGTGACCTTGGGCAGGGGAATGTGGTGTCTGGATGGGCCAGGCCTGGTCATGTGCCTGCTTTGGAATCCCCAGTGGAGGCAGACTCCTCAGGCCATGTGAGATGAGCATGGGGAGAGTGATTCTTCATCAGATAATCTGTTACCAGAGGAAGGGCTTGACTTGGTGGGCCACACAAACCATGAATATCTCCTTGTAGTCTCAGGAAGGGAGTGTTCGGGCGGATCCAGTCACGGTAGGGAGGGTGGACTGTGAGGTCCACAGGTACCTGGAGGTGGGCTGGGACTGTGGAGGGGCTTGAGGGCCAAGGTGAGCTCTATAGTGTGTTCTGACAAGGTACCAAACTCATTAGGTGTCATTCATTAGATGACTTTCTCCCTTTCCTTCTCTCCATGAATACGAAAATGGCCAGGTCTTTAATTGTACTCTGGCAAGAGTATTACCCTTTAATGAGTCCTCACAATGGCCTCTTAAAGCCATGGCCACCATGCCCATGTGCAGTAAAACCTTACTCTCACAAATGGCATGGGAAACATTCCTTTCCTATGGTTTTCCAAAGAGGGCATTAAAACTACACCTGGAGCATGTCTGCCCACTACCCTGAGAGAGGAGGACAGCGAGGATCCTGACATTCCCCTGAAAATAATCTTTGGGCAGATCTGTGATGCTCTTTCCTTGCTGTGTGACCTTAGGTAGGCTCCTTAACCACCCTGAGCTTTGGTTTTCTTATTTGTGAAATGAGAATAACCACAATGCCTAGATTTTAAAACTGTGGCAGTGGTTAATGTAATGTGTGTACAATGCCTGGTGGGTAGTTGGTACTCAGTAGGTGGTAACCCTGCACTGTTACGGATGTTGGGTGGAGGGATGCTCCAGCTGAGTGGTACTTGGTTAAGGGGAAGGCGCTCTGCTGGAGCGGGGGGGCTCCTTTCCCCACTGTGGTGTCCAGTGCGCATGCTCTGGCTCTGTTGTCCCAGGGGCATCTTGGAATTAGGGTTCCCTCATGCCCTCTCTTCCTCTATCCCAAGGAAGGAGCTGTCCCAGGTGCTGACACTCCCTGTACAGCCATGCACTTGCCTCTGACTGAGCCATTTTGCCAGGAGCTGGACTCTGTTGTAAGCCCTGCTGAGTGACCTTGCTGTGCTGAGTCAGAAGGAAAGAGCAGTATGTCTGCCAGGCTGCAGGTAACAATGTCCTCCCTCTCAGACTGGGCTCTCTGCCCAAATATTGAGATCTGTGGCTTGGGACACAAGACCTCCAGGACAGGAAGGACTGGAGTAATGCCATCTACCCCTGTGCCTGGGGCCAAGATGAAGGTTTACTTCTCCCAATCTCAGGGCTGTCTAAGCCCTTTAGAGATCCCTGGAGATCTCAGAAAGAGCCCCAAGTATACATGAATTTTCTGTGTCTCCCATTCCCTCCCGTCCACCACCCGGAGCCAGTCTGGGTTTCTCATCCTTTTGAGTTTTTGCCTCTTTGATGAGCCACACAGTGTTTCCTCTCTGCAGTGAACACTGAGCCCTCCTTGTGGCAAGGGTTCCTTCTCTCTGCTCTTTCAGCATCTCCGCTCCCCTCCTGGAGTTCACACCAGGCTCCATCTTCTCCCTACAGCAATCCTGCCTCTCATGGGGATCATCCCCAGAAGTCTTCACATTAGGCAATGTTTCCAGAAGGATGTCGCGGAGGACATACCCTCCTCTGGGAGCTATTCTGGCAGATCTCTCACTGTCTGGAGCTCAGCTCTGGGTCAGGCACCATGGAGGGAGCCAAGAAGAGGAGGGCAGTCCAAGGGCAGGCAGGCTCACCAGGCGCCAGTAATGAGTGGGGAAATTCGTTAGTGAATTTGCATTGAACTTGAATACATATTTGCATCTACTTTGCCAAGGATGTGAAGTTGGAACCCCAGGCAGGTTTCAAATGCAACATTTCAACAGTGTCAACCTTAAGACTGTAATTTCCTTTTTCTCTCTCTGTCTTCTCACACACTGATGTTGACTCTGGGATGCCTATTAGGAAAGCAAAATAAGGGAGGGTAAGGAAGGAGGCAGGGCTGAGGACACGAGAGAGAGGAGCAGGAGTTCACAGCCATACCACCCCATCCTGGAGTCCAGACTGGGAGATCCCCTCCGGCCCCGTGGACCAGGGCATGGAGCTGTTCAGGTGCTGGATCTGTACTATTGATTCTGAGGCTCGCTGAACAGCTATTTGCTAGGAGTAACTGCTGTGTGCCAGGCTCCACGCTCAGGTTGCTCATGGTCTGACAGGATGCTGGTTGGATCTGTGTTAGATGCCTCTGTGGGCCCAGGAGAAGTACACAGGTCATGGGAGTAGGCAGCTCTCCTGGCTGGGAGGCAGGGATTGTGAAAGCTTCATGGAGGAGGTGATGCTTGATGTGAGGCTTGAGGGATGAGAGTGCATCCTCCGGGTGGACAGAGAGGAAGAGTGTCAGGCTGGGGTAGCTTGAGCAGCAATCTGTGGAAGAGCTATGGCCTCAGCAGTGTAGTGGCATGTGTGAGACAGGTTAAGAAAAGGCAATGATAGATAAGCCTACAGAACAGGCAGAGCCTGCAGGGCCCAGACAGGACCATCTGAGTTGCTGAGTAGTTGAACCCCAGATACAGGAAAGAGGCTATGCTGTTGTATGATGTGGGCAGATTTGTAGTTCATTTGTTTTGTCATCTATGGGAACCAGCTCCTCTCTCCCAGCCAGAGCTGACCTTCTCAAGGACTGGACCTGTGAACCTCCTGTGAAAATTATCCACTGAACCCTGACATGTGAGTGGCCCTCAATGAAAGTACAGCCGTGGTTTATGCCTGGGGGTGAAGGGAGATGTGAGCTCCAGATGCAAGGAGCTGGCCAGCATAGGGCCAGCATTTAGCCTGCTAAAAGCTGCACGTTCACTTCCTGCAGGAAGAGAGGAGCAGCCTTCAGCCAACACATCTCAACAAAGGAAGGGAGGAGGGAGATGGGTAGGAGAGGCATGGTGAACAAACGACCAGAAGGCTGCATGAGTGGTTGCCCAGAGATGGTGGTGAGTCAGAGCAGCAGAGACACCGGGCCTGAGACCCCTGTGAGCAGGGCCCTGGAGGGAAGTGGGAGCTAATGGGATAGTCACCACCCTCACTTCTCTTCTCACTTTTAAATGACTCACATTTCTCAGGGTTGGGCTCCGTCCCTCCTCCTCCCATGTTCTCCCTAACCATCAATAACCCAAGAAAGGAGATGAGAAAGGCCACGCCCCAAGCAGTATCATGGGGTCCCCTGGGGAGTGATGCTGGCGCTCTAAGTACAAATTATGCACCATCCCTGGTTGAGGTATACTATTTTTGTTGTATTCATCTATCACTCTCAGTTGCCTGCTATTAATGCCAGAAAATACTTTGGTTGTTCAGGGACCCTGAGCTTTATTTAAAAGGGTGGAGCAAGCTAAGGAATATGTAGAAATTACTGGTGAAAACCACTTTTATTAAAAATAAAATTTCCCCAAACAAAAACTGGAGCTGCCCTAATAGATAACAGACCTAGCAGAAACAGAGGGTCTTCAGGATCCACATACAGTTGTTAATGAGCTTCTTTATAAACTACTGATTTCCCTTGTATGTTTGAGGGTTGGAGCTTAGCAATAAGAGGAAGATGAGGATTTGGCTTAACACAGGATTTCCCTAAGTGTGCTCTGGGGAACTAATTCCAGGTTAAATATATTAGGACATGTCATGATCTTGTGACACTCCTTTCTACTCTTGGAGATTCAAGTAACCTCAGCACAGTATGCAGGTAGCAGCTACATAGAGCTCACACTCAGAAAGGTCCTGTGCTTAGTGTAATGTCTGCTGTTGTAGTCTTGCAATTCTTAATACTTTTGAACCAGGGCCCTGTATTTTCATTTTGCATAGGGTCCCACAAATTATGTAGTTAATCCTGAGCACATTGAAGGCTCTGATGTCCTATAGTAAAGAAACCCATTTTGAAAGCTTAAATTTGCTGGACACATCTTTCCCAGAGTTGTTTGAATTTGAAACATTATTTTAAAAGAGTATTTATTAATAACCTGTAGAATTTGTATTCCTTCGAAGACACTTTACAAAAAGCCACCCTAAAGTAAGAAATATGTTATTCAGAGAAAACAGCTCAAGTGGGCATGTGTGGATATGGGAAGATGTAATTCAATGTTCCTAAAATTAGTCTCCAGTTCTTCCAGGAACACTGATCCTGTGAACATCAGGGAACCCCTGGGCATGGGGTGGGATTGGCAGATTTGGGCAGAGTTAGAAAAGCTGAGGTTGGACTCAGATACAAGGTTGCATTTCCATCACCACTCACATCATTGCCACACTCTGAGACTGCTCCAAAATGTCCACTGTAAATGGAGAGAAGAGAGTCAAAATGGTCATTTGATTTAAAGTGGGCAAATGAAGTATGATTGGTTGAGTTACTTCTACAGTTCTATTATTTATTTTACTATTAAGCCATTTTTTGGGCTCTGTATTCTGGCCTCCTGGACCTTTCAGGTGCCCCTCAGATAAGGAAAGTAGTTCTGCTTCCACCACAATCATGGCAAACACAGCTAGGGAGGGATTAGGGTGTCCATTTAGCTGGAGGGTGGTGGGATGTTCCCTCAAGGGCCTGTTCCAACTACTGCTCACGTACCTGGAGAGTGTCAGTCAGCTCCCCTAGCCTGATGGGGACAGCAGCTGTTTATCCATCATCAGTCCTGATTCTTTAGTCATGAGCTCTGCGAGAGCTGGGCCCTACTTCCCATCCACAGAGGCAGCACCTAAGTGCCCAGCCCAGAGATTATGGCACAAAGGGCAAAAACCCCCACAAGCATCTCCCGAGCACATCGTGGGTATGCCCACTGTACCCGTGATAGCCCGGTCTCAGCCCCCTTCCCCAGACCACCTTCTTGCCTCCATAACTGCCTGGTCCAAATCTTGTTATTTCAACATCAAACCATCCATCAATATTTGCAAGATGAAGTTTGCACCTCACACTGGGATGTTCAGACCTACCAGTGATCCAGGCCCACTCTATTTATCCAATCCCATTTTCCACAGTTCATCATGCAGCCCATGAGTTGATTACATACTATGTTCTTTAGCAGCTGTGTGCCTTCTGTCTACAGCTGTGCCCTGCACTTGAAATGTACTTCTCCTCTACTTCCCTCCAAGCTTGTGCACCAGACCCTTGCCCAGCTCAAACATCTCCTTGTCCCGGAAGCCTTGCCGCATCCCTTAGCTTAGAACATTCTAGTCACACTCCTCTGGCATTGTCTTGGCTTGGGCTCCCTGAAGTAAGGACTTGAGTGCAGGTGGTTTATTTTGGAAGTCATATCAGGCAGTGAAGAAAGTGAGTTAGGGAGCTGGGAAGTCAGTGAGGCTTGTGCTGAGGAGAAGATCGCCCTGTGTGGGGGCTCAGCCTGCTGGGCCATTCTGAGAAGCCGGTAGAATGGTCCTCAGAATCATGCCGTAGAAAGACCAGAAGGGTGAGGCTCTGTTCTGCCATGACTGAGGCTGACCCTGGGGACATCTGACCCCTGCACTTCCTTGGGGAGCCATGTGCAGCTGGGAAGTCACAGTCCACATTGGTCTGGGACACTGGCAGGTGCAGGGCATCATCCACTGCAACTCTGCTGGAATCTGGTGGCCGAGGGGACGCGTGGTGCATCCCAACAGTGGTAAGAGGCTCTCCTTGTGAAGGATATGTTTTTTGTACTGGACTCGTGGAGCTGAAAACCTGACCTGGTTCCTCCCTGGGTGCTCCAGCCCCAACCCCAGTGTGGGCCCCAGTGGGCACTGCCGTATTGGTGCACTGGATGGCCAATAGCAAACATGCTTTTGTCCACTCTGTCTAATGTGCTCTGCTCCCCAGCTGCCTCACCACACACTTGCTTAAAACCTCACAATTTTGCCTTGTGCCCTCCTCTAGCTGCCTCCTAGCTCTGGGGCACCGCCTTTCTTGTTCTGGCGTGCTCCCGCACTTCACTGCTGCTACAGCTCTTCCTTTTGCTTATTTTGAAAAGGATTGGGTGCAACTTGTAATATTAAACAAAATGTAAACTCACTTGTCAGAAATACAGGTCCCAAATCGATTAGGGGAAGGAGAAGGCTAGAAGAGACAAATCCTTGAACTGAATTATTAACTGCCACCTAAAACAATGATGTGAGTGAGGTCTCAGCATACTGGTAGGCAAGGTGAAGGGAGAAAAAGGGTAAGTGATACAGTTCTCCTGGAAATAGGAGGGAGCGAACAAACTCATTCAAGTTACTGACTTTGAGCTGCCAGTGAGTAGGAGGAACAATCAAAACACTGAATTCTAACTGGTTAGAAGCATCTCTGCAGGAACCTACGTGAATACAGGCCAGCCATGTAATATTTCTGATCATTTAGCCAAGGAGCAGAAAGACTGAATTCCCACAGAAGCTGGCTGGGAGAATGAAAGAGAATGAAACAGATGGCTGTAATACAAAAGGGATCAGTGGGGACTGTGACAAACCAGAGAGCCTAAAGGGGCAGCCCCCATTCAGCCATAGCTGACTGTTGTCATGTGGAGATGTAGGGTCAATGCAGTTAAGTTTTTTGAAAGAAGCTGGGAATCTGAATCCGTGTGACATCTTACAATTTTTAAATACTTGCAATTAATTGAAAACTTAGTGAGTTAAATCACTGGCTTGTGGGCCATGAGTGTGAAGTGACTGAGCTGAGAATGAAGAGGCCAGAAAGGAGTCAACAGCCTCTTACCTTTACTCAAGGAGTCAGGATTCTCAAATGACCTTCAGGCAATTGCTGGCCTCTTACAAGAAGAGGGGTTGATTGATTCAGGGCCTACCCTGCAAAACCCAGACTAGAGCTGGGTTTTCATTCCCGAGGCATCCTGTGAAGTCTGGCTATGCAAGCGTCTGTCACCCTCCTTTTCCCTAGCTTAGAATGCAAGCTTATGATAGTGGGGAGCTTGGCCTGGTCACCACCTGGCACAAAGTGGGTGTTCAATAAATGTTTGCCTAATGTAAGGATGAAATATTCTCTCTGCCCCCCCGTTGTCTTGAACATGGGGATTTTTCTGGAGTTAGTGCTTTAAGGTGAGTTAGTGGAGGAAGTTTTGTCTGAATAAAGCAAAGGAGACTTCTCAGGAATGCCTGACAAGGAGCCCCAGGGTGGGGAAATCAAGCCCCAGAGCCTTCCAGATTCACCATCAAATTCACCAATCTTTGCAAAAACTGCCATCCATTTCCAAAGTTGCCTTTGTGCAACTTTCTGGGACGATAATCCCATGGCATCCTACGGTGGAGGTGATGTCTCTGCCTAATGGACCCTGGTTTTATTACAGTCATTCCTGTTATTTAGCATAATTTCCTAGCTCTTCCCTCCACTGCATGACCCCAGCACACACCCCCACAGTGGTCGCAAAGCGCTGTCTCCTCCGGGCCTCTTGATTAATTCTTTGCCGGTATAAATCGACAATTATTATGCCTCCCATTAGTCATCTCTCCTCTGTACAAATTTAGTTCTCCTGATAGCAATGAATCATGGGACAAAGTGTTCATTTGCATTATGTGCCAACTCTTTCAATCAAACTCTGTTTTTACAACACCTCACTGCAAGTCTCCTTAACATGTCTCTGCTCTGAATGTAAAATCCAAAGCTCTAATGACACCGAATCTGTCACCCCATCTCACCCTCTTCCCCTGGGGTGGTGTGAGGTCTCCAGCACCCATTGTGGGGAGTGGGACTGGATGTTCCCATTCACCTCTCAGTGGCACCAGAGCCAAAGTGGGCAAGCAGATCAAAACCCACTCAAGAGCTGACAAAAATTGATAATAATGAGCCAATTTACATGGAAGAGAATTATTACCAAGCCAGTTACCAACACGTTAGGTTGCTGGATTTCTGCCAATAAACTGGGTCTCCTGTAGTAAGCGATTTTTCATCAGATTGTAGAAAATCTCTCCAGCTTAAAAATACTTCAGGGAAATCATTATAACAATAAAAAGCAAGTCTACAGTTGTGTATGTGATAGGGGCTGCATTTTGAGGAACACATCACCATTTCCACCATTTTCTGTCTTCCAGTTTCTTGCAGCACTAAGACATGGTTGTGATTGCTTCCAGAAGGTCCCTGTGGGTAAAATTGCAGTATTGCCAGAATCTCTTGCCTGGCCTTAGTGCATCTCCAATCAATAGGTGTTTCCAAGGGGTGGAGAGAAGTAGACCATCTCCATATTACTAGGTAATGACAAGGGCTAGCATGGGCATATAGGGACCAGAGAGGTTGGGTGGGGTCTTTTCTTCTGCAGCGGGGTTGAGAGAGATGTGGCATGACTGCTTATAAGATATAAATGGGTTTCTCCCACTTGATTGCTCCTTTGACTGATTTTGGTTTCAAAGGTATTTTGCCCTGGGATTTCCTACCCGCCGGAGTTACACTACAAATGGTCCCTTCAGTTGACTGTGGCTGTCTTCTGAGGATGAGACTCATGCCATGTAGGTGTCTAGCTCTCTGTCCTGTGAATATTGGTAATAGAACTTACCCTCTGGTGGTTGGTCTAAACTGAAGAGATGGGGCTGGTTTGATGACAGTGGGCACTGCTGCCTTCCAGTCGCAGCGAGGACCTCTTTGGATCGTCCATGGGGGAAATTAAGGCCTCCTATCATCTGCTGTCCTATTGAGGACTGTTAGAAATGGCCTGCCTTGTATCATGGTTTTGTGTGTGTTGTCTCCTCCCCTTGGCTGTTGGCTCCCTAGAGATAGGGGTTCTTTCTGACACTTGTCTATCTCCCATCTGTGCTAGCTTATAATCAGTGCTCAGTGTTGGTGACTGTAAGTGAGATGTGTAAGGTTTGGAGTCTGATGGTCCTGGGTTTCTCCTCTTCTCCTCTTCCTTTGTGCTCCTGGGGCAAATGATCAAACTTATCCATTCTTCAGTTTCTTTTTCCATAAGCTGTAAACAATCATGTTTTTTTCCCCAGGGTTTGGAATGATAACAGGAGGAGACATGAAGGAGAGCTAGGCACAGTACCAGCCTTGGCAAGCATGAAATGCATATTAGATATCATGTATTGGGTTGCTGCAAGCCTGCTTCAAGATCAGGTATGGAAGCAGGATTCTTGCTGGGGAACCTGGCCAGTAGCCCTGTTTGGCTTCCTCTAGTTGTGTATTCTCTAGTGATGGATATCTGCTGGAGAAGGCACATGTGACAGTCGTGGTGGCATTGGTCAGAAGCAGAAGGTCCACCAAAAATCAAAGGACTGATCTTGATTAACAAGTATCCAGAGGCAGCTTAGTCCACAATGCCCTCAAGGAAGGCAGAAAAGAGGAAACTACCTGGGCAACTGCAGCAGAATCAACAACACAGATATTTCAGCTTCAGTGGGGTGTGTGAGGCAAAGGATGCTAATTAAGCAGCAGCTTGGCCTGACCAGTGAGATTCAAGGAGCAAGAGACCTGGCTTTTGCTCTGGCCTCCAGACCCCAGGGCAAGAGTGCTGTGCGGCTGTGAAGAGGGCATGGTAGGTGTCTCAGGTGATGCCTCTGCTTCTGGCCCTGGGTGAGGTGCCACCTGCCCTTTGCAGGGCTCAGCTGCCTCACCTGTGAAACGGGGATGAAAACTGCTGCCTTGCAGGGCCCTTGTCGGATCATAAACCCCAGGGCTAGGAGGGGCTGCCCGGGGTCCCCTGGAGCTAGAGGAGTGCCCATGGGCAGGTCCTCTAGCCTCTGCTCTAGGGTTCCCATCACTACCTGGAGGTGCTCAGAGGGCTCTGAACTTGATAGTGCAGAGTACTTAGGACAATGTCTGGTTCATAGTAAGTCCTCAATAATGATGCTTTTGCTATTATAGCTAGTGCTTCAATCCTGGCCTGGAGGGCAGGTCAAGTTGGCAAGTTGCAACAGTGAGATGTTGGTCAACGAGAACGTACTTCCAGTTTTAAGACAAATTCTGGGAATCTACTGTACAGCATGGTGATTTATGCAATAATACTATATTGTATACCTGAAAGTTACTAAGAGAGTAGATCTTAAATGTTGTTACCACAGAAAAGAAATGGTAATTATATGATGGGGTGAAGGTGTTAGCTAGCCGTGGTGGTAGTCATTTTTCAGTATATGTGTATCAAATCAACAGGTTGTATACCTTAAACTTATGCAATGTTATATATCAATTATATCTCAATAAAGCTGAGAAAAAGTAAATCCTTGACGAAGTAATAATAATTATTAATTTTCTTTAAAAAAAAGAAAAAAATCTTCAAAGCTGCAGACAACCCTGCAAGAGGTGATACCTCTTTGGCAAGGAGATGCTGAAGGCAGAGGTAATGAGAGAGGTGGGGGTGGTCTTCCTTCTACCATACAGTGATCTTAGCCTTAATCCAGAATCTTCCTCCTACCCCCTTCCTGGACTCCTTTCTTTGCCTAGGGCCTGGCTCTTCCCATCTGCATGAGAGGGGAGTTGGGACTGATGCCCAGTGTTTCCTGTGGTTCTGTAATACAAGACCAACCAGCAAGGTCAGCCTCGTGGGGCAAGGAACAGAGCAGAGAGAGGAGGTAGGATGTGAGAGGAAGTGACAAAAAAGGTGACCATCACATTTCCCATGATGGAGCCTTTGGGCCCCTCAGTTCCTTCCTGTAAGACATATCTGCTGAACATCTGAACATTAAACAGGCTCTGGGGAGTGTGCAACATATAAACACACTTAATTTGTCCTATACAAAAAATAGCAGGTGCCCCTCCCTCCGCCTCCCCTGAGTTCCTTAGGCCCTGGCAAGGTGCTGAGCAGCGTGCCTCCCAGGATCCGGGAACTCTATCATTTATCTAAATTAGTGGTTACATGTCCCTGTCATTCTGAGCCTTTCAGTGGAGCCACACATTTACTTACCTTAGAGAATGAGAAGGAGAGTCAAGAGCTGCTAAAGAAAGTAGTTTGGACACATAAATAAAGGAAAATTGTCACTTTTCACTCTGAAATCTACTTGCTTTGAGGCTACAGATGGTGTATATGTAGTTAATTAACTAGATAAAGCATTGACAGTGTCACCTCGCAGCTATTATACTGCTGTCACAGGAAAGTGGGCACAGACCAGAGACAAAGGCCATTTGGATGAACATCTGTGGCCACCCCCACCCCTAGCCTTCTGCAGGAAGGAGTCTTTCCAACTGCATTGAGACTGTTTGGGACGAACGGTGCTTTCCTGGTTGCCAAGCCTCCCTGAGGGGGCAGAGTGCTCCCTGGGAACTGGAGCAGAAGGGTGTGGCTTGAGGCCCTGTGGCCTCTGCTCTGACCTCTAGGGCTGCACTGGGCCAGCCGTGGCTGCTCTCTGGGAGTAATTTCCCTATATTTACTGCAGACATGTGTCACTCCAGCAGGGACTATTGAAACACGATATGTCACGTTTAACTGTTTGCTAATTGCACAATACCGTGGGATTTCTTGATGACCAATACCACATACAATTGATTATTTAGAGAGAGACCCAAGTAAAGACATTTTCTAGGAAGGCCAATAGGTCAGTTCTAGTCACTGTCAGAGTAGTTGCCTGCTAAGTGGTAGCAGGAAAATAATTTTCATGAAATCAGCAAAAAGCAATGAGACATTAATGAAAAACTGTTCTCCTTCATCTAATTCTAATGATGTTAAGGTCCAGAGTCCTGGCACACTCTAATTATAGTGGCCTTCCAACGCCTGTTAGAATGCTGTTCCTCCAAGGGTTATCAGCTGAGATCAAAGCTTCATCTTGGTGAGTTAAAATCCTGATTTCTAAGAGATCCCAGGTTCTACCTTTGTCTCATCATCCTATCCCAGAGGACTGAGAGTCTACCTGTGGTGACTAAGAGTGAAGCAGGGATGAAGCCTCATCTGGGGAATGCACCACATCTACATGGCTCATGAGAGAAGTCATCACTCTGAAGACAGGTGCCTTTGTTAGATCTGCTGTGAGCTGCTGCCTGGGCCCCCCATTCATCGGGACCAGGATGCAGGCCTCCTTAGCACAAAGTGGCCCCTCCAGACTTCCCTACTCTACCTTGCCAGGCAGGGTCCCAAGACAGCTGGAGCTAGAGCTCAGATCTAGGGTTGAAGTGTCCAGGAGAAGCTCCCCAAATGTGGTGCTCTGAAGGTTGCCTTGGGAATGGGGAGCATGGTCGCTGGGAGGAGACCGAAAAGAGAATGTGGGGAAGACTGAGGCCTAGTGACCAGGCAGGGTTTGTTGGGAAGGGATTTGGCCAGGCTGTGAATCCATGCATGGAAGTTCTTGGAGACTGGCAAAGAAGCTTTGGGGTACTCAGTGACATCCTCCTGAGGATGCTGGGAGGCCCCTGGGGGCTGGTAAGAGGGGCAGTGGCCTGAGGAAATCAGTGGTAGCTTTGGATGTCTGACTATCTAATTCATTCTGGGAGTCAGACCCCAAACCAAGGACTACAACTCCATCAGCGAATTGTGGGGAGATAGCCTCTGCCATCAGGGTCCCAGGCCAACCTCCTAGGAGTTCCACTGTAGTTCCTGCCACAACCCAGCCTTGTCCCAGAGCAAGACTCAGTTTTCCAAGCCCAGTTGCCTTTGGACTCCACTTCCTTCTTACTGGGAGCAGTGTTTTTAGTTTTCAGCTACACCACCAACCATGAGCTTAGCTACCTAACCTCACTGAGCTGCAAGCTTCTCCTTGGAAATGGGAATGAGTCTTTTGCAAGGCCTCAAGGGTAAATGAGGGAGTGATGTACAGTGCCAGGCACATAGTAGTGCTCAACAAATACCATATCCTCTTCTGACCTGATCCTTTCAAACCAAGATCCTTAGCTTTTTCAATTTAATTGACTCAGTGTATCACTCAAAATACTTCACTTAAATTTTTAAAAAACTCAAAATTTATCTAATCACCAGTCTAAGTGGTTGTATTAGCTTGTTATTCTGTCATCTTTTCCCAATAAACAGACTGTCTTCCTCTTTCTGTCCTTTGTGTAGACAGATCTGGAGGATTTGCAATGTGCAAAACAGGTAGATTATCAATTATTGATCAAGAGTGAATTATGACCTCTTCAGGTAAAAAGCCTCCCATAAATACAATTTAGTAGCTGCTGCTGCCATTCTCAACAGCCCAGAGACAAGTCTCAGGACTCCTGCAGTGAGGTAATCAGTACTTTATATTGGTATTAGCAGCACAGATTGCTTTATTTGGTAGGTCTTCAGGACTTTTGAGGTGGGCTCCCCACGCCTTCCTGCGGGAACATGAGTGAGATATTGGGGTTCAGGTGCCACCTGCACAAGGAGTGGTAGGAGAGTGGTAGCCTGGATGTGTCCTAGTTCTGTCCTTTGCTGATACATGTTGCTCTTACCCTCTTGGTCTCAATTTTTTGCGTGTAAAATGGGAATTCTACTATTCATTCTTCTCTCCTCCCAAGGCTTTTGCATCACTGGGGATAAGAATAGATATGCAAGCATTTCTGGAATGCTGAGGCATGCTGATTTCCAGTTCCCTCCCTTACCACCCCAAATGCTCTAA
Source organism: Manis pentadactyla (assembly GCF_030020395.1). Taxonomy (NCBI): domain Eukaryota; kingdom Metazoa; phylum Chordata; class Mammalia; order Pholidota; family Manidae; genus Manis; species Manis pentadactyla. Next base: position 26,451,189 of record NC_080033.1, read on the forward strand.
AATGGACTATTTTCTTCTGGACATTGGAACAGCTTCCAGATAGCACTTGTTGCTTCCTAGTTCTTTCTCCTAGAGCTCCCTCCATTCCACAAAACACACATACACCCTACCCCACATTCACACAACTCCATTCTATAACTCAGTGTCAAAGCCATGCTCCTAAAGCAGAGTTCTGATCAAACCCTTCCCTTACTCAACAACCTTTAAGTTCCCCATGCTTACAGAAGCAAGTCAGCCTCCCCAGCTGGGCATCTAGACTCTTCAAAATGACCTCACCCTTCCAGGCAGAGTTGCAGCTCACCTGTGCCCTTCCTGTCTGGGTCTCTGACTCCCCGGAACAGCTCATGCCTCCTCTAGCTATGACCATGTACTCCTAGCCTCCATTCTGCTCCTGGGTTGGGCCCAACACTCAGCCGTCAGCCTCTTCAAAGCTGCCCCACGTCCTCTGCTTGTGCCTCATCATAGTGGTTCTGCAGACACAGTTGTTAAGTTAAGAGAAATCCAGTTGAATTGAGTATAAAGTTTCCCTGTGCACATATCAACAGATATAAGGATGTTCAATCAGTTCTGCCATCAAGGAAGCATGTGGCTTGGCAGTTGGAATAGTGGGTGATTTCAGACATGACTTTAGAACAAGGCTATCCCCTGGCCAGATGGAAGTTGGCAGAGATAGTCTGGGATGCTCTCAGTTTCCATTTCTGCCTCTTTAGGCAACCTTTGAGCAGCCTCCCACTATGTGCCCAGCAGAAGGCATCTTATTTTCCTACCTGCTCAGCAACCACTCTTCCTTTTGGTGACTCCCTCACTGTCAGGCCAGGTGGTTGGGGTGGAGACTGACCCCCTGGCAGAGAGTCTGTCCTTGACTGAACTACTCAGTTTCCTCTGACTACTCCTCTCAACAAGGCTCTGACTTTTGGGCTTCTATGGTCATCTTTGTATTATTCAACTGTGGCAATAATCCAGTTGTTTGTTTAGCCAGAATCTTCTACTCTTGATATTTAATTGAGTTCCTCATCCTCCCAGGAGATTGTTCTCACAGGTGATGTCTGATCACCCTGGCCTGCCTCAGCAAGAAATCTGTTAGGTCGATTTAGCCAGAATCCTCCTTGCTCCTTAAGTGTCCTCTTAGTAATTTTCCATCCACTGCCCTTCAGCTGTTCCCTGGCTATAAATTTCTACCTTTCCTTGTATTGTATTTGGAGTTGAACCCAGCCTCTCTCCCTAACTGAAAAACCCCACTGCAGTGGTCCCTACACATATTGCTATGGTCCTGAAAGAAATAACAAGTGCCATTTTTTTCTTTAACATCCTTCTCTGCCTTGACTCCAGTCTAGCCACCTGGAGGCCAAATTCCTCTGGATGCAGTGAATGAGTTGAGGATGGTTATGTGGTTCAAATGGGACCAATGTGCCTGGAAGGGAGGGCCTCTTTCTGTTGGCAAGGCACGAGCCCGCACTGCTCTCCCTCCAGGTAAGAACACTACCAGAGAAGAAATCCATGGGGGAAACAGCGGAGCAGAGACGGAGGCCGACTGAGCTCCATGACAGTGCTTGAGCCCCTGGACGCTTGCTGTGCACCTGGACTTCTCAGTTTCCTTGCTGATAGCCCCACACCCTTTTCTTTTGGGTAAACTGTATTGAGATTGGTTTGTTTCAGATGCTACAGAAGTGTCCTGGTGCTGCTCTAGTTTTCACTGTAGGTACCACACCTGAAAGACTCGGAAGAGGATGTGATCACCCAAGGATCCCCCACACACCTGGGTCTGAACTTGGTCTCTCACTGGGTCGTGAGCCCCAGGCTGTTACCCAGGCTAAGTCTCTCCAAAGGTTCTCTTGCTATGTTGGAATCTGAGGTCTCTGTGGATGGTGGAGGGAGACTCCAGTTGCTGTATGCTCACTGACCATATGTCTTTCTAGGAGAACAGCTCTATTTCCAGGAGGGCATGGGGACAGTGCAGCTGTGGCACTAGCTTTGAGCAGAACTGTGGCCAGGGCCCTTAGCTCTGGAAGGTAAGCCCCTCACATTCTTCTGATAAGGACGATTAATTTCCCAAAACAGACTTCTCTGCCCACTTACAGCATTTCACAATACTCCCCACTGGGGACTGTTCTCATGCAAATGTTGGCCAAATTTTGGAGCCCTGTTCTTAGATGCCTCACTCCTGGCAGTTGGGAGACGACATTCATTTTCCGATCCATAGGTGCCACATGGGAAATTACATTGTCTTTGCCAGGAAATAAGACTTATTAGGGCAATAGGTAGGGGTTGGCCTGAGTCTTTCGAGTCTTTCCCCCCTCTCATTTCTGTGCACAGACTTGATCAAAAAGGAAAGAGCTGCAGGGTTTCTGACATCTGTTTTGAAGCCCAGCCAGCACAGTTCCTCACTGCTCCCTGTCCCCTGCCTGCTGCAAACCCTCACCTGTAGCATGGGATGCTCCTAAGGGAAAGGTCTCTATTGGGGTGGGGGTCACTCACCAGGGGTAAAGGGGTGATGATGAGAGAACTATTACAGATGTGTAGCTCTTAGAAGCACAAACCTATCTATAATTCTGAAGGATTTGTAAGGAAGAAAAGTAAAATCCTCAATTTCTGTTTTCCTTCCTGCCTCTCATTCCCAACTTCTACATAAGTTACTAGAGGGACATAAGAAGATGCTGCAGGCATGCTCTGTGGCTCTTGTATTCATGCACGTAGGAGAGCTGAGCTGAGCGGAGCTGGACTGCAGACTGCTGACCAGTGGAGCAGTGAGAATGAAGGGGCTCTCACCACTGGGGGGAATATTTTGTTAAACAGTCACTGAGCACTCAGTGTTTATCTGTAAGGATGTGTGATTAATTATGAGGAGTATGATCTGTCCTGTGGAAGCAGAGCCCGAGATAGACATTCTTATGCAGGGGTGTTATCAAAGAGCTGCTTTTAGAAGAAACCTGTGGGGAGTGAAGGAAGCAGAACAGGGCAGCGGGAAAGCCAGGCTAAGGTGTGGGTTTGTTGAAGTCTTGGCCTGATCTCACAGGAAGCGCAGAAGTGTGCATGGCATTTTTAGGGTTTTCTGCCCCTTGAGGCAAGGAGTCTGGGCTCTTATGGCCTCCCATATTTATTGCAAACCATCCAGGGCAGTGGCCCATCTTCTCCCAGGCATCTCTGGGCAAGGTGGGTTCTCTGGAAAAGGGGTGGCTGTGAGCCATTGGCAGCTCACACTCACAATAGCCATCAGCAGGGGACCATGTCAAGGTGAGGAGTTGGTGGGACCCACAGCATCTGTTGCAGTGGAATTTGGAGACAGACTTCCTGAGTTCAAATCATCTACTTTTAAGTTGTGCCACCTGTTAAAAGATGAAATGAGGCATAATTAAAATGCTTAAGCGTTTGAACAAAAATTGGTTAGAGCTGAGCAACATCCAATCTAGCACATAGAAGAGCTCGGAGGAGGTGTACAAACTGAAAGACTTTTAGAGCCAGAAGGGAGCGGGGACGGGAAGTTATTCTGGCAAAAAGCAGGGTGGTTATTGCAAGGTCACTGTCCATTAGGGGATGTCAGGGGTCAATCGGGCAGCTAGTGATGATCAGATGATTCCCAACTGACTGGCTTAAGATTCCCCTTCTGGGAGAGCTGAAACTATAAGTCAAGTCTCAGTTTGGTGACATGGGACTTAGCATAAGCGACTCGATTTGGGGCATTTTTTCTTATTTTTAACACATCTTAATCTGTCTGCCTCAGGTTCCTCATCTGTAAAATGGGGCAATGTCTTCCTCATAAGGTTACTGTGAGGGTTGAATGAAGAAATGTATGCAAAGGTTGAGAGCAGTGCCTGGCACACAGTGTGGGCTCAGTGGAGGCAGTTGCCACAATGGGCACATTTAATAGGCAGGAGCTTCCCCAAAATGGTGGTGGGGTGCTCTCTGACCTCCCCAAGTGCCCGCCACAGGCCCTGGTACAGAATTTTAGCCCTGTGACAGGAGTCCTCTCTCGTGGGCACAGAAGCTCTGGACAAGGGATTGGGCAGGGTGGGGCAGACCCCACTCTGGGGGAGAGTTAGATTTTGGGCAGTCCCTTCATACCTCTCCCAGGCTCTCCATGCTGCAGAGGCTCTTCTAACAACTGGATTTTTCATGCTTTTTGAAAAGAGCTTATAAAAATTCAGCCTATTTGGTTTGCAGACAGAAACTTTGCTTTTAAAACCTTTGAGTTATTTCCTTCTTCCTCCCTTTTCAGAACCAAAGTTATTTCAAAGGAAGAGGGTGCAGGGAGTAAGCACTGCATTTGTCAGCCTTATTTCCCTGTGGGTTTGTAACCATGGGGGACTTTGCTTAAACCCACATGACATTTGTCACAATGCTATTGCTTTCTTACCCAGAGGGACTCTGTCCTTACTGGCACATTTTCCTTTTTATCTGTCTGAGAGGGATATATGAGCACTGTGAAAAGTGCGGAGGGAGGGATGGAGCCTGCATTTGCATTTTTATGCATGACTTCTTTTCCATTGGCGGACCTCAGCTGCTGCTGAGCTCACTGGGGGCAGGAGGGAGAGGTCAGCAGATTGCAGAGCCAGTGGGACTGCTTCCTCCCTCAGCCTCATCCCTGGGAGGATGACCTATATGTACCTGACACCTGCCTTTCTGTGCCTTGTCTGTGTTCTGACTGCTCACTACATCTGTTTACTTATGCAACCAGTGCTAATTAATGCCTATCACTAATTAGTGCCTCCTGGGGTCCTGGAGTACATGCTGTGGGTTCTCCTGTGAACAAATCAGATAAGGTGCCAGCTGTCATGGAGCTCACCCTCTCCTGGGCAACATGTACAGTGACTGGGGTGAGCACCTGGGGCGGTGGAAGCATAGGGATGGTGTAAGGTGAGGGGTGTCAGGTTCATAAAGGAGGTACCAGAGGTGGCTCTTGAAGAGGAATTGGCTGGGTAAAAATGGAGGAGGGGTTCCAGCTGGGCACAACACTGAGGAGTGAGATAAGGTGGGGTATTGGTCGGGCTTCTGGTGTTTTCATGGCTGGGGCATCAGGTCCCACTTGGGGTGGTGGGTGGAGTTGGGTGGATGGAAGTTAAATAGGAACCAGATGAAGAGTGTCCTGCAAGCTCTTCTAAGAATGGTGAACTTCGTGGTGGCAAAGGGCATGTGGGTGACAAGAGAGATCTCTGAGATGTGCAGTGGAGATGAACTGGACAGAGGAGGCCCAGAGGAGGGACCCTCTGGCATCAGACATGATGACAGTTATTTAAGGGGGAGGCTGAGAGCATGTTAGGGAGAAGAGAAGCGGTGATCTTACCCGTGACTGGTTAAGTGATGGAGAGGCAATGGTGGAGGGTAAAACTTTGAGCTTTCTGGCTCAGGTCATGGTGGAATGTGTGACACCACATGAATAAGGCATCCCAGATGGAGGAATGCTCTGTGTCCCCAGTATTCACCAATCAAATATTTCTTGAATGCATGAACATGTTTTTTAAAGATGGAATTGCCCTGATTAACCTAGAAATTCAATGCAATTCCAAAAAAATTCAGTACAGAAATTTATGAAATTTGTTAAAATCACTTCTAATTTGGAAGAATTTAAACCGAAGAATAATCATGATAATTCAAAGAACAAAGAAAAAATGAGTAGTACTTTTTCTGTTAGACATCAAAACATATTATGAAGTTACAGTAAGTGTTAAAAGTGTGGTATTGCTGCAAAGGTAAGTATATTAGTATAACAGAGGAGCAGCCACACTCACTCACTTCTGTGCTGTTTGCAGCTGCTTGCATCCTGTGGCAGAGTGGAGTCTTTGTGACTGAGGCCATCTGGCTAGCAAAACCTAAAATATTTACTAATTGGCTCTTTTTAGAAACAGTTTGCCAATCACTGGCCTAGAAACAGACCAGAGCATTTCCGAGAACTTGGTGAATCACGGAGATGGTATGACAGATCAGAGGGAACAGGGGACTTTCTAATAGATGGTGCTCAGATGTTAGCTCTCCTAGAGGAAGGAAATTAAAATTAGATTCTTCATTCCAAAAACAAATTCTATATGGATTAAAGATCCAAATGTGAACTTTATAACCTTGAGAAGTTAACAGAGAGCTGAGTGTTATTCATATCAGAGGAGAGAAAGACTGTAGACAAGGCACAAAAGGCACAAATAGTAAGGGAAATGTTGTTATGTGATAGCTATTTTAACTATTACTGCCACACACAGGTGCACACTCATGACACATGCACACAATTTCTTTGGCAAGGCACACCACTAACCAAACTTATGGCCACAACTGAAGAAGACAATTGCTATGCAGGAAAGGGAGAGTGTCCAGTAAACCTCAAGTCCTGCATGTGAATTTTCTTGGCAAAGAATAATTAACCCAAAAGAAAAGTGGGGAAAGGTTAACACCAAGAGTTTCATGAAGAAAAACTATCAATGGCCAAAGATAAATGAAAACTGCTTATCCACATTACTACTAAGAGGAATACAAAGTAAAATAAAAAGGTTATATATAGCTTCACATCCATCCAACTGGCAAAACTCAGAAAGTATGATGTTCATCTCAATTGTGGAGAAGCAGGAGAATTCACACAGCCGGTGAGAGGGAGGGTGGGTGTGGCCACTCTCAGCTATGCTCTGGCAACATGGGATAAAATGGAAAATGCACATCTCCTGAGACCCACACGTTTGCTTCTCATTCTATGTCCCAGAGCATCTCCCAAACATGTGCATTCCTTGTAGCACTGTCTGTGACAGTGAAAAATAAGCAACCACCTAAGGGCCCTGAATACAAGAATAGACTCACAAATTATGGTATGTTCAAGCATTGGGCTACTATATAGCAGTTATGGCAGCATGAATCTATTTTGAAAAACTAATGCTGACAGAAGAAGCAAGTTGAGAAATAAGCTGTGATAGCATTTATGTAAATTCAAAGCTCACAAGGCAATGTATTTGTTGTGTATCTATATCTATTTACCTATCATCCATCCCTTTAAAATTAGGACAAGGTATCTCTGGCTCTCTTCATCAAAATAAAATTAAAATAGTTACAAAAATATAAGAATGGTTGTAGCATGATGGGGGTGGGAGAAAGGGGAGGGCTGTACAACACAGAGAAGACAAGTAGTGATTATACAACATTTTGCTATGCTGATGGATAGTGACTGTAAGGGGATTTGTGGGGGGAACCTGGTATAGGGGAGAGCCTAGTAAACATGATGTTCTTCATGTAATTGTAGATTAATGATAAAAAAAAAGAAAGAAAAGGGGGATTATTCCCTGATAGGATAAAACTAACTGCGAATTATTGATTAATGCATGTTTTAAATATCCCAAATTTTGATCATTTAAAGGGTGTCAGATGATCAGCTACGGAAGTACATTTTTCTGATAATATTCATTTCTCTTAAAAAAGAAAAAGAAAAGAAAAAAAGGCAGTCCCTGTGTGGTGATCTCCAATAGGTTCTTCACAATGGTATAAAGGGCATATCAAAGTGTGGGCAGGGGGTTTGTTTGTGTTTATACAGAGGATCGAAGCCTAATTTGGCTACCCAGAAAACGAATTAAGATACGATATGAAGAAGAACTTCCAACATCAACATTCTCTGGAAGAGTCATTTCAGAAGATGATCATCAAAAAACTTCAACAAAGATCCTGGTGCTGTTGCAGTTGTAGCTGCATTCATACCACCGGTTCCTGGACTTGCCATTGGAATGAAGAAGGAGATATCTAAGCTGGCCTGTGCATACAGAAAAACAACAAGTTTGACTGGATCTATACTGTTGGAACTCAACCAAGAATTAGGAGAAGTGCAATTTGCAGCACTCCAAAATCTTGCGATTATAGACTATCTACTGTTAAAAGAACATATGGGATGTGAACAGTTCCCAGGAATGTGTTGTTTTAATTTGTCTGATTTTTCTCAAAATATTCAAATTCAGTTAGACAATATCCATCATATCATTGATAAACTTTCACAAATGCCTAGGGTGCCTAACTGGTTTTCTTGGTATCACTGGAAATGGCTGGTAATTTTAGGTCTGCTTTGGTTATGTAGTTGTATTCCTATTATGTTAATGTGTGCACGCAATTTAATTAGTAATTTAAAACCTATACACGCTTATGTTACACTACAAGAAGATATGTCAAAGAAATAACCAATCTTCCCATGTTTTCTTCCATCTGCTACTTCTATAGCTTCTCTTCTTCCTTCATAATTACAACCCCTAAGTAGAATTCGTGCCTCATTTCAAAATTACCGAGTATCATAATTCTTCCAAGTGGTAAAGATACCTCAAGACAAATGCTGGGCATAGAAGCCACAGGGCATAAATATGCAAAGAAGTAAAAAGCTAACCTTTTCAAACAATATTGCTTCTCTCTCACTTGCCAACTTTACATTTCTCTGTATGGCCTTGGAAGATGACTGATTAGCCAGAGACGGGTAAGATTCCTCAAGGGAGGAACAACCTAAGACAGGCACAGTCACAGGGGGGCCATCAGGTGAGAAATTGGGAATCAACAGAGGTGAGGCTTAGAACCTCACTCCCCCTGTTTTGAGAGAAATCTTCTGCATCCGTGGATGTTTTGTTGCCCTTGTCTAGCTTGGATTAATACTTAGTCTATAGGCACACATCTGATCATCTACATTTGCCCTCTTACAGCACTAAACTATGTTTTCTAACTTTATCTTGCATCTACCTACCACTTCAGCATTTTATTTAAAAAAAATAATAATAATAATAAGGGAGAAATGTGGGATTCACATATAAATCAAGTATAAAAATCAAACGAATAATCATAATTGACCTGATTGCTTATAGTTCATGATGCATGATCAAAACCGAAAGTTTCGGGGGGCGGAAGATGGCGGCGTGAGTAGAGCAGCGGAAATCTCCTCCCAAAACAACATATATCTATGAAAATATAACAAAGACAACCCTTCCTAGAATAAAGACCAGAGGACACAGGACAACATCCAGACCACATCCACACCTGAGAGAACCCAGCGTCTCGCGAAGGGGGTAAGATACAAGCCCCGGCCCCGCGGGAGCCGAGCGCCCCTCCCCCCAGCTCCCGGCGGGAGAAGAGCAGGCAGAGCGGGAGGGAGACGGAGCCCAGGGCTGCCGAACACCCAGCCCCAGCCATCCGGGCCAGAGCGCAGGGCCCTCAATACTGGGAAAACAGGGCAGCAACAACAGTGAGCAGGCACTGGAGGCTGGGCGACAGAGGACATAAGAAAAGCGCGCGACCATTTTTTTTTTTTTTGCTTTTTTGCTGCTTTGTTTTGGCGAGCGCTTTTTGGAAGTCTTAAAGGGACAGGGACCCCAATATTAGGGAAACAGGGCAGAAAGACCGGTGAGCAGAGGCCTGAGGCTGGCACCGGAGAATAAAGAAAAACGAAAGACCACCTTTTTTTTTTTTTAATTAAAAATTTTTTTTTTTAATTAAAAAAATTTTTTTTTTCTTGTTTTTTTTTGTGGTCATTGTTTTGTTTTGGCGGGTGCTTTTTGGAAGTCTTAAAGGGGCAGGGCGGGTCACTTAATCCAGAGGTAGGGAATCCGGGGTCTCTGGGCACCCTAACCCCTGGGCTGCAGGGAGCAGGGAGGCCCCTTACGGAGATAAATAGCCTCCCAGCAGCTCCTGCTCCAACGCGACTCCACCATTTTGGAGTAGCTGCCCGAGCCAGGCCACGCCCACAGCAACAGCGGAGATTAACTCCATAGCAGCCGGGCAGGAAGCAGAAACCCTGTCTGCGCGCAGCTGCGCAGCACAAGCCACTAGAGGCCGCTGTTCTCCCAGGAGAGGAGGGCCACAAACCAACAAGAAAGGAAGTCCTTCCAGCCGTCACTCGTCCCAGTTCTGCAGACTATTCCTATCACCATGAAAAGGCAAAGCTACAGGCAGACAAAGATCACAGAGACAACACCAGAGAAGGAGACAGACTTAACCAGTCTTCCTGACAAAGAATTCAAAATAAGAATCATAAACATGCTGACAGAGATGCAGAGAAATACGCAAGAGAAATGGGATGAAGTCCGGAAAGAGATCACAGATGCCAGAAAGGAGATCGCAGAAATGAAACAAACTCTGGAAGGGTTTATAAGCAGAATGGATAGAATGCAAGAGGCCATTGATGGAATTGAAATCAGAGAACAGGAACGCATAGAAGCTGACATAGAGAGAGACAAAAGGATCTCCAGGAATGAAACAATATTAAGAGAACTGTGTGACCAATCTAAAAGGAGCAATATCCGTATTATAGGGGTCCCAGAAGAAGAAGAGAGAGGCAAAGAGATGGAAAGTATCTTAGAAGAAATAATTGCTGAAAACTTCCCCACACTGGGGGAGGAAGTAATCAAACAGACCACGGAAATACACAGAACCCCCAACAGAAAGGATCCAAGAAGGGCAACACCAAGACACATAATAATTAAAATGGCAAAGATCAAGGACAAGGAAAGAGTGTTAAAGGCGGCTAGAGAGAAAAAGGTCACCTATAAAGGGAAACCCATCAGGCTAACGTCAGATTTCTCAACAGAAACCCTACAGGCCAGAAGAGAATGGCATGATATATTTAATACAATGAAACAGAAGGGCCTTGAACCAAGGATACTGTATCCAGCACGACTATCATTCAAATATGACGGTGGGATTAAACAATTCCCAGACAAACAAAAGCTGAGGGAATTTGCTTTCCACAAACCACCTCTACAGAACATCTTACAGGGACTGCTCTAGATGGGAGCACTCCTAGAAAGAGCACAGCACAAAACACCCAACATATGAAGAATCGAGGAGGAGGAACAAGAAGGGAGAGAAGAAAAGAATCTCCAGATAGTGTATATAACAGCTCAATAAGCGAGCTAAGTTAGGCAGTAAGATACTAAAGAGGCTAACCTTGAACCTTTGGTAACCACGAATTTAAAGCCTGCAATGGCAATAAGTACATATCTTTCAATAGTCACCCTAAATGTTAATGGGTTGAATGCACCAATCAAAAGACACAGAGTAACAGAATGGATAAAAAAGCAAGACCCATCTATATGCTGCTTACAAGAAACTCACCTCAAACCCAAAGACATGTACAGACTAAAAGTCAAGGGATGGAAAAACATATTTCAAGCAAACAACAGTGAGAAGAAAGCAGGGGTTGCAGTACTAATATCAGACAAAATAGACTTCAAAACAAAGAAAGTAACAAGAGATAAAGAAGGACACTACATAATGATAAAGGGCTCAGTCAAACAAGAGGATATAACCATTCTAAATATATATGCACCCAACACAGGAGCACCAGCATATGTGAAACAAATACTAACAGAACTAAAGGGGGATATAGACTGCAATGCATTCATTCTAGGAGACTTCAACACACCACTCACCCCAAAGGATAGATCCACTGGGCAGAAAATAAGTAAGGACACGGAAGCACTGAACAACACAGTAGAGCAGATGGACCTAATAGACATCTATAGAACTCTACATCCAAAAGCAGCGGGATATACATTCTTCTCAAGTGCACATGGAACATTCTCCAGAATAGACCACATACTAGGCCACAAAAAGAGCCTCAGAAAATTCCAAAAGATTGAAATCCTACCAACCAACTTTTCAGACCACAAAGGCATAAAACTAGAAATAAACTGTACAAAGAAAGCAAAGAGGCTCACAAACACATGGAGGCTAAACAACACGCTCCTAAATAATCAATGGATAAATGACCAAATCAAAATGGAGATCCAGCAATATATGGAAACAAATGACAACAACAACACTAAGCCCCAACTTCTGTGGGACACAGCAAAAGCAGTCTTAAGAGGAAAGTATATAGCAATCCAAGCAAATTTAAAAAAGGAAGAGCAATCCCAAATGAATGGTCTAATGTCACAATTATCGAAATTGGAAAAAGAAGAACAGATGAGGCCTAAGGTCAGCAGAAGGAGGGACATAATAAAGATCAGAGAAGAAATAAATAAAATTGAGAAGAATAAAACAATAGCAAAAATCAATGAAACCAAGAGCTGGTTCTTCAAGAAAATAAACAAAATAGATAAGCCTCTAGCCAGACTTATTAAGAAGAAAAGAGAATCAACACAAATCAACAGTATCAGAAACGAGAAAGGAAAAATCACGACGGACCCCACAGAAATGCAAAGAATTATTGGAGAATACTATGAAAACCTATATGCTAACAAGCTGGGAAACCTAGGAGAAATGGACAACTTCCTAGAAAAATATAACCTTCCAAGATTGACCCAGGAAGAAACAGAAAATCTAAACAGACCAATTACCAGCAACGAAATTGAAGAGGTAATCAAAAAACTACCAAAGAACAAAACCCCCGGGCCAGATGGATTTACCTCGGAATTTTATCAGACATACAGGGAAGACATAATACCCATTCTCCTTAAAGTTTTCCAAAAAATAGAGGAGGAGGGGATACTCCCAAACTCATTCTATGAAGCTAACATCACCCTAATACCAAAACCAGGCAAAGACCCCACCAAAAAAGAAAACTACAGACCAATATCCCTGATGAACGTAGATGCAAAAATACTCAACAAAATATTAGCAAACCGAATTCAAAAATACATCAAAAGGATCATACACCATGACCAAGTGGGATTCATCCCAGGGATGCAAGGATGGTACAACATTCGAAAGTCCATCAACATCATCCACCACATCAACAAAAAGAAAGACAAAAACCACATGATCATCTCCATAGATGCTGAAAAAGCATTTGACAAAGTTCAACATCCATTCATGTTAAAAACTCTCAGCAAAATGGGAATAGAGGGCAAGTACCTCTACATAATAAAGGCCATCTATGATAAACCCACAGCCAACATTATATTGAACAGCGAGAAGCTGAAAGCATTTCCTCTGAGATCGGGAACTAGACAGGGATGCCCACTCTCTCCACTGTTATTTAACATAGTACTGGAGGTCCTAGCCACGGCAATCAGACAAAATAAAGAAATACAAGGAATCCAGATTGGTAAAGAAGAAGTTAAACTGTCACTATTTGCAGATGACATGATACTGTACATAAAAAACCCTAAAGACTCCACCCCAAAACTACTAGAACTGATATCGGAATACAGCAAAGTTGCAGGATACAAAATCAACACACAGAAATCTGTGGCTTTCCTGTATACTAACAATGAACCAACAGAAAGAGAAATCAGGAAAACAACTCCATTCACAATTGCATCAAAAAAAATAAAATACCTAGGAATAAACCTAACCAAAGAAGTGAAAGACTTATACTCTGAAAACTACAAGTCACTCTTAAGAGAAATTAAAGGGGACACTAACAGATGGAAACTCATCCCATGCTCGTGGCTAGGAAGAATTAATATTGTCAAAATGGCCATCCTGCCCAAAGCAATATACAGATTTGATGCAATCCCTATGAAACTACCAGCAACATTCTTCAATGAACTGGAACAAACAATTCAAAAATTCATATGGAAACACCAAAGACCCCGAATAGCCAAAGCAATCCTGAGAAAGAAGAATAAAGTAGGGGGGATCTCACTCCCCAACTTCAAGCTCTACTATAAAGCCATAGTAATCAAGACAATTTGGTACTGGCACAAGAGCAGAGCCACAGACCAATGGAACAGACTAGAGAATCCAGACATTAACCCAGACATATATGGTCAATTAATATTTGATAAAGGAGCCATGGACATACAATGGCGAAATGACAGTCTCTTCAACAGGTGGTGCTGGCAAAACTGGACAGCTACATGTAGGAGAATGAAACTGGACCATTGTCTAACCCCATATACAAAAGTAAACTCAAAATGGATCAAAGACCTGAATGTAAGCCATGAAACCATTAAACTCTTGGAAGAAAACATAGGCGAAAACCTCTTAGACATAAACATGAGTGACCTCTTCTTGAACATATCTCCCCGGGCAAGGAAAACAACAGCAAAAATGAGTAAGTGGGACTATATTAAGCTGAAAAGCTTCTGTACAGCAAAAGACACCATCAATAGAACAAGAAGGATCCCTACAGTATGGGAGAATATATTTGAAAATGACACATCCGATAAAGGCTTGACGTCCAGAATATATAAGGAGCTCTCACGCCTCAACAAACAAAAAACAAATAACCCAATTAAAAAATGGGCAGAGGAACTGAACAGACAGTTCTCCAAAAAAGAAATACAGATGGCCAACAGACACATGAAAAGATGCTCAACATCGCTAATTATCAGAAAAATGCAAATTAAAACTACAATGAGGTATCACCTCACACCAGTAAGGATGGCTGCCATCCAAAAGACAAACAACAACAAATGTCGGCGAGGCTGTGGAGAAAGGGGAACCCTCCTACACTGCTGGTGGGAATGTAAGTTAGTTCAACCATTGTGGAAAGCAGTATGGAGGTACATCAAAATGCTCAAAACAGACTTACCATTTGACCCAGGAATTCCACTCCTAGGAATTTACCTTAAGAATGCAGCAATCAAGTTTGAGAAAGACAGATGCACCCCTATGTTTATTGCAGCACTATTTACAATAGCCAAGAATTGGAAGCAACCTAAATGTCCATCAATAGATGAATGGATAAAGAAGGTGTGGTACATATACACAATGGAATACTACTCAGCTATAAGAAAAGGGCAAATCCAATCATTTGCAGCAACATGGATGGAGCTGGAGGGTATTATGCTCAGTGAAACAAGCCAAGCGGAGAAAGAGAAATACCAAATGATTTCACTTATCTGTGGAATATAAGAACAAAGGAAAAACTGAAGGAACAAAACAGCAGCAGAATCACAGAACTCAAGAATGGACTAACAGGTACCAAAGGGAAAGGGACTGGGGAGGATGGGTGGGTAGGGAGGGATAAGGGGGGGAGAAGTAGGGGGTTATTAAGATTAACATGCATGGGGGGGTAGGAGAAAAGGGAGGGCTGTACAACACAGAGAAGGCAAGTAGTGATTCTACAACATTTTGCTATGCTGATGGACAGTGACTGTAAAGGGGTTTATAGGGGAGACCTGGTATAGGGGAGAGCCTAGTAAACATAATATTCGTCATGTAAGTGTAGATTAGTGATAGCAAAAAAAAAAAAAAAAAAAAAGGGCAGTTCCTGTGTGGTAACCTCCAACGAGTTCTACACAAGGGTATAAAGGGCATATAAAAGTGTAGGCAAAGGGTCTGTTTGTGTTTACACAGAGGATCAAAGCCTAATTCGGCTACCCCGAAAATGAACTAAGATACGATATGAAAAAGAACTTCCAACATCTGCACTCTCTGGAAGACTCATGCCAGAAGATGATCATCAAAAAACCCCAACAAAGATCCACGCACTGCTACAGCTGTAGATGCACTCATCCCACCAGTTCCTGGACTTGCCATGGGAATGAGGAAGGAGATATCTAAGCTGGCCTGTGCATACGGTAAAACAACAAAATTGGACTGGATCTATACTGTTGGAACTCAACCAAGAATTTGGAGAAGTGCAAATTGTAGCGCTCCAAAGTCTTACAACTACAAACTATTTATTGTTAAAAGAACATATGGCATGTGAACAGTCCCCAGGAATGGGTTGTTTTAATTTGTCTGATTTCTCTCAGACTGTTCAAGTTCAGTTGGACAATATCCACCATATCATAGATAAGTTTTCACAAATGCCTAAGGTGCCTAACTGGTTTTCTTGGTTTCACTGCAGATGGCTGATAATTACAGATATGCCTTGGTTATGTAACTATACTCCTATTATGTTAATGTGTGTGTGCAATTTAAGTAGTAGCTTAAAACCTATACATGCTGAAGTTACTCTACAAGAAGATATATCAAAGAAATAATCAATCTTCCCATGTTTTCTTCCGCCTGCTACTTCTATAGCTTTTCTTCTTCCTTCCTAATTACAACCCTTAAATAGAATTCGTGCCTCATATCAAATTTACCGAGTATCATAATTCTTCCAAGTGGTAAAGATACCTCAAGACAAATGCTGGGCATAGAAGCCACAGGGCATAAATATGCAAAGAAGTAAAAAGCTAACTTTTTCAAACAATAAGGCTTCTCTCTCACTTACCAACTTCACATTTCCCTGTATGGCCCCAGAAGATGACTGGTTAGCCAGAGACGGGTAAGATTCCTCAAGGGAGGAACAACCTAAGACAGGCACAGTCGCAGGGGGGCCATCAGGTGAGAAATTGGGGATCAACAGAGGTGAGGCTTAGAACCTCACCCCCCCGTTCTGAGAGAAATCTTCTGCATACGTGGATGTTTTATTGCCCTGGTCTAGCTTGGATTAACACATAGTCTACAGGCACACACCTGATCATCTACATGTGCTCTCTTACAACACTAAACTATGTTTTCTACCTTTATCTTGTATCTACCTACCACTTCAGCATTTTATTAAAAATAATAATAATAAAGAGAGAAATGTGGTATCCACATATAAATCAAGTATAAAAACCAAATGAGTATTCATATTTGAACTGACTGTTTATAGTTCATAATGCATGAGCAAAACCGAAAGTTTCTGTGATGACTGCCCTTGTACTGTTCACTATGTAACTTATTCATTATGTAAAAATTTGTTCTACATGTAAAAACTTGTTTGTTATGCCTCAGAAGATTGGAGACTGATGAAAATTAGGCTTGGGGTGGATTAATGATTGTGCATTGAGCATTGACTCCCCTATACAGAATTTTATTGTCGTTAACAACCATTTGATCAATAAATATGAGAGATGCCCTCACAAAAAAAAAAAAAAAAAAAGGACAGACTTCCAATGGTAAAATAAATTAGTAACCAGGATGTAATGTATAGCATAAGGAATATAGTCAAGATATTGTAACAGCTTGGTAGGGTGATAGCTGGAACCTAGAATTATGTATATAAATGTTCTACCACTGTGTTGTACACTTGAAACTCATGTAATGTAATACTGTGTGTCAACTACCCTTCAATAAAAAATAATTATTAAAAAAAAAAAAAAAAAAAAAACCGAAAGGTTCTGTGATGACTGCCCTTGCACTGTTCACCATGTAAGAAATTATTCACTATGTAAGAACTTGTTCACCATGTAAAAACTTGTTCATTATGCTTCAGAAGATTGGAGACTGTTGAGAATTAGGCTTGGGGTTGATTAATGATTGTGCATTGAGTCCCCTATACAGAATTTTATTGTTGTTAACAACCATATGATCAATAAATATGAGAGATACCCTCTCCAAAATAAAGAGAATGGTTGTAGAGGGGGGGCATTTTAATGAAAACTATAAAGTTCTATTTCTTTCACAAAAAAATTATTTTTAGCAAAATCAAGAACATGTTTTTTTTGTTAATCATGGATGGCAGTCACATGGCTGTTTATTCCATTATTCAATACATTTTGGATTTCTGAAATTGAAAGAAAGGAAGACAACTGAGAGTCATGAAGCATCTGGGGGACAGTGTGGCCCCTCATGGGGCCTGAACTCCCAACTCTCACACCTGGTGCCCATGAAGAGCAGGAGAGTCCCCATACAGGGCATCTCCTGTGTGTGTGGTTGCCATTCCATCTCTCAAATACAGCACGTTGGACCTAGCCTCACAGATCTTGGAGAAAATATCTGGGAAGACCAGGCTGCCTCTAGAAGACTTGGAGGCAATCGGGCAAGAGGGCCTGCAGGAGTGAGGCATCCAGCGTGGGGCTCAGCCAGGAGCCTCTGTGGGACTGTGCTCACCTGTGTGCCCCTACTTTGTACCTCCCTGTCTCCTCTCCACACAACTCCCATATATCCACTTCCTCCAGGAAGCCTTCCCTGACCCCCAGTCTGGAATACAAGGGCCTTCTCTGCCCCGGCAGTACTCTGTGCACAGCTCTAGCTCTGTCTTCAGTGTACTGTTTGTATGCATCTTTCAGGAAGTGTACTGGGTTTCCTCAGAGAAAAAGGGGCAATGGGTGCTGTGCATCCCCTGACCTCCCACAAAGCCAGGCTCACAATACATGCTCCATAACTGGTTTGGGTGATGTGAGTAGTGAGAGGGCAGGGTTTTGCATAGACTGGGGACTCAGGACATCTGAAAGTATAAGAGCTGATTACATCAGTGGAGAGTCTGTGAGCTGATCAGACAGACTTCCTTCTTGTCCAAGGGGCAGAAATCTCCACTGATGCCTCCAAGGGAATGTCAGGTCGCTTAACTGGAAAGTTATACAGCTCCAGGCTCATCCGCATAAGGGGCTCACTGTTATCTGCACCCAGTCCTTCTTGGTCTCTCTGTCTCCCCTCCTGCCTGCTCCCTCTCCTCTCTGACCTGGAAGAAGAGTAGAGATGGCCAGCACAGATGCAGCCTCCTCCCGCTGGGCAGAGCAAGGTCTCTCCTAGCTTCTCCATCCAGGTCCTGGACTAGCTCCTGTGGGTTTGAATTGGATCCTGTGCCCATTCTGACTGATTGTCATGGCAGGGTGGGAAATGTGAGGGTAGTTTGAGCTTGGGTCTGGAACTAGGGGTGAGACCAGGCACCTTACTCCAAACCCCAAACAAAGCTCTGAGAGTGAAAGAGGGTGGCTTTCTGGGAACAGTTTGAGTGAATGACTATAGGCCAGGGTGGGGAGCGCGAGCTAACAACTGTCGTGCAGGGAGCAGCTACATGCACGGGCACTGGCTTGGCCCCTCCCGGGGTCCTGAGCCAAGGGGCAGGATGGAGGGATACTGGAGTGCTGGCCCATCTCCCTGACAGGGCAACAGTGCACACAGCAAACGGACTCCCAGGCAGCTAGCTGCTGGTTGTGAGTGACTTTTCCTTACAGGGTTCCTCAGGGCCACAGTTTTGTCTCCTGTCCCAGGAGCTGTGGCTAAAACGTTTCAAGGAGTCATAACTAAACATCGAATTTTCAGTACTCAGAAATTGTTCTTGATGCTATTGGAAAGTATCGTTGTCCAACTATTAAGCTGTGGGTTTTGCCTCAAGAGAGAATGGAGCCGCCTTTTACATTTGGCTATAAATCTGAGGCATTTGCTCATCTCTGTGGGCCTCAGCTAGATGTTAAAACAAAGAAACTGGAAGGACGTGGCCAGTGCCTGGGAATTGGAGTGATATGAGATTTTGTGTTAAGGCTTCTAACATTCTTTATTTCTCAGAATAAAACTATTAATAGAATTGTTAAAAATGGTAATTTAAATGTTCCGACCACCAGTTGGAGAGGATGCCCAAATGAGAGCATAATATGCCTCCAGCACCTGGAGCATTGCTCAGTTAGTCAGCGTATAAGGTTGACTCTGAAGCCCTGAGACTGCTCTGGAGGATGCTCAGGACTCTACCTGGCTTCAGCCCGCAGCTGCTCAGTCAACATGGGGCTGAAAGAACTGGTGTCCTCCGAGAGTGACAACAAGGAGGACAATAGCTACACTTCTGGAGACCCCCTGTGTGCCCTGCCCTGTGCTGTGCATATCACTTTCACTGTCTGTGGTAATTTTCACAATAATCTCTGAGGTAGTCATGCCATTACTAGGTCACAGTCACAGAAACCAGAGCTTAGTGGGAGGCCAAGGGGTTAGCTCAAGGTCACAGAGTTAATAAAATGGCAGAGCCGGATTCAAACCCAGGCTGACGCTAATTCCAGAACTCACACCTTTAAGCATCATACTTTTCTGGGAAAACAGAATTGGAAGAGATTTTAAAGAATGCACTTTTTTTTTTTTAACACAAATATTAGCATCCTACCATATGTGTGCTCTTGCAAACAGATTGCTTATTTTTGAAATTCAAATCCCTATTTGAAATCCACTATGGGAAGTCACTAGGGAGCACCAGGGGGGGACTTCTTTTGTTAAGTGAGAACTGTCTTCAAAAATACATTGCTTTGATAAATCAAAGATGTTCTTGTTATTAATCAGAACTAGAGTAGTCACTGACCATGTCCCTACATGGTGTCAGGCACCATTACAATCTGGTGCTGCTAACGACTCTTTTCTGAGTATTCAATGGTCCCACGAGGCAGGATGGCAGGAGTCAACTGCCTGTTCAGGACTGGCTGCTTCCTCCCAGGCACATGCTGGCTCACATTTCCTAACCCCCTTGCAGTTTGGCATGGCCATATGACTGAATTCTGCTCAGTGGATAGGGAGTGAAAGTGACAGGTGTGAGTGGGACACTTCCCTCCTTCTTGCTCCCCTTCTTGGAAACCATGGAAGCTGGGTGGCCACAGGATGCATGATCTGTCTTTCTGAGTCAGTAGTGAAGGTAAGCAGTGCCTACCATTCAGAACTCCTGTCTTGGGCTTTACCTGAGCAAGAGATGACTGTGTGTTGTGTTAATCCATTGAGACTTGGGACTACGTTGTTACAGCGGCTAGCATTATTTTACACCTAGCTACGACTATATTTCAATGACAGTACACACATTTTTTTCCCACCTTTGAACATCTCTGGAATTACTAGGTCAGATGTTAAAAGTTCCCAGCATCTTACACTTGTGGTTGGCCTGGACTGAAGTTTAATTTCAAGAGAATGAATTTGCATTTGCTTCTTCTATTACATGGGGCCACTACCAACCTGAGTTCTCTTTAAATGAAACTCTATGCTTCAGGTCTTCTGTACTACACTGGGCAGTGTGAATTCAGATTCCAAATTTGCCTGAATATCAGCCTGTGGTTCTAACTCTCAGGAGAGAATTTTTTTCCTCACTTTATCTGGTGTCAAGGTTGATGATCAAGATTCCTTGCCACTCTTTCTATGGGGTGGGTTTATTTCTTATTTACTCACATACAGAGGGTGCAATGGTTAATTTTATGTGTCAACTTGACCAGGCTAAGGTGTGCCCAGATATCTGGTAGAAGGTTATTTCTGGTGTGTCTGTGAAGATATCTCTGGAAAGATTAGCACTTGAGTCAGTAGACTAAGAAGACGGCCCTCACCAATGAGGGTGGGCATCATCCAATCTATTGAGGGCTGAGTAGAACTGAAAGGCAGAGGGGAAGGGAGAACTTCCTCTCTCTGCTGGAGTTGGAACGTCCGTCTCCTGCTCTTGGTTATTGGTGCAGCTGGCCTTCAGGACCTGGTGTTTTATGATATGGAAGGACCCACGAATGACTCTAGGCCTCCCAGAAGACTTCTTGCTAAATGATTAGAACTGCTCTTCCTTTAAACACTGAATCCTCTGTGGTCTTGGCTGGCTAGCTAAGGGCATTTCCTCTGGGGAGAGGGAAGTTAGCCTTAAGTAGCTTAGGGTAAAATTGAATCCAATGTGTCTGGTGCTCTTTCAGATAACCATTCCAGTGACCCAGTGACTCAGATCATGAGGGCTCTCTATGCACTGTGCTAGTCAGGGGAGGCTTCCCAGAGGAGGGGGCACACCAGCTGGGCCTTGAAGAATGGGGGACCCTGTGGATGTGTGGTATAGGAATGAAGGGCACTTCAGGGCAAGGGTCTAGTGTGAGCACAGGGACAAAGGGAGGATGTGTGTCTGGGGCTTGGAGGGATATGACAGATCATTTTGGAGGACCAAGGGACAGTTTGGAACCTGAAGACTTGCTGCTCCTGCCAGTTCCTGCACTCAGACTCCTGAGTATAGACAGGTGGTCTGAGCAGCCTCAGTGCCACTCAAAGTCAGGCCATCCCAGCCCAGCCTGGGCGGCACAGCCTCCTGGATACACAGCTGTGGCCCGGCCAGGGATTCAGGCTGTTGCTCCTGCCTCAAGCTTCTGACTGCCCTTCCAAGTTCCTCACTCTCTGTGAGTGTCTCTTGCATTTTCACACCTGGATTCCTTGTCTGCCCAGCTCATGGTGCCCCATCTGTCTTGGGGTGAGGCTGGCTTTGCCCTGAATAAGTGGAAGCCCTCTTGTGGTGGAAGGAGTTAGAGGCCCAGCAGAGGAGAATATAAAGTACTGGCAGGCATGGTCGGTTTAAGGTCTCAAATCCTGGGCTCAGGACTTGGCTCTTCCCATCTCTTAGCTCTTGTCTCCACTCTTTCGGCTTCCCATGCAGGTAGGGTCTCTCTGTGGGGTGAATAATTGATTTCCAGGCTTAACTGCCACCTGCCAGAGATTTCAATTAAGAGAAAGTTTCTATTCTGTCTTAGTGCATGTACCTATCGTCTGAGTGTTGGTGGCTAAGGGATGAATAGCCTGGACAGCCCTCGGAACATGTGCTCACCCTAGGAGAGAGAACTGGGATGGGGTAATGGAGCAAGCACCCAGCCACAGGGCCAGAAGGTCAGGGAGGGAAAGTCTCCAAAGGAAAACTGGTGCTGCTTCCGGAGGGGAGGAAGCTGGGAAGCTGGTGGGGCTCACACCCTGAGAGCTGGATCCTCAGATCCTCTGTCTCCCAAGATGCTCTGCCATGCTCAGTCTCCGGTGCCCCATGCTCCAGGCTCAGCTGGCCTTCTGTGTGCATTCTCTGCTCCTCCCTGTGTGGGAGGGAAGATCTGAAGAGTAGTCTGCACTCAGCTCTCTGAATGATTGCCCTGCTGTTGATGGTGCCCCTGGCTTTGGAAACGCATTGTCCCTGGGGAACTGAGGCCTGGGAATATTAGCCGGCCTGAGGCCTTCTGGGTGGGTGGGGCTGTAGTCCTGGCTGGCCCATCTCCTGGAGTTTCTCTTGGGGGAACCTTCTGCTCCTGGGAGCTGGCATTGAGTCTGCAGGAGGAGCTGGCCCTAGGCAGGCAGTGTTGTTGTGACCCTGTGGCAGCTGTCTTACATCTATAGGTGTGGCAAAGGACCCCAGAACATTCCCAGAAATGTCTATGATCACTTTTCTGAACATTTAGGTTATACAGAAATGCCTTAACTACCAAAAGTTGTCGCACTGTTACAAACAAGGTGTTTATCGCCAAACAGTGTTTCTTGTCAGGCCACCATGCTGAATACAGAGTAAATGGTGAAATTTATTTTTGGCTTCAATTTCCAAATCTTGGCCTTTCCAGTTAGTGTGCAATCAGGTCTTCCGATCTTGAGATAAAAACAATTCTTAACACAAGGGGCAAATGTTCAGGTTCAAATACAGGGCAGGCGAGTCCCGGGAGGAATCAGGCCCAGTGAAAATCAAGTAGTTCACAGGAGGGCACTCACAGAGCTTCTATTGACATCAGAGAGGGCCCAGTGTGAGTGCAGCTGGTGCAGTGAGCCTCGTGGACTGTGAGGTTCTCCTCAATGCCTGTGCTTCACAGAGGAGGTGACATCTTAGCTGAGAGGCAACTGCTAGAAACGCACCATCCATCTCAAAGACAGAGTAATGAGTGTGAAAAGGCCCAATATGAAAAGGCACTAGGGTGCCCAAAGGAGGGTCAGGATCCCATGGGTGCCAGGAGGGGAGCCACAGAGCCCAAGTCCCATGGGCCACACAGGCCACAGTAGAGGGCTTGGCTTGATTCTGATGAAGTGAGAAGCTGGAGCATGGTTTTCAGCAGAGCATGACATGACCTGGCTTCCATTTTAAAGAGAAACTTGGGTTCTGCTAGGCGAGACTTGGCAAGGAGCAGATGTGGAACAGGGAGGCCCCCAGGAGGCCATTTGTGCAGGCCAGTCCTGGGCTGGCACTGAGAGCAGTGGTTGTGACAGGCAGGGCTTGTGGATTCAGGACTCTTTTTCATCTATTTTACAGGTTGAGTTGACAGGATAAGGTTGTTCATACTTGTGGTTGAGCAAAAGGGAGCTGTCAAGGATGCATCACTCCCCAATTTCTGATCCAGACAAAGCACCCTTGATGCAGACATGGGCAATGTGAGTCCCTTACGCAATGTCACTGTGTGATGTCAAGTAAGTAGCTGAGTAGAAAAGTGTAGAGGGATCTATTAAGAAAAATATCTGTGCTGGGGGCCATGTCTAAGCCATATTAGGAAATTGAGGCATTTAAAACTATAGGACAGATACAATTATTTAGGGAGACAGTATACAGGAAAAAATAAATAATAATGGGACCAAGACCTGTCCTGAGAAAATACCAGCATTTAGAGGTGGATTGGGTGAGGAGAAATCCACAGAGCAGTGTGGGGGTAAAGGGGTACCAACAGAATGAGGCATGATGGAAGCTGAGGGCAGGCTAGGTTTGTGGGAGACTGGTTGGCACTAATGTTGCCTAGAGGTGTGGTAATATGAAAATTCCCATTGGCTTTGGGAATAAGGAGGCTGTGGTGGTACGAATGGTGGAGACCAGCCCAGCCTGGAACAACTGAAGATGGAATGGGAGGTGAAAAAGCAGAACAACAGGTGCAGACCTCTCTATTCTGGACACAGCACTTCCCAGTTCCTTTGCAGTCAGACAGGGCCACGTGACTACTTTCGGTCAATGAAATGTGAGCAAAATGGCATATGTCTCTCATGAGCTGAGGTAGTGAAAAACTTGGAACTGCTTTCCTACTTTCCTCTTCCATTCTGGCAGCCCCTGGAGGCTGCTTGTTCCAGATGAAACAGCTACAAGCCACTGGAGTTTCCCTCAGCTTGGATCCTGAGTCTGTGTGGGACAGGGATTCCTTTCCTGCAACCAAAAGGTCCCTGGAGCCCATTATTCCCCATGTCCAAGTTTCTGTGCATCATCTCTGTGGCTTTAGTGACTGGAAGAGGGGGAACCTGCATGCAGATGGCGTGATCTCCATGTTTCTTCCTGCTTGCCCCTTTCTGGCTCTCCCAGGAGTGGGAGGGGGAAGGGGAAGTACAAGATAATTGAACTCTTCTTCTCTTTTTATGCTCCTGGTTTTCACACTGCTGTGTTTCTTCCAGGCCCTCCTCATCCATCAGAATCCAGACACCTCTCTAATCAGATATCTTGCAAGCCCTCCCGGTAACAGATCCACCACGGAGCGAGCACTGCCGGCTCCCCATCACAGGGCTGGCCATCCATCAGTCGGCTGAGGGGCTGTTATTAATAATGGGTGGGAAAATATCTACTTGGCTGCTCTGTCATTGTTACTGCCCTTAACTATTACTTAAAGAAGAAACATAGTCAATACTCTTAATCTATAGTTTTCTCTGAACATTTTGGTAACAATTCATTTTAAGTAGTAGGCAATATCCAAGGACTGGCTACAGTAAATCTGCAGTTTAATACAGCCAGATCTCCCATCTGATGAGCTAAATAGAAATGTATATATTCCCTTTCTACTTCTTTGCCAACACGCAGAAGAGTTGCAGCAGGGGGACCCACCTGCCTGTCTCACTGTACTACCCACCGGAAATTGTACCATATCTTGGGATTAAGTAAAATCCTAAGTAGGTCCCTTCAGTGAAATGGTGGACATCTGCCTTTTGGATCATGGTCAGTGGGCTGTCGATGCCAGGGCCTAAATACTTCTGGTTCCTACTGCTGAACTAGCAAACCTCCCTCATTAATCATGGTTTTGAGTGCTCAGTTTTGGTCAGAGTTGTCTTTATGCAGCAGTTAAGCAAAGTAGAACTCTCAGAGGCAGCCCTGAACTCTGCAATCACTCCGTAGGACTCGCCAAGGACATGGATCCCCTGGCCCTCTGCAGTCCCATCCTGGGTAGGAGGCCAGTCTGCTCAGTCAGATCAGTACCAGGAACTGCAGGACCAGGATTTGAGTTTGTCTTTTTAGTGAGTTAACTGGTATCCTGCTGTCTTCATCAAACTACACATTTTCTTAGCAGCTCCTTTTTTTAATGCAAAGCCCAGAAACAAATTTCAGCTTGGTTTGGGGTAGAATTCTCATACATTTTGAATGTGATGGACACCATCAGTCTTTAGATATTCATGAAGTGACTTTAAAATTTCAGGAATGCCCTGCCATTCCTGAAAAAAGTCATTATTTTTTTAAAATTTACCAAATGTTTGAGTGATTGGTGTGTGAATTTTTAAACAAATTCTTGAGTAAGATTGTGTTGTAACAAAATACTTCTGGTGACTCTCCTAGTGATGGTAGTTGTAATACAGTGGGAGAGATGGCTTTCTGGGACAAGTTCCAGACTCTCATACAGTACAAGAAGCCAAGGAATCCTGCCACCAGATGACCTTCTGATATTGCAGCCTGGCAAGTCACACGCATGTGCTCTTGATCCTTCAAGGTACAGTGACATTGGATATCTACAGTCATCCCATGAGGTAGGGAATCATCCCAGAGATTGTAGGTTCCCATTTGACAGAGGAGGATATTGAGGCCCAGTGTGGTTAAGTCCTGTCCAAGACCCATACCTAGTAAGTGACCACGGAGGTCTACAAATGGACCTTGGCACTTCCTCATCCGTGCACAGTTAAGCAAAGTAGAGCAAACCTGGCTTCAGGGCCCCTAAGGGTGATGAGATTCGTAGCCGACCCCGTCAGCACTGAGCCCCTTGGATCAGTCTTACCAGCTGTGTGCTCCATCCTCCAGCTGTTGATTGCTTTGTTCAAATGGCCCGCACTGGCAGCCTTCTTATGAGGACTTCTGTTGAGCTACCGCAGGCACTTAAGCTGCAAGTCCACAGGAGCTGTAAGTGCCCAGCAGTTCCTGCACCTTCCTTCTTAGGCCTGTAGCCGATGATTGATAGCTGCAGGTGTGTGAAGCCTAGCTCCTCTGCTTGAAGGTGGGGCAAACCGTTCAGTGCCATGATGCTCCAGAGCTCCCCTGAGGTTCAGGCTGTGACTGGGACCTCACCTGAAATTGTACCTGAGTTTGGCTTTGTCCCTCTTCCTTACTCTCCTTTTCTTCACTCTCACTGGTTTCTCCTTCCTTGATAAATCAGCTGCCACAAAACACAATCTTAGAGTGTATGTTTGGGAGAACCTGACCTGCAATGAGCGCTGACCTGGTTCTGAGTGTGAGACAGCTCCCAGAGTGCTCACAAGCTCGGATCCTTGGGGGCAGCCTCCCACCTAGAGGCCTGCTGTGCTGGCTCCCAATAAAATGTCTAGTTGATTTAAAAATATTGCTATGAACTTCTAAAATTCTAGGTCACCCAGGATCTGTGCATGTCACGGGCTTATTTTCTTGTCACAGTCCCAGTTTTCTGTCTACAAGTATCATCCATGAATTTTTTTTTAGCTTTCCTGAGTAATCTGGACACCTTCAGCAGTCAAAGAGCACCATGGCATAGGCAGCCAGCACACTCTTTCCTGAATCCGCAAGTCTGACATCACCTCTCTGAAACTTCAGCCCTGTTTGGACAATTTGGAGGAGAGGACAGGTGGCCAGTTTGTTAGCAAGCCCTTCCGGTCCCCCCACAGCCATGCCTAGATCTGTAGGACAGCACTGCCCAGGCTCTTTGGTCCCCTAGTTTCCAGCTGGGTTTGGTCAGTGGGCAGCGCTGGAGGGAATGAGAAAGATCCCCTTGCTTCTTCCCTGCTGTGCCAAATTCCTCTGTGGAAACCACAGCTCCTTCCTGCGGCCTCTTGCACAGCAATGTAAGTGGTGACTCACACAGGGGGTGGCCTTGCATGTGTTCCCACGTCCCTCATGGTTCCCTCTAACAATCCCTGTTGTGAGTGGTCCCTTCAGTAATGTCTCCTCGAGGACTCTTTGGATGTGCCTCTGTCCCAGGCTTCTAACTGATTCAGGAGACACCTGTGTGTGTCATTGGGGACCTGGAAAGGTGCCATAAGGAATTTCCACCCCAGATGGCATCCACTTTCCTGTGCTCACTCCATTTCTTCCATTCACCCCTGCCTCTCAATTTTTTCCCTCCTTTTATTCAAGTTGGGGTCCTAATGCTCCTGCTGCCCCACGGGGGTCTTCTAAGATCTGTCTGGTCTTCCTCCTGGCCCCCAGAGCGTTTCTTGGCCAGGTTGGTTGCCAGGCTGACTGGGATGCCCCTGGATATTGGAGCAACCTGATGACAGGGGCCATACCCTATCGCCTCTGAACTAACACTGTACTGCTCAGGGCATGGCACAGCTGGGGCTTTGGTTGTGGTAACTGAATGCCAAACTGATTCAAATCATAACCCAGAGAGTCCTGTGTTCATCATAGTTTGCTTAACCATTGCTTAAACCATTCCCCATACTGTGAGATGTCTGGTGCCTTCTTAGCTTCTCTGAGAATTCTTAGGAGACAGTCCCTGGGCACTGGTCCCTGCTGGGCTTTGTTCCCCATCTGTCTCTTTCCCACAGTTCTTGTCCTCTCTCTCCCTTAGATCAGCCCAAATGTCCTTTCTTTGTTCCCCAAAGCACTACTAACAAGAGGCTGAGATGTTTCACGCTGAAGGTTCAGGGACACCAGAAAAGAATGCCAACACGTCACGGAGTTGCACCAGCCCGGAAGGGGCATTTCATTTGCTAATGCCCCTCTGCAGCTCCCTGCCTACTCCTCTGCTGGCCGTGTCTCCCTGCCTGTCTTCCCTCCTGGGTCCGACCCACCTCTGCCATTTGACTGGAGCCCTCTTTCATCTTCCCGGTCCTGTCTCTTCCCTCCTTGCCACCTCAAGTCCTCTTCAAACAAATAAGTAAAATAATTCTAGTTACAACAGAGCTTAGTTTTCTCTCTTTCTCCTTCCCACTGTGCCCTGGGGCCTATATTTTCACACACACAGAAAGATCCTCTGAAGTATTTTTCTAAACTAAAAGGCCATCTACCCTTAAGAAGAACTTGGCCTCTTTCTTAGAATGCCACAGCCATGGCAGCCAGGTTTTGTTTTCAATAACAGCGTTTGCTCTTCCTGTTACTCAGTTATAACTCGGGCTGCTGAGATGGGGTCCTGTGGGTCACTCATTTATTCCAAATTTTCCTAGATCTCCATGCAGCCATGCACTGGTTCCTCTGTCTCTCACCCTCACCCAGTGCTTAGCATGGTAGTGGGTACAGGAACAACTGCAGACGTTTCTTGTGCCCTGTGCCATCAGCACAGCTGTGGTAGACAGAGAATTGCCAGGGTCCCACCTTAAGCAGGAATCCTGTTGTGTCTGTGTTTCTGATTCAGAGCTCGCTGAAGCTAATCAGCTCCATGCTCAGACACAGCATGCAGGGTTAATACACTCAGGGACATCCCTCTACCAACAGGGGACAGGTGTAAGTAGACAGGTGTTGACCTGTATACACAGGTATAAATGTCCCAACCCCCAACCTTCAAATTCTTAAGTCCATTCTGCCCAGTTCTCCAGAAGGTGCCAATAGGAGCAGGCCCTCTTTGCCCGCCAGGTGACCAGCTTGCTAGTGCCTCCTTTTATTGGCCCTTCTCTGGCTCCATCACTCCTGTTCCCTGGGATCACCTCCCGCATCAACCACCTGCACCCAAGTCTTCATCTAGGTCTGCATCGAGGGTGACCCAAATGCGGACGGGCACTCCACAGTTGTGTGCTCAGCTGCCTTCCATGATTCCTTGTGGTGCTGAACTGGGACCTGCCAGATGCTCATTGTTTTGGAGCTCCTCTGAAGACCTTTGCTAACAATTCCCTGACTTCCCTGCTCCTGTTTCTTCAGAGACAAGTGGCTAGTGTGATGGATCTGCCCATATACCTTCTCCCTTATCTGGAGCATGATGTTAGACATCTCAACCCTGGAAGCCTGATTGATATGCAGACAGTCTTTTGCCAGCCTGAAAAGCCATAAAGTTCTCCTGTTGTGACAAGGAGCAGATGATTTCAGTGTCATATTACCGTCCTTAAACTCCAGTAGAGCCCGGGTCTGAGGCGTCTCATCTTTTCAGGCACAGTGTTAAGAGATGCATTACTCACTGGTATTGCCCAGTTCTGGCCTTGTTAGGAGCTGCAGAGGAGTCCCTGTTTTGACAATGAAACTAAGACCAAGAGCCAGAATGACTGTAAAATGCTGCTGATGGGTGCCCAAAGGATTCCACAACACTGCACTGACACTTAAATTTCCCCCGAATGAGTTGCCTGTCTCTGTCAGGGGCCTGCTGGACTCATAAATTCTACCAGTGAAGGAGCGCTATATCCACACATCCTGATTCCTTTAAAACAGTGAAACTTCTCTTTGCACAGGCTCCAGAACTCTCACGGCAATCAGATTCCTGCTAGGGCCCTCGCATCTGGGAGACTTCCTCTTCTTTCCCTTGGTTTCATCCCTAGTACCTTAGTGCGACCATGGCTAGGAGGTCTCAGAGCTTTCTAATCTGAGCACCAAATTAAAGCAGAGCTTTGCAGTTACTGACAGAATGTTCTTTGTGGAACCAGGCACTGCATTTAATGCTGTGCATATGTTAGATCTAGTCCTTACACTCAGGCCTGTCTAGGGGTTTTGTCAGACCCAATCTTTAGTTGATAAAAATGAGGCTCCAAGAGGGTGAGTGGTTTGTCTGAGATCACACAGAATGGGGTGAAGCTTAAAGGCAGCCCCAGGCCTTCTGACTCCATGTTCAGTGTTTACCCCATCAGAACATATTCCTTAGGAGGAGATGGTCCTTGTGAGAAAAAAGGAAGTTGGGTGACATGGATTTATAGATGTTTGTTAAGCACTGTTCAGGGTACAGCCACTAGAGAGATGAACCCCACTGGTGAGCAGGTTCTTGCCCATTTGGTACTGACTGGAATGTGTGAAGCTGCCAGTCCCTCGGCTGGCTTTGGACACCTGGCAGCCTTCCTATCCTCACATGGTTCCCCAGCTCTCCTTAGAGTAGGTGGAGTTGTTTTGGACACTAGTATACAACAGTATTTTAATCTTAATCAGTTTCCTATGTGTTGACCCTTGGTTTGGGGCCTGGTGGTTAGAACTGAAGGATTTCATCAGGCATGAGGCCCCCTGGGATGAGAACCAGAGTTTGGTCCAGTCATGGCGACCTCAGCAGGGATGGACTCCCTTTGTTCTATCTGTGAGGACTCGCCAGGGCAGCTAGTCAGCCCCCGATGTCCCTTTGGAAGCAGCCACCTAGGCAGCAGCAAGTGTGGATGTTATCTCCTGTAACACATGCCTCCCCACTTCCGGGAGGAGGCAGATGAGTTCCCTGTTCACAGAACTCAGAGGAGAGACACATGTTGGGACCACACAGAGCCTCTCTCCTCTGATCCATGAGAGCCTCTTGGAAGCAGATACTGGACTGAGGACACATTCTACAACCCAGTGTTTTCCTATCAAGAGAGGTCAGCCGTAAGTCTGGTCACAAGGGCATTTTGTGGATTATCCCAAATTACTGCAATCCTAACTTCTTGTCAGCACACACATGCCTGTCCAGGGTCAGACTCTTGCTCTACAACTTGTCTTCTTGCTTATCACTCTCCATCCGTGTTGGCCTCTGTCCCTTTGTCCTCCCTGCCAAGCCAGTTAGCCCCCACGTGTGGGAGGGGCTTCTCCCTTCCTGCTTTGCCTGTCTGACTCCTTCCCAGCATTTTGCTCCCCCATCAATGGCACCTTCCCCGCCCCCTGTGCCCATCTAAAACCCGCCTCTGCTCCTGCCTCTTGACGGCAGGACCGTGCTGTGTCGTCCCCACCGCTGCTGCCTGAGACGGCCCTGTCGGGTTGTCTCCTTGTATCGTCTGCCTCTTCTTGTTGGACGCAGACTGTTGGCCCTGGAGCAGTGCCCTCCCCACGTCAGGGACCTCACTGGACGTTAGTTACAAGAATGAATTCCTATCAAGAAATGTAGTTGTAGCTCCCAGAAACTCTATCTAGAATTCACAGTAAGTTGATAATGACTTTTAGATCCTCACTTATCTATTATTTTCTGTCCTAACTCCCTTCCCCCACACTGCGCCCCTGCTCTCCCTGTGATCTTTCTCTCCTTCCTTCTTCCCACTCCCCCCTTCCTTCCCCTTCCTTGCCTTTCTCCTTCCCCCCCTGCCTCTCCTCTGTGCTTTCCTTCTCTCTGCCTGCCTGGGAAGCAGGTGACCCAGGAGGGAGGCAGAGGAAACAGTCCCACCTAGTTTACCCACAATGGCCATCATCATGATTAAGAAAAGTCTTCTCACTAGATCACTAATGGGACTAAGGAGCCAGTCTGCCAAAGGAACCCCAGGGCAGGCCTGGAATGCTGAGAGGATCCTGTCACCTCAGGGCTCCAGGGTTACTGTAGGTTAGAGTTTGTCAGTGTGACTTTGAGGCTGGGTGCTGGAGATGAGCGGTTAAATTCATCGTAGGCGTAAAACAAAGACCATACATACTGAGGCCCTCTTGCTGAAATAGGGCGAGTTTAATTTATTTATAAATGCTTAATGCTTTGTCTGATTTTTATGGGTGAAAGTGCTGCCTTCCAAATCCTGCTGAATGATCATGTTCCAAGGACACCAGCATTCGAAAACAAAAGCGACTATTCTTCTGTCCTAATCTTAAATCCCATCACCTTAGTTGGAATCACTGAGTGCTGGTAATGAGTGCTGAGAGGCAATCTGAGGGCTGTAATTAGGTATTAAACCTGGATGGGTACTAACCAAGAGTTGTGTGGCGCCTCTGTGCAGCGCCACGAAAGTGGATCTCTCCTTCCAGCTTATCTGGCTGTTTGCAGGGGATGGAGCTGCACTGTTGCAAAGTGAAATGTGATTTTAATGATTCTGAGCACATGGTTTCTGCCTCTAGCATGCTAGATTTGTAGACTGGCACCTTTTTTTTTCCCTTGGGTGGATTCCAGATGTTGTAAAATTTGTGCATTTCTAAGCTACAGAATGGTAGATGGGGACTTGTCTTTTTGTTATGAGCATGCACAATGTGGGAGTGGCTAAGCATTGTCAAGCAGCCTCCTAAAAGACACATCATGCCAGAGTCAGCATGGAATACATTATTGAGAAAAGGAGCCTAAAGTTTCAGTAATATTAAAGGAGTTAGGAGACGTGGATCAAACTCTGGATTTCTGTGCATTCCCCCACCCCAAACACCACCCCATCCACCTTATACATAAATGCTCACATGCAAACACCCACACAAGCACACTCCTCTTCCATTTCATTACTCTTAGATTTATTAAGCCCAGCTACCTGGGGTCTTTCTACAACTATAGTTTCTGGACCTCTAACCCAGATCTATCAAACACCAGGGGTCTGTACAATCAGTATATCCTCTAAGTATGGCACCCAGATAAAATTCAAGACAGCCAGTGAAATGTGAATTTCAGATTAATAGTAAATGATATTTTAGTATAAGTAACTCCCATGCAATATTTGGAGCATACTTACACCAAAAAATAATTTATCTGAAATTCAAATTTTTATTTTTATTTTATTTGCTTAATCTGGCAACCTTAGTCCTGTCGCCAGTACACTGAGGAAATGTTTCAGACCAGAGCTCCTCTCAACAATTTGCAATGCCCATTGGCATTTAATGTCCCTAAGAAGTCCTGCAGAAAATAAACATAGTTAAACTAAAAAGTTAATAATTGTTTATCTGAATCTAAATTTCACTAGGCATCTGATATATTTGACAGCCTTACACAGGACCCCTTTTTTGAGGAATACGTCAAGTTTTAAAGCGCTTGTAAGTTAGATAAGTGCAATAAGGCTTCCTGGAGGAGGTGCAATTAGATAAGTAAAAGGGAGTACAGGAGATGTGTAAACTTGCCCTGGTGGAGTAGGGGTGTTCCCTTGTAGAGAGGTCCTGCCTGCCCTAGAAAGGGTGGTCAGAGGAGTGCCTCTTGATCGTCAGAGCTGCAGAACCATGCAGAGAGCATCCCTCTACATGGTAAGCTGGCCTTGGGTGGTGTGGGCAGTGTTGGGCTCCAACTCTACAAGAATGATTGGATACACTGGGGTCGACACTGCTTCTTTACCAATTCTCTTCTTCCCTCCTTCCTTCTTCTCTCTTCCTTCCCTTTTTCTCCTTCTTTCCTCCTTCCTCTTCTTTTTAAAGTAAATATTTTTAAAATAACAGACTTACTGAGATATAATCTGCACACTACAAGTTCATTCTCTTAAAGTGTACAATTCAGTGGTTTTTAGTATATCACAAGACAGTGCCATCATCACTACTAATTCTATAACGTTTAATCTCCCCTTAAAGAAACTCCACACCCATTAGCAATCATTCCCATTCCCTCCGTGCTTGAGCTCCCCACCCCTGTGCTCCGGGAACCACCTGCTTACTTTCTGTCTCTATGGATTTGCCCATTCTGGTCATATAAATGGAATCATATAATATGTAGCCTTTTGTGTCTGCCTTTTTTAACTTAGAATGATGTTTTCAAGTTTCATTTATGTTGTAGCATGTATTGGTATTGGCTGAACCCAATGTATGGCTATATAGGTTTGCCTCGCTATCCAAAAAAAGAATGCTCCTATTAAATCTTCTGCAATCCGAAACTGTATAAAATTAAGACTATTCCCCCTTCCCAAAAGTTTGCATTACACCACTTCGCTTTTACCAAAGACCTACATTAGACCTCTTTTTTCTAAAAGAACAAATCCAAAGAGGATTTTCACTTCGACCCAAAAACAAAAACACAAAACAAAAACAAAAAAAATGGTTACCATACTAATGTAGGGCTTTCCTACAAGTGAAGAGGTATAATATAAACTTTTGAAAAGTTGAGGAGAATTGTACCATATTTTGCTTAACCATTCATCAGTTGATGGTCTTTTAAATTGCTTCCACTTTTTGGCTATTACAAATAATTCTGCTATGAACTTTCAGATACAGGTTTTTGTGTAAACACGCCATTAATTCTCCTATGTTTATCTTTCTGAGGGTCTGCCAAACTTCTCCAAAGTGGTTGTACCATTTCACATTCCCACCAGCAACATATGAGAGTTCTAACTTCTCCACATTCTCACCAATCTTAGATATTGTATGTCTTTGATTTTCACCATGCAAGTAGGTGGGAAATGTAATCTCATTGTGGTTTTCTTTGCATCTTCCTATGACTAGTGATGTTGGGCATCTTTTCATGTGCTTATTATGGCCATTTATATATCTTTTATTGGAGAAATATCTATTCAATCTTTTGCCCATTTAAAAAATTGGGTTGTTTTCCTCTTTTCATTGTTCAATTGTGAGAGGTTTTTATATACTCTGGATACAAGTTCTTTATCAGACACGAGGTTTGCAAATTATCTTCTCCCATTCTATGGATTGTCTTTTTTGCTTTCTTGATGCAACTTTAAAATAGTTTTTTTAACTTAAAACTTTTATGTTCTTAACTCCCCTGATTTTAGACTATTTCACTTCACTACTTGAAAGTTGGTTTATTCCCAAGCATATTTAGGATATTTATTTCTGAAATTAAATGGTACAGAAATCCTCAAAGAGTAAAGCTTTAAAAAGTATATTTAATATTATAATATAGTTTTATATTTTTCAAATTAAAAAAATCAGGTAGCTCCTTAGTTCAAATAATATAAAAAGCACACACAATTGTGTCAGTTTGTGAGGAAACCCCAAAGATGTCATGATCTATATGGAGCATGCCCTCCTGAGCAAGAGGGCTGAAGTGGTATTAAGTGTTATCAAAAGCAGTCATATGTTTTAATATGGTGATTTATTTTTAGGAGAAGATTCTTGCTGCTCCAGTTTCAGAAGATGCAGAGAAAAATCTATGTTTTTCATTATTTGTTAATATTCAGGACTAATAATTACTTGATTGATGTATAGAAATCTGTTCATATATGTATGAATTAGTTTTCCATTCTGCAACCTGGTTATATGAAAACTTTTGGCTAATATGCAAACTTCAGAACTTGGGAGAAAAGATTCTTCTCACCCCTTGGGGCTAAATTGTAAAATCTGGGTTAAATGGAGGTTTAACTGCCAAGTGTTTGACCTCCTGATTCTAAAACTGATGGATAATAGTCTGTGATTTTCTTAACTATTCTTAGTGGATTCTGGCAGAAAGAAACCAGTCCCTGAGAGATTCAGGGATGTGTTGATTTTCTTGGCTATGCATGAATCTTCTCTGGGGAAATCAAAAAGCAAAGTAGGACCTGCTCGAGCCAGAGTGGGGCACAATGGGCCATGGTGGTCCCCAGCATGGGCACCAGGCAGCCCAGGTATGCTAAGTTGTGTGACTTCATTGGTTTTCTGATTTCCTTTTAGGTACACGGAGGATGTGGGTTAAGGATTCTGTTAGTAAGTAATCACGGAACCTTGGGCAAATGTTTTCCCTCTTCACCCATCAGGCAGGGATCAGACAAGATAACCTCTGAGGTCCCTTTTGGTCAAATATTCCTCAATTTCCATAGCAAGTTCTTTACAGGGACTTGTCTGTATCCAAAAGATATTTCCTTAGCAATTGTGGAAGGCATATTATGGCATTTTGGATGGATTCTAATACTTGTCCTGTAGGAAAACCCCACCAACTCTGGTGTCCCCTGCTCAGTTAATGCCCTGGCCACTGTTCTAGCAGGACTGCCATGGTACCAGCCTTGGGGTGTGGGTGGAGCAACCACACCCAGCTATGCTGACAAAGTGACTGGCTGGTGTCACAGTGTACTTGCAGCTGGATATCTGGGATGCTTTGGTTGTGAGAAACAGAAGCTGACTTGGGCTTACTCAAGTATAAGAGGAACCCACTGGAAAGACATGGAAGAGCATGAGGCTTTGGAGGAAGTACAGCAGCAGAGAGTTTCAACAGCAGCAGGGGTTGCTCTGGAGGTCTGTCCAGGCATCTCTATGGGACAAATGGATTCCAAAGGGAAGGATTCTTTTTATCCTGTTGCTCACAGTTCAGAATGCAGAGACAAAGTGTGGCAATCATCAGTGCTGTTGGTTAATATTCCTCTTCTACCCCTTAGGTGATTGTGGTGGCATTGTACTACTTGACCCTTAGTGGTTAGTCCTGCTGTATGTGCTGTTCTGGTCAGTGAGTTCAGAAATACGTGCAAGCCTGGAGCATTTATGTTGAGATAAGACCTTGCAGAATTTCTGGATCATCTTTGCCATCATGGGAACAGGTACTGAAATGCAGCCTGCATCAACCTGGACTGAGGGACCACAGCTAACAAAGCCCTGCTTTTGACCTGGGATGGATATGTGGCCTGAGAAAGAAATTTTGTTACATTAAGCCACTGAGAATTTGGAGTTGCTTGTTACTGTAGCACTACCAAACTTAACCAGGCTGATACAGAAGGCCTCACATTGCCTAGTTTGGGTCATGTGCTCATTCCTGGAGGATAGCAGGACACCTGTATTCCCACTAAGCTCTCTCCAATGGAGGCATCCAATTAACTCATAGGAAATGGATATACTGTTACTAAAAGAACAATGGATGCATGCTGACAACAAAACGATCTCTGCTCCCCGTAGTGGTCATAGGATCTAAGCCGATGACTCCGACTCACACATCCCAGGTCTGTGTGAGCAGGTGGCCTGCCACAATCAGCTCATGTCTCAGAAAACTTGTACTTCACAGTAATCTGTACTTCACAAGAATCTGAACACCAAAACCAGACTCATCTTCTGAATTCTGGCCTCTTCAAATAAGCTCAATCTGCCCCAGGGATGCATGCTCAGAGGGACTTTTTTGTCACCTACTGTATTTAATTTACTTTAAAACAACAAGATCTTTCTTGAAAAAAGTTGAAAATTCACAGATCATATTAAATATTAAAATACACTTTATTGCATAGCATTAACAAGCTGTATTAAAATACTCAATAAGTCATGCTTTGTTTGTGCCATGGTTATAACATGAATAATACATTGAGAAACTTGTATGCATTTAATGGGATGAAAAAATTTTACCGTACTTGTACACTTTTCTTCTCTCTACTCTGGTATGTTGGTGCATTTTGTCATCATGTGGCAGATTTAGCCATCATTTCAACAGCCATGCTACCTCTGACTAGAGTGCTGGGTAATTAAAAAGAGCAAGAAAAAGTATATATAATAAATTCAGAAGGCTTGCTAATTATGTGCATATTATGCTATATTAATACTGCTAATAATTCATAAAACAACTAACATAAAAGAAACCATCAAATTTTTCATGCTCTCCTAGAACCACATTTTATAACACTGCCAAAGGGAGAGATAGAGATATAGATTAAATCATTTTTCTTTCTTTAATCTGTGAGAATCATTGAAGAACATAAAAGGCTCTTCAATAGGTCTCCACATTATTTAGATTTCAAATGTTTCAATATTCTATGGTTGTGTTTCTGTGAATGGAGTGAAACAGATGATCAATACAGGAGATGAGGTTTATTTATTGTACAGGTCGGGGAATTTGTGCTGGTTTAGATTCTGCAGGAGAATTGCTAGTCAATGAGATGTCTGGATTAGTCAGTATATTCAAGGTTATTTGTTGCAGCAATGTTTGTAATAGCAAACATCTGGAAACAGCCTTAAAGTTCATCAGTTAGGGTCAGGTTGAATAAACTGTGAACATCCATACAATGGAATGTTTAATGACTGAATGGAAAAGAATGGGGAGGAAGCATATGGGAAATGCTCCAGCATACATATTGTAAGTAAATGTGAAAATTAATGAAACGTGCTACTATTTGAATTAAAGATGGGGGAAAGACTGTGTATTATTTTTGTATATATATATATATGCATTAAAAAAAATCTCTATGAAGACACACAAAAAACTAATAACCATTCATTTATTTGTTGGCAGAAAAGGACCTGGATAGATGGTAGAAAGGATGACAGAAAGTTCTCTGAATACCATTTTATATTTTTTTAACTTTTCAAACAAGGGAATATATTACCTATCAAGTAATTAAATAATTCTAATATTAATCCACCCCAAAAGGTAAAACAAAATAAGCCAGTGATATTAAGTGAAGTGTCTTTTCTATGTGGGGGAAATGTTAGCCCCTTAACATCATAGAACATAAAACGACTGGGCTGGAGAGAAACAATCAGCTGTTTCATTCCAGAATGTGAAACATCTGCGAACCTCCCAGTTCTTATCCACTGTTTCATGGTAGCTATTTCTAGAGATAAGGCTTGGCAATAAAAATGGTCATGAATACAATAGGCCCCAAGGCACTGGGGTACTCAGATGACTACTTGCCTGGCTAGTCAGAAGTGGGCCGATGCAAAGAAGAGGGTGCATGTCCTTCTCTAGGGCTGGCTGTTGCCGGTCCTGCCCTGCAGCGTGTGGCTCTTAGGAAATGCCAGGACTGTGAGGCTGCTGAGCAGCACAGTTCTCCACAGGAAGATGGCAGTCTGGATTTCTATGTGGAATCTCCTGAATTTTATGTGTTGGCAAGTAATTTTTTTAAAAGATTAAACAAAATGAGCTAAACAGAATTTCTCTGTGGCCCATATACAGCTGCCAGGCTGCAGTTTCTGACCATCACCATAAAGCATAAGTGCTCAGGAATGATCCAAATATAGTAGTGACACTAAGGCATACAATTTCCCCCCATGGAATGTATATTTAACTAAGAGCAGAAAACACCAAATCCCTGAGGATGGTCAGTTGCTGACCACCAGATTTGCTCACCTACCACATGTTGTTCTACAAGCAAACCTCATTGTGAATGTGATTTGAGTCTGTGTCTCCAAAATGTACAAAAAACACATGCAAGGATGTACTTTAAAGCACATGTTTATTCACATTCCTGGGTTTCTGGCCTGAGATTCTAAACATCTGGTGGTGCCATGTATTGAGGTGGGAAATACATTCCTTTAGATAGCTTTTAAAATCTTTTCCCTATCCATGGTGCTCTATAGTTTCACTATGAGGTGTCCAGGTGTGGATTTATTCTTGTTTATGCTTGTTTCTTCCAGTTGTATTTTCAATCTGCAGACTCAAGTCTTTCTTCAATTTTCCTTCAGCTGAACCTTGTTATACTCATACTCTGTCTGTTTTCATCTTTTGGTATTCTTCTTGAGTGTATTTGGAAACTACTCACATACACACACACACACACACATTATCTACTCATGACATCATTTATGAAAAGTTCAAAAACATTTGGGCACTGTCATGGAGAATGAAAGCAACTTTTTAGGGGAAAGGAGCAACATGCTTGGAAGTAAGGCAAGGAAGAGGAAGGAACGGAGGAAGGGAGGAAGGAGTATTAATCATGCCTCTTTATTTTCTATATTTCTGATACTTTGACATTTCATGGCCTTGCAGACCTGGAGGGGCTGCCAATTCCTAGAGATAATGAACATCTCACCTGAGTTCTCCTTTCATATACAAACCAGCCAAGCCAGAGCCCAGGCACCTCCTCTCCCAGACCTTACACTACAGGCTGCCGTGCCCTGCTCCCACCACCCAGGGCTGGGTACCAGACAACCAGACCCAGCCCCGTGCCCCAGAGCCTGCTGGAATCATTCAAACCTGCCCATCATAAGGCTGTTTATCCTGCCTCGCTTGTACCTTATTGTAAAGGCTCTTACCCACATCTTCCCCTCACTCCCTCTGCCTCCTGACTGACCCTAGTGATTTCCCAAATGGCTCTGCATGGGTGATGTGCCCTCTCCCCTTGGGAACTGTAACTATTTTTTCAATGGCAGTCATCTCTTCATCTTTTGGCCTTCCCATGATCGAATAATAAAACCTACATTTTAAAACAGAAGAAAGGACAACAAGAAGGAAAGACTGGAGATAGGAAGGGGAAAATGGGGAAGGAAGGAAACAAAGTTGAGGAAAAAAGGAGAGAAAAGGTGGGGGGAGGGGCATGGAGAGAGCAGGCAAGCCAGTGAGGAAGCTATTGAGTCATTCCAGCGAGGAGTGAGGATTGCTTGCTCCAGTGTGGTGGGCAGTGGGAAAGAAGCAGTGTGTGGGTTTGAGGCATTTTGAAGGTAGTATTACAAGGCCTTGCTGTTGGCGTGCATGCAGGGCTAATGGGAAGACAGGGATCCAGGGTGGGCTTCCTGGGTTTCTGGCCTGATATTCGAAACATCTGGTGGTGCCATGTATTGAGGTGGGAAAGGTGAGGTGGCACCAGATGCAGCCTCCTTGACTGGGTAGCCTCTGATAAGCAACAACTTCCCTGTGCCTCAGAGTCCTCACTGGTACACTGATGATAATGGAAACCATTCATGAGAGGTGGGGACTCAGTGAAGGACAATGCATAGAAGAGCACCTGGGCTATGGTGACAGCATGAAAAATGTTGGCAACGATGATGATGACGATGAGATGATGACAATGATGATGATGATGATTATGATGTGATGACAATAATGATTAAACACTGATGATTATGATGATGATGATGAAGATGATGACGATGAGATGATGATGGTGGTGATTATAATGTGATGATGATGATGATGAGATGATGATGACGACGATGATGATGATGACGAGATGATGATGACTATGACAATGGTGGCTGCTGGAGCATGGAGCAGAGGAGGGGAGGGATGGGGGAGGTGGGCAGGAGAGGAGGTGGAGATCCTGTAAGCCAGGTGAGCTGCACCTCTGAGGTTTTATCAAGGGGGAAGCATGATCAGATGTGCATTTTGAAGTCCCACTGTGACTGTAATGTAGTGAATGGGTTGGAGGAGAGAAAGGGTGTGGGGAGGTCAGTTAGGTAGCCCTGGCCCCTTCCATGCTGGACTGAAGTTGGCTGCAGAGGGAGAGAAGAGTGGTTGGATGTGTACTTCACAATCACAAGCACACAATAAATATAACAACTCTTAATTTCCTTTAAATCAAGTTAAGCCTGACCCTGAGAGGCCTCCACCATCTTGCTGATGAGAAAGTCAACTTCAGA
Source organism: Manis pentadactyla (assembly GCF_030020395.1). NCBI lineage: Eukaryota > Metazoa > Chordata > Mammalia > Pholidota > Manidae > Manis > Manis pentadactyla. The sequence continues at coordinate 26,492,548 of NC_080033.1, forward strand.
TATTAACTCAGTGTTCTTTGCCATCCACCCACTTTTCAGAGTTATGCAGAAGTCCTTGGGTCTCACATGGTATCAAGGCTCCAGAGTTCACAGCAGCTTCCTGAAACACATTGCCTTGCCCCAGCATGAGTTCCCCTCATGCCTGCACACCCTGTGGCTCTATGTCACTACCTAGGAAAAGGAAACATGCAGGACAGGGATGCCCAGACTGTAGTCCTTCTCCATGGGCACCTCTAGGGAGCAGGACCTCTGACTTCTTCCCAGCCGGGAGGAGCTCTCTTCTCCTGAAGGAAAACACAAATCAGTAGATCCATAGTAGAGTCGTGCTGTCAAGTGAGGAACAGTCACCACTCTGCCATCAGCTGGTGCAGGTACAAAGAAGGCTTCATGTAGGGAGGAGGGCAAATTGCATGTGATCTCTAGTCTTTCTCTTATTCCAGCATGACAGGGTATGTAGGGGCAAGGGCACAGCTGACTTGTGCTCCAGAAGGGGTAATTCTCTCCCTTTCCACCACAGCTTCTCTGCATTGCTATATATGTCCACTCACAGCATGAACGTGGGGGTGAGGTTTGCAAAGACAGGTGGGAAAGCAGCTTGAGCTTAGATGGCAGCTGCTCAGGGGCTTCGTGTACCAGCACTGGGAATACCAGTTGCCCAAGGGAGCTGCATCCAGCAGGAGTGAAGGCCTCCAGGGACAGCTGGCTTTATCTCACATCTGACAGACAACATTAGTGAAAGCTAGCAGTTATTGCGCATGTAACTACAAGCCAGTCCCCGTGCTAAGCATGTGGCATGCACCACCTCATTGAATCTTCTAGGAGGTATATACTATTATTTCATCCTTGAGAAAAAAAAAGGAAATGATGGCAGAGTTTCAGTGACTTGCTCCAGATATAACTCTAGAGACAGTGTTCCTGACACTCCTCCCTGCCTCCTGCAGAACTTCCTAGCAGCTCCCTGGCAAGGCCTATAGTCAGTGGGATTGTGGGGTATCCCTTAGGACCTTGGGTAGGGCAGGCATGCAAGTGGTTAGGTGGCCTTCAGGTCACCTTCTAAATGCATACAGGGCCTTCTTGGATGCCCCTCTCTTCCTTTCCCCTTTCCTTTCTTCTTGCCTCTTCCTCTGACCTTGTTCTGTCTTTCCTGCCATCTCTTCATCCTGGTCCTCCCCAAAGCTCCAGGCTGAGTGAGAAAAGCCATGTCTCCCTGTCTATGTTCGACCTTCAGTCTTGGGTCTGAGAACCTTTCCATCCAGATCATCCCATCGCCTATTGCTACCCAATTACAGAAAAGCCGGGAGAACAGGCTCTACTCTAGGAATGGCTTTCTCACTCAAGTTTCTGGCTGATGAGGGTGATGAGAGTTTCATTCTGCTTGCTTAATTTGTTAAACAAACAAACCCAAACCCTGCACCATCTACCCCATTAGCTTGACATCTTAGTCTTTGAGGATGCAGCAGCCCTTGGCCATGTCGCTGCCACCTGAAGCCTCTATTTAGTGCTCAAGTTGTATAAATGGACCATATGTAGGGAGCTGGATGGGCTAAGCCTGTGCCTGAGGCTGTCCAATTTGGCTGCTGCACTCAGTCTGTTGGGAGCTCTTTGTCCTTAGGCCATTGTAGTCACTGTGGCCAGCATGACATCAGATCCATTGCATGAGCTGCTAACTTCCTCAACTGAGTCTTCTCTTTTCAGATTACATTTCTCTTCAGAGCAAGGTGAAGAGTTTTCCTGCCTTTGGAGAGTGAAGAAAGGCTGAGTGAAGGAAGGCTGCTCCCTCACACGGGACTAGCCTGGCTCTTCCTCATTTCCAATATTAGGAGCCAGGCTTGGGTCACTTCTTAAGACTAAAGGCAGAGAGATGGCTTTGGGAGGGGCTGAGCCCTAAGCACTGGAATAGGAGCCTAGAGGCTGGCTGTGCAACTTCCCCGACATAGCCCTGGGCAGGCGACATGCATCTGTGATGTTAGGATGTCAACACCCGCCTCTTTCTACCATGGCTCCAGTTGAATCAGTAGCAACAAACTCACAGCCTGCAGTGGTCAGATGGGAAGCATGAATACTCCTAGAGGGACCTGAGGTAGACAGCAGTTGCTGAGCTGCTTGTACTGAGCCACACAAGCTCTACAGGGGACTGTCCTGTACAAAGCTTCATGTGCCAAGCAATGTGAGCAAATAAACACACTCCCAAGCTGACAAGGCCAGGGGTCATAAGGCTGCAGTCCCTAGAAATAACCCTTTATACATACTTGGAATTGTTTGATGCCCTCAGAGAGGCCAACGCCTCTGATGTCCCAGGAAATATCTGATGGGGATGGCTAAGAGGAGGACATCTTGGTGGGGAGAATAAAAGAAATTAAGAGCCATGTTGGGTGATCCTAGTACCCAACCTGGAGCATATCATTGTGGAGGGTGAATCGACCCAGCAGACACATCCAAGTGACACACCACAGCCCCAGCGATGGACGAGTGGCCCTCTTCAGGATGGCTGCTGAGTCTCTGCTGAGAAGCCAGGCTGTAGCATCTCTGCCTGGAGGGTGGCTTTCACTGATGAGGCTATTTGCTAGTACGGGTCGTCAGCCTCCTGCAGACAGCTCTGAGCCACTTGTTTGCTTGTCAAGCTGGGCGTTACTCTCTCCCAGGCTGTGTGAAGCTGACATTAATATTTTTATCAGCCTGACTTTGGGAGGTCAGCTGGGATTATTACAGATGACATCTCCCTGATCTTAGCAAATAAAATTGATTAAAATATGCTGAATCAGAAACTCTGGCTGAACAGTTAAAAGCTACAATGCATTATGGTCTGGGATTATGTCTGACCCCCTCATTGGAGAGCATAGCTTCAGTTTGGAAGACTTGAGAGCTATGTAATTCAAGGGAATAGAGGGAAGGTCTCAGGCACTGCGATGAAAAGGGTGTGACAGGGTCTTTCACATTAAGGATTACCTTCTTGTCAAGCACAGGTGCCAGGAATGTGACTGAGTGCATTTTCCTATTTTTTAGTCTTTAAAAGTTGTGTTTTTATATAACCAAATATACATAAAGTGTGTGTACATAAATTTTATGTGTTGACTTGACTAGACAACAGGGTGCCCAGATATTTGGTCAATCATTATTCTGGGTATGTTGAGGGTATTTCTGGATAAGATTAACATCTGAATTAGTAGACTGAGTAAAGCAGACCACCCTTCCCAATGTGGGTGGGCCTCACTGAAGGCCTGGATAGAATAAAAGTCTGACTAAGCAAGAATGATTGCTGTCTGCCTGACTGTCTTCTAGCTGGGACATTGGTCTTCTCCTGCCTTCAGACTTAGACTGGAACCAAACTACTGGCTGTCCTGAGTCTGGACTTCTCAGTCTCCAATACTGTGAACGAATTCCTTATTCTCTCTCTCTATATATATATATATAGTATACACAAAATATGTAAATAAATGATGAAATTCAACAAGAATCAAAGAAAGTTCTGGAAATCTCCACATGGGATGGTATAGCTTTAGAAATACTTGTGGTCTTAGAGACAATCTACATTTTACAGATGAAGAAGCTGAGGTCCAGGGAGTGGAAGAGCCTTGCCTATGCCAGGTACCCAGGTGCCTTCTTTTGTGTGTGTGCGTGTGTGTGTGTGTGTGTGTGTATTGACAATACTTAAGATAAACCCTCTTAGCAAATTTCAAATATATAATACAGTATTGTTAACTATAGTCACATTGCTGTGTATTAGATCCCCAGTACTTATCATCTTGCACAACTGAAACTAAACTATGTAGCATTTAACCAACATCTTCCCAGCTCCCTTCAGGCAAATACTGCATTATTTCACTAATACGTGGAATCTAAAATAGGCAAACCTATAAAAGCAGAGAAGTGGAGAATGACAGTAAGTGTTTGCCAGGCACCTTCTTGATGACTGAGCTGAGTCTGATGCCAGGCCTTCTTGATCTGGCCCTGTGTTCTTCCAACTAAACACACATACACATACACCACACCCCCCAACCTCCCTAGAAACTTGATGGACAACACCACTGTATCACATGTATCAGCATCTTGCTATGTGTCAGGCACTATGCTAAGTGTTTGAAATGGATTAAGACATCCAATGTTCACAATGATTCTGTGAAGTAAGGGAATCTTGTTCCTACTAAGGCTCAGAGAAGCTAAGAAATGTGCCCAACGCTGCATAGCTGGCAGGCAACCCAGCCGACTTGGAACCTATACTCTTACTCCAGTGATGAAAAGAGCATGGAAATTCAGTGACCCACCTTGGGGGAACTTTGGCTTTCAGATCCTTAAAGAAAATCTTGTTAACGGAGAGGTCACCAAACAGCACACTGGAGGAGGGAAAATATGTTTTCTCCTAATTTCTGTCACTGATGAGAAGACTAGAGTGAGGACTAGAGTAAGTTCCTTGTAGCCCTGTGTCTCTGAGATCCTGTCAATAGTTGCCGACTGAAGGGAGGCTGCCAAGGGGCATGCAGGGGCCAGAGCTTAGCTGGACTGCCATGCTGTGCTCTTGAAGGGGGTGCTTGTAGTACCAGAAGTCTAGGATGGTCCCCAAGATTCTCGCCTTCTGGTGTTACATGCCTTGTATGATTTCTTCCCCTTGAGTGGTGCAAAAGCTGTAATACAATGGGGTATCATTTCTGTGATTGTTATGTTGTATAAGAGGTTTTGTAGATGTGATTAAGGTTATTAATCAGCTGACTTGAGTTAATAAAAAAGGAGATTATCCAAGTGGGTTTGACCTAATCACACAAGCCCTTTGAGCCTGAGTCTGTAGGTCAGAGACAGATTCAGCGATAATTGAAGCATGTGGTGAAAGAAGGCAAACATCAATACTGTGCACTGCCTATGGGAACTACCTGGCAGGGAACTGAGGGCAGGAGCTAAGAGAGGTCCCAGCTCACAGCTAACAGCTAGCAAGAAAATGGGGCTCTCAGGCCTGCAACCTCAGGGAACTAAATTTTGACAACGAACTGAATGAGCTTGAAGAGGACAAGTCCCAGAGGATATCACAGCCCAACCAGTGCCTGTAAGACCCTGAACAGAGGACCAAGCTAAGACATGTCCAGATTCCTCACCCATGAAAAATGTGAGATGATAAATGTGTGCTGTTTTGAGCTGCTGAGTTTGTGAAACATTGTTTTGCAGCAGTAGAAAACTGACACAGTGCCTGTGAAGGACACCATGGGCTCTGGGAAAGTGATGTCTCCATCTTTCTGGCTCAGCAGCCAAGCTGTAGCCCTGGCTTCGTTTAATGCCTGTTTTTTGCCCTGATGCTTAGTCAGGAGGAAGACACCTTGTGGGTAAGTGTAGGCCAGTGTCCTCACAATCTGTCCAGATGTGGATGAATCACCAGAACCAACAGATTCCTGACCAGGGTCCTGACGATGGTCATATGGCCAAGCAATTCTTTTATATACATATACATACGTAATACGTATATACATGTATTTGTATATATAAATGTATGTGTGTGTGTGTGTGTGTGTGTGTATACACACATTTCTGAAGAGATGGCTGCTAGTGCCCAGTGAGAGAAAGAAATTTCTTTGACTCAACTCAACCTATACTTTCAAAGTTTTTAAGTCCCTGGCATGTTGTATGGCTTCCATTCGTTCACATGCTCTTCATGAACATAAGAACTCCATGGGTTCTGATTCAACTCCTGTGATTCAAAACATTTTCCATGTCAGCTGCTGAACTAAACTTTCCTCTTAACAACAGTGTTAAACTCTACCCATTCCTCATCATTTTAAGGTATTTAAATTAAATATTCTACTTTGCTGTAGTTTTTCTTTGGCACTTTCTGCCAGTGTGATCATATGCAAGGTCTTCATGAGACCCTGGACCAGTTTTATACTTTTAACCTGAAAACCCTGCTCATGTTGCAGGTATGAGGGAAGCACAGTGAGGCCCCCATAGCAGGGCTGCTGCGAGTTTGCCGTGTTGTGGCCCTCCCTTCAGTGCCTATGGGGAGGCCTCACTGTTTTCCTCTTCTGTGGCTATTTTAAGAGATGTTTCAGTATCTAAGATAAGAATGCAGCATATGGCCCATGTGAGGACTGGCAGTGACAGTGGGGAGGAGGAGAGGGAGGTGAGGGCCAGAGCCACCTTTCCACCAGTGCACGAGGAGCTGCTGCGGGCAGGCTGGCTGAGTCACAGACAGTGGACGGTCCCTCCCATGCTCTGCTCTGGCCTCTTGGCTTTCAGATGCTGAAGCTTCACTCCCACCCCTGCCGGGCAAAGATTGGGATTCCAGGAGAGGTTCCTTCCAGGCCATGGGCCCCAGACGAGGTCCTTCTCTGGACCTGGAGAGGAAGCTCTCACCCTCTCTTATAGGATAGTATATTGGGTCACCCCTTCCTTGGCCTCCAAAAGTCTTGTCAGGACACTGCCCCAACCACACCCCAGCTCTGGGAAATGCCCTCAGGTAAAGCTGACCAGCTCCAAGCCTAATGGACTGTTCCTGGTACCCAGGTGTCATTGCAGTGTCTTGTCATCACTGAACATGAGACTTTGGAATCCAGTCATGGCCAAATGTGCCGTCTCAGCCCTTAGCAGTAGCTGACCCTCTGCAAGGCGTGCCTGTGCTCTAGGCCTCCCCAGGGCTCCTCCTTTTGAGAAGGCAGTTCTCAGCTTCCGGACCACCCCCACCCTCCACAGCTAATGTCACAACAGCCTCTCTTGTTTTTTCAAGGCACTTGTCTTGTTTATTTCCTTTTTCCCTGTTTGCTTTCTTTCTCTCCCATGTCTAAGGACAGAGACTCCTGTTACTCCTGCATCTCCAGTTCTTAGCCCAGGCTGGCACAGGGGTGTGCCCAGTGCGTAGCTGTCCAAGGAAGACAGCAACTCCAGGTGCAGCTCAGAAGCATTCTGTTCCCAGTGACGGGGAGCTCGCCACCTTGCAAAGCAACTTGTTCCCAGCTCTCAGGTATGCTGAATCCCATCTGGGGCCTTTATCGCAAGCCCAGCAGCCACTAGAAGGAGGCATCTGAGCCCAAGTTACCTCCACTCACAGAAAACGCTCTCAAGAGCAAGGAGGCTGCAGATCTGCTCCTGGGATGGTCCATCTGCTTCCCAGACGGTCAGGTGCTAGGCTGGCACCTTCCGTTTAACTTTTCTTTCTTTCCTGTTCCCTCTGCAGTGCAGAGTCCAGCAGGCTACCTGGAGTGTGAGTCCTGCCCTAGCAGGCTGGAGAGTAAGGGGGCTGGACAGCGCCCAGCAGAGCGAGGATAATTTCCACCAGCCTCCAGGCCTCCGTGGTTTCCATGGCTCACTCAGAGCCGCCACATCACCACTTCCCATTTCTCCCTATAATAACAGCATATTCTATAAATATTGTCGCTGCTGACAAGACCATCAATTCATGTTCATAAAGGCAATTCAGCATTCTAGCAATGCATAGAAAGCAGGAGCACATTACAATCCCATGTGTTTGAGCCCTCACAGGGACACTTCCCTCCTGGCAATAAAAAGAAGGGAGGAAATGCAATTACTATTTCTGAAAACACAGGAAAACTGGCTGCCAGGGAACTTGAACAAGCACCATTGCTCACCATTGCTCACCCAGTTGAGAAGCTTTGTACTGGGAGGCTTTTCCTCTCCGCTACGTCCCAAGGTGACTTGATGACGTGACCATGTGGTGGAACTGTCCCTCTGCAGTCCCACCCCAAGTGAGAAAGAGCCCCCTTGCTTGCCCAGTCAGTCAAGTTGGATTCCCCTCACCTCACTCCATGGCCCCCAGCCAGCTTTCCACAGGCAACACTCTGGAGCTGTCTGCTTCTCTCTGTCCCCACAGCCACCACCTGCAGTCCATACCTCCACCACTTTCTTGCAGCAGTTTCTTGAATGAGCTGTTTCCACAACCATTGCCTGCATTACAGCTGAGAGATCTTTTGCATCTTGTATCAGATCACATACCTCTGCAATACACTCAGAGGAAGTTCCTTTCATGGCTTATAGGCCATGTGAGTCTGGCTTCTTCCACCCTCTCCCCCTTGTCCATGGGGCTCTAGACACTGCTTTTCCCTGTCTCGAGACCATGCCAGCCTCATTTCTGCCTCAGGGCCTTTGCACTCACTGTTCCTTCTGCATAGAACACAATAGTTCAGAGCTTTCCTCGGCTGACTTGCTCTGTCACTCTGGTAAAGATTGGATGTCCCCTCTCCAGGATGGCTCCCCTGTGACCCAGCTGCTCTAAGATCCTTCATAGCCCTTATCATCCAAATGTTCTGGTCTATTATATGGCTGCTATTTTCTTATTGCTGGTATTTGTCTGCTGATTACTCCATATCCTGATCAAAAAGAGTGTTTGGCATGAGATATGAAGCCAAGCCCACATGACCCCCATTCCCACCTTACCTGCTGCCAACGACCAACAACTCTGAGGAGTAAAACAGTGCCCCGAGGCCCAGAGAGGGTGTGGATCTCACCCAGCATCACTCAGGACACAGGTTAGAGCCAGCCCTGGATGCCAGAACCTCTGGCTCTGCTCTGTGAGCCTCCCATCCCTGGTGTGGCACCCTGGGCATAGACAGGATGCTGTCCTGAACAGAGGCCCAGGGGCACCTTCACACCGAGACATGAGCCCTAGTTGTTTTCTGGCTGCTGACTCTGTGGAGCCGGATTTTCCAAAGGTGCTCTGGGGAGACGCTGGGTCCTAGGGTTTGGGGGTGGTAGTGGACAAGGTTCTGCTGACAGGTGCAGGCCACTCTGCGTCGGCTGGGACCCAGAGGGGAGGAGGAGCAGCTGGGCTGACAGTGACAAATTTTCCAGGATTGTTTCCAGGATGCAGTGTGCTCCCAGACTGGAACTGCACAGCCAGGGGGATTTTATTAATTGCGGCTCTGCTGGGGGAGCAAGGAAATGGAACTATACCCTGTGGAGATAGAGTGTTTGGCTTTAGGAGACTCTTTGTGAATAGGATGGGTGATTTCTGAGGTTGGAGGCAGAGCCCTGGGAACTTTTTAGGTGTACAGTCTCAGACTCTCTCATGTTTTTGTGGATTCAGCACTTTCTTTGAGAGCTGCCTATGGGCCCTGCCTTGAAACAGACCTGTTAAGAGTACAGAGGGGAGACCCAGAGGGCCTTTTGCTGAAGAGAGCACAACTGGGACAGGGGTGCCAAGGCAGGACCCAGAAGAATAAGCTGTCGGGGATGGAGCCTTATAAGAACTCAGAGCAAGCTGGCCTGAAAAGCCCAAAGCACATCAAGGAGGCAAAACAGCAAGATGTGAGGGACCCTGGCATTTGCACATAGGCCAAAGTTGGAGCTAAAATGCAGGTTTGCTCAAAAGTAGGAGCAGCATGTCCTTCTACATTCCAAGAGGAAGGAAGCGCCTTTTGGGATGTGACCTCCTAGGAGAGAAGAGCACCAGTTACACTAGGAGACAGATGAATAGGGAGGTGGGTACAGACAGGCCTGGGATTGGCTATCTCCAGGCCCTAACTCCTGGCATCCTCTGTAAGTATGGTCACGATCAGAAGCACAGCCCTCAAGATGTGATCTGGCCCCAGAGGCCCAGAACCCCCTCCCCTGGGGCTGTGTGCCCCTCCAGCAGAGTTCTGGGCAACTGCGGAGCCACTGCATTGGACTGTCGTGCAGATAAGGCACAGCCATCCCAGGCTTGTGTGATCGAATGTTGAATAATGGTGACAGCAGCATTTGCTAAGCATGTACCATGGAACAGCACACTTAGCCTCAGCCTTAGGAGGTGGAACCTAGCCCCAGTTTTTGGAAGAAAGCACTGAGGCTGGGGATATTAGGTAATAAGACCATGTTTTGCACAACCTGTGATGGGCAGGTGTGAACTCTGGCGGTCTGACCACCAGGTTGTGTGCAGGACCCCTTGGCAGCCTGCAGACGCACAAGGCTGAGCCCTGTGGGTGACATCAGAGGGCTGCTTTAATGACAGTTGAGAATGATTTGTAACATCAATAGCTTCATCATTTAATTAGTCCTTGAAAACAATCCATTCTCTTAACTTGTTAAATCTACCACACCCCCTAGATAGGAGAACTATTTAAAGTCTCTCCTTTATAGATAGTGAAAAGCCAGACACTAGCCTGACCTTGTCCATGTCATCACACACTCTGGATTTAGGAGGATTACAATTAGAAACTGCTCACTCAGTGCAAGAAAGAAACACACCATTGCATTTCCCTGGTGAGCCTAACTTGCGACCCATCTCTCCACCCTAGAATGCCCCCTATTATTCTAACAACTTCAGCAATGGATGGAAAACCCAAAAGCATGCGTTCTGCCTCTGCTGCCAAGGTTCTTTAGGTTTGCTAATTGAACAGACCTCTCTTTTATGCCCAAGAGGATGGGTGCTTATTTATTTTTACTGCCGTCTAAGGGTTAAGGTGGGAATAAGGAGCATCCTTCCAACTGTGTAAAGTTCCTCTGTGCTGTTCTTTGTTTTCTCCTTCTTCCCTCCCTTAGACTGAGTTACCTGTGATCCACTCCCTATGGTACAGTCTAGCCCCTGGCACATGTCTGTTAGATGAATGAATGCGTGAATGAATGAATGATACTTTGCTTTAAAAAATTTGGCCTAAATGAGGGTATGACCAGTTTCCCACTTTTAAAACTGATTTTGTTTTAAAACAAAGATTTAACTAATTTAGTTTAAAAAATCTATCAAATAAATGTTTTAAATTAGTTTATTTTAAAGAATGGAATTGAGTGTTACAGTAATTCATGTAGACACAGCCCGGATTAAAGGAATGATTAATTAATACACCCACAGACACAAAGGCAGAAATTCCCTGCTTAGTCTAGAGGTGCAGCCACCACACCCCCCTGAGGACTTTCTTTGTGGAATCTAGGAAGGGGCTGACTTTCTGCCATGGATCAGTGAGATAATGTGTGATTGCATTACCAGCTTGCAGAAGCAAAGTGGTGTCATGGGTATGCAGCATGCCTCTGTCAAGATTCTCCCTCCAAAGTGCAATTTCCAGGGGAATACAGCTAGTATATTTACTGATATAAAAGGCATGGAAAAGGAGAGTTGGGAGGTTAGATTGTGGAACATCTAGATGGTTCATCAGTACTATGGAAAGAACGGGAGATCTGGAGTGGGGCTCATCTGGGCTGTCACTGACCAGCAGGGGAGCTTGGGTAGATTATTTACTTCTATTTCCTCACCTGGAAAATGAAGATAAATAGTGGCCATGAGACTGGTGAGTCCTCCCAAGCTGCAACTGGGTAAGGGCCTGGAATTCCATCTTCAGTCAACAGGACAATGTCTTGCTCTTCCTTCTCCAACTGGGGGTCTTCAAAGAATATTTTCTCAAGCATGATTCTATAGCTCACAAGGAAATGGGGTTAACATTAACATTCTAGGTGATGGCAGCCCCCTCCTCACCCTGGGGTTTGGGATAATGCTGTGGCTGCCATTGTCACTGGCAAGCAGGAGGGAGCAGGATTAGCTGACAGATTAGGACAGCTAAACAGAGTTAGCTGGGTTCCAGATATTGTCCAAGGGAAGGGAAAGTCATCTTTTGGAGGGAGCAACCTTTATGGTAGAGGCAGAAGATGTCCGAGGGACCAATCACAACCCCACCTGGTTAGACTCCATCCCAACTGGCATGAGAATGTCTACTGGCCAGGGAAGTAGGTCAAGATGGAGCTAATGTGGCATGGAGGAAGGAAGATCCAGGACAGAATATGAACATCTAGTCTTCTTTGTCTTTGCCCAGAAGGCCTCATTTTCTCTCTGGTTTTGGAACAAAGGCCTTTATCCTGGGTAACTGCAGGACTTAGACACCATCCATGGACAGTGGGTTGCAGCCTGGGACTGCCCACCTGTAGAAGCAGCCAATCCTGAGCAGGTCCTCTGGCATCTGCATGGCACTCTGTTCTTGCCAAAGAACATTCATATGCACAGCTTCCTCCGGCTTCTGAATGGCTCTGCAGCCATGGGAACCATGCTGTCCCACTCTACAACCTCAGTCCAGGAATGAACTATCCAAGGAAGGAGTGCTTTGAAATTATGCCCACTCAGCCAGGAATTCAGCTCCATGCCTTCCTTACCATGTGACCTTGGGAAAGCTATCTGAGATCTCCTCATGCCTTTGTCCTGACCTATAAGCTAACTAAAAGAAGTCAGATTCAGTGAGTGAACAGGTGACAGTCTCCACTATAGCAGCTAGCACTGGTGGGCAGTGGAGAAATGGGCATTTTTCTGTTGTTCTTATCCTTAGATTAGAAAACACACATACACACCAGGTTTGAGACCTGACATTTTGCCATTAAAAAGTAAGGGCAGTTAATTTCAATCTTCAAGCCTCAATTTCCTCATCTGTAAACAGGGGATTACTATGGAAACAACAACAGTAATGGTGGCAGTTTCATACGGAGCACATTCCATGTACCAGACATTAAGTATTTTACATACATTATTAAGTTATGGTAACTAACTGGAGTAATGTACATGGAAGTGCTTAGTACAGTGTCTGGTTCACAATAGACACTCCATAAATATGAGCTAATATAATTATTTGTTTATTCAGTGTGGATTTATCATTTGCTCCTGTCTCATTATCTGTCCCTGTCAAGTGTATACACATGCACACAACCACATCCACACACAGTTAATTTTTTTTAATTTTTCACAATTAATTTTATCCTTTGGCCACCTTGACTGAGAGACTCTTGAGGTAGGAATCTCTTGGACCATCTTCTGCTTGGTTTCTCTCCTTTCAGGGATCATCTCGATGAATAGCCAAAACATACACTCTCAAAGTTCTTTGTTCCTCCAAGCTTATTCTGTTTAAGCAGACATAACTTGGTGACTTTTCAACCTTGTTGCCCCAGTGTGCTTTTGAGAACACAACAGAGAGTGACATTGCTTTACAGCAGCAAGTGCTGTCATGGCCCAGTGCTCATTGATTGGTTACCTCTTCAGCTCTGTGTTAAGCAGTAAGAAGACAGTCTTTCCCCGGGTATCCTAAGAACTGGTGCTCGCACTGGCTGCCTCCCAACCTGCTCATAGAATGGGAAATGCAGCCTGAAAGCCAGGTTCCTGGCCACGCAAATGGTTCTGGGATTCTGTGTTTGAGAGGATCCAGAGCAACCTGGGAGCCCAGAAAAGATCACATGCATGTAGAAACAGTCCTTACCAGTGCGAGCTGTGGCATCAAAGCCAATGATTGTAATGGCTCCTGAGATGGGTGTGTAGGATATCATACCATTTGATCAGTTAAAGAAATGGTCAGAGAATTGTGTCTGAATAGTGTATGGACACAATATAAGTAATAAAAGGCAAAAGAGAGATACAACTAAACAATAAAACAGCTAATATTAGTGAGCATTTACTACTCACAGGCACCTTGCAGACATTTCAGTCGCCACAGTTCTTGAGTATCGTTATCTCCAATTTAAAGATGGGGAAACAGCACCTCCAGGGGAAGAGGTTGATGTAAGAGCACTCAGCTAGTAGGTGATAGAGCTGGGATCTGACCCCAGACAGCATGGCTCCAGAGATGGAGAGCTTTCCCATTTTGTGATGAAGAGCAAGCCTGCCAGTGCCCATGCTTAGTTGGCACCAAAAAAAATAAGTATTTTTGAATGAATGAATGAATGAATGTTCCTGGTGGGAAGGTATTTTGCCTGTTTCAGTGTATCTGCCAAGTGTCCAGCACATAGTAGGCTCTCAAAACATCTCTGTGCTCAGCAGCAAATCCCTCCACAAACAGCCTGAAGGGGTCCCCACTGGCTTTCTGACTGCTTTCTGCTTCTCCAGTACAGAGGAGACCTGTTTGATTTGGACAGGAGGTTCTGCTGCTGTGGCCACTCAGATTGTGTGACAGCCAGCTTGACGCTGGGCAGGGCAAAGGGCACACAGTTGCAAAAGCCAGATGGCTGTTTCTGAATCCAATTCCCTTCTGCTGCCAACCTACTCTGAAATACAATCCATCACTCAACGTGATAGATGTCTTTGAACTCGGGAGCTTGGCTCTTGAAGAGTGGAGGAAGGAAATTGAATACCAACCATCCCTGCTTCCCGAGACAGGGTCCCTTGTGACCTGAGATGGCAACAGCTTGGAAAATGGTGTCACAGCTCAAATTAGTGCTGAACAGGCATTGGGCACTGCTGTTCCCAAATGCATGGCTGAAATGACCCGAGACACAGTCACCCATGACTCCATCAGCATTACCACAGCTAACTCCAACTTTGACTAGGAAATAAGAAATTCCTAAGGACCTTCTGGATCAGAAAGCCCAGTAAAGTGGTGGGGAGGAGGTGGAGGTGCAATGGGGAGAGAATGAGAGAGAGATCCTGAAAGTCCAGAATGCCAGAATCGAAATTACAAGTGGACCTCTCTATACATTCCAGTTACAAATCTGTATGCATACTAAAGATGTCTGTATGTAAACTAAATTCTTATAGCATTATTTTTTGTATTATTACAGTAATGCATGCTTGGCTCATTATTATCCTTCTTGTACCAAATAACAGAAAAATTCAAGCTAGACCAAGCTAAAGAGAAAACAAAACAAAACAGAATGGATGGTTTCTAAGAAATGATCCAGAGGGTGTTGTGGAATTCTAGGGTGAGAACGTAGTTGAACCTAAGAAGGCCCAGGGGCCGAAGAGTCTTGTGGACTACCACTGCTTGGCCCAGCATTGGCTTTACTCTCCTCCCACTGACACAGCACACCCAGTTTTATCACCCTTCCTTCCCCCACTAGGAGAAGCTGGCTTCCCACACTAGCAAACTAGCCACCTGCAGAGAATATGGTTTGTCTAGTCAGGGTCAGGTGTCTGCCACTACTCCAATCAGCTGTGCTCAGGGAGGCAGGGCCATGGGGTATAAAAAGGTTGTGTGGGATTCAACCCTGTGGATCCTATGACAGTTCATGGAGAAAGGGGATGGCAGCTCGTTGGCTGCATGGATATACTGAAAGGAGTTCATGACAATTTTTGCTCTTGCAAAGGTTTACTAAAATACTAGAAAAAGTGAACATGAAGCATTAGTTTCCCCTCACTGCCTATAATATCATTTTAGAACTTATTCAGCCTTTTCCATAATTTTTCCTTGGTTGTTGACAGTGAATCTTAAATTCCAACCCTTTAGTTTCACAGCAATTCTGCCAAGCTGTTCAGTCAATCAGATTTTATTGAGCACTTACTGTGTACTAGGTGGCACAGGTGGCACTTGGGTGACACTACACATCAGTGAATAGAGACACAGATTCTGTTCTCAGGGAGCTTATAAACCAAGGAGAGGTATAATCAACAAGTGATGAAGTAATGAGATTATTTCACAAAGTGATATGTACTGTGAAGAAATGAGCAGAGTGACAAGAGAGAGGGTGTGGGAGTAGAGGGTGACCTCATAGGATGTCAGGGAAGCCCTCTGAGGAAGGGTGTGCACTGTGCCATGAATGTTGGGCATCACCTGTGGACTGAAGGTGGACATGTGAGGCCTGAGCCAGCTGGGTATGTGGGGGCAGGTGTGATGCCATGGGACAGCAGTACAGGGAGGTGGAGTTCTCAGAGGCAGTGGGTAGGAAAGGGTGGTTCATGAGGATTTGAAGGGCATGATGACAGGACTTGATTAGCCTTTTACAAAATTAGGTCCATCTTTTCTCTTAGCTGGTTCTTACCTGGGAAGCTCTAGGGGAGTGTTATTCAATATATCAATGCCTGGGCCACCCAGGCCTTAAGTATTAAATAAAAATATTTAGGAGTAGAGCCTAATACTCAGTATTTTATTTATTAACTGTATTTTTTCAACTTTAAAGTCAACTTTGTTGTACATTTTACTAAGTTTTGACAAATACATGCAAACACAAATGCAAATACACACGTGCTCCCTTAAAATGAGATGTAATATATTTAAGTTCCAACCCCACTCTTCACTCCTGGTCTTCAAACAACCACTGATATGTTTTATGTTACTATCAATTAGTTTTGCCTGTGCTAGAATTTCAGAACTATGGAATCAATCTGTACGTGTTTGGCTTTTCTTACTCAGCACAATGATTTGGGCATTCTTCTATATTGCCAGTGTTTCCATTTCTATTGCTGAAGAGCATTCCATTGTATAGTACACCACTATTTGTTTATCCATTCACCTGTTGATGGATGCTTGCCATGCTTCCACTTGGGGCTCTTAAGAATAAAGCCTCTGTGAACATTCCCTTGAAAGCATTTGTGTGGACATGTGTTTTTATTTCTATTGGGTAAAAATGCACTCAAATGGTGAATGCATGTTTAGCCTTTTTAGAAACTGTCAAATTGTTTTCCAAAGTAATTATGCCATTTCACAGTCCCACCAACAGTGTACAAGAGTTTCAATTACTCCACATACTTGCCAACTGTTGGCATTTAAAATTTTAGCCATTCTGGTATGTATTATTTCAAGTTAATCTTGGTTTTTCCCTGAAATATCTTTGTCTGGCTTTGGTATAAGGTGTTGCTAGTTTCATAGAACCAAATTTGGACGTGTTCCTTCCTCTTCAGTTTTCTGGAGGATTGAGTGTCAAGGTGGAGCTCTGGTGTTATTTCATCTTTAAGTGTTTGATAGAACGCACGTGTTGAGCCATCTGGGTCTGACCCTACCTCTGGCATGAAGCCCTGCCAGCGGGTTCTTCCTCCAATCTTTTCTTTCTTTGATCCAGCCATTCACATGTTTTTTGCTGAGTGTTTCTTTTGTGAGACAGGCCCAGGCTGGGTGTTCAGGAGCCTTGCACAGGGTGGGCCTTGCCCAGAGCTGTTCCACCCACCAGTGGTCAGGAGGGCACTGGGTTGGACCACAGGAATTGGTGCTGGGCTTTGTTGATTTGTCATTTTCATCTTCACGCAGGGGACTGAGCATTGTGGATGTTCTCCAGAGGCGAATCATTTGGGAAGCTCAGGAAATGTCAGGCTCTTTAATCTGCTGGGCAGTCTCTGAGACTTGAGGAGTGCGCTGGGTGGGAGGGGTCCGGAGTGCTAAATGTGTCTTTGTGTGCATTTCTGGCAAATTGCCTAAAGAAATCTGAGGCCTGAATTTCTAAGCCTCTAGAACTTTAGTGATTTATTTCTCATTTTAATTATATATTCATTTTTCATACAAAATTTGTATTTGTAAAAAGTGAATCCTCAAATATTATAAGGTTTATGTCTCACAAAGCTGGATTCCCCCAGATCCAACTCTACTTCATTTATCCTCAGAAATGGGGAACAAGCCCTGTATGGGAGCCTCTTTCTCTTCCTCCTTCCACCTGCCTGACATCCACCCCTGCCCAGACCCAGCTCCTGGCCTCCCGCTGAGCTCGGGCTATCTGATTCTGTGGATGGCAGGTGTCCAGTTTGCCTTAATTTTTTCTTCTGAACTTCCTTCCCTCTGCTTCCCACCACACTGAAGAAGGAGGAAAGGCATGTGGAACATGGCTCACATTTGGATCTGACCCAATAATGGATGATGGTGAGGCCCTAGGTCTGGGCTGTGCAAGGGAAGCTGGCTTTGCTGGAGACTGTCGTGGAGGGCTTGGAGAGGTCAGGCTGCCTAAAGGAGGCAGAGTTGTCACTGAAGATAAAGGGGAGCAGGACTCGCACTGGAAGACAGAAAGGAGCAGGCCGTGGGTGGGCAGGGAAGGAGCCCTGAAAGTCACTCACCTTGGGGATGAGGTAGGGGACCTGGAGGACCAGAAAGGAGGATGGGTGTGTGCCGGGCGAGGTCTGGGTGCTGTGGTGAACCTCAGAGGCCTGCAAGAATGCATAAACTGCCTTTTCTTTGTTGTTCTGGCAGCTAAGCTACTTTTTTTGCATGGTTTTAACATATACTTTAAAAACCCATGCACACACGATGATAAATTAAATAGTACAAAAGGATTGACAATGAAATGTAGGGCTCCTTCCCCTCCCTGTCTGCATCCCCAGCTCCCACCCCAGAAACAACTGTTGTCACCACATTGGCAGCTTTCTGGAGGGCTGTGTGCAAGTGCAGATCCATCTGAGCTCTCTTATGCAGTTGGAACTGCCACTCTGTGCCCTCTTGTACCCCTTGGCATTTGTTTTGAACAGTGTTCATCCCATGTGTTCACATCAATTCTTGCCCCTGGAGCTTCCTGAGCAGGGACACAGGACAAGAATGCTCCACTTTGGGAGGGAGCAGAACTTGGCTTCACTGCCATCACTGGCCACCTGCAGGACCCAGGCAAATTGCTTGACCTCTGAGCTTCGGTTTTCTTATCCACAACACTGGGAGGATGGTACCCCTCCTCATGGGCTGTTGTGATGATTAATTGAGGTAATGTGTCTATAGCTCAGATATGCAGCTGGGAACAGAACAGCCAATAGCTGGGAGCTGCTAGCACTCAGCCAGGGAGAAAGCTGGTCAAAGGGGCCCGCCTGTTCTTCTCCCACCACTGACCCCAGTAACAGGACCAGCATCTAGCTCTTGTGTTAACTATGCAGCTGGGCCTGCACCCTGGCCCCTTCTCTCTGGGGATGTTTCTGCCATCATCTGCCATCAGTTTTTTTGGGATCTTTGTGGCACCCAGAGAGGGGATGCCAGTTAAATGTCATCCAGGCGGAAGGGTTGCCTCTCTCTGTTGCCTTGGACGCTGAGATCGGACTCTACTCAAGCAAGAGGCCAGCTGGGGAGCTGGGAAGGCATTTTGGGCACTGCCCAAGTGGGTTTCCCTCCCACCATTCAGCTGGCCGTGCGGCTAACAGCTTTGTGCGGAAACAGCACCACGCTGCATCTCATGCAGAGATGAAAATTAATGGATAAATATACAGGTTTAATAATATTCTGTCATTTTGACAATGTCCGCTGCTTGCCTGTGATATTTTAATCCACTTTGCATGCTTTCGACATTAAGAACTTCTGACCAAGTTTCACCATGAAGATACTATATTTGTATAATGGCCTTCTACGCTATCTGTGATTCTAAACACAAATTCATTTGATTTCATCATTTTGGACTAAAGAGAAAGAAAATGAACCATTAGAACAAAGGCCTCCTTTACCCCTCCCGCCCGCGTTGGTTTCCCCGGAAGCAGCCATTCCTTTCTCTTTCATCTTCCCACTCTGTGCTTGCAGGCACGGCCCCATGATCTGCTCCACCGCTGCCTTTGAGGTTGATATTTCAGCTCAGTCCTTCCTTTTGCTGTGGAGATGAATTACATTAGTGCCAGCAGGAGGAGTGAATTAAATAAACTGTAAAATAATGCCAAATTTCCCGTGTTCCTTGTGCCATTCTTGTACCCCAGTTAAAATTTTAAATGAAGTCTGTAGGGATTTGCAAATAGTTGTCTTTAACTACTGATAAACAGAAATGCAGGCTGCTCAGGTTGTTCGAAGTGTGTTCATTCACTCAGTCACTGGGCACCTTCTACGTGGCAGGCACAGCGCTAGGCTGTGGGTGAAGAGCTGCATGGGTCACAGTCCCTGCTCAAGGCTAAGGTGGCATGGGTGAGACTTCCAGACGACCTGCCACAAAGAGTGGGTGGCTGAAATGAAGTCTGACAGGGAAGAATAAGACCCACCACTAAAGGCTCTTAAGGTCTCTGCCAAGAGGTTGGGCAGATTTTAAGCAGGGTGTGGCAGGGCAAAGTGGCCACTGGGGGACCAGCAGAGAAAGAAGAGCCACTGATGGGGTGAGAATGACAGGGCTAGGTCTGGGCTGAAGGCAGAGAGAAATGGGCAGATTTGCGGTGTTCACAGGAGCCCCACACCACAAGAACTGTGGCCCAGGCTCCTTCCCTTTCATTTCCCCCTTCCTTCATCTCTCCCTCCCACAAGAGAGAACAGGATTCAGTTTTTTAATGAGTCTGCTGCTTTTGTGGTGCCCTGCCACAGGCCCACACAGAACAGCTCCCACCAAGAGGTGGGGCAGACACCCCAACCTCTGAGAACTGGATTCCCAGGGGATCCCAATGGGGTGAGGCTTGAAGGAGGGTGGATGGAGTAAAGGTGATGACAGTCACCCAGGAGACCAGATACCTTGTTTGCTGTCCTGGTTCCGCTTAAGCATACAGCCTCCCAGAGGCAGGGAAATGGGGTGGGTGCAGAGAGCAAGTTCTCCTGCTCCTCTGTAATACTCCCCTTTGAGCTTCATTGGGTCATATAGCTGAGTCTGCTCTATTTTAGGCACAGGGAGAGGATCCAGAAAAGCCCACCTTTCCCTGACTACTGTTTGTCTGGGCTGCTCAGGTTAGCACTGGTTTCTACCACATTATTCCTGACCTTCATCAAGCTTCTCCTTCCTTCTCTGTGGGCCCACAACTCCTGCCCATCAACCTCCCAGGCCTGCTGCGACTCAACTGAGTAGGAGGAAGCTGAATTCTTGGCGCTGCAGCTCAGCTCCAAGGTGGAGCTAAGCTTGGCAATGGGGCTTGAAACAGAGGGATGCACATTCACCCTGAGCTGACTGGTGTCAGGGGTTGCAAACTCAGCTAGCCACAGTGACTAGGCTGTCAGTGAGAGAAGCGAGCTGGCAGGCTGCGTGGCTGACCGGGAAGACTGGCCAGGGCAGAGGCAGGCCAGGCTCTTTCTGGCCAGAGATCAGACTTTGCCAAGGAGGCTGGGGACCTGAATATTTATGCAAACTCTGCAGATATTTAATGTTGACAATGAATTCAAATTTGAAAATCCTATATGAACCAGACACAATCCATCTGAGGGTGAATTTGGTCTATGGACCTCCACTGTGTGATAACTGCTTAAAGTCATGTTTCTCTGTTCTCCAGGACAGAGTAGAGATTTATCAGTAGAACTCTATTCTGTCTTAACAAACTATTGAACAATTCACCCTCCCCCACCATTCTCCAGGGTGACCTGTGTGTAGAGGCACCAGTGGTGCTCATGGGAATTTGGAGGAGCCAACCCTCAATTTTTCTTCACATGCCCCTAGTCACTGTGACTGGTTTGGGAATGGGCATGTGACCCATCCTACCAGAGCCATGTAATAAGATTTTTTCTGGGAGCCCTGTAGGGAAAACTCACTTTGAAGGAGCTTATATGGGAGGCAAGAACATCAGTAACTATCTTGCAATCCCCAGAGAATAGCTTATCTGAGATCCAAGTCTGCATGACAGAGGAGCCTAGAAAAAGCCAAGTTTTGAGGACATTTGTTCAGTCCCTGGATTGCGCTGTGCCTAAAGTCCATTCCCTGAACATTTCAGTGATAAAATCCCTTTTTTGTTTAAGTCAGTTTGCTTTAACTGTAGGTCTCTTAGAATAAAAATTAATCTAGCAAATAAAGAAAGATACATATCTATTCAAGAATAAGATGAAGAGGGGTCCAGAGGGTGCTGCATGCACTTGTTCAGTCACAGGTGAGCCAAGAAATCCAAGCAGCAAGGAATGTCTGCCAGTATTGGAGACTGGCCAGCTCTGGAGGCCAAATTATGGAGTCAAGTCACAATACCAAGAAGATTAACAAGCAGGGTATTCACACCCTCGCTTTGCCACCAACTTGTGTGTGACTCTTGAAAAATCATCTCCCCTTCCCCCCATGGAATTGGTCTCCATTCTGTGGTAGTAATGAGGCTCTAAAGTCACATTTGTTGAGTTCACACTATGTGCCAGGCAATCTGCTAAGTGTTTGTTCACATCATCCCATTGGATCTTTCTGCCAACCAGCAGGTTCTGCTATTGTGCTTCATGCACCTCCCCAAGGTTTTCCACAACAAAAGGACAGAACTGGACTAGCTTCAGGAACATGCAGCTCTGAGACCTGAGGCGTTTGAGGCAGGAGCCAGGGCATCCTTGGAGGGCAGGTGAAACAGGGTCACAAACTGGTCTGAGGGAGAAGCTTTGGTGTCAGCCATAGAGCTCCCAGAGCTTGCTGCACAGAGCTGATGATTAAAACTGCTCTGACAGCATCACGCTCATGGGATTTAGTGTGTTCTTTTTTGGGGGAATTTTTGGAGCTGTCACTGGGTTAAGTTGAGAAGTAAAAAGGATGTGGGGAAAATCACACCATTAAATATTAATATTTTTTCTTTGTTTTAATTAGATTCTTTCCCCTATAGGCAGGTAGAAGGACAGAGCCTTCAGAGGCTTGTTTGCTGTCTTCAAAAAAAAAAACCCCTCACACAATCAGTACAATAATTAAGAAGCACTTTGTTTTTTCCTAGCAAAGGGAACTAATTATTTCAGCCTTGTGCTGATTGATCCATTTTTATGAGCACTTTTAAAATGTTAGCTGCATTTTGTGAACCATCTGTGAATAGTCAGCAATGGCAGGGTTAGGGGGCCACCAGCTGTGCAAGGATACTCTCTGAATGGAGAGTCCAACGGTCAGCGCTAGCTTGACTCACGACCCTTTTGGCATCAATCGAAATGAGTTCCTGATAAATATAGGAAAAAGGTGACAGAAAACTTAATGTGCTTTAGACTCAAGCCCAGCTTTTCCCCTGAACTATGTCTTCAGAATGTCCTCACAGAGGCAGCATCCCCAGTTTCACCCCATGCCCACGTGGGCAAAGTCTATCAGTCCTTCAATGCTCAGCTAAGTGGCCCCTTGGCCGTGAACCTTCCAGAATAGCCGGGTGGAGTGCTGCTTGGGGGGATACCTGGGCTCTCACAGGCTGGTGAAGGCCTTGAGTTAGGCAGAGAGGCTGACCCAGGGCCCACTCCTACCCTCTGCTTGGGGAGTGTCACACTGCGAAGGGAGGGAGGGAGCATGGGAGAGACGGAGGGAAGAAGAAGTAAAGTCTCTTACTGTTTGGGATCTTAAAATTGACATATTTAGACAGGGAAATATTTATCAAGTATAACCTTTCCTTTCCAGGGAGGTGGGTCTGGGTGGGGTTTGCTGAGTGGAGAGATGGGTAAGAAGATGCACATGGGGAAAAGGAAGGGGTTGGAAATTTTCCCACCAAAAAAGGGGAATGGGAAGGGGCGCGGGGTTGTTGAGGAGAGAAGGGAGATCCAGATGGAAAGGACTGAGAGCCCGAGGGTGGCAAACGGGAGTGGGCCTTGGAGAACAGGCTGGCAGCTGGAGAGGGATTGAGAAAGAACTGACAGTTTCAAAATTAGTTTTATGAAATTGTTTCCATAATGTGTACTGTCGGCTTGTTTTCCTACAAAATGTTCTGTTAATGTTTAGAGAAGATTTTGGGTCTGTGGAGGTAGGAAGGCTGTTGAGATGGTTGAGTTGGACTTGAGGAGGCCCACGGCAAGTGGCCACCTGGAAGCCTGCTATTCCCAAGAGGCATGGTGGGAATGTCTCCCCAGGTCTCAGCCTTTCTTCAGCTTCTTGAGGGCCCTGGAGCCGCTGGGCTGCCTGGGCTGAATTGTGGCCCCCCCCGCATCCTAGTGTGCAGGTTTGGACATTTTACTTAACCTCCCCTTACCTCGACTTTCTTATCTGTAAAGCAGGCTAAAAATAATTCCTTACCTTCAAGGTTATCATGAGGCTTAAATGTACTAATGTGTAAAGTGTTTAAAACATTGCATGGCACAAAACAAAATGATAGATATCTTTCTCTAATTCTCCCTCTTTTCTAACTCCAGGAAATGTGTTAAAGTTGAAAGAGCATCGGAAATATGTATGGAAACCTTTAAAATATTCCTACTAGTGTTGCCAGACACTATATAAGATTCCCAGTTAAATTTGAATTTCACATAACAATAAGTAATTGAAACTAAGATTTTACTGAACGTCTTGAATTCTTAGCTCTAAATTTGGCACCCCTAATTCTTACCGTTTGACCCTAAGATTTCAGTTCTGGGAATCTATTCTTCAATGAGAAAAGTTTTATGCAAGGAACATTTCCTTGGAGCATTTTGAAAACCTATGTTGAAAAATTAGGAATTAAAAATATGTCCAATGGTAGGAAAATGATTAAGTAAATCAGGATATATCTACATGATAGAATGTTATAGTGTCATAAAAGTGGTGTTTCCAAAGAATATACAATATAACATGAGAGAATGCTTATGAAATAATGTTAAGAGAAAAAAAACAGGAAATAAAATTATGTGAACAGAGTGTTTGTAACTCTAAAAAATTACCCTTAAATATACAAAAAATCTGACAGGAAAACTGGTAAAATGTTAATAGTGGTTATATTAGTTGGTGAAATTCTGGTTTGTTTTTCTTTCTACTTATATGCATATCCCAGATTTTCCACAGTGAGCAAAAGCTACTTTACTTATAAACGCTGCCTTTATTCATGACTTGGGGGAAGGAAGGGAGTGGCTGGACACTAGGACCCTGGGTTCTCATGCTGGTGATCACTGGTGGTGTGGCCCTGGGACAGTTATTTCAAATCTCAGGGACTCAGTTTTCTCATCTGTGAAATGTGAGAGATGGCACGTCAGTCCACAGAGCCCCAGACTGCTCTGTGAGTCTAACTCTTCTATCTTCTTTTTGTGCCCCTTCTCTCTTCTTTTTTCCCTTACCCTTTCTTTCTCTTTTTAGTCTTAGACTTTCCCACTCTCTGACCTTCTTCAGGGTCAAAACTCTTAATGTGAAAATACCAAACAACTCAAAATTCCAACCAATCTATAAAACAATTTATTACTACTGGAATAAATTACTGGAAGTCAAGGGATGCATAGCTTCAGGAATGGCATGCTCAGGGCTTTCTATTTCCCTACAGTTTTCTCTGGCTTGGTAGCTGGGCCATCTTCCCTTCATACAACCACAGTGGCTCCCATGATTCTGGGTTTCCTGCCTGCATGCCACACAGTCTCTGGGGTGACAGTTTCTGTCTCAACATTCCAGAAGAGTCCTGAGATTTGTTTTTGAGAAGGTAGGCTGGTTCACAAGCCACCTCTGAACTAATAACAAGGACTAAGCAGTGGAATGTCTTTTTTTTTTTTTTTAAGCCACTCAGGGCCCCAGTCTGGAATTATGGGTGGGGAGATGAGCTGAGAGGGAGACCTGTGAAAAAGCTGAGTATTCTTAGGAAGGGAACAGAAAAATAATTCTGCAATGGCATTCACCAAATCTCTACCACGTCAGTCATCAGTCTTAGAAGGTCAGATCATTTTCTCAACACTGTGCTCGGCTCTTGGATCATCTGGGGAGAGACCAGGCAATCACCTTCTTCAGTAGCATCTCTGCCCACCTGCCCAAAACAAATGTCAGAGCAGAGGGTGGGAGATGGCACAGTTCAGGCCAATTCTGGGTTTTAAATCACATATGGGTCTATGTGTCTGAATTCTCTGGGTAGACAGAGACAGCCGTTGTCTGACTGACTTTGTGAGGTTCTAGCATGATGGACTCACTAGGATGTGAATGAAAGGGAGTTGGGGGAGTCCTAAGAGCCCCTGCCTTCCTCTCCCCATATCTGAGCTCTCCTGCCCTGTTCTGAAGCTGCAACTCAGACAAGGGTCATGCTCTTTCTCATTCTTTTTTTCTTTCATCTCTCTAACTTACAAACTTCTTTAAAAAAACTCATGTTTCCCTGATGAGACTTTGCCTAATGAAGTATTTTATAGTACTCTCTCTTTTAAAAAGAATGAGGTTGAATGTTTATTAAATTAATTTTTGCTTTAATGTATTTCCTCCATATTTCATGCTGTGGACACAACTGTTTCTGCAAATGACTTTTTTCAAGATGCCTGATTTATTTTTAATTGCCTCTTTCCCTCAGTTTGGTTCCAAGCTACACTTGTTATTTCTATTGGTTTAGTAGTTAAAGCCTAGAGATATAACAGGTAAAGATTTCTCCCTTTGACGAAGCAGGACTAAGACTTGGAAGGGTGGGAACACATCCATCCTGAATAGCAAGTACAAAGCACAATTTACTTTCCTGTGGCTTCCAAAATTGAAATACAAATGACATTCTCTCCCATTTGTAAAGCATTCTGCAGTATAGAAAACCTATTTACGTGCACTATCTCCAATGCTCCACATTTTAGTGAGGTTTCCTCCCACAAGTTATGAAGTCATTAAATCAAGGGTTATTCCTCCATTTACGGCTAAAAGAAAAAGGGACTCACTAAACTATTTTGTAGCTGGCAGAAGCACCTCTAGAGTATACATTTCTGACCTTAAAGATAATTATCTCCCCACTATTCTATTTCTCAAAAAAATAAAATAGAAGTCTTACATTTAAATGCTTTTGTCTTAAATATTTGTGCTTTTTAAAGAAAATCTTTATACAGAAGTAACCTATATTCATTGTGAAAAAAAGAAAACACATAGAAGGTGCTTGGGTATGAATGGGTACACGTGTACACATATTCACTCACAATCCTCCACCTGGGAGTGACCACGGTCTGGAAGGACAGGAGGGCCTGCGCTAAGCTGTGGAGTAAGTCCTGCCCTGCTGGGGCTTCATCTCCCTTCGGGACCTTCCACTCCCTTCCCCGCCCCCTGCACTACCATCTTTAAGCACAGAGAGTGCTCATCTGTTGTCACTGCTTGTCCAGCATTCATTCCTCTTCTTAACCTCAATTTTCCTTTAGGAAAACACAAACTCACTAACGAACCCTGCAGGAAGTGACATTAGAACTCTAGAGTCAAGGGTTGTCATGTGACCTGCACTTAGTCAATCAGAACCAAAGATACTGAAAGGCCTCTTGAGGTGCCTTTTGGAAATAGAATCTTTCTGCACAAAATGAAGGTGAAAGTGACCACCAGGGGACACTGCTTAAGAGGGAGAGTGGAAAGCAGAGATGGCAGGTTGAGGGCAAGGGATCATGTCCTCATGCTGACGGTTTTCTGTTACATGAAGAGAGGCATTCATTTTTTGCTAACACCAGTCAGAGCTGCGTTTTCTGCCATTAGCTCCAAGTGAGGGAATGAACGATCATGTGTGTATCAGACTAGAAACAAGACAGTGATTTTTAAAAAATTAGTTTTAGTGACAATTCAGTGTTTACTGGAAAATTGCAGAGGAGGAGAATATTCTCCAGCATTTCCATGGATGGTATGATTTCTGCTACTGACTGAATTCAGGTAAGATTTCAAATATACTCTGTGATCAGAAAACATACTTTGCAAGATTTCATTATTTTGAAATCTATTGAAATTCATTTTATGACACAGTATATGTTCTACTCAGTGAACATCTATTTGCAATTGAAAAGAATGTGTGTTCTGCAGTTGTCTGGTGTAGTGTTCTATAAATGTTAAGTAAGTTAAAGTGGTTGATGGTACTCTTCAGACATTCTATATCTTCACTGGTTTCTTGTCTAATTGTTCTAATAGTTCCTGAGGAAGGTGTATTAGAGTCATCTTCTACGGTGCTGGCCTTGTCTATTTCTGCATTTAATTTGTCAGTTTTTCATGCATATATTTTGAAGGTCTGTTATTAGGAACATCCACACTTATAAATATAGTATTTTCCTGACTGTATTGACCTTTTTATAGTAAAGTCCCCTTTTGCCTCTAGTAATATGCTTTGTTTTGATAATTATTTTGACCGATATTATTATAAGCATATCACCTTTTTCATGTTTACGCTCTGCATCTATTTTCATCTTTTTACTTTCAATCCATTTTTGTATTTGAATTTAAAGTGTATCTTTTGTAGACAGCATTTAGTCAGTTCTTGCTTTTTATCCAGTCTTTAAATTTTTATTGGAGTGCATATTTTTTTGTACTTAATATAATCTAATTACTGACAGTTGTAATGTAATTACTGACAGCCATGTTTCTATTTGCCCATCTTTTTGCTGTTGTTTTTACTCCGTTCTTACTTTACTGCCTTCTTTTGTTTTCATATTCCATCTAAACTCTCCTATTGGCTTTCTATCTGAATATCTTTACATTATATTTTTAGTGGTTTTACGGGTTGTAATATCCACCTTCAACTTAACCCACTAATATTGAGTTCCTTTAGGTAATATAGAAGAGCCTGGAAATAGTATATTTCATTTTCCAGCCCTGTTCTTAGTACTATTTTGTCATATTTATACAGTATACACTATAAACCCATTTCCATAGTATTAAAACTTTTAAATTACTTTATTATTAAAATACAATATACTTTTAAAAAAGTCATATGGTTTTTAAAAGAAGAAATTTTAAAATGAGATCTTTTATATTTACTTAGATATAGTATTATTTCCAGAGTTCTTCATTTCTTCAGCTTTAAGGAACTTCCTTTAACATTTCTTATAGCGCAGGTCTGTTGGTGACAAATTAACATAGTTTTTGTTCATTTTTGAAGAATAGTTTATCTTGCTATAATATTCTTGGTTGGCCATTCTTTTCCTCCTCAGTACTGTAATTATGCTGTTCCTATTTATTTTGACTTCCATTGTTTATGATAAGAAATCAGTCATTATTTGCATGTTCTTGACCACTGAATATTACCTACCATTCTTGCTGGCTGCCTTAAACATTTTCTTTCTTTAACTTTCAGAACTTTGAACATGCTACATCCAGGAGAATATTTTTTAGTTCTGTTGTACTTGCAGTTCATTGAGTTCCCTAGATTTGTAAGTTGATGTTTTCAGCCCAAACAGATTTTGGGAGCCATTATTTCTTTGAATCTTTTCTCTTTTTCTTAATGTTGGTCTTCTCATTCTAGGACTCAAATAACATGTATGTTGGGCCACATACTACTATTGTCTCACACATCTCTAGGTTCTTCTCATTTTCTTCAATCTTTTTTTCTCTATATATGTAAGATTGAGTGATTTCTACTGATCTATCTTCAAGTTTACTGATGACTATCTCTCATTTAAAATCTATTAGGCCTATCCAGTGGATTTTTTATTATAGTTGATATACTTCTTAGCTCTGGAATTTCCTTTTATATTGTTTCAATTTCTCTGTTAATATTCATTTCCCATCCATTCATTTATGCCATCTTTCTCTTTATTTTTTTAAAAATATTTTTCTGGGGGGGTGGAGCCAAGATGGCGGCGTGAGTAGAGCAGCGGAAATCTCCTTCCAAAACCACATATATCTATGAAAATATAACAAAGACAACTCTTCCTAGAATAAAGACCAGAGGACACAGGACAATATCCAGACCACATCCGCACCTGAGAGAACCCAGCGCCTCGCGAAGGGGGTAAGATACAAGCCCCGGCCCCGCGGGAGCCGAGCGCCCCTCCCCCCAGCTCCCGGCGGGAGAAGAGCAGGCAGAGCGGGAGGGAGACGGAGCCCAGGACTGCCGAACACCCAGCCCCAGCCATCCGGACCGGAGCGCAGACACAGTGCGTGTGTGGGGCACTGGATACTAGGGAAACAGGGCAGCAAGAATGGTGAGAGGGTACCGGAGGACATAAGAAAAGTGAGCGGCCATTTTTTTTTTTTTTTCTGTTTTGCTTTGGTGAGCGCTTTTTGGAAGTCTTAAAGGGACAGGGAACCCAATACTAAGGAAACAGGGCAGTAAGACCGGTGAGCAGATGCCTGAGGCTGGCGCTGGAGAATAAAGAAAAACGAGAGGCCATTTTTTATTTATTTTTACATTTTTAATTAAAAAAATTTTTTTTGTGTGTGTGTGTGGTCGTTGTTTTGCTTTGGCGGGTGCTTTTTGGAAGTCTTAAAGGGGCAGGGCAGGACACTTAATCCAGTGGTAGGGAATCCGGGGATCTCTGGGCACCCTAATCCCCTGGGCTGCAGGGAGCAGGGAGGCCCCTTATGGGGATAAATGGCCTCCCTGCCGCTTCCCCTCCAAAGTGACTCCACCACTTTGGAGCAGCAGCCCGAGCCAGGCCATGCACACAGCAACAGTGGAGATAAACTCCATAGCAGCCGGGTAGGAAGCAGAAACCCTGTCTGCGTGCAGCTGCCCAGCACAAGCCACTAGAGGTCGCTGTTCTCCCAGGAGAGGAGGGCCACAAACCAACAAGAAGGGAAGTTCTTCCAGCCGTCACTTGTGCCAGCTCTGCAAACTATTCCTATCACCATGAAAAGGCAAAACTACAGGCAGACAAAGATCACAGAGACAACACCAGAGAAGGAGACAGACCTAACCAGTCTTCCTGACAAAGAATTCAAAATAAAAATCATAAACATGCTGACAGAGATGCAGAGAAATACGCAAGAGATATGGGATGAAGTCCGGAAGGAGATCACAGATGCCAGAAAGGAGATCACAGAAAAGAAACAAACTCTGGAAGGGTTTATAAGCAGAATGGATAGAATGTAATAGGCCATTGATGGAATTGAAACCAGAGAACAGGAACGCATAGAAGCTGACATAGAGAGAGACAAAAGGATCTCCAGGAATGAAACAATATTAAGAGAACTGTGTGACCAATCCAAAAGGAACAATATCCGTATTATAGGGGTCCCAGAAGAAGAAGAGAGAGGAAAAGAGATGGAAAGTATCTTGGAAGAAATAATTGCTGAAAACTTCCTCAAACTGGGGGAGGAAATACACAGAACTCCCAACAGAAAGGATCCAAGGAGGACAACACCAAGACACATAATAATTAAAATGGCAAAGACCAAGGACAAGGAAAGAGTTTTAAAGGCAGCTAGAGAGAAAAAGGTCACCTATAAAGGGAAACCCATCAGGCTAACGTCAGATTTCTCAACAGAAACCCTACAGGCCAGAAGAGAATGGCATGATATATTTAATACAATGAAACAGAAGGGCCTTGAACCAAGGATACTGTATCCAGCACGACTATCATTCAAATATGACGGTGGGATTAAACAATTCCCAGACAAACAAAAGCTGAGGGAATTTGCTTCCCACAAACCACCTCTACAGGACATCTTACAGGGACTGCTCTAGATGGGAGCACTCCTAGAAAGAGCACAGAACAAAACACCCAACATATGAAGAATGGGGGAGGAGGAATAAGAAGGGAGAGAAGAAAAGAATCTCCAGACAGTGTATATAACAGCTCAATAAGCGAGCTAAGTTAGGCAGTAAGATACTACAGAGGCTACCCTTGAACCTTTGGTAAGCTCGAATTTAAAGCTTGCAATGGCAATAAGTACATATCTTTCAGTAGTCACCCTAAATGTTAATGGGCTGAATGCACCAATCAAAAGACACAGAGTAATAGAATGGATAAAAAGGCAAGACCCATCTATATGCTGCTTACAAGAAACTCACCTCAAAATCAAAGACATGTACAGACTAAAAGTCAAGGGATGGAAAAACATGTTTCAGGCAAACAACAGCGAGAAGAAAGCAGGGGTTGCAGTACTAATATCAGACAAAATAGACTTCAAAACAAAGAAAGTAACAAGAGATAAAGAAGGACACTACATAATGATAAAGGGCTCAGTCCAACAAGAGGATATAACCATTCTGAATATATATGCACCCAACACAGGAGCACTAGCATATGTGAAACAAATACTAACAGAACTAAAGGGGGATATAGACTGCAATGCATTCATTCTAGGAGACTTCAACACACCACTCACCCCAAAGGATAGATCCACCGGGCAGAAAATAAGTAAGGACACGGAAGCACTGAACAACACAGTAGAGCAGATGGACCTAATAGACATCTATAGAACTCTACATCCAAAAGCAACAGGATACACATTCTTCTCAACTGCACATGGAACATTCTCCAGAATAGAACACATACTAGGCCACAAAAAGAACTTCAGTAAATTCCAAAAGATTGAAATTCTACCAACCAACTTTTCAGACCACAAAGGCATAAAACTAGAAATAAACTGTACAAAGAAAGCAAAGAGGCTCACAAACACATGGAGGCTTAACAACACGCTCCTAAATAATCAATGGATCAATGACAAAATCATAATGGAGATACAGCAATATATGGAAACAAATGACAACAAGAACACTAAGCCCCAACTTCTGTGGGACACAGCAAAAGCAGTCTTAAGAGGAAAGTATATGGCAATCCAAGCATATTTAAAAAAGGAAGAGCAATCCCAAATGAATGGTCTAATGTCACAATTATCGAAATAGGAAAAAGAAGGACAGATGAGGCCTAAGGACAGCAGAAGCAGGGACATAATAAAGATCAGAGAAGAAATAAATAAAATTGAGAAGAATAAAGCAAGAGCAAAAATCAATGAAACCAAGAGCTGGTTCTTTGAGAAAATAAACAAAGTAGATAAGCCACTCGCCAGACTTATTAAGAGGAAAAGAGAGTCAACACAAATCAACAGTATCAGAAATGAGAAAGGAAATATCATGAAGGACTCCACAGAAATACAAAGAATTATTTGAGAATACTATGAAAACCTATATGCTAACAAGCTGGGAAACCTAGGAGAAATGGACAACTTCCTAGAAAAATACAACCTTCCAAGACTGACCCAGAAAGAAACAGAAAATCTAAACAGACCAATTACCAGCAACGAAATTGAAGCGGTAATAAAAAAACTACCAAAGAACAAAACCCCCAGGCCAGATGGATTTACCTCGGAATTTTATCAGACATACAGGGAAGACATAATACCCATTCTCCTTAAAGTTTTCCAAAAAATAGAGGAGGAGGGGATACTCCCAAACTCATTCTATGAAGCTAACATCACCCTAATACCAAAACCAGGCAAAGACCCCACCAAAAAAGAAAACTACAGACCAATATCCCTGATGAACGTAGATGCAAAAATACTCAACAAAATATTAGCAAACTGAATTCAAAAATACATCAAAAGGATCATAGACCACGAACAAGTTGGATTCATCCCAGGGATGCAAGGATGGTACAACATTCGAAAGTCCATCAACATCATCCACCACATCAACAAAAAGAAACACAAAAACCACATGATCATATCCATAGATGCTGAAAAAGCACTTGACAAAGTTCAACATCCATTCATGTTAAAAACTCTCAGCAAAATGGGAATAGAGGGCAAGTACCTCAACATAATAAAGGCCATCTATGATAAACCGACAGCCAACATTATATTGAACAGCGAGAAGCTGAAAGCATTTCCTCTGAGATCGGGAACTAGACAGGGATGCCCACTCTCCCCACTGTTATTTAACATAGTACTGGAGGTCATAGCCACGGCAATCAGACAAAACAAAGAAATACAAGGAATGCGGATTGGTAAAGAAGAAGTTAAAGTGTCACTATTTGCAGATGACATGATACTGTACATAAAAAACCCTAAAGACTCCACCCCAAAACTACCAGAACTGATATCGGAATACAGCAATGTTGCAGGATACAAAATTAACACACAGAAATCTGTGGTTTTCCTATATACTAACAATGAACCAACAGAAAGAGATATCAGGAAAACAACTCCATTCACAATTGCATAAAAAAAAAAATACCTAGGAATAAACCTAACCAAATAAGTGAAAGACTTATACTCTGAAAACTACAAGTCACTCTTAAGAGAAATTAAAGGGGACACTAACAGATGGAAACTCATCCCATGCTCGTGGCTAGGAAGAATTAATATCGTCAAAATGGCCATCCTGCCCAAAACAATATACAGATTTGATGCAATCCCTATGAAACTACCAGCAACATTCTTCAATGAACTGGAACAAATAATTCAAAAATTCATATGAAAACACCAAAGACCCCGAATAGCCAAAGCAATCCTGAGAAAGAAGAATAAAGTAGGGGGGATCTCACTCCCCAACTTCAAGCTCTACTATAAAGCCATAGTAATCAAGACAATTTGGTACTGGCACAAAAACAGAGCCACAGACCAATGGAACAGACTAGAGAATCCAGACATTAACCCAAACATATATGGTCAATTAATATTTGATAAAGGAGCAATGGACATACAATGGCAAAATGACAGTCTCTTCAAGAGGTGGTGTTGGCAAAACTGGACAGCTACATGTAGGAGAATGAAACTGGACCATTGTCTAACCCCATATACAAAAGTAAACTCAAAATGGATCAAAGACCTGAATGTAAGTCATAAAACCATTAAACTCTTGGAAGAAAACACAGGCAAAAACCTCTTAGACATAAGCATGAGTGACCTCTTCTTGAACATATCTCCCCGGGCAAGGAAAACAACAGCAAAAATGAACAAGTGGGACTATATTAAGCTGAAAAGCTTCTGTACAGCAAAAGACACCATCAGTAGAACAAAAAGGAACCCTAGAGTATGGGAGAATATATTTGAAAATGACACATCCAATAAAGGCTTGACATCCAGAATATATAAAGAGCTCACACGCCTCAACAAACAAAAAACAAATAACCCAATTAAAAAATGGGCAGAGGAACTGAACAGAGAGTTCTCCAAAAAAGAAATGCAGATGGCCAACAGACACATGAAAAGATGCTCCACATCGCTAATTATCAGAGAAATGCAAATTAAAACTACAATGAGGTATCACCTCACACCAGTAAGGATGGCTGCCATCCAAAAGACAAACAACAACAAATGTTGGCGAGGCTGTGGAGAAAGGGGAACCCTCCTACACTGCTGGTGGGAATGTAAGTTAGTTCAACCATTGTGGAAAGCAGTATGGAGGTACATCAAAATGCTCAAAACAGGCTTACCATTTGACCCAGGAATTGCACTCCTAGAAATTTACCCTAAGAATGCAGCAATCAAGTTTGAGAAAGACCAATGCACCCCTATGTCTATCGCAGCACTATTTACAATAGCCAAGAATTGGAAGTAACCTAAATGTACATCGATAGATGAATGGACAAAGAAGGTGTGGTACATATACACAATGGAATACTACTCAGCCATAAGAAAAGGGCAAATCCTACCATTTACAGCAACATGGATGGAGCTGGAGGGTATTATGCTCAGTGAAACAAGCCAAGTGGAGAAACGGAGATACCAAATGATTTCTCTCATCTGTGGAATATAAGAACAAAGGAAAAAATGAAGGAACAAAACAGTAGCAGAATCACAGAACTCATGAATGGACTAACAGGTACGAAAGGGAAAGGGACTGGGGAGGATGGGTGGGTAGGGAGGTATAAGGTGGGGGGAAGAAGAAGGGGGATATGAGGATTAGCATTCATGGGGGGGTAGGATAAAAGGGAGGTCTGTACAACACAGAGAAGGCAAGTAGTGATTCTACAACATTTTGCTGTGCTGATGGACAGTGACTGTAAAGGGGTTTATAGGGGGGAACTGGTATAGGGGAGACCTAGTAAACATAATATTCATCATGTAAGTGTAGATTAATGATACCAAAAAAAAAAAAGACAGTTCCTGTGTGGTGACCTCCAATGAGTTTTACACAAGGGTATAAAGGGCATATAAAAGTGTTGGCAAAGGTCTGTTTGTGTTTATACAGAGGATCAAAGCCTAATTTGGCTACCCTGAAAATGAACTAAGATACAATATGAAAAAGAACTTCCAACATCAGCACTCTTGGGAAGACTCATGCCAGAAGATGATCATCAAAAAACCCCAACAAAGATCCACGCACTGCTACAGCTGTAGATGCACTCATCCCACCAGCTTCTGGACTTGCCATGGGAATGAAGAAGGAGATATCTAAGCTGGCCTGTGCATACAGTAAAACAGCAAATTTGACTGGATCTATACTGTTGGAACTCAACCAAGAATTAGGAGAAGTGCAAATTGTAGCGCTCCAAAATCTTACAACTACAGACTATTTACTGTTAAAAGAACATATGGCATGTGAACAGTCCCCAGGAATGGGTTGTTTTAATTTGTCTGATTTCTCTCAGACTGTTCAAGTTCAGTTGGACAATATCCACCCTATCATAGATAAGTTTTCACAAATGCCTAAGGTGCCTAACTGGTTTTCTTGGTTTCACTGGAGATGGCTGGTAATTACAGATATGCTTTGGTTATGTAACTATACTCCTATTATGTTAATGTGTGTGCGCAATTTAAGTAGTAGTTCAAAACCTATACATGCTGAATTTACTCTACAAGAAGATATGTCAAAGAAATAATCAATCTTCCCATGTTTTCTTCCACCTGCTATTTCTATAGCTTTTCTTCTTCCTTCCTAATTACAACCCTTAAATAGAATTCGTGCCTCATATCAAATTTACCGAGTATCATAATTCTTCCAAGTGGTAAAGATACCTCAAGACAAATGCTGGGCATAGAAGCTACAGGGCATAAATATGCAAAGAAATAAAAAGCTAACCATTTCAAACAATAAGGCTTTTCTCTCACTTACCAACTTTACATTTCCCTGTATGGCCCCGGAAGATGACTGGTTAGCCAGAGACGGGTAAGATTCCTCAAGGGAGGAACAACCTAAGACAGGCACAGCCGCAGGGGGGGCATCAGGTGAGAAATTGGGGATCAACAGAGGTGAGGCTTAGAACCTCACCCCCCCGTTCTGAGAGAAATCTTCTGCATCCGTGGATGTTTTATTGCCCTTGTCTAGCTTGGATTAAGACATAGTCTGCAGGCACACACCTGATCATCTACATTTGCTCCCTTACAACACTAAACTATGTTTTCTACCTTTATCTTGTATCTACCTACCACTTCAGCATTTTATTAAAAATAATAATAATAAAGAGAGAAATGTGGTATCCACATATAAATCAAGTATAAAAACCAAATGAGTATTCATATTTGAACTGACTGTTTAGAGTTCATAATGCATGAGCAAAACCGAAAGTTTCTGTGATGACTGCCCTTGTACTGTTCACTATGTAACTTATTCACTATGTAAGAATTTGTTCTCCATGTAAGAACTTGTTCGTTATGCTTCAGAAGATTGGAGACTGACTAAAATTAGGCTTGGGATGGATTAATGATTGTGCATTGAGCATTGACTCCCCTATACAGAATTTTATTGTTGTTAACAACCATTTGATCAATAAAATGAGAGATGCCCTCACAAAGATATATATATATATATTTTTTCTTAAATTATTGGCATTTATATATAATAGCCCTGAGGTCTTTGCTGAGTCAAATTATCTGAGTTCACAGAGAGTCAGTTTCTTTGCTCTTTTTCTTTCTTTTAAAGCAAAAATTTTATATATCTAAAGTATACAATATAATGTGAAATGAAATACATAGTGAAGTGATCCCTACAGTCAAGCGAATTAACATATCCATCTTTGTACAGAATCATTTTCTGCTGACTGCCTTTTCTCCTGGTTCTTTTTACATCTAGTAATTTTTAGAAGAGAGCTAGTCTAGACATTGTTGATAAATTTCAGTGAATCTGGATTCTATTGTGTTTGAGGATTTTTGGTTTTGTGTGTAGTAGATATTAATTTACTTGGACTCAAGTTGTAAATTTTGACTACCCTGCAGCAACTGATTATCTCTGTTCTTTCTTTGCATCTTTATGCTGGCTCTTAGCCTGGTATCTTTGGTCTTCTTTGTACCTATGTAATTTGTTGGTCAGCCAATGATTTTACTTGAGCAAAAGGGCGAATGCTGAGGTTTCCTTGCTTATAGGGATTCCACTTACTGCAATTTTCAAAGTTTTCTAACCTTGGGTTTAGACCTTGGACCCTTCAAACCCATAATGTTTCATATTTCTTTTGGTTTTGTCTGAGCTGTACACACTTGGGTAATACACTTGTTTGAAAAACATCAAATTTGCAGATTTTTCCTTGGGTAGCTCTTTCTTCCATTTGCACATTCCTCTCTTAACTCTGCCTGCATTTTTGCCAGGCTGCCTGGGTCTCCCTCATGTATATGTAATTTAGCTCTCAGCAAGGGTTTTCTTCCAAGATCTCTCTTCTTTAAATTTTCTAAACCTGAACTCTAACTTCCAGCACCTCTATCTGGTAATGTTGAAATTTTCCATTGTCATTTCTGCAACCATGATTATCAGATTAGAGAACAACTCACATCATAAAAACACAAATTCAATATTCTTATCTCTCTCAGGTGCAGCTTATTGAGAGTAAATGCTTCTCAAGTTCTGTCTTCTTTTGGTTGTTTTCACATATCTTTAAATAATTGTTCTGCTTAAATTATTCTATCAAGTTTGTATTATTATTGCTCTGAGAAGGTTCATATTACTACTTCAGTCCATCAGTACTCAAAGCAATTCCTGGGTTTCTTTTTAAACCTTTTAAGATTATTCTAATGTCCACCCAGGTCTGAGAGCAGCAAACCAATGTATTGCTTTGCCCCAGGGAAAGACTGACTTTATCCTTGCTGTACTCTTGCTTCACATGCTATGTAATTAGGCCTTTGAACTCCATGGTCTGACCCCATGAGTGGAGTAAACATGAGTTGAAGAATTCTGCACCAACAGAGTTTGAATTAAAAAAAAATGTTGGCAGCACTGGAAAAGGATTTCTAAAGTTTTTCTGTTACGAAAAGCAGCTTTGTGTGACCCCAAGTGAAAGATCTAGGGCCCAGAGCTTGAAACAATCTCCTAAAACTGGGGACATCCCCAGGGATACTGGCAACCCAGTATTCATTCAAATGCCATGGATCATCCTGCCTCCAAGTGGGGAGTCTTGAGGACTCAATCTTTGCTGCCTTCAGAAACTGATGAAGTATGTATGGACCTATTCTCATTCCTGATTCTTATTTACATCCAAGAATGCTTCTTGGATGAAGCTGTGGTCTCTGGGACCCACTCAAATGCACACAAAGCCATGCACACTCTGTCTTAGCACAGAACAGACACTGTGGCACCACTGCCAAGATCCTGGAGAGCTACTCGTTCCTTTCTTTACTCATTCTAACACTTCCTGAGTTTCTGCTCCATGACAGAGTCTAGCCAGGCTAAAGATGAGGGAAGGGATGAATCACAGTCACTGTCCTTGAACGTAATAACCCACTACAGAGACAGACTGGAGAAATATAGTGTGCTGTGAATGTGGCATTTTAATATAGAAACGTTTAATTTCATTTGAAAGGCAGTAGCATGTTGGATAAAACCAAGAAAATTCTAGAAATAGACTGTCTGGGTTTCCTTATCAGCCTAGCCACTGATTGATCTTGGGAAAGTCATGAAACCTCTCTGTGCCTTGTTTCCTGGGGAGTAACAACAGTATCAATTCAAAGAGCTGTTATACAAGTTCTATGAGTTAATATATGTGTAGCTTTTGGAACAGTGCCTGATAAACAGTCAGTGCCACACATCGTTTTCTTCCCTTTCTTTGTTGGACTAGGTAATTGTAGTGTGAAATATTCTCCCAGCTTCTGGGAGGGTATAATGTAAAATGTTATCCCACCTCCTTGCTTTCTAGGGTAATGTTTTTTTTTTCTCCCATTGTTAATATTTCAGTTTCCAAGGAAAATGAAGTATCAAAGTTCACTGTAAAAGGAAAAGAGGAGAATAAATTGAAGCACTGGTAGAAGGAAGAAGTAAAGTATCTCTCAGGAAAGCAGGGAGGAAGATAAGTTCTAAAACAAAAAAGGACAATAGATAATGAAAGAGGAGGGAGGTTACCAGAGGGAGTGATGCATGCAGGTGCCTGGACAGACTAAGAAAGGTTCTTACTGGAAAACACAGGGGCTTTCACTTAACAAAGATCTGCAAGAGACCATATGTGAGCACATGGGAACAGCAAAGCAGCTAATCCCTCCACAGACCATCCAGCTGAAGGACTGAGGCCACACCAGCTTTACTCAGCTTTGGTTTGAAAGTCAGAATTGTACAAAGGTGAGTAGTTCGTAGTGTCAGTATCAAGCACCTTCCCTTGCCTGTTCAGCAGACTGACACCCACACCTGTGCCAGGACTCCATTTAGTCCCTGATCTGTGATATCCCGTACCATCCACAATGTTCTAGGACACTGTAAACCCAAGAGAAGGATGTCCCCCGACTATCCCTGGTGAAGTAGTGCTGAGCTTCTACTTGAGGACTCCCACCACTGGGACAGTTTTTCTGACCTCCCTGAAGGGGACATGGTGAGTCCCTGCTCCCAGTTAGATCACTGAGCTCCAGTGATGACACTCCTTCAGGAAGAGCATCTCATAGCAGCCTGGGGCGGGAGGCGTTGTTCCTGTTCTAGGGAATAGAGGCGGAAGCTCAGAGTGTTGAGGGCCTTGTCTCACTTCAAGTAGGAAGGTAAACCCAGGAAGTCTGTATATTTAATCATGATGCTCTCTTGATACACTGGAAGGACTCAGAATAGGTTTTCCAAGTTAAATTCAGACTTTGTGTTTGGTTTTGCCTTTTAGTGTTGATTCAAAGCTGTAGCTATTACCTAGTGTGGTGTCACACCCATAATATACATGAATTCCAAGAGATGCCTGACTGGGCTCCCCAGGGGACACAAAGCGGCAGCCTGGACATTTTGTGCTCTTCCAGGGCTGGGGGTGGCAATGGAGGGAAAAGGAGCCAGTCTAGCAGGATTGCTCTGGAGCCCCCTGATGGCACTTAGGGCAGCTGCCATATCTGTCTGTGGAGCTGATTCCAAGAATGCACAGTCTGACTTGGGTCTTCATGCTGTAGGTGTGGAATTGAAGTCAGTAGTTGGGCTGTGGCCTGCTTGGTGAGCTATTGGCAAATCCAGGCCTACAACAGAGGCCTCTCTCTATCCACACATCTATCCTTCTATTCATGCATCCATCCGTGCATGCAGAGAAACAAAGGCTCATGAAACAATACTTACTTTTACTACGGTGATGCACTCATATTTGCTTTACTATCCTATTCTGTGTTATTTTTTTAAATATGGTTGAGATCCACAGAATTCATCTTATGACCTAATAATGGGTCCTCACTCACAGTTTGAAAAACACTGCCTTAGTAGTTGGTAAACCTGCTGGTCCCCTCCTGCCCCTTCCCCTCCTTCTCCTACTTCTCTTTATCTCTAATTCTCCCTTCCTTGATCTCAGCTGCCTCACCAAACCTGCAGAGCGAAGGCGCGAGTGACTGACCAGTGACACATCTCATTAGAAAGCAGCATTTACAAGGGGTGGGTCGGTGGGGAGCAGTAGTAACCACCCAACATTAGGGTGCACAGCTGAAACCCAGAGGGCCTGACATGGAGCAGAACTAGGTTCAGGCCCTCTGTGGGTTATGGGATAACAACAGGAATGAGGTCAGAGGGCAAGAAGCCAGAAATCTGCTGGCCAGGGTAGAGCAGCAGGCTCTGGAGAAGCAGAGTAGAGTAGGGGTCTGGCTTGGCACGTTTCTTCCCTGCAACAGGGTGTATGGAGCACACACTGGAAGTCAGGCTTGGTGTACAGGCCCTCTCCTCTGAGACTATGGTGTTCTCAGCCATAGAGGGCATTCATCAATGTGGGCCCAAAGTCTAGGTCACAAGTTGGAACAAATAGGGCCTCAGGGACAGTCATAAAATAATGAATGATAGGAAGCCAGAATCTCTACCCTTGAAACTTCTACCCACTGATCAGTTATATTCCAACTTTGGGCCAGGTCCAGCATTGAGATTTGGGAATCAGAAGATATGATTGTCCAGGCCCTTGGACCTCACATTCTGAGGATGTGTGAGGGACTGACAGACATCCAGGCAGCTGCTGTGCACACCATGTAGAAAGCTGCAGCATTCCCGGAGCAGAAGCTCTGCAAAGAGGCCCTCCCTCATTTGTTGTTCCCACCTTCACTCATTCATTAGACAAACATCTGTGTAGCACCTGCTATATGCCAGGCTGAGGTACAGCAGAGAACAAAACAAAGTGGGTCTTCCCCAGGGGGCTTCTCTTCTGGATGGAGACAGACAATTGCAAGGAGCTGTACACAGCAGGTTGGGTGTCTAGGATATGGGGAGCAGGGAGCTCTGAGTGCTGCTGATTTTTCTGCCTTCTCCCTCCCTGAGCTCCTTTATACCACACTATCTCTGGGTGGGTTACTAGGATAATGTCCTACCCAAGCCCCTCATCTTCACCTTGTCACTTGACCTTCACCTCCATTTCCACTGGCCATCCTCTGCCTTGTCAGGTTCAGATTCATCGGCCAGCTCAGGCCAAGGAGATATATAAACTGAAGTTTGGTGTCATCTATGGCTTTCCTAATTCAAAAGACAGAGAATTTCCTAATTACATTAAATATGAAGTTGTTCAAGATGAAGGAGGGAGAGCCAACAGAAACTATAACTGACACAGGGGAGGAGCCAAGATGGCGGCGTGAGTAGGACAGCGGAAATCTCCTCCCAAAAACATATATATTTTTGAAAATACAACAAATACAACTATTCCTAAAAGAGAGACCAGAAGATACAGGACAGCAGCCAGGCTACATCTACATCTGTGAGAACCCAGCGCCTCAAGAAGAGAGTAAGACACAAGCTGCAGCCCAGCAGGACCCCAGCGACACCCACCCCCACCCCAGCTCCCCAGCAGGAGGAGAGGAGTTGGATCGGGGAGGGAGAGGGAGCCCAGGACTGCTAAACACCCAGCCCTAGCCATCCGCACTGGGAGCACAGACACACAGTGTGTGGTGTGCTGGATACTAGGGAAATGGGACAGGAAAACCTGTGAGTGGGTCCCCACAGCTAGTGCCCCTGGGACAAAAGAAAAGCAAGTGCTTTTTGAAAGTCTTAAAGGGACAGAGGCTTCACAGCTGGACGGAAGCTCCCTGGCACACTCAGCCGAGCAGCTGGGAATCCCGAGGAACTCCCAGGCACACTAATCCCCTGGGCGGTAGCGCAGCTCTGAGGCCCCTCATGGTGATAAACAGCCTCCCTCCCATTCCCCTTCCCGCACGGCCCTGCCATACCAGAGCAGCAGCCTGAAACCGTCCACGCCCACAGCAACCATGGAGCTTATTCCACAGCTGCCCTGGCAAGAATCAGAGACCCAGTCTTTGTGCAACTGTCCAGCACAAGCCACTAGGGGGTCGCCATTCTCCAAGGAGAGGAATGCGAGGAGCAAGCAGGAAGGGATTTTGTTTCTCCCAGCTGACACATGCACCATCTGCCCATCACCATGAAAAGGCAGAAGAATTTGATTCAGACCAGAAGCACACAGACATCCTTCCCTGAGAGGGAACCTGGTGAGATAGACCTAACCAATCTTCCTGAAAAAGAATTCAAAATAAAGGTCATAACCATGCTGATGGAGCTGCAGAGAAATATGCAAGAGCTAAGGAGGGAGAATATAGAAATAAAACAATCTCTGGAAGGACTTAAAAGCAGAATGGATGAGATGCAAGAGGCCATTGATGGAATAGAAATCAGAGAACAGGAACACAGAGAAGGTGACACAGAGAGAGATAAAAGGATCTCCAGGAATGAAAGAATATTAAGAGAACTGTGTGACCAATCGAAATGGAACAATATCCACATTATAGGGGTACTAGAAGAAGAAGAGAGAGAAAAAGGGATAGAAAGTATCTTTGAAGAAATAATTGCTAAAAACTTACCCAAACTGGGGGAGGAAATAGCCTCTCAGACCACGGAAGCACACAGAACTCCCAACACAAGGGACCCAAGGAGGACAACACCAAGACATATAATAATTAAAATGGCAAAGATCAAGGACAAGGACAGAGTATTAAAGGCATCCAGCCAGAGAAAAAAGGTCACCTACAAAGGAAAACCCATCAGATTATCATCAGACTTCTCAACAGAAACCTTGCAGGCCAGAAAACAATGGCATGATATATTTAATGCAATGAAACAGAAGGGCCTTGAACCAAGGATACTGTATCCAGCACAATTATCATTTAAATATGAAGGAGGGATTAAACAATTCCCAGACAAGCAAAAGTTGAGGGAATTTGCCTCCCACAAACCACCTCTACAGGGTATTTTAGAGGGACTGCTCTAGATGGGAGCACTCCTAAGGCTAAACAGATGTCACCAGAGAAAATAAAATCACAGCAAAGAAAGGAGAACAATCAAATAATAACTAAAGGCAAAAAATAAAATCAACTAACCACAGAAGCAGTCAAAGGAAACACAAAAGAGTACACACACAAAAAAAAACCCCTAAAATATAAAGAATGGAGGAGGAGGAATAAGAAGGGAGAGAAATAAAGAATCATCAGACTATGTTTATAATAGCTCAATAAGCGAGGTAAGTTAGACAGTAAGATAGAAAAGAAGCTAACCTTGAACATTTGGTAACCATGAACCTAGGGCCTGCAATGGCAATAAGTACATATCTTTCAATAATCATCCTAAATGTAAATGGACTGAATCCACCACTCAAAAGACACAGAGTAATTGAATGGATTA
Organism: Manis pentadactyla; assembly: GCF_030020395.1. Taxonomy (NCBI): domain Eukaryota; kingdom Metazoa; phylum Chordata; class Mammalia; order Pholidota; family Manidae; genus Manis; species Manis pentadactyla. The sequence goes on from NC_080033.1 coordinate 26,536,382, forward strand.
AAAAACAAGACCCATCAATATGCTGCTTACAAGAGACTCACCTCAAACCCAAAGACATGCATAGACTAAAAGTCAAGAGATGGAAAAGGATATTTCACACAAACAAAAAGGAGAAAAAAGCAGGTGTTACAGTACTAGTATCAGACAAAATAGACTTCAAAACAAAGAAAGTAACAAGAGATAAAGAAGGACATTATATAATGATAAAGGGGTCAATCCGAGAGGATATAACCATTATAAACATATATGCACCCAATACAGGAGCACCAGCATATGGAAATAAATACTAACATAATTAAAGAAGAAAATAGAATACAATGCATTTATTTTAGAAGACTTCAACACACCACTCACTCCAAAGGACAGATCCACCAGACAGAAAATAAGTAAGGACACAGAGGCACTGAACAACACACTAGAAAAGATGGACCTAATAGACATCTATAGAACTCTACACCCAAAAGCAACAGGATACGCATTCTTTTCAAGTGCAAATGGAACATTCTCCAGAATAGACCACATACAAGGCCACAAAAAGAACCTCAGTAAATTCAAAAAGATTGAAATTCTACCGACCAACCTCTCAGACCCCAAAGGTATAAAACGAGAACAAAACTGTACAAAGAAAGCAAAAAGGCTCACAAACACATGGAGGCTTAACAACATGCTCCTAAATAAACAATGGATCAATGACCAAATCAAAATGGAGATCCAGCAATATATGGAAACAAATGACAACAACAACACTAAGCCCCAACTTCTGTGGGACACAGCAAAAGCAGTCTTAAGAGGAAAGTATATAGCAATCCAAGCATATTTAAAAAAGGAAGAGCAATCCCAAATGAATGGTCTAATGTCACAATTATCGAAATTGGAAAAAGAAGAACAGATGAGGCCTAAGGTCAGCAGAAGGAGGGACATAATAAAGATCAGAGAAGAAATAAATAAAATTGAGAAGAATAAAACAATAGCAAAAATCAATGAAACCAAGAGCTGGTTCTTCGAGAAAATAAACAAAATAGATAAGCCTCTAGCCAGACTTATTAAGAAGAAAAGAGAGTCAACACAAATCAACAGTATCAGAAACGAGAAAGGAAAAATCACGACGGAGCCCACGGAAATGCAAAGAATTATTGGAGAATACTATGAAAACCTATATGCTAACAAGCTGGGAAACCTAGGAGAAATGGACAACTTCCTAGAAAAATATAACCTTCCAAGATTGACCCAGGAAGAAACAGAAAATCTAAACAGACCAATTACCAGCAACGAAATTGAAGCGGTAATCAAAAAACTACCAAAGAACAAAACCCCCGGGCCAGATGGATTTACCTCGGAATTTTATCAGACATACAGGGAAGACATAATACCCATTCTCCTTAAAGTTTTCCAAAAAATAGAGGAGGAGGGGATACTCCCAAACTCATTCTATGATGCTAACATCACCCTAATGCCAAAACCAGGCAAAGACACCACCAAAAAAGAAAACTAGAGACCAATATCCCTGATGAACGTAGATGCAAAAATACTCAACAAAATATTAGCAAACCGAATTCAAAAATACATCAAAAGGATCATACACCATGACCAAGTGGGATTCATCCCAGGGATGCAAGGATGATACAACATTCGAAAGTCCATCAACATCATCCACCACATCAACAAAAAGAAAGACAAAAACCACATGATCATCTCCATAGATGCTGAAAAAGCACTGGACAAAGTTCAACATCCATTCATGTTAAAAACTCTCAGCAAAATGGGAATAGAGGGCAAGTACCTCAACATAATAAAGGCCATCTATGATAAACCCACAGCCAACATTATATTGAACAGCGAGAAGCTGAAAGCATTTCCTCTGAGATCGGGAACTAGACAGGGATGCCCACTCTCTCCACTGTTATTTAACATAGTACTGGAGGTCCTAGCCACGGCAATCAGACAAAATAAAGAAATACAAGGAATCCAGATTGGTAAAGAAGAAGTTAAACTGTCACTATTTGCAGATGACATGATACTGTACATAAAAAACCCTAAAGACTCCACCCCAAAACTATTAGAACTGATATCGGAATACAGCAAAGTTGCAGGATACAAAATCAACACACAGAAATCTGTGGCTTTCCTATACACTAACAATGAACCAACAGAAAGAGAAATCAGGAAAACAACTCCATTCACAATTGCATCAAAAAAAAAATACCTAGGAATAAACCTAACCAAGGAAGTGAAAGACTTATACTCTGAAAACTACAAGTCACTCTTAAGAGAAATTAAAGGGGACACTAACAGATGGAAACTCATCCTATGCTCGTGGCTAGGAAGAATTAATATCGTCAAAATGGCCATCCTGCCCAAAGCAATATACAGATTTGATGCAATCCCTATGAAACTACCAGCAACATTCTTCAATGAACTGGAACAAATAATTCAAAAATTCATATGGAAGCACCAAAGACCCCGAATAGCCAAAGCAATACTGAGAAAGAAGAATAAAGTAGGTGGGATCTCACTCGCCAACTTCAAGCTCTACTATAAAGTCATAGTAATCAAGATGATTTGGTACTGGCACAAGAGTAGAGCCACAGACCAATAGAACAGACTAGAGAATCCAGACATTAACCCAAACATATATGGTCAGTTAATATTTGATAAAGGAGCCATGGACATACAATGGCGAAATGACAGTCTCTTCAACAGCTGTTGCTGGGAAAACTGGACAGCTACATGTAGGAGAATGAAACTGGACCATTGTCTAACCCCATATACAAAAGTAAACTCCAAATGGATCAAAGACCTGAATGTAAGTCATGAAACCATTAAACTCTTGGAAGAAAACATAGGCAAAAACCTCTTAGACATAAACATGAGTGACCTCTTCTTGAACATATCTCCCCGGGGAAGGAAAACAACAGCAAAAATGAATAAGTGGGACTATATTAAGCTGAAAAGCTTCTGTACAGCAAAAGACACCATCAATAGAACAAAAAGGATGCCTACACTATGGGAGAATATATTTGAAAATGACACATCCAATAAAGGCTTGATGTCCAGAATATATAAAGAGCTCACACACCTCAACAAACAAAGAACAAAGAACCCAATTAAAAAATGGGCAGAGGAACTGAACAGACAGTTCTCCAAAAAAGAAATACAGATGGCCAACAGACACATGAAATGATGCTCCACATCGCTAATTATCAGAGAAATGCAAATTAAAACTACAATGAGGTATCACCTCACACCAGTAAGGATGGCTGCCATCCAAAAGACAAACAACAACAAATGCTGGCGAGGCTGTGGAGAAAGGGGAACCCTCCTACACTGCTGGTGGGAATGTAAGTTAGTTTAACAATTGTGGAAAGCAGTATGGAGGTACATCAAAATGCTCAAAACAGACTTACCATTTGACCCAGGAATTCCACTCCTAGGAATTTACCCTAAGAATGCAGCAATCAAGTATGAGAAAGATCAGTGCACCCCTATGTTTATCGCAGCACTATTTACAATAGCCAAGAATTGGAAGCAACCTAAATGTCCATCGATAGATGAATGGATAAAGAAGATGTGGTACATATACACAATGGAATACTACTCAGCCATAAGAAAAGGGCAAATCCAACCATTTTCAGCAACATGGAGGGAGCTGGAGGGTATTATGCTCAGTGAAACAAGCCAAGCAGAGAAAGAGAAATACCAAATGATTTCTCTTATCTGTGGAATGTAAGAACAAAGGAAAAACTGAAGGAAAAAAAACAGCAGCAGAATCACAGAACTCATGAATGGACTAACAGGTACCAAAGGGAAAGGGACTGGGGAGGATGGGTGGGTAGGGAGGGATAAGGGGGGGGGAGAAGTAGGGGTCGTATTAAGATTAGTATGCATGGGGTGGTAGGAGAAAAGGGAGGGCTGTACAACACAGAGAAGGCAAGTAGTGATTCTACAACATTTTGCTGTGCTGATGGACAGTGACTGTAAAGGGGTTTATAGGGGGGACCTGGTATAGGGGAGAGCCTAGGAAGCATAATATTCGTCATGTAAGTGTAGATTAGTGATACCAAAAAAAAAAAAAGGGCAGTTCCTGTGTTGTAACCTCCAATGAGTTCAACACAAGTGTATAAAGGGCATATAAAAGTGTAGGCAAATGGTCTGTTTGTGTTTATACAGAGGATCAAATCCTAATTGGGCTACCCTGAAAATGAACTAAGATACGATATGAAAAAGAACTTCCAACATCAGCACTCTCTGGAAGACTCATGCCAGAAGATGATCATCAAAAAACCCCAACAAAGATCCACGCACTGCTACAGCTGTAGATGCACTCATCCCACCAGTTCCTGGACTTGCCATGGGAATGAGGAAGGAGATATCTAAGCTGGCCTGTGCATACAGTGAAACAACAAATTTGACTGGATCTATACTGTTGGAACTCAATCAAGAATTAGGAGAAGTGCAAATTGTAGCGCTCCAAAATCTTACAACTACAGACTATTTACTGTTAAAAGAACATAAGGGATGTGAACATTCCCCAGGAATGGGTTGTTTTAATTTGTCTGATTTCTCTCAGACTGTTCAAGTTCATTTGGACAATATCCACCATATCATAGATAAGTTTTCACAAATGCCTAAGGTGCCTAACTGGTTTTCTTGATTTCACTGGAGATGGTTGGTAATTACAGGTATGCTTTGGTTATGTAACTATACTCCTATTATGTTAATGTGTGTGCACAATTTAAGTAGTAGCTTAAAACCTATACATGCTGAAGTTACTCTACAAGAAGATATGTCAAAGAAATAATCAATCTTCCCATGTTTTCTTCCGCCTGCTACTTCTATAGCTTTTCTTCTTCCTTCCTAATTACAACCCTTAAATAGAATTCGTGCCTCATATCAAATTTACCAAGTATCATAATTCTTCCAAGTGGTAAAGATACCTCAGGAGAAATGCTGGGCATAGAAGCTACAGGGCATAAATATGCAAAGAAATAAAAAGCTAACCATTTCAAACAATAAGGCTTCTCTCTCACTTACCAACTTTACATTTCCCTGTATGGCCCTGGAAGATGACTGGTTAGCCAGAGATGGGTAAGATTCCTCAAGGGAGGAACAACCTAAGACAGGCACAGTCACACGGTGGTCATCAGGTGAGAAATTGGGGATCAACAGAGGTGAGGCTTAGAACCTCACCCCCCCATTCTGAGAGAAATCTTCTGCATCCGTGGATGTTTTATTGCCCTTGTCTAGCTTGGATTAACACATAGTCTACAGGCACACACTTGGTCATCTACATTTGCTCTCTTACAACACTAAACTATGTTTTCTATCTTTATCTTGTATCTACCTACCACTTCAGCATTTTATTAAAAATAATAATAATAAAGAGAGAAATGTGGTATCCACATATAAATCAAGTATAAAAATCAAATGAGTATTCATATTTGAACTGACTGTTTTTTAGTTCATAATGCATGAGCAAAACCGAAGGTTTCTGTGATGGCTGCCCTTGTACTGTTCACCATGTAAGAACTTATTCACTATGTAAGAATTTGTTCTCCATGTAAGAACTTGTTTGTTATGCCTCAGAAGATTGGAGACTGACGAAAATTAGGCTTGGGGTGGATTAATGATTGTGCATTGAGCATTGACTCCCCTATACAGAATTTTATTGTTGTTAACAACCATTTGATCAATAAATATGAGAGATGCCCTCACAAAAAAAAAAAAAGTATACACTTCCAATGGTAAAATAGTAAGTAACCAGGATGTAATGAATATAGTCAAGATGTTGTAACAGCTTGGTATGGTCATAGCTGGTACCTAGAATTGTCATGTATATAAATGTTGAATCACTGTGTTGTACACCTGAAACTAATGTAATGTAATACTGTGTGTCAACTACCCTTCAATAAAAAAGTAATTATCTACAAAAAAACAAAAAGAAAGATTCATTCCCATTCTAAAAAAAAAGAAATACCATTTTACCCAGGAATTCCACTTGTAGGAATTTACCCTAAGAATGCAGCAGCCCAATTTGAAAAAGACAGATGCACTCCTATGTTTATCACAGCACTATTTACAAGCCAAGAAATGGAAGCAATGTAAGTGTCCATCAGTAGATGAATGGATAAAGAAGAGGTGGTACATATACACAGTGGAATGTTATTCAGCTATAAGAAGAAAACAAATCCTACCATTTGCAACAACATGAATGGAGCTAGAGGGTATTAGGCTCCGTGAAATAAGCCAGGCGGAGAAAGACAAGTACCAAATGATTTCACTCATCTGTGGAGTATAAGAACAAAGAAAAAACTGAAGGAACAAAACAGCAGCAGACTCACAGAACCCAAGAATGGACTAACAGTTACCAAAGGGAAAGGTACTGGGGAGGATGGGTGAGAAGGGTGGGAGAATTGGGGGAAAAAGAAAGGGGGCCTTACGATTGGCATGTATAATATGTGGGGGGCACGGGGAGGGCTGTGCAACACAGAGAGTCTTCTCTGTTTGGTGATTTTACAGCATCTCACTACACTGATGGACAGTGACTAATGTGGTATGTGGGGGGGACTTGGTGAATTGGGGAATCTAGTAAACATAATGTTCCTCATGTAATTTTAGACTAATGGTACCACAAAAACTATAACTGACATATTGATTGAGCTCACAGTCATTGATTCGGACAGGCTGTACCCATTCACCTAGGTCTCTGCCCATGGGCATGGATAGCCAAGCTTGCTCTGGAGAATATGAATGGAAGGGAGAGGGAGCTTTTTAACTCAGGGCATCTTTATCTACCTAGTATCATTTCTTTCTCATTCAGATGACCAAACATGTATTTCCCAGATATATTTGGTCTTCATCCACATTTCCTGAAAACACTTCAGAGCCTTAAAGGTGAAATGGATATCCTGTCATGTTAACAAGAAACTTTTGGATATCCCCACCCAAGGTCTGGGGCTAAAGGTTGAATCAACTGATATCCAGCGATTTACTCAATCATGACTATGAAATGAAGCCCTCACAAAACCCAGTGAGAAGCATCCTGCTTCTCTGTCGTAGAGAGCTTCCATGCTTGGGGAACTAGGTCCTCCCCATGTGCCATGGAGCCAGGTCCCAAGCTCCATGAGGAGAGAAGCACTTTTATTGGGGACTTTTCCCTATTTATCTCTTCCTCTACTTGTTAACATATATCCTTTACAGTACACTTTATTAAAGTGGTTAACATAAGGGTTTTTCTGAGTTCTGTGAGCCGCTCTAGCAAGTTAGTGGAACCTTAGGGAGAGGTTGTTGAAGTTGGTTGGTCAGAAGCACAGGCAACTGCCTGGGGCTTGCAACCAGCATCTGGAGTCAGGGGTGGAGGGCCATCTTGTAGGACAGAGGCCTTCACCTGGGGACTTTGGTGCTGTCTCTAGGCAGATAGCATCAGAATTGAATTGAGTTCTCAGACACCCTGCTGGTGTTCGAGAATTGCTTGGTGTCATGCACCGAAAGACCCCCTTCCCATCACACACGCACGTTGGAATCAGGTCTGGGAACCCAAAAGGAATTGTACTATTGCTGGGGAAAAACACAGGACCTTGATTAAAGCCTTTTCAGAGAGGGTGGGATGAAGTAGAAAAATGACTGTAGATACCTCTTTCAATGAAAGTTCTGCAAAGGCAGAGAAATGGGGGCCATTTCTAGAGAAAGACTGGACTTAAGGGAGGTTTGTTCCCCCTTCCAGCTTTATTGGGGTATACTTGACAAATAAATTTGTATATATTTCAAGTGCACAATGAGACAATTTTGTATTTGTATACTTACGGTAAGAACACTTAACATCTACTCTCATAAAATGTCAAGTATCCGATACAGTTTTATTTAGTCACCATGTTTTAAATTACATATTCAGCTTCTAAGTGGAAGTTTGTATCCTTTGAACAACATCTCCCAATGTCCTCCACTCCCCAGTCCCTGGCAACCACCATTCTACTCTCTGTGTCTATGAGTTTGGCTTAATTTTTAAGATTCCGTATATAAGTGATCCTATTCAGTATTTGTTTTTCTCTGGCTTATTTCACTTAGCATAAAGCCCTCTATGTTTGGTTTATCCATATTGGTGCAAATAACAGGATTTTATATATGTATATATATGTACCTGATTGACATTTGTATTTCTTCTTTAGAAAAAATGTCTATTAAGGTTCTCTGCCATAAATTAGATCATTAAGAGATTTTTTTTTGCTATTAAGTTCTATGAATTCTCTGTATGTATTGGATATTATTCCCTTAGCAGATATGTAGTTTGCAAATATTTTCTCCCATTCCATGGGTCACCTTTTCATTTTGTGGATTGTTTGTTTTGTATGCAGAAGCCTTCTCGCTGGATCCAGTCCCACTAGCCTAGTTTTGCCTTTTGCTTTTGTTGTCTTTGCTTTTTGTGTCATATCCAAAAATTATTACCAAGATCAATATCAAGGAGATTTTTCTCATTTTTTCTTTTAAGGGTTTTATAGTTTCAGATCTTATATTTAACTTTTAATCCATTTTGAGATACTTTTTGTGAGTGGTGTAAGACAGGAGCCCAATTTCCTTTTTCTGTATCTGAGTGTCTGTTTTTCTTATTACCATTTCTTGAAGAGACTATCCTTTCCCCATCGCATATTCTTGGCTCTCTTGTCAAATTTTTGGGTTTGTTTCTGGGCACTTGATTCTGTTCCATTGGTCTATGTGTCTGTTTTTAAGCTAGTACTATGCTGATTTCATTACTAGAGCTTTGTGATGCAGTTTGAAATCAAGAGGTATTATGCCTACAGCTTTGTTTTTTCTCAGGATCACTTTGGCTATTAGAGTCTTCTGTGCTTCCATAAACATTTTAGGATATTTTTTTCCTATTTCGGTGAAAAATGCCACTGGAATTTTGATAGAGATTACATTGAATCCAATTTGGATGCCTTTTATTTCTTTTTCTTACCTAAATGCTCTAGCTAGGGCTTCCAGTACTATGTTGACTAGGAGTCCTGAGACTGGGATTTCTTGTTTTGTTTCTGATCTTAGAAAAAATGTTTTCAAACTTTTATTGTTGAGTAGGGTGTTAGTTGTGGGCTTGTCATAAATAGCCTTTATTATGTTGAGGTATGCTCCTTCTACACATAATTTGTTAAGAGTTTTATCATGAAAGGATGATGAATTTTGTCAAATGTTTTTTCTGTGTCTATTGAAATGGTCATATGACTTTTATCTTTCATTCTATTCATAAGGTTCATCACATTTATTGATTTTTGTATGTTAAATCATCCTTTTATCTCAGGGAAAAATCCCACCCAGCCATGGTGTATGCTCCTTCCAGTGTGCTGTTTAATTCAATTTTCTAGTGTTTTGTTGAGAATTTTTGCATCTATATTCATCAGGGATATTAGTCTATAGTTCTCTTGTAGTGTACTTACCTGGCTTTGGTATAAGAGTAATATTAGCTCATAAAATGAGTTTGAGAGTGTTCCTTTCTCTTCAGTTTTTTGGAAGAGACTGAGAAGGATTGGCATTAACTACTTTTTTAAAGTTTGGTAGAATTCTCCAATGGTAATATCTTATACTGGGATTTCTGGGTTGGGAGGTTTTTTTTTTATTAGTGATTCAATCTCTTTTCTTATTAGTCTGTTCAGATTTTCTATTTTTTCATAATTCAGACTTGGTAGGTCATATATATCTAGGAATTTATCCATTTCTTCTAGCTTATCCTCAAGGAAGATTTCTAAAAAGATGTCATGTTAAGGCATTTTTGTGTAGGGGTAGTATAGCCAAAGGTGGAAGGAGAAACTGATGATGCAGAAAAAAGGAGGTGAGAGGGAATGGGAGCCTTTGACTGGATAGGGATATATCAACTTTATTAACAGGAGGCAGGGTAAACGGAAGTTCATGGATTTGCTGCTGGAGAGATGATGGGGTCTTCACCGTGCTGTCACTCTGTTGGGCTGCTTTTGGCACTGTTTTGCATCCTCTTAGACCCACCTCTTGTTGCAGCTGCTGATGTAGCACTGAGCTTCATGCTGGCTCTGATCAGCATTATATGGATGCAATCTTACAGCACCTCACCCAGTTGTATCTCTTGATCCCGCTTAAGGATTTTTCTAACTCTGAGGTTTTAGACATCCAAGAATATGCTCTACAGTCACACATATTAAGCATAAAAGCTCTGAGAAGTTAATGGTGGTGGGGCCACACTTGATTTATGGAGGCTGGAAGCCAATGTTTAAATGCCTTCCTCTTTTATCCAAATGTGATAGTTCTGAGGCACATTTGATAAGGCACCTGACCTGCACAACAGTGACCCACTTAATAATGCATCCTTGGGTTGACTTTTCTTCTTTCCTTGTTTCACTCCCCTCTCCCTCACTCCAGCTCCCTGGGATCATATTCCAAAGTCAGGTACCTACATATAAATCTCTGCTCTTAGGGGACTTAAGACTGACGATATCCTGCCTGCTCAGCTCCTGCTCACTTTACTGTTCTTATTTTGCACTAGCTTGCTAAAGCCCATTATTCTGGCCTTCTCACAGAGCCTATAGCATGCCAACTTTGTTCCTATCTCTAGATCCTTCACCACACTTGAATGTCAGCCCCAGTTCTTCCTGTGCCACCTCATCTATTTCTAGCTGCTCTAGATCTAGAGCACACAACTGCTCATGTGCCACCATCACAGGGAAACCCTTCCTGATCAGTCAGTGTGAGCAGATCTCACTCCCACCACCAGGCCTTCTCCATATCACTTCCCTATTTACTTTCTGATAGTAACTGCCATACTCTGAAGTACTCTTCTTCCTTAGTTTACCTTGTGCATTTTTTGTAGGTGAGTTGATTGCTTACTAGAGGCCTGCCTCCCTGGATTAACAGTGCTTGGGTTTATTTCTTAGTTCTATGGAGGTATGGTGCAGCCCTGCTCATAAAATGTCCCAGTTACAGGAGTGAAGCAGGTAACATAAATGTTTCAAATGGGCCCATTATAAGATAATAAATGACAACTAGCACCCAACCTCTGTTTCCATAGGACAAGAGGAACTTGTGGGATGCTGGGGCTCAGACCATGCCTAAAGAGGGGCTTCCACACAGCTCCTTCTTGTTGTCACCTAGGAATGTCACTGATAACTACTTGACCTGGTTTCTCAAGATAAACAAGGTATCTGATATTGCGTGTGTGTGAAACCTGCACATTTTTAAATATTGGCCCATAAATTTATTTTTCAACACTTTCTGAGCCAAAGAAACCAGAACTTAAGCTCTGCTCCAGATGTGGCAGAATTTTGTCCTGGCTCACTCAGTCAAACTAATGAGAGTTGGTTGTTCCAAGCTGTCGAGATTGCTTCACCAGAGTCAGAAACAGAGACTTGCTAACACAGGCCCACCCAGTACCAACAGAAAACAAGAGAAGAGGGTCTGTCTGTGGAAGGGAAGGCAATTAGACTGATTAACTTACCATTGTTTGTAAATATATAAATCCAAGATGCCAAAGAAGTAGAATATGTGGCTTTTAGATAAGGTACCATAAACCTGTCTTGGATAATTAACCTTTTTAAGAAGCAAGCATGTTCAGCACTTAATATCTGAAAAGGTATAACATAGCAAGAATGAGCTATAAATAAAAGAGATGGAAAGCACAGTTGCATTTTCCCACTTCATTATGGTGGGCCGTAGCTAATTAATTCATAATGACACTGAATTGATACTGTATTATTTGTGTTCATGCAAATTACCTCTTAACTCACATTAAAAGATGAATACATTGAGCAGGTTGAACTTTCAAAAAAGTGAACATTAATAGAAGACAAAATAATAATGGTTATGGGTGATTATTCATGCTTCTGTAGATAGGATTATATGCCAACATTTCCATTTGAAACTCTGATGTTCAACAATTTGTAACTCAATCATAAAATAGATTCCACTGTGTTCTAAGTTAGTATTATGGTTATCAGTTGGGAAGGATTATGTTTTCTCCTCTGTGTTTAAAATTAGCTCTATTTAGTAAGTTAAGAAGTTAAAATTTCTCCAGATTTAGAAAATGGCTTTCAGTGCCTCAGCGGGCCAGGCCCTTGCCAGGGATGTTTGCTGTCTGACTGAGTGTCCCAGGAGCTCCTCTGGGGATGATTCCCAGCCCTCTTGGGGGCTGAGGGTTTCTTCTCAGCGCCACATCTGGTATTGTTTTTAACTGCCCAATAGTCTGAGACCCTTTCCTCTCTGAGATAGCCCTCTTCTGCCTTCCCCTCCTTTCCCCAAAGATCAGGAGATATACATTCATTTACTTATTCTTTCATTTGATATGTATTCAGTGAATACACAGAGTGTGACAAGCCATGTGTTGTGTGGGGGCACGGGTGAGCAGAGAACATAAGGGGAAACTGAGGAACTGTTGGAGTTCCTTATATTAAAGTGTAGTATTGTTCTTATTTTGAATTTCATGGAGGCCTCCATGCTTAGGTCTGAAAGATCCTAATCTGGCTGCAGCAGACAGTTAGCTATCTGCAGTAGCGAACAGCACAAAAAAGCAGTGTCGTTTCATCATTTCAGTGATGAGTACAGCAAAGAAAGAAAAAGGGCGAAGTGGCTGAGAGTGACAGGGGTGTGGGGGGTGAGAAAAACAGTCTAGAGAGGTTATCAACAGAAGACTTCAAGGAGTGGTGGCATTTAACCTGAGCACAGCATGACAGAAAGGGCACTGCTGTGTGAAGTCCTGGGGAGTGGTATGTACCAGGTCGAGGAATGGCCGTGGGACCCCTGAGGCTGGAGTGAATTTGGACTGTTAGAGGCCAGCAAGGTTCCCAGGAAAGCTGGACCCCCAAGAGCATGAGGGCAGCAGCAGAAAGTGAGTCAGAGCAGTGGTAGGGCCTGGAAGGGCAGGTGAAGAAGTCCAGAAGGGATTCTAAGTCTCTTCCCTTTCTGAACCCTGGTTCTTTCTTCAAGGATTCCTTTTAATCCTGTCTTCCTCATGCAGTCAAAATAGAAGCAGGTGAGATTTGCTTTTTACCACTTCCTGAATGCAGGTAGATCTGTTTGTTTATATTTTAATTGTAAAAATAATAATATAAACTCAAGGTAAAAAAGTCAAATAATATAGAAAAATATACAAAAGAAAGTAAAGATATAATAAAGAAAGTAAAGATATAATATATATAAAAATATATGTTATACATTTTTATATATAAACATAAAAATAATTCTACTATCCAAAGATGATAATTAATGCTTGATGTGCATCTTGCTAGACATTTTTTGTTCACAAAAATACACATTTACAGACACACACAAACACACTTAACCATTTAACAAAAATCTGATCATATCTATCTCGATTTATAAACTGCTTTTCTCACTTAACACATTGAGTATTATTTACCGTGCCATTAAATATAAATCTACAATGAAACTTTAAGTGACAGCAAAGCCATTTTATTAATGTGCTCCAATCTAACCAATTCTGTAGTAGATCTGGGGATAATTTTCCACTGTTATAAATAATATTGCAATGAACATCTTCGCACATTCATCTTGCACTTGTCTGCTGGTTTATTTTGGACGTGTTCTTAAAAGTGGAGTTGATGAGTCAAAGACTTCGGGTTGTGAGCAGAATAACAGAGTTCCATCCATGGAGTGTATGAGGATCTTTGGTCAGGCCTCCCAGGAGAGCAACAGAGCTGCCCTCACTCTCTTGCTTGGTGGGCAGAGCTCCAGGGCCATTTCTGCAATTTCCAGTTCTATCTATTTTGACTGAAGCCCAGAGATCTAGTGGCCCCAGTTTTCTGGCATCACCAGCAAGTTAGTCCAGGTTCTCCTGTTATTTTCTTTCCACAAAAGAAAGTTGGAAAGAGTTTTAGTGTGTGGCATAGTATTTGGCCTCACCATGAGACAAAGACACAAGCAAAGGAGGTCGACAGCCCCATCTGGGGCCTGAACAGAGAGAGAAAAGGGAAGACTTGACCTTTAGAACCTTGAGATATTCACATCATGCTACTGGGAAGAGTTCTACCAAAAGTGTCCATTTCTTCGAGAGCAAGCCAGGGGAATGACTCTAGAAGCAGAAGCTAATGGGGGAACTGGTGTCTTCCTCCACAGAGCAGCTGCCCATTGTTTGGCTGCCAGCTATGTTTACTCTACCCAGCCAGCAGTGCTCAGGGCCTGCCTTCCCTTCTCATGCATCCATATGGGCTCTCTTGCCCTCCTTTCCTTTCCTGACACCTCCCCCTGGGGCACCTTAGGGCTCCCTTCTCCCCCAGGTGTCAGATTCTGTCTCCAATCAATGTAATTACCAGCTGTTCTTCTCTAACTCTGGAGCACAAGAGGTCACATAACCACTAATTTCTTGGGCTCCATCTGTGTGCATTACAGATTGAATAGAAGGAATTCAGTCATTCTTCTCCAGCTGTGGACAGAGCAGTGCTTCTGTGGGGGATACTAAAGAGCACAAAATTCTTTCCTCATCCTAAGGGGTTTATTTAATGGAGACAACATGGAGGAGAGAATAGAGTGGTCTCAAAACCTAATGAGGGCATCAAACCATACAGCCTACAGGAGTTCAGAGCAGGGAGACTAGCAATAACAGTAGTGGTGGTAAAATACTCATCAGCACACAGTCAGCACTTCCAAAGACTGTGAAGTGGGGGTTTGCCCCTCCCTCCCATGACATGCACACCTTAGAACCCCCATTTTATTGCACAAAAACTGAGGCAAGGATACATGAACTGAGAGACCAAGGCTGAATATGCCCCTTCATCTGCCTGCATCTCCCAGGGCTTCCTGGGCAAACGGAGCTTGCACTGTAACCTAGACCCAGAGAGAGATTACTGGGAGGATGGAGGGTGCTCCAGGTGAGCAGCAGCAAAAGCCAGGGTGAGGATTAAATAGCTCAGGCCTTTGGGGCAGAGCCACCAGGTCTGTGGGGCTAGCCTTTCATTGTTCATCATTCCCATCCCTTGTAGTTCTGCCATCAATAGGACATCATTAATTATTTGGATTCAAATTTGACAAATCAAATTGCTAAGAATTAAATAAGTTGTAGATCAATATTATCTGAATGATCAATTAATCATTCCTTGTAATTAAAACTACCAATTCTTAATACCTTTCAGTTGTATTTTATTGCACACTTTCTAATTCAGAGCTTTTAGGCAATTGTATTGATTGTAGGTATACTTATACTTGGTATTCAAATAATTTATTAATCAGCCTACCTCATTATGGAGATAATGTTTAATTACCATCACTTAGACACAGAAGGTAGGTTTAATTCAGCTTAGGTTTTTCTTAAGGTGCTAGAGGTTTGCTGTTTTATTCTGTCATGTGATTCTACATGCCACACAAAGTTCCTTCTTTTGCAAAAAATAATTGTAAGGAAAGTAGGTAAGTGTACTTACAAAGTAGGTAAATGGATGAACTCCAGTATTTCTTCCAAACTATGTTTTAACTTTAATCTTTCTTATGGAGGTTTTGCAACTTAATTTTCTAATACACTAGGAAAGGATTCTCAACATTCAGGGGTAAAAAGACCTTAAGATGTACAAATAGGTACTGTTTCCAGGATACCTTGGAATACAAATTAAATATGAAGCACTTCACAATCTGTTTCCTATGTCCATCAATTTTGAAATAAGTACAAATAAAATTTCTTATTTTACCTATGAATTTATTATTCTAGTGGCAATGCTGAACAACTGGCATTTTGTCTCAACTTCCCTTAATGTTTTCTGAGCAGCACTGCGAAAGGGAAATAATGACCTGTAATTGTGTGTATAGATCCTGCCCGGGTCCTGGGTGGGCCTGAGCCTCCTGCTTCTCTCACTCGCATGCAAGGCCTCAATGCCTAGGTATGTCTTGGTGACTAAAGGGTCCTAAACCTCCCCAGGGTGGAAGAACCTTGCTGGGTTTCTATCTGCAAACGTAGGATTCAGGCAGCTGTGGATCTCAGCTTCTCCTGAGTAATGGGCAAAGCTTCCGCAGGGGATTTGAGTTAATTCCAAGCTGAGTGGGTCCACAACTTCATGCCTGAGGACAGGATGACAGAAGGTACAGAACTATAATCCTACTGGGGCAGAGGGAGGGGGATTTAGAGAGAGGGAGACACTCTACATTAATACCTTCTTCACCCTCTATAGGCTGCCCAAGATTTTTCAGAAGTGTACCCTTTCAACTTACCTCCTACTTCTCTGAATACTCTCTTTCCTCCTGAAAATGTATGATTCTCCATCAAAACAGCTTATGCTAGACCTGTCTCTCCCAGGGTTCTCTCCACTCTGCAGGAGTGGGAGGAAGCCCTAACATGACACAGAAATGGTGGTTGTTTGGAAGACAAAATGGACATGTGCCAAGTGCTCTCATGTAGGAATACATTTGCTCACCTTCCATACCATGTTCTTATGGTGTCATCATGGAGCGAGCAGATGAGAAATGGGGCAGCAACATGCCCAGGCCACTACTGCGTGCTTCCTGGTGGGGTGCCGTGGTAGGCAGAATTCTAAGATGGCCCCCAAGATTCCCACCCCGGTGTAGATGTCTTGTATAGTCCCTTCCCCTTGAGTGGAGGTGGGCCTGGCCTAATCAGGTAAGCCATTGTCAAGAGTGTCTAGAGGTCAGAGATGGAAGAAGTCAGAGAGGTCCAAAGAGGGAATTTTGCCTGGTGGGCTTGGAGGAACAGCTGCTGTTTTGTGGAGAAGGCCTGAGAAGAGGGCCCAACTGAGCGTGCCCAGGCTCCTGACCCATAGAAGCTATGAGATAATAAACAGGCATCATTTTAATGCCTAAGTTTGTGGTATTTTTTACACAATAGAAAACAAATAAAGGCCCCAATCTCCACATTCAGGAGCCTCTCCTCTCCCACATAATTTCTATTCTGCCCATTTGAAACCATTCCCTTCCACCTCTGCCTTCAGACCTCTGGGCATGTGAGGTCCCCTCTTTCTGTCCCCCTTCTGCCGGAAGCAGATACTGAGGCAACAACTTGAGAATGTGTTGTTCCCCTGGGAAGTGGAGAGAACACCATTACAGGAGGGAGGAAGTGAGACAAGGGAAGGCAGCCTACAAAGGGTGTACTATCAAGCCAGTTACTACGGCCACTGGGGCTGAATCCCGGGGCGAATTACTGCGGAACAGTGTAGAACATTCAGAGGTACCTGTGCAAAGGAAGGCAGTGAAGGAATTGTGAGTCATTGCTGGAGGGCTGCTGGGGGTGAGTTGGGCTGGTTATTCTCCTGCATTTGCGCCGCAATATGGGCAAGAGAGAGCGTTTGGGCAGAGAAGTTTAGAGGCTGGCGCTGGGAGGTCAGGGAAGGGTACAGGCAGGACTTCAGCAGCACCTGCTGCCCTGCTTTTTACCTGCTTTCTCTCCCTGCAACTTCATGGCCAGGGTCACATGCCCCTTGCTCAGGGCAGCATCCTTCCTGCCCTTCTGATTCATCTTGCTCCACTGTGGAGGCTTTGCTCCTTTATCACTTAGCCTTGGTTTGTATGTCTGTTGGCATCTTCTCATTATGTGTCACACACCAGGGCATGCAGCATAGCTGTCTTCCCTCCAAACCATGTGCCCCTCCAAGTCAGGGCCTGAGTCCCAGACTCCAGCCAGGGCCTAGTAGGTTCTCAACATTCATTTGATGGATGGACATACAAAGTATATTTTTCCTGAGGTGCATATGTCCCTTAATGCTGTTGAACTAGGTTATCTCTGAGACCTTCTACCCTTCCCCATCTCAATACTCGCTCTCCCTTACCCTGCTTTCTTTTCTCCATAGAGCACACCACTATCTGGCATAATATATGTTTCTTTGTTGTCTGTCTTCCCTCACTAGATTGTAAGTTCCTGAAGGCCAGACACATTTATTTATGTTGTTCACTGCTGTATTGCTGGCAGTAGGCACACAGCATTGCCTGGCACATAGAAGTCTTTGGATAAAAATCTTTGGAATGAATGAATGAATGATACTCTTAGAGTCCTTAATTTCTTTTTTTTTTTTTTGTAGATAATTATTTTTTATTGAAGGGTAGTTGACACACAGTATTACATTACATTAGTTTCAGGTGTACAACATAGTGATTCAACATTTATATACATGACAATTCTAGGTACCAGCTATCACCCTACCAAGCTGTTAGAATATCTTGACTATATTCCTTATGCTATACATTACATCCCGGTTACTTATTTATTTTACCATTGCAAGTGTGTATTTTTTTTCTTTTTTTTTTTTTTTTGTGTGTGAGGGCATCTCTCATATTTATTGATCAAATGGTTGTTAACAACAATAAAATTCTGTACAGGGGAGTCAATGCTCAATGCACAATCGTTAATCCACCCCAAGCCTAATTTTCATCAGTCTCCAATCTTCTGAGGCATAACAAACAAGTTCTTACATGGAGAACAAATTCTTACACAGTGAATAAGTTCTTACATGGTGAACAGTACAAGGGCAGCCATCACAGAAACCTTCGGTTTTGTTCATGCATTATGAACTATAAACAGTCAGTTCAAATATGAATACTCATTTGATTTTTATACTTGATTTATATGTGGATACCACATTTCTCTCTTTATTATTATTATTTTTAATAAAATGCTGAAGTGGTAGGTAGATACAAGATAAAGATAGAAAACATAGTTTAGTGTTGTAAGAGAGCAAATGTAGATGACCAAGTGTGTGCCTGTAGACTATGTGTTAATCCAAGCTAGACAAGGGCAATAAAACATCCACGGATGCAGAAGATTTCTCTCAGAATGGGGGGGTGAGGTTCTAAGCCTCACCTCTGTTGATCCCCAATTTCTCACCTGATGACCACCGTGTGACTGTGCCTGTCTTAGGTTGTTCCTCCCTTGAGGAATCTTACCCATCTCTGGCTAACCAGTCATCTTCCAGGGCCATACAGGGAAATGTAAAGTTGGTAAGTGAGAGAGAAGCCTTATTGTTTGAAATGGTTAGCTTTTTATTTCTTTGCATATTTATGCCCTGTAGCTTCTATGCCCAGCATTTCTCCTGAGGTATCTTTACCACTTGGAAGAATTATGATACTTGGTAAATTTGATATGAGGCACGAATTCTATTTAAGGGTTGTAATTAGGAAGGAAGAAGAAAAGCTATAGAAGTAGCAGGCGGAAGAAAACATGGGAAGATTGATTATTTCTTTGACATATGTTCTTGTAGAGTAACTTCAGCATGTATAGGTTTTAAGCTACTACTTAAATTGCGCACACACATTAACATAATAGGAGTATAGTTACATAACCAAAGCATATCTGTAATTACCAGCCATCTCCAGTGAAACCAAGAAAACCAGTTAGGCACCTTAGGCATTTGTGAAAACTTATCTATGATATGGTGGATATTGTTCAACTGAACTTGAAGAGTCTGAGAGAAATCAGACAAATTAAGACAACCCATTCCTGGGGAATGTTCTTTTAACAGTAAATAGTCTGTAATTGTAAGATTTTGGAGCGCTACAATTTGCACTTCTCCTAATTCTTGGTTGAGTTCCAACAGTATAGATCCAGTCAAATTTGTTGTTTTACTGTATACACAGGCGAGCTTAGATATCTCCTTCATTCCCATGGAAAGTCCAGGAGCTGGTGGGATGAGTGCATCTACAGCTGTAGCAGTGCGTGGATCTTTGTTGGGGTTTTTTGATGATCATCTTCTGGCATGAGTCTTCCAGAGAGTGTTGATGTTGGAAGTTATTTTTCATATCGTATCTTAGTTCATTTTCGGGGTAGCCCAATTAGGCTTTGATCCTCTGTATAAACACAAACAGACCCTTTGCCTACACTTTTATATGCCCTTTATACCCTTGTGTAGAACTCATTGGAGGTTACCACACAGGAACTGCCCTTTTTTTCTTGTTGTTGTTTTGTTTTGTTTTTGGTATCACTAATCTACACTTACATGACGAATATTGTGTTTACTAGGCTCTCCCTTATACCAGCTCTCCCCTATAAACTCCTTTACAGTCACTGTCCATCAGCATAGCAAAATGTTGTAGAATCACTACTTGCCTTCTCTGTGTTGTACAGCCCTCCCCTTTGTCCTACCCCACATGCATGCTAAACTTAATACCCCCCTACTTTTCCCCCCCCTTATCCCTCCCTACCCACTCATCCTCCCCAGTCCCTTTCCCTTTGGTACCTGTTAGTCCATTCTTGAGTTCTGTGATTCTGGTGCTGTTTTGTTTCTTCAGTTTTTCCTTTGTTCTTATATTCCACAGATAAGTGAAATCATTTGGTATTTCTCTTTCTCCGCTTGGCTTGTTTCACTGAGCATAATACCCTTCAGCTCCATCCAAGTTGCTGCAAATGGTTGGATTTGCCCTTTTCTTATGGATGAGTAGTATTCCATTGTGTATATGTACCACATCTTCTTTATCCATTCATTTATCGATGGACATTTAGGTTGCTTCCAATTCTTGGCTACTGTAAATAGTGCTACGATAAACATAGGGGTGCATTGGTCTTTCTCATACTTGATTGCTGCATTCTTAGGGTAAATTCCTAGGAGTGAAATTCCTGGGTCAAATGGTAAGTCTGTTTTGAGCATTTTGATGTACCTCCATACTGCTTTCCACAATGGTTGAACTAACTTACATTCCCACCAGCAGTGTAGGAGGGTTCCCCTTTCTCCACAGCCTCGCCAACATTGGTTGTTGTTTGTCTTTTGGATGGCAGCCATCCTTACTGGTGTGAGGTGATACCTCATTGTAGTTTTAATTTGCATTTCTCTGATAATTAGCGATGTGGAGCATCTTTTCATGTGTCTGTTGGCCATCTGTATTTCTTTTTTGGAGAACTGTCTGTTCAGTTCCTCTGCCCATTTTTTAATTGGGTTATTTGTTTTTTGTTTGTTGAGGCGTGTGAGCTCCTTATATATTCTGGACGTCAAGCCTTTATCGGATGTGTCATTTTCAAATATATTCTCCCATACTGTAGGGATCCTTCTTGTTCTATTGATGGTGTCTTTTGCTGTACAGAAGCTTTCCAGCTTAATATAGTCCCACTTACTCATTTTTGCTGTTGTTTTCCTTGCCCGGGGAGATATGTTCAAGAAGAGGTCACTCATGTTTATGTCTAAGAGGTTTTCGCCTATGTTTTCTTTCAAGAGTTTAATGGTTTCATGACTTACATTCAGGTCTTTGATCCATTTTGAGTTTACTTTTGTATATGGGGTTAGACAAAGGTCCAGTTTCATTCTCCTACATGTAGCTGTCCAGTTTTGCCAGCACCAGCTGTTGAAGAGACTGTTATTTCAACATTGTATGTCCATGGCTCCTTTATCAAATATTAATTGACCATATATGTCTGGGTTAATGTCTGGATTCTCTAGTCTGTTCCATTGGTCTGTGGCTCTGCTCTTGTGCCAGTACCAAATTGTCTTGATTACTATGGCTTTATAGTAGAGCTTGAAGTTGGGGAGTGAGATCCCCCCTACTTTATTCTTCTTTACCAGGATTGCTTTGGCTATTCGGGGTCTTTGGTGTTTCCATATGAATTTTTGAATTATTTGTTCCAGTTCATTGAAGAATGTTGCTGGTAGTTTCATAGGGATTGCATCAAATCTGTATATTGCTTTGGGCAGGATGGCCATTTTGACTATATTAATTCTTCCTAGCCACGAGCATGGGATGAGTTTCCATCTGTTAGTGTCCCCTGTAATTTCTATTAAGAGTGACTTGTAGTTTTCAGAGTATAAGTCTTTCACTTCCTTGGTTAGGTTTATTCCTAGGTATTTTATTTTTTTTGATGCAATTGTGAATGGAGTTGTTTTCCTGATTTCTCTTTCTGTTGGTTCATTGTTAGTGTATAGGAAAGTCACAGATTTCTGTGTGTTGATTTTGTATCCTGCAACTTTGCTGTATTCCAATATCAGTTCTAGTAGTTTTGGGGTGGAGTCTTTGGGGTTTTTTATGTACAGTATCATGTCATCTGCAAATAGTGACAGTTTAACTTCTTCTTTACCAATCTGGATTCTTTGTATTTTTTGTTTTGTCTGCTTGCCGTGGATAGGACCTCCAGTACTATGTTAAATAACAGTGGAGAGAGTGGGCATCCCTGTCTAGTTCCCGATCTCAGAGGAAATGCTTTCAGCTTCTCGCTGTTCAATATAATGTTGGCTGTGGGTTTATCATAGATGGCCTTTATTATGTTGAGGTACTTGCCCTCTGTTCCCATTTTGCTGAGAGTTTTTTCATGAATGGATGTTGAACTTTGTCAAATGCTTTTTCAGCATCTATGGAGATGATCATGTGGTTTTTGTCTTTCTTTTTGTTGATGTGGTGGATGATGTTGATGGACTTTCAAATGTTGTACCATCCTTGCATCCCTGGGATGAATCCCACTTGGTCATGGTGTATGATCCTTTTGATGTATTTTTGAATTCGGTTTGCTAATATTTTGTTGAGTATTTTTGCATCTACGTTCATCAGGGATATTGGTCTCTAGTTTTCTTTTTTGGTGGGGTCTTTGCCTGGTTTGGTATTAGGGTGATGTTAGCTTCATAGAATGAGTTTGGGAGTATCCGCTCCTCCTCTATTTTTTGGAAAACTTTAAGGAGAATGGGTGTTATGTCTTCCCTGTATGTCTGATAAAATTCCGAGATAAATCCATCTGGCCTGGGGGTTTTGTTCTTTGGTAGTTTTTTGATTACTGCTTCAATTTTGTTGCTGGTAATTGGTCTGTTTAGATTTTCTGTTTCTTTCTGGGTCATTCTTGGAAGGTTGTATTTTTCTAGGAAGTTGTCCATTTCTCCTAGGTTTCCCAGCTTGTTAGCATATAGGTTTTCATAGTATTCTCTAATAATTCTTTGTATTTCTGTGGGGTCCGTCATGATTTTTCCTTTCTCGTTTCTGATACAGTTGATTTGTGTTGACTCTCTTTTCTTCTTATTAAGTCTGGTAGAGGCTTATCTATTTTGTTTATTTTCTCGAAGAACCAGCTCTTAGTTTCATTGATTTTTGCTCTTGTTTTATTCTTCTCAATTTTATTTATTTCTTCTCTGATCTTTATTATGCCCCTCCTTCTGCCGACCTTAGGCCTCATCTGTTCTTCTTTTTCCAATTTCGATAATTGTGACATTAGACCATTCATTTGGGATTGCTCTTCCTTTTTTAAATATGCTTGGATTGCCATATACTTTCCTCTTAAGACTGCTTTTGCTGTGTCCCACAGAAGTTGGGGCTTAGTTTTTTTGTTGTCATTTGTTTCCATATATTGCTGGATCTCCATTTTGATTTGGTCATTGATCCATTGATTATTTAGGAGCGTGTTGTTAAGCCTCCATGTGTTTGTGAGCCTCTTTGCTTTCTTTGTACAGTTTAATTCTAGTTTTATGCCTTTGTGGTCTGAAAAGTTGGTTGGTAGGATTTCAATCTTTTGGACTTTTCTGATACTCTTTTTGTGGACTTGTGTGTGGTCTATTTTGGAGAATGTTCCATGTGCACTTGAGAAGAGTGTATATCCTGTTGCTTTTGGATGTAGAGTTCTATAGATGTCTATTAGGTCCATCTGCTCTACTGTGTTGTTCAGTGCCTCTGTGTCCTTACTTATTTTCTGCCCAGTGGATCTATCCTTTGGGGTGAGTGGTGTGATGAAGTCTCCTAGAATGAATGCATTGCAGTCTATATCCCCCTTTAGTTCTGTTAGTATTTGTTTCACATATGCTGTTGCTACTGTGTTGGGTGCATATATATTCAGAATGGTTATATCCTCTTGTTGGACTGAGCCCTTTATCATTATGTAGTGTCCTTCTTTATCTCTTGTTACTTTCTTTGTTTTGAAGTCTATTTTGTCTGATATTAGTACTGCAAACCCTGCTTTCTTCTCGCTGTTGTTTGCCTGAAATATGTTTTTCCATCCCTTGACTTTTAGTCTGTACATGTCTTTGGGTTTGAGGTGAGTTTCTTGTAAGCAGCATATAGATGGGTCTTGCTTTTTTATCCATTCTGTTACTCTGTGTCTTTTGATTGGTGCATTCAGCCCATTAACATTTAGGGTGACTATTGAAAGATATGTACTTATTGCCATTGCAGGCTTTAAATTCGTGGTTACCAAAGGTTCAAGGTTAGCCTCTTTAGTATCTTACTGCCTAACTTGGCTCGCTTATTGAGCTGTTATATACACTATCTGGAGATTCTTTTCTTCTCTCCCTTCTTGTTCCTCCTCCTCGATTCTTCATATGTTAGGTGTTTTGTGCTGTGCTCTTTCTAGGAGTGCTCCCATCTAGAGCAGTCCCTGTAAGATGTTCTGTAGAGGTGGTTTGTGGAAAGCAAATTCCCTCAGCTTTTGTTTGTCTGGGAATTGTTTAATCCCACCGTCATATTTGAATGATAGTCGTGCTGGATACAGTATCCTTGGTTCAAGGCCCTTCTGTTTCATTGTATTAAATATATCATGCCATTCTCTTCTGGCCTGTAGGGTTTCTGTCAAGAAATGTGATGTTAGCCTGATAGGTTTTTCTTTATAGGTGAGCTTTTTCTCTCTAGCTGCCTTTAAAACTCTTTCTTTGTCCTTGATCTTTGCCATTTTAATTATTATGTGTCTTGGTGTTGTCCTTCTAGGATCCTTTCTGTTGGGGGTTCTGTGTATTTCCGTGGTCTGTTGGATTATTTCCTCCCCCAGTGTGGGGAAGTTTTCAGCAATTATTTCTTCTAAGATACTTTCCATCTCTTTTCCTCTCTCTTCTGCTTCTGGGACCCCTATAATACGGATATTGTTCCTTTTGGATTGGTCACACAGTTCTCTTAATATTGTTTCATTCCTGGAGATCCTTTTGTCTCTCTCTATGTCAGCTTCTATGCGTTCCTGTTCTCTGGTTTCAATTCCATCAATGGCCTATTACATTCTATCCATTCTGCTTATAAACCCTTCCAGAGTTTGTTTCATTTCTGTGATCTCCTGTCTGGCATCTGTGATCTCCCTCCGGACTTCATCCCATTTCACTTGCGTATTTCTCTGCATCTCTGTCAGCATGTTTATGATTCTTATTTTGAATTCTTTTTCAGGAAGACTGGTTAGGTCTGTCTCCTTCTCTGGTGTTGTCTCTGTGATCTTTGTCTGCCTGTAGCTTTGCCTTTTCATGGTGATAGGAATAGTTTGCAGAGCTGGGACGAGTGATGGCTGGAAGGACTTCCTTTCTTGTTGGTTTGTGGCCCTCCTCTCCTGGGAGAACAGCGACCTCTAGTGGCTTGTGCTGGGCAGCTGCGCGCAGACAGGGTTTCTGCTTCCTGCCCGGCTGCTATGGAGTTAATCTCCGCTGTTGCTGTGGGCGTGGCCTGGCTCGGGCAGCTACTCCAAAATGGTGGAGTCGCGTTGGAGCAGGAGCTGCTGGGAGGCTATTTATCTCCGTAAGGGGCCTCCCTGCTCCCTGCAGCCCAGGGGTTAGGGTGCCCAGAGATCCCCGGATTCCCTACCTCTGGATTGAGCGACCCGCCCTGCCCCTTTAAGACTTCCAAAAAGCACCCGCCAAAACAAAACAACGACCAAAAAAAAAAAAAAAAAAAAATTTTTTTAATTAAAAAAAAAAAAAAAAAAAAAAAGGTGGCCACTCGTTTTTCTTTATTGTCCGGTGCCAGCCTCAGGCCTCTGCTCACCGGTCTTTCTGCCCTGTTTCCCTAGTATTGGGGTCCCTATCACTTTAAGACTTCCAATAAGCACTCGCCAAAACAAAACAGCAAAAAAAAAAAAAAAATGTGCGCTCACTTTTCTAGTGTCCTCCAGCGCCAGGCCACTGGTGACTGCTCACTGTTCTTGCTTCCCTGTTTCCCTAGTATTGGGGCCCCTATCCCTTTAAGATTTCCAAAAAGCGCTCGCAAAAGCAAAGCAGGCAAAAAAAAAAAAATTGGTCGCTCGCTTTTCTTATGTCCTCCGGCGCCCGGCCTCCAGTGCCTGCTCACTGTTCTTGCTGCCCTGTTTTCTTAGTATCCAGGGCCCCCTGGGCACGTACTGTGTCTGGGCCTGGATGGCTGGGGCTGGGTGTTCGGCAGTCCTGGGCTCCGTCTCCCTCCTGCTCTGCCTATTCTTCTCTCGCCGGGAGTTGGGGGGATGGGCACTCGGCTCCCGCTGGGCCGGGGCTTGTATCTTACCCCCTTTGTGAGGCATTGGGTTCTCTCAGGTGTGGATGTGGTCTGGATATTGTCCTGTGTCCTCTGGTCTTTATTCTAGGAAGGGTTGTCTTTGTTATATTTTCATAGATATATGTGGTTTTGGGAGGAGATTTCCGCTGCTCTACTCACGCCGCCATCTTCCGCCCCTCCTCGGGTCCTTAATTTCGAATTGTTCAATATTAACTTATTAAACAATTCCCAAGCCTTATTTCATCTTGACAACACACTCTGCATAGTTATTCCTATATCCATTTTCAGATGAGAGAATTGAGGCTCAGAGAGCTTCGGTAACTTGCCCAAGTGACTCAGGCAGCAAGTGGAGCAACTGGGGCCAAATCTTGGCACCCTGTGTCAAGAGCCCATGCTCTTAGCAAG
Organism: Manis pentadactyla; assembly: GCF_030020395.1. Lineage (NCBI taxonomy): Eukaryota > Metazoa > Chordata > Mammalia > Pholidota > Manidae > Manis > Manis pentadactyla. The sequence continues at coordinate 26,562,845 of NC_080033.1, forward strand.
TATTCCATATAAATGAGTTCAATTAACTCAACAAATTTTTCAGGGGGCATGTAATACAATCAGGGTGTAGAAAAAGGGGGAATTTTTGGTGTCACTGCAGCAGCATGCTTGGCAAGAGATGGATGTGCGGCTGATAGGGAAACTGATATTGTTTTCAACAAAGCCTGCAAATTAATCATACTTAATGAATGTGACTAATGTGTTAAGGAATGAGTGATTAAAATATTAGCGTGTCTGAACTCCTCCTCTCTGGCTAATTTCTTCTCCTCCCTAGGGTTACCATCTTTCAAAGAGGTAGGGGCACAGAATCATGGAAATGGATTTTATGGAACAGAAATGCATTTTAAATGGCTTAAATCGGGGACAGTCTGTGCAGTTCTCAAGTGGCTGTCAGTGTTCACGGCTTGCTGCTCAAGCGAGGGATATGGGCTGAGGGGAGAGGCTGGAACTGGAAATGGGAAGCTAGGCATTTCCCAGGGTAATGGCGTGGAAGCAACAGACATGGGGAGCCCTTCAGCAGGGAGGCTGATTGCTTCTCTGTTTAGGCACCAGGTGAGATGAAAGCGGCTGAGGAGGCATGTCCCCAAACACAGGGCACAGGCATCTTACTGGCTCTGCTAAGTACCCAGGACCATAGGCAGCACTGATGATTTATAAATACATTTTGAGGACGAACTTTGGAGAATCCCAGCACAGTCTTCTTGGCATACACTCTCCTCTCAGGTTACATACAATACCCATTGCCCAGATAGAAGCATCCAGACTGTAGGGAACAAGAAGTGTCTCAGAATACAACTCACAGACCCAGAACTAGGAGATTCCACTGCTTGCTGGCATCCTACTACCGGGTAACAGATCAGATTTGTTTATGGAATTGCATAATCCTAAGGTCCCACCCTCAGAGGCCCCAGGGGACAGGCAGGTAATGTGACCAAATGAAATGGATGCAATGGGAAAGAACTCAGGTCCACAAGCAAGTACTTAACCCCAGTCTTTTTCTACGTGAGGATCCAGGCCTAATGTGGTTAGATATTCCAGTAAAGAAAAGACAAATTGTGTGTGTGTGTGTGTGTGTGTTAATTTCATATTGCTGCTGCAGCAAATTACCACAAATGTAGTGGCTTAAAACAACACAAATTTATTATTTTACAGTTCTGGAGGTCAGAAATCTAAAATGGGTCTGCAGGGCTATGCTCCTTCCAGGCTCCAGGTAGAGTGTTTCCTTACTTTTTCTCCTGCCAGAGGCATCGGCATCCTTGGCCCCAGGACCCCTTCGTCTGTCTTCACAGTCAGCAGCATAGCAGAGTTGCCACTTTCTGATTTGCTTCTCTCTGACAAGGACTCTGTAATTACATTGGGCCCACCGAGACAATCCAGGATAATCTTTGCATCTCAAGATCCTTAATCACATCTGCAAATCCCTTTGGGGTAACATGGAATCCAGCCATTAGGACAGGGACATCTGTAAGGTGCCATTATTCTGACTCCAGCAGTGTGTATGTGGGAACGCTCACAATGTGTAAACACTTGCAAATCATTCTAAGGCTTATATTACTGAGCATGCCATACCAACAGGTCTCCGGGCAGAACTGAGTTGGGGAGGAGAGAGAGTATGTCTCTAGTCAATGACCTCTGACTTCTGATTTTCAGAAGTCACCCATTTGGTAAAAGGAAGGTTTTGTGTCATGCTTCTCCTTCCTTGTTCTTGCATACACTTTGCTTTTCAGAGTTCCCAAGAACAGAATTCCTTACCAAACATTTCTGTTCTCAAGCCCATGGTTATCCCCACATCCACCATGACAGATTACAAAAATAACAATAAATATTTATTAAGCTCTTGCTGTACTTACTGAAACACTTAGTACTTCATGTGCATTATTTTTTAAATATTCACAGCAATCTCATCTGTATCCCAGCTTTACAGATGAGGAGTCTGAAGCTCAGCATTGCACGAAGTCTCACAGCCGGCATTAGAGCTGGCATACAAATCAGGTTGTCTACCTCCAGAGCCCATCAAGATGCAGCATACAAGGAAAGAGAAGCTGAAGCATAAAAGTTAACAACCCCTAACCACAAAAGACCCTGAATAGGCAAAGCAATCCTGAGAAGGAAGAATAAAGAGGGAGGAATTATGCTCTCTGACTTCAAGCTGTACTACAAAGCCACAGTAATCAAGACAATTTGGTACTGGCACAATAACAGACCCACAGACAAATGGAACAAATTAGAAAGCCCAGATATAAACCCAAGCATATATGGTCAATTAATATACGATAAAGGAGCCATGGACATACAATGGGGAAATGACAGCCTCTCCAACAGCTGGTGTTTGCAAAACTGGACAGCTACATGTAAGAGAATGAAACTGGCTCACTGTCTAACCCCATACACAAAAGTAAACTCAAAATGGATGAATGTAAGTCATGAAACCATAAAACTCTTAGAAAAAAACATAGGCAAAAATCTCTTGTACATAAACATGAACAACTTCTTCACAAACATATCTCTATGGGCAAGGGAAACAAAAGCAAAAATGAACAAGTGGGACTATATCAAAATAAAAAGCTTCTGTACAGCAAAGGACACCATCAGCAGAACAAAAAGGTATCCTACAGTTTGGGAGAATATATTTATAAATGACATATCCAATAAGCGGTTGACATCCAAATTATATAAAGAGCTCATGCACCTCAACAAACAAGAAGCAAATAATTCAATTAAAAAATGGGCAGAGAATCTGAACAGAAACTTCTCTAAAGAAGAAATTCAGAGGGGCAGAAGATGGCGGCGTGAGTAGAGCAGCGGAAATCTCCTCCCAAAACAACATATATCTATGAAAATATAACAAAGACAACCCTTCCTAGAATAAAGACCAGAGGACACAGGACAATATCCAGACCACATCCGCACCTGCGAGAACCCAGCGCCTCGCGAAGGGAGTAAGATACAAGCCCCGGCCCAACGGGAGCCGAGCGCCCCTACCCCCAGCTCCCGGCGGGAGAAGAGCAGGCAGAGCGGGAGGGAGACGGAGCCCAGGACTGCTGAACACCCAGCCCCCGCCATCCGGGCCAGAGTGCAGGGCCCTCGATACTGGAAAAACAGGGCAGCAAGAACAGTGAGCGGGCACTGGAGGCCGGGTGTCGGAGGACATAAGAAAAGTGCGCGACCATTTTTTTTTTTGCTTTTTTGCTGTTTTGTTTTGGCGAGCGTTTTTTGGAAGTCTTAAAGGGATAGGGACCCCAATACTAGGGAAACAGAGCAGAAAGACCGGTGAGCAGAGGCCTGAGGCTGGCACCAGAGAATAAAGATAAATGAACGACCACCTTTTTTTTTTTAATTAAAAACTTTATTTATTTATTTTTTTTAATTTGAAAATATTTTTCTTTTTTTTTTTTTTTTTGGTGGTCGTTGTTTTGTTTTGGCGGATGCTTTTTGGAAGACTTAAAGGGGCAGGGCGGGTCACTTAATCCAGAGGTAGGGAATCCGGGGATCTCTGGGCACCCTAAGCCCTGGGCTGCAGGGAGCAGGGAGGCCCCTTATGGAGATAAATAGCCTCCCAGCAGCTCCTGCTCCAATGCGACTCCACCATTTTGGAGTGGCTACCCGAGCCAGGCCATGCCCACAGCAACAGCGGAGATTAACTCCATAGCAACCGGGCAGGAAGCAGAAACCCTGTCTGCGCGCAGCTGCGCAGCACAAGCCACTAGAGGTCGCTGTTCTCCTAGGAGAGGAGGGCCACAAACCAACAAGAAAGGAAGTCCTTCCAGCTGTCACTCGTCCCAGCTCTGCAGACTATTCCTATCACCATGAAAAGGCAAAGCTACAGGCAGACAAAGATCACAGAGACAACACCAGAGAAGGAGACAGACCTAACCAGTCTTCCTGAAAAAGAATTCAAAATAAGAATCATAAACATGCTGACAGAGATGCAGAGAAATACGCAAGAGAAATGGGATGAAGTCTGGAGGGAGATCACAGATGCCAGAAAGGAGATCGCAGAAATGAAACAAACTCTGGAAGGGTTTATAAGCAGAATGGACAGAATGGAAGAGGCCATTGATGGAATTGAAATCAGAGAACAGGAACGCATAGAAGCTGACATAGAGAGAGACAAAAGGATCTCCAGGAATGAAACAATATTAAGAGAACTGTGTGACCAATCCAAAAGGAACAATATCCGTATTATAGGGGTCCCAGAAGAAGAAGAGAGAGGAAAAGAGATGGAAAGTATCTTAGAAGAAATAATTGCTGAAAACTTCCCCACACTGGGGGAGGAAATAATCCAACAGACCACGGAAATACACAGAACCCCCAACAGAAAGGATCCTAGAAGGACAACACCAAGACACATAATAATTAAAATGGCAAAGATCAAGGACAAGGAAAGAGTGTTAAAGGCAGCTAGAGAGAAAAAGGTCACCTATAAAGGGAAACCCATCAGGCTAACGTCAGATTTCTCAACAGAAACCCTACAGGCCAGAAGAGAATGGCATGATATATTTAATACAATGAAACAGAAGGGCCTTGAACCAAGGATACTGTATCCAGCACGACTATCATTCAAATATGATGGTGGGATTAAACAATTCCCAGACAAACAAAAGCTGAGGGAATTTGCTTTCCACAAACCACCTCTACAGAACATCTTACAGGGACTGCTGTAGATGGGAGCACTCCTAGAAAGAGCACAGCACAAAACACCCAACATATGAAGAATCGAGGAGGAGGAACAAGAAGGGGAGAAGAAAAGAATCTCCAGACAGTGTATATAACAGCTCAATAAGTGAGCTAAGTTAGGCAGTAAAATACTAAAGAGGCTAACCTTGAACCTTTGGTAACCATGAATTTAAAGCCTGCAATGGCAATAAGTACATATCTTTCAATAGTCACCCTAAATGTTAATGGGTTGAATGCACCAATCAAAAGACACAGAGTAACAGAGTGGATAAAAAAGCAAGACCCATCTATATGCTGCTTACAAGAAACTCACCTCAAACCCAAAGACATGTACAGACTAAAAGTCAAGGGATGGAAAAACATATTTCAAGCAAACAACAGTGAGAAGAAAGCAGGGGTTGCAGTACTAATATCAGACAAAATAGACTTCAAAACAAAGAAAGTAACGAGAGATAAAGAAGGACACTACATAATGATAAAGGGCTCAGTCAAACAAGAGGATATAACCATTCTAAATATATATGCACCCAACACAGGAGCACCAGCATATGTGAAACAAATACTAACAGAACTAAAGGGGAATATAGACTGCAATGCATTCATTCTAGGAGACTTCAACACACCACTCACTCCAAAGGATAGATCCACTGGGCAGAAAATAAGTAAGGACACAGAGGCACTGAACAACACACTAGAACAGATGGACCTAATAGACATCTACAGAACTCTACATCCAAAAGCAACAGGATACACATTCTTCACAAGTGCACATGGAACATTCTCCAGAATAGACCACATACTAGGCCACAAAGAGAGCCTCAGAAAATTCCAAAAGATTGAAATCCTACCAACCAACTTTTCAGACCACAAAGGCATAAAACTAGAAATAAACTGTACAAAGAAAGCAAAGAGGCTCACAAACACATGGAGGCTTAACAACACGCTCCTAAATAATCAATGGATCAATGACAAAATCATAATGGAGATACAGCAATATATGGAAACAAATGACAACAAGAACACTAAGCCCCAACTTCTGTGGGACACAGCAAAAGCAGTCTTAAGAGGAAAGTATATGGCAATCCAAGCATATTTAAAAAAGGAAGAGCAATCCCAAATGAATGGTCTAATGTCACAATTATCGAAATTGGAAAAAGAAGAACAGATGAGGCCTAAGGTCAGCAGAAGGAGGGACATAATAAAGATCAGAGAAGAAATAAATAAAATTGAGAAGAATAAAACAATAGCAAAAATCAATGAAACCAAGAGCTGGTTCTTTGAGAAAATAAACAGAATAGATAAGCCTCTAGCCAGACTTATTAAGAAGAAAAGAGAGTCAACACAAATCAACAGTATCAGAAAAAGAAAGGAAAAATCACGACGGACCCCACGGAAATGCAAAGAATTATTGGAGACTACTATGAAAACCTATATGCTAACAAGCTGGGAAACCTAGGCGAAATGGACAACTTCCTAGAAAAATACAACCTTCCAAGATTGAGCCAGGAAGAAACAGAAAATCTAAACAGACCAATTGCCAGCAACGAAATTGAAGCGGTAATCAAAAAACTACCAAAGAACAAAACCCCCGGGCCAGTTGGATTTACCTCGGAATTTTATCAGACATACAGGGAAGACATAATAACCATTCTCCTTAAAGTTTTCCAAAAAATAGAGGAGGAGGGGATACTCCCAAACTCATTCTATGAAGCTAACATCACCCTAATACCAAAACCAGGCTAAGACTCCACCAAAAAAGAAAACTACAGACCAATATCCCTGATGAACGTAGATGCAAAAATACTCAACAAAATATTAGCAAACCGAATTCAAAAATACATCAAAAGGATCATACACCATGACCAAGTGGGATTCATCCCAGGGATGCAAGGATGGTACAACATTCGAAAGTCCATCAACATCATCCACCACATCAACAAAAAGAAACACAAAAACCACATGATCATATCCATAGATGCTGAAAAAGCATTTGACAAAGTTCAACATGCATTCATGTTAAAAAATCTCAGCGAAATGGGAATAGAGGGCAAGTAGCTCAACATAATAAAGGCCATCTATGATAAACCCACAGCCAACATTATATTGAACAGCGAGAAGCTGAAAGCATTTCCTCTGAGATCGGGAACTAGACATGGATGCCCACTCTCTCCACTGTTATTTAACATAGTACTGGAGGTCCTAGCCACTGCAATCAGACAAAATAAAGAAATACAAGGAATCCAGATTGGTAAAGAAGAAGTTAAACTGTCACTATTTGCAGATGACATGATACTGTACATAAAAAACCCTAAAGACTCCACCCCAAAACTACTAGAACTGATATTGGAATACAGCAAAGTTGCAGGATACAAAATCAACACACAGAAATCTGTGGCTTTGCTATATACTAACAATGAACCAACAGAAAGAGAAATCAGGAAAACAACTCCATTCACATTTGCACCAAAGAAATAAAATACCTAGGAATAAACCTAACCAAAGAAGTGAAAGACTTATACTCTGAAAACTACAAGTCACTCTTAAGAGAAATTAAAGGGGACACTAACAGATGGAAACTCATCCCATGCTCGTGGCTAGGAAGAATTAATATCGTCAAAATGGCCATCCTGCCCAAAGCAATATACAGATTTGATGCAATCCCTATGAAACTACCAGCAACATTCTTCAATGAACTGGAACAAATAATTCAAAAATTCATATGGAAACACCAAAGACCCCGAATAGCGAAAGCAATCCTGAGAAAGAAGAATAAAGTAGGGGGGATCTCACTCCCCAACTTCAAGCTCTACTATAAAGCCATAGTATTCAAGACAATTTGGTACTGGCACAAGAGCAGAGCCACAGACCAATGGAACAGACTAGAGAATCCAGACATTAACCCAGACATATGTGGTCAATTAATATTTGATAAAGGAGCCATGGACATACAATGGCAAAATGACAGTCTCTTCAACAGGTGGTGCTGGCAAAACTGGACAGCTACATGTAGGAGAATGAAACTGGACCATTGTCTAACCCCATATACAAAAGTAAACTCAAAATGGATCAAAGACCTGAATGTAAGCCATGAAACCATTAAACTCTTGGAAGAAAACATAGGCAAAAAGCTCTTACACATAAACATGTGTGACCTCTTCTTGAACATATCTCCCCGGGCAAGGAAAACAACAGCAAAAATGAGTAAGTGGGACTATATTAAGCTGAAAAGCTTCTGTACAGCAAACAAGACACCATCAATAGAACAAAAAGGATGCCTACAGTATGGGAGAATATATTTGAAAATTACACATCCGATAAATGCTTGATGTCCAGAATATATAAAGAGCTCATACACCTCAACAAACAAAAAACAAATAACCCAATTAAAAAATGGGCAGAGGAACTGAACAGACAGTTCTCCAAAAAAGAAATACAGATGGCCAACAGACACATGAAAAGATGCTCCACATCGCTAATTATCAGAGAAATGCAAATTAAAACTACAATGAGGTATCACCTCACACCAGTAAGGATGGCTGCCATCCAAAAGACAAACAACAACAAATGTTGGCGAGGCTGTGGAGAAAGGGGAACCCTCCTACACTGCTGGTGGGAATGTAAGTTAGTTCAACCATTGTGGAAAGCAGTATGGAGGTACATCAAAATGCTCAAAACAGACTTACCATTTGACCCAGGAATTCCACTCCTAGGAATTTACCCTAAAAGCACAGCAATCAAGTTTGAGAAAGACAGATGCACCCCTATGTTTATCGCAGCACTATTTACAATAGCCAAGAATTGGAAGCAACCTAATTGTCCATCGATTGATGAATGGATAAAGAAGATGTGGTACATATACACAATGGAATACTACTCATCCATAAGAAAAGGGCAAATCCAATCATTTGCAGCAACATGGATGGAGCTGGAGGGTATTATGCTCAGTGAAACAAGCCAAGCGGAGAAAGAGAAATACCAAATGATTTCACTTATCTGTGGAATGTAAGAACAAAGGAAAAACTGAAGAAACAAAACAGCACCAGAATCACAGAACTCAAGAATGGACTAACAGGTACCAAAGGGAAAGGGGCTGGGGAGGATGGGTGGGTAGGGAGGGATAAGGGGGGGGAGAAGTAGGGGGGTATTAAGATTAACATGCATCGGGGAGGTAGGAGAAAAGGGAGGGCTGTACAACACAGAGAAGGCAAGTAGTGATTCTACAACATTTTGCTATGCTGATGGACAGTGACTGTAAAGTGTTTTATAGGGGAGACCTGGTATAGGGGAGAGCCTAGTAAACATAATATTCATCATGTAAGTGTAGATTAATGATATCAAAAAAAAAAAAAAAAGGGACAGTTCCTGTGTGGTAACCTCCAATGAGTTCTACACAGGGGTATAAAGGGCATATAAAAGTGTAGGCAAAGGGTCTGTTTGCGTTTATACAGAAGATCAAAGCCTAATTGGGCTACCCCGAAAATGAACTAAGATACGATATGAAAGAGAACTTCCAACATCAGCACTCTCTGGAAGACTCATGCCAGAAGATGATCATCAAAAAACCCCAACAACGATCCACGCACTGCTACAGCTGTAGATGCACTCATCCCACCAGTTCCTGGACTTGCCATGGGAATGAGGAAGGAGATATCTAAGCTGGCCTGTGCATACAGTAAAACAACAAGTTTGACTGGATCTATACTCTTGGAACTCAACTAAGAATTAGGAGAATGCAAATTGTAGCGCTCCAAAATCTTACAACTACAGACTATTTACTGTTAAAAGAACATAAGGGATTTGAACATTCCCCAGGAATGGGTTGTTTTAATTTGTCTGATTTCTTTCAGACTGTTCAAGTTCAGTTGGACAATATCCACCATATCATAGATAAGTTTTCACAAATGCCTAAGGTGCCTAACTGGTTTTTTTGGTTTCACTGGAGATGGCTGGTAATTACAGGTATGCTTTGTTTATGTAACTATACTCCTATTATGTTAATGTGTGTGTGCAATTTAATTAGTAGTTTAAAACCTATACATGCTGAAGTTACTCTACAAGAACATATGTCAAAGAAATAATCAATCTTCCCATGTTTTCTTCCACCTGCTACTTCTATAGCTTTTCTTCTTCCTAATTACAACCCTTAAACAGAATTCGTGCCTCATATCAAATTTACCGAGTATCATAATTCTTCCAAGTGGTAAAGATACCTCAAGACAAATGCTGGGCATAGAAGCCACAGGGCATAAATATGCAAAGAAGTAAAAAGCTAACCTTTTCAAACAGTAAGGCTTCTCTCTCACTTACCAACTTTACATTTCCCTGTATGGTCCCGGAAGATGACTGGTTAGCCAGAGACGGGTAAGATTCCTCAAGGGAGGAACAAACTAAGACAGGCACAGTCGCAGGGGGGCCATCAGGTGAGAAATTGGGGATCAACAGAGGTGAGGCTTAGAACCTCACCCCCCCTGTTCTGAGAGAAATCTTCTGCATCCGTGGATGTTTTATTGCCCTTGTCTAGCTTGGATTAACACATAGTCTACAGGCACACACCTGATCATCTACATTTGCTCCCTTACAACACTAAACTATGTTTTCTACCTTTATCTTGTATCTACCTACCACTTCAGCATTTTATTAAAAATAATAATAATAAAGAGAGAAATGTGGTATCCACATATAAATCAAGTATAAAAACCAAATGAATATTCATATTTGAACTGATTGTTTATAGTTCATAATGCATGAGCAAAACCGAAAGTTTCTGTGATGACTGCCCTTGTACTGTTCACTATGTAACTTATTCATTATGTAAGAATTTGTTCTCCATGTAAGAACTTGTTTGTTACGCCTCAGAAGATTGGAGACTGACGAAAATTAGGCTTGGGGTGTATTAATGATTGTGCATTGAGCATTGACTCCCCTATACAGAATTTTATTGTTGTTAACAACCATTTGATCAATAAATATGATAGATGCCCTCACAAAAAATAAATAAATAAGTAAATAAAAATAAAAAAATAAAAAAGGACAGACTTCCAATGGTAAAATAAATAAGTAACCGGGATGTAATGTATAGTATAAGGAATATAGTCAAGATATTGTAACAGCTTGGTAGGGTGATAGCTGGAACCTAGAATTATGTATATAAATGTTTTATCACTGTGGTGTACACTTGAATCTAATGTAATGTAATACTGTGTGTCAGCTACCCTTCAATAAAAAATAATTATTTAAAAAAAAAAAAAAAGAAAGAAAGAAATTCAGATGGCCAACAGGCACATGAGAAGATGCTCCACATCGCTAATCATCAGGGAAATGCAAGTTAAAACCTCAATGAGATACCACCTCACACCAGTTAGGATGGCCACCATTCAAAAGACAAACAACAACAAATGCTGGCAAGGATGTGGAGAAACGGGAACCCTCCTGCACTGCTGGTGGGAATGTAAATTAGTTCAACCATTGTGGAAAGCAGTATGGAGGTTCCTCAAAAAACTAAAAATAGAAATACCATTTGATCCAGGAATTCCACTCCGAGGAATTTACCCTAAGAATGCAGGAGCCCAGTTTCAAAAAGACATGTGCACCCTTATGTTTATTGCAGCACTATTTACAATAGCCAAGATATGGAAACAACCTAAGTGTCCATCAGTAGATGAATGGATAAAGAAGATGTGGTATATATACACAATGGAATATTATTCAGCCATAAGAAGACAACAAACCCTACCATTTGCAACAACATGGATGGAGCTAGAGAGTATTATTATGCTTAGTGAAATAAACCAGGCAGAAAAAGACAAGAATCAAATGATTTCACTCATCTGTGGAGTATAAGAACAAAGGAAAAACTGAAGGAACAAAACAGCAGCAGACTCACAGAACCCAAGAATGGACTAACAGTTACCAAAGGGAAAGGGACTGGGGAGGATGGGTGGGAAGGAAGGGATAAGGGGAAAAAGGGGCATTAAAATTAGCACACATAATGTAGTGGGGGTGACACGGGGAAGGCAGTATAGCACAGAGAAGACAAGTAGTGATTCCATAGTATCTTACTATGCTGATGGACAGTAACTGTAATGGGGTATGTGGTGGGGACTTGATAATAGGGGGAGTCTAGTAACCATACTGTTGCTCATACCAAAATAAAAAAATAAATAATACAAAAATAAATAAAAAAGAAATTTACAGCCCCTTAAGTCAGAAAAAAACTACTCCCAAGTAGAACCCAGATTGGCCTGTATCAGTGCCAATATGCCTGCCACTCCTGGCTTCTAGCTTTGATCTTCATGAGAGGACAGATGCTCTACCACGAGTTACCTTTCTCCATGCTGCAATATTGGGCTGGAATCCAGGACAAATATTACTGAGCATGGGTTCTTTTGCATATTAATGATTTGTCTTTGTGGGAATGATGTCATCATCAAAATGGCAATACACAATATTGATATCTCTGTCCGCACTACAAAGATCAACAGCTGGACAGTGATCTGCAAACAAATGCAGCTCTGGGAAAGCCCTGGAGCCCACTTAAGAAACTTGAGAAGAAATGCCCAAGAAAAAAAGAAAGAAAGCTTCATTTTACCTTTATTAACTGGTCCCTCAAGCTGGCATTGCTCAGTGCCAAGAGGGAATGTCCCAGCTAGAAAAGTTCTTGTCAGGAAAGGAAGAGCAGTGTGAGCTCTTTGGCTTTCCCAACCATGCAGGGGCACTGCACAAAGGTCCCGCTTGGGTCTCACTGCACTCAAACTGTTAAGGCAGAGCTGTATAGAGACAGCTAGGAACAAGGAGGAAAAATAGGGGCTACTGATATCAGCCACGCATCAGGAGCAATCATGGTTCATAGTAACCCACTCCACATACCACCACAGGAGATTTCACCACTGAAGAAACCTAGGCCAGCACAGCTGCCCCAGACCCCTGCAGATTTTACCAGCTTTTCTGCCACAGGTATTCACATTTGGTGCCACCAGCTGCCCAAATTCCTCCCAACCTACACCCCCTCACCCCTGCTGGAGTCCTAGAACTTCACCTGCAGCCAGCTCAGGCTTCTAAGGCTGGGCAAGGGCAAGATGCCAGCCCAGACCCCCACAGCTGACCGCCCACCCTGGGCCATTTTTGGGACTAGCCACTCCAGCTGTGCATTGCACACCACTGGCCTAATGCCCATCACCAGACTCTCTTCAGTGTGTATGTATAGGGGAAGAGCACACCAAGAGCAAGGGCCCCAGAAGCTACCAGTGAGCCCATAGTTAGCCCTGGCCCCTGCTGCCTGCCTTGGTCCCCACCACTATGTGAGTGTCTGCAACTGGCCCCTGCCACATAGGCACCTGCAGCTGGCCACTGCAGATCAGTGTGTGCACACCACTGGCTCCAGGCACCACTGCTGCGTGCTGTAATGACTAGCCATGGACCTGGAGGTGCCACTGTGGATCCCCAATAGCCCATGAAGCCACTATGATCCTCAACAGTGCTCACCAAGGACCACACAGTTGTCGATGCTTTTGGACCCCTGAGCCAAGAGGACAAGTGCCCTTACACCTGGAGCTGCCAAATGCCCCAAAACCTGGTGCCATGTACCACTAGACCCAGGGTCACAGCATGATCTAGCATGTCCCCATCCACAGATAAAGTCTTCCTTTACTGAAGTCAGTCCATAAAATCCAGAAGAGATGACCACTTTCTCAAATGCACAGACACCTATGCAAGGCTACTGGGATCACCAAGAATTGGAATAATGAAAAGGAATATAAAATATCCTGGGAGAAACTGTTCTGGGCAGGAATGGAGTACTCTAGCCCAACCCAAGCCTATATTTGGTAACTGACACCAAAGAAAACGCTATAAAGGAATTGCTCAAGAATTCAAAATAACTGTTCTGCTGATACCCAGAGAGTACAAGACAGCCCAGATAACAATTTAATGTTATCAGGAAAACAAGATGACAATAAAATGAGAAGTCCAACAAAGAATCAGAAAACATAAAGAAAAACCAAACAAAAATTGCAGGTCATGTTTCATGTCAATCATATCTCAAAAACGCTGGGTAGATCATTTGTTTTCTCTGAATTTCAGTTTTTCATCTAGACAATGGAGAGTTTTTTTCTATTATTACTATGGACATTTATATAGCACTTACTGTGTGCCCACACACTTTATATATATTAATCCATTTAATCCTTAAATAACCATTTGAGGGTAGATATTATTATCCTCATTTTACAGAAGAAAAATTGAGGCACATAGAGCTTATATGTAACTCATTTTAAGACATAGCTTGTGAGTGGCAGAACTGGGATTGAACCTAGAGAGGTCAGAGATAACTCCTACTCTCTTGCGCCATGGGAGGTTGTGGACCTTGTGGAGGCTCCTTCACTCCTTCATTCATTCTTCACTTACTCTGACCCACTTCAGAGGGCTGCTGTGATATTAAGTGTGTTATTTCACGTAAAGCACTCCAACTGTGCATGGTACAGTAGCTGTCCTGGAAGTGTCTGCTTTTATCACTGGGGGTATAAGGATTGTTGTGGAGGCCAACCCCGTGCTAGCCCTGTGTCTAGCCAAGTCAGGGTGGCCCCTGAGGCCAGTTCCATTACACAGTATGGTAATAAGCACGGACAGGACCCAGACCCCAAGCAGAGTCCAGGAGGAAGTGGTCAATATGCTATGGACTTAGAGGAAAAATGAGGCAGAAGGAATCAAAAGAAGGCTTCTCAGAGAAGGCAGGTGATGTGTCAGATAAAAACAATACCAGCAAACCTTCCCTGGTGTTTACCATGTGCCAGGTCCTTCGTAGGTATCATTCTATCTCCATTTTACAGGTGAGGAAACTGATGCATAGAGGGCTTGGAAAACATGCATAGGTCACAGAGCCCATGCCCAGCACAGAATAGAGAAATTTCATTATTTCATGTATCAGCCACCACCACAATTCTGCCAAATCTGCACACTGCTCATATTAATATTTACTTCATATTTAAATTAACTAATTTTTCACCTAAATATAAAAAAATTTATCTCACTATAATAATTGGAAAATCAGTACAGATAGAAAAAAATACAACAAAAATAAACAATATCGTTAAATCATTTCTAGTTTAACAACCTGCTAAGGGCTTTGAATTCAAAAGGACTATTCTATTAAGGGAGAAATTGGCAAGTGTTAGAAATTAAAGATATATTAGCACCAAACTATACTGTCTTATGTATGTGATCAAAGGGATTTAAAGAGAAGTGAAAAGGGAGTAACTTTCTAACCACATGACAGAAAGTGATTTAGGGACCTATCCCTGTATCCCCTAAAATATCACTTAGGGAAACTGGCGGTAGCCCTACTTCACGGCTTGCTGGCCATCCCATCCTGGACACATAATCCCTCTCAGCCTCTTCTTCCTCATTAGTAAAATAGCTCTTACTTCACAGGGACCTTGACTCTAAATGAAAGAATGAGAGTAAAGCACAAAATCTAATACATATGTCAGTCAGGGGAAAGGAAATCCCGGGCAAAATACTTCTAAAAACCACAATCAGTCAAAGGGAGAAATAAAGTTTAAAACCCGTTTATTTCTCACAAACTGCAGTCTCATGCCCTCTTCTCTGCTCCAGCAGCCACCACACCAGCCCTCCCCCTCACCACTCAGGTGCAGATAAGCCCTCTGTCGCCCAGGTAATCACCCATTGATATGGAGATGACTTCTCCACCCCTGAGGAAAGATGCAAATGTACTAAAGCCATACTTCTTTCCACCTCTGAACGCCTTTTGATATGCAGGTATACTAAAGCCAGGCGAGATATTCTGGAAATGTTACAATTTTACCCATAAGCCATTATTATCATTATTAAACTTTCCACGGAAGTCCCTACCTTTTTTCTAAAATTATTTTTTAATTAGATAATAATCATCATTACTGTAAATACATATCAGTTACTATATGTATCTCCTATTATATATACCCTACCATATCCATTTATATCTACCAACACAGATATGTTAAGAACTAGTATCCCTATTTAAAGTATTATAATAATTTGTTCTTATCCCTAGGTCCCCATAAATAAGGCTTTTGCCCCAGCGGCTCCCGGGCAGTCATTCCGGAGTCTCCCTCGCCGCCGGTCTCCGGGCAGATGCGGGAGCACAGACCCAGAGCCGCCCTGGGTGGGCCGAAGAGGCGGCACCCAGTGCTTCCCGCCAGCCCCGCCCTCAGCGTGAACTCATAAGCCCCGCCTCTGCCGCAGCTGCTCTCCAGGCTCGCCCCGCCCCGCGGGGAGCTCCGCTCATGCCGGCGCACTGACGTCAGGGTCCCGCGCCTCCGGCACCTCCTCGCGCCTGCGCTGCGGGCGGAAGGTCGTCTCATTGGGCGGCTTGGCGTTCGGAGCCGTTGTCGCCATGTTGTCGGTCGCCGCCCGTTCGGGCCCGTTCGCACCCGTCCTGTCGGCCACGTCCCGCGGGGTGGCGGGCGCGCTGCGGCCCCTAGTGCAGGCCACCGTGCCCGCCACCTCGGAGCCGCCAGTGCTGGACGTGAAGCGCCCCTTCCTGTGCCGGGAGTCGCTGAATGGCCAGGCCGCGAACCGGCCTCTGGTTGCCTTCGTGGGCCTCAATGGTGAGCGGGGCTGAGGGTAGCGACCGGAGACTGAGCGTTTCCCTTTTTCTCGCTCCTTCCGGCCCTGGGCCCGGGGAACATCGGAGGAGGGCGGGGATCTGCGGGGAAATGGAGTGGAGCTCCGTTTGGTGGATCAGTTTACCGGCTGGGTCGACCTTGGGCTGGCCTCTGCACCTCCCCCGATTTGTGTTCTCACCTGTGCGGAAAGGCCTCTGGTTTCGCGATCACAAGTGATTCTCCAGCTCCGGGACTCTTAGTTGGCGGTCATCTGAGCTCCCAACCACAGGCTAAATTTCGTACTTTGTCGGTTATGTTCGAGAACCCTGGAGTCCGACTATTTAAGGCAGAATCTGACGGATTTTGCTGTTTACAGGTCTTTTGACTTTGGGCAAATTTCTAAACGTTTTTCTTCACCTGAGAAAGGATTAATGATTATACCAATTTCACAGGTTATGTCGTGAGGTTCAGATGCAAAATTGTATGTAAAGCCATTAGCACATTTGGGGGCACTTTATAAATGTTCAAAAAATAGAAACGGCTGTTAATATTTGGGAAATTGTCCAGCTTACCATCACCGATCCCTTCAGTTGTCTTTACCTTTTACCATCCCCCAACCAAAGAAGCCCCAAGGTCATTTATAGCGTAGACTATCAGCAGTGGTTTCAGGCTTTGGACCAAAGGGTTTTCACACCACAGTCAGTTTGATCCTCAAGGAAAGCAACAGGCAGAGGTTAAAGTTATTTCCGTTTTGCAGATGAGGAAACAGACTACACGAGGTGAAGTGACTTGAACGAATGAAAATTGTGTATGTGGTAGAAAGTGGATGTGAAGGACTGATATAGTCAAGAGCTCTCACCAGGCTTGTATTTCACACCCTCTGTCAGCAGATCCTAGTGTATCTTTTGTGCCTTGTCTTCCATTTCTCTTCATGCCCTCCATATTGGAGATCCTGAATTGGCAACCTGTGGGGCAGTGTGCCTGTAGTGTGCCCAACCTGCATAGTTTTAAAAAATTCGGAAGATTTCTGGCATCTCTTCAAGTGTTGGAAGCTGGCAACACCGGGCTCTAGTTTGTACATAGGAAAAAGCTAGTGTGCTGGGCATTGCCTGCTCCCCGAGTGGGAACAAGTTCTCTTTCTGTTCATCGCATGCAGTCCTCAGTAGGCCTGTTTGATTCATTGTGTTAACCTATCTGACCCCTCTGACGGTTGATTTGGTGGCCTTTGCTCTACCACTGACCAAATTGCCTCCACTCTCTTTATTCAGCCTTCATTCACCCTATTCTCTTTAAATGATTATCTCAGTTTTCTACATTTCCGAGTCTTAGCCATCCTTCCAATTTCAATTCAAAATGAGATCCATAAAATTTTTATTTGCTGATTCCTTTATGTTTTCCTTTATAGCACGTAACACTTTCAGAATTGCATTTACTGTTGATTCCTCTGACCTAGGGCTTAAGGGCATGGAGAAGATCTCTAATTTTTCTCTCCCACAACATTGGAATTTGCATACAGTTGTTGCAAAATACTTATAACTGAATAAAATGATTTGGAGGGGGGCACCAGTGGGTGTTGGAGAAACTGTTCTGGGCAGGAATGGAGTATTCTAGCCCATCCCAAGCCTAGTCTTCAGACCTGGAGGTGAGAAACAACAGGAAGGAAAAAATTTCAATAGCAAGGGTGAAAAGTATCTTTGGAATTTGTCAGGTGGCTAAAGGGTTTTTTCTAAAAATCAGAGGCTCATCTGACTTTTCCAAGATCTGGTAAATAATTATTTTTTTACATTCTGTAACCATGCCTTCAGATTGTAGCTTGAGTTCACTTTAAAATCTCCTGTCAAGATAGTTTGTAGAAAAGAAAGATGGTGAGTAGACCATGTGCAATGAGAAGGACTGACTTAGGAGAAGACCACTGAGAAGGAGAAAGATTTCCAAGGCACATCAGAGCTCACATTAAAACAGAACAAACAGTTTGTTGTGTTTTGTTATGTTTTTGTTATGGTGTAATGTTTTTATCTATTGTAATGCCTTAAATTTTCTCTATTCTAGATTATATTTTTATGATTGCTTTAAGGTTAGAACTAAATTTAGCTAGCATTTTTGCTACTGAAAGTCACACATAATACAGCTTATGTAAATTATTAAAGAATGATTTTTACAATATGACAGTTTAATTTCCCAAAGTATTCTTGATGGTGTAGCTCAATATAAAGTGTAACATGCTGGATACAACGAGAGTAGACAGCTGGATTTCTTTTGCCACCAAATCTCTGAATGAGAGTGTCAAAGTCGTTCTGTTTAGTGTTCCTGTACATTTCCTTGTGTACTGTTACATGGTTAAGGATTGTATTAGATAGTGTTTTTAATGTAGAAGTATGAATTAAAGTTCCTTCATATTTTAGGGATGCTAACACATCTTCCCTTTGTAAACAGACAATACTAAGGGAAAGTAATTTATACTTGATTCCAAACCCCAGCCTACACTGACAGTTTAGCATTAGGTAGAAGTAGGGTTAATACATGATGTAATGTCACTTTACAGTAGTTGTGAATCTCAAGTAGTCACTACTGTATCCTGGTCTCCTCCAGAAAATGTTGCTTTAGAAAAATAGAGTGATTTTGATAGGTTTCACCGTTCATGGGCCTCCATAAAGTCATTGACCTTGGGAACCAGGTGAAAAGTAGTTGATACACTCTTTATTGTAATGCCTGACTGCTCAAGGAAGTATATTAGGATGAGATAGCCTAGTAGACAAAGCAGAATTGTAATTTTTATGAAAATGCATTTTGTAAGTACATATTTCTTTTGGGAACAACACATTTTCTGTGGTGTGAGGAAGTTTTAGTGTCCCCTTTTCTAAAAAAGGGAACCTTGTGGAAAAAGTCCTAAAATGAATATACAATTTTCAAAGAGATTTGCTTCTTGAAACATCCCTAAAAGTGATGCCAATAAGTTGGGTTTTTTGCAGACATTTAAAAATGGTATGGGACAGAAGGATATATCTTTTAAAGAAAAATTAGCTACTTGTATCCAGAGACTACATAAACTAATTATTTGCCTGTTTAACATTTGGCCTGTTTGTGGCCTGCAGTAGTAGTGTCCCAGTTGGGAGACCCACAGCAGTGAGAAAGGATAATGTCCCTACTCTTAGCAGGAGCAATAGCAGAGGCTATGCCCTTCACGGACAAGGGAGGGGCATGAGAATTGGGCTGTTTTCCTGTACTCATTCTTTTTGAGACTCCATTTGATTTTGGTAGCTGTCAGTTCTGATAAGATGTCCTTTTCTGCCCATTAGTGGTTTCACTTGAAGTTCAGGTTATACTTTTTATACCCTAGAGTCTAAAATAGAAATCTCTAAATTGTCTGCAAATAAAGTTTTACTAACAGTTCATAAAATGTTTATTTTCTTGTAATTAGTATTTTATGAATGTTTAGCAGTTCTTTCGAGAGCAGATAGAAATATAAAGTTCGACGTTTTGTTTAATAAGGTGATCATACATCAGCTTATCAAATGGACTGTATGAGTTTTAAGGTCTCTTCTAATCCAGAGAGTGTGGAGGTTGATAGCATTGTATAATAAAATTTGTCCTGGCAGGTTGAATTTGGGGGAATTTAAAAATATTGCTGTTAACAGTGCTACTTAATTAAAAAAAAAAACTTGGTGTACTAAATTGTTATGAATCCTGAATCACTGTTCGTTAATGGGAACTCAACTTACGATTTCATACCAATATGATAAGTGGTCATTGACCATTTCTTTTTTAGTATTTTATATGCTGGCACTGCCACCTTAACCATTTCTGAGATCAGTCAGTGCCATGTTTCACCTTTTTATAATTTGATTTTTGCTTGTGAAAACAGAAAGGCCTATTTCCTGATGTATACCTCTTTCACCTAATTGTGTATGTTAATCTTTTGTTTATCTTGCAGTCCCTGCTTCTATCCGTTATTCCCATACAGACGTCAAAGTGCCTGACTTCTCCGACTATCGTCGCACTGAAGTGTTAGATGGTACAAAGTCTTCAAAAGAGAGCAGTGAGGCTAGAAAAGGTTTCTCCTACTTGATAACTGCAACAACTACTGTCGGTGTTGCATATGCTGCCAAGAATGTTGTCTCCCAGTTTGTTTCCAGCATGAGTGCTTCTGCAGATGTGTTGGCCATGTCGAAAATTGAAATCAAGTTATCTGATATTCCAGAAGGCAAGAACATGGCTTTCAAATGGAGGGGCAAACCCTTGTTTGTGCGCCATCGAACCAAGAGGGAAATTGAACAGGAAGCTGCAGTTGAAGTGTCCCAGCTGAGGGACCCACAGCATGATTTAGACCGAGTGAAGAAACCTGAGTGGGTTATTCTGATAGGTGTTTGCACCCATCTTGGTTGTGTACCCATTGCAAATGCAGGAGATTTTGGTGGTTATTACTGCCCTTGCCATGGGTCACACTATGATGCATCTGGCAGGATCAGGAAGGGACCTGCACCTCTCAACCTTGAAGTTCCCTCATATGAGTTCACTGGTGATGATATGGTGATTGTTGGTTAGAGACCTGAATTCAAGTTATAGGCTTCTTTCAGTCTTCATGTAACCTCAGAAGACTTATTTGAAAGCAGTCCTTCTGTACTTAAAGTTGGTTGATTTGAAATATTAAGAACTGCTAATAATGTATTTTTAAACATGTAAAGTAACTTGAGTTTAATGTTGAATAAAGCTGCCACCTAATAAAGCCACTGTTAAACATTGTTAAGCTCTGTCAAAGACTTGAAAGGTACAGTGTCTTTGATAGTTAATTCTAATTAAAAATTACAGACTGGTTATACCAAATATTTGTGAAATCTATAATTGACTTTCTCATTTATTTACCTCCTTTGTGTCAGAGACAGAGTCTACAGAGCTCATTACAATGAGGTAAAATAAGCTGGTCATCTCCCAGTTCTGGGAGATGTTCATGGCATTGGCAGACACAGTAGTATCCAGGTTCCCCTTCTATTCTGCATGTGTCCTGTATGTTGTCGTTTATCCCATCTCCCTTTCCCCAATAATCTCTATGGGAATGTTGAATGTAATCTGGGGGAAGGTCCTGAATGAGGTGTTAGCAGCCCTGGGGGTTTAGCCCCAGCTCTAGCTAGCTGATTGCCTGCCTATGTCATAGGCCAGGAAATTGTATTAATCACTTAATGGGAGTAAGTGGGATGGATGAAAGGAAAAGGGGATGTCTTGCCAATGGGTTTCAGCCCCTGGCAAGTTCACTGTGGATTGAATGTGACCAAAGAAAATGACAGTAAAACGTTCTTTGGGGTGAAAGGGTTATACCCAACTTTATTTCCACAGTGACAGGTCAGTCACTAAAATCCTGTTCATGCAGCAAGCTGGTATCTGCCTCTGGGCATCTCTGCCCGCAAAGCCGTCCTGTGGGCCTCTCTGCCTGCACAGTCGTCCTCACAGCCATCCTCTGGGCCTCTGTCCTCTGTGCTGCCACCACTCCAGCCTCTGCTCTGCTCTCCTGCAGCCTTGCAGCAGTGCCACCCTGTCACCCAGAACACCAGGCGGAGCCTTTTATATAGAACAATAGCAACATATTGCCCACACGTGTATAGTGAGGTAGCCAACCAGGGCCAGGTGAGAATCCTGCCCACAGGAACTTTCATTTTATCCACACTGTTCTCTAGTTGAGAACACCATTAGGGGACCTCCTGCACTCTGGGGGGGTTGCTTCCTTTCAGTGTGCAGGAAAATTCGTTTGGCTCTAGGAGCCTATGGACTCCAGTTGGAAAACCGATTGTAGGGAGATGTCCTGGCGACCTGTTTCCCAAACCTCAGCCACCCTTTCTCACCCTCCCACAATGGGCAATTCTCCCTCAAAAACATTGGGAGACACTCCCCTCAGCTGTCTCCTACATAATCTTTCCCGATTAGGATTAAAGGAGACATGAAACCAAACCACGTGGCTTCTATATAAACTCGACAATGGGTCACACTGGCTAGCTGAGGGCAATTTCTATTTCCAAATTCTCTGACATTTTAGTAACTTCCTCCAGAATACTGGCAAATGGTTAGAGATTCCCTAAATCCAAGGCTTCACCCTCCCTGAGAAACCTTTGATCTCCACTTAACTGTGACCTCCCACTGAGAACCCACCTCTGAGGCCTAGCCTGCAGCGTGCAGGAGAAACATAGCCTGGAGCCAAAACCTCTTTCTCAACACAGCAGTGTTCTTTTTTCCTCACAACTGCCTGCCTCAGCCCAGACAACTGGAGATGATCTTTCCTAACTAGTCTGGTAGTCTCCCCCAGGGACCTTAACTTCCTATTGTGAGGCTCCCAGATCTCTGGGAGGTGTGTCTGGCCAAAACAGTCCCTTTATGCCTTTTACATACTCTATATAGGCCTTTTGCTGACTAAGAGCTCAGGTGAGAGCCGAACAAAAATCCCTTTTTTTCTTTCATCTGGTGCCAAAACCTGGGAGGGGATGCAAACTCAACAGTCCAAGCAGGTTTATTGCTAAAACTGAGAGGGACCTCTCTGTTCTGGTGAGCAGAACAAAGGAAAAAAGGGGTCTCTAACAGGCCAAGAGGCTTTATGGTCAAGATATTTGGCGAGCTCTTTGAGGTGAGGGGTCAAGGAAAAGGTGGGCTTGTGGCTTGCTGACGTGTCCTCTGGAGAATGCTTGTAACCTAAATAAGATAAAATCTAGGTCTCTCCGAGATAGCAGGTGGGCTTATTCAGAAGGCGGTACTCAGGTCTGGATTCTATCATTCTCCGTTTTAAATGGAGGACTTTCTGACCTATAGAGCATATGGAGATTACCAAGGAAAAGTTGGTGTTGCTTAATTTAAAAGTAGTGAAATTCTATCATTATGTGTAAGCAACATTAGACAGCTAGTATTTGTGTTAATATTTTGAGCATCTCATGTGAAGTCCCCTCCCCCAGTGTCATATCATGAGGCCAAGAGAAGTTGGGATGTTTGTCTTGTTTATCATTGTGAAGATTCTGTTTTCTAATATTCATGAGAAAAGTCATCTTACACTTCTACTCCATGCTACTTTTTTATGGTGTCTTTTACCCATAATTTATTGTTTAAAACTATACCAGTATATCTATTATAAACTGACAAATTTTGAGGCTGAGTTATAAGTGTCTACTTCTGTTTGTAAAATGGTACTAGGAGGCGTTATTCATCACTTCAGAATATACTTATGTAGGAACTTTGCTAGTATATGTTTTAAATCAAAGAATTTTTACTTAGAAGAACTTTATGAGATTATAGTGCCCCTTGTAATTTGAAGGTGAATTGTTAAGCTTGGGGTTGAGACGTTGGAACTTTACTGAATGAATCCTTAGAACCCAGCAAATTTGAATGACTTCTGTCATCCTATGTAAAAGTTGAAAGTAATTTTGTTTCTTTGGACGCTGCTGAGCTTCTAATATATCTGTGAGTGTGGGGTATGGGGTAGAAGTACTGGAGTAGAATTTAGGGTTTTAATTCTGTTTTTGCCATTTCCTAGCCATGGAACCATGGGCCTGTCAGTTAACCTCCTTTGGACATTTGTTTTCCCACCCATAAAATCGGGATGGTTGGATTAGAGGATTGCTAAGAGTCCTTCCAATTTAAGATTTTGTGAGATTCTCAGCCCCACCCCTATGACAGGAATGGGTTTTCTTGGATAAGCATTTGATGTATTTGCAGTATTATCAAAATAAAGAGATCCATACTCAGAGAAGCAACATTATTTTAATCAACTGACCCAACCTTCTACAATAGTAGTGCTCAACGAGGGGCATCATTACTACTCCAATGGGGTGTTTGTGGCCATTATTTGATGGACATAATGATGGGGTGGTGGTGCTGGAACTGGTGGGGGTGGGAGGAGGAATGCAAAGTGTTCAGTTGGGAGGTGGACATGGGTCCACACACAAAGGGAGTTGTGCTGCCAAAAATGTCAACACTCCTTCCCTGGAGAGAACTACTGATAACCGATATTACGTCTTCCCACCCTGCAGTGATACCTCAGAATTGTTCATGGTTGTATATTTGAAATGGCAAAACACGACTGCATGAGAGACTCCATGGCAATGGAGGACAAAAATAGGCAGTTGCCAGCCTCTGGATGTGTCACAGGCATTCTGTGCTGGAATTGCTCTACTTGCGGGGCAGCCTGTCTTTTATGGTAAACCTAGGCTGATGTTAAACTTGAATCCCAGTATCCCATTTAGTTTTCATAAGAAGGCTGTGTTCCACAGGTGGTAGGACCAGTCAAGTGACTTGATACTACTTTGCTAAATAAATATAGCATTATTTCACGGAACAAAATCTTAGATATTTCGGGAAATGACAGAAGAAATTTTGTTGGCATTCCGACATCAGATATTAACATTTACTTCTTTTTACTGGGAATAAAGATTAGGATAATCATGAGATCCATGCCTTTTCATTATGCTTTTAAAAAAAGAAAAATACCTTTTAATATAATTTTGCATTGTTTGTTAGAGGTAATCTCTAATTTACTTTGGTCTTTCCAAGCACACTTTTGTAAACTCTTATCTTTGACTCAATCTTAGGTTGTAGAAGGCATCTGTCCTTATTTGATAAAAGGCTTGGAATCAAAATGTGCTATTAGTACCCTAATTTTTCTGAACAATAGGAATGTACTATTTATCTGAATGTCAGAAGTCATTCTTCATTTCTGCAGTGCTGGAACTGACATGTTCTGTATTTTCATGTCATTTGAATATCATTGCATTTTGTGTATTACCCCAAAATAAATTTCTGTATTTTTCAGAATGATATCCTTGGCCCACTGTTCTAGCACATTTTCCCTCATTATCACCTATTTGCTAATGACTCCCCTGTGTCACTTCTATGAGTCTCATACTCATGTTTACCTGCTTACTCTAGGCATTTGTGCGTGGATGTTTCATTAACACCATAAACTCAAAATGTTCAAAAAGAAAGGAAGTCATCTCATTTCCCATAAGCCATCTTCATTGCAGTTGGTGGTCAATCCATCTACCCAGTAACCTACTTGGCAAGCCAAAAACCTCTAGTCTTTTCTGCCTCCTTTTCCGTCCTTCTCCCCACCTAGGCCTAAAATCAATCCCCACACCCTGCTAATTCTATTTCCTTCATAAAACGGGCATTTCTGTCTCTGTAATGTGTAGCATTCCAAATGGCAAACTCTGAGCATCAACTCCTAGCCACAGGGCAAAGTGTACATATGTATATGATCTCATTTACTCCTCAAAAAAATCCTAACACATAATGTTATTCCTGTTTATAGATAGAGAAACTGAGGCATGTAGAAGTCAGTTGTCTACAATTTTGTATAGCTGGTAGGTTGGCAGAGCCAAAACTTTATTTTAAGCCAGGGAGTGTGAATCCAGAGCCTATAGTCCAGATCACCATCCTATATATACCAATCTACCTGTCTGTGTGTGTGTGCTATACACAGACACATAACACACGCCAGTTCTTTAATTGAGGCCTTGTTAATTCTTTCCTGGTTTACTGCAGCAAGATTCCAGACAGGTCTTTGTTTCCTCCAATCCTGTCCCCTTAAAATCCATCCTCCACATAGTTGCCAGGTAGTTTAGGGGTTAAAAGTATGGGCTTGGTTCCTGGAAGCCAGTCCTGGCTCTGCTATTTCCTACACATCTGACCTGACATAAATCACTTAATCTCTGTGCCTCTCATGTTTACCTGCTTACTAGGCATTTGTGTGTGGATGTTTCATTAACACCATAAACTCAATCTTAGGGTGTAGAAGGCATCTGCAAAATAATACTCCCTCAGAGATAGCTTCAGAACTCCTTAGCATGGTGCCCCTACAAGGTCCTTCTTACCTGCAAACTGTTAGTAAACCCTTTGCTTCAGTAACAGAATTTTCTTGTTGCTACCTGCATTCTCTTTGTTTTCTCTCAGTCTCTTTCCTCTGCCTTATTCCCCCCCTTTTCCTTGTCTTAGTTTGTCCTCTGCCTGCCCTTCAAGACTGCCTAGGTATGGTTCCCTGCACTAATCAGATCACTCTTCCATCAAGTTTTCCCAAAATAACTAGGGTGTATTCATTTAGATATTTATATTTTCCTCTATTGTAAAGTTTACTCTCCTGGTTTCTCGCTACCACCAGATTGAGGGGCTAGGGCCAGAGCAAGTACTCAGCCATGGAGTTGGATGCTGAATGAGGCACAGTGGGTAGAGAGTGGGGAGTGAATTTCTGAGGGGTATTATTTTAAAGCAAAAATTTTCAGGGAGTATTTTGTAAATAGCAGCTCTAACATTTAAAAAAGTAGAGCAATCATGTCTGTGTATCTTTCAAGGACTTAATGTCAGAGGAAAATTAAGTGTATTACAGGATAGTTTAGATTTAAATTTAGGCTTTATTTCCAGAAGAAAAAATTGAAAAGAATAAATAATGAATTCAAGGTGTTAAAAGAAAAAGAAACTGGGATTATTTTACTTTATTTCCATTTGCTTCACAGTGAACATGTTCTTCCTGTGTAAGATCTCAATGTCAAAAGGTCTGTCCTTCAGTATTTTATTTCCAATGCTTTAAAGTGCAATGGACATCATTTCATTACTACTACCATTTCATTTCTCTTTTACTTACTTTCCATCCTGTGATTTAGGAAGGGAACATTTTGCTTAGAGGGGAAAAAATACTATTAAGCAGGTGAATTGATCAATTCCTTTCCAAAGGAAGGACTGAGGATTATTTTCTCTTTTTTCAATATTCAGCACTACTTACTGCAGGTTGAAAATGTCCCAATCATAGTACTACTAGGAATGTGAGGTTAAGATGGTTTCTACTGTAGATACCTGAAACCAAGTGCTTGCTTATGTTAATGCTTAAAAAAAGATTATTATAGATCTGAAATCTCTGGTTGGCAGTACAAGATTAAAATTAATTTTGTGAAGGGCTTCAGCAGTTTCATAATAACTCCTCTGTAACCATCAACATAAGACTGGTCTATCAGGGAATTGAAAAAATCCCAAATTTAATAAACTACACTTTATACTTTTGCAGCTATTATCCTAAACTTGGGCCAATTTGAGTGCCAGAGCTTGCAGTCATCTAGCGTTTGAAATCCCTATCTGATTATAAAATATTTGCAAAGGTAAGAAATGAAAGTGCATAAGTAATAGGTTTTTCATACATTTTTAAAAGGGCAAACAAAACCTTGACTCCTCAATTGAAGGGGAAAAAAAGCTAATAATGCATTTCCCATAATTGTCCAGTCTCGGCTGAGTATCTGAAATCTGCCATTTTCTTTATCTGTGCATAGCTAAAATTCCAACTCATGCCTCTTCCTTTATCTGAGGCAATACTTGCTTTCTTAGCTCTCCCCACAAAGATACACTCTCTCCTGTAACCCACTTGGTCCTTTGGAAGGACAAATGTTCTGAGGGCCCCAGCTGATCTCAGAATATGAAAATCAGGTTAGGGACCATATTCCTCTTACTCAAGGATTATTTATTAGATCCTTTTAAATACAAATCTCAGATGAGATAAAGAATGTGAAAGGCACATAAACTGGAAGTCAGGATACAAATGCTCAAAGCATTATTGGTGAAGTATACCAGTGAGGTCTTAGATGACATTTAGAATAAGATTAGATATGCGGAAAAGCAATTTAGGTCGAGGTATGTCCCTATTCAGACTGAGTAATCAGCTGAAGATTGGTATTCATGCGACATTCTCATGATGGTTTGGTCCCTTGATTTGCATATGTACATGTTTTTGATGCTAATAGAGAGCAAAGCTGAACTCATCTGCGGTAATGGTTCACATTGTAAGCCCCCTGGACTCCCTGTAACTTTGAAGAATTATTACTAATTGAAATCCAAAAGCAGGTTCTTTGAAAAGACTGAGAAAATAGATAAAGCTTTTGTAAGCTTTATAAAAGAAAAATGAGATGAAGTTAAGATGAGGAAACAGCCAGCCATCATCACTTGATAGGAGAGATTAATAATACAAGAATATAACTCTGTGGCAACAAAGTAGAGATGCAGATGGTTCATTAACAATATAAAATGCCAAAATTTACCCAAGAAACAGGAACCTTTGAATATACCAATTAGTATAGATGAAATTAAGTATAAAAAATTACCATGACTGGTTGGCTTCATATGTGATGAGTTCAATTTGACACTTTAAAGAAAAGATAATTCTAATGTTTAAACTTTATTCTAGATCAGAGCTTCTCCAATCTTACTGTGCATGCAGTTCACCTGAGGGTCTTTTTCATGATGCATATGCTGATTCCTTAGATCTAGGTTAGGGCCTGAGATTCTGCATTTTTAACAGTTCAGGAAATGAGTTTGACAGCCAGGTGGCATCCATGCTGCTAGTCCATGAAACATACTTTGGCTTAAAATTCTGTACCATGCGGGCATCGGGTGAAAAGGAGGATGGAGGCTCTGCAATTCATTTTAATGAGTTCGGCATAAATTTAATATTAAAACAATATTAAATATACAGAAACAAAATAATACATCAGTTTCATTTACTAAATATTTTTAAATAAACCTGGGTTTTCTGCTCTTTCCTGTTCAACAGACAGCTGTATCATTCCTGAGACACAATTGTGAAGGGTGGGAACAAATGGATTTGTCCCTTTTGGGCACCTGGCCACCAGGGTTACCTTCAACTCTGGCAAAGTAGATATTATTGCCACCAGAGACCCCCTTAATTGATGATGGTTTATATGGTCCAGTATGATTGCACCCATGGCAAATTCAACAGTATAGTCAAGGCAGAGAAAGTAAGCTTGTCACCAATGGAAATCCCATCTCCATCTTCCAGGAGCAAGATCCTGCCAACATTGGATCAGGTAATGCTGGTGCTGAATATAGTGGGGAGTCCACGATGTCTTCACTATGGAGAAGCTGGGGTGAACTTTAAGGGTGGAGCCAAAGTCTTCCTGTCTACCCCTTCTGCAGATGCCCCCAAGGTGAGCATCGCAGGATACTCAGCTGTGATAAGCATGAAGCATGAGAAGTATGACAACTTCCTCAGGATTGTCAGCAATGTCTCCTGCACCACCAACCACTTGGCTCCCTTGGCCATGGTCATGGATGACGACTTTGGCATCGTGCAGGTATTCATGACCATAGTCTGTGCTTTCACTGACACCCAGAAAATCATGGATTTCTGGCCTCTCTGGGCATGATGGCTGAATGGCTGCCAAGAACATTGTCCCTGCTTTTCTTGGTGCTGCCAACCGTAGGTAAGGTCATCCCTGAACTGAATGGAAAGCTCAATAGCATGGCCTTCCATTCTGCACCCCCACCATAATGAGTTGGTTGTGAATCTGACATAACATTTAGAAAAAGCTGTCAAATTAGATGACATCAAGAAGGTGATGAAATAGGCATCAGAGGGCCCCCTAAAGGGCATCCTGGGCTATTCTGAGGACCAGCTTTCTGGTGACTTTAACAGTGACTTTATTCTTCTTTTCAGCAGTGGAGCTGGCATTGCCCTCAGTGACTACTTTGCCAAATTCATTTTCTGGTATAACAATGAATTTGGCTACAGCAACGTGTTGACTCTTAGTGGTCCATATCGCCTCCAAGGAGTAAGAGCCCTGCACCAGCAGCCTCAACAGCATAAGAGAAGAGCCCTCAGCTGTCAGAGTGTCCTTGCCCCAACTCAATCCCCAACACACTGATAATCTCCTATTCTCAACACGGTTTCCGTCTCAGACCCCTGAAGACCTAGGCAGCCCTGCCTTGTCATGTACCATTAATAAAACACACACAAAAAATATAACAATATAGCAAAAGAATAATAAACTTTGACTAAGTAAGATTTATTTTAGAAATAGGAGGTAGTTTGATATCAACACTATTAAAACAACAAAGAAGAAAAAATCATATAAAGTTTATCAATAGATGTGGAAAAGGTATTCCTAATACAAATCTAAATAGGGAAGGATAATCTTTAAATATGACAAAGGCTGTTTACAAAACCAATAGCAAATATTCTAAATCGGGAAACACTAAGACAACTTCAAAGATCAAGACTAGCTAGCAATATACACCATCCCTAGCATTATTTAAAATAGTTTTGGAGGTTCTAGAACATGCAATAAATAGGACAAGAAAAAGAAACAATCAATACAAAGCCTACAAAAGAAGAGAGAAAGCTATGTTTTGTTCATAATACAACATTTCCAGAAAATTTAGAAACCCTAATTAATACATTAAAATTAAAAATGTGGTAAGATGTTGAGATGTAAGACAAACATCATTTTTAAATATGATTAAAAAAAATTAAAGCTTTTCACACATCACTACATCAGAAGTAATCTAAAAATGGGGAAAAGTGTTAAACTTTACAGTATATAAGCTATTGTTCAGTGAAGGCTATTGTTTAAGTAAGTATCCTCAGTACCTAGAATGGTGCCTGGCACCTAGTAGGTGGTAAATAAATATTTGTTGAATGAGTGTGACAAATAAAAAAAAACATGAAACATGAATATATTCATAAGTAAGGCACAGAACTTTAGGAAAAAAGTCTAAAGATCTAAACAAATGTAAAGACATCCTGCTGTTGGCTGAGGTAACTTAGTTTCATTAAAAAGTAAATTATCTCCAAATTAACATACACATTTAATGAATTTCAATAGTGTCTCTAGCATTTTTTGTTTTATTTAGGATAGAATGGTCATTAAATTTATACAGAAGAAGAAATATCCAGGAATAGCAAAGAAAATTATGAAAAGGAAAAATGAAGATTTCTTAGATGTAAGACTCTCCTGTAAAATCATTGTAGTTATGACACTGGGTATGAGTATGACATTGACATGGGAACAGACAGGTCAGTGGAACAAAATAGACTATCAAGAACTAGATCTCAGGGTATATGAGAACTTACGAAGAATAAGATTCAATTAGTAGGAAAATAATGGTTTGTTTAATAAACGGTACTGGCAAAATCTATCCATCTAGAAGAGACCAGAGTTGGACTGTAGCTCTCATTATTCATGAAAATAAATTCCAGGGAGATTAAAGTTTCATATAGGACAAAAAAACTTTTTTACATCTTAGGAACTGTATATCTGAGGATGGAGAAGACCTTCAAATGACAGGACACTTAAAACCTATAATAGAAAAGAGACCTATTTGTATACAAAAATAAAATCGAGTAGCAAAAGATTATTAGCCAAATTAAATGACAAATAATGCATTTGTTAAAAGTTAATGAAAGTGAAATAGTATCTATACATAGATTTTATAAATTGACAAAGACAAAAATCTCAAGAAAAATGGGAAAAGGAAATGTATAAGCAAATATAGAAAACAGTAAATCTGCGTGACTAATAAATGAGAAGGTATGAAATGTAGTTTGAGCAAGTGCAATAGCAATATCACTTTTATATCCATTAGTTGAATAAAACTACAAAGAGGAATACATCTTTTGCTGTTGAGCAAGTGTGAGAAAAGGGTACTCTCACACATTGCTGACAGATATTGGAGATA
Organism: Manis pentadactyla; assembly: GCF_030020395.1. Taxonomy (NCBI): domain Eukaryota; kingdom Metazoa; phylum Chordata; class Mammalia; order Pholidota; family Manidae; genus Manis; species Manis pentadactyla. The sequence goes on from NC_080033.1 coordinate 26,594,596, forward strand.
GTTGTAATATATTTCTCCAGACTGCTTTCCAAAAACAAAAGTACAGATACCATTGGTATAGCAGCCACTCTTCTGAGACACTCCCCATAGAAATAAAAACACAAATATGGAAAAACTGAATATTTGATTCAGTGATTTATAGTGAGCCCAAATTATAAACAAGTGACAGTGACAAAAAACAATAAAAGAATGTATAAAATTTAATGTACGTGATCTTATGAGTGTAAAAAAAATGTGGAAGAATACGAGCTGTTGTTAACATGGATTATCTGGAAGGAACTGGATGTGGGGAGGGAAGAGTGTAGTGGGGAGTCAGGCACATAGAAACAAGCTAACAAGGAAAAAGCAAGAACATGCCACTAACTGCCTGCTGTCTGCCCTTGCCAGCATGAGTGACAGCCCATTGTGTAAAATTACATATATATGTATGTGCATACATATATGTACATACACATATGTATGAATATATAGATTTATATGATCTATATATATTGATCTACTTATCTGCCTAAAGAAAGAGGGGAAAAGTGAGTTATACCTAAATCTATAGACACATAAGGATGCTTATGACATTGCTAAGTGAAAAAAGAAAATTGCAAAGTAAAGTGTGTATGGTTCTCTTCGGTAGGAACAAACAAAAACACCCTCTATATGTATATTGCTGCTTTGATAAGTTTGCAAAAAAGGCATGGGAAAGCACTGCAAACTCTTAGGATAGGTATAGCGTATGGTTGAGAGGTGGGGAATGATTAAGGTTTTTCTTTACAGAGTTTCTCATATCTGCTACAATGAGCCTGTATTGCTTTGTAACTTGAAAAACTTGAAATATTGTCCTATCTGGGCAGACATTTTTCCTGACTTATTACTTTACTTTGATTATCAGTTGGTCCTTCCTATTAATTAATATTAGACATTGACTAGTATTTAATGTCAGTGGTCAATTTTTTTTGTATATTAGCCATGAGATATACACTTGTATATAAAAATTCTATAAATATACATTTCTCGGTATATGGGTAGAGTAAATTTGGAATTTAGCAATGGTTTCCTAGAAAAATTAAAAGCAATAGATCTACCACTTATTTACTTGTATCACTCATGAATTCTAAATCGCAGATTTTCTTGGTTCATTCAAATATGAAGGAAAGGATGATGAGTAATCCAGAGAAATCATTTGCATCTCATCACATAAATATCAGAGATGTCTAACTGAACTCTCCACAATGAAGTAAATGGACTATATTCTGTGCTATCTAATATTAATTATAACCACTAGTCCCATGTGGCTATAGAGCACTTGAAATGTGATGACTGTATCTGAAGAATTGAATTTCTTCTATTTAATTTAAATAATTTAAATTTTATAATTTTGGTTTAAATTTAAATAGCCACATGTAGACAATAGTTATAGCATGTTCAGTAGAACTACTACTCTCACTTAAAACAAACAAAAGAAATCCCAGGCTCATTGATAATTGAAATGACAAATTTGCTTCTTTTAGCTAATAACTGGTATGTAAGATAATATCCTGTATGTGTATGGTGTAATCGCTTTTTAAAAACATTGTTATAATTGTAAAATTTTAATAAAATAAAACAAACATATAAAAATATGAAAAGACAAATACCCATGAACCCACCATTCACATTTAAAAAATGTTACCATTTCATTAAATTTTGCCTCCAATTCTTAAAAATATTACATATCCAAGCTCCTTTTGTATTCTGCCCTTCCCTTTCCCTTCTCCACACCAAGTTAAAGACATATAAATTAGGCATGTGTCCTTCCTGTCCACTGGTATCAGATATTTGCTTCATGCTTTCAAAGATGGACAAGAACCAAGTGTCATCATCAGAGTATAGCATTCTATCTGGCTTATATGTGTATCTGTGTGTGTGTCCCTGTGTATTTGCCCAAAATAATCCACTTGCCAAGAAAGATTAGAGGAATTTAGAGCCATAGAAAAAAGGAGAGCAATCTGGATGAGGGGTTATTTACTCACAGAAAGTGAGAATGGATAATATTAAATAAGAATCATACAACTTAATAACAAAAGAGCAAGTAATTTAATTTAAAAATTAGCAAAGAACCTGAGTATTTTTCCAAATAAAACATAATTATGGACAATAGGTATATGAAAAGGTGCTTAACATCACTGATACTAAACCTAGACAAGGACAATACAATAAAAAGAAAATTACAGGCCAATAACCTGGATGAACATAGGTGCAAAAATCCTCAGCAAAATATTAGCAAACTGAGTTCAACAATACATTAAAAAGATTATATACCATGATCAAGTGCTATTTATTCCAGGTAAGTGAGGATGGTTCACTAAACATCTGCAAATCACTCAGTGTGATACACCACACTAACAAAATGAAGGATAAAAATAGCATGATCATCTCAATAGATGCAAAAAAATCATTTGAAAAAATTCAACATCCATTTATGATAAAAACAAAGTGGCTATAGAGGGAATCCACTTCAATATAATAAAGACAGTATATGACAAGCCCATAGATAACATCATATTCAATGGTGAAAAGCTGAAACATTTTCCTCTAAGATCAGGAATAAGACAAGGATGCACACTCTGGTCACTTCTATTAACATAGTATTGGAAGTCCTAGCCAGAGCAATTAGGCAAGAAAAAGAAATAAAAAGCATCCAAGTTGGAAAGGAAGAAGTAAAACTGTCACAATTTACAGATGATATAAAATAACCCCTAAAGACTCCATAAAAAAAACTGTAAGAGTAAATTCAGTGAAGTTGCAGGATACAGAATTAAATCATAAAAGGCTGTTGGATACCTCTGCACTAGTAATGTTATCAGAAAGAGAGAAAAATGAAATAATCCCACTTACAATTATATCAAAAAGAATAAAATAACTGGGAATAAGTTTAACCTAGATTGAAAGACCTGTATATGGAGAAATATAAGATACTAATGAAAGAAATTAAAGAACATACAAATAGATTGGGAAAATCAATATTAAAATGTCCATACTACCCAAAGGGATCTATAGATTTGATGCAATCCTTACAAAAATTCCAAAGGCAATTTTCAAAGAAATTGAACAAATAACTCTACTGTTTGTAGGAAAGCACACACAAAAAAAACAATAGCCAAAGCAATCTTGAGAAGGAAGAACAAAGCTAGAGGCATCACACACCCTAATTTCAAACTATATTACAAACTATAGTAATGAAAACACTATGGTATTTGCATAAAAACATCACAGATCAATGGAATAAAATAGAAAGCCCCCAAATATACCCACACCTTTAATAATAAACCTCCAATAAAACTCTTAGAAGAAAACATAGGCAAAACTCTCTTGAATATAAACATGAGCAACTTCTTCATGAACATATCTCCATGGGCAACAGAAACAAAAGCAAAAATGAACAAGTGGGACTATATCAAACTAAAAAGCTTCTGTACAGGAAAGGACACCATCAGTAGAACAAAAAGGCATCCTACAGTATGGGAGAATATATTCATAAATGACATATCCAATAAAGGGTTGGCATCCAAAACATATAAAGAGCACACACGCCTCAACAACCAAAAAGCAAATAGCCCAATTAAAAAATGGGCAGAGGATCTGAAGAGACACTTCTCCAAAGAAGAAATTTAGATGGCCAACAGGCACATGAAAAGATGCTCCACATTGCTAATCATCAGGGAAATGCAAATTAAAAACACAATGAGATATCACTTCACACCAGTTAGGATGGCCAACATCCAAAAGACAAATAACAACATATGCTGGCAAGAATGCGGAGAAAGGGGAACCCTCCTACATTGCTGGTGGAAATGTAAATTAGTTCAACCATTGAAAGCAGTATGGAGGTTCCTCAAAAAGCTCAAAATAGAAATATCATTCGATTCAGGAATTTCACTCCTAGGAATTTATCTGAAAAACACAGGATCACAGATTCAAAGACATATGCACTCCTATGTTTATTGCAGCACTATTTACAATAGCCAAGAAATGGAAGCAACCTAAGTGTCCATCAGTAGATGAATGGATAAAGAAGATGTGGTACATATACACAATGGAATATTATTCAGCCATAAGAAGAAAACAAACCTTACCATTTGCAACAACATGGATGGAGTTAGAGGATATTATGCTCAGTGAAATAAGCCAGGCAAAGAAAGACAAACATCAAATGATTTCACTCATCTACGGAGTATAAGAACAAAGCAAAAACTGAAGGAACAAAACAGCAGCAGACTCACAGAACCCAAGAATGGACTAACAGTTACCAAAGGGAAGGGGATTGGGGAGGGTGAGTGGGAAGGGAGGGATAAGGGGGTTAAGGGGCATTACGATTAGCACACATAATGTAGAGGGGGCATGGGGAAGGAAGTATAGCACAGAGAAGACAAGTAGTGACTCTATAGCATCTTACTATCCTGACAGACTGTAACTATAATGGGGTATGTGGTGGGGTCTTGATAATAGGGGGAATGTAGTAACCACAATGTTGCTCATGTGAAACCCAAGCATAAGATTGTATATCAATGATAACTTAATAAAAAATAATAAATAAATAACCCTGCAGTGTCAATTAATTTATGACTAAGGAGCCAAGAATATACAATGGGGAAAGGACAGTGTCTTCAATAAATGGTGTTGAGAAATCTGTAATGCCATATGCAAAAGAATGAAGCTTGACCATTATTTTGTACCATACACAAAAATTTACTTGAAATCGATTAGACTTGAACATAAGACTGGAAACCATAAAACTCATAGAAGAAAACAGGAAGTAAACTCCCTGATATCAGTCTTGGTGATAGTATTTTGATCTGACACCAAAAACAAAAGCAACAAAAGGAAACATAAGTAAGTGGGACTATATCATACTATAAAGCTTCTGCACAAAAAAGGAAACCATCAACAAAACAAAAAGGCAGCCTACTGAATGGGAGAACATATTAACAAATCACATATTTGATAAGCAGCTAGTATCTAAAATATATAAAGAACTCAACAGCAAAAAAAATGGTGGCATGAGAGGAGAGACAGAGGCTTCCTCCTAAAACTTCATACAATTAGAAAATTTAATTGGTGCAACTAATCCTGAGAGAGCAACAGGAGAGAGGAAGGCGCCAGACTACACACACCTGGAGAAAAGAGCAGACCTCAGCGAACGGGGGTAACATACCAGAGCTGTGGCTCCACAGGACCCGAGCCCTTCCCCCACCCCAGCTCACAGGTGGGAGGAAGAGAAACGGAGCAGGGAGGGAGTGGAAGGCTTGGGACTGCTGAGTACTGAGTACCTAGCTCCAGAGAGCTGCTCTGGGAGCACAAACCTACATTTCATGGTGCTTTCATGAAACTCGCATGACTATCAGGTTGGAAAGTTAATACAGGCAGAGTTCCTGGGGAGACTGGGATTCCAGCCGCTTGTGGAAAGCAGGGATCCATATCTGGCTGCTCTGGGACAAAAACTTATATCTGTGTGACCAGCCCACTGGCTCAGGCAGTGGAGACAGGCACAGCAGCTGGGAGGCAGGGAACAGCTCTTTCCTCCCCCCAGGCACCAGTACTGCTCCCCTGCGACCCACAGCATTGCTTCAGGGGCTGAGCAGCTCCAGAGACTACAGCTTCTGGACACTAGAGGGTGCCATATACAAACATGAAACACCAAAGGAACCTTGTCCAGAGTAAAATTATTAATACAACTCCCAAGAAAGATTTAAATGATATGGACCTCGTAACTCTTCCTGAAAAGGAGTTCAAAATAAAAATAATCAACATTCTAATGGACGTATGGAAAGACATCCAAGAACTCAGGAATGAATTCAGGTCAGAGATCCAATCACTGAGGAGCACGATGGAGGGTATTAAAAGCAGGTTGGATATGGTGGAGGAGACAATAAATGAAATAGAAACTAGAGAAGAGGAATACAAAGAAGCTGAGGCACAGAGAGAAAAAGGGATCTCTAAGAATGAAAGAATATTGAGAGAACTATGTGACCAATCCAAGCATAACAATATTCACATTATAGGGATACCAGAAGAAGAAGAGCGAGAGAAAGGGATAGAAAGTGTCTCTGAGGAGGAAGTTGCTGAAAACTTCCCCAATCTGGGGAAGGAGATAGTTTCTCAGGCCATGGAGATCCACAGATCTCCCAACACAAGGGACCCAAGGAAGACAACACCAAGACACATAGTAATTAAAATGGCAAAGATCAAGGGTAAGGATAAGGACAGACTGCTAAAAGCAGCCAGGGAGAGAAATAAGATCACATACAAAGGAAAGCCCATCAGGCTAACATCAGACTTCTCAGCAGAAACCTTACAGGCCAGAAGGGAGTGGCATGATGTACTTAATGCCATGAAGCAGAAGGGCCTGGAACCAAGATTACTTTATCTGGCAAGATTATCATTTAAATTTGAAGGATTAAACAATTTCCAGATAAGCAGAAGCTGAGAGAATTTACCCCACACATTGTATTTTGGAGGGACTGCTATAGATGGAAGTATTCCTAAGGTTGAATAGCTGTCACCAGAGGTAATAACCACAGTAAAGAAAGTAGAACCCTAATTACAAAGCAAATGCAAAATTAAATTAACTATCCTCAAAGTCAATCAAGGGATAGAAAAAAGTACAGAATTTGATACCTAATATATAAAGAATGAAGGAGGAAGAAAAAGGAGGAGAAATAAAAAAGAACCTTTAGATTGTGTTTGTAACAGCATACTAAGTGAGTTAAGTTAGACTCTTAGATAGTAAGGAAAGTAACCTGGAACATTTGGTAACCACGAATCTAAAGCCTGAAATGGCAATAAGTACATACCTATCAATAATCACCCTAAATGTAAATGGACTGAATGCACCAATCAAAAGACATAGAGTCACTGAATGGATAAAAAAACAAGACCCATCTATATGCTGCTTACAAGAGACTCACCTCAAACCCAACAGACATGCACAGACTAAAAGTCAAGGGATGGAAAAAGATATTTCATGCACACAATAGGCAGAAAAAAGCAGGTGTTGCACTACTACTATCAGACAAAATAGACTTCAAAACAAAGAAAGTAACAAGAGATAAAGAAGGACATTACATAATGATAAAGGGGTCAGTCCAACAGGAGGATATAACCATTATAAATATATATGCACCTAAAATAGGAGCACCAGCATATGTGAAACAAATACGAACAGAACTAAAGGAGGAAATAGAATGCAATGCATTCATTTTAGGAGACTTCAATACACCATTCACACCAAAGGACAGATCCACCAGACAGAAAATAAGTAAGGACACAGAGGCACTGAACAACACACTAGAACAGATGGACCTAATAGACATCTATAGAACTCTACACCCAAAAGCAACAGGATACACATTCTTCTCAATTGCACATGGAACATTCTCCAGAATAGACCACATACTAGGCCACAAAAAGAGTCTCAGTAAATTCAAAAACATTGAAATTCTACCAACCAACTTTTCAGACCATAAAGGTATAAAACTAGAAATAAATTGTACAAAGAAAGCAAAAAGGCTCACAAACACATGTAGGCTTAACAACACACTCCTAAATAGTCAACGGATCAATGACCAAATTAAAATGGGGATTCAGCAATCTATGGAAATAAATGACAACAACAACACAAAACCCCAACTTCTGTGGGATGCCGCAGAAGACTCTTAAGAGGAAAGTATATAGGAATCCAGGCATATTTAAAGACGGAAGAACAAACCCAAATGGATAGTCTAACATCACAATTATCAACATTGGAAAAGGAAGAACAAATGAGGCCTAAAGTCAGCAGAAGAAGGGATAATAAAGATCAGAGAAGAAATAAATAAAATTGAGAAGAATAAAACAATAGAAAAAATCAATGAAACCAAGAGCTGGTTCTTTGAGAAAATAAACAAAATAGATAAGCCTCTAGCCAGACTTACTAAGAGAAAAAGAGAATCAACGCACATTAACAGAATCAGAAACGAGAAAGGAAAGATCACGATGGACCCAACAGAAATACAAAGGATTATTAGAGACAACTATGAAAACCTATATGCTAAGAAGCTGGAAAACCTGGAAAAAATGGACAACTTCCTAGAAAAATACAACCTTGCAAGACTGACCAAGGAAGAAACATAAAATCTAAACAGACCAATTACCAGCAAAGAAATTGAATCAGTAATCAAAAAACTACCCAAGAACAAAACCCCTGGGCCAGATGGATTTACCTTGGAATTTTATCAGACATACAGAGAAGATATAATTCCCATTCTCCTTAAAGTTTTCCAAAAAATAGAAGATGAGGGAGTACTCCCAAACTCATTCTATGAAGCCAGCATCACCCTAATACAAAAACCAGGCAAAGACCCCACCAAAAAAGAATAAACTACAGACAAATATCACTGATGAACGTAGATGCAAAAATACTCAACAAAATATTAGCAAACCGAATTCAAAAATACATCAAGAGGATCATACACCATGACCAAGTGGGATTCATCCCAGGGATGCAAGGATGGTACAACATTCGAAAATCCATCAACATCATCCACCACATCAACAAAAAGAAGAATAAAAACCACATGATCATCTCCATAGATGCTGAAAAAGCATTCAACACAATTCAACATCCATTCATGACAAAAACTCTCAACAAAATGGGTATAGAGGGCAAGTACCTCAACATAATAAGGCCATATATAGTAAACCCACAGCCAACATCATACTGAACAGTGAAAAGCTGAAAGCTTTTCCTCTAAGATCGGGAACAAGACAGGGATGCCCACTCTCCCCACTGTTATTCAACATAGTACTGGAGGTCCTAGCCACAGCAATTAGATAAAACAAAGAAATACAAGGAATCCAGATCAGTAAAGAAGAAGTTAAACTGTCACTATTTGCAATTGACATGATATTGTACATAAAAATCCTAAAGACTCCACTCCAAAACTACTAGAACGGATATCAGAATATAGCAAAGTTGCAGGATACAAAATTAACACACAGAAATCTGTGGCTTTCCTATACACTAACAATGAACTAATAGAAAGAGAACTCAGGAAAATAATTCCATTCACAGTTGTATCAAAAAGAATAAAATACTTGGGACTAAACCTTACCAAGGAAGTGAAAGAACTATACCCTGAAAACTATAAGACACTCTTAAGAGAAATTAAAGAGGACACTAACAAATGGAAACTCACCCCATGCTCTTGGCTAGGAAGAATTAATATTGTCAAAATGGTCATCCTGACCAAAGCAATCTATAGATTTAATGCAATCCCTATCAAATTACCAACAGCATTCTTCAATGAACTGGAACAAATAGTTCAAAAATTCATATGGAAACACCAAAGATGCCAAATAGCCAAAGTAATCCTGAGTAGGAAGAATAAAGTTGGGGGGATCTCGCTCCCCAACTTCAAGCTCTACTACAAAGCCACAGTAATTAAGAAAGTTTGGTACTGGCACAAGAACACAGCCACAGACCAGTGGAACAGAATAGAGAACCCAGATATTAACCCAAACCTTTATGGTCAATTAATATATGATAAAGGAGCCATGGACATACAATGGGGAAATGACAGTCTCTTCAACAGATGGTGCTGGCAAAACTGGACAGCTACATGTAAGAGAATGAAACTGGATCACTGTCTAACCCCATATACAAAAGTAAACTCAAAATGGATCAAAGACCTGAATGTAAGTCATAAAACCATTAAACTCTTGGAAGAAAACATAGGCAAAAACCTCTTAGACATAAGCATGAGTGACCTCTTCTTGAACATATCTCCCCGGGCAAGGAAAACAACAGCAAAAATGAACAAGTGGGACTATATTAAGCTGAAAAGCTTCTGTACAGCAAAAGACACCATCAGTAGAACAAAAAGGAACCCTAGAGTATGGGAGAATATATTCATAAATGACAGATCCAATAAAGGGTTGACATCCAAAATATATAAAGAGCTCACACACCTCAACAAACAAAAAGCAAATAATCCAATTACAAAATGGGCAGAGGAGCTGAACAGACAGTTCTCCAAAGAAGAAATTCAGATGGCCAACAGATACATGAAATGATGCTCCACATCGCTAGTCATCAGAGAAATGCAAATTAAAACCACAATGAGGTATCACCTCATACCAGTAAGGATTGCCACCATCCAAATGACAAGCAACAACAAATGTTGACAAGGTTTCAGAGAAAGGGGAACCCTCCTGCACTGCTGGTGGGAATGCAAATTAGTTCAACCATTGTGGAAAGCAGTATGGGAGGTTCCTTAAAAAGCTTAAAATAGAAATACCATTTGATCCAGGAATTGCACTTCTAGAAATTTACCCTAAGAATGCAGCACTCCAGTTTGAAAAAGACAGGTGCACCCCTATGTTTATCGCAGAACTATTTACAATAGCCAAGAAATGGCAGCAACCTAAATGTCCATCAGTAGATGAATGGATAAAGAAGAGGTGGTACATATACACAATGGAATATTACTCAGCCATAAGAAAAAAACAGATCCTACCATTTGCAACAACATGGATGGAGCTAGATGGTATTATGCTCAGTGAAATAAGCCAGGTGGAGAAAGACAAGTACCAAATGATTTCACTCATATGTGGAGTATAAGAACAAAGAAAAACTGAAGGAATAAAACAGCAGCAGAATCACAGAACCCAAGAATGGACTAATGGTTACCAAAGGAAAAGGGACTGGGGAGGATACGTGGGAAGGGAGGGATAAGGGCAGGGAAAATGAAAGGGGGCCTTACGATTAGCATATATAATGTTGGGTGCATAGGGAGGGATGTGCAACACAGAGAAGACAAGTAGTGAGTCTACAGCATCTTACTATGCTCATGAACAGTGACTGTAATGGGGTTTGTGAGAGGGGACTTGGTGAAGGGGGGAGTCTAGTAACCATAATGTTCTTCATGTAATTGTAGATTAATGATAATTAAAATGGAAAAAAAAAAGAACTCAACAGCAAAAATGCAAACAGACAAACAGTTCAATTAAAAAATGGGCAGAAGATCTGAATAGACATTTTTCCAAAGAATACATGCAAATGGCTAAAGGATACATGAAAAGATATTCAATATCATTAATAATCAGGGAAATGCAAATCATTCTTCAACGAACTAGAGAAAAATCATTCTAAATTTCATATGGAACCACAAAAGACCCTGGATAGCCAAAGCAATCCTGAGAAGGAAGAACAAAGCTGGGGAGATTATGCTCCCCAACTTCAAGCTCTACTACAAAGCCACAGTAATCAAGACAATTTGGTACTGGCACAAGAACAGACCCATAGACCAATGGAACAGACTGGAGAACCCTGATATAAACCCAACCATATATGGTCAATTAATATATGAGAAAGGAGGCACGGACATACAGTGGGAAATGACAGCCTCTTCAACAGCTGGTGTTGACAAAACTGGACAGCTACATGCAAGAGAATGGAACTGGATTATTGTTTAACCCCATACACAAAAGTAAACTTGAAATGGATCAAAGACCTGAATGTAAGTTATGAAACCATAAAACTCTTAGAAGGCAACATATGAAAAAATCTCCTGAATATAAGCATGAGCAACTCCTTCCTGAATGCATCTCATTGAGCAAGGGAAAGAAAAGCAAAAATGAACACATGGGATTACATCAAACTAAAAAGTTTCTGTATGGCAAAGGACACCATCAACACAACAAAAAGACATCCTACAGTATGGAGAATGTATTTGTAAATGACATATCCGTCAAGGGATTAACATTCAAAATATATAAAGAACTCACATGCCTCATCACCCAAAAATCAAATAACCCGGTTTAAAAATGGGCATATGATATGAGACAGTTCTCCAAAGAAGAAATTCAGATGGCCAACAGACACATGAAAAGATGCTCCACATCACTAATCATCAGGGAAATGCAAATTAAAACAACAAGGAGATATCATCTATACCAGTAAGGATGGCCAGCATTGAAAAGACTAAGAACAAATGCTGGTGAGGATAAGGGGAAAGGGAAACCCTCCTACACTGCTGTTGGGAATGTAAGCTAGTTCAACCATTGTGGAAAGCAGTATGGAGGTTCCTCAAAAAGCTCAAAATAGAAATACCATTTGACCCAGGAGTCCCACTCCTAGGAATTTACCCAAAGAATACAACTTCTCAGATTCAAAAAGACATATGCATCCCTATGTTTATCACAGCACTACCACAATAGCGAAGATACAGAAGCAATCTAAGTGTCCATCAGTAGATGAATGGATAAAGATGTGGTACATATACACAGTGGAGTACTATTCAGCCCTAAGAAAGAAACAAATCCTACCATTTGCAACAACATGGATGGAACTGGATTATATTATGCTCAGTGAAATAAGCAAGGTGGAGAAAGTCAAGTGCCAAATGATTTCCCTCATTTGTGGAGTATCACAATGAAGTAAAACTGAAAGAACAAAATAGCAGCAGACTCAGCGAGTCCAAGAAGGGACTAGTGGTTACCAAAATGGAAGGATGTGGGAGGGCGGGTGCAGAGGGAGGGAGAAGGGGATTGAGGCATATTATGTTTAGTACGCATGGTGTGGGGGATCACGGGGAAAACAGTGTAGCACAGATTGCACATAGTGAATCTGTGGCATCTTACCACACTGATGGATAGTGACTGCATGGATGGAGACTTGATAATATGGGTAAATGTAGTAACTGCATTGTTTTTTCATGGGAAACCTTCATAATAGTGTATATCAGTAATACCTTGATAAATTTTTTAAAAATATAAAGCACTCTACATGCCCCTTTTTGCCTCTAGTCAGTAGCTGGTGTACCTGATCCAAAACACTTGGAAACACAGAATTCCATCCTGTGGCTCAAGAGGATTCTCTCTTCCATAAGGGTTTTGTGATACGGTCTTTTACAGCACAAAAGTCACTTTGAGGTTACAAGAAAGAAAAGGATTGAGGGTTGTCAGATGGACACAGGGAAGATTACAGTGCAAAGGAATGAGGAGGCAGAGAGCCACAGGGAAATACCATTTTTCCACTCACCATATTGCTCTGCATTCCAGGAGTGGATCATACTCAGAGAAAAGGCATTTTAAATCATATTATTTAAGGAAAAGTGTGTCTTTGTCACTTGCCCTCACCACTTACTTTACTTGGATGAAGTGGTTGCTCCTGGAAAAGATTGTTCACTGCTGAGTTTAGTGAATATGTAGGAAGCAACATCAGTGAGAAATGGAGTGTGGCTTTCCCAGCAGAGTGAGATGAGGAAGCTGAGCAGAGCTGTCAGGAAAATAATGCAGGGCTATGCCCAAGAGATTATGCTCTGTGGATGAGGAAAAGGAAGCAATATGAGGGTGGGTTTATAGAAAAATGAAAAATCCTACCCGAAACCCTATAGATACAGATTGTGGGTACTCTACCTTTTGGGGGGTTCCTTTATTTATTAATCTCAAGGAGAAGGAGCTGGGAAATTGATTTACAATTGACGAGGGTAAAACAGGAAGATCATTAAAAATATATATTTCTCTTATTGATAATTAAGCTTATGGGGTTGACAGAGTTACATACCATTTATAGAATCACAAAGTGTAAACTATTCATACATATCATCTGAAAAATTAAAAAGAACATTTTATCTAAATACTATTTTTTAAATAGAAAATAAGAAAACCCTGAAAACATGGAAAAACACAAAGAGGAAAGACATACAAAATCACCAAAATCTTACCCAAAGATAAAAACTCACTCTTTGCATGCATGTTAGTACAGCATTTTTTCATACAGATGAGTCTATGAGCTTTTCTTTTCTTTTTTTTTAAGAATTGTTTTTTATTTTGGTATCATTAATATACAGTTACATGAGCAACATTGTGTTTACTAGATTCCCCCCATTATCAAGTCCCCACCACATACCCTATTACAGTCACTGTCCATCAGAGCAGTAAGATGCTACTTGTCTTCTCTGTGCTATACTGCCTTCCCCATGCCCTCCCCCTCTACATTATGTGTGCTAATCATAATGCCCATTTTCCCCTTTATCCCTCCCTCCCCACCCTTCCTCTCCAGTCACTTTCCCTTTGGTAACTGTTAGTCCATTCTTGGGTTCTGTGATTCTGCTGCTGTTTTGTTCCTTCAGTTTTCCTTTGTTCTTATACTCCACATGTGAGTGAAATCATTTGATACTTGTCTTTCTCCACCTGGCTTATTTCACTGAGCATAATACCCTCTAGCTCCAACCATGTCGTTGCAAATACTAGGATTTGTTTTCTTCTTATGGCTGAATAAGATTCCCTTGTGTATATGTACCATATTCTCTTTATCCATTCATCTACTGATGGACACTTAGGTTGCTTCCATTTCTTGGCTATTGTAAATAGTGCTGTGATAAACATAGGGGTGTGTATGTCTTTGAATTTGTGATCCTGTTTTTTTTTTTTCGGTTAATTCCTAGGAGTGGAATTCCTGGGTCAAATGGTATTTCTATTTTGAGCTTTTTGAGGAACTTCCATACTGCTTTCCACAATGGTTGAACTAGCTTACATTCCCACCAGCAGTGTAGGAGGGTTCCCCATTCTCCACATCCTTGCTAACATTTGTTGTTGTTTGTCTTTTGGATGTTGGCCATCCTAACTGGTGTGAGGTGATACCTCAGTGTGGTTTTCATTTGCATTTCTCTGATGTTCAGCAATGTGGAGCATCTTTTCATGTGTCTGTTGGCCATCTGAATTTCTTCTTTATAGAAGTGTCTTTTCAGATCCCCTGCCCATTTTTCAATTGGATTATTTGCTTTTTGTTTGTTGAGGTGTGTGAGCTCTTTATATATTTTGGATGTCAACCCTTTATTGGATCTGTCATTTATGAATATATTCTCCCATACTGTAGGATGCCTTTTTGTTCTACTGATGGTGTCCTTTGCTGTACAGAAAGAAGCTTTTCAGTTTGATATAGTCCCACTTGTTCATTTTTGCTTTTGTTTCCCTTACCCATGGAGATATGTTCATGAAGAAGTTCATGTTTATATTCAAGAGAGTTTTGCCTATGTTTTCTTCTAAGAGTTTTATGGTTTCATGACTTACACTCAGGTCTTTGATCAATTTCAAGTTTACTTTTGTGTATGGAGTTACACAGTAATCCAGTTTCATTCTATTACATGTAGCTGTCCAATTTTGCCAATACTAGTTGTTGAAGAGGCTATCATTTTCCCATTGTATATCCATGGCTCCTTTATCATACATTAAATAACCATATATACTTGGGTTAATATCTGGACTCTCTATTCTGTTCCACTGGTCTATGGATCTGTTCTTGTGCCAGTACCAAATTATCTTGATTACTGTGACTTTGTGGTAGAGCTTGAAGTTGGGAAGTGAGATCCCCCTTCTTTATTCTTCCTTCTCAGGATTGCTTTGGCTATTCAGGGTCTTTTTTGGTTCCATATGAATTTTAGAACTATTTGTTCCCATTCATTGAAGAATGCTGTTGGTATTTTGATAGGGATTGCATTGAATCTGTAGATTGCTTTAGGCAGGATGGCCATTTTGACAATATTAATTCTTCCTAGCCAAGAGCATGGGATGACTTTCCATTTTTTAGTGTCTTCTTTAATTCCTCTTAAGAGTGTCTTATAGTTTTCAGGGTATAGGTCTTTCACTTCCTTGGTTAGGTTTATTCCTAGGTATTTTATTCTTTTTTATGCAATTGTGAATGGAGTTGTATTACTGATTTCACTTTCTGCTAGTTCATAATGAGTGTATAGGAATGCAACAGATTTTTGTGTATTAATTTTGTATCCTGCAACTGTGCTGAATTCAAATATTAGTGTAGTTTTGGAGTGGATTCTTTAGGGATTTATACATATAATATTATGTCATCTGCAAACAGTGACAGTTTGACTTTTTCTTTACCAACCTGGATGCATCTTATTTCTTTGTGCTGTCTGATTGCCATGGCTAGGACCTCCAGTACTATATTGAATAAAAGCGGGGAGAGTGGGCATCCTTGTTTTGTTCCTGATCTTAAAGGAAAAGCTTTCAGCTTCTCACTGTTAAATATGATGTTGGTTGTGGGTTTGTCATATATGGCCTTTATTATGTTGAGGTTCTTGCCCTCTATGTACATTTTGTTGAGAGTTTTTACCATGAATGGATGTTGAATTTTGTCAAATGCTTTTTCAGCATCTATGGAAATGATTGTGTGGTTTTTGTCCTTTTTGTTGATGTGGTGGATGATGTTGATGAATTTTCTAACATTGTACCACCCTTGCATCACTGGAATAAATCCTACTTGATCAGGATGGATGATCTTTTTGATGTATTTTTGAATTCGGTTTGCTAATATTTTGAGTATTTTTGCATCTATGTTCATCAGGGATATTGGTCTGTAGTTTTCTTTTTTTGTGGTGTCTTTGCCTGGTTTTGGTATTAGAGTGATCCTGGCTTCATAGAGTGACTTTGGAAGTATTCCCTCCTCTCATATTTTTTTGGAAAACTTTAAGGAGAATGTGTATTATGACTTCTATGAATGTCTGATAAAATTCAGTGGTGAATCCATCTAGTCTGGGGGTTTTGCTATTGGGTAGTTTTTTGATTGCCAATTCAATTTCATTGCTGGTAATTGGTCTGTTTAGATTTTCTGTTTATTCCTTGGTCAGTCTTGGAAGGTTGCATTTTTCTAGAAAGTTGTCCATTTCTTCCAGGTTATCCAGTTTGTTAGCATGTAGATTTTCATAGTATTCTCTAATAATTCTTTGTATTTCTGTGGTGTCCATTGTGATTTTTCCTTTCTCATTTCTGATTCTATTTATGTGTATAGATTCTCTTTTTTTCTTAGTAAGTCTGACTAGGGGTTTATCTATTTTATTTATTTTCTCAAAGAACCCGCTGTTGGTTTCATTAATTTTTCTATTGATTTTTTCTTCTCAATTTTATTTATTTCTTCTCTGATCTTTATTATGTCCCTCCTTCTACTGACTTTGAGCTCCATTTGTTCTTCTTTTTCCAGTTTCTATAATTGTAAATTTAGACTATTCATTTGGGATTGTTCTTCTTTCTTTAAATATGCCTGGATTGCTATATACTTTCCTCTTAGAACTGCCTTCCCTGTGTCCCAGAGAAGTTGGGGCTTGTGCTGTTGTTTTCATTTGTCTCCATATATTTCTTGATCTGTTTTAATTTAATCATTGATCCATTGATTATTTAGGAGCATGTTGTTAAGCCTCCATGTGTTTGTAAGTCTTTTTGTTTTCTTTGTACAATTTATTTCTAGTTTTATACCTTTGTGATCTGAGAAGTTAGTTGGTACAATTTCAATCTTTTTGAATTTACTGAGGCTCTTTTTGTGGCCTAGTTTGTGGTCTATTCTGGAAAATGTTCTATGTGCCCTTGAGAAGAATGTGTATCCTGTTGCTTTTGGGTGTAGAGTTCTGTAGATGTCTGTTAGGTTCATCTGTTCTAATGTGTTGTTCAGTGCCTCTGTGTCCTTACTTATTTTCTGTCTGGTTGATCTGTCCTTTGGAGTGGGTATTGTATTGAAGTCTCCTGAAGTGAATGCATTGCATTCTACTTCCTCCTTTAATTCTGTTAGTATTTGTTTCACATATGTAGGTGCTCCTGTGTTGGGTGCATAGATATTTATAATGGTTATATCCTCTTGTTGGATTGACTCCTTTATCATTATGTAATGTCCTTCTTTGTCTCTTGTGACTTTCTTTGTTTTGAAGTCTATTTTGTAAGATACAAGTACTGCAATCCCTGCTTTGTTCTCCCTATTGTTTGCATGAAATATATTTTTCCATCCCTTCAGTTTTAGTCTGTGTATGTTTTTGGGTTTGAAGTGAGTCTCTTGTAGGCAGCATATAGATGGGTCTTGCTTTTTTATCAATTCTATTACACTGTGTCTTTTGATTGGTGCATTCAGTCCATTTACATTTAGGGTGATTATCAATAGACATGTACTTATTGCTATTGCCGGCTTTGGATTCATAGTTACCAAAGGTTCAAGGGCAGCTTCTTTATTATCTAACCATCTAACTTAACTCACTTATTATGCTATTATAAATACAGTCTGATGAATCTTTATTTCTGTCCCTTATTTTTCTTCCTCCTCCACTCTTTATATGTTAGGTGTTTTATTCTGAACTCTTTTGTGTTTCCCTTGACTGATTTTGTGGGTAGCTGATTTTATTTTGTCTTTAGTTAGTATTTTGTTGGTCTGCTTTCTTTGCTATGGTTTTATTTTCTCTAGTGACAGCTATTTAGCCTTAGGCATACTTCCATCTAGAGCAGTCCCTCCAAAATACATTGCAGAGATGGTTTGTGGGAGGTAAATTCCCTCAACTTTTGCTTATCTCGGAATTGTTTAATCCCTCCTTCAAATTTAAATGATAATCTTGCTGGATACAGTGTTCTTGGTTCAAGGCCCTTCTGTTTCATTGCATTAAATATATCATGCCATTCTCTTCTGGCCTGTAGGGTTTCTGCTGAGAAGCCTGATGACAGCCTGATGGGTTTTCCTTTGTAGATGATCTTTCTTCTTTCTCTGGCTGCTTTTAATCCTCTGTCCTTGTCTTTGATCTTTGCCATTTTAATTGTTATATGTCTTGGTGTTGTTCTCCTTGGGTCCCTTGTGTTGGGAGATCTGTGGACTTCCATGGTCTGAAAAACTATTTCCTTCCCCAGCTTGGGGAAGTTTTCAGCAATTATTTCTTCAAAAACACTTTCCATCCCTTTTTCTCTCTCTTCTTCTTCTGGTACCCCTATAATGAGGATATTGTTCCTTTTGGATTGGTCACACAGTTCTCTTAATATTCTTTCATTCATAGAGATCCTCCTTTATCTCTTTCTGCCTCAGTTTCTCTGTATTCCTGTTCTCTGATTTCTATTCCATTAACAGTCTCTTCCATCTCATCCAGTCTGTTCTTAAATCCTTCCATTGTTTGTTTCATTTCACTCTCTACCTTCTGAATTCATCCCTTAGCTCTTTAATATTTCTCTGCAGGGCAATGGTCAGGCCAGCATCATGTGTTCTATCATGAGAACAGAGCCCCTTTGTGCTTCCTGGTCTCTGCACCCATCTCCGCTGTCTGTGCTGGTCAACCACGTGCAGGGAGCAGCCTCTGGGTTAATCCCCTGAGCTGCCATGTGTGGGGCAGTCCTCGGGATGGCCTAGGGCATTGGCAGGTGTTGCAGGTGAGTGGCATGTGTTCTGCCATGAGAAAAATGCCCCTTTGTGCCTTCTGGACTCTGCGCTGGTGTCCGCTGTCTGTGCCTGTCAACCACATGCAGGAAGCAGCCTCTGGGTCTGGGCCGATTAATTGCCTGCAAGGGGAAGGCTCTGTGCTAAGCTGTGTGGTTGCTGTAGGTGGGGCTGCTCCCCGGGTGTTCTGCAGTAATGGCAGGTCAGCCAGTTTGCTTCTAGTTCCTGGTGAGGGGGAAGGAATAGCAGGCTGCCTATCACCAAAAGGGAGTTCAGAGCTGCATTGCCACCCAGGAGTTTAGGGTGCCTGAAGTTCCTTAAAGTTCCCAGCCTTCTGGGCTGAGTGTGCCGAGACAATTTTGTCCACCTGTTAAACCCTTTCCCTTTAAGACTTTTAAAGAGCCCGTTTTTCTTTTGTCCCAGGGAAGCCAACTGTGGGAACCTGTTCGCAGTCTCAATCTCAGACCTTGCTTTTCCACTCCTCCAATACCCAGTGTACCATGCAATGTGTGTCTGTGCTCCCAGGGCAGACCACCAGGGCTGGTTTTTTAGCAGTCCTGTGCTTCCACTTCCTCCCCACTCTGATTCTCTTCCACCTGCGGGTGAGCTGGGGTGGGGGAGTGCTCGGGTCCTGCCAGGTCATGGTTTTGTATCCTACCCTTTTCTGTGAGATGTTGGGCTCTCTCAGATGTAGCCTGGCTCATGTACTGTATCTTCCAGTCACTCTTTTAGGAATAGTTGTATTCGCTGTATTTTCAAAATATATATGTTTTTGGGAGGAGATTTCTGCCACCCTACTCATGCTGCCATCTTGAGAATCCTCCATGTGCTTTTCTTAATATCCCCCATACAAAATCATTTAGTAGAAGAATATTCTTGATATACTAAAGCTGCCTACAAAACAGTCTGCATAAATCATCACAGGCACAACTCAATGGTCAGCCTCTTAGGTATTAGATTTTGAAGGGATGAGTTTGAGGTGGCCTGCAGAAAATATCCAAGCTTGGTCCTAAAACCAAGGGGTTTTCTGGTTCTAAAAGCTCCCAAATCTGCCTTAGCTAGGCCTCCTCATGTGGAAAGACAATTTAATATGGCTGACTGCCATGTTGCACTTTGTTCCCTACCCCATTGTATTTAGTCCAGACACTATTCTGTCCTATCACTTTTTTTTAAAGCAGCTGTCAAGTTAGCTTATGGGTGAGACCCTCAGAAGATAGTAATTTGCCTTGATGGAAGCTAGCAAGTGGTTATTGGCATAAATTGTCTCAGCACTATTATCTACCAATTCATGTGACAAGTAAGGTTCATTGCTCTTTTTTCTTTACAAACTACTTAGCATAATCATGTTACTTTAATGACCACTCTAGTAACATTAATTATGATATTACCCAACAGTTTATTGATTGGTGTTGGAAGGCTCTTTTTTAGTGCTGAAGTCTCAATTTTAGTTATACTTCTCAAAACAGAACTATTACTATATTATTAATAATCCTGCTAAAGGTTTCTATACTATTTCTTATCACCTCAAAGCAAAGAAACCCACCAGGTGATACTGCCTTCCTCTGATATTCCCAGACCTGTCCAGGCTGCTGTGTGGAATGCCTTGAGGACCCAACAGAGAGGCCATAACAGGGGTGAGTCTCTGGGAGCCTGCTGTGGAGGCCTCTGCTCCTGGGAGGCTCCTCCTCAAGTACAGGCAAATGACATAGATTCACAGACTTTCTTGGCTTGTGATTGCAAATCTGGGCACCACAGAATGTGAACTGGTCTAGTACTGCATTTTCATTTAACAGCTGGGAGCTGTGGGGGCTTGTCCGACGTCTCACAGTTAATTTGCAGTTGACCTAGGACCCTGTGTCCTTCCACTGCCCCTCCCACCCTGAGGCAATCTCAGAGGGGATGCTGCACTTGGTAAGGACTATCACAAGGATACTCTCCCACATGCCCCCAGTGCCTGTAGGTTTATACCATTCTAGTTTCTGCAAGGCCTCTTTCTCTCTCTGACCTCACATCCAGTTATTCCTGACCTCTGCTGGAGTGCCTATGATAGGAAAGCATTGATGTTAATGTCCTTGACCCCACCCTAACACCTAGAATTAGCCTGGGAGATGTGCACAACTAGTGAGACAGGTACTAGTTGGACAGAGGCAGATAGAGCTGAAGGCCCTGGTAAGGGGCAGGCAGAAGGGAACTAAGGTCAAGTCTTTGCAGTAAACAAGAATCTTATCCTGGACATCTGAGAAAATTCAGCCTGAGAAACAAGGGAGTTTCCTGATCTCATCTTGGCCCTAGCAACAGGCCCTAGCAACAACTCCCAGCTACCTGTGTGATTTACTGTTTTTGTGCTTATAAACCCTAGACATTGCAGCCCTAACAATGTCCTCCTTTGGAGCCCCTCCCAATTAGAGGAAGTCTTTCTTTCCTTTTCACTCCTTATTAAGAACTTTGCTGGTTGCTCCATATCCTTGTCTGCTGGTTTCATTCTTCGTCACCTCTGAGACACGATCCTGGGAAAAACAGCATCTCTGCTGGTAACACTAGGCAGGAAGAGCTGGAGTTTCTCCATGTTCCTAAAGCCTTAGCCCCAGTTACTCATTAAGAGCTTCCCATCATTCTTAGTAGAATGTTTACTGGGCACCCACAGACCCCAACATGAGGGAACCTGGTATGAGAACTTTCAGGCCAATAAATGAAAAGTCAAGGGCTGGCTGCTTGTTTGCCTTTTTTTGTGAGTGGCTGAAGCCTTCCTTTGTATTAGCTCTGTTCTTGTGTAATGATCTGCTTAGTGTGCAACTTTGGAGGAACAAAAAGTAAAGTGCAACCCCAAAAGCATTGTCAGGCATGTAATTTGGAGTTGTTGGTAGTACATTCTTCTCCTTCCACCAGGGATCCATTAAATTCCTACCCTGAAAGGGGCACTCACTGGGCCAGAAGCCACAGGAAGTCACAAGTGATCATAGTAATGATGCTATTATTGTAACAACTGCCTCTAGCATTTTTTCAACATGGTGTGCCAGACAATGATCTAAGGGCATAAACAGCCACACACCTGAGAAAGGTAGTGATTTTCCTTGATGAGGAAAGGGATACAGAGAGGCTAAGTAACTTGCTCAAGCTCATCAAATGGTAAAAGGCAGAACTAAACTTCAAAGAGAGACAATCTGACTCTAAAGCTTGTGTTCTTCATCAGTTAAAGCCTTCTGATTTTTCCTTTTCCTTATTGGGAAGAGGCACAGAGCAGTTGGCCTAAGCTGCTCTACTTTCTGCACAGTCCATGGTGCATCTTTACTTCATTTACAGGCTGACAGGGGTCTCTCTGTGCCTTGGGCTATAAGGGAGACCAGCATCTTCCAGCTTCTTCACCAAAGCACAGTCTTCTCAAGTCTTCTGCTCCACCCCTGAGCCTGGTGTTCCAGGTAATCCACCATAGAGAGCCACGGGTCTGATGCACTTGGAGGATGGGGAGACCATCAGCACTACATACAACAAGGCAAAGCTGAATTTCTGTTTGTTAGCCCTCATTACAGGAGGCAGTACCCATTTATTGATTTGGTTTTAAGTAAGAAAGAATTATATACCAGGTGCAATAAATAATAGAAATTTAGTCCAGAGAAGAGCATGTTGATTTAAAGAGACCCAGGACCTGAGTCTGATCTAGAGGCCTCTTTAGGAAAAGGATCAGTCCAATGGTTGGCTGGATACGGGAAGGCAGGGGAAACAAAAGGAAGGACTCATGAGCGGATGGGGCTGCATGGATGGAATGGGCTGTCACAGAGACAGCAAGCTCCTTTCCTGGGTGCGAGCACTGGCTGGACAACCACCCTGTGAGAACATCCTATGGGGCATTTGAGCAAGAGGCCAAGGCTTTGCCTTGATAGCCCTCCTGACTCAGGGACTCAGACATCTATCATGCCACAGCTGTATTTCGAGATTCTGAAAAACACTTAAAATGCTTATAATTGAGCAATATATTGGCTGGGATGCTTGCAAGAGATAGAAAACTGTACCAGTTTACTGAAGGAAAAAGGGAACATTTTGGCTTACCACATGGCCAAGTCCAGGGATAGCCAGACATGGCTGGAATCAGGGACTCAGGTCTGACTCCTTCACAAGCCAGCTTCTCCCCCCCAGGCTTTTGGCTCCAGCTCCTTGGTAGTAGCTCGTTCCTGGGCAGCTTCTTCCCTCAAGGTGTAAAAAGGCTGCAACTCAACTCTTTCAGAGAAGAGTAAGAGTCTTTGTAACAGTACTTTTGGCAAAAGAGTGTTGGAGAAATAATCCTTTGAATTCCCCCTCCCCCACAATCGCTGATCAGTACAGAAGAGGAGCCAACCTGACTTATTACTGAGTGTGCACGAGCTTACACACATTCAGGTACTTTGTGTGAAACTGCACAATCTGGGTGGGATTTCATATACTTCACAGTCAAATAAAAGAAAGAAAAATGGAAACATTTCCTTAAGAGACAGTTGGATGTATTTTGAACTAGCCTTCTGTATACTTCATGAGAGACTCTGGAGTCAATACTGGAGAAATGTACATACAATTCTTAAGGTCAGAAGGCCTATGACCTTGTTCTGTAAAGTCTGGAGAATGGGTTTCTCAACTCCTGACTGCAAAGTTTGGCCTAATTATTATGCTTTTAAGGAGATATTTTAATGTGGGGAGGGGCAGATGCTGCCTCTTTCCTAAAATATTATTGATTTACATGCACAGGGCCATAATACCACATTGACTCAAGTTGGGTGGTATGCCCACTGCTGAATAAAATTATGTGGCCAGAAATAGCACATACTAATTGTATTAAGGCCTGGTTTGTGAGGGGAGTTGTCCAAGAGAAGGATGCATGGATACTATGAAGACTCTTCTGAATCTCAAGGGCCTGGGGCTGGGGTGGCAGTGCTCCTCTGGTCAAATCTAGTAGGTGACTTAGTCTGGCTCTCGGGAGTGGGTGTATCACTGTGCTGCCAATTCTTTAACCCCTTTTCTAACCACAGGATTTGAGTGGAGAGAAGAATGAGCAGCTGCATGTTTCTTGAGAATAATTGCTATGGATTTCAGAAAACCTGCAGTGAGAGAACATAAAATCCAGGTTGAGAGCTGACTCTGAACTGACAGCATCATTTTTGAATGCTAAGGCCTTGCTTGGTTTTAGGGTGAAATCTGTGTAGGGAAATTTGGAATCTATGGCCTACCCCACCTGCCTGGCAAAGGAAAACTACCCAAACCCAACATGGTTTGGCCAGTCATCAGACAGAGTGCCTGGAGCATGGTCCACTCCACCTGCCACACCCACGGCCCCATGTCTTTTGTGGGGATAAGCACGTTTTCTTTCAGAGACGAGGGCAAGACCTGAGCCCAGGAAGAGATTGTATAGCTTTGCCAGGTAAGGTCAACAGTACATATCTTCCAAACATGTTCTCTCTTTGGTGTCTGTATATTATGGTCAATTATTAATTGGTAACTGAAACAAAAATGCTAAACAGAAAGAAACAGTATGGAGGAAGAAATATATGAGCTTGGTTGACCACAGAGCACTAGAACAGGGACTAGTGAACTCCAGCTACAGCCCTATTGTGCAGATCAGGAAACATTGGCTTGGAAGTGAACTTGCATCGGGTCACATGGTCAGTCATAGACAAACTACAATTTCAACCCTGCTATCCAATTCTAAAGCCACAAATATTTTGCTTGCAGTGAAAAAAGTATACAGAAGTTCCTTTAGTTACAGATGGGTGATATTTCAAAATGCTATAGGAGATCATTTTTCCCAAGTGACTGCAAAGGTATTCTTCTGGTGACAGGCAGAGTGGTGTTCTTGTTCAGGACCAGACCTTTGTTCTTTCACTGTCTGTGCAGGATCATAGGTCTAATGTAGGTGGATAGAAGAGGCTTTACATTTATTTACTGAGATCGTTAACTCTATTCAGAATCACAAGGGCAGAACTAGTAGTATGAGAAACCTACTACTTTTTGGACTGCAAAATTTGGTTCTGATCAGCGATCTAGGAGGGCAAACCCCAGTTGTGATTTTCTAATAAGGCTCAGTGGTATGCATTGTGTGAATTTTCTTTTCTTCTCCTAGTAAAAATGTGTTCTGTTGGAGTGGGAAGGTTTGAGACAAGTTAAAAGAGTTGAGTGTGGGGAGCATTCAATGCTTTCAGCCACTCCTCTTGGGACTGCTCTGGCCTGAACGCTCTCCAATGTGCCCCACTCCTCCTACCCTCAGGGTCTTTTTTTCTACTGTTCCCACTGCTCAGAACCCTTCCCATGGAGATATACAGTTGTCTTCCCTTATCCATGGTTTTGCTTTCCATGGTTCAGTTACCCACAGTCAATCACAGTCCAAGGCAGATGATCCTCCTGCTGATGTATCATCAAAAAGTCAATAGTGCCTAACACTAGGTCACAATGCCTACATCCTTCACCTCACTTCATCTCATCACATAGGCATTATATCATCTCACATCATCACAGGAAGGGTGACTAGAGTCCAGTAAGATATTTTGAGAGAAAGACCACATTCACATGACTTTTATTAATAATTATTGTTAATCTCTTACTGTGCCTAGTTTATAAATTAAACTTTATCATAGGAATGTATGTATAGGAAAAGAGCAGTATATAGAGGGTTTGGTACTGTCTATGTTTCAGGCATCAAATGGTGGTCTTGGAACATATCCCAAGGATATACTAGGATAAGGGGCCCTAGGAGCATGAACTACTTCTCACACTGTAAACATGGCAGCCTGTTTGGCAGGAGCATTCTCAAGGCCATAATGCACCTTGGGGATTACCAGTTCCCTGTACTTGCTGGGTCTGTCACTTCTTTCTGCCCATAAACTTTCTACAGTCCTCAAACTCAAGAGGCCCTCAGGTCAAAGCTCATTGTCACTCAGTTGAAACCAGGAGATGCAAACAAGAGTTTCCAGCCTTTGATGGGGACTGAGTATAAGGTAAGTGTTTAACCTTTCATTTCACAAGCAGAGACACGGAGGAGGGGAAAAGCTAGGAGCAAGAATTCACCGTGTTCTCTCCCTTTTCAGACTGCAGCATTGACAGACTCAGCTGGTGGCTGCCTGCCACGGTGCACTCACTCTCCTCTTACTCGTCCAGTCCTGCCATCCTCAGCTTGTCTGCCCGGGATTAACCATTGGGTAGAGTTTGTTGGCATTCATTTGGGTAGACTGGAAGGAGCCTTTTTGCCTGCTGCCAATCACTCTTTGCTCACACTTTTTTTTTGAAGATAGCAATGTGCCTTGACATATAATCTGCCCTGGTTTATGATCAGCACCTCTGCTGCCAGCCTGGACCCTCATGGCATATGCTCCATAAATCACTAGTCTTTTTTGCTGTGAATTACTCATCATCTCTGCATTGCTGGGCTGAAGTCGTTAAAGGTCGTTGCTGCCAGTACTATTCATCTTCAAGCTTTGCTTTCTCTTCTGCCTCCCAGGCCTCTTCTTTCTCAGCAAGGCTCCTTTCACTTATTTCCACAGGTCATCTCCTCAGGGACAATGATGTATTTCATTCATTTTTCTCTGGCTTATGTGACAGACTAAGGTGGCCTCAGCTGGCCATCTCAGGTGCAAGGATGATTGACGATGCTGGGACAGCTCCCTCCCACCCAAGGACACAAGAAGCAGAGATGGCATGGCAATGGTATTGGCAGCTCAGGCTGGGCTTTACGGGAGCTGTGTGGCTCTATGGAGCTGACAGATGGTGTCTGTGTCCTCAGCAGACTGGGAGCTTCCAGCCAGTGATGGGTTTTTAGCCTCTCCCGTATTCTCCCCCAACTCCTCCCTTCTCTGGAGCTGGGCACCTTGTAGTTCTCTTGCTCCATGGCAGTGGTTTACACCTCCAAACTATGTGCAAGTTGTTACATATAGCTGATACTTTCCAACTTTTGGCTCAACTCTGATGACATTCTCCCACACCCTATTTGGGCACCTGTTTGGTAGTAACTGGTTTCCAGAATCACCCTATAGTCAGCTTTTCCTCCTCTGAGCCTCTTCTGTAATTGGTGCACTGGTATCCTGTATCATAATGATTTATAATTGTGTTTCTTACAGTGTATTTGGTGAAGTGCCATCCGCAGAGATAGTCTCCAAATGACATTCCCTGTCAATAAGTCAGGAAAATGCTACAAATTGGACTTCTATCACAGAGTGACAGTGACCACTGACATTTCCTATCCAGTTTTATTGAGATTTAATTGACAATTACAAATTGTATACATTTAGGATTACAATGTGATGTGATATTTATATACATATATATATATATATACTGCATGAAATGATTATCACAAACTAGTTAATGTATCAATCACTTTATATAGTACCTTTTTTGTTGTGTAAAGACTTAACATCTACCCTTTAAGCAAATTTCAAATACATAATACAGTATTATTAACTATAGTCAGCAAGCTGTACATTAGATCTCCAGAACTTATTCACCTACATGACTGAAACTACACCTTTTGACCAACATCTCCCCATTTCTCCTACTCTCTAACCACTGGCAACCACCATTCTAGTCTCTGATTTTATAAGTTCAACTTCTTTTAGACTTCACATTTGAATGCGATCATGCAATAGTTGTCTTTCTGTGTCTAGCTTATTTCACGTAACATAATGTGCTTCAGGTCCATCCACTGTGTTGCACATGGTAGAATATCTTTCTTAAAAAGACTAAATAATATTGCATTGTATAGTGTATATAATATTTCTCTATTCTATTTCTTTATCTATTCATCCATCATTGAACACTTGGTTGTTTCCATATCTTGGCTCTTGTGAATAGTGCCACAATTCTGAATAGGGGTGTACAGATATCTCTTTGAGATAGTGATTTCATTTCCTTCAGGTATATAAAATGGGTTTGCTGGATCATATGGTAGTTCTATTTTTAATTTTTAAAGGAACTTTATAATGTTTTTCATAATAGTTGAACCAATTTACATTCCCACCAGCAGTGCACAAGGGTTCCCTTTCTTCTACATCCTTGGCAACACTTACCTTTTAGTATTTGCACTGTGGTTTTGGTTTGCATTTCCAGGGTGACTAGTGATTTGAGCACCTCTTCATGTACTAGTTGGCCATTTGTATGTCTTCTTTTCTGAAGTGTCTATTCAGGGTCTTTGCTCATTTTTTTAATTGGGTTTTTGATTTTTATGCTGTTGAGTTGTTTGAATGTTTTACATATTTTGGATATCAACCTCTTATTAAATGTATGGTTTGCAAATGTTTTCTCTCATTCTGTAGGTTGTCTCTTCACACTTGATTGTTTTCTTTGCTGTGCAGAATCGTTTTAGTTTATAGTTCCACTTGTTTGTTGTTGTTTTTGTTGCCTGTTTTTTTGGGGTCAGATTGAAAAATCATTGTCCAGACCAATGTCAGGGACTTTTCCCCTATGTTTTACACTACGAGTGTTATGTTTTCAGGTCTTATGTTTAAATCTTTAGTGCATTTTGAGTATATTTTCTTATGTGATGAGAGGTAAATGTCCAATTTCAATCTTCTGATGTGGATATACAGTGTTCCCAACACCATTTTTTGAAGAGACTATCTTTTCCCAATTATGTGTTCTTGGCATCCTTGTTAAAGATTGGCTGACTGTATATGCATGGTTTTATATGTAGGCTCTCTTTCTGTTCCATTGGTCTATATGTCTGTTTTTATGCCAGTATCATACTCTTTTGATTACTGTAGTTTTATAATATATTTTGAAATCAGGAGGTATGATGCCTCCATATTTGTTTATTTTGCTCAAGATTACATTGGCTTTTGGGGTCTTCTGTGCTTCCATGTGAATTTTAGGATTTTTTCTATTTCTGTGGTAAATGCCTTTGAAATTTCTGTAGAGATAACATGGAATCTATAGATGGGTTTGGGTAGCATGGACATTTTAACAGGTCTTCCAGTCTATGAATATGAGATAACTTTCCAGTTATTTGTGTTTTCTTCCATTTATTTCATCATTGTGTTATAGTTTTCAGTGTATAGATCTTCCACCTCCTTGGTTAAATTTATTCCTAAATATTTTTTTGCTTTTGGTGCTATGGTAAATGAGATTGTTTTCTTTATTTCTTTTTCAGGTGATTCGTTGCTAGTGTATAGAAGTGCAACTGATCTTTGTATGTTGATTTTGCATTCTTCAACTTCATTTAATTCATTGGTTACTTCCAGTGTGTCTTTGGCAGAATCGTTAGGGTAAGATCATGCCATCTGAAAACAGAGACAGTTTTATTTTTTCCTTTCTGATTAGGATGACTTTTGTTTTCTTTTTCTTGTCTTATTGTTCTGGCTAAGACTTCCAATATTGTGTTGAAAAGAAGTGTTGGGAGTGGAAATCCTTGGCATGTTCCTAATCTTAGAGGAAAAACATTCAGCTTTTTTTACTATAAAGTATGATGTTAGCTGTGGGCTTTTATTATGCCTTTATGTGGCTTTGGTATCAGGGCCTTGTAAAATGACTGGGAATGTGTCCTTCTTTTCAATTTTTTGAAAGAGTTTGAGGATTGGTATTCATTGTTCTTTCAATGTTTGGTAAAATTCACCAGTAAAGCCATCTAGTTCTGAGATTTTCTTTATTGGTAAGGTTTTAATTATGATCCAATATCATTAGTCATTATTGGTCTGTTCAGCTTTTCTATTTCTTTCTGATTCAGTCTTGGGAGTTTGCATGTTTCTAGGAATTTACCCATTACTTCTAGATTAACCAATATTTGGCATGTAATCATCTATATTAGTCTCTTATGATCCTTATATTTCTGTGGTATCAGCTGGAATGTCTTCTATTGTCATATGTAATTTTAAATCTTCTTTTTTCTTGATTAGTCTAGCTAAAAATTTGTCAATTGTACCTTAAGAAACCAACTCAAATTCATATTTTATATTATTTTATAATCCCTATTTTATTTGTTTTTGCTATCATCTTTATTATTTATTTCCTTTTGCTAACTCTGGACTTTATTTGTTGTTTGTTTTCTAGTTCCTTGAGATGTAAAGTTAGGTTGTTTATTTGAGATATTTCTTTTCCCTTAAAGTAAGTGTTTATCACTTTAAACTCCCCCCTTAGAACTGCTTTTGCTGCATCCCATGAGCTTTTAGAGGTTTGGTTTTATTTGTCTTAAGATATATTTTTTAATTTTTATTTTGATTTATTCTTTGACTTATTGGTTATTCAGGAGAGTGTTTTTTAATTCCACGTATTTGTGAATTTTTCAATATTCCTCCTGTTACTGATTTCTACTTTCATACCATTGAGGTCAGAAAAGATACTGGATATTACTCCAGTCTTCCCAAATTTATTAGGATTTGTTTTGTGACTTGTAACAGAATTTATGCTGGAAAATATTCCATGATCACTTGGAAAGAATGTGTGTTCTTCTGCGATTGTATGAAATGTTCTGTATGTCTTTTAGGTCTATTTGCTCTATAGTGTTATTCAAGTTGATTTCCTTATTGATTTTCTGGTTGCATGATCTATTCATTGTTGAAAATGGGTTCTTGAAGTCCTCTGCTATTATATTGCTGTCTTTTTCTCCCTTTAGTTCTTTTACTATTTTCTTTATATATTTAGGTGCACGGTCTTCAGAGGTTCACACATGCTCTCTGTGGGACGTGCATTGGGTGCCAGCTACACAGGGGAGGGAAAGAGGCACCAAGTGCTGGTGGTACACATCACTATTTGGGGAGGTCTGCAAATGATGCATCCTATGAAGTTTGTGGGAAGTCCTCTTGTTGGAATCTGTGAGGCAATTTGTATAAACCTCAGCCCTTTCTTGAGTCCATGCTCAGTTCCTATAAACCCCCACACACATCTTTTCCATGCTCCTAGCTACCCCCAGACAATTCAGCCCTATTGATCCCTTCAGTGTTCCGGGTGAGGTGAGAAGGAAGTGGGCCTCTTGGGAAGTATCTTGCACAGCTAAGGAATCCAGGAACTCACTGTACTCTCACTTTCCCATGTGACAGAAATTGTAGGCTGACTTCCCTCTTGACACTGAGGGAAGGGTATGAATAAAGTGAAAAAGTGAAACAGTCCTTCTTACCTTCTTCAATGCATCAATTCTTGATTTTTTGTTCCAACAGAGTGCTGGGACCTGTCCACTGGCTACAGCTACCACAAAGTACTGTTGTTCATGGGTTGTCAAAATCAGTGTTTCTGTGGGGCTGTAGTGCTGAAGACTCCTTATTCCACCATCTTTCTGATGTTCTTCTCTACCACTGTCATTTAAACACTCTAAGAAGTCCAAGAGTAAAGAAATCTACTCAATTTTCCTTGACATTTAAATATAGCCCTTTTTCATTGGTAGTTATTAATATCCCATCTATTTATTTTCCCTTGAAGTCCCCTTAGCAACACTATTTCATTAGATCCCTTCTTCTCCTCAGTGCCAAAGTTCAGGGAAGGCAGAGACTTTTTTCTCAAGCCTGGAATCTCACAGGTACACAGAAATAATCTGTTGGGTTGAACTGGTTTGAGCTGACAAGGTGAACAGCACATCTCCATGAACATGTGAGAAGCTTTCTCCATGGTCCCCAGCAATGTCTGATTGTCACAGGCTTGCTTTTCAAGGCTGTCTTCTCTATTGACTGACACCACTTATTCTCACCTATGGCTCCTGCTAATGCTTCCTTTACCATCATTTGTGCACAGTGGCACTGAGTGAAGGTGAGCAGCAATGAGAGAGAGGGAATGTGTGCCTTAAGGAAAATTCATGCTTGGCTAGAGAGAGGGAATTGAAGTATTTCTCAGGGATTATCAAGTGGGAGGCAACTCATGATCAGGAAGGGATTTTGGGTCTACCATGGGCAGGAAGAGTAGTATAGGGACAGGTACAAGAAGCAAAAGACAAAATGTGCTCATTTGTTTAAGAAGCATCAGCCCATCTGCTATATTATAGCTGTGCTAGAGCATGTTATATGCTGTGAAGTCTAGCAGACAGCCGAGGAGGAGGTGCAGAGCAGTCTCTCCGGGACTGTGACACCTGTGGCAGCCTTCACAAAGCGGGCAATGCTAGAGCTGAGTTATTCATGTACACAAGGGGAGGAAAGTCTTTCTTGGGATGTTACCTTGTGCACACTTCATGACGGCATGAAACAACTGGGCATACCAAGGAAGCTAAGCAGTTCCTGGGGTGTCTTGGGGTACTGGGTGGAGAGTAGCATGGAGAGCAGGTAGGAATAGGTCACAGAGGGCCTCATAGGTCATGACATAAAATCTACCTTGAGTACAGTGATAATTCCTTGAAGGGCTTTAGACAGGAGGTCAAAATCCTTTTACATTTGCATAAGGCCAACATGGCAGAAGCAGAGGATAGAATAAGCAAGGAATGAACTAGAAGCAAGAAAAATACATAGGAGGCTGTGGCTTTCAGAGATATAGGGGCTGAGAGAGAGAGAGGGAAGATTCTGTGAATATAGGAAGAAACAGAAATGTTTTTGCTTTTTTGGAATTTCTAGTATTAGTAGGACTTGGTACTTGATGGTACAGTATTAGTAGGGAAATGGCAGGAGAGTCTCAAATGGCTTCTAGTTTTTACCATAGGCTACTGGATTTGTTTACATGAAAACATGAGTATTAGAAATTAGCAGTATGATTTTGTGATAAGGACTACTGATTCAACTGGCTGGTGTTTGTTGGGTCAAGCAGATGAGAATGATGGTCAAATTCCTACCTTTTGCTTTGCAGTCCTCTCTTTCATATTTGCTTCTTTAAGTCATCTCTTTTGAGGAAGAAAGGCCCCGCCAAACTGTGTTTGCATTCCGCAAGGTTATTCAAATTCCACAAATCTTGTTTTCATGGCAGGGAAGAAAATGCCTTCATGTTTTTATTCACAGCTGACTACAGCCTAAACAAAATATTAATTGGGTTTATATTCTCATTCATCATGGATTTAGTTAAGATTTACCTTCCCCTCTGTGAACCATAGGGCTGGGATCTCCTTTGGTATCAAAGGTCAGATGCCATCCTGAAGCTCCATGCCATCCAGCTCAGAGCTCAGCACATCCTCGGTATCCAGCAGCACTTCCTGACATGTGGCACTCCTGCTCTTCCTGCCCAGCACTCCTGAAACCTTATTTCTTCTTCACAAATGCCAGACCGTACAAGTCCATATTTGCCATCATGGACCATTCACATGCCTCTTCTCCAAGAAGGCTTCCGTGACTTCTCCTGGGAAGAAGCATTCTTCATCCTCAGATCCCACTGTACTCTACCTGTCCCTCCTGGGAAGCCCTGGTTGCAGTGATCAGTAACTGGGCCTCAGAGTCAAGCACTGGGGCTCTAAGTCCAGTTCCAACATCTCCTATCTAGCAGACTTCAGGAGATTCTCTTTTTTTAAAGAACACTTCTCTGTCTCTCTAGGCTTCAGTTTGGATCATTTTGATTGGTTTGCCTTCAAGTTTACTCATTATTTTCTTTTGCATTATTCAGTTAGCTATTAAGCCCATATAAGATATTTTTCATTTCAGGTATTCTGTTTTTTCAGCTATAATAATTTCTGGTATTTAGTGTTTTCATATCTCTCCTTCACTCTCAGCATCTATATTTTCTTGTAAATTTTAATATATTTATGGTAGTTACTTTAAAATCTTGGCTAAGTTCACTATCTTATTCATTCATGAATTTTCTCTTATTGATTATTCTTTTATTTTGATTATGGGTCATATTTTCCTACTTTGCAAATCTAGTAATTTTTGATTATGTGTTTAACATTGTATATGATAAACTGTAGAGACTAGGTTGTGTTATCTTCTGAAAATGATTAAGTAACAGACAAACTATTGGGGAATAATCTTTTGTTTTATGGAGGCTTGGTTTTAAGCTTTATTACAGCATGTATATTTCAGATTTTTCTTTAT
This sequence comes from Manis pentadactyla, assembly GCF_030020395.1. Taxonomy (NCBI): domain Eukaryota; kingdom Metazoa; phylum Chordata; class Mammalia; order Pholidota; family Manidae; genus Manis; species Manis pentadactyla. The sequence continues at coordinate 26,628,667 of NC_080033.1, forward strand.
TCCTAGTATATACTATTTGCTCCTAATATATAGTCCTTATTCTTAAAGGTGTGGCCCTTCTGAGGTTTCGATAGATACCCCCAGGTATTGAACAAGGTCCTCTAACTTGGGATTTGATAGTCAAATGTGTCTCCCAGCATCAGTAGCTTGATGAACTTTCTGCTTAGTTCTTGGCTTCCCAGTTGTTGCTATATGCTTGGATCCTGGGAACATTGCCATGAACTTGTGAGGTTTAAGAATCATCCCAGATTTTGAAGGCAATTATACACAGATATGAGGGATCCACCTTTTGTGGCTCCCTTATTCCAAGAATTCTGTCCCTCAGTTTTCAGTTGTATGTGACAGCCCCAAACTTCAACCTCAGACTCTTCAGCCTACTAAGATGACTACTTACTACCTGGGCACTATGCTCTGACCTCTGAAAACCTGGTGAGACCCTTGAGAATGAGAGTTAATATAAATCTCATCTGATTTCTTCTTTCATTTTGAGGGCCATATCTCTTCCAGTTAATTCCATTTTGTTGCTCTCTACTGCCTTCAAACAGTTGTTTTTTATATTTTGACCAAAGTTCATACTTGCTATTGGAAAGAGGGATAGTTACCTGACTTTGGTGCTAGTACTGGAACTGGAACTGATCTGTCCAAGTATATTTTTAAATGCCTTAAGAGAACAGAAGAAGCTTCTGTGATTGAACAAAGAAGCTCTATAAATATTTTCATTTCTTCTTTATTTTTGAACTCTAGCTTGTTCAAAGATCTACCAATGGTGACACATACTTTCTTCAACTCAATTTACCATGTTAAGATTTGACTGCAACTTGTCAGAATTGGGGATTGGTTTTGTGGCCTTTGATGTACCTCTTAATCCTCAGAGTCTACAATATTCTGAATTAGCCTTGACCCTACCTTAATTTCTGTGAAAGTGTCTCTGTTGTATAATAATAAAGTATATTGATAGCTTTGGTTTTAGTAGATGCCATTTTTGTTTGTTTGTTTTTGTCCTACCCAGAGTCTGTTTTTGCTTCTTCTGATAAGTACTTAGAAATTCCTATGGGGAACTAGTTCTTTCCACACGCTCTTAGACCAGATGGTTCAGGTGGTAGATCATGTGACTCTGATTGAGCTAATCAGACTACTACCAAATCTTAATAGTCATAGGTGATAGGTATAGGAATTGTCATGCAAGTCAAACCTAGTCAATCAGTATAATTATATCTCTTGGCCACAGTAATTGTTTCATTATATCAAGATAGAGAAATTGGTCCAAAACAGTGTGAATCATGAAATATGGGCAGAAGCTTTTGGAAAAGAGACTCCTGCTTATCTATCAGACTTGAAATCATAGAGATGCAGATACGGTACTGTTGTCATTATATTGACATCACAAGTAACTGAAATCAAAACAGTACAGAAAAGAACAGAGCCAAGAATTAAAGAGAGATTAAGTACAAATCACTTGAGGGCTTGGATATAGCAACATTCTATGTCTATATTTTTCAGGTATGTGAATTAGATAAATTGTCCTTTTTCACTTAAGCCAGTTTGAGTTGGGTTCTCTTTCACTTAAAACAGAAATAGTCTTAATATGTCAGTTAAGGGCCAAAGCAGGGTATGCCAATTTTGTCACCCAATGATGACAAAAGGTAGATCTGGCCACTCCAAACTGTTTTTTACTGAACACATTTAAACAGGCCATGTCAATCACCAGATTCACAGTTGACAGCCTTCCTTGGCACCCTGCAATCATTCTGCAATTTTCCAGAATAAGTGGAAGCAGGCACTAGATCAACAACACTGATGATATGTTTGTATGCTGCACATTCTTAACCTATCTTGCAATCAAGATACATCTCTCATCCCAAGTGGATGGAAATTCTTCAGGGATATTAGCATTCTCTATGTTCCCTCTCTGAGCTGTGCTCTGGCGATTATGCAACCTCATTCCCTGTCTACTGGATGAGAGGTAACCTTTGAGCAATTTGTGGAAACAGTTATACAATCTAATTTCTGACCATTCCTGGTATAACTGAACTTTAAAGGTGCTTACCTGATCAGAAAATTCCACATTGTTGGTTTAGAAAATGTGCCTGCTTTTCATTTCAAGTTTCAACCAAAATTAATCAACAGTGTCACACAGACATTTTAAAAATAGAGTCCCTGACATCTCACCGATTTCATCTGCCACTTTTTCCTCTTCTAATTGTTATGGTGTTTCAGACCTTTTGTGCAAATTTCAAATGGAAAAGAGAATTGCAAAACAGGCTTTGTCTTTTCTCTTTTTTTTCTGTGTTTGCTGTAGTGGGACTTTCCTCAGGCCCTACAAAATCAGAAAAACTTAGGGATACGGGAATGATTTTTGACAAGCAGCAAACTGTCACTTTGGACCAGATAAATACTCCCTTTTGCTTTTATAATGCCCGATTTCTCCACAGCAGCATACGCACAGCAAGGCCATTATCCCCAATCATAATTTATTTTAGGGCGGAATGTTCTGTCAGCGCCTGTCGTTCTGTGTCCCTTGGAGCACCCTCAGCAGGGCTATGAACCAGGTGTCTCCTGGACAGGTGTCTGCTCTGACTTCCTCGGCTGATTTCACAAACTTGTTCCATTGTTGTTGTCACATTTTTCCCCAGGTAAGTTTGCAGAATTCTTTTACTTTCTTCTGCCAGGAAGTGTTAGCTCAATCACCTGTGAAGAAGGGAAATACATGAAACACTTCTTTAACTTCTCTTTGTGAAGGGAAGGTACCTCATTTACTAAGATTAGGTCTGTGCACAGGGATGAAAGTGGTGTAATCAGTTTATGAAAAGTTAGAGTTTCTGCTTCTTTACTAAAAGAGAAGAACCCTGAGGAGAGGGACTGTGACAGGGTTTGCTAATAATGTCCAGCAATATTTGGTGGTCCTTTCATGGGCAAGCTGGAGACTATACCCTCCAGTCCTTTACATGTAGTCAGAGCCGTGTGACTGATCCTGGCCAATAGGATGTGAGACGAAGTCACTTATGTTCTGGTGTCTGAGGAAGTTCAAAGCCCCTTCCTGATTCACCATCTCTCTCATCCTGTCAGAGAAACTGGAGGAGGCTCTGTGGTGAGATTACATAGCCCAGTATTGGAAGAGAGCTGCCAGTCCTGCAGTGTGCTTTGAACCAGAAATAAACATTAGTTGTATTAAGCCATTAAGATTTAGGGGTTGGCCACTACCACAAGATAGCTTATCCTATCCTGAATAATGTAGAGATATTGGACTTTAAAAAATTGAGAGATACTTTACAGTGAAATACTCAAATCTTAAGTACAGTTTGAACTGTTTTGACAGATACCTATGCTCATGTAGCCCACACCCCCATGTTAAGACACATAACATTACTATCACCCAGATAGTTCTCTTGTGCCCCTTCCCAGACAATCCCCTCCCTCCAGAAAAATCACTCGCCTGATTTATTTTACTCCAGTTTTGCCAATTCTAGAACTTCATATAAATAACATGCATTTGTGGATTTGATAGCATGTTGATAGCATGCACTAGTATTTGTTTTTTCTTTCCAAGTAATGCTCCATTATATTAATATGCCATGGTTTATCCATTCTCCTTGTGAGGGACTATTTCCAGGTTGGGGTTATTGTGAATGAAATTCCTATGAAAACTTGTTTGACAAGGCATGTATTTTCATTTTTCTTGAATAAACATCTTGGTATGGAATTTCTGGGTCATAAAATATGTTTATATTTCTTAAATGGTTAAGAAATTGTCAAACTATTTAAAAAAATAATTGTGTCATTTATACTTCTGTCAGCAACATTATACTTCTGTGGCTGCTCCACCTCCTCTCCAACATTTGGGACGGTCAACCTTTTGCATTTAGCCTTACTAGTGGTAGTATGTCGTTGTTTTAAATTAAAATAGTTTTAGTTAGTCTGATGACTAATAGTTTTTACTTCTCTGATGAAAATGTTAATAACTTTCACTTCTCTGATGACTAATTTTTCATGTGCTTATTGGACATTTGCACATCTTCATTTATGACACATCTGTTTATAATTTTTGCTTTATTTGACAAACTGTCATTTGTTCTTCTATAATTGAGTAGAATATATGTAATGTATACTATTATATATATAAATATATTTTTATATATAAATTATATATATTCAGGTAATATGTTGTGAATATTTTCTCCCAGTGTATAGCTTGTCTGTTTATTTTCTTAATGTTTTTTTGATGAAAGAAAGATTTTTTATTCTGATGAAGTATTATTTATCAATTTTTTTCTTTTATGGTTAGAGCTTTTTGGGTGCTAAGAATCATTGTGTACATGAAGGTGACAGAGATATTAGTCTATATTTTATCTTAGAATAATTATTGTTTTTGTCTTAACTCTAAGATTTATTTTGAATTAATTTTTGGGATGGTGTAGGATAGCACTTATGGATGTTTTTTCCTTCATATGGATATCCAATTCTAGAAAACATATTGAAGACACTTTCTTTTTCTCATTGAATTGCTTTGTTATCCCTGTCAAAAATCACTTAATTTTATATGTATAGATCTATTTTGGGACTCTCAATTATGTTCCATTGATCAGTCCATTCCTTCACCAAAAACACATTTTTCTTTATTTTGATAGTTTTGTAGTAAGTCTTAAAGTCAGGTTGAGTAGGTCCTCTAACTGTTCTTTTTCAAGATTATTCTGGTTATTCTTGGTCCTTTGCATTTCCAAATAAAATTTAAAATCAGCTTTAAGTATTTTTCCCAAAAAAGCCCACTGGAAGTTTATTTGAGAATGCATTGAATTTATGGATCAATTTAGGAAGAATTGGCATCTTAACAATGTTGAGTTTTCCACTCAATGAAGATGGTATATCTCTCCATTTATTTAAGACTTTGTAAATTTTTCCCAGGAATGTTTTATAGTTTTCAGTGTAGGAGTTTGGCACATACTTACTAAATTTATTTCTAAGTTTTTATGTTTTTAGTGTGATTTGAAATGAAATTTTTTAAGTGGGATTTTTTAATTGGAATGTTTTTGAAACTGTAATATTGCTCTGAGCATTTAATAAATCTGGATGTAAGCATATGCAATGTTCTTTCTTTGCCAATGTCACTTTGCTTATATAATTATGCCATACCTATATGTATCCTTCCCTCTTCTCTGTGTTTAATAAAACCCTCTTTTTACATTAAGACTTTCCTTCTCTAGGAAGACATTCCTAATTACTAGGCCCTGTAGCTTTTCCTTCCACTCACGCATCATCCATTCAAGCACTCACGAATTAAAGAGATGAATCAGACATGGCTCCTTCAAGGAACTTAAGTTGTAGGAGAGGAAGCACACAAATAAATAAACACTAAGTTAAAAATAGATAATGTCATCTGAAAGTTACAAATAAAATGAAAGGCACATTTGGCTGGGGGAAGAAGGTGAGATCAAGGAAGGTTGCCTGGAGGATGTTCTGAGTTGTAGTGGTGTTTAGAGTCCTATGGCACCTGTAAGAGTATCAAGCATTATCTAAATTCTTCAGTTAGACTACATTCTTCTTGATGGTAGGTAACACACCCCATATCTGCTTTGTTGTTAAATATGGTAGTACTTTGTAAACTTTAGTTTACATAAGAATCACTCAGGATGCTCTTTTAAAAATTTATATTCCCAGACTCCTCCCCAAGGGATTTTGATTAAGTAGGTCTGTGGAAGGGCTTAGGGACTGTATTTCTAACAAGGGTTTTGGGTGACTCAGTGGCAGATGGTCTACTGAATGATGACCCTATGATGACTGGCAGATTTTGGAGCACACACTTAGTGTTGGGAAAGTAGTGTAACAGTGTCATAGAAATGCAAAAGAGACCAAAACTTCAGTAAGAACCTTGTAACACCTCTTGAAATCAGGATTTTATAATTTCATGTGTTAAACATCTCTGATGGTACTTTGTTCTTTTATTAAATTTATTTTCTTTTTCTATCTTTCCTTTTTGCCACTGTTTGGTGTGATGTGACATTACAAATTCTGCTCTTTATTTTTGCAAAATCGTGTCTCTCTTGGGCACTTGTCATCCTGATCCTTTCCATGCTGGTACATTTCTTTGGCTTTTACTTTGCTTGTTCCTCCCAGACTGAGGCTATATCTGCTTTAGATATATTTCTGCATTGTTCACTCAAAAGGAAAAATTTATCTTCAGAGCAGAAGAAAATATCCTTCCGGCTATACTCTTGACTATCTCCAGCTGTTCCCTTGATTGGGGTAACCCACACCTCAGACTTCCTGGATGATATGCAACCCATGAAGATCAGTTGTTATGACAACTATACTTTGTTTAATGTAAGGCTTTCTCTTGTAACTCTTTAAAAAGACTAATTTTGCATTATACTATGCACTCTAATACATAGTATATAGGATACTATAGTTCTTCAAGATACCTTAGATCAAGGGTCTTGACTTTCAATGATAATGGCTTCTTCAGAGCTAAGAGAATTGCAGTTCAACTATATAGTTAACGTTTAATCTCCCAAATGAGACAGGGAGAGGCCAGGTAGGACATTCTTCATAAGCAAAAAGGTTTTAAACCTTGAATGTAGACTTTAAAACTTGCATATATTTCAGGTAACTGGTGCTTGGCTGCTTTACAATAAAAGGTCTCCTCAATAAATATTCCAAAGCCAGTTCAGACTAATCTTAGGAAAGGGGGGGAGTGCCACTCTAGCATGAGGAGTTCATTTTAGCAAAATGATGGGTCAAAGAGGCCTTTCCCCCCTAAATGAGTTACTTATTTGTGTTTAACTCATGTAATACACTTCAGATTCAGTCCCCTAGCAGAATTTTCCTAGGGCATCCAAGAGAATGGATTGTGGCTATGTAAACAAACTGACTGAGAAATATGTGCAGATGCCCTGGCCACTGGACCTGTCCCATTTACACACCTTTCCTGACAATACCTTCCTGCCCATTCTTCTTCCCCATAACACTGACCCATAATTCCAAGCTGTGGCTGGTGGAAGCTTGATAAAGTCAAGCCTAAGACATTCATTATGAGATGCCCATCAGCAAAAATTGTTGACACGTGTATTTTAAATCAAGCCTGAAATGTTATCTCCACTGGCCAGAGGCTGTTGACCATCGAACTTGTTTTCTCTCCCTGCAGCTGTCTTGGACTGTGTGTATGGGTGTGTGTGTGTGTGTGTGTGTGTGTGTGTGTGTGTGTGTATGCATTTGTGTGTCTACATGCTCACAGGGGAGCACTGGGGAACACAATGGGCCCTGATTCCGCTTGTGCCACCTTTGAGTTAATGTCAGCAGGCTGGTGACTGAGCCATGATAGTGGCAATGTGGCTGCTGCTTTGAGCTCTTTCAGGTCAACCACAGCAATTCCGGCAGTAGGCTCTGGGTTGCAGCAGTCTGTCTATTCCTTATGCTCACGCCTTCACACGAGTACTCAGCCTCCCCTTCCCTGCTTTCTGCATGGCCCTTCACCAGACGGCAATGTTGTTCCAGAATCTTACGGCACATTTTTCAACCCGTTTCCCGCTTCAGTTTGGAATGGACCACTCTCTTTAGTGCTCATGTGTGTGTGTGTATGGTGTGTGAGACTTTGTAAGACTTTTTGGAATTTTTATTGAACTAGTAATGCAAATGGTCAAGAACAAGAACCTAGGCGTTAGACTGAGGTTCTAATGCTAGTTCTGCCACCTCACAGCTGTGGGACTTTGGGAAAATTGGTCTCTCCAAACCTCAATTTTCTTCAGTAAAATGGCAAGTATTCCTTGAGCTTCCTTTTTAGGATTATTGAAGGAATTATATGAGATATTTGTAAAGCATCCAATGTAGGATCTTCTTATAGTATATGCTCATTAAATGTTACTTTTTACTTAATACTGTTATATTCATTTCTTCATTAAACACATGTGAATCCAGTATTGTGGATTCAGAGATGAATCTCCCTGCCTTGAGAGAATTTACAGACTACCTGGGGAAAGACACAAACAATGACAAAATTCTATGAATTGCAGTTTAATGAAGTAAATTTGATGACAGAAGTGTGAACCTTTGTGGGGTTGCCAAGGGCAGAGCAGCAGACTACCTTATCTCACTGTGTATCTGTCTGTACCACTGGCCCATATGTTCCTGAAGGGCAGAGGCAGTATTTCCCTGATTTGATTTTCTCCAAATCCTTGGAGATTGTGATTAAAAAAACTTATGACTACTTATTGAATTAAAAATGAAGAACAGGGTTTTTCCTCATCTTCCCATGTTTCCACCAGAGCCCCATCTATCTTTACCTCCTTAGGCTGCAGGTACCTCTGGATAAGTTCTGAAGGGCACCTGCAGTGGAGATGAAGCCTTAAATTTCCAGTTTATCTTGAGCAGATGACCATGCTGGATGCATGGTGGTCCCTGGTGTGTGCTGTGCCAAGTCAGAGTTGACTCCCTGCCCTTTCTCTCTGCCAAGGTCAACACTGTGGGCAAGTAAGTTCTAGGAACAGGGAGGCCTCAGGGGACTCTCACCCTGGTGGGTAGTTACTTAAGTTTTATGAGTATGGCGTGATTAATTAGCTTCTTAAAGGACAGTAGTTATTCCCACAGAGACTGTTAGGAAGCACCTATGTTATTTGGTACTTGCAAGAAACAATTAACTGAAATTCACACTCTGCAAAATAATTAACCAAAAGAATGGTGACACTACATTTTGTAGACATTTTAAAGAAAAGGTCTCTTAGATTGCAACTTAAAACTTTAAATTATTTTGGAGAATAGCTCTGGTTTTTAGAAAGATTATAATAAAAGCAAATTATTGTACATTTTAATAACTGGCTTCTTTGAAAAAGAGGTCTGATATGAGGCTGATGACTTTGATGTATCTCATAAAAGCTAATTGACAATCTAGTTCTTTAAATACCACAAGAATCCATCATGGTTAATATTACTATGATGAGTTCCAAAGGAATTAAAGATGATTTACCAGCCATTGAGACATTTTGCTAATATTATACATACTGAAGTAAGTAGTAAAAGAGATGAATACTTTTAGCTACCTTCAATTGCCTAATTTGTAAACAGATGCCATGTTCAGCACTTCCAGTTCAAGGGCATGTGCCTGGTTGGTATGAATATGTCATCATGACTACACCTTTTTCTTGTCTCTACATTGTCCTTTCTCTGGAATTTGTGCAGGCCTGGGGGTATGGTGGTTCTATTCTTGCAAACAGCTGGCCCCTTCATTTCTTTTGTTGTACTTTGTCTCTCTTCTGTGTGCTTCTCCTAAGAGACTCTACGGCAAGGAGTCACTGTGATTCACTGGCCCACTTGAAGACAATTCAATAGAGAAACGTCCCACTTACTGGCTTCACAAACTGATCAGGGGCTGCTGAGAGGAAAGAAGGGCTGTAGCAATGAAAGGACTCCTCTCCGAAGGGTACTAGACTGGGTATCCTAGCTGAGTTGGCACAGGGTATTCAAGTCTTGGTCAGTCACAATCTGATGAACTCAAGGTGTTCCATCTGTTTTGAGTTGATGTTTAAAAATCTGCACTTTTGGGGGATCTGTTTCAGACAACCAAAATTCTGATAAAACTAGGTTCAGAATCCCATAGAGCAGGAAACTCTGTCCCCTGTAGACAGGATACAGGCCATCTCCCCATTCTTTCATTATCTTACCTTCTTGGACCTCAACTATTCAATCTGTGGTCTCTATTTTAAACTGACTTTAGAACCTGACAAAAACTCTAGGGAACTTCATCCTAGGAGGATTCTGCTTTGTCCTCAGGAAATGGCTAGACCCCTTGTTTGACACACAGGCCTCTGATCTGGCCTCATGATTCACAGGCTTTGCTCTCTCCACTTCCCTCCTCTTCCCCAAAGCCCCAACTCTGAACTTCTCCAGGTGAGAAGAAATGTGGCCCAGTTACATATTAGAAAATAAAATAATAATCTGGGTAATAAAACAAATATGTATATATAATGAGGGTAAAATATGGGAAGCCAGCAGCTCCATTTCCCTGTCAAATTCTGGCCACGCTTTGGGCTCTTTGTGGGCAGGGCTATGGGAGCAGGAGCAGTTGTGTTAGGTCCTTGCCCTTTGGTAAGAGGAGCCCCATTTATTTCTGTTAATGTGTCAATGGGCTCAAGTAGTTTAGTTGTGTAACATTCTCATCTTGTGAAGTTAATACTTTGTTAATTTGCTCTTTCTTTCACTAGTTAGTAAGCTCATTGAGGGGCAGGGATAATGTCATATCTATGGGTATAAATGTGTTTCCCCACATCTCACCTTCCTGCAGATATAATGAACCAGCATACCACGTTGCACACATTTGGCTCTGCTGCTGACTCAGAACTCTAGTCCTCAGTAGAAGATCACTCAGGATTTCCAGGAAGTTTGAGGGAGTGGCTTATCCTTGCTCACAAATAAGAGTGATCAATGGTGTATACTTATCTGTTGTTTGCTTCCCCTTCCACTCCAGGCTCCCTCAGGTGGACCTACAATTCCTACAGGACTGCTGTGTCTGCTGAGATTTGCTACTGAGGCCGGTGGACAACTGCGTCCACCTGGCACCCAGCATCTGCTTCTGATGACTACTTCTTCAGCAGGCAGAATTCACAGCTATTTCTGTGCCACCCCCAGCACTGTCTCCTGACGTGCACCATGATGATGACACCCAGAGTTCCAGAGCACTCCTCCAACAATAGCTTATTTCAAAGACTCAGCATGGCACATCTACTGGGTGCCAGGCACTGCTGAGGAAAATACCAGCTTGCGGGATGCAAAGCACAATCTTGGACCTCAGGAAACACAGACCTGGAAACATCCAACTACATCATGCTACGTAAAGTGAGAGCATAGAGGCAGGACCCTAAGTCCAGATTCCATTCTAGGAAAAGTAACATTTAAACTGAAACCTGAGGATGAGTAGCAGTTAGGTAAGAAAAGGTGGGACCTGGAAGAAAGAAGGAGTGGCAATGCATTTAAAAACTTAGAGGAGAAAAAGGCTTGAGGTTTTCTGATGACTGCAACTTAAATGTCAGTAAAAATGGGTGGATGGAAGATGATGATAAAAAAAGGGAACTGGAGATGCTGCAAAGGCAGAATGGGGGTTTTAACCTATGCTCTGGCTATGGGTTTAAACTGAGGACAGTATGGAGCCCACAACAGATTTAAACAGGAGAAGGACTTGATTGAATGTGAACCTTAGAAATACCATTCTTAGAATAAAGAACTAGTAAGAGTTGCATTTCCAGCAGAATGATAGACTAGGGACCCTGTCAAATTGTCCTGCTAAAATACTGGATATTGAACTTATTGGAAACTGTATCACTGAATTGGATTTAAAATATAATAGAAATATAACATTGGTTGGGAATAGTCAAAAAGTGAAATCAAGAACCCAGAAGTAAATAGAGTATTTAAGCCAGCTTTCACCTTAGGGACAATTTGACAAACTGGGTAATCATGAACCTTGGATTTTGTGATTCTGCAGAGCACAGTTCAGGGCTTGTCCAATGTGGGGAGTCTTGTAGGAATTCTTTCCTTCCCCATTCCTCTGCCTCCAACCTCAAAGCTGGTATCACAAATGGTATCCTGGAAAACAATAAACACAAAAACAATAATTAGTATAAAAATGTCCTTGTAAGTATAAGCTAGAAATAAACCACCCACTTTCATTACCAACTACCTCACCAGGTAACTGCAGGGATAATTGCCCATGTCAAACTTTGGTGTTGAGTAAGTAAGAATAAAGGAAAAAACAATCTCTTAAAAATTTGTAGCCACAGATCAGTCCCGATGTAGGGTTGCAGTCCAAAATAAAACTACCCAAAAAGGTCAAAAATATCTGGCCAAGAATTTAGTTTAAATTGATTCTGGATGGTAGATTCCCCCAGGCATATGGTAGAAGCAAATTCAGATCCTTCCTGAGGATCTCACTTGCAAAACAGGTCTCAAATAATTTTCACAGATAAAGTTCTAGAAAGATAGCCCACAATAAAGAATAACTCATGCCTGTACACACATATAAGGAAATGAGGCATAATGACTAAGAATGAGCAGAAATGTAGGTATTTTTGACTTCAAAAGATTTCAAATAGTATAATTATTAAATATCCAACATAAAATAAGGATGTTTAATAGGCTTTAAGGAGTAGAAAAGATTAAAATTCAAATAAACAATGAGACTATAAAATTGGATGAACTATTTTAACAAAAGGATTCTAAGTATCACAATAGAAATATTGACATAAAAAGTTGCAATGAATGGTTTTAACAGTAGACTTAAAGAGAGAATTAGCAAACTTCACATAGATCTAAAACAATTATCTGAAATTTAACACAGAATCAAAGAAATAGAAAGTCTGACAGAGTTAAGAAAAGTTAAGAGATCACATCAAGTAAGAAATTGCAGAGAAGAGAGAAAACAGGACAGAAGCAATATTTAAATAAGTGTTGGTTGAGAATTTTCCAGAAGAGAAATAAACAGCCATTCTACAGCTTTGTGAATTCCCACCAAAGCAGGATTAGTTAAGAAAAAAATTATAATCTGCATATCATAGAGAAACACCAAAGGCAAAGATAATATTTTAAACAGAGCCAGACTAGACAATATAGATAATCACCAGTGGAATGTCAATTAAACTGATAGCAGACTTCTTAATCAAAATAACGGAAGCCAGAAGACCATGGAATAGTGTCTTCACTGTTCTGAGAGAAAACATTTTGACCTGAAATTATCTTTTGACCCAGCAAAAATATCTTACCAGACTGAAAGTAAAATATAGATATTTCAGACAAAAACTGAGCCCATTTCCCCACAGCACACTCTAATTAAAGAGTGCACAGGGTGCACTCCAGACTGATGGTCTATGAGCACAAATGGAAGGCCAATATGAAAGGAGAAAATCCTCAGAAGAGGATGGGATAAATTATATAGGTGAATTTCACAAATTCTGGTGGCATAAAACAATAATTAGAATATGTCATGAGGTTTGTCTTCCTAATGGGTTTCAGCCCTGGGCAAGTTCACTATGGATTCAGTGAGACCGAAAAATGACAATGGAATGTTCTTGGGGTGAAAGGGTTATACCCAACTTTATTCCCATGGTGTCAGATCAGTCACTAGAAACCCATCCACTCACAGAGTGTCTGCATGCAGCAAGCCAGTCTCTGCCTTTGGACCTCTCTGCCTGCACAGCTGTCCTCTGGGCCTCTGTCCTTGGTGCTGCCACCACTCCAGTCTCTGCTCTCTTGCAGCTGTGCAGCCATGAGGCCATGCCACCGTGTCACCCAGAGCACTTGGCAGAGCACTTTATATAGAGTCATAGCAACATATTGCCCATACATGTGTAGTGAGCTAGCCGACCAGGGCCAGGTGAGAATCCTGGCCATAAGAACCTTCACTTTATATACAAGGTTAAAAAAATAAGTAATATTTTATTAACATACACATGAGCAATAGCCTAGAAATAAGGAGAGTGTGATGTCAGCATGGTAACATCTCAAAACTTTTGTGTGAAAGCCTGTTACATAATAATTCATATTATACCTTTTAATTCAAGTCTGAGAACTTGCTAAGTAATGCACTTGTATATGGCTGTATACCCATATAACACAAGTATAAGCATACACACCAATGTAAAGGTTGTATTTACTTGTGAGCAGAGGTCAGAGAGAAGGATATGGGGAATTTCAGTTGTAACTATAAAGTTTTATTTTGGAAATACAAATATATCTAAAACAAACAAATATGGACAAGTTTAGGATTTATTCAATTTGAGTAGTGGGTACACAGATATTTCTGTGTATTTGAAATATTGTAATAAATAGATTACTTTGAAGTCAATATGGCAGTAGAGGAAACTTTACAGGGTATTGATTGGAGGATATGGTGGCTGGAAGGAGTTCCCCTTCTTTTTTAGAGTAAGTCTGGAAGAGAATTCAGCATGCCTAAGTGCTGGCAGGATGGAGCCAGCAGAAAGGGTAATTAATACAGCGTTGTCTCTAAGGAGGGAGCAGGTGCCTGGATTCTAGAGTAGCACTGCAGGATTCAGCCTTACATAGGAAGAGAATTCCTTCTCCTTTGATGAGAGGCACATGGGAGGAAACTCAGCCATTTCTGAGTTCGGTAGAGGAGAGTTGAAGGTGTTTCTGTCTGGTGTTTCATTCAGGTAAATTCTGGGAAGTCATCTTCTGAGAGGGAGAGAGATATTTGAGGAGGCTGAACAGGAACCAAGAGGTGCCATGGCTATGCTTGGCAATGTGGAAGGGAATGTCTCCCCCAGTTTGGGTAACATGCTCTCAGTATACCAAATCTATATTTCTCCTTTCCTTAACCAGTTTAGTGAAATAGCATTTCTGGAGGTGCCAGAGCATTTAGGTATGAACCATAGGAGCTGGATGAGGATAAAGTCTGGTAGTAGCCACCTATACCTGAGTACATCCCCCCTTTTCCCTCAACCTAGGGCAAAATCAGTACTCAAGACTTTACCTGGAAATCTTATTAAAATGCAGATCCCGATCAGTAGGTTGTGAGTGGGATCTGACCTGCATTTCTAAGTCTCCAATTGATGTTTCAGCTGGTTGGTGGACTACACTTTGAGCAACAAAGTAGCCTGTCTTTAGCACATTTGGTTAATAATCTATCTCTCTGTTCACTACTCTCTTAGGAGGTTGTTTGGTTCACCATTCAAATAGAGTTTTGGTCCTTTGTGTTAATCAGTTTGTTGCATATGACCATCCCTATCAGAACTGCAGGTTAAATGGAACTTTGGTTCAAACTTGGTTCTTTGCTGCATTTGAGTCCCAAGGCCCAAGTCTGGTTTTGGATCAGACACAGGACTCAAGACAGTGGGAGGTTCACTTCTGGGAGGACAAACCCAGCAAGGGGCTCAGTTCCAGGAAAATCCCATGTTTTCTCTCTTCCTTTTGGACAGTATAGCATAGCACTGTATCAGTGTATCAAGGGGATGTGATCCCCAGCTCCTCTTTAAACCTTTGATCATACCATCCCCACTTATCTCATTAACAGAAACAAAATCAGCAATCAAAAGTACTGATTGACCATTTTCTCCAAGACTTGAGAGACAATTTTGTTCATGAAATATTAAGCACCTGCTGGTCTGGCAGTGTCCAACCATCTCTTCTATAAGTTTAATTGGTTTGTTTTCATGGCACTGCAGAACTCATGCAGTATTGCCCCTGAGACTGTCTGATTAATTTTCCCACATTTAAGTCACAGGTTAAAGCTTTAATTCCTGTATTTCCCCAAATCTGTGTAATTTGGTATTTTCAGATTGTAGTTATGTGATGATAATAGTGAATTTGAGGGTTCTTTGATGTTAGCTTTAGAGACTGCTGTCGTCAACAGGAGTGCCTGGGAAGTAGTCAGTGTCCATAGACCAGTGGATAAACTGTCCAACATGCTTCTAGAACAGGGTTTCTCAGTCTTGCTATCTATGACATTGGGGCTGGGTAATTCTTTTTGTAGGGGTCTGTCTTGTGCATTGTAGGGGGGTCAGTAACAGCTCTGGTCTCTACCTACTAGATGTCATGGTATCTCCCCATTTATGGTAACCAAAATGTCTCCAAGACATTGCCAAATGTCTTCTGATTGAGACCCACCATTCCAGAAGATCATCTAGAGCAGAGAGAGAAACAGAAATCAATTAAGTGAACTTGATGTTGGAAGATTCATTAATTTAGACTGATTGAAGAAAGACCCCACCTGTACTATAAAGTGTTATTGCTAGTACTATGAGTTAATACATTAACCAGTTAGGCCTGAATGCTGGTGATCCTCACATTTCTGACTTAGGCCTTTTTAACTTCCTTGATTGCTCCTTGAGTATCTCATTTAATTCCAAGATTTCGGTGATTTGCAGTAGGCTGAAGACTCCATATCAACCTAAGCCTTTCTTCTGGGCTCTGGACCAATAAACTCAATCTCTTGTGGAATCTTGACATTCTCTGGAGTCTTCAGACATAATTTTATCCATATTGACTCAATGAATTAGACAGGAGATTATTTTGGCACTAAAATTTTCATTATGCTGCTCTTGTTCTTGAAACAGTGTGTTGGCCCTCCATCACTCTCAGGGAAACTCCAATGTGCTTAACACAATTGACAAGGCCCTTCATGATCTGCCTGCCTTTCTCCTTGTTTCTTATCAATCCCTCTCCGACCTTCTTTGGTACCTTGCTCCAGCTATACCCATGTTCTTTTTCAGCTCCAAGCATTTGACCCACTGTTCCCTCCTTCTGACCTAGATTAGCTGGATCTTCCAGTTCTAGCTTGGATGTTACCTCCTTCTGATGTGTTTTCAGAGCCCCCAGGATTGGATCTTATGGTTTGACTCTGTGATCCTGCATTTCTTCATTTGTGGTATAAAGTTTTGCCAGGAAGATTCATTTTTACTAGGAAACCTATAATTCCCAGGGGCTCCATGCACTTCCCTCCATAGAGAGCAAGGAGGACTGGGCATGGAGTACAGCTTCCCCAGCTGAGGTCCATGGCCACTCATTGTGAATGATATCTTGTAGAGATTCTGAATTCTGTTATCTTTCTCTGAAGGCTGTTGATATTTGTTTTGTCAGGTGATTAAACTACTGGCAGGCCAACTTGAGTTATTGAAGGCTTGGTTTTGTGTTTTGTTAGGGTGGGTCTTGTGTTTTTCCCTTAGACCTACAGAGCACTCCTTAGCCCTGGGAAAAATCTTAACTCCCAAGGTGTAGCCCTCGGGTTTCAGTGGACTGCCTGAGGTGTTTACTGAGACCCTCTAACTTGCTGGTACACTAACTCTGCACTCTATTTCCCATGCACTGGATTGGAGCTGACATGTTGGGTCAGTCTTTCAGTCTTCCAGTTACTGTTTACTTCCTGTTCTTTTTGAAGTCTCTACCATTCATGTACAGTTCTAGGGATAAGCCAAGAGTTGGAGGGGAGTTTATAGACAGATATAGGGATTCTCCCCTTCCCTGTAGCTTCTTTAACTAAAGGATTTCTACTTTCAATTTCCAGCCACTTTGGCAGTTTCAAACACTCACCCTTCTTTGACATATCGAGTCAATATGACTACAGCTTTCCATGTGTACTTCAGTGGCAAAGTTATATGATTGTGGCTTTCACTCTCTGACTCTATTATTTCAAAGGAAAAATCCTTTCACCATCGACCTACTTTTGGTAGCTTCCCAGTTCCCTCAAGTAGCCATTTTATATTTTTCCCCATATATTTTTCAATTGCTTTCTGTGGGGAAGATTCTACCATTCCTGGAACTGGAAATTTTTTTTTTTTTTTAGCTAATTATTTTTTATTGAAGGGTAGTTGACGCACAGTATTACATTACATTAGTTTCAAGTGTACAACACAGTGATAAAACATTTATATACATAATTCTAGGTTCCAGCTATCACCCTACCAAGCTGTTACAATATCTTGACTATATTCCTTATGCTATACATTACATCCCGGTTACTTATTTATTTTACCATTGGAAGTCTGTCCTTGTTTTTTTTTTTTTGAGGGAATCTCTCATATTTATTGATCAAATGGTTGTTAACAACAATAAAATTCTGTATGGGGGAGTCAATGCTCAATGCACAATCATTAATCCACCCCAAGCCTAATTTTCGTCAGTCTCCAATCTTCTGAAGCATAACAAACAAGTTCTTACATGGAGAACAAATTCTTACATAATGAATAAGTTACATTGTGAACAGTACAAGGCAGTCATCACAGAAACTTTCGGTTTTGCTCATGCATTATGAACTATAAACAGTCAGTTCAAATATGAACACTCATTTGGTTTTTATACTTGATTTATATGTGGATACCACATTTCTCTCTTTATTATTATTATTTTTAATAAAATGCTGAAGTGGTAGGTAGATACAAGATAAAGGTAGAAAACATAGTTTAGTGTTGTAAGAGAGCAAATGTAGATGATCAGGTGTGTGCCTGTAGACTATGTGTTAATCCAAGCTAGACAAGGGCAATAAAACATCCACGTATGCAGAAGATTTCTCTCAGAACGGGGGGGTGAGGTTCTAAGCCTCACCTCTGTTGATCCCCAATTTCTCACCTGATGACCCCCCTGCAACTGTGCCTGTCTTAGGTTGTTCCTCCCTTGAGGAATCTTACCCGTCTCTGGCTAACCAGTCATCTTCCAGGGCCATAAAGGGAAATGTAAAGTTGGTAAGTGAGAGAGAAGCCTTATTGTTTGAAATGGCTAGCTTTTTATTTCTTTGCATATTTATGCCCTGTAGCTTCTATGCCCAGCATTTGTCTTGAGGTATCTTTACCACTTGGAAGAATTATGATACTCGGTAAATTTGATATGAGGCACGAATTCTATTTAAGGGTTGTAATTAGGAAGGAAGAAGAAAAGCTATAGAAATAGCAGGTGGAAGAAAACATGGGAAGATTGATTATTTCTTTGACATATCTTCTTGTAGAGTAACTTCAGCATGTATAAGTCTTAAGCTACTACTTAAATTGCGCACACACATTAACATAATAGGAGTATAGTTACATAACCAAAGCATATCTGTAATTACCAGCCATCTCCAGTGAAACCAAGAAAACCAGTTAGGCACCTTAGGCATTTGTGAAAACTTATCTATGATATGGTGGATATTGTCCAACTGAACTTGAACAGTCTGAGAGAAATCAGACAAATTAAAACAACAGATTCCTGGGGAATGTTCACATCCCTTATGTTCTTTTAACAGTAAATAGTCTGTAGTTGTAAGATTTTGGAGCGCTACAATTTGCACTTCTCCTAATTCTTGGTTGAGTTCCAACAGTATAGATCCAGTCAAATTTGTTGTTTTACTGTATGCACAGGCCAGCTTAGATATCTCCTTCATTCCCATGGCAAGTCCAGGAGCTGGTGGGATGAGTGCATCTACAGCTGTAGCAGTGCGTGGATCTTTGTTGGGGTTTTTTGATGATCATCTTCTGGCATGAGTCTTACAGAGAGTGCTGATGTTGGAAGTTCTCTTTCATATCGTATCTTAGTTCATTTTCGGGGTAGCCCAATTAGGCTTTGATCTTCTGTATAAACGCAAACAGACCCTTTGCCTACACTTTTTTATGCCCTTTATACCCTTGTGTAGAACTCATTGGAGGTTACCACACAGGAAAGCATATAGGTTTTCATAGTATTCTCTAATAATTTTTTGTATTTCTGTGGGGTCCGTCGTGATTTTTCCTTTCTCGTTTCTGATACTGTTGATTTGTGTTGACTCTCTTTTCTTCTTAATAAGTCTGGCTAGAGGCTTATCTATTTTGTTTATTTTCTTGAAGAACCAGCTCTTGGTTTCATTAATTTTTGCTATTGTTTTATTCTTCTCAATTTTATTTATTTCTTCTCTGATCTTTATTATGTCCCTCCTTCTGCTGACCTTAGGCCTCATCTGTTCTTCTTTTTCCAATTTCGATAATTGTGACATTAGAACATTCATTTGGGATTGCTCTTCCTTTTTTAAATATGCTTGGATTGCTATATACTTTCCTCTTAAGACTGCTTTTGCTGTGTCCCACAGAAGTTGGGGCTTAGTGTTGTTGTTGTCATTTGTTTTCATATATTGCTGGATCTCCATTTTGATTTGGTCATTGATCCATTGATTATTTAGGAGCGTGTTGTTAAGCCTCCATGTGTTTGTGAGCCTCTTTGCTTTCTTTGTACAGTTTATTTCTAGTTTTATGCCTTTGTGGTCTGAAAAGTTGGTTGGTAGGATTTCAATCTTTTGGAATTTTCTGAGGCTCTTTTTGTGGCCTAGTATGTGGTCTATTCTGGAGAATGTTCCATGTGCACTTGAGAAGAATGTATATCCCACTGCTTTTGGATGTAGAGTTCTATAGATGTGTATTAGGTCCATCTGCTCTACTGTGTTGTTCAGTGCTTCCGTGTCCTTACTTATTTTCTGCCCAGTGGATCTATCCTTTGGGGTGAGTGGTGTGTTGAAGTCTCCTAGAATGAATGCATTGCAGTCTATATTCCCCTTTAGTTCTGTTAGTATTTGTTTCACATATGCTGGTGCTCCTGTGTTGGGTGCATATATATTTAGAATGGTTATATCCTCTTGTTTGACTGAGCCCTTTATCATTATGTAGTGTCCTTCTTTATCTCTTGTTACTTTCTTTGTTTTGAAGTCTCTTTTGTCTGATATTAGTACTGCAACCCCTGCTTTCTTCTCACTGTTGTTTGCTTGAAATATGTTTTTCCATCCCTTGACTTTTAGTCTGTACATGTCTTTGGGTTTGAGGTGAGTTTCTTGTAAGCAGCATATAGATGGGTCTTGCTTTTTTATCCATTCTGTTACACTGTGTCTTTTGATTGGTGCATTCAACCCATTAACATTTGGGGTGACTATTGAAAGATATGTACTTATTGCCATTGCAGGCTTTAAATTCGTGGTTACCAAAGGTTCAGGGTTAGCCTCTTTAGTACCTTACTGCCTAACTTAGCTCGCTTATTGAGCTGTTATATACACTGTCTGGAGATTCTTTTCTTCTCTCCCTTCTTGTTCCTCCTCCTCGATTCTTCATATGTTGGGTGTTTTGTGCTGTGCTCTTTCTAGGAGTGCTCCCATCTAGAGCAGTCCCTGTAAGATGTTCTGTAGAGGTGGTTTGTGGAAAGCAAATTCCTTCAGCTTTTGTTTGTCTGGGAATTGTTTAATCCCACCGTCATATTTGAGTGATAGTCGTGCTGGATACAGTATCCTTGGTTCAAGGTCCTTCTGTTTCATTGTATTAAATATATCATGCCATTCTCTTCTGGCCTGTAGGGTTTCTGTTGAGAAATCTGATGTTAGCCTGATGGGTTTCCCTTTATAGGTGACCTTTTTCTCTCTAGCTGCCTTTCAAACTCTTTCCTTGTCCTTGATCTTTGCCATTTTAATTATTATGTGTCTTGGTGTTGTCCTTCTTGGATCCTTTCTGTTGGGGGTTCTGTGTATTTCCGTGGTCTGTTCGAATATTTCCTCCCCCAGTTTGGGGAAGTATTCAGCAATTATTTCTTCTAAGATACTTTCCATCTCTTTTCCTCTCTCTTCTTCTTCTGGGACCCCTATAATACGGATATTGTTCCTTTTGGATTGGTCACACAGTTCTCTTAATATTGTTTCATCCTGGAGATCCTTTTGTCTCTCTCTATGTCAGCTTCTATGCGTTCCTCTTCTCTGATTTCAATTCCATCAGTGGCCTCTTCCATCCTATGCATTCTGCTTATAAACCCTTCCCGAGTTTGTTTCATTTCTGTGATCTCCTTTCTGGCATCTGTGATCTCCCTCTGGACTTCATCCCATTTCTCTTGCGTATTTCTCTGCATCTCTGTCAGCATGTTTATGATTCTTATTTTGAATTCTTTTTCAGGAAGACTGGTTAGATCTGTCTCCTTCTCTGGTGTTGTCTCTGTGATCTTTGTCGGCCTGTAGCTTTGCCTTTTCATGGTGATAGGAATAGTCTGCAGAGCTGGGATGAGTGACAGCTGGAAGGACTTCCTTTCTTGTTGGTTTGTGGCCCTCCTCTCCTGGGAGAACAGCGACCTCTAGTGGCTTGTGCTGCGCAGCTGCACGCAGACAGGGCTTCTGCTTCCTGCCCGGCTGCTATGGAGTTAATCTCCGCTGTTGCTGTGGGTGTGGCCTGGCTCGGGCAGCTACTCCAAAATGGTGGAGTCGCGTTGGAGCAGGAGCGGCTGGGAGGCTATTTATCTATGTAAGGGGCCTCCCGGCTTCCTGCAGCCCAGGGTTAGGGTGCCCAGAGATCCCTGGATTCCCTACCTCTGGATTAAGTGTCCCGCCCTGCCCCTTTAAGACTTCCAAAAATCACCCGCCAAAACAAAACAATGACCACCAAAGAAAAAAAGAAAGATTTTTTTAATTAAAAAAAAGGTGGTCGCTCGTTTTTCTTTATTCTCCGGTGCCAGCCTCAGGCCTCTGCTCACCGGTCTTGCTGCCCTGTTTCCCTAGTATTGGGGTCCCTATCCCTTTAAGACTACCAAAAAGCACTTGCCAAAACAAAACAGCAGAAAAAAAAAAATGGTCGTGTGCTTTTCTTATGTCCTCCAGTACCCGGCCTCCAGTGCCCGCTCACTGTTCTTTCTGTCCTGTTTCCCTAGCATCCAGGGCCCCCCGGGCACGTACTGTGTCTGCGCTCTGGCCCGGATGGCTGGGGCTGGGTGTTCGGCAGTCCTGGGCTCCGTCTCCCTCCCGCTCTGCCTGCTCTTCTCCCGCCGGGAGCTGGGGGGAGGGGCACTCGGCTCCCGCGGGGCCGGGGCTTGTATCTTACCCCCTTCGCGAGGCGCTGGGTTCTCTCAGGTGCGGATGTGGTCTGGATATTGTCCTGTGTCCTCTGGTCTTTATTCTAGGAAGGGTTGTCTTTGTTATATTTTCATAGATATATGTTGTTTTTGGAGGAGATTTCCGCTGCTCTACTCACGCCGCCATCTTCCGCCCCTCTCGGAACTGGAAATTTTAACAAATATTATTGAAAAGAAAAGAAAGAACAAATGAATGTTGATGTCAGAGTGACATACGACATTTCTGATTTATTACATGCAAGCAATGCACTTAACATATTTGAGATTAATTGGGAATACCTTGGTCTCAATTATTTTAATTACTACTTTGTGATTTTTATATTTTTTGAAAAATGCTATGCAGAGGGTGTCTTAACCATGGAGTTTGACTTCCTCATTACAAATTCTTTAATATTATACAATAAGTTAAAGGGTTTTTTTTTGGAGGGACAGGGTTTGTGAACCATCAAATAACCTTTCTAAGGACTTGACGTAACATCAAAATTCTATAAAACAGATGTTGATATGTTCTGTTTCCGATTCTTCTTTTTTTGTTCCCACAGTGAACTGCTAATGATGTACATACTGAAGACCAAAATTGTTAATGATCAGTCTTCACCTAATCTGGCCTGTGTGCAATATCTGAGTATTTCAAATATTTGCAGTATGTGAAGAATTTTTCCTTCATGAACACTCTCTTGGCTTGGCTTCTAGGAAAACCAGACTAGTCTAGCCTTTCTTCTTCCTCACTGGTATTTACTTCTTAGATCCTTTTGCCATTTTATCTTATTTCCTTGATTACTAAAGTTGGAATGTGCCCAGGTGGAGTCTTTATACATATTCTCTCTTCTATCGACATTCTTTCCCTTGGTGATTGCATTTAGTCTCATGGCTTTAAATATCATCTATACAATAACAATCCCAATTGTCACCTTCATCTCAGACCTGCCCACTGAACTGTAGAATTGTATACTCAGGTATGTATTCTTCATATGAACCCCTTACCACTTGTTTCTTCTACAATCTTCACCATATCAATTGGTTGCAACTCCATCCTTCCATCTCCTCAGCCACAATTCTCAGAGTCATCTTTGACTGCTGTCTTTGGGAGTACCCCACATACAATCTTTCAGCAAATCTTGTCACTTAACCCTCAAACTATAACCAAAGTTTCCTAGCTAATAAATCATCTCTAACTTAGATTATTGCAGAAGTTTCCTGACTGGTCTCCCTGTTTCAGCCCTTCCTTTGTGCTTCTATTCCAGAATGATTATTATTATTATTATTTTTTTAGATAATTATTTTTTATTGAAGGGTAGTTAACACACAGTATTACATTAGTTTCAGGTGTACAACACAGTGATTCAACATTTATATACATGATAACTCTAGGTACCAGCTATCACCATACCAAGTTGTTACAATATTTTGACTATATTCCTTATGCTATACATTACATCCCGGTTACTTATTTATTTTACAATTGGAAGTGTGTATATATATATATATATTTTTTTTTTGTGAGGGTATCTCTCATATTTATTGATCAAATGGTTGTTAACAACAATAAAATTCTGTATAGGGGGGGTCAATGCTCAATGCACAATCATTAATCCACCCCAAGCCTAATTTTTGTCAGTCTCCAATCTTCTGAAACATAACAAACAAGTTCTGTTTTTTTTTTTTTTTTTTTTAAATAATTATTTTTTATTGAAGGGTAGTTGATGCACAGTATTACATTACATTAGTTTCAAGTGTACAACACAGTGGTAGAACATTTATTTACATAATTCTAGGTTCCAGCTATCACCCTACCAAGCTGTTACAATATCTTGACTATATTCCTTATGCTATACATTACATCCCGGTTACTTATTTATTTTACCATTGGAAGTCTGTCCTTTTTTTTTTTTTTTTTTGTGAGGGCATCTCTCATATTTATTGATCAAATGGTTGTTAACGACAATAAAATTCTGTATAGGGGAGTCAATGCTAAATGTACAATCATTAATCCACCCCAAGCCTAATTTTCGTCAGTCTCCAATCTTCTGAGGCATAACAAACAAGTTCTTACATGTAGAACAAATTCTTACATAATGAATAAGTTACATGGTGAACAGTACAAGGGCAGTCATCACAGAAACTTTTGGTTTTGCTCATGCATTATGAACTCTAAACAGTCAGTTCAAATATGAATACTCATTTGGTTTTTATACTTGATTTATATGTGGATACCACATTTCTC
The DNA here is from genome assembly GCF_030020395.1 of Manis pentadactyla. Taxonomy (NCBI): domain Eukaryota; kingdom Metazoa; phylum Chordata; class Mammalia; order Pholidota; family Manidae; genus Manis; species Manis pentadactyla. The sequence continues at coordinate 26,653,184 of NC_080033.1, forward strand.
TCTTTATTATTATTATTTTTAATAAAATGCTGAAGTGGTAGGTAGATACAAGATAAAGGTAGAAAACATAGTTTAGTGTTGTAAGAGAGCAAATGTAGATGATCAGGTGTGTGCCTGTAGACTATGTGTTAATCCAAGCTAGACAAGGGCAATAAAACATCCACGTATGCAGAAGATTTCTCTCAGAACAGGGGGGGTGAGGTTCTAGGCCTCACCTCTGTTGATCCCCAATTTCTCACCTGATGGCCCCCCTGCGACTGTGCCTGTCTTAGGTTGTTCCTCCCTTGAGGAATCTTACCCGTCTCTGGCTAACCAGTCATCTTCCGGGGCCATACAGGGAAATGTAAAGTTGATAAGTGAGAGAGAAGCCTTATTGTTTGAAAAGGTTAGCTTTTTACTTCTTTGCATATTTATGCCCTGTGGCTTCTATGCCCAGCATTTGTCTTGAGGTATCTTTACCACTTGGAAGATTTATGATACTCGGTAAATTTGATATGAGGCACGAATTCTATTTAAGGGTTGTAATTAGGAAGGAAGAAGAAAAGCTATAGAAGTAGCAGGCGGAAGAAAACATGGGAAGATTGATTATTTCTTTGACATATCTTCTTGTAGAGTAACTTCAGCATGTATAAGTCTTAAGCTACTACTTAAATTGCGCACACACATTAACATAATAGGAGTATAGTTACATAACCAAAGCATATCTGTAATTACCAGCCATCTCCAGTGAAACCAAGAAAACCATTAAGGCACCTTAGGCATTTGTGAAAACTTATCTGTGATATGGTGGATATTGTCCAACTGAACTTGAACAGTCTGAGAGAAATCAGACAAATTAAAACAACCCATTCCTGGGGAATGTTCACATGCCATATGTTCTTTTAACAGTAAATAGTCTGTAGTTGTAAGACTTTGGAGCGCTACAATTTGCACTTCTCCAAATTCTTGGTTGAGTTCCAACAGTATAGATCCAGTCAAATTTGTTGTTTTACTGTATGCACAGGCCAGCTTAGATATCTCCTTCCTCATTCCCATGGCAAGTCCAGGAACTGGTGGGATGAGTGCATCTACTGCTGTAGCAGTGCATGGATCTTTGTTGGGGTTTTTTGATGATCATCTTCCGGCATGAGTCTTCCAGAGAGTGGAGATGTTCGAAGTTCTTTTTCATATCGTATCTTAGTTCATTTTCGGGGTAGCCCAATTAGGCTTTGATCCTCTGTATAAACACAAACAGACCCTTTGCCTACACTTTTATATGCCCTTTATACCCTTGTGTAGAACTCGTTGGAGGTTACCACACAGGAACTGCCCTTTTTTTTTTTTTTTGCTTTGTTTTTGGTATCCCTAATCTACACTTACATGACGAATATTATGTTTACTAGGCTCTCCCCTATACCAGGTCTCCCCTATAAACCCCTTTACAGTCACTGTCCATCAGCATAGCAAAATGTTGTAGAATCACTACTTGCCTTCTGTGTTGTACAGCCCTCACTTTTCTCCTACCCCCCCATGTATGTTAATCTTAATACGCCCCTACTACTCCCCCCCTTATCCCTCCCTACCCACCCATCCTAACCAGTCCCTTTCCCTTTTTTACCTGTTAGTCCATTCTTGAGATCTGTGATTCTGCTGCTGTTTTGTTCCTTCAGTTTTTCCTTTGTTCTTATATTCCACAGATAAGTGAAATCATTTGGTATTTCTCTTTCTCCGCTTGGCTTGTTTCACTGAGCATAATACCCTCCAGCTCCATCCATGTTGCTGCAAATGATTGGATTTGCCCTTTTCTTATGGCTGAGTAGTATTCCATTGTGTATATGTACCACATCTTTATCCATTCATCTATTGATGGACATTTTGGTTGCTTCCAATTCTTGGCTATTGTAAATAGTGCTGCAATAAACATAGGGGTGCATCTGTCTTTCTCAAACTTGATTGCTGCATTCTTAGGGTAAATTCCTAGGAGTGCAATTCCTGGGTCAAATGGTAAGTCTGTTTTGAGCATTTTGATATACCTCCATACTGCTTTCCACAATGGTTGAACTAACTTACATTCCCACCAGCAGTGTAGGAGGGTTCCCCTTTCTCCACAGCCTCGCCAACATTTGTTGTTGTTTGTCTTTTGGATGGCAGCCATCCTTACTGGTGTGAGGTGATACCTCATTGTAGTTTTAATTTGCATTTCTCTGATAATTAGCGATGTGGAGCATCTTTTCATGTGTCTGTTGGCCATCTGTATTTCTTTTTTGGAGAACTGTCTGTTCAGTTCCTCTGCCCATTTTTTAATTGGGTTATTTGTTTTTTGTTTGTTGAGGCGTGTGAGCTCCTTATATATTCTGGACGTCAAGCCTTTATCGGATGTGTCATTTTCAAATATATTCTCCCATACTGTAGGGATCCTTCTTGTTCTATTGATGGTGTCTTTTGCTGTACAGAAGCTTTTCAGCTTAATATAGTCCCACTTACTCATTTTTGCTGTTGTTTTCCTTGCCCGGGGAGATATGTTCAAGAAGAGGTCACTCATGTTTATGTCTAAGAAGTTTTCGCCTATGTTTTCTTCCAAGAGTTTAATGGTTTCATGGCTTACATTCAGGTCTTTGATCCATTTTGAGTTTACTTTTGTATATGGGGTTAGACAATGGTCCAGTTTCATTCTCCTACATGTAGCTGTCCAGTTTTGCCAGCACCACCTGTTGAAGAGACTGTCATTTCGCCATTGTATGTCCATGGCTCCTTTATCAAATATTAATTGACCATGTATGTCTGGGTTAATGTCTGGATTCTCTAGTCTGTTCCATTGGTCTGTGGCTCTGCTCTTGTGCCAGTACCAAATTGTCTTGATTACTATGGCTTTATAGTAGAGCTTGAAGTTGGGGAGTGAGATCCCCCCTACTTTATTCTTCTTTCTCAGGATTGCTTTGGCTATTCGGGGTCTTTGGTGTTTCCATATGAATTTTTGAATTATTTGTTCCAGTTCATTGAAGAATGTTGCTGGTAGTTTCATAGGGATTGCATCAAATCTGTATATTGCTTTGGGCCGGATGGCCATTTTGACAATATTAATTCTTCCTAGCCACGAGCATGGGATGAGTTTCCATCTGTTAGTGTCCCCTTTAATTTCTCTTAAGAGTGACTTGTAGTTTTCAGAGTATAAGTCTTTCACTTCTTTGGTTAGGTTTATTCCTAGGTATTTTATTTTTTTTGATGCAATTGTGAATGGAGTTGTTTTCCTGATTTCTCTCTCTGTTGGTTCATTGTTAGTGTATAGGAAAGCCACAGATTTCTGTGTGTTGATTTTGTATCCTGCAACTTTGCTGTATTCCGATATCAGTTCTAGTAGTTTTGGGGTGGAGTCTTTAGGGTTTTTTATGTACAGTATCATGTCATCTGCAAATAGTGACAGTTTAACTTCTTCTTTACCAATCTGGATTCCTTGTATTTCTTTATTTTGTCTGATTGCCGTGGCTAGGACCTCCAGTACTATGTTAAATAACAGTGGAGAGAGTGGGCATCCCTGTCTAGTTTCCAATCTCAGAGGAAATGCTTTCAGCTTCTCGCTGTTCAATATAATGTTGGCTGTGGGTTTATCATAGATGGCCTTTATTATGTTGAGGTACTTGCCCTCTATTCCCATTTTGCTGAGAGGTTTTAACATGAATGGATGTTGAACTTTGTCAAATGCTTTTTCAGCATCTATGGAGATGATCATGTGGTTTTTGTCTTTCTTTTTGTTGATGTGGTGGATGATGTTGATGGACTTTCGAATGTTGTACCATCCTTGCATCCCTGGGATGAATCCCACTTGGTCATGGTGTATGATCCTTTTGATGTATTTTTGAATTCGGTTTGCTAATATTTTGTTGAGTATTTTTGCATCTACGTTCATCAGGGATATTGGTCTGTAGTTTTCTTTTTTGGTGGGGTCTTTGCCTGGTTTTGGTATTAGGGTGATGTTAGCTTCATAGAATGAGTTTGGGAGTATCCCCTCCTCCTCTATTTTTTGGAAAACTTTAAGGAGAATGGGTATTATGTCTTCCCTGTATGTCTGATAAAATTCCGAGGTAAATCCATCTGGCCCGGGGGTTTTGTTGTTTGGTAGTTTTTTGATTACCGCTTCAATTTCGTTGCTGGTAATTGGTCTGTTTAGATTTTCTGTTTCTTCCTGGGTCAATCTTGGAAGGTTATATTTTTCTAGGAAGTTGTCCATTTCTCCTAGGTTTCCCAGCTTGTTAGCATATAGGTTTTCATAGTATTCTCCAATAATTCTTTGCATTTCCGTGGGGTCTGTCGTGATTTTTCCTTTCTCGTTTCTGATACTGTTGATTTGTGTTGACTCTCTTTTCTTCTTAATAAGTCTGGCTAGAGGCTTATCTATTTTGTTTATTTTCTCGAAGAACCAGCTCTTGGTTTCATTGATTTTTGCTATTGTTTTATTCTTCTCAATTTTATTTATTTCTTCTCTGATCTTTATTATGTCCCTCCTTCTGCTGACCTTAGGCCTCATCTGTTCTTCTTTTTCCAATTTTGATAATTGTGACAATAGACCATTCATTTGGGATTGCTCTTCCTTTTTTAAATATGCTTGGATTGCTATATACTTTCCTCTTAAGACTGCTTTTGCTGTGTCCCACAGAATTTGTGGCTTAGTGTTGTTGTTGTCATTTGTTTCCATATATTGCTGGATCTCCATTTTGATTTGGTCATTGATCCATTGATTATTTAGGAGCGTGTTGTTAAGCCTCCATGTGTTTGTGAGCCTCTTTGCTTTCTTTGTACAGTTTATTTCTAGTTTTATGCCTTTGTGGTCTGAAAAGTTGGTTGGTAGGATTTCAATCTTTTGGAATTTTCTGAGGCTCTTTTTGTGGCCTAGTATGTGGTCTATTCTGGAGAATGTTCCATGTGCACTTGAGAAGAATGTATATCCCACTGCTTTTGGATGTAGAGTTCTATAGATGTGTATTAGGTCCATCTGCTCTACTGTGTTGTTCAGTGCTTCCGTGTCCTTACTTATTTTCTGCCCAGTGGATCTATCCTTTGGGGTGAGTGGTGTGTTGAAGTCTCCTAGAATGAATGCATTGCAGTCTATATTCCCCTTTAGTTCTGTTAGTATTTGTTTCACATATGCTGGTGCTCCTGTGTTGGGTGCATATATATTTAGAATGGTTATATCCTCTTGTTTGACTGAGCCCTTTATCATTATGTAGTGTCCTTCTTTATCTCTTGTTACTTTCTTTGTTTTGAAGTCTCTTTTGTCTGATATTAGTACTGCAACCCCTGCTTTCTTCTCACTGTTGTTTGCTTGAAATATGTTTTTCCATCCCTTGACTTTTAGTCTGTACATGTCTTTGGGTTTGAGGTGAGTTTCTTGTAAGCAGCATATAGATGGGTCTTGCTTTTTTATCCATTCTGTTACACTGTGTCTTTTGATTGGTGCATTCAACCCATTAACATTTGGGGTGACTATTGAAAGATATGTACTTATTGCCATTGCAGGCTTTAAATTCGTGGTTACCAAAGGTTCAGGGTTAGCCTCTTTAGTATCTTACTGCCTAACTTAGCTCGCTCATTGAGCTGTTATATACACTATCAGGAGATTCTTTTCTTCTCTCCCTTCTTGTTCCTCCTCCTCGATTCTTCATATGTTGGGTGTTTTGTGCTGTGCTCTTTCTAGGAGTGCTCCCATCTAGAGCAGTCCCTGTAAGATGTTCTGTAGAGGTGGTTTGTGGAAAGCAAATTCCCTCAGCTTTTGTTTGTCTGGGAATTGTTTAATCCCACCGTCATATTTGAATGATAGTCGTGCTGGATACAGTATCCTTGGTTCAAGGTCCTTCTGTTTCATTGTATTAAATATATCATGCCATTCTCTTCTGGCCTGTAGGGTTTCTGTTGAGAAATCTGACGTTCGCCTGATGGGTTTCCCTTTATAGGTGACCTTTTTCTCTCTAGCTGCCTTTAACACTCTTTCCTTGTCCTTGATCTTTGCCATTTTAATTATTATGTGTCTTGGTGTTGCCCTTCTTGGATCCTTTCTTTTGGGGGTTCTGTGTATTTCCGTGGTCTGTTTGATTACTTCCTCCCCCAGTGTGGGGAAGTTTTCAGCAATTATTTCTTCTAAGATACTTTCCATCTCTTTTCCTCTCTCTTCTTCTTCTGGGACCCCTATAATACGGATATTGTTCCTTTTGGATTGGTCACACAGTTCTCTTAATATTGTTTCATTCCTGGAGATCCTCTTGTCTCTCTCTATGTCAGCTTCTATGCATTCCTGTTCTCTGATTTCAATTCCATCAATGGCCTCTTGCATTCTATCCATTCTGCTTATAAACCCTTCCAGAGTTTGCTTCATTTCTGCGATCTCCTTTCTGGCATCTGTGATCTCCTTCCGGACTTCATCCCATTTCTCTTGCGTATTTCTCTGCATCTCTGTCAGCATGTTTATGATTCTTATTTTGAATTCTTTTTCAGGGAGACTGGTTAGGTCTGTCTCCTTCTCTGGTGTTGTCTCTGTGATCTTTGTCGGCCTGTAGCTTTGCCTTTTCATGGTGATAGGAATAGTCTGCAGAACTGGGACCAGTGACAGCTGGAAGGACTTCCTTTCTTGTTGGTTTGTGGCCCTCCTCTCCTGGGAGAACAGCGGCCTCTAGTGGCTTGTGCTGCGCAGCTGCGCGCAGACAGGGCTTCTGCTTCCTGCCCGTCTGCTATGGAGTTAATCTCTGCTGTTGCTGTGGGCGTGGCCTGGCTCGGGCAGCTACTCCAAAATGGTGGAGTCGCGTTGGAGCAGGAGCTGCTGGGAGGCTATTTATCTCTGTAAGGGGCCTCCCTGCTCCCTGCAGCCCAGGGGTTAGGGTGCCCAGAGATCCCGGATTCCCTACCTCTGGATTAAGTGTCCCGCCCTGCCCCTTTAAGACTTCCAAAAAGCACCCGCCAAAACAAAACAACGCCCACCAAAAAAAAAGAAAAAAAAAATTTTTTTTAATTAAAAAAAAAAAAAGTTTTTAATTAAAAAAAAAAAAGAAAAAAGAAAAAAAAGATGGTCGTTCGTTTTTCTTTATTCTCCGGTGCCAGCCTCAGGCCTCTGCTCACTGGTCTTTCTGCCCTGGTTCCCTAGTATTGGGGTCCCTATCCCTTTAAAACTCCCAAAAAGCACTCGCCAAAACAAAACAGCAAAAAAGCAAAAAAAAAAAATGGTCGCGCGCTTTTCTTATGCCCTCTGTCGCCCAGCCTCCAGTGCCTGCTCACTGTTCTTGCTGCCCTGTTTTCCTAGTATCGAGCACCCTGCACTCTGGCCCGGATGGCTGGGGCTGGGTGTTCGGCAGTCCTGGGCTCCGTCTCCCTCCCGCTCTGCCTGCTCTTCTCCCTCCAGGAGCTGAGGGGGAGGGGCGCTCGGCTCCCGCCGGTCCGGGGCTTGTATCTTACCCCCTTCGCGAGGCGCTGGGTTCTCTCAGGTGCTTATGTGGTCTGGATATTGTCCTGTGTCCTCTGGTCTTTATTCTGGGAAGGGTTGTCTTTGTTATATTTTCATAGATATATGTTGTTTTGGGAGGAGATTTCCGCTGCTCTTCTCACGCCACCATCTTCTGCCCCTTTGGTCACAAACAAGTTCTTACATGGAGAACAAATTCTTACATAGTGAATAAGTTACATGGTGAACATTACAAGGGCAGTCATCACAGAAGCTTTCGGTTTTGCTCATGCATTATGAACTATAAACAGTCAGTTCAAATATGAATACTCATTTGATTTTTATACTTGATTTATATGTGGAGAATGATTATTTTTAAATGCAAGTTATATCATGACTCTTTCTATTCAAAATACCCAATTGCTTCCCATCCATTCAGGGTAAAAGCCAAGTCTTACAATGCCTAAGGTCCTACACGTTCTGCCTCTTCACTGTCATTCTCAACTTATCTCCTATTCTCTCCTCTCTTGCCATGTCACACAGGTCACCTTTGAGTGTCTAGGCACACTCCTGCATCAGGGCCTTTCCACTGGCTGTTCACTGTGTCTGTAATATTCTTCCTTTAAATATCCACATTGCTCACTCCCTCACCTTCTTTATAACTTTTTTAAATCCTTACTGTTATGTCTACTTTACTTTAGTCATCTTTCCCTGCCTTGATTTTCCCCAAGCACTTATAATCATTTGACATCCTCTGCATTATATTTTGCTGTTGTATTTATTGTCTGTATTCACTGACTAGACTAAAGTTCTATAAGAGCAAGGATTTTTGTGTGCTTTCTTTTTCATTATCCTAACTCTGGAACTTAGATGAATACACAGCACAGAGCAATTACTCTGTTATAATAACAATTGTTATAATAGTATAATTATTAGATGTGTTAATGATGAATAATTGTTATTTTGTTGATGTAAAGAAACTAGATCTTAGGTGCAAGGACATTGGATACTGAAAGAGGTGACTATTTTGTTGATGAACATGACATGATTTATCAGAAAATGGGTCCAAAAAAGCTGAACTCAAACCAGGGGGGCTAACAGCTTCCTCCTCAGTTTCTCTCCTTTCTTTGTACCTTTTCCAGTATGTTCAAAGCAGTACACTTGTTATTATACTTCTGTTCTTCTCCCCTCTGTATTCCGACTGTGCATTAGATGCATTTTTCTTAGGACATTTGTAGGAAGCAACTGTTATTTTTACCTATTATTTCTATTCATTTCTCTTTACTGTGATAACAGCACCTTAATTTTCTCCTAAGTGATTACCTTTCTTCCAAACCCCATGACATTTGGAAGGAGTTGAGATCTTCCTTCAGGCTCCTAGAGTGAGTCCATGGATAAGTCTTGGGCCATCAGAATATTCAACCCCCCTGAATGGCTATTGGCTTAGGGATGTCTTCATAATTCAAGATGATCTAGTCAGAGCAAGCAAATTCTGGGGTATTTCCAGAAGGCATAGCATAAGAGGAACCTTTTCTTCTGAGATTGTAGTAAGGCTAATGTAAATCTAGACTATAGGAATTTACCATGCAGAGACAGATATCTGAGAATGAAGACAACACAGGAAAGCACAGTGTAGAGATGCAGGTTGATTTCTCATAATAATGTTCAATATGCTGGATCCAGCTGTCCTTAAACCCATCTCAAGATATTCAGTTATAGGAGCCGATCAATTCCCTTTTTTGATTAAGTTGAATTGAGTTGGGTTACATCACTTATAACCAATAGTACTAGGACAGTATTTAGTACTATTACCATGTATAAACCAGTTTCTTATGCTCATGTCACACCCATGGAAGCCTGTTAGATTCATCTTTCCATCTCTAATAGCATTGACAGTGATCTAGGTAAGAGGTACTTAATAAACACCTGGGTGACTGGGTGAATACATGGATGAGTAAAGAGAAATTTCCTGGTTCACATTGTTTATACTATTTATTTACACTGAAGTTTATACAATAAAATGCACAGATCTTAGTGTACAACTCAGTGAATTTTGACATGTATATACACTCATGTAACCATCACCCAGATGAAGATATCAAACATTCTCACTAATTTTTTCCCATTCTACCTGTTTTACCCATCCCCCCCAATCCCTTCCCCTTTAACAACCACCAGTCTCTTTTCTGTGTCTGTAAATCTGTTTTGTTTGTTTCTTTTGTTTATTAGATTCCACATATAAGTGAAATCATATGGTATTTGTCTCTCTCTGTTTGACTTACTTAACTTAGCATAATACCCTTTAGGTCCATCTTTGTCACAAATGGCAAGATTTCATTTTTTATGGCTGAGTAATATTCCACTGTATATAACTATCACATCTTATTTATCCATCAATTTATTAACAGTTTGTTTCCATATTTTGGCTACTGTAAATAATGCTACAATAAATATGAGTACATATATATTTTTGAATTTGAATTTTGAATTTGCTTTCATCAGATAAATTCCCTGAGTCATATGGCATTTCCATTTTAGTTTTTTGAGAAACCTCCATACCGCTGTCCAAAGTGGCTGTAGCACTTTACATTCCCACCAACAGTGTTCCTTTTTTTCCACATCCTCTCCAACACTTGTTATTTCTTGTCTTTTAATACTAGCCACTCTGACTGGTGTGAGGTACTATCTCATTGTGATTTTGAATTACATTTCCTTGATGATTAGTGATGTTGAGCATCTTTTCATGTGTCTGTCTGTTGCTTATCTATATGTCTTTGGAAAAATACCTCTTCATATCCTCTGGCCTTTTTAAAACTGGATTATGTGTCCCTTTAGGTTTATGAGTTCTTCAGGTATTTTGGATATTAGTCCCTTATTGGATATATCATTTGCAAATGTATTTTCCCATACAGTAGGTAGCCTTTTCATTTTGTTGATGGTTTCCTTTGCTGTGCAGAAGCTTATGCTTTATTTTTAAATAGGGGCTTCCTTTCAGTCCTATGAAACACAGCTATCTTTGCTCTGTAATTGCATGCCATGGGTTTGTTCATTTGATAGACTTGAGGGAAAGTACTCATTTTATTCAGTGAAATGTTTAAAAGTCACTTTTGAAAATGAATTTCTGGATGTTTTCTGGAACCAACTGTATTAAAAACAGAAATCCATCATGAGTAAGAAGATTGTGACAGAATAGTAGAGATTTGGGAAGTTTAGTTGGTTTCTTAAGAAAAGATATGAATGTCAAGGATGATTAATTATGGCCAAAGAGGGAGAGGTGGCGGTGCTTTGGCTTCTTTGTAGTGTGTGGCTTTGGTTTCTATTGACTCCCAGAGACTGTCTGGAGTATAACTGTTGCAGATCAGACTGCAAAGCAATGTAATAATTATCATGTTAATCATCATATTAGTTGGCTTTAAATTAAAGACCATTACTTATTCAGTTTTCCTCATATTGAGAATGCTATGGAGAGTGGTCCCCAGATCTTTCCTTAATAATTTTTTGTGAATGTACAATTATGACAAAATGTTTTTGAACTGGCTTAAATGCAATTATTTTACATTGTTTTGCATATTAAAATGGAATTTTAGTCATCTCATTCAAAGGCCTGATTTATTTTTCAGACCCCATTAAATCCCTGTTTTAATGTTAAATTAATGTTAGCTTAATTTTCAAATACCATGAGAAAGCCTGTGGTAGCTTCATTAGTGATAAGAATATTCTAAAGCTGTTCATTTTCTCTTAGGAGTTTTTCTTTGTTCAAATGCTTTTGCAGCAAGAAAAACATAACCAAGACTTTTTTCATGGCAGGGCTGTTTGGCTTCCATATATTCTTTTTTGATTCTTTGGCCTATTGATTGAGCTGGTTTAGGAAAATCCAAAGGTATGATATTATGTTGGAACTATAGCCCCTCCACCAGAGGTGTAAAGAGGCTGCAAAAAGCTAGGCTACCCTAAAGATGAACAGCTCTTTCATTCTCCTCTTCAGAGGCACCTTTCTTTCTTCGAATAAAGAGCTCCCACTTTCTTAGACTTCAGGTCAGATTGCTGAGCATTTAGTGAGAAGGAGGAGAAATGGCAATCCTCTTTCCAAATGCCTACCTGTGATGGAAGGTATGATCCACTAGACCAGGGCTGCCATCCAACCACCTGCAGGGCCTCAACAGGCAAAACTGACAAGCAAAGTGGCCATCTGGCAGCGGGAGCCTGCAGGCCCTGCCCAAAGTGAATGGTGTGGTTAGCTCTGTGTATTTTCAGAGCTCTTGAGTCTTCATGAGAATTTGAATTTTTATACGCAGCTACCTGAGTTGAAATATTGGCAGCTATCCTAGTATTTATAAAACTCCCTGCAGTCCCTGCGTGGCCTTCCTCCATCCTTTGTCCTGCCCAGCCCCCATGCAGATGACCGTTTGCCAGTCTTTGAGAAGACTTGCCTGATCCGTTCTCTGCCTTCTCTGCCCCCTTCCTCCTTCCACAAGGGTGTGGATAGGAGTTTCCCCCATGTGTGGCTCAAGTCTGGCCCTGAGGAGCCCTGCCCGTCCCGGCCTGCACTCCCTGCCGGCCTGCTGGGTGAATCTAGCAGTCGCTTGGCTTGTGTGCCTGAGTGCACTCTCCAAGAACACTTCAATCCCTCCAGGTAATTGAGGATGATTATAACCATGATGATGTCACCTCTGAGGACTGGGGTGAAAATGAAGTGCTTCTCACATGCTCTCAAGCACCTTCAGAAGAAGGTGCTATTTTCTCACAAAATGTTCCTCTTCCCTTGCCACGTGGGAATTAGAGAACGGATCGGGCAAGTCTTCTCAAAGACTGGCAAACGGTCATCTGCATGGGGCTAGGCAGCGGGCTTCCTGTCACATACAGGTTCCCAGCTCTGCACCACTCCTGCAGAATCAGAGAGTGGGGACCTTGTGTTTCCATCAAGAGATCCCTACCCCCCAGGTGGTGCTGGTGTCGTTAAAGTTGGAGAAGAACATTGGAGTCTTCAGAAGAAAGTGAAGGAGATGGCTGTGGGAAAAAAAACCAAAACTTTGGGGTTAGAAGGGAACATCTACCTCAGCTTCTCTGAACTGTTAACATGGCTCATTAAAAATTTTAATTATATAACACAGGACAAAAGAGTAAGGCTAGAGATATTGAATGATGATTAGAGGTGGTGTGGACAGCTACAGAGACCTAGAGAGCTGGGTTCAAACCGAGGCATGAGGTCAGAGAAAACTGACTTTGCCTTTCTGAGCCCATTTCCCCTACTATGGTTCAGGGACAGAAGACTAGGGTACAAGTCTCCCATGGAAGACTCATGGGATCAAAGTGCCCATGATTAAGGACCATGAGTATGGCCTCTATTACCTGGATCTGCCTGCAGTCAAACAGATAAGAAGCAAATAGCATCTTAAAGAGCATTCTGCCATGCAAGGAATCACCGGCCTGGACTATTTCAGACTTCCTCAAGCCTCATGTGGTCACGAAGCAGTTGAGAGCACTGAACATTTCTTCCAAGTAGAGCACCTCTTGAGAGGTGGCCAAGAAGAACAGCAGAACAGAAATCATGTGGCACTTCTCTAAGGGCCATAGAAAACATGGTCCTGGGGGCCTCCTGAAGAGTGGTACTCGTGTGCACCAGTGGAGCTGTGTCTGCTCCTAGTCCTGCTCCAGCGAGCATGTTTTCTGTGGTTGTCCACCCCTGCTCCACTGCCACAGTGGTGCGGAGAGAGGCCACTTCTGCCTTACAGACAGCCCTGAGGTGTGACCTGCCAGCCTGATGCTCTGAGGGTAGGGCCTTCTCCCTGGGGTAAAGGGTGTGAGTTTCCCACGTGGAAGGAGAGCAAACTGCATACTTGTGACTAGAGGAGAGGGCTAGATTAGATTAGATTATTGTTCACAAGTATTGCTGCCACCCACCGGGTGGGGATTATTCTGTCAAGGATGTCAGGCTCTGGCAAGTGAGATGTGGGTGAATGACTTGTACTATTTCAGAGCAGAAGCTTTTAGCACCTCACACATTCGCTATGTCTCTTTTCCCTTTACCAGCCTGACAGGCAAGGTCCCAGATGGGGCCTGTCCTGACAACCAGGCCAGACAGAGACGGTGCAGAGACACAGCTGCCTCCTGGGGGACCAAGTCCCAAACCTTAGTTGCTCTAAGCCAGGGTTGGCAGCATTTCTGCCAAAGGTCAAAGAGGAAATTTTTCAGGGTTTGTGGGCCATGTGGTCTCCATCCCAATTATTCAACTCTGCCAGCTATCAGGGAAGCAGCCATAGGCAGCACCTGAACAAATGGGCTTGGCTGTGCTCCAGGAGGAAGTTGTCTTCAAAACAGGCAGGGCTGGTTTTGGCCCTTGGCCATTGTTGCTGAGCCCTGCTATAAGCCATGGAGGTTTTGGGGATCCCAAGCATTAACCTCTTCAGCATCACATGGTGGGCTTGTTAGAAGCCAGACTGCTGGGCCTGCCCAGAGGTTCTGGCAGATAAGCCTGGATGAGGGGCCCAAGAATGTGCCTTTGAACGTCTTCCCAGATGCTGCTGCTGCTGCTGATGTGTGACCACCTTTGAGTATCTCTGCCCTGATCCTTCTTGATTGATATGTCATCTGTAAACTGGGGATTGTATCAGAACTTACTTCATACCGTTGTCCTACCTGAATGAGATGATGTTGTGGCATTATTAGAATAGACCCTGGCAATGTGTAGGTTCTCAGTAAACATTAGTGTGTGTGTGTCGTGGTGTGAATCACCGTATACTCCTATACACACTCACCCACCTACATACAAGCGACATGCTTCCTGTGCTCTCTGAAGATGCAGAAAGGTAAATGCAAGGAGGGTCGTTTGTTTCACAGATGAGTCCTCACTTCATCGAAGATGCCACTGCAGGATTTATTTAAAGAGTAAAGAATCACAGTGCATTTACAGTGGGGCTTCAATGTCCATCCAGCTTCCAGATAGAAGAATAGCTATACTCAGAGCAGGTGGGCCTCCCTCATATCACTGTGGCGGCCATCAGCTCTCTGTCCTCTTAGAGGGCAAGAAACAAGTTGATTTTGATTCCTTCAGGAAGGCATTAAAAATAAAACAAAACAAACAACACCACTGGTGGTCAGGATGCTTGAAGCACTTCTGAGGTCAGCTGTGTAAGCATGGCTGGGTGGGAACGTGGTTTGGGATCATAAAGGAGGGTGTGCTTGGGGCCGCAGGGGAGATCCCAGCCCAGCTGCCTGACACGTATGTGACCTAGGTGGCTCACTTCATCTCTCTGCGCCTCAGTGTTCTCCACCACGGTGGGAAAATATGGCTCCTCTCATAGGGTTGGTGTGAAGAATCAATGAGGTTGTATGCTGAGTGCTTGGGAGGAAGCAATCCTCAGGTTCCCTCCCCTTTGAAGGACTACCTGCCTTTCCTTTTCCCTCCGGAGTCAGCAGGGGGCAGCAGCCAAGACTGCGCATCTGGAACCCACCAGCTGAGGTCAAGTCTTGCCTCCTTCGTTTTTTGGTCCTGTGTCCTGCAGCACTGCGTTCTCCTCTTGGAGTCCATGGCAGTGACCTTTATTAGATTCCACATGCCAGAGGTGTTGCCAGAAGCCTTTACATCTCCTTTCATTCTCCCACCACATGCTAAAGGGGGCGCTGTCACCACCCCATTCCAGAGATGAGGAGGCAGTCCTAGAGAGGTTAAATAGCTTGCCAAGGTGGACAGTGGGCAGGGTGGGGGCCAGATTCCAGTCCAGGGCTTTGGGGGCTTCTGGCTGTGCCTCTGTTGTTTTAGCACCCCAGCACTTGCTCTGTCGCCTGAGTATGCTTTGGGGATCATATATGCCCTGCAAGCCCCTGAAAGCTTTCCTTCACTGGTGCCTTCTCAGTAAATGTTTTTTAAGGGAATGTAGCAAGGCATTAATAAGGGATACGTGGATGTTAATCCATCTTCAGCCCTCTGTGGTTTGTGCCAGGCCTTCCTGGAGAAGGGTGCAGATCTGGGTCTCTTTCCACCCCCGGCAGTGCAAGTTGAAGGCTGCTACCCTGGTGTAGGAGCTGCTGTCGAGTTCCTCCAGCTCCTGGTGACAGTCCCCCACCCTATGCCAGCTGGCAGCATACCACAGTTTGGCCTGAGCAAGATTAAACTTTGCCTCAGCTGGCTAGGCCAGTGTCTGTGTATCCCAGAAATGCTTCTGAGAACCCACCATCCCCACCCCTCTGTGAGCACCAGGCTTGTTGGTAACACAGGAACCTACAGAGCCCGACCTGAACCGAGCCTGGGTGTTCTCAGGCTTGTGGAAGAGAAATCAGGAGATTACCTCTTCAGGAGGGAAGAGGCAGAAATAGCCAGCTCCTTACATAGACCAGCCTGGCAGGCACCTCTGGTCAAAGGGGACAAGAAGTGGATTCCACGGAATTAATGGGGGACATCTTCCTCATGTGTCCTTTTGAGAGTCTTCTATCTGTTGGGCAGTTTATGTTAGGGATTTTTATATCATCTTCAAGGAAATCAGAGCCATATTAGGCTGGAATGCATTATTTAGTTTCTTCATTTATTTATAAGTCCGTAAGCATAACCCTCTTTTGAAGCGAAGTCAGAAGTACAGGGTGCAAACTGACAAATGAGATCCTAGCTCCAAATAGCACTGTGGCATTTGCAAACCCTGTGTCTTCCCATTCATGTTTGCTTTGGATGGAACAAGAACTGGAAAAGCTGTGGAAAAGCCATCTGCTCAGCCCCCAGTGGCTTATGTTTCTTACCTGTTCTGAAATCTGGGCTTGGGAGGGGTAGTGAAGGGTGGGGTGGGTAGTTCTCCCCTCTCTGCCTCCTGGCTTCCTTGAGGCTCCCTGAGTCAGGACCGTGTGGCTAATGGGGCAATGGGTAGGCATTTCCACTGTGGTCCCCTCCCTCTCTCCACGTTATTTTAGTTGCATACTCTTCACCTAGTGCCGTCATCCCTAATTAGCTGTTTCTCTTCTATTTTTCCTTCTTCAACAGATCCTACCATAGTTTTTCCCCAAAAGCTGAATTCTGCTCTGGTCACTCCTCTGCTCAAAACTCCTTATTTCCTCCCTACAGCCTATGGAGAAAAGTCCAGATATTTTGGCCTAACAGTCAAGGTTCCCAGTCTGGCTTCACTGTAACTTTCTGGCCTCTCTCCACCTCTTCACAAATGTTTCCCAAAGGAGATGCTGTGCCTTGTGCATATCCCTCTTCCTTACCACCTCAGAGCATGCCGGTCTCCTGCATACTGCCAGTCCTGGCCTTCCCAGCCAGAGGGCCGTCTGTGGTCTCTGGAGCACACTGCTGCCCACACCAAGTGCCCGAGAACTAACAACTCCCTACCTTACCTTTCCCCAAGCAGCAGCCCTCTACTCACGGGAGCCGGTGTATAAACACCCAGCTCCTTCACCTTAATGTTGAATAACTGCTGTGCATAGTCTACACGGGTTCTAAAGTCCCCACTGGCATTCAGTTCTAGGCACCCTTGGAAGTCCCTGGATTGATAACAAACCATCGATTGGCTGCCTTCCCATCCCTGCCTCACTTTCCTACTTCCCCACCAGTGTCCCCTGGAATCCCACCCCCTAAATCTACTTGTGCTGGCACCCTTGTCTCAGAGATGGCTTCTGGAGGAACCAAAGCTAAATGCTCCCTGAATTAGTTCCCTAGGGCTGCTGCAGCTAAGTGCCACATAGTGGGTGACTTTAAACAACAGAAATTTATTTTCTCACAGTTCTGAAGGCTAGAAAGTCAGAAATCAAGGTGTGGGCAGAGACACACTCTCTGAATGTTATAGAAGGAAATGCTTCTTTGCCTTGTCTGTTTTGGGTATTTGCTGCCAGTCCTTGGTGTCTTTGCTTGTAGATGCGTCACTGCAGTCATACACGTCTTCTCTCACTGTGTGTGTATGTGTGCCCAAATTTCCCCTGTTTATAAGGGACATTAGTCATATTGGATCAGGACCCACCCTGACAGGCTGTTGTCACTGATTACCTCTGTAAAGACCCTGTTTCCACAGAAGGCCACATTGCAAGCTTTTGGGGGTTAAGATTTCAGCATACACTATGGGTGACCCAACTCAGTCCTCCCTTTCCTCCTTGTTCTTCCTGGGCTGACATTGGCTTCTGCTGCTCCTTTGTCCCATATTCCCTTAATTCTGGCTGTGAGATTCCAAATACCCTCAACACCCACCTTTTCCCGTGCATACACAGCACTTAGGGGTTGCTTTCCCACAGGCTACCCCACTGCCTGTCTGGAGGCATGGTGCCTCTGAGTCCTGAGGGAGGCCCCCAGTGACACACCTGAGTGCACAGTGGTGACAGGTGCAGAGGTGCCCTGTAGTAACTGGTTGAGTGATGATGGGAAGTATGCTGTAAAGCTTCATGAAACTGTTCAGGAAATAGATTATTTTAGATTAATTTTGGAAACAACATAGACATAGGCAAATAATTTTTATTTCAACACTATTGACATTCCTTCTGGAAGATACAAGTCTGCTTCTCTGCCTCAGGAAATCTAGTTTAATAAATAAAATTTAAACTTCCATGGGTTTTGGACACTGGCAGCACCTGGAGATTACAGCTCTAGGTGTGGCTGTCACCACACAGGTGGCAGATGCAGAAGGGCAGATGACTGACAGGTGTCAGTGGGATGGGGGCAGACCCTAGGGGTGATGTGCCAGGCCTGCATCACTAGCATTGTTTTCTGTCTACTGTTACTTTCTCCTCAATGCCAAATTCTGAGAGAAGTAATTTTGGTGATTCAAAGGTTGTAGACCTTGAGGAGCTAGGCTCATGGACACGTAGATTCCAATGGTAAATATGGAGAGCAGATAGCTCTATTTGGGGAGTGCAAACCTTATAATTCTTTGCTGGATTTTTAAGAAAATCTAACCAGCCCCCATTTCCTGAGAATCTCCTCAATGGAGGCTCATTGCTGTGTTACTGCAGCTTTTGGGGATAACAAAGGGAGGGCTTACTTGGTTCATCCCAACACCACATTAGCCCCAGATCTGTCAGTATCACATCCCATTCCTACAGACTGTAGCAACAGAGTGAAAAAATAAACAAAATCAGTCAAAGAGATTTGGCTGAAAGTGCAGCTATTTCCCACTTCCCTACAGACCTGCAGGGCTCTGGTTGTTAAGAAGCCCCATGGACCTCATTCAGTAACTCATATTTGCAGTGAGTCTTGACTAGGACATGGGAAGTTGACCCCACTTATTATTATCTCTTGCTTTATGCCAGATATAATCACATCCAATCCCACAAACAGTGTATGTGAAAGACATTACTATCCCATTCTAACTGTGAGGAAACTGAGGTCTAGCAAGATCAGGTAGGGTGTTCAAAGTCACAGGGAGAGTGAGGGCAGCATGAGCTTCATGCAGCCTGCTGGCTCCTGACTTCCAGCTGGACATGTTTGCTTCCACACCCAGGCAGTCATCAGCTGAGGAGAGTGCCGGACCTGAACAGAGATCCTGATTTGAATTCCCTGAGTGAAGAGCTCGACAGAAAGTCAATTTCAGAAGCCCGTGGCTACCAGCAGAGAGCACATGAAATCAGAATCAGTAAGGCAGAAACTTTCAGCCCCCAATATTGTCTCATCTTGGAGAATATCAACAACATGCAAAAACCTTACCTTCTCTTTTTCTCCTTCCATTGCCTGATGTTCTGCCTTGGATAAATAATTTACTTTCCAACAAAGAGAATCAAATTTTATTTATAAGCCATAGTCCAGATACATAAGACAAACTTGCAAAAATCTGCCTATATAAATCCCAGCCATCCCAGGGGTGTTGATCGTTTTACACAGATGGAGAAAAGGGAAACCGAGATTTAAGCCTTTTTAATCTGTGTTTATTGAAAAGTGCTTTTGAACTACAGGCATTCAGTGCCCTAAAGGGAAGCAGGAACAGCTCTGAGCTGCAAATGGCTGCGTGTCCTCCAGAGTTCTCTTGCCTCCATGCCTTTCTTTTGCTTGGCTTCCATTTGCCCCAAACCCTGCTTTGCTCTCTTTGCAATTCATCCTTCAGAGCCCAGGTCAGATGCCGCCTCTGTGCTGCTCATGGGACTTTCAAACTCAAATGCTACCCTGGGCTGATGCAATCATCGCCCCCCACCCCCCCAACTGGCTCCTGCCACTCTTCTACCCTGCACTCTGCCCCTCTTCCTGGTGCTTGCCAGGCAGACTCTGCCATGGATGTGAGGTCAGGGAGCACTCAACAGTGTGTCTTACAGTGTCTTAGAGAAGGTGGCATGCCCGTCCACAAGGCCTGCTACCAGCAGGGGCGCTGGTTGGGCCTGTGAGTTAGGTGAGAGTTGCCTGTGAGGTAGAAGAGAACAGTTCTGTCTTGCTTGAGGGCTCACCTAGATGGAGAGCAGGGCAATAGCAGAGCAGCTCTGTGGCAATAAACAGAAACCACCCGAAATGTGAAAAGTAAAGGTTATTCATGCAGAGCTCGCTATAGCAAGAGAGTCAGCCACCATCACTTGAGTTTTGTCAGGGACTTGAAGTAGGCAGAGGTGTGGGACAGCTTTACAGTGGAAAGAAGGAGAGGCTTCAGGTTTGCCCTGTTGGCATGGGAAGCTGTGAGCTGCTGACTAAAAGCAGGGTATCCTAAGTGACTGGTTGGGGGGATTGTATTTGGCTTTCTCTGGTTGATCTTAAGTTAGAAGCAAAACAAAAGTTAGAGAAACTGTCAGTTATAAATCAAGTCCTGGCCAGTTTGGGTCAGTAGTTACAGGGGCTTATTGTTTGGCTTCCTAGACCAGTTTTTAGAGATAGTGGCCTGACTTTCTATAAGTCAGATTTAGAGACAGTAGGCTGGCTTGCTGGACTAGTTACTATAGATCATGGGCTAGTTTCCAGGACTAGTGGCTACAGAATTCTATATTTATATATGGTATGGCCATCATCTATGTGTGTATTCAGTCTCTCAGGAACACTTACCTAGCACTACTTTATGCTAGGCCACTAGAATGGGCCAGATGGAGCCCCACAGCCTAGCCAAGGAAGCTGCAGGCTATTGAAAAGATCACAGAGAAGCCAGGGCAGCCGGGTAAGACAGTAACTGGTGGGCAGTGTGGACAATAAATGATCTGGAACCCAGGAAGACAACCGTCCTGTGGGGTGGAGGAGAAGAGCAATCAACCACAGTGCCAAGGAGAGGCTTTTACAGACCCTTTCCCCTAATCCTAAGCCTGTCATCCCTCACTGCCGACTCCTGCCAGCTGTGGGGAGGTCCCAGCTGTGGTCCCTGCTTTCCCATAGCTGGTCTTCATTTTAAGACAGTGCTGCAGGACAGGGTTCCTGGGGAGGGGAAGGGTGGGACGTTTCCATGTATTTCCAACAACTTCCTTTCTCTCCACAAACCTCTCTCTGATGGATTCCCACTGCTTTTCTTACCAAACATCCATTCCCCCCTGTTTTGGAAAGAGAACCCCATTTTTTTTCTCCCACTCTGTGTAGAGTAAGAGAGGCTCCAACTCTTTTGGATTCATGGGTGAGCGTAGACTTAGCCAATCAGTGCATTTCATGCTTCCAGCCCCAGTGACTGGTTCGGAGGCAGCATATGACTCAAGGCCACCCACCTAGTCCTGAGGTATCCTGGTGCATATGCAGCACTACTAGGCAAACTGACTTGCTTCCCTGGGACCACTTAGCTCATAGGGGTCCTGGCAGCCAGTCAGAGGAAATTGTTCTCAGGTATGAGGCAACATGGGAAAATAGAACAGAGACAGTGAAAGTAACACTGAGACATGATGACCTCATTGGAACCCCTGGATCCAGCCTCTCCTGAAAGCCCTTTCAGGCTTTAAGTTTATGTTAATGTTTACATTTAAGTTAATGTTAGTGGTTGTTAGTTTTAATCCAGACTGCATGTGTCTGTATAAAGATTGGGCCACAGGGCTAGGGAGACCTAAGGGTCTGATGATTGTCTTTCTCCATTCATCGTTCTGCCACTCCCTTTAGTTTCATAGCCTAAGTTGACATAAACATTCTGCAAGCAAGCCATGGAGAACATTTTGGGGAGAATAAACATGGAGAGATAGTTAGGAGACCCACAAAGGGGGCCAGTAGGCCAAGGTAAGCTGTCTGGGTCCTACCCTTGGGTTTAGGTGGGAATGAGGTGCAGAAAGAGTGCTTGTGGGGTGCTCAGCTTTCGTGAGGGGTAAGGCTTTCTTAAGGCATTTGGCTGTTTCTCACCCCACCAGGGGTCAGGAGCTTCCCTGAGAGTGTGCTATGTGATGCTTTGAGGTCTGCGCAGGCTCCACATGGAAGGAGACATCAGTTATTCCTGGAACTTCTGCTGTCAGCTAGTGAGTATTCCTACCTTCAAGGATGATGCCCTGTGATCTTCTGGGGTGATTACATTAATGGAATGAGGGGCCTCTTCTGATGGATAATGCCGACTCCATCGTCAGAGCCAGGGGTCAGTTGGCATTCTATCTTCTGGATGTGAAAGGAAATGGATCCATGCTGATAGTTAGGAAGGCAGTAGACATCCAGATGGGTCTGCATGCAGGGGCTGGCACTGTGTACAGGAGAATTCAGTCCCCAGGAATGACTGACTTGAGGCAGTGGCCAGTTAGAGTCTAAATGGCTAGTAAACACTTGCTGACTTGAACTGAAAAGGTGTTTGTGGTTTGGCTCATTAAAATGATGCCAGCAGCCTCCAAGGCGGAGTGGCAGAAGCTGAGATGATGAGCCAGAGCCCCAGCATGGGTGTTCTCCGAGGGCCTATTCAGAGGCACCCAGGGAGGTGACCTTATTGCGGGAGGTCACCCTGCCAGAAACTTGGGCCCTGAGTGTCTGCTTCCAAGGCCACACTCCTCCTGCTGCACTGGCCTGCTTTGGCCAGGACACCACCTCCTTCAACCCTTCCTGGAGGAAAGGCCCTAGTTCTCTGGTTTACAGAGAGCCAGTTGGATTTTCCCTCAAAGACGTCTCCAACCTGGGAAAGCCTGCAGCCTGCAAGTGCATCCTCCAATTACACTAGCACGCCTCTCTCATAAATCTCCCTCAGTGGATGGCCCCTGTTTCCTTTGCTTGGATCTAAATCCTGCTGCTCTATTGATTGCTACAATTCAGCCCTAATTGGACTTCTGTAAAGCGCATGCTCAGAAGACAGTGGGCCTCCAGCAGCATGGCATCCATTATTAATGCAATGGTGCTGGCCTTTACCCCGCTTGGGACCTTCACCTCGGGGAGCTCTGGAAAGCAGACCCGCTGAGTAATGTGCTTTCCCTATGAATTCATCTCTTCAAAATATTTTTTACTCTTGGTGGAGAAGAAGGATGCAAACCATGCAACTAGCAAATAGCTTTTTAATTGCCTCTCTGCTGGCAACGAGGCTGGGAGATGCTCAGTCCCCCTCAAAACTAAGGCACTGAACTTTGTGAGTGGCAGGGCTACAAGGGAGCCCAGGGCAGTCCTGGGGGCTGGCGAGGGTCACCAATCAGTGGGACAGAGACCCAGAATCTATACCTGGTTGCAGATGGGTGGGCCAGAGAAGTGTCACACCAGGCCAAACACTTGCGTTGAGCAAGCTGGGGCAGAGAATGTGCTGAAACAGACCAGATTCTCACTGTCAGGATGAGTCTGAGTAGTTCACTTCCTAATAAGAACTTGGAAAGAAGTGAAGAGTTTCATGTCTCATTGAGGAGTGCAAACGTTAGCATGTGTGTCTGACAGAACAGGCTTAGCAGCATGCCGAGCTGGTAGTTCTGGTGAGAAGGCTTTGGAGTGAACAGTGGTTCCTGTAGTGTATGTGGGGGGATAAACAGGTGAAGGGGACAAAGAAGCACAAAACCTCAATCGTAATATAAATTAATCACAGGGATGAAAATGCAGCATAAAGAATAGAGTCAATAGTTCTGTAACATCTTTCTTCGTTGAAAGAAAGTAACTGCACTAGTTGGGGTGAGCATTTATAATGCATATGACTGTTGAATCACTATGTTGTATACTTGGAACCAATATAATATTGTACATCAGCTATGCTTCAATATAAAAAAATTGAAAAAGGCCATGGAAGTGGGCGTTGCTGGAATGTGAGTCAGGAGGAGCCATACGATGGTCATGTGCTGCACCACGTTCATATGAGAAGGGAGCTGCTCAGGCTCATGCTCTCCACGCCTCCTGAGTCTGGGGCTCCTTCCCCCCCACAGGTGGATGGAGTCAGTCAGCCATCGTGACCTGGTCTGATGGGGCAACGGGGCAGCACACAGCTACTTAGACCCTGAGGGGGACAGAAACAGGCACAGGTCAAGGTGGTATGAACTGAGCCCCACACACCCTGAGGCTGGTTTCTCTAAAGCCAAGACATCCATTCTGCAGTAACACTGTCAGGCAGGAGACAGGGTCCCCCAAGTCCACAGAACACCCACTAACCCTCCTGCTTGCCATCACTCAGTCACTTGACAAACCTCAATTACTGGATTACTCTGGCAGGCTTCAGGGCAATAACTGCATGTAAGGCGACAAAGTCTGCCCTCCTGAAGGTTGCATTAGCGTAGAAAAGAGAGACAGATGCTAAACAAAGCAGCCAACACATGGACAAGGCTTTAGACAGCTGAAGGGCTGGAAAAGGACTAAACAGGACAGTGATGAAGTACTGAAGGCACAGGGCTTCCCTATCGCATGTCTTCAGTTGCCATGAACACAGTCCCATGTTCTATTCCCAGTGCTTCTGCCTGCCTCCTAAAGACCTGCTGCAGAGACTGGCATGGGCTCTTACTCCACAGTGTGCTCTCTGCAGGGAGGGTGGAGCAAGGGTTCAGACAGGCCCTGCATATCTCTCCTTCCTAACTAGCCAGTCCCAGGGCTCTCTCATGCCCTCTCTCACTCTGCATGTACTGGGCTTTCCCTTGCAGGGGGTGATCCTTGGGAGCAGGGGCTGTGCAGGTGCCTCTGCCTGTCTTCAGTGCTCAAGGAACCCAGTAAGTGAAGACATGAGAGGGAAGGGACACTGGTGCTCGAGCAGACAGACGCTTGTCTACCAGCTCCCCAGGTGTCAAATGCTGAGCAGAGCTGTCTCCAGGACCTTCCCAGGGGGCTGGAGCTTGTGCATGCCTGCCACAACAGGCAGCCTTCTATACTCCCATCTGCTAATACTCTCCTGTGAGGAGACAGGTACCTATCTGGACTGCCTTCTAAATTTACCTAGCTGGGTCCCTGGCAGCTGTGGCAGGACCCAGTGGTTGCTGACTTCTATGAGCCTTTCTCCTCTCTGCTTTGCCTCTCTGTTCTTGGAACCGACACCTGCCAGGGCCACAGCCTGGGTCCCAATCTGAGGGCAGCATGTGTGGGAGAGGGGCTTAGACCAGTTCCTGGGGAGTGAGGGTGACATGGCATGTCTCTCAGCTGGTTTACCTCTTTCAAGTGCCCGCACCCTACTTTCCAGCCTGCCCCACATATCTTTGTACAGTGGTCATGACTCTCACATCTGTTCAAAATGTCAAATATTTTTTTGGAAAGACAAGCATCTGCTCCATTCTTGTTTTGTTTCTGCTGGAAAGGGCCAGTGGCTTAAGGGTGCATAGGGAAGAAGTAAGGCCTGCTCCTAGCCTTACCGCCTGGAAGCAGCCATCCTCCCTACCTTCTGCCTAGTTGCTGCCCACTGCCTTCTCCTATCTCCCATTCCTCAGCTGGAAGCCTCTGCTCCTTATTTCTCCCTTGCGTTTGAACCAGGCCTGTCAGTCCCACATCCTGCCCATGTCCCCTTTGATAGAGGCATACGGCCACGGGCTTCTAGCCCAGACGATGGGGCCATGGCTCCTGACTTCACCTCTCAGCCAGACAGCAGCTGCTGTGTGTGCTGCGTGGTTTTCCTTAGCCTCCTGTGCCTTGTTTACTCACCTGGAGCAGAGAGCATCCAAGGGGTTGTGCAGCTGAGTGAGGGTGGACAGAGCCCTCAGGCCAGTGCCTGGCAGGGGCGAGGCTGCGTGCGGTAGCGGGCTCCATCATGAGCCGTCTGTTTTCTGTCCCTGCTGTCTCTCCCTCACCTGGGTTTCTCTTCCTTTGCTAAGATTTCTGCAGCAGCCTCCCAGCTGAGCCTCTCATCTCATATCTGTCCCCTCCTTCCTGACATCTTTCTTATGGCTTCTGGCTTCCAGAGAATTTGCTTCCCCATCTACCACTCAAGACCTTCCTTAGGCTCCCACTGCCATCATGACAAAACCCCACCCACATCTGGGCACCTGCCCGTGTCTCCAGCTCCCACTGTGCTCGCAGAGCACCCCCAGGGCCTCTGGGCTCCTGGGCCTGCAGTGAGCCAAGTTTGCTTTGGCATCATTTGTATATTGAGCCCACATCTTGGCTCTTGAGTGTTGTAGGTAAGGGCTGTGTGATGAGTAAACTCGTTTCAGTGTCACTAAAGGAAAAACTGAACAAAATCTATGGACTTTGGAAGTAAAGTGACTACAACATTTTTGATGTCAGAGATTTTTACACCTGAGCAATTCTGGAAACCTCACAGGACTGCCTGCTTGCTCTTGTCCACAGGCCTTGCACTTCCAGCTCCTGTGTCTCTTCATGCTGTTCCCCCTGCTCAGAGCACCTGTCTCCTTGTCTGCAGGTGCAGTCACTTCTGGGCTCAGAGGCCACCAATGGCCAGGAGAGCTGTGCCCAGCATTGTTCGCAGTGCTCAGTATTCATCTCAGACTCAGTGTGTGGAGATCACATGAGAGGCCACAAGAGGAACTGCCCAGGATCAGGGCCTCTTGCCAGTGTGGCCACTAAAAGTTGGAGGTTTCTTTGCTTCAAGTCCCATCAAGAAGTCTTGCACAAAGGCCCTGAGACTCTCCTGGGGCCCTCCATCACCTTTAGGATAAAGTCACCAAAGTCTGACATGGTCATCAAGGCACCCAGGTCTTGTGAACTTCATCTCCCACTGTTTCTTCTCCACTGGGGACCTCTGCACCTGCCACTCCCCCTACCAGCCAGCTTAGAGGGGGATGCCCATGGCTGCACTCAGAGGAAGGGAGGCTCAATCAAGGGCCTACAGGGCCTGCAGAGGAATTTGTTCACATGTGCTCAGAAGCCATGCAGGCCACATCTGGAGGGCTGAGGTGCTGCTGTCTATCCCTCCAAAACTTTCCAGAGCTCACTCCAGGACAGAAGGTTCACAGGTGCCTGGGGACAGCCCAATCTAGGGAAGAGGGGGGAGTGGGAGCAGGTGAGGGCCAAGGTCAGAAGGCAGGATCTGGGGAATCATTGGCAAGGGCCTTCCCTGGTTCAGGGTGGGATCTAGCGGCACAGTAATGGGGAAGGACCACCTCAGTCCTCACCTGCTCCTGATGCACAAACCCCTGGTGAGGGGGAACGGGCCTATGCCTCAGCTCCTCTTCTGGTCTGAGGGGCTAAGGCTCAGCTCTCACATGCAGACAGGGCAGGTCTGGGGTAACTAAGATGTGGAGCAAGTCCCCAGTGGGGGGCCCTAATGTCCCTCTTTAAAAGGAGCACCTGGCAAAGCTGAAGGAACACCTGAGAGTTCTAGGAAGGGGGAAACAGGGCCTGGAGACCCCTGGAATCCAGCACTGAGTCCTCCCCGGCAGAGGGGCTCCAGGCAAAGCTGCCATGTTCTGCTGATGCTCCTTTTAGTATTCCCACTGGAAATTGGAGTGGAAACTCTTTAATGTGTAGGACCATCCCAGACATGTTTGGGTGCTTAACATCCCTGGACCCTGTCCACTGTAATACCAGCAATGGCGCCTGTCCTGCTCCAATAGACACTGGGAGAGCCACACACATGTTACACACATCCAAGGGCAAGGGGTGCAGGGGTCATTGGCAATGACACAGAAAGCCAGGGGACCAGGTGTTCAAGGGTAGATCTACCAACCCCAGCTCCATGTCCTTCTCTCCTGGAGCCTCACTTGAACCTGAACCCCTCCCAGACAGTGAGCCTGTAGTAGGTCCTGGCAGGTTAGCTGGGGGGCTGAGTAGGGGTGGAGGACAGGAGGCATGGGGCTGACTATGCTGGCACCCCACCTTAGGGCCACAGCAGGTGATGGTGATGAGCTTGTCCCATAGCCTCAGAGCAGGGGCTGCCCACCTCTCCCTGAGGCACCCTGGAGGGTGTCCCACCCTGCAGCAGCGAGACTACCAGGAGAGCTCCTAGTCCTTTATCTAGTCCCTTTATCCTCCTCAGGCAGGACAGAAATGCATGGACGCTGCTCCGTGCAGGATCTTGGTTACCGGCCATCAGGTGACTGCGGTGTTTGCTGCTCTCTGAGTGCAGGGTCTTGGGGGCCAGGCGAGCTGAGCGGCTGTAGCTGTGGCTCCCGGGGTGAAGAAGATTACAAGAGGCTGTCCTGCACACTCCCTTCCTCTGTCTCCTAAGCTTCATCCCACGTGTGCCACCCCTCACCCCATGCTCTATCCCCTCCCCACTTTCTCCCCGTGGGTCCTCAGATCACCGCTGCCGATTCCTAGCTCCTCCAGAGCTGCCTCGGCTCTGCCCCTCCGAACCTCTCTGCACCTGCTTCTGCCCTGACCCACCCTCCCAGCCCAGGGGCCCAGGTGACTGGGCTGTCTTGGAGGAATTCCCCTACCTGATATCCTGGGGCCCCTTGTGAGGTGTCTTTGTCCCTCTTGCCTCCGCCTTTCTGTGGGTTTGTGGGAATCTGACTCCCCTCCCACCTACTTCCTGTTCTTACATAGAGGTGAGGTGAGAATGCTGCAGCGGTATGGGATCCCTGGGTTGAGCCCACCCCTCTAGGGTTGAGACGCAGCCCCAACACAGGCCCCCTTTCCATGGGAGAAGTTCTGGCAAAATGCCCCTGGAAGAGAGGGAGAGGCTAGGGGTAGGGAGAGGAGATCAAGTCCTGTAAACATCATGTGTAAGAGAATCCGATTTCAAAGACATTAAAACTCTTTACCAAAGGAATCCTGGAGTCAATCCTACTTCAAGCCTAGGGTTTTTGACACAGCAAACCATTCTTCCTTTTCCTTTGAAAACTTTTCTTTTCTTTGTAAACCTGCTTAGAGGGCACACACACATACTCATTTGGGAGTCCTGGCAATCTTTGAGTGAGGAAAGGACTGTCTACGCTAGGCTTCGGCTCACTTGCCTACTGCAGTATCCAGGGTGAAGGTGGTCAGGGGCGTCACACTGCCAGCTTGGAAGGGGTTAGTTGGAAGGAAGTCTGACCCAGAGAGAACTCTCTGTCATGATTTCCTTGCCTTTCAGGGTCTGGGCAGAAGGCTCCATGGATGTTTTGAATGAGAAGATGTGAATGATCTATTTCCAAGTCCAAACTGTACAGCAGGCATTTCTGTTGTCTCTTGAGGAAGCTGTAACATGGATGGGCACCTTTTCTGCACTGGGAACAAAAGCGAGAAGAGCTCTTCTAACATTGATTAAATGCTCAGCTCCAGAGGCAAGCCGCAGGGGTTTGTTGCCAGATCCACTTGCTCCTAGACCTCACCCTATGACCCTGGGCACCTCCTCTGACCTTACAAAGTGGAGACGCAGGGCACCCTAACTTGCAGGGCTGTTTCCAGAACAGAATGTGTTGGCACATGTGAGGATCCAACCTGCTCGTGGCACATCGTTTCCTTGGCTATGTGTTACCTTCCGGTCTGGGGTCTCATCCTGGAGATCTTTTCAACCACAGCCTCTATCAACAAACCTGATGCTAGATTCTGGGCTAGACACAGTCTCCGCCCACTGTCTAATGGGGCTATGCCATCAATGGAGGAGGATCCCAAATGGTGAGCACCATAAGGCAAGGGAGACTATGTACACTGATAGAGGCAGGGATGAGCAAGGGTACATCCTTTGAGCTAGGGTTTGTGGAAAGGACTGGGCCACAGGGGCATGAGGCAGTAAAAGAGCTTGGTGGAACAGGGCATGGTGTGGTGGTGGGGGAAACGATGTGAGAGGGGCTGATGGGCAGCTGTCTAGGTCAGTAGGCTCCTGTGTGTCCAGAGAATGACTCTGGAAGTTGGTCTGTAGGAGCTGAGAAGCTATTAAAAGTTGTGCTGGTTTGTTTTAATTCTTATAGTACCTTTTTTGCTGATATAAAAGTTACAGTCAAACACTTTGGAAAATTAAAAATGAAAGTAAAAGGGAAAACCAAAGTGAATAGTCCCACAACAGACTGGAATTTTGGAGGACTTATTTCTAGAATTATGTATTCATTCCATCAATGGTGGGGGGTAGACGCAGGCTTCCTCCCTCCCCTGGAGGATCCCACCCTGCTCATCAGGGGGCAGGGAGACACTTGGAGTCAAAGGACTCTTCCAGCTGCCCCCCTTTCAGCCCCTGCCAGTTCCCCTGCCATGCACGCCCTGGACACTCCCTCTTGATTTTCCTTTCTCCTCCTCCCACTTCTCACTTCAAATCTTGACCTCCCTGTATCTTTACCTTCATCAGAGTGAAACACCTGCCAGACCGACACACCTTTTTCTTGCTAACTCATTTTTACTGCCAAATAAGTCCTCCAGTCATGGATTGGATGGGGCAGGACACAGGGGTGGGAGGTGAAAGGACCTAGTCCTCCTCATGTTCCACTGGTGGGGTAAAATGCTGCATGGGGGTAGAAAACTCCGGGCCTTTGCCTCTTTTTTCTCGCCCTCCCCTTCCTTCTCTCCTTTCCCTTCAGAATGCTGCTGGGGACCTTGACAGTTATCAGAATGGAATAGCTGCCTTTGCACCTTGATTGGGTGAGTTTGGACTACTTCACATAAACAAATGCTGGCGGGATACGAGTACATCCTAGTGGCCCCTCGGCCTCTTGTTACTCGCACCCCTGCTCGCCCTCCAGGTTCGCCACACCAGTGGAGTCACGAAGTCCTCCACTCCCTTCCTAGATGCATGTGATCTCTCGCACCAGGTAAATCCTTGCTGCAGCCTGCTTCCTCTGCTCTCACGCCAGCAGAACCCTGCAGTGTCACGGAGCTCTTCCTCCTCCACAGTTTCCAGCTCTGATACAGCCTTTCTCCATTTTTATATGCCAGCAGCAAAGTGGGAGTTGATAATGGTTAGATGTACAGGCTCAAATCTCTGTCTTACAAAGAAATTTTACAAGTTCTTCTAAAAAAATAAATATATCGTTAATGGTACCTTTAGAGAAGATGAAATGAATGAACAAAGCCTACATTCACCATGCTATGAAGGTCATACCTTACAGACCTGGTCATTCGCTAAAAACTCTGAGGACCTCCAGGAGAGCTGGGCAGTTATGCTGGGGTCTTGCCAGCCCTATAGGCAGAAACCGTAGATTGATCCTCTTGGCTGGGGGGGTCAGGAACTACCCTTCAAACCTCTTTCTTGATGGGCCCCTTGGAAGCTGGCCAACCTGCCTTTCTGTGCATGTAGTGCACAGACCTTCTTAGTATACTGTGCTTTCTTGCTGAGAGAGGCCCTTTCCAAAGACTGAGAAGCTCTGGCTTAGCCAAGAGTCATTTGCTTTCGCCTGGGCATGTGACAAGGGTTTATGTTTGGAAGGTCACTGACTTCTTGACCTGTGATAAAATCTGGATTTTGTTAGTTCCCTTGGAGGTGTTTCTCTATTCTAAAAGATACTCAAATTTCAAGCAACAGTGGGATAAAAAGTAGCAGATCTGCTGCATTTGTAAGTATCTTTAGAGCTCACCAAACAGCACGGCTGTGATCTCGTTTGCCTCTTACACTTTGGGGGGCAGCTAAGACAGTATTACCAAGCTCACTTCACAGATGAAGAAACCCAGGTGAAGAAAGGTGAAGTAACTTGCCTAAGACCACCCAGTAAATTACTGGCTCCTACACCAGTGAATTCTAAACCAACCTCAGAAGTGGAGTTTGGTTACTAGGAATTATAAACATTTCAGAAAGGAGATACTATCTCTAAAATACATCTTTAACACTGATAAATAATATCTTAGGCTAAACTCTAAAAGTATATCCCAGTTGTTCAAATCTTATTGATTTAAAACAATGAAACAAACAACAAAACACCTTGAATGCATTTTAAGGGGCACAAAGTGACAGGTGTGGTCCCTAAAAGAGTCTACTGAGAACACTCACTCTACCTGTTCCTCTCAAAGAAATGCCATTCCCATCACAGTTGCCTGTGTCAAGTGTCCTTGAAGAAAAAATAGATAGATGCAAATAGGTATCTATAATCCCCTTTTATGTGACAAGTGTTAGCGCACTGCTACGCACACTATTCTTGTGCTTGTCTTCATTCTTTGCATCTTGAAGACTGTTTTCTGGCAGTACCTAGGGTGTCTATTCCCATGATAGTTGTGGGAATTTGCAGGATTTCCAGTCTATTACTATCTTAAACACCATTTCAATTAATAACCTAGTGCCTTTATCTTTTGTAATTATTCCTAGAAGTAGGATTCATGGTATATGCATTATAATTATGATATAGATAAACTGCCCTTCATAGAGGTTGTACCAATTCAAACTGAGGGCAGCAGTTAGTTTCCATCACCCTTGACTCAGCTTATTTCAAATCTGGCTGCTGGATGCCACCTGCATCATCTTTATAGGGCCTGACTTGAATGATGGCAACATCATTTCAGCTCCTGAGAGGCCAAGTAAGAAGATGGTGAACAACTCTCAGTAATGTTACCAGTGACCTTAATTTTGCTAAATCCAGTGGGCACTTTCAGTCCTGATCCTACTGACCCTCAGCAGTGTTTGTCTCTGCTGACCCCTCCTTCCTGCATGATTTCCTCCTATTTCTCTAGATGATACTTTCCGTTTCCTTCACAGCTCTTCTCAGAAGTTAAGCCAGTAGTTTTCATATTTGGCTGCACATTAGAATTACCTGCACATCAAGAATTCAAATGCCCAGGTCACACCCCAATCCAATTCAATCATAAAGTCATAGTCTCTGTAGGTGTGACCCAGGCATCAGCATTTTTAAAGATTTCCACATGACTCTACTGTGCAGCCAAGGAGAACCACTTCATTAAGTCGTGGACTTCATAGAGATTGATACATTTCTGTTTTCTTGTCATTATATCATCTCTCAGGAAAACTGCAGGCATGCTCATGGCAGCTTCAGTTATCTTCTACATACAGAGAGCTTGCAGATTTACATCTCCATCTTGTATCTTTCCTGTGTGCTTCATCCCTGAGTATGGAGCTGCCTTAACATCTCTCTCACAAACAGGCCAAACTTAATGATCTGAAAACAAACTCATGACCATCACCCTTCCAACTCTCCCATTGTTTCCATTTTGGTGAATGACACTACCCTCCATTGAACTGCACAGCTCCTGAGCAGAAGGATCTTCCTCAGCACTTCTTTTTCCCTCCTTAATTCACCCAGCATCAGCCATGCAGCAGCCTCCTTTGTAGTACATCTGCCTGTGCTCGGCACCACATTGCACTTGGAGCAGTTGCTTCAGAGCACATTTGTGTATAGCATCCCTCCTCAGCCTGCTACAAGCCCTCCAGGGGCTCTGCCCTGACGCTGAGATAAAGACACACCTAAAACCCTGGCCAGAAGGACTTCCACAGCAGGGCTCTGGCCTTCTCTCCAGCCTCCCCTCCCACCATGTTCCCCATCACCTTTTGTTTCCCAGCCACCCAGCCTTCTCTCAGTACCTCATCCAGCTTACTCTTTCTCCCACATGTGGACCCTGCATATGCTCTTCCTACTCTCAAACGATTTTTCCGTCCCTTCTTAGACTATTTGACTGCTTTTAGTTTTATAGAGTTAACAGATGTCAGTTCAAGCGTCCTCCTGGGTGAAGCTTCTTCTGCTCTTGCAGTCTGGGCCACACCACACCTTCCTCCGAGTAACCACCAATGAGCTATGTAACCTTCCTTTATGGCAGTTGTGCATTTACAGTTTTACATTTTTGTGCCATCATTTGGTTAACACCTCTCTCCACCTTTGGGCCATGAAGGCAGGGGTGGAGGCTCTTCTCCTTAGCCATTGTGTTCCCAGGACCTGATGCAGTGCCCGCAGCCACATGGTAAGGTGCTAAAACATGCTAACAAAATAAACGGCAGGGCTGATTGCTTCCTATTGTCTAACTGGGGAACTACAGGCCTGGGGAGTCAAGGGATTTGCCAGTGATCACCGGGTGAGCTCAGGATGGACCCAACTAGCGTAGTTCAGAAGGACGATTTCAGGAGAGCTTGATGCATCTGACCACGGGGGGATGCTTTCGCTCTCACTGTCTTCAGTTGGAGTCAGTTGGCAGCTCCTTCAGAATTAGAGAGTTATCAATGAAAATTATTCCCGTTTAATAACTTCTAACAGCACTACATAAATACTTGAAAAAATGTGGAGAAGTGTTTACAGTAGCTGCATCTCATAAGGGAGATTTACAGGACTATTAAAAATTATTTGACTTCTTCTGCGACAGAGCGGCTTTCACAAGCTCCACTGTATGACTTCATATCCAGGCTCTGCAGAATGTTTATTTTCATGTTTTCAAAATACCATATTTCTTCCACCATTAAATTTTATCTCACCAGCATTGTTTTAAAGCAATGATTTCCCCAATTCTTGTGATCTTTTAATTCAGCTCCAAAATATGTTGCTTTGGAAACCCTCTGGAGACCATATGGGTCCAGGGCATGGCCGTGGGGACTACACTGAATAATGCACAAGGCTTCTAAGGATTGCAGAAATATAAGTGTGTGTGTGTCAGGGCCATGGGCCTGCTGGACTACCATTGGCTGCGACTTCCTCACAGACGTGGCCATGAGAGTTTAGGAAAGAGCAGGCGGGAGTCAAGCTCTCAATGGATTTCTGAGCCCAGTTTGAATGTGGAGGCACAGGCCTATTTACTATACTTCCTCTGTAACATCTGCATTACCACCATATATAGACTATGAACTTGAGTCTTTCTGGAGTGCTAACTATGCCTACTATCCACATCCCCTTGCATACCCCAGCATTGTCAAGGCTGATGAGGGTTTCTCCCTTCTTGAGGAGTTGACCTACCTGATTTGAGCTGAGGTTCTGAGGGCAACAGAGAGCATCTTTGTGTGGTGGCATGATACTGTTTCTGGTCCAGCCCCATTTCAGAGCAGAGGCTACTTGAACTTGTCAGTTGAGGGATGTCTGTGGTGTGTTGAAATGTGCCCAGGAGGTTTGGGAACCTCTCCGTGTCCCTGGGATTTAACATCACAATGGTCAGCTCTCATGGAAGTGCTTAGCTTTCCCATCCTTATGCCTTGGCCCTTGCTATCTGCCTGCTGGAATGCCTCCTTCCTCCAGCCTTGGCCCATCTGAGAAATTTGGTACAAATGGACTCCTCCCTCCTTGGCAACCTGAGCAGCTCACATGCTCTCCCCTGGATTCCTGGGTGCTTGGAGCCCAGTCCCTCTTTGGCCCAGCCTCAGTCTGGGAGGTTCACTGCCTCAGGTTTCCAAAGAGACAGATGGGTGGGTAGACAAGTGAAGCAGGCCCACAGGCATCCAGGGCATGGCTACCTAGACAACGCTGGCAGAGGAAGGGGTCACCACAGGCTAGTGGAGGCAGGAAGGGCAGGCAGTATGAGCGCCCTGGATGAATCCCTTGTCATCATGTGAGAATGTGGGCTCAATGTGGCCAAATTTTTTCATATTCCAACTGAAGTCAGAAACTTTAATTTTTGTGAGAACTCTTCTTTTTTATTATGTTGCCCAAATTTGAAAATATTGCAGTACGAATAAAGCATACAAAGTAGTGACCAGCTTTGCACTTGGACTCTTAGATAAATTTTCTACATATCCCACTGGCCTGGTTTGCACTTGCACTGGACTCAATTCCCCCACTCCCAGGTCCTTCCAATGTTCCCAGAGTCCTTTTCCTAAGAGGCTCAGACAGTCCCAAAGTCAGCAGTAAGTCTGCCTAGGCAAGGCTGGGATGTGGAAGAGGCACCACAGCCATGGGGCGCAGGCAGGAAGGGCAGTGAGGGTGGCCTGCTCTGGGCAGATTCTGCAGTGCCTCCTCCCTGTAGCACCGTTCCCTGTCAGTCCCTTACTCCAGCGATTAATTCTTCTCTTCAGGAAGCCTTCCTGCTGTGGGAAAAGCTGGCAAGGAAGAAATCTTGGGGAATCCCTGTCCTCTGTGCACCAGGAAAGCCACTGGACCAGGGCTTGGAGGCTCTGCTGGACTCCATTCCCTGCTTCCTTAATGAGGCTGTAACACCTGGTTGCAAGCCCAGCCTAGTGGTGCCTGGAAACCCCCATTAGCTGCACTTGTGCCCAGCTGCCCCTCTGCCTCTGGGCCCCAAGTGTAGGGTGACTATCAGCATCCAGCCTCATTAATTAATTAAACGTCTGGTGGGGCAGAAACGTCCATCATAATTCACACAGCCTCATCAGAGCCCAACCTCTCAATGGTAAATCAAGATGAGGAAAATGGTTTATTCAAGGTAATCCTACTTAAACCAGATAAATTTTCTACATATCCCACTGGCCCGGTTTTACACAGAAAGGGGATGTGACTGGAATTGTTGAGGAGGATAGATTCAGTCCCGGAGATGCCTACACACAGAGAGCTGCTGAGAACCCCACCTGGAGGCATGAGGAAGCTATTTCAAGGACCATTTTGGCTTTCATTTCCATGGACCGCCCCCCCTTCAAGACCACTTACCAAAGGCTGCACAGCACTGAAGCCTGGGTAGAGAGAGTATTCCCATCAACATCAATGCCCTAAAGGGCTGGAGGTGGGAGAGGAGCAGCTTGGGGTTGGGAAGAGGGGCCTTGAACACAGGGGATGGAAGAGTCTAGAAATGCTTCCCCATAAGGGGGCAGATCTCCCTTTGGGTCCCAGCCTTCCCTAGAGAGGTGAGATCCTGATGTCATGCTTCACAGCTCTGGGCCAGCTGTTTGAGCTACAGAATGGACTTGAAGGGCAGGAAAGAGGCCATTGTGGTGAAGCCTCATGTGAGGACAGGGCCACCTCCGGACCCCACAGCCTAGCAGTTGGCTGCCAGCATAATCCATCCCATCTCTCTCCATGGTCTCACAGTGCTCTCCACACCTCTGACATCATCTCAACCACTCCCCATCTGCTCCAACCTCGTGGCAGGGGCTGTGTGTGTCTTCACTGTTTCTCAGAGATGCCAGAATTGGGACTATTGCACTTGCCACTCAGCATTGAAGCAGATCTTCACACAAGTGGTTTCTTCTCATGGGTCAGGTCTACATTCAAATGCCCCCTCCACAGGGAGGGCTTGCTGACCACCAGCTTTCAGGCACATCCCCTATTTTAAATTTCCTATACACTCTATTTCAACCCAAAATTCGGATTTATTTTTTGCTTGTCTACCTTCTCCATAGCAGCCGAGACCTCATGTACTTGATAATGCATAAAACCCCCATTCCTGACTCAGTACCTGACACTTAGTGGATACTCTACAAATAGTTGTTGAATGGAAGTGCATGTGGATGCCAGGAAGTGTCCACACTCAGAGCACTGAATCCCTTGGCCAAGGTAGGAAGTGCCTTCTCCCGCATGTAGAAATCTGGCTCCTGTACTACCTTAGGATGGACACTCTCCACCCAACTGGGGCTCTTTAGAATCAGCTCAAATGCTGAATCCTTCATGCAGCCTTGCTTGATTTCTCTGCCTCACTCCTAGGACTCATTTTTTTTACCCCAGTGGCCTCTTTTTCACACTGTGGCCCTTCTTGCATTGTGCAGGGTACCTGTGCATTGAGCTTTGTCTTAATGGCCCTCTGCGACCTCCTGACACAGTATAACCTCTCCATCTTAGGGTCAGGCACTCAGGATAGATTTGGGAAGTTAAGGGATGAGGTATCTTGTGAGTGGTTATTCTCATTTGGGGATGACAGTGAGTGTGAGTTATAAAATTAAATTATTAATATAATAATTAAATAGTACTCCTATGTGTCTTCAGGAAGAGAAGCAGAGAAGCAGGACACAAAAGACATAGGAACATTTTTTAACCTGATAAATTTTTTTTTTAATTTTGGTATCATTAATCTACAATTACATGAAGAACATTATGTTTACTAGGCTCCCCCCTTCACCAAGTCCCCCCACATACCCCTTCACAGTCACTGTCCATCTGCATAGTAAGATGCTGTAAAATCACTACTTGTCTTCTCTGTGTTGCGCAGCCCTCCCCGTGTCCCCCACGCACTATACATGCTAATTGTAAGGCCCTCTTTCTTTTTCCCCGCCCTTATACCTCCCTTCCCACCCATCCTCCCTAGTCCCTTTCCCTTTGGTAACTATTAGTCCATTCTTGGGTTCTGTGAGTCTGCTGCTGTTTTAACTTGATAAAATTTTGAGTTCTCTCATTTCATCTTCTGGATTTCATCGTATCCCAGCTCAGACCTACCCCTGACTTCCCAGTATTATAATTGGTCTGTTCTCTCTAAGTGAAACATTGCTTTTACTTGACGATTTTCCTTCAGATGAAACTTTGCTGTATCATGTCCTATTCTCTCACAGCTGAACTGAAAACTACAGTAGTCAGAAAGCTCTCTGAAGTAGAGCCCCAGCCAAAGTGCTAATAACTCTGGCATGATGACCATGCTTGGTAGTAAAAGGGTCTATAGACTGGAATGTTTGTGCTCCCCTCCCAATTCATGTTAGATCTTAATGCTCAATAAGATGTTAGGAGGTGGGGCCTTTGGGAGGTGATTAGGTCATGAGGGCAGAGCCCTCATTAATGGTATTAGTGCCCTTATAGAAGAAAACCCACAGATTCCTTTGCCCCTTCCACCAGGTGAGGACACAGTGAGAAGGCGCCCTGTGTGAACAAGGAAGCAGGATTTCGCCAGACACTAAACCTGCTGGTGCCTTGATTCTGGACTTCCCAGCCTCCAAAACTGTGAGAAAATAGTTTCTGTTGTTTATAAGCTCCTGAGTCTATGGGATTTTGTCATAGTAGTTCTAATAGACTAAGACAAAGGGGCTGTGGCCTTTCTTCCTTGGTGGGACCTGTTGGAAATGGCCTTAAAAGCAGAAACCTCGGGCATACACTTAGTGAAAATAACTTGGCTGTGTTCGTAGGGGACTTACAGAGAGACTCAGAGTGAAGTAAGGAATGGTTGCTATAGGAGAGAGGTCATAGGCCTGCTGGCTCTTTGTAAGGGTCCTGCAAGGTACAGGTTGCAGTGTCATTCATCAGACAGCATTTGGAACCCTCCATCTTGACCTTCTGCTTTTCCTATCACTTGGTCTCCAGAGCTCTTGGAAGGGTGCTTTTTATGGGTAAAGCCAGATGAAAATGTTCATAGAACACATTCTGCTGCTCAATACTGAAATGTCTTGCTTCATGAACTGAGCGAAGATTCATTTTGACATGGAATTTAGTAAGCCTTGTGTATAGGGACTATCCTTCTCTCATCCTGGAGGCAGGACTTGGGGTGGGGGCAGCTAGGCAAGTCATCATCTATGATAGATTCAATAACCAGAGATTGGAAAGAGGACAAAGTTGCTTTTAGCATGATACAGCCAAGGTTGTGCTATCTGAAAGAACTGTCAAGAACCATGAAGGTTCTGAGATTGTTAACTACTTGCAAGCTAACAAGTTTGTTCACATACCCCAGATCCATGGATTTTGGCAGAGAACCAAAGATATCTGGGTCAGAGACAAAGATACTGTTACTCACAGTTGCTGCTGCTCAAGTATCAGCATTTTCTTGCACCATTTTCCAATTTTCCTGAGCCCCAATTCTGATAGAGTGATGTAAAGAAATCTAGGCGACATCTGCACACTTGGTAGATGTATTATGGGAGAGGAATCCTGAGCTTAGAGAATCTGGATCTTCTATAATGGACAGTAGGCAAACCTACTCTTTGCTCCAGAGGGAGATATGCTCTCTTGTCTTTCAAAGCTGCTCACTATACAGTCATT
This sequence comes from Manis pentadactyla, assembly GCF_030020395.1. Lineage (NCBI taxonomy): Eukaryota > Metazoa > Chordata > Mammalia > Pholidota > Manidae > Manis > Manis pentadactyla. Next base: position 26,692,341 of record NC_080033.1, read on the forward strand.
CTTTTCAAGATTATTCAGCTCAAAGGCAGTTAGTGACTCTACTTGCAAGATGTGCAGAAGCATGGGAGATCTAATAAAGATAAGACTCTCTTATGTTGACCCAGTGAGGGCTTTTGCAGACTGTCTTTGCCATATAAGATGTGACTCATTTATTTTACTTTATTAAATAAAGTAAAATAGAGATGACTGCAACACAGACTAGAAGGTCATCCTATGCCTTCTCTACTCAGCAGTGGAAAATGGCAGGGGAAATAAGCCATGAATGGGGCTGAGAACATTCCAAACAGGAAGAAACACAAGTCTGGAATAAAGGGTAGAGGGTCTGGGAAAGGATTAAGGTGGAGAATTCACATGGAGAAAAGTTGAAGGACAATGACCTTGGGTCAGGCAGGAGTGAAAGGAGATGCAGTGTTTGACCAATAACAGATTTTTCACTTAACTCTGCTCATTTTGAATTTTATCACTGGTAGCTTGGTGAGTTGACTGAGTATTCACCAGGATTCTGAGGTTGAGGGATCATATGGGGAGGGAAGAGATTACCTCTCCTCACACTCCATCAAAGATTAGCCACAGACACTGTCCATGTGGGCAGTGAGGTGGTGAATCCATTGGGGAGACAATGGTGGTGATCCTCTTAGTATTTATTCCTCTTTTCCTCCAAAAGGAAAACTAAAAAAGTACCTACAAAGAGAAGGGACAGATAAAGTAGCACCTAGATTGAAGGTGACTTTTGTGACTATCATATATGAGATAGCTTCTAAGGACAGGAGCATCTTAGTTGAACAAAAGAGTAGCATTTAGCAAAGCATGAGAGTGGATATGAATATTACAAAAATAACTTCTCGATGTGATAATTCTGAGGTCATCATAACCAAAACTTCCTCTTCTTCGGGAGTCATTAAGTCTAGAACTGAGCCTGTTGGGAAGGAAGAGGAATGCTTGGAGTTGCTACCCCAAATTCCAGCCTTCATAGCCTCTGCAGCCCCTATTTCTTAGAAAGCATTATTGAGCCCACCTCTCTGACCCAGGCTGGCCCCTTACCATCCTTGTTCTTAGGAGCTGGGCACATTCTTCCATGTGAAACATTAGATAACACTTACCAAAGGCCACTGACTCCAGCTCAAAAGGATGGGAAGGAAACAGTGCACCCCAAGTGGCATCGGAAAAGTAAGGGGAGCCTCTTGTCACACTCAGCCTAGAGCAGGATGGAGAGCGCCCCTTCGCAGCATGTATTCCCATTCTGCCATAAGCAGTGTAGCATGCCCAGCTGAGCTACATGGTGTGTCAAACTGCTTTACAATGATCTTTAATAACAAATGCCAGGTCATTTCAAGTAGTGCCAAAGGGGCTCTGAAGTGGAAACAGGGCGGCTGCTTCTGAGCATGGCAGCTTTGCCACCTTCCTGCCACCAGGGCATCGAGGGGCTAGTGAACAGATGAACACCATGAATTGCCTTGTCTGTGTGTCCAATGTTGTTAGGGAAAAATAACATTTTTCTAATTGGCACTTTAGACCTGGACTTTGCTTTCAATTGTGATGCAGATGGAAACACAGAGATGGATAGTAGGGCAAGGCTGGTAGAAGCACAGGCACAGGGCATGTCCTTGGCTACCAGCTGGATGTAGGGAAAGCCCTGCAGCCAGACAGCTGTGTGGAGGCAGGGGGATGAGTCTGTTGACCTTGGTAGTCTTTTCAGCTTGAGGAATTTCTGTTTGTGTACAAAGAACCTTTTACTCACTGTCACAGTGTCTGAGGTGAATGGGTTTTCAAGGTTATCGTGTCTTACCTTCCTCTTTTGGGGATGGAGAAACTGAGGTCCAGATCAATGATTTAATAAAAATAAAAATTCAACTCAGAACCACCTCCCTTTGAGACAATGCCTTCTAAATGGATGGGGAATAGAATTTTCTCCAAACCAGCTGCCAAGTTTAGGGACAGAACTGGGACTCAACCATTAATACATGGAAAGTTGATGTCTGCCCACTTCCTGGGATCAGGGCCTCTCAAGATTAATATGAACATATTTAGGCACCTGCTTTGGGCATGAAGGATATAGTGGGAAATGTGAGTGACACATCCTTGTTCTCACAATTTCTCCAGAAATTACAGGATGGTTTGGTCTGGATGCCAAGGTTCAGCACTGTGAGGCTAGACATCAAGGTGCCCTCTGTGGATGATTCTACAATGATTCCCTTGAGCACTAAAATATACAGAGACCCCAAACAGCACAAATGTGAGGGGAAGTTTCCCTAGACAAAAGAAATGGGACAGGCAATGAGGAGAATATCCCACCCAGGGACCACATTTGGATATTAGGAAGCAATTTTTCCCACATTCTTGATATTAGAAGGTTAATGCTCCTTTTTGTTCTTTCTTGCTTCCCATCAGGACTGCTCTCCTCATCAAGGGTGTATCTCCCTCTTCATCAAGGCAGGAGAAATATATTCAGAAAGATATTTAATTTTATAGTGCAAGGAAACAAATACTATTTATTTATTAGTATAATTAGGACAGGAGACAAAACATGTCTAGGACGTGTTTGTACATTTTATTGCTGTAGATATTGTCTTTCAAAACATCTTAAAATTAAACCATGAGGCAACATTTACAATCCACCAATTACCACCAGGATGAGTTTCCCTGGGAAGGTGAGGGCTGCTGCTACAGCTGGAGCATATGCACTTTATTCATCAGGCTGTAATAAGAATTTTACCATTTTCCATAAAGGTGCCATTTCAGATTCCACCAACAAATGAGCCAAGGTTCCAACAGGTGTGAAATTCTTCATCAACATATGCATGAGGGAACAGAAGCACACCTCAAATATTTAAGCTAAAACTCTGTAATAACAGCATGAAAGCAAAGCAGGTGTTAAATTACTGCAGAATTTGTGTTATCATCCAGACCCAAATGTGAAAGCTCCTGAATAAATGTGACATCCCTGCCACAGAGAACTGGTTGACCTGATCTGGCCAAATCCAGCTGGGTAGCCTCTGAGGCTAAAGTGGTTGAGGAGAAGTAGGCAAGTAGGCAAGAAGGATTGCTTCCAGAGAAATGGAAACTGATACTCAAGAGCCCTGGCCTCTGCCTGCGTCATCTCATTATACCAAGAACAGAAGACCATGAACTTCTTCAAAGGTCAAGGATGGTTTCTATCAGACTTGCCTTGATAATCTTTATGGTATCCATGTCCTCTTCTCCTGACCAAAACATTCCTTTTGCCCTCTGGGAAATACTTCTATTCCAGTGTTAAGGCTCACTGGGATTATCCATCAAAGCATCCTACCACCTTCACCCCATTAGATAAGGGATGGGCATGTGACTAAAGCTAGCCTGTTAGTTTCTCTCTTGGGACTTTGACTTTTGAGTGGCATGAAGCAAGGATGGCTGGAATGGTTGGAGTTGATAAGCTGTCAATTACCTCTGACTACCTAGGTCCCTGGAGTGGCCATTGTTCTTGTCTCTTTTGTACCTGTTTGTCCAGATGGTCCTTTGATTTGGTGAGCTCTCTAAGATCTTCCCTTCAAGTTTGCCTTTTGCTTAAGTTAACCAGAGTTGATTTCTATTGCTTGCAACTAAAGAACCTTGACTGATATGAAAAGAACAACAGCAAGAACAGATGCAGATGTTGTTTATTGAGCATTAAAGGCTTTGCACACATTACCCCATCTAATGCTCACTATGCCACTCTAAAATAGATATTATTGTTCTAGTCTTATACCATTGGGTAATCAAAGTCATAAGTAGTGTAGGCCAAATTACTCTTTAAGGCCACGTTTGTGATTTCAATGAAGCTCTCTTTGGGGGGCTTCTGATTTGCCTTGTATTGTTTTGTCTAGAGGGATTACTGCGTCGCTCAAGTCCCCACACTCAGGGTGAAAACTTGAAAATAGTCTCCACTAATGGCAAGTGATAGTCCTAGAAACTTGGGAAGAAGAACTGCCTCATTCAAAACCCCCTTAAGAGAGAAGTATTGTCTTCCTTCTGAATCAGTTGCTTATGTGAATCAAGAAATCTCCAATGGGGAGAAATGAATTCTCAAAGGAGCAGCCAGAGATTTGGCTTCAGAGGGCCATAGGCCTGCCATTGGAGAATGAGCAGAAATAGTGCCCAGGATGGGAGGAAGCACGTAGGTGGGATGCCTCTGGACTGAAGAACTTGTGAAACAGGTCTATGCAGTGATGGAACTGTGGTTCCCCAGAATGTTTTTCAGGGCTGGCTTCAGACCTCATGTGCATGAAACCACTTAGATTCCCAAAGCACATTGTGGGGTTGGCCCAGTTCAGAGGTTGCAACTCAAATGTCAATAGGGTCCGAGTATAAGAGGCAACATGCAGAGTGAAGTGGATCAGATGCAACACAAACGGGACCATGAGTTCTATGGCATAGTGGGGAGTGATTATGGGGTTATGCTGGATCAACTGCTGGAATTTTAACACCTTGAATTGTTGGGGATAGAATTTATTTGGAAGCAAGGAACCAATCCAGTAAAATTAACATTTTATTTACCAGATTTTCTTAGAAACATTTGGAAGAATGTCTTTGACACATGCTTGTTAGGACAACTGTCCCATCTTTCTTCTATCCTTCTAACTAATTGCATTGGTAGCTTGAAGTTACAAATTGGAATTTCATCTAAAAGTCTGGATTCTTGACTTCTCTAAAATTCTGGGATTCTTCTTTTTTTGCATATCACATCATGTTAGTTCTATTTAGCCATTAGGCAGATGAGAGCCAGGCCCCATGAGGCTTGTACCAGTAGTTTTGGGGCACTTGAGGAGGAATGAGCACACACACAAGCAATGACTTCATTATTTTGTTGTGCACTTGCACGTCACACAGCAAGTCCTTGGCTTAGGATGGAATGTCACGGGCAGTGATCAATTAAGGGACACCAGTAATTCTGGCTCCTCAGGTGAGCCTTGGTGGGGTGTGTTTCTCTCAATGGTCAAGACACATTTCTCTGGAAGCAAAAGCTTGCCAGATTACCTTGTTTGTTATCTCAGAGCTGGCTTGTACCCTCAAAAGATGACATTCACTTTTTTAACTTCATAGGCATCAATGGTGTGTCATCATCCTTGCCCAAAAGATCCAAATAGTGCCAATTATTCTGGGCAGGCTGTATTAAACAAGAGATTCTGATCTAATAGTTGGTTTATGTAAATTGCTCTAGGAGTCATTTCATTTGAATAATATTTACATTCAAATTTAATTTCTTGACTATCTCAAGGAGAAATAATAAAAGACACAGACTGGGCTCTCCTTATACTCCTTGCAGCTATCACTTCCTCCCACTCAGGCTGCATGACCTAAGGAAGGGCAGTGGATGAGATTTTCATGGCGGCAGTAGATTGGGTAGTCGGCATGTCCCTTCCTATACCTGACTGCTCAGTTACAGGTGGGCAAGCACATGCTTCCGGAGCCTATCCTTTGAAACTTCCACCATGTTGCTAAGGCTCCAGTGGAGAAGAGAAAAGGGAAGAAAAAGCAGCTTTTCTTCCTTGTTTCCTCACTTGGGTGTGTGCAGGGCATGGGGAAGGGAACTATTGCAATGTTTCCCAAAGCCGGATGACATCAACTGGGCCTGACACACACCAGAGCAGGTGGAGGTAAACGGGGAGCACACACTTTGTTTAAAAGAGACAGCAGATGATAACAAGCCCAATGTCAAATCATCTTAATATTTTCAAGCACACTTGCACCTTGATTTTTCTATGGAGTTTCCAAGTTTTTAAAATATTGATAAAAACTCAACTATTAAACACACTCTAGTGACACTGCTGGCTGGATTTTAACTTGGACCATGCATGTCTAATCTTGGCCAGCTCATGGGGCTCAGGGGCTGTTCTTTGTACCATCTTCATTGCCAGCAGAATGGAATCTGTGGTGTGGGCCCAAGACAGATGAGCTTTGAAAAGATGCTTTGAAGGCAAACAAGAATTTCATTGTGTTTATGCTAAATACCATCCATTCCAATTCCAGAGATACTTTACTGGTGGTGATGATGGGGTCCACAGTCTTTGATTTGAAGTTTAGGAAACTTCTGTTTAGATCCTGGGACCATTAAGTCATGGAATACTTTGACCAGTTTCTGAGATATGATTTGATGCTTTTGGCATTCAGAAATAGTCCTGGTTTTCACAAGAAAATCATCCTGAATGACTGTGCCTGGCCTGCTCCTGAGTGTTGTGCCAAAGAAGTACTGCTTCCTGAAGCTCTTGGGACTCCCAGGAAGGAAAAGTAGCCCATTAGTTAACATGCACTTTAGGAAGCTATATGGGAGAGTTTGTCATATACTGTTGGGCACATTTTATAGCTCTGCAAATGGCAAGACTTTCTTGAACTTTTATGTAGGCTATGGGCAGACCATAATTTTGAGTTCCTGAAGCAGAGTTGCAAATGATAAGGGCTGTAAACAGAGAAGAAACCAGCCCATATTTGCCCTACTAATGGCTGCCACCTAATGCTGTGGAGCCGTGTTTATGCAGAGTGCTGAGGGTGAAATTGACAGTGTAATGTAAGGGCAGGGAGCTTCCCTATGGAATTTCTGTGGAGGCCCATTTACCCACGGTAAAGACAGGGCAGGTGATGTTTCAACTGATCTTGTGATGTCTCCAGTGAACCAAAAGGGAGGCTTTAAACAGAACATTTTTTTTCTCCAATTACAAAAGCAATTCAGTGTGGAGAAAATTATAGGAAAGAACAAAATGGGAGCAACAAACAAGTCATCTTTAAATTCATGACCTAAAGATCATCATCTTTCACTGTCAACAAAGTTAGTCAAAGTGGCAAGAATAGATTTTAATCTGCAATATACTATTACAATAAGGAAAAAGTCCAGCATGAACTGAATTTATGTTTAATTTGCAGAGGTACCTGGGTATTTTAAAGGGATTATAAGGGAATGGCGAGAGGGTGAATAGGGCTTGATAGAGTCAGGGAAGTGAAAAATTACAAATAGCAGCAATGGGAACTGGTCCATGTGATTAGGCGACCTGGATTTGCTAACTGGTGCCTATGGAAGTCAGTCTCCTACCTGCCCCTTGAGACTGGGAAAGAGGTGTTGGTAATTCTTTCAGCAGCCTTGAAAGGAAGGCTAGGGTTAACCAAGGAAGGCAGATTTGAACTGTTAGAAACTATACTGGTGCTTGTTCAAGTCTTTAGAGGTCAACATTAATCATTAGTTGAGAAGAGAGCTCAGAGAGGCTGGCAATGTTTGATCAAGGAGGTTCCTTGTCAAAACATTTCAGAGTGGGACCTTCTATTGTGTTTTTGGTGTGAGCATGCCTATATAAAACTGATATTCTTCTGAACATTTCTGCAGCTGGCTTATTCCTGTCAGCGATTTAGCTTGGACATCTGTGTACATCAGTCATTCCACGCCATTACTATATTTATGGAATTATTGTAGAGTGTTTCATGCTTTAGAACAAAACTGGACTTTAACTTTGTTGGACACTTTGGCTCTTTTTCATAACCATAACTAACTCTGCCATGATTATGCTTAAGCATACTTAGCATATTTCTGCTTTCTTTGGAATAAATTTCTAGATGTGGAATTGCTTGGGCAAAAGGCATGCAGCTCTGTTTAATACCAGTTTCTGCTCTACCCACTTTCGGCAGACTGTCTCCTCCATTCTCACTGCCTCAAATGTCCTTGCTGTGCTGACAACATCCAAATGACCTGTAGCTTCAGGCCCAGGAGCCAACAATCCCCATCAGATATCATGTGTCAGCCACTTTAGAGTGGACATGCTGAAAACAGGACTCACAGTCTCCTTGCCAACCCCATCCTGGATAATTCCTCTTTGCAGAATGTGGACTCACCATCTGCCAGATGGTCAAGACTGAAATCCAGGAGTCCCACGTCTTCCCCCTCCTCATCCTCACATCCAGCAAATCACCAAGTTCTGGGAATTCTTCCCACTAAAGGTCTCTAAAGGTCTTGAATCTGTCCAGATGCTTTCATTTCATCTAATACTACCCAAGCCCAAGCCATTAGCTTGTGTTAACAGATTCCCTCAAGAGATTCCTAAAGCTTGAACACTCTTGTCAGAGATAATCAACCTGATAAACACATTCAAACCAATGTGACAGGGGCGTAAAGACTGTGTATCCTGGGGAGACAGACCTTAAAAGAGGATTCAGAATAGGCCTAACCTGAAGAACAGTGAGCTTTTGGACATTAGGTCTTTAGAGATTTTTGAAATAAGAAGCCTCTTGGTTTCCTCAGATTGGATCACTGCTTCCTTTACATTCCAGGCTGGCTTTGTGCCTCATTTCCCTCTTTAAGATAGCACCCAGATCTGAGTGATCTAGATGGGGTCCTTGGCAGCAGCAAGGCCAGGCTGTGGCCCTCTGCCTGATGCCCACCACCCATGAGCTACTCCTCTGCCAGCCAGGAGCCTCCCAGACACAGGCTAGATTCCACTCCTTCCATGTCCCCAGGCCTGGCTGAAGCCCTGGACAAACTGAGTGCTCAGGAGGTATTTGAATGAATTAAGGACATTTGCACCCACACTGTGCTAGAGACTTGGCCAAGGTGAGAAGTGGGACCAGAATCTCTGGCCTCCAGACTTGAGTAACATGGGCAACTGCTCATGTAAGGAAGCCTAGGCTACAGACAGAGAGACAGCTGTAGGTTCAGGCAAATGCTGCCAGCACAGCCACCTGTATGATTTCTCCCACCTCTATTACCTTCTGAGCACCATTCAGCCATCAGCTAGGGACTCAACATGTGTATTCAAGCCATATGCTGCTTGGTGAATGTGTTTTTAAATGACTTGCTGTCCCCAAACCAGGGGACATAAATCCAGGTATGTATTAGTTATCTACTGCTACATAACAGATTGCTACAAACTTGGCAGCTTAAAACAAAACACATTTATTATCTCCCAGTTTTGTGGGTCAGGAGTCTAGGCAAGCCCTACCTAGATCCTCTGCTGCAGCGTCTCTAACAAAGCTACAATTAAGGTGTCAGCTGGAGTCTCCTTTGAAGGCTTGACTGGAGAAGGTTATTGGCAGAACTCAGCTCCCCAAGAGTCCTTGACCTGAAGGTCTCAGTTCCTGACTGGCTGTTGGCGAGAGGTCACACTCATTTCCTTGTGGCATGGACCCCTCCATCAAAGCATGTGAGCCAAGAAGGAAATAAAGAGAGTCTAATAGCAAGACAGAAGTCACATTTTTTTGTGACCTAATCACAGAAGTGACATCCCTCCATCTTTACCTTTGCTGTGTTCTCTGGGTTGGAAGCAGATCCCAGGTCCCACCCAGTCCCAAAGCAAGAGAATTACACACTAAGGTGTGACCACTAGTAGGAGGGGATCACTGTTGGACCCCTCAGAGACTATCTGCCACAGTCTCATGGGCTCCAGTGGAGCAGCTCTACCCCTGGAGTTTGATGCTCCACCACAGGCCCTTGCACTTCTCAGCTAGTTCATGAGTCCTCTGAGGGCAAGATCTATGTCTATCATGCTCTATGATTATCCCTAGGATAAAGTCTACTGACTCTTGGGTACTAACTACACACTGATGCATGAACTGAGATCAAAGGAGAGCAATGGCCCCTGCATGCCTGCATGGCTCACTCAGCTGGAGCAGGAGCTCATGGCGCTGGGGACAGACCAGGCTGGGCTGTACTGTTTTTTTAGATGTTTCTGCAAAGCCCATGTCCTCCAGGAAACCTGGCTCTATTAGCCTAACTCTCATTTCTAATCTTTTCTAAACCACTCCCCATTTCCCCCTCCTAAGGCTGACAATATTTTCAGACTTTGATTTCCAACTTGGGACCAGCATCAGGGAGGTCTCCTCTCCTTTCATGCCTGTCCCTGCTACCTTCCTCATACACACACAGGTGCCCACAGAAGAATGCCTCAGTGCCTCAGTCCCTGACAATGCCATCATGCAGTTGTCCCACTGTTCAGTGTTTCAATTTTTCAAGGAAACTTGGAAATATGGATTTTTATGTGCAGTTTCCCCACTTAAAAAATGTGTGCAGGTGAAACAAATGCATCTGCAGGCTGGAGTTAGCCTGCAGGGCACCAATGTGTAACTCTCAGTTATATTGTGTGCTCACACAATGACTGCACTTTACTCTAAGGTCTTTGAAATTGGACCAGGTACCTGCCACAGCATGTGTTCCCTAAGTACCTATACACAGTAGGTATTCATCTAATGGCCACCATGTTTGTGTGCTCTTTGGACAGACACCCTCTGAACTCTGCCAGGAAAATTGGCGTTGCTTTGATTGCTGCTATTTGGGACAGGCCTGTGTGAAAGTGCCCCTCTGCTAGCAAGGTATGGTTGGGTGGTCCTCAGCCCCATCTTGGTAACTTCTGTACCTGCTCAGCTTTCAGCAAAGTGAATGAAGCAATAGTGCCAGGGAACAACACAGCCAGCATAGAAAGTCCATTAGCAGCAGATCCACATTAATGACCTCCAGTGAGTTTGGTTGCTGACAGGGGACATTGGAGGTTGGGGCCTGCCAGATGCCATCATCATAGGGTCTCTCCACACTAGCTTGGCCTCAGAACCATGGACAGATGTCTATGTCTCAGCCATTTCTGAGGTTACGCAGCACTCACTTTCAACCCAAGTTAGGGAGGTTTCTCTTAGCATGTCTGAGCTTATGTGGGGCTAGAGAAGTTTGGAACCAGAGAGGTGGGGACCATTCTGCTTTGCTTACTAGCCTCAGGTGAAATGAAAGACTTTTTCAGCATAAAGAGGAAACAATGAATGAAAACCAAACTCTGGGATGAGGAAGAGCTTGGTTTTAGAAATAGAAGCTGATAGGGGTATCCCATGACCAGTTCTCCCCAACCCAGTAGCAGCAAAAGACCAGGTTTTTATTTCCCATTAGTGAAGGACCAATACTTTTGCAAAATGTAATAAAAATTGAGTTATGAGAAAAATGAAAATTAAAAAGCCATACAAAATACAAGCCCCAATTTTCTTATTATTAGATTGAACAGTCATATTCTGTTAGTCCTTCAAATTGCTGTTGAGCTTTCTGAACACTCCCAATTTCAGTATTTCATCACAGCCACACTCAGGCAGGAAAGAAGTCTCCCCTCATCTGGGCTGGCCCACTCCATGTCCTTGCTTGGCTGATCCCCCTGCTGGAAACTCCTTCCTCATCCTGTCTCTCACCAAGTAGAGTAAGTGTTCATGACCTCTCAGCCCAGAACTGTGCCCCCGAGTGTCTACGCTGGCCACACTCTGCTCACTTGCAAGGCTTCTACAGATGGGACCTGGACCCACTTTGCTTCTCCTGTCTCCCTTGGTCTCAAGTTCCTGTCATACCCTCCTAGCTTCCCTCCACAAGGCTGCCAAAGAGCTCAACATCTTAAAATCCACATCTGATTGCGTCACTTGCTGGCTAAAGTCCTTTTACAGCTTGCAGGCAACTACAGGGTGAACCCTAAGTACCCAGTTGTTGGCCAAAGTCTCCATACCCAACCATCTATTTCCCTGCCCCACCCCAGCAGCCCCCAGTGGACCTCAGCAGCCCCAGCATGCCTGTGCAGCTCCTGTACCTCTTGCTATGCCTAAGAAGGTTCTGTCACCTCCCATCTTGAGCCCACCTTCTCCTCTTTCTCTGTATGATTTCAGAACTAGGCCAGGTGTCCTCCCCTCTGAAGGGCCTCTTCTGCTTCCTCAATCCCCAGATCCTGGTGATCCCATGGAACATTCCTCACACCTTCTCCTAGCACTGGCTACACTGTAGTTTATTTCTTTCTTTAAAGTCTATCCATGATTCAGGATATGTGTGCTTCTTGAAGAAAAATCTCTTGAGTGTGGCATCTGCCTCTCCAGCCCACATGCTGAATCTGCCCTCAGATGCTTCTCCATAGCAGTGAGTGTCAGTAAGATAGTCAAAGGCAGAGGTCAGGGATGTCAACAATGACACAATAACATCAAGCCCTGGAGATCTTCAGGGAACAGTGTGGGTGGGGGTCAGGCAATGTCACCATCACCTGCAATGGAGAGACAGGTGACCCACCAGCACAGACATCAGAGGTGGAGGTGGATAAAGACTGGCTTCCTAGCTTCTCAAGTGGGACAGCTCCAAGGCATGTCCAGAGCATCTCTTGGAGATGCAGCTCCAGGCCATGGCAGTAACCTGCTCATCCTTCCCTGCTTGGAGTCCCCACTTCTCTGTGTCTATGCATCACCTCCCTCATGAACAACCTGCTGTCAAGCTTTTGTCTCCAGCTGTTTCTGGATATCCAGACCTAAGACAGAGAAGTGCAGGGTTGCTGTTCTCCAGCCACAGTCTAGTTCCAGAGGTGGGAAAGTGAATCATCGCAAGTTCTAACAGAGATTCAGGAAAACAGATGAGGGCCAGATAAAGTCCTGCACTGTGCAGGTCAGAAAAGACCTGTTGTGCCAAGTGACATTTACAAAGTCTCAATTCCTTGCAACAAAGTGTCAGAGAGGCAGTGTGTATGGCTCAAAGGAGAGGAGCCAATCTTATTTGGGGGTCAGGAAAAGTTTCCAAGAGGTGGAGATTGAGCTGAGTTAGTGCCAGTGTGTATGGCTAAGCAAAGCAGAAAATGCCTGCGCTGGTGGGCTGACATGTGGGCACAGTGGAGCATGCCTGTGTGCCAGGCCTTGGGCTGGGTGTGTTACATGCATCACCTCACCAAAGTCCCCATCCCCAGTTTACAGAAGAGGAAACTGAGGCTCTGTGCCTAACCAAGGTGGGGGTAAGGTGTGAAACCACAGCAGAGAGACATGGGATGGATCACAGTGATTGCTCTTAGTGACTGATTTTAGATTTCCTGTCCCTGAAAGTTCTTAGTGAGCCTAACCTGCCCCAGGACCTGTGTTGGGCCGTTCATCCCTGGTGTTGTATCCCAGTTGGTTCCTTGTAGACTAACCATTAATATTAATATTTGTCTTATGCAAATATAATTATGTTGGGCAAAATGTGAATAATTAATGTGGCTATGAAGTTGCCATCCCGGGTGTTGGGGTCAGAGAGCTGCTCAACCCCTTGCCCTTCGAGTCTGTGCCACTGTGGCCAGAGAGCCCCAACACATTCTGAGCTGGAAAAGGCTGCCACCTGCTGTCAAGGGGCAAAGATGAATGAGAGGCAGGAGGATGGGTGGAAGGCACAAGGAGTGAGTGCTGGGGGGCTTGAGCCTCGCACAAGCAGAACTAGCACCTCCACCCTGCAGTGAACTGTCCCCAGTCCCATCTCTTCTCTCCTGGGAGGCCAGCCTTCTTCTCCAGGGTCACACACCTTCCCAGTCCTCTGGGAAGCTCCCGGACCTCAGCTTACACTGATGGTTCTCTGCCTTTCTGTCTCTATGTTTCTATCATTCTTTGTTTCCATCTCTTTCTCTGTCTCTGTTTTTCTATGTCTCTGTTTTTGTCTAATTCTGTCTCTCTTTTTTTTCCTGTCTGTCTTTGTCTCTCTGTGGCCCCTAACCATGTCCCCATTCAGTTGCCTACACACTACTCTTACAGGCAGCCAGATTCACTGTTATTGGTTCAAGTCTAACAGAGCCTCCTTTCTTCAGATGTGTCCCAGATTCCTGTCTCAGTGTGGGTTTCCCTGAAAGCAGGCTAAAGACAAGGCTTTGGGAGGTACAGCCAGGAGGCAGGAACAGGGAGCAGGCCAGTGGGACAGGGAAGAGAGAAAATGCAACCAAGAGTGCATTCTGGGGCTTGGTCACACTGTGAACAATGGGGACTCAATCCCATGGAGGCTTCCCAGAAAGCCCCTGGGCTATATGCCTTTGTGAAGGACAGGGGCCTGGGCATATGTGCCTCCTAGAACTGGGAACCTTACTGTACTCTGAGGGAACACTGCAGATTTGGGGAAAGGCCAGGGACAGAAAAGTTCAGAAATTCAGCAGGTACTTGAGGTAGTGTGCAGGAAAGCTGCTTCCTGTAGATGCGGCTGAACTATGATCTGGGCTCAGGCAAGGATAACACCTGGAACAACTCCTGGCTGCCAGCAAAATGATACCCAACCATTTGTGACATTCAAGGCCCTCATGGCTTTGCTGTAGTTAACCAGTTGATTCTTAACTACTACTCTTTCCCTGGCTATAGCCAAAGTGGCCGACTCCCTTGGCCATGATAGCTGCTCACACTCACCATCTCACAGCCTGTGCTTCACCATTTCCACTCGCTGGGGTGTCCCCATGCCCTGTTCCCTTCCTTCTGCCTCCATCCAATGCCCATAGAACTTTCAAGCCCCACCTCCACCAAGACACCTTTGGGAGCCTCTCTAACCCAATGTGAGCTCTTGGCTCTGCCCTCAGTGTCTAAACTGCCAATTTGTCATTCATTAAATCTACCTTTGATATTTTTCTTTAATTTACTCTTCTTCAATTAAATTTTTTTGATATTACTAACCATCAACTTGCTAGGCATGGTGCCAGGGACCAAGGTGAGAGAGATGCACGCCTGACTTGGCAGTACACCATGGCATCTGAGCACAGGCAGAGGGTGAGCTCTTGAAGGTGAGAATTGTCTTGGTTGTCTTGTCATGCCCATGATATTCTAGAACTTGGGAAGGTGCTGGCCTACTGAAGGTGCCATTGTTTTAACTCTGAATGTATAGTTTCTCCTCTTCCCCATTTAGTCTAAATTCCTCAGATGAAATGGCACCTGCTTTGCCAAACCTTCCTCAGCCTTGTAGCCTTAAGGACTGATGGAGTTTCCAGGTCCTCCTGCAAAAATCCTCCAGCAGCCTGGGTGCCTAAGTGGCCTTCTAGAAGAGATCACAGTGGAGGCGAAGTGACCTGCCAGAGGGAGAGAACCAGTTACTCAGGGCCAGCAGCTCTGTCCAACCTGCCCTGAGGGATAACTGCATTCTCTTCACCAATGGCAAACACTTTCTCCTCCGGTGCTGAGAATCCTCCCATGCTGACTCCTTTAGAGCCCTGACATTGGACAGACCCACTGGGAGGCTGTAGGGACACTGAACCTCATTCCAACATAAACATAGTTGTCCCCTGGCCAGATAGGCCAAGACAGGTGCTGGCCTTGGCCACTACAGAGAGTGTGTACTGAACCCAGAGAAGACCTGGCATTTTTGTCTTTCTGGCAATCCCCAAGGGCCCATTATTTGGGAGGTTCTGATTTGTTAAAGTTTTAAAATTGTAAGATACATTCTATCTTGAAGTGTACATAAACTATAGTACAATATAAAATAATAAAATGAAGAGTCTCATGTCCATTATACAGTTTAAGAAATAGAACATCACTTCTGTGGTGCCCCCCAACTGCATCCCCTCCCACCTCACCCCAGAGGTAATGACTGCCCTGAAGTCTGTGTCTACTATTCCTTACTTTTCTCTATAGCTTTATTATATAATATGGATTCCTAAATAAAATTTTAGTTTTGCCCATTTTTAAATTTAAATGTTTCTACCATATCTGTGTGTTTTGCAATTTTCTGTTTTTGTTCCATATTTTTTTCTCTTTTTTTTAGATAATTATTTTTTATTGAAGGGTAGTTGACACACAGTATTACATTAGTTTCAGGTGTACAACACAGTGATTCAACATTTATATACATGATAATTCTAGGTACCAGCTATCACCATACCAAGTTGTTACAATATTTTGACTATATTCCTTATGCTATACATTACATCCCAGTTACTTATTTATTTTACAATTGGAAGTTCGTATATATATATATATATATTGTTTTGTGTGTGTGTGTGTGAGGGCATCTCTCATATTTATTGATCAAATGGTTGTTAACAACAATAAAATTCTGTATAGGGGGGTCAATGCTCAATGCACAATCATTAATCCACCCCAAGCCTAATTTTCATCAGTCTCCAATCTTCTGAAGCATAACGATTTTGTTCTATATTTTTAAAAAATTCACCCACACTGATGGATATAGTTGTAGTTCCTTTATTTCTACCATTTTATAGTATCCCACAACATGCATTTATCCAGTTTGCTGTTAAGGGAGATTTTGGTTGTTTTCCATTTTTTGCTTTTATAAGTCATGTTTCCATGAACCCTTTTGTCCATGGCTTTTGTCATTCTAATGCAAGTGCCTTTTTTAAGGTGGTGGTTCTCAATACCAGTCTTTCCTTTTAAGACAGATATTTTGTGGTGTTCTTTCTACTATCTTGGGATGAATTTCTCAGATTCTATACTACAACATACTTACCCATAAATCTCAAGAAATAAATTTAATGCTCTAACCATAATATAAAAGAGAAATAGAACAAAACAACTTAAAATAAGTAATGGTTGTACCAATATGTGAAACATTACACCAGGAGTGACAATAACAATGTCAGATGGTTGCACCTATATGCTGAATCACTATGATTTTCCAGGTACAAATGTAAACAGATATAGGTGTTTTGAATTGGTGACCCAAACATCATGTGCAAGATTCACAATAGTTATGATTTTCTTACATTTTGACCGATCTTGGCCAAGTTCCAAACAATGACCACAGAAACCAAGTCTTCCTTTAGTTTAGAAGGTTGTTAGTTGCATTCGTAGGAAATTGAGTATGTTGAAAGTCATGAAAAACTAGTTTTTTATATATTAAACTAAGAGTAAGATTTCAGGATCAGATAAGTATGAACAGAGGCTCACCTGCATAAATTATGTGGCCTTGTGGGGTGCAGGCTGATTAATCTTTGGGACTGCCCCAGAAATGTGAGACACCTAGTATTCATTGTCCCACCTATTCAATGCCAGTGCTCCCTACTCTTTTTGACATCCACAGGTTTCCAAAACTCCTCCTAGAGTGTGGTAATGACCCCTTTGGCTACTACTTTACTAGTGTATTTACTTAAGAGTAAAAATGCTAGGTTGAGAGTAAATGCATATTTCATTGATTAGGTGATAACAAATGGTTTTCCCAGATGGTTAAATCAGTGCAGTATTCCACCATCCATATGTGAGAATTTCTATTGCTCTGCTTCCTTACCTGTACTTGAGATTGTCAAACTCCTACATTTTTTCCTGTCTGGTAGGAGTAAAATTGTCTTTTATTGTATTTTCTTAGCTTCACATATGGTTAAACACTTTTTATATGTTTATGGACCATTCATGCTTTTCTTTTATGAATATGACTTTTCATGTCATTTGCTCTCATTTTCTTCCTTGTTTTTAACAGTTCTTTATTTTTATTGGATACTAATCCTTTGTCAATTATATGTTGCAAATACCTTCTAGTTGGTGACTATGTATTTTTGCCTGCTTTATGGTCTTTGATGAGAAGTTTGTAATTTGAATTTTATACATAAACGTCTATGAAATTATCTAGTCTTATAACTTTCCTTTGGGAAAGGATCATCCAGTGGGCTCATTGCATTCGCTATTTGTCTATATTTTTCTTAGTAAAACGTTTACCACCTCATCCTTCTCCCGCACATACGCGGTTTGCAGTTTTTAGCTCTATGAGGCAGATGTCCATGACATCCTTTAAAGTAAATGTTGGTGTGGCAGGATTCCTGCTGTCTTTACCGTCCTGAGCACTGATTTAAAGTAGCCCTTGGTGAATACACAATAGAAGTGCTTAAAAGCAGAGCTGCTTATGATTCCCGACACCCTGTGGGAGGATTCCAGGCTTAACTGAGCCCTCCACATTTTTTTTGAGGGTTTTGAGGGAAGCTATCTATTTCCCACTGTCTCCAGATGTATAAATAGGAAAGATAACAGATTGAGAAAGACTTTGCCTCTTGGCCTCACCTTCTAGTCCCAGTGGCCCCATCTCCACAATGACATTACCCCCTGACAGAAACTGGGTGGGTTGATCAACTGGTGGGAGTAGAGAACCTCAGAAAGCCAACCTAGTAAAGCTGGTGTAAAGGCAGGTCAAGCCCATTTTTTCCCTCTAAAACTTTATTACCTTCTGGTAGTTAAAAATGTGAAGAAAACTAACCAACCAGGAGATAGACCTGATTCCCATGTGAGCAGTTAGTTCTAGTCCCTTCCAGAGGTCGTGGAACGCTTCACAAGGTGACTTTTCTCAAGCTTACCTGGCCACCCTCCAGAGCTGGCTACAGCAGGTTTTATTGTCAGACTGCTCTGACCCCAGCCCTCTTGGTGAGAGGTCTGACCAAGCCTTTAGATCAGAGATAATAAGATGGATTTGTGCTTAATGCATTTTCCAATCAACGCAACACTTGAAAGCTAATTTATGAAAATTGAATATGGTGACAAAATGCTACTTTAAAACCCTATTTATCTTTATGGATTAAAAATTAGTGTTGGGGGTAGCTTTACAGCTGGCTTGGGGATCCCACAAGACAATAGAGGGTTCTCCTCTTTCCTCTTCTTGATGGACTGATAATGGGCGGGAGGGGCTGGGAAACTGAAGCTTCTTTGTCAAGAAGCATTTGCACCCATGTCCTATATCAGGTTAGGAGGGTGTGGGGGTGGTATAGCTCTTCCAGCTTTTTCCAACACATTGCTGCTTCTTTTCTACTCCACTGACATAACTTAGACTCGTTGGTTGCCTAAATCCCACCCCCCTGTCTAGTAATGAGATTTGAGAACATGTTTTAATATCAGAGCTAAATTCCAAGTGAACCAATTCTGTAAAGCAGGCCCACTTTCAAGTGACCAGTGGTTTCCACATTCTCATGTTTCTTCCTTGCATCTGAGCACCTACCCCTGCACTCTGATGCAGGGAAGATGGGTCCAGGAGATCTGTGTTACTGCTCTCTAAAATGCTTTAAATACAAGCTAACAAGCTCCCACTCCAGAAAAACAAAACAAAACAGAAAACACAGAAAACCTCAAAGCCCTTTGGAGAGCTGCTCATCAAAGAAAAGGGGGAGGGGAGAAGTGCTTGTCTCATTGCATTTTGTTTCTGCAGGGACAGAGAGATCGTAAAAGGAAGAAAGCCCAAGAGTCTTTGTCGTTGGTATGAAAGGCAGCATCTGGCAGAGGAAGTGCTCCCTGATAGGACATGGGTGCAAATGTTTCTTGGCAATTCTAATCAAGGAGTGTTCTCGTTAGCATTCAAGATGGCTGAGATGATAAATTATATGAATAATTTTGGTTCTTTGTCAGGACTTGGATAATATCTTTCCACAACACATCTGTAGCTATGCATACTTAATTACTAACTAAGGAGCAGTCAGGAGGCATGAAGCGCAGGCACATCGTTATGCTACAGAACTGACACATGCGTCCGAGGGGCTGTACATTAGAGAAACAAATGAGACGGCAAGCTTCTCAGCCAGAGCCCCTGGGACCCTTGGATGAACAGAGGATCTGGCCTGTCACTTTTAATCTGGAAATAAGAAGCAGGCTTTGATCTGAGCAGGGTTAATTTTGGGGCTGAGGCTGGGCCACTGCAGTAGCTGAAATCCTATACCATGCTTCCTTCATATTAATTTTGCATTCCTGAACTCAGACAAATAATACATGAGGACTATGCCAAGTTTAAACACTTAAAATATGCCAAACATTATGTGAGTCCTTCATAAATGTCACTAGTAAGGGCAGCTTCATCAACTTTGCATACAAATATGAAAGCAGCGTTAGAGTATGTAGATAGCTAGACATAAACAGGGAGAGGGAAGGAGACTGGTTGGACGGCTGCTTACATTCTACATATTCTGTGCAAGTTGTCACAGCTTGTAGAGTGAGAACACAGATAACAGGCCAAAACTGGCTTATAGTTACCAGCATAAAGGAGAAGTTAACCCAAACTTCACCCCTAAATACATTAACAAAGTAAAAATCATGCCCCTCTGTTACTACATAGTAAAAATCACGCTTCCCTGAGCCATGACAGTTTCAATGGGGAGCAAATATAATCAAAAGTCCCTCCACCTGATGTGAGGGTGGAGCCAACCAAATTCCAAAAAACTCTACCTGTTGCCTTTGAAACTTAGGCACATGTGAATATTCATCTCCTTTTATATAAAAAAAGTTCTTTATTGTTTCCTTGGTGCGAATCCCTCTAGGTGTGTACTCTTGACTTTTTCTATAATCTTGTTTTCCACAGTGTGGGGAAGTTGGGTTCCCATGGCCAGGATCCTCACTGAACTTAAACCCCTTGATGATGTAATTGGTCTGTTGCTAGCGCACTGCTTCCACACCCGGAGGCACTAAGCTATTATTGCACCATATAGAGAGTCAGCCCAGTGCTCTGGTCAGAGGCAGAGGCGCTAGTGCTCCATCTACCGCTGGGAGAACAAGCCGGGTAAAAAACCCTTTCACCCCAAAGAAACGTTTCACTGTCATTTCTTTGGTCACACCGAATCCATAGTAAACTTGCCGGGGACTGAAACCCATTGGCAAAACACACATAAACCCCGACCCTTACAAAATTATTCACCACTGAACATTTTCTTATTCTGACACTGATCTACCTTCATCTTGTCTGTGTGTCAGTGTTTTTCTCCACTTGGTTTCCTTTTTCTTGTTGGCTGCTGTAAACCTCTGACCACAAAATGCAACAGTTCAAAGGAAAACAACAGTTCTTTGGAATGGAGCAAAATTTCATGAAGTTAATGAAATGATGTGGAAGAACTGTCCATCCCATGCAAATCCACTGTCAGCGAGGATCTGACTGAGGTAGACTAAGTAACCATGGAAGAGAAAACTAACAGGACAATAATAGAAAGGTACTTTAAAAAGGAATATTTTGAAAATCAAAGAATAAAGAGAGGACTTTAGAAAAATTGAATAAAATTTTTCCAAAGTTATCTTTTTATAACAGTGCTTAGAAAATAAAACAAAGGATAATATGTTTCACCATCACACTTCTTACTAGCTTAGTGGTTCCTTAAGTACAGCCACTGGTGGAGGGATGGGGTCTGGAGGGGCTTTCAGCATCCACTTGAAAGCTATGCTGATCTCTGTCCCCTCCTACAAGCCCCCTCCCACTACATAATTTATTTTCAAGAGCCCTTTGGATAAAGTGACGGTTGCTATGGCCAGGATTCTAACCTGGCCCTGGCTGGCTTGCTCACTGCACACGTGTGGGCAATACGTTGTTATTGACTCTATATAAAGAGCTCTGCCCAGTGCTCTGGGCTGCTGCACAGCTGTAGGGCTGCAGGAGGGCAGAGACTGGAGTGATCACAGCACTGAGAAGAGAGACTGAGAGGCTGTGTGGGTGAAGAGGCCCAGAGGCAAAGACTGGCATGCTCTCTGAGTGGATGGGATGCTAGTGATTAACCTGCCACTGTGGGAATAGAGTTGGGTATAACCCTTTCACCCCAAGAACATTCCACAGCCCCATTTTCAGTCCCACTGAATCCATAGTGAACTTGTCCAGGGCTGAAACCTATTGGCAAGGCAGGCCCTATCGCCCTTCCTTAATCTGAGCCTTGGATGTGCTCACTTGACCTCCATCCACGTTTGAACCTTGGAGAATGGGGTGGTCAGATGGAGCATGTGACTTGCCTAGGCCAGTGAAACGTGAGTTGAAAGGACACATGCCACTTCCAGGAAGAAACTTCACGAGTCCCTGTGTGAGTTGCACCATTGCTTTTCCCACCTTGTGATATTCATGGGAACATGTCTCAGAGAAAACTGAACAAAGATATTTTTCCCCAAGGATGGGGATGGGCACCACTCTTCTATTCTTTCATACTGACTACATCTCTGTGTGTGAAATTTTTCAGCTCTGTTATGGGTCTCCATTACTGAAATATTTCATTAATACTATTTTAAAGTAACATTATGAGAAAGCTTAATGTTTTGTTATTGATTGTATTATCTAATCTCTACAATAAGTGATGAGACAGCTTTTTTTAGCTCCATACTTATTAAAGATGAGGAAACTGAAGCTTACAGATATTGATCATCTGGTCAGTGGTCACACAGCAAAGCCGGGCTTTAATCACCAGTTTCTCTAACATCAACACATGTTCATTGAGCCTTCATGACTTACCAAGTTTCTGACAAGGCCCACCCCATCGGCTCACATGCAGAAAGCCACCTTTCCTTACACTCACTGAGTCTCTTCCTGGCAAGCTGTGCATGGCCAAGTGCCCTTAGCTGTTCACCTGATGGGTTGCTGAGAGTGTGCAGGTGTGCATGAGCACATATACACACAGTTGCATTGAAAATACCTAGGGTGTGTGTCCGTGACGTCTCCTCGAATATTCTGGGCATTGACGATCCATCATCTACATGCATCAGCATGGCAGGAGGCAGCCCATGGCATGCAAGGGCAGGTATGTGGGTGTGGGTGTGGGTGTGGGGTCATGTGGTTTTATACCGTGCCAGGCAGAAGCATTGGCTTGGGGGCCCCAGCAGAGCAGCTGAGCATGTTGCTTGACTGATGACTTCTATGCCTGTTTCTCCAGAAAAGGGAAAGGACCAGGCATTTACGTACTATCCCACTGGGTGAGAGAAACGTGAACCTATATATCCTGACAAGGGCTGATATTCTGGAGGCCATTGGTGTCAGCACATTTCCACAAGCTCTGACTGTGAATAAGGCCCTCCTGCACTCTGTGTGTGTGTGTGTGTGTGTGTGTGTGTGAGGGAATGTGGGGAGAAGAACATCAAGGAATGCCCCTCCCATGCAGTTCATTCTGTAATGCTTGAAAATAGCTCAGTATGGGTCAATAGGGATTGACATGGAAAACTTTCTAATGGATACTATGTGGAAATTAAAACTGCAGAACTGAATGTGGAATGCATGTTCATTTCTGGAAAAAACTGATTTAAGTAAAATTTGATTCAAGCACTATCCCATGAACAGTAGGTCCTATGGAGTGGGGGGTGAAGTTGACCTGCATTTTTCCCGCTTGCCTCTGGATCTGGGTGCTGGGTTCTGGCGGAATTGTGGAGTGCACATACCCCTCACTTCCTGTGACTTCTCTCCTCCCAACCTTTCACCCTCCCTGAAAGGAACTCAGACATTTCCTTTATTCCCCACACTTGCCAGTGCAAGGCAGAGGCAGGCAAAGCCTTCAGAGGGGTAGATGCTGCCCATGGTCTCAAAGGTGTGAGGACCCTGCTCCAGGGAGACTGCCTCAGCTGCAAAAACCAGCCCAGGTGGTGAGACACTGAGTTATGCAAGGTAACCTGTTCTAGAGAAACCAGTAGGCAGGTAGCGGCTCTGTGTGAGCAGGAGCTGGGAGGTGGGGGTTTGAACATGGTATGAAACAGCCCCATTTTGGAGTGCGTTCCAGGACAAGGGGCAGATAGGCTTCTAAGGCACCAGGACTAAGATCCTGCCCAGTCCTCAGATGTCCAGCTTGGCAGATTGTACCACTGAAGAGTCACTGACAGCTCCGGAGCTGATGGTCCATGTGACCAGGCTAGAGCATTGCTGAGACTAGGCTCTCTGGAAGAGCGTGCAGAAAAGGGAACTGGTCAGGAACCCATTTTCATAGTCAGGTGGGAGAAGAGGGCATGAACTAAAGTTGCGGAAGAGAGGGTGGAAGAGGGGGTGCAGGCTGGAGAGTCTGCTGCAAGTGTAGGCGAGGGGCCGGGTGGAGAAAGGCACAGAGCATAGGACCCTGGGTATTTCGGATTGAGAGAATAGTTGGATGGGTGGGATGAGATCCAGGAAAGGTTCAAGGTTGTCTGCTGCTGGGAGAGTCTGAGGTCAGACCCTTGGGGTGCGCTGTTGATGCTGGGTGCAGGCAGTAGCACACACAGAAAGAATTCCAGCCTCGAGAGGAGAGAAAACCATCACCAGAGCTGGACAGTGGTCATTGCTGGGTAGGACACACATCTAAGGAGGACTAGGGGCCCAGAGGGGAAGCCATCTGTCAGAGAAGGGGATGGTGTGCACTGAGAAGAGGGAGTTGCAGCTGGTTCCTGGGATTAAGGAGTTTTACTGGCTAGGGAGAGGTGGGGTCACAGGGGCAGGGGGAATTGTGAGCAGAGGGGACCACTGAGGGAGCAGATGCACCCAGGCTTCTCTCAGGGGTTACAGCTCTGTTTCAAATGCTCACTACGTTGTGGCTGGTTTTCTTGTAGATAGTGAGGGGATCTAAATCAGACCTCTTGTGTCCTTCCCCCAGAACCAGGGCTTTCTATCAGACATATGGGCTCCTGTCTATGAATTTCTCTTTTGCAACCCAGGTCAAGCAGGGACGAGTTCTGTCTTGCAAGGATGGCTGAGAGAAGGACATAATACAGTGTGACATGCACAGTAAGTTTGTTTCTTTTATCATCATTATTATTTCATCAACAGCTCTCCAAAAGAAAAAAAAACAGAGAAAAGAGTGTTCTGTGCATGTAAGTCCTTAAGTGTCCTGGCAGTTCATGGAAACCATGACACATGAACCCTGAAGGCATGTGGTGGAGGGATCACAGTGTTCTGAACACAGTTTCTTAGCTTCTCTCTAATTGTTCCTGACTTATCAAGGACACGGATGCATGTGAATGCCTTGAGTCAACTAAGGGGAGTGTGTGAATGCGGCTGTCCTCTGCTTGTGGACAGAAAGGTTATCTGTTGATTTAATAAGGTTCAAGAAACTTAATTCTTGTGCAGTGTGATTGGAAGGAGGAGGTCATATCACAAAGCACTGCAGTAAAGCATAAGATTTGGAGTTGGGCTATTTGAGTTAAAAAGCCAGCACTGTTAAGATTTTGCCCATCTGCCTGTGTGATCTCAGACAGGTTGCTTTACCTTTCTGAGCCTCAGTTTCTCTCATTTTTAAAATGGGTCCTTATGTGGATTAAAATAGGTAATGTGCATTTGTAAAGTGGTTGGCACAAAAAGTCTGTTAGTTAAATGTTACATATTTATTACACACATGAGTAGTTTGCTTCCACAAGGTCATATATTTAAAGACTTTTTTCCATCTTATATTAATATAAATTGAAATTTAGCAACAAATGGGACCAGCTTAAAATATAAAGATTGCCTGGTGAGCCAACTCTATAATATAATATTTGAAGGAAGAATCTGCCTTCTGAGACTGCCTATGGCTTATACACAAATATTCCCCTGATGTTTTCATCCAGAGGTTTTGCATGTTTCTCAAACCTTTTCTTCTGTTTCACTTGCAACCTGAATGTAAATGAACAAATTCAGAGAAAGTCACGTGGGTGCTCAACAGGATCTTAATGATATGATACTGTACATAAAAAACCCAAAAGACTCCACTCCAAAACTACTAGAACTAATATCTGAATTCAGCAAAGTTGCAGGATATAATATTAACACACAGAAATCTGTTGCACTCCTTTGCACTAACAATGAACTAGCATAAAGAGAAATCAGGAAAACAATTCCATTCACAATTGCATCAAAAAGAATAAAATACCTAGGAATAAACTTAACCAAGGAAGTGAAAGACCTATACCCTGAAAACTACAAGACACTCTTAAGAAAAATTAAAGAGAACACTAACAAATGGAAACTCATCCCATGCTCTTGGCTAGGAAGAATTAATATTATCAAAATGGCCATCCTGCCTAAAGCAATCTACAGATTCAATGCAATCCCTATCAATATACCAACAGCATTCTTCAATGAACTGGAACAATAGTTCTAGAATTTATATGGAACCACAAAAGACCCCAGATAGACAAAGCAATCCTAGGAAGGAAAAATAAAGTAGGGGGAATCTCACTTCCCAACTTCAAGATCTACTACAAAGCCACAGTAATCACGACAATTTGGTACTGGCACAAGAACAGACCCACAGACCAGTGGAACAGAATAGAGAGTCCAGATATTAACCCAAACATATTAATATATGATAAAGGAGTCATGGACATACAATAGGGAAATGACAGTCTCTTCAACAGCTGGTGTTGGCAAAACTGTACAGCTACATGTAAGAGAATGAAACTAGATCACTGTCTAACCCCATACACAAAAGTAAATTCGAAATGGATCAAAGACCTGAATGTAAGTCATGAAACCATAAAACTCTTAGAAAAAAACATAGGCAAAAATCTCTTGGACATAAACATGAGCAACTTCTTCATGAACATATCTCCCCGGACAAGAAAACAAAAGCAAAAATGAACAACTGGGACTATATCAAGCTGAAAAGCTTCTGTACAGCAAAGGACACCACCAATAGAACAAAAAGGTATCCTACAGTATGGTAGAATATATTCATAAATGACATATCTGATAAAGGGTTCACATCCCAAATATATAAAGAGCTTATGCACCTCAGCAAACAAAAAGCAAATAATCCAGTTAAAAAATGGGCAGAGGAGCTGAACACACAGTTCTCCAAAGAAGAAACTTAAATGGCCAACAGACGCATGAAAAGATGCACCACATTGCTAGTCATCAGAGAAATGCAAATTAAAACCGCAATGAGATATCACCTCACACCAATAAGGATCACCACCATCCAAAGACAAACAACAACAAATGTTGGCGAAATTGTGGAGAAAGGGGAACCTTCCTACACTGCTGGTGGGAATGTAAAATAGTTCAACCATTGTGGAAAGCAATATGGAGGTTCCTCAAAAAACTCAAAATGGAAATACCATTTGATCCAGGAACTCCACTCCTAGGAACCCTACGAATGCAGGAGCCCAGTTTGAAGAAGACAAATGCACCCCTATGTTTATCGCAGCACTGTTTACAATAGCCAAGAAATGGAAGCAACGTAAGTGTCCATCAGTAGATGAATGCATAAAGAAGATGTGGTATATATACACAATGGAATATTACTCAGCCATAAGAAGAAAACAAATCTTACCATTTGCAACAACATGGATGGAGCTAGAGGGTATTATGCTCAGTAAAATAAGCCAGGCAGAGAAAGTCAAGTATCAAATGATTTCACTCATCTGTGGAGTATAAGAACAAAGAAAAAACTGCAAAAAGGAGCAAAATGGCAGCAGACTCACAGAACCCAAGAATGGACTAACAGTTACCAAAGGGAAAGGGACTGGTGAGGATGGGTGGGAAGGGAGGGATAAGGGGGTGGGGAAGAAAGGGGGCATTATGATTAGCATGTATAATGTGGGGGGGGCATGGGGAGGGCTGTACAACACAGAAGACAAGTCGTGATTCTACAGCATCTTACTACACTGATGGAGAGGGACTGCAATGGGGTATGTGGGGGGACTTGGTGATGGTGGGAAGTCTGGTAAACATAATGTTCCTCATGAATTGTAGATTATTGATACCAAAAGAAATGTCATTGCCATAACCAAAGTCATCTGTTTTCTCCCATGTTATCTTCTAGTGGTTTCACAGTTTTGTATTTTAAATTTAGATCTATGACCCAGTTTTTTGAAGGGTGTAATTCTGTTTCTAGATTGATTTTTTACATGTGGATGTCTGGTCATTCCACCACCATTTGTTGAAAAGACTATCATTGTTCCACTATTTTGCCTTTACTCTTTTGTCAAATATCAATTGACTATATTTATGTGGGCCTATTTCTGGGTTATCTATTCTGTTACATTGATCTATTAGTCTATACTTTTGCCAATTCCATACTGTCTTGATTACTGTAACTTTACAGTAAGTCGGGTCTGGGTAATATCAATCCTTCAACTTTGTGTTTCTCCTGCAATATTGCATTGCCTCTTCTGGTCTTTGCTTCTCCATATGAACTTAAGAGTCAGTTTGTTGACATCTACAAAATAATTTGCTGGTTTTGGTTGGAATTATGTTGAGTAACCAATATTTTGACAATATTGAGTTTTCCTGTCCATGAACATGGGATACCTCTCCATTTAATTAATTCTTCTTTTATTTTTTAATCAGAGTTTTGTTGTTTTCCTCATGTAGATCTTATACATATTTTGTTAGATTTATACCTGTGCTTCTTTTGGGAGAATGATAATGTAATGTTTTTAACTTTAAATTTCATTTATTTAGTGATAGTATGTAGGGAAGCAAATGACTTTTGTATATATTAACTTATATCTTGCAACTGTGATATAATTATTAGTTCTAGATTTTTCATTGATTCTTTCAGATTTTCTACATAGATAATCAGGTCATCTGCAAAAAGACAGTTTTATTTGCTCCTTAGCAGTCCCTATATATTTTATTTCCTTTTCTTGTCTTATTGCGGTAATTAGTTTTCCAGTTTGATGCTGGAAAAGAGGGTGAGAGAGTACATTTTTGCCTTATTCTTGATCTTAGCAGGAAAGCTTCTCATTTCTCACAATTAAGTATAATAGCTATAAGGTTTTTGCAAATGCTCTTTTTCAAATTGAAAACATTCCTCTCTATAGTTTGCTGAAAGGTTTCTGTTTTTATTATGAATGGGTATTGGATTTTGTCAAATGCTTTTTCTTCATCTATTAACATGCTCATGTAATTTTCTTCTTTGCTGTTGATGTGATGGATTATATTAATTGATTTTCAAATATTGAACTATCTTTGCATACCTGGGACAAACCCACTTGGTTGGGGCATATAATTCTTTTCATATATTGTTGGAGTCAATTTGCTAATATTTTCCTAAGAATTTTTGCATTTTTGTTTATGAGACATATAAATCTGTAGTTTTCTTTTGATGTCTTTGTCAGGCTTTAGTATTAGGGTAATGCTGACTTCATGAAGGAGATAGGAAGTGTTCTTCTGTTTCATATTCTAGAAAAGATTGTAGAGAATTGGTATAATTTCTTCCTTTAATGTTTGGTAGAATCCACCAGTGAACCCGTCTGGAACTGGTATTTTCTCTTTGTGGAAGATCATTATTTTTGGATTTAATTTCTTTAATAAATACAGAGCTTTTTAAATTGTCTATTTCTTTTTGTATAAATCTTGGGAAATTTTTCTTTCAAGTAATTGGTCTACTTCATTTAGGTTACCATATTTGTGCATACAGATTGTTCATAACATTCATTATTATCCATTTAATATCCATTGGGTCTGTAATGATATTCCTTCTTTTATTTCTGAATTAGTTATTTGTTCCTACTATCTGTTTTTCTTTGTTAGGCCAGCTAGAGACTTTTTGATTTTATTGATCTTTCAAAGTTCTGACTTTTGGTTTTGTTGATTTTCTATTGATTTCATCTTTCCAATTTCACTGATTTCTATTCTAATGTCTAGTATTTCTTTTGGTCTGCTTACTTGGATTTAACTTATTCTTTGTTTTCTAGTTTCCAAAGATGGAATCTTACATGATTGATATTAGGTAATTCTCCTTTTCTAACATATGCATTCATTGTTACTTATTTTTTTGTGTGCGTAGCACTGTTATCATTGCATCTCACACATTTTATAAGTAGTTTTTATCTTAATTTAGTTCAAAATATTTTAAAGTTGAGATTTTGTCTTTGACCCATGTGTCAGAAATGTGTTAATTTTTCATATATTTTGGGATTTTCCAGCTATATTTCTATTATTCATTTCCAGTTTAATTCCACTGTGTTTAAGAACAGACATTTATGATTTTAATCCTTTAACTGTGTTGGGGTATGTTTTACATCTAGAATATAGTCTATCTTGGTAAATATAGGTGTGAGGTGCAAATGTGAGAATAATGTGTATTTTGTAGCTGTTGAATGAAGTTGTCTATAGATGTAAATTATATTCAGTTGATTGATGATGTTCTTGATTTCAACTATGTCCTTACAGATTTTCTGCCTATAGGATCTGTCCGTTTCTGATAGAAGGGTGTTGAAACTTCCAAGTGTGATTGTGAACTCATCTATTTCTCCTTATAGTTCTATCAGTTTATGTCTCACATATTTTGATGCTCTATTATTAGGCAAATACACTGAAGGATTATTAAGTCTTTTCAATGAATTGGCCCCTTTATCATTAAATAATGCTTATATTTATGACTGATAACTTTCCTTAATCTGAAGTGTGCTCTATCTGAAATTAATATAGCTATTCTCACTTTCTTTTGATTAGTGTTACAATGGTATATCTTTATCCATCCATTTACTTTTCTTTGTTTCAATAAATTTTCTTTTATTGGTCAACACTATATAGTTTGACATACTTTATTGAAAGAAGATTATATCCTCATAAGAAAGAAACTCCTAAATCAATTTTAGTGCATGAATTGATAAGATATAATTTGATTTTAAATAAGTGCAAGATATTACAGTGTATCTGTAAATGAATGATCGTGTTCTTTTTATCTGTAGCCATTCTAGCAAATTTTCCAGAGAAATCACATATTTCTCCACAAATCAAACCTGAACTTATTTACTTTCCTTGGCATCATCATTTTTTCCTGTAGATCAGAGTTCCCAACTGGTACAATTCCCCTTGAACCTGAAAAATTTCTTCCACGTTTTTGTATGGATTTATTCTCTTGGCTTTGTATATCTGAAAAAGTCTATCTGTGTTTATTTCTGAAGGACTTTTGGATATAGAATTCTTAGTCAACATTTAATGTATTTTTTCTTCAAAATTTAAGGATATATTCTTACTTTCATTTTTTATTACTTTAATTAGTTCTGAGCCATAATTATTATCATTTACCCCTCATAGGTAACATGACTATTTTCAGTAAATAATTTATATTTGGTTGTCAGGAATTTGAAAATGATAAGCTTAGGTGGGATCCTCTTTGCCTTTACCTTTCTTGGGTTTCATGGAGCTTCTTGAGTATGTGGAGCTTCTTGAGTATGAGGTATTTCATCAAATTTGGGGGGAAATGGCCATTATTTTTTCAAGCACTTTTTCTTCCCCACTCTATCTCTAATTTCCTTCTAGAACCCTCCTTGCATGTATTTTATGTCATTTGATATTTTTGTACTGGTTACAGATGCTTTACTTAGCTTCTTTCTTCTTTGAGTATTTTTCTCTCTGTGCCACTATTTATTTTGATTATTTGGGTTTATCTGCTTTAAGTTCAACAATCCTGTCTCCTTGCTATGTCTCATGTGCTTTTAAATCCACTGAGTAAATTTGTTTAGCTCTTAAGACAACATTATTGTGCTATAATTTACATACAATAAAATGCTTCAGTTTTAAGGATCTAATTTGATGAGATCTTTTAGATATGTATCCCTGTATAACTACTACTTAAGTCAAAAGATATCTTTATCATCAGTCCAGAAAACTCCTTTGGTCCTTTACGAAGTCAACCCTTTGACCAACACAACCATTTTATTGATTAATGTAAGTCTTGGAGTCAGGTAGTAAAAATCTTCCAAATTTGTTTTGTATGTTTTTTCCCAAAATAGTTTTTGTATTTCCAGAGTCTTTTGCATCTCCATATAATTATTAAAATGAAATCCTTAATTTCTGATAAAAATTTATAATGGTATTTTTATTAGGATTAGGTTGCATCTATGTCTTTTTGTACAAAAGCTGACATCTTAGCAATATTGGTTCTTGTTTTCTATGGATGTGGTATATCAGTATATATCTCTATTTAGGACTTCTTTAATTTTTAAAATCCTGTTTTGTAGTTTTTGAAAATAAATTTTCCATACATTCAATACATTTAACCCTAAATATTTCACGTTTTTAAATGCTATTGAAATTTTTACATATTTCTTATTATATCTTAAGACCTGCTTTATTGAGATATCATACAATTTAACTAAAGTGTACAATTCAATGATTTTTTTAGTATATTCATAGTTATAAAACCATCACCACAATCAATTTTAGAACTTTTTATGACTTCCCAAAGAAAACCTGTATCATTTGCTCTCCACATTTTCCCCTTTCCCTTTCCCCCTATCCCTAGGCAACTACTTGCCTATTCTGGAAATTCCATATTAAATGAATCATACAACATGTGGTCTTTTGTGCTTTCTTTCATGTAGCATAATGTTTTCAGGGTTTTCCATGTTCTAGCATGCATCAGTACTCCATCTTTTTATTGCTGAATTATATTCTATTGTATGACTATATCATATTTTGTTTATACATTCAACATCTGATTGACATTTGGGTTGTATCAATGAATAATGCTGCTATGAACATTTATGTGTATTTTTTGTGAACATATGTTTTAATTTCTGTTACATTCTTAGGTGTGGATTGCTGGGTCATGTGGTAACTCTATGTTTAACTTTTTAAGGAACTGCCAGATTGGTTTCCAAATTTACATTCACATCAGTTGAGTATGGAAGTTCCAATTTTTTATATATTTATCAACACTTGTCCTTATATGACTTCTTGTTATTATAGCCATTCTAGTGTGTCCCGACCCGCAGGACAGTCAACGGGGGTCAACGACCTGGAGGAGAGAATGAAGGGGCAAGGGACACAAAGAATGGACAGCAAGACAGGATATCTGATCAAGCTGACACAGTTTATTGTTTGCAGGCTCAATTTATACAGGTAGCGAGGAAGGGGTGGGTCAGAAGGTGATTGGGCCTTAGGTGGTACCGGTGGGAAGGTGCAGAGGGGTGATTGAGCCTTGGCTGGTGCCGGCGGGAGCTAAGGACCTGGAAGAGAAGCAGGGAGTTCGCCATCTTGTGGGTGCCCTTGGGAGGGAGATTTTAAGGGTGGGGCTTTCCCCTGGGGCAGAGGGTGTTCTTGAGAAGCAGGGTGTTGGCAGGGTTAGAAGGCCAGTGGAAAGAACAGAGGAGGAAACACTGCCTAGCAACTTGACCGCAAGACCTACACTTGTTTGGCTAGGAGAGCAGCTTTGCTTTTTCTAGGATACTGCAGAAATGATTGCTGTTGTCTTAAGACTTACATAACTGGTATTGCTTAAAGTCCATAGGCTCGCTCCCAACATCTCCCCCTTTTTTATTTTATAATAATAAGACAGTGCCTGTCTTAGGTGCCCCAAGGCAGCGACTCTGATCTTACCCGTCATTGGTACTCCCACTCCAATGTGGAAGCCCTGTCTTAGGTTGCCAGAGGCTCTAGGGTGCTTACCCGTCTTTGACTATCCTGTCTCTTTTTTCTCTTTAATAAAACAACTAGCCTAACTCAGACTGGGTCAAGGTAGGTGCCTGTCTTAGGTTGTATGGTTGAAGTAAATCCTTACCTGTCATGGGGCTATAGTCCTCTGTCGACCACTCCCTGTCTTAGGTTGGTATTTACAATTCAACCATATCTTACCCGTCATTGGCTACCATACTTGACTTTAGATCTTATGATTTACAAGTGGGGGGGACCGTCTGCAATTTCAAATGATGCAGGCCTTTTAAGGCTTGTTGGATGAGTTTCTACATGCTGCGAAGGACACAAGGCCCTAGTAATAGCAACAAAAGCCATAAAATGCTTAGAGTTAAGAGAGGTGTGACAGCGTGCCAGAGACTATTCAGGGGTTCTTTGCACATGTCTTTCATCTGATTTAATATATCAGATGCAGTTTTGGCTGCA
The DNA here is from genome assembly GCF_030020395.1 of Manis pentadactyla. Classification (NCBI taxonomy): domain Eukaryota; kingdom Metazoa; phylum Chordata; class Mammalia; order Pholidota; family Manidae; genus Manis; species Manis pentadactyla. The sequence goes on from NC_080033.1 coordinate 26,725,474, forward strand.
AATAAGATAGGATTTAAATGGTTCTGTGGTGACTGGGGATATCATCTAATTGATTTTGGGTAGTTTGAGAAAAATCAGACAAATTGAAACAACACATTCTTGGAAACTGTTCACATCTTACATGCTCTTTTAACAGCAGACAGTCCACAGCAGCGCGATTCTGAGGCACCGCAGCTCGCAATTCTCTCAGTTCTTGGTGGAGTTCAGATAATACAGAAGCAGTCAATTTTGTTGTTTTGTTATATGCGCAGGCCAGCTTAGATATCTCCTTTAGCATTCCAACGACAAGTCCAGGAACAGGCAGGAGGAACGCAGCTGCAACTGCAACAGCAGCAGGACCTCAAAGCTTCAAGTTTTCATCACAGTCAGATGGCAGAGCTCGGAGAAGTCTCTTGTGCTTATATTCAGGATGGTCTATTAGAGCAGGAAGAATGCGTCTCACCCCACAAACACCTTGATAGTGTGGAGAGAGGGCTTGATATGTTTTGTTATTACACAAAAATACTTAACCATTTGGAAGTCTATATCCAGAGGACTATTTTACATTGATTGTACAATTACAGTAAGAGGGTACATGAGTACAATTAATACATACACAATCAGTAATTATAGTAGTACTAACAGGTAAATGTAATTGGGCATCAGGAGTAAGCATCTTAGGGGGAAGAGTGACATTTCTGTAACATAAAACATTCAGTAATAGAGTTTAGCATTATTCCTTTTGACAGCACTTTTTAGGTAAGTATATATCAGGTAAATAAGCCAAATTAGTCAAATATTTTCTTTGATGAGAAGAAATTCTACTGGTATGTTCCAGGGGCCCTCTGGAAAATATCAGAGTTAATTGAGAGGTAAAAATACTTTTTTTAAATTTGGTCTTGGGAAGTTGTCAAAAGGTTTCAAGGAACTTGCCTAAATAAGATTATAGGTTGCTATGAAGCAATACTTATCTATTTAACCAGAATGATAACAAAATATTTCAAAGGCACATAAAGGTTACACAGTTGTTAACAAATTCAGCTTTTAGTCTTTTTAATATTAAGATTTCATTTTTTTTTAAACTGGAAACAAAATTCTAATTTTGCTGTGCACTTGATATCAAGACTCACTTGCTTTAATTTCACATAGCACGACTATATCTGTAGGAATATAGTAATTTATTCTTCATTTGCCCTATGGTCCCAAGCACATAAGCCAGTGAGAATTATGCCTGGGCTTGCCTGGGGCTTGACTGGGTTTATCCCGCCTTATCTCTAAACATCTTGACCCTCCCCCAAAGCAACAGGCTGAGCGGATCTGCCACAACAAAAGGCACCACGCTGCTGCACCACACTGCTCTGTCTCTGTCTCCCTTTAAAGAAATAGCTGTACTTTAGAACAATTAACCTTCTTTTACTCTCAACAAAACGCATTTCCATTCTTTATACTTTCTCTTATTAAAACACACATCTTAACATACTAAAATATTTTCCTTATTATATCAAGTAGTTTTCATTAGAACTTAAAACTATTTGATACTTTAACTTTCAGTGAACACTGAAAAATAGGCCACTGTAAACTGTTACACCAACATTCTTCAGATTGATACATTTATGAACATATTTTATCATTTTTGGAAATGTGCCTTATAGCACAATTTCTCATTAAGTACAAAATATGTCTATATAGCTTAGCAAACTTTAAGAATTTTGGTTACCACAAAAACTCTCAAGCTGTTTGCAGATATATACATTTATACATTAATACAGTAATATTATTAAAAAGTTTATTTGCTACACTTGTTTACTTATTTTTAGCAACATGCCAGATTACTTATAAAACTTTTACTAAACATCAAAGTCAAGCATTTCTTTAAGCATCTTCTTGAAATATTTAACAGGTAACATCAACTTAAATGACTAAGTAAACTTTGGCAGTTAATAACTATAAGGACATGTCCGTATCAGTTAAGCTTAAATTAGCATTAATGCATAATATTTTTTATTAGATTTTCTGGAAGTTTTAGAATGCCCAATTTTCACAAGCGCTTGTTTTTAAATCAATTTTTATTAATACCATCCGGAGGTAGAAAACATTTTTTATTTACACACTTAGACACACAAACATACAGACCAAGACATAATGAATACAGTTAGCAACACTTTTCATATAAAAACATACACAGACAAACTGACATAAAGATTTGAGTTTCTAATATTCAATTGCCTTCTTTCTTCTTAGTTTATTTGATTAAAAGCACTTCAGTTTTCAAGAATACACTCTAAGGGCAAGCAGTTTACATTACTGGGTTAAGGTTTAGACAGCCCCAGTCCAGGGGACTGGAAATATCAACTGGAATTTTCTTTGGTCCGTGGGCAGTATAATGGGATTGTAACTTTTTTCCTACAACAATTGGGATTCAGAGGAGCTTTTTGAGGGGAGGGGAGGGGAGGCAGTGGAGCTTTTGGGGGAGGGATAACAGGGAGAGGATGGGAGTCAGCAGAATTATTAGGGGAGGAAACTTTGTCCATCGGTGACGGGGAAAGAGACTCGACAGTCGGTAAGGGTGGGAGTCTGTCTGATATCTGAGAGGGGTTTGCAGCAGAATCTGAAGGATGTTCTTTGAGAAGGGGAGGCTGGCCGGGAAACCTCGGAGGGGGGACGAGAACGGGATCTCATGGTTTTTTCTCCCTCAATGACAACTTTCTGCAAGTCAGGCCACTCGCGATGAACACGCAAGATATCATTAATAAGGTTCTAATAGCTAAATGCTGACACAGGTACTTTTTCTGGACCAAAAACTCTGTAATAGTCTTGAAGGCAATCGCCGACCCGTTGCCAGTTCTTTTCACTAATGGTTCCTTCTTGAGGGAACCAGGGACACACATCTTCAATAAAGACTAAAAAACGTTTCAAATCTTTGTTTCTTAACCCTTGTTCCTCGTGTCCTGAGGGACTCTTTGAGTCCGGCTATGAACAAATCTTCCTGCGAGAATGCTTGCCCCATGACTTACCTTCCTAAATGCGTCGCCGATTGAGTACACACGAGTCTGTCTCACGCCGGGTTCAGAACGTGGCGACTCTGGCGAGGGTCTAGCTGCAGACACCCCCCCACTCCTGGGGGCGACGTTCTCGCCTCTCCAGTCTGTCGGGCCCCACGTTGTGCGCCAGTTGTCCCGACCCGCGGGACTATCAACGGGGGTCGACGACCTGGAGGAGAGAATGAAGGGGCAAGGGACACAAAGAACAGACAGCAAGACAGGATATCTGATCAAGCTGACACAGTTTATTGTTTGCAGGCTCAATTTATACAGGTAGCGAGGAAGGGGTGGGTCAGAAGGTGATTGGGCCTTAGGTGGCACCAGCGGGAAGGTGCAGAGGGGTGATTGAGCCTTGGCTGGTGCCGGCGGGAGCTAAGGACCTGGAAGAGAAGCAGGGAGTTCGCCATCTTGTGGGTGGGGGCCCTTGGGAGGGAGGTTTTAAGGGTGGGGCTTTCGTAACCAAGCCTGCCTAAAGGCCCACAGGTTTGCTCCCAGCACTAGTGGATGTAAAGTGGTATCTCATTGTGTTTTATTTCTCACCTCTTATTGTTTTTCATTTCCTTAATGGCTAATGATATTAAGCTCCTTCTCATGTTTATTGGCCATTTGTATATCTTCTTTGGAGAAATGTATATTCACATTCTTTTCTAATTTTTAAATTGAGTTATTTGTATTTTTTCTTATTGAGTATTAAGTTATTTGTATGTTCTAGATACAAGCCATTTGTTAGATATATAATTTGCAAATACTTTCTCCCATTCTATGGGTTGTCTTTTCACTTTCTTGATGGTGTCTTTTGAGATGGTGACTTTTTGACGAAGTCAAATTTCTTGGTTCTCTTTTGTTGTTTTTGCTTTTCATGTCATGTCAAGGAAACCATTGTTTAATTCAAGGTCATGGAGATTTATGAGTATATTTTCTCCTAAAAGTTTTATAGCTTTAGCTCTTATGTTTAGGTTTTTTATCCATTTTAAGTTAATGTATGTGGTATTAGGTAGGGGTATAACTTCTTTATTTTATATCTAGATAACCTTGTCCCAGCATCATTTGTTTAAGAAACTATTTTTTCACCAATAAGTTGCCTCAACACCTTTGTGAAATATCAATTGACCGTAAATATGAGGTACTGTTGCTTTCCAAATTTCCACATTTTAATTTCCAAATACTTGTTGCTAGGATATATAAATTCTCTTTTAAATATGGATTTTATATTCTTTGACTTGCAAAACTCACTTATTAATTCTGGTGACTTTTTTGTGAGTGTTCAGATTTCTTAGAATTTTTACTTAGATGATCCTGCCATCTCCTAATAATGTTAGTTTTACTCCTATCTTTCCAAACATAATGCTTTCAATTTCTTTATCTTACTTTATTCCATTGGCAGATATTTCCAGTATAATGTTGACCAAAAGTTTATTTTTTATTCAAGTTTAGTTAATATACAATATTATATTGCTCTCAGATGTGCAACACAATGATTTGATAATTATATACATTACCAAATGCTCACCATGATAGGTGCAGTTACCGTCTATCACCATGCAAAGTTTTTATGATGATATTAACTATATAATGTATGCTGTACTTTTTGTCCTATAACTTCATTTTTTTTTTGATCCCCACTGGGTTTTAGAGGGACTGTGAAGGTTACAAATTCCAGGTGCTGGAGACAGAACTGAGACTGTGATAACGTTGATTAATTTGTTCCTTATGCAAAACCTGCAGGGTCTCTATCAGATTCTTTTTTTTCAAAGCCAATAAAACAGAGTAATTTATTTTGAAGGACTTTGAATGATCTGATTTTTCAGATTCATGGGTAATTCACATCTTGGGTTGTGTTAGTTGGTTGCCTAATCAGTTGGCTTTTGTTTTCAGTTTACTGTGTGTGTATTTGGATTCCCTACAAGAATTCTGGTATAGCCAGTGGGAGAACTGTCTCTTCTGAGCATTTGGATACTCTGACTCTGCTGCATACTGACTGTGTAACTTCTGTCAAGTCACTGTTGTTGTTGTTGTTATCATTAATCTACAATTACATGAAGAACATTATGTTTACTAGGCTCCACCCTTCACCAAGTCTCCCCCACACACCCCATTACAGTCACTGTCCATCAGCATAGTAAGATGCTATAGAATCACTACTTGTCTTCTCTGTGTTGCACAGTCCTTCCCATGCTCCCTTCCCATTATACATGCTAATCATAAAGCCCCCTTTTTTTTACCCCTTATCCCTTCCTTCCTCCCCACCCTCCCCAGACCCTTTCCCTTTGGTAATTGTTAGTCCATTCTTGGGTTCTGTGAGTCTGCTGCTGTTTTGTTCCTTCAGTTTTTGCTTTGTTCTTATACTCCACAGATGAGTGAAATCATTTGGTACTTGTCTTTCTCCACCTGGCTTATTTCACTGAGCATAATTCCCTCTAGTTCCATCCATGTTGTTGCAAATGGTAGGATATTTTTTCTTCTTATGGCTGAATAACATTCCATTGTGTATATGTACCACCTCTTCTTTATCCATTCATCTACTGATGGACATTTAGGTTACTTTCATTTCTTGGCTATTGTAAATAGTGCTGCAACAAACATAGGGGTGCATCTGTCTTTTTCAAACTGGGATGCTACATTCTTAGCATAAATTCCTAGAAGTGGAATTCCTGGGTCAAATGGAATTTCTATTTTGAGCTTTTTGAGGAACCTCCATACTGCTTTCCACAATTGTTGAACTAATTTATATTCCCACCAGCAGTGTAGGAGGGTTCCCCTTTCTCCACAACCTCGCCAACATTTGTTGTTGCTTGTCTTTTGGATGGTGGTGATCCTTATTGGTGTGAGGTGATATCTCCTTGCGGTTTTAATTTGCATTTCTCTGATGACTAGCAATGTGGTGCATCTTTTCATGCGTCTGTTGGCCATTTAAGTTTCTTCTTTGGAGAACTGTGTGTTCAGCTCCTCTGCCCATTTTTTAACTGGATTATTTGCTTTTTGTTTGCTGAGGTGCATAAGCTCTTTATATATTTGGGATGTGAACCCTTTATCAGATATGTCATTTATGAATATATTCTACCATACTGTAGGATGCCTTTTTGTTCTATTGGTAGTGTTCTTTGCTATACAGAAGCTTTTCAGCTTGATATAGTCCCGCTTGTTCATTTTTGCTTTTGTTTGCCTTGCCTGGGGAGATATGTTCATGAAGAAGTTGCTAATGTTTATGTCTAAGAGATTTTTGCCTATGTTTTTTTCTAAGAGTTTTATGGTTTTATGACTTACATTCAGGTCTTTGATCCATTTCGAATTTAGTTTTGTGTATGGGGTTAGACAGTGATCCAGGTTCATTCTCTTACATGTATCTGTCCAGTTTTGTCACCACCATCTGTTGAAGAGACTGTCATTTCCCCATTTTATGTCCATGGCTCTTTATTGTATATTAATTGACCATGTATGTTTGGGATAATGTCTGGAGTCTATATTCTGTTCCACCAGTCTGTGGCTCTGTTCTTCTGCCAGTACAAAATTGTCTTGATTACTGTGGATTTGCAGTAGAGCTTGAAGTTGGGGAGCGAGATTCCCCCCCACTTTATTTTTCCTTCTCAGTATTGCTTTGGCTATTCGGGCTCTTTGGTGTTTCCATATGAATTTTTGAACTATTTGTTCCAGTTTGTTGAAGAATGTTGTTGGTATTTTGATAGGGATTGCATCAAATCTGTATATTGCTTTGGGCAGGATGGCCATTTTGATGATATTAATTCTTCCTAGCCAAGAGCATGGGATGAGTTTCCATTTGCTAATGTCCTCTTTAATTTATCTTAAGAGTGTCTTATAGTTTTCAGGGTACAGGTCTTTCACTTCCTTGGTTAGGTTTATTCCTGGGTATTTTATTCTTTTTGATGCAATTGTGAATGGAATTGTTTTCCTGATTTCTCTTTCAATTAGTTTATTGTTATTGTATAGGAAAACCATAGATTTCTGCATGTTAATTTTGTATCCTGCAACTTTACTCTGTTCTGATATTAGTTCTAGTAGTTTTTGGAGTGGAGTCTTTAGGGTTTTTTATGTACAATATCAGATCATCTGCAAATAGTGACAGTTTGACTTCTTCTTTACCAGTTCGAATTCCTTGTATTTCTTTGTTTTGTCTAATTGCCATGGCTAGATCCTCCAGTACTAAGTTGAATATCAGTGGGGAGAGTGGGCATCCCTGTCTACTTCCCGATCTCAGAGGAAAAGCTTTCAGCTTCTTGTTGTTCAGTATGATGTTGGCTGTGGCTTTATCATATATGGCCTTTATTATGTTGAGGTACTTGCCCTCTATACCCATTTTGTTGAGTTTTTATCATGAATGGATGTTGAATATTGTTGAATGCTTTTTCAGCATCTGTGGAGATGTTCAGGTGGTTTTTGTCTTTCTTTTTGTTTATGTGGTGGATGATGTTGATGGATTTTCAAATGTTGTACCATCCTTGCATCCCTGGGATGAATCCCACTTGGTCATGGTGTATGATTCTTTTGATGTATTTTTTTTTTATTTTTAGTTTTTATTTATTTTTATTTTTATTTTTATTGAAGGGTAGTTGACAACAGTATTATATTACATTAGTTTCAGGTGTACAACACAGTGATTCAACATTTATATACATGATAATTCTAGGTACCAGCTATCACCATACCAAGTTGTTACAATATTTTGACTATATTCCTTATGCTATACATTACATTCCGGTTACTTATTTATTTTACAATTGGAAATGTGTTTATATATATATATATATATATATATATATATATATATATATATATTTTTTTTTGTGAGGGCATCTCTCATATTTATTGATCAAATAGTTGTTAACAACAATAAATTTCTGTATAGGGGGGTCAATACTCAATGCACAATCATTAATCCACACCAAGCCTAATTTTCGTCAGTCGCCAATCTTCTGATGCATAACGAACAAATTCTTACATGGAGTACAAATTCTTACATAGTGAATAAGTTACATGGTGAACAGTGCAAGGGCAGTCATCACAGAAGCTTTCGGTTTTGTTCATGCATTATGAACTATAAACAGTCAGTTAAAATATGAATATTCATTTGATTTTTAAACTTGATTTATTTGTGGATACCACATTTCTCTATTCTTATGATTTTTAGTAAAATGCTGAAGTGGTAGGTAGATACGACATAAAGGTAGAAAACAGAGTTTAGTGTTGTAAGAGAGCAAATGTACATGATCAGGTGTGTGCCTGTAGACTATGTGTTAATCCGAGCTAGACAAGGGCAATAAACATCCATGTATGCAGAAGATTTCTCTCAGAACATGAGGGGGGAGGTTCTAAGCCTCACCTCTGCTGCTCCCCATTTTCTCACCAGATGGCCCCCTGCGACTGTGCCTGTCTTAGGTTGTTCCTCCCTTGAGGAATCTTACCCGTCTCTGGCTAACCAGTCATCTTCCGGGGCAATACAGGGAAATGTTAAGATGGTAAGTGAGAGAGAAGCCTTATTGTTTGAAAAGGTTAGCTTTTTACTTCTTTGTATATTTATGCTCTGTGGCTTCTATGCCCAGCATTTGTCTTGAGGTGTCTTTACCACTTGGAAGAATTATGATACTCGGTAAATTCGACATGTGGCACGAGTTCTATTTAAAGGTTGTGATTAGGAAGGAAGAAGAAAAGCTAGAGAAGTAGCAGGCAGAAGAAAACCTGGGAAGATTGATTATTTCTTTGACATATCTTCTTGTAGAGTAACTTCAGCATGGATAGGTTTTAAACTACTAATTAAATTGTGCACACACATTAACATAATAGGAATATAGTTACCTAACCAAAGCATACCTGTAATTACCAGCCATCTCCAGTGAAACCAAGAAAACCAGTTAGGCACCTTAGGCATTTGTGAAAACTTATCTATGATATGGTGGATATTGTCCAACTGAACTTAAACAGTCTGAGAGAATTCAGATAAATTAGAACAACCCATTCCTGGGGACTGTTCATATCCCATATGTTCTTTTAACAATAAATAGTCTGTTGTTGTAAGATTTTGGAGTGCTACAATTTGCACTTCTCCTTATTCTTGGTTGAGTTCCAACAGTATAGATCCAGTCCAATTTGTTGTTTTACTGTATGCACAGGCCAGCTTAGATATCTCCTTCATCATTCCCATGGCAAGTCCAGGAACTGGTGGGATGAGTGCATCTACACCTGTGGCAGTGCGTGGATTTTTGTTGGTGTTTTTTTTTTGATGATCATCTTCTGTCATGAGTCTTCCCAAGAGTGCTGATGTTGGAAGTTCTTTATCATATCGTATCTTAGTTCATTTTTGGGGTAGCCAAATTAGGCTTTGATCCTCTGTATAACCACAAACAGACCCTTTGCCTACACTTTTATATGCCCTTTATATCATTGTGTAGAACTCATTGGAGGTCACCAAATAGGAACTGCTTTTTTTTTTTTTTTAATCATTAATCTACACTTACATGATGAATACTTTGTTTACTAGGCTCTCCTGTATACCAGGTCCCCCCTATATACTCATTTACGGTCATTGTCCATCAGCGTAGCAAACTGTTGTAGAATCACTACTTGCCTTCTCTGTGTTGTACAGCCCTCTGCTTTCTCCCACCCCGCTATGGATGCTAATCTTAATACCCCTCTTTTTCTGCACCCCCTTATCCTTCCCTACCCACCCATCCTCCCCAGTCCCTTTCCCTTTTGTACCTGTTAGTCCATTCTTGAGTTCTGTGATTCTGTTGCTGTTTTGTTCCTTCAGTTTTTCCTTTGTTATTATACTCCACAGATGAGTGAAATCATTTGGTATTTCTATTTCTCTGCTTGGCTTGTTTCACTGAGCATAATACCCTCCAGCTCCATCCATGTTGCTGCAAGTGGTAGGATTTGCCCTTTTCTTATGGCTGAGTAGTATTCCATTGTGTATATGTACCACATCTTCTTTATCCATTCATCTATCAATGGACATTTAAGTTGCTTCCAATTCTTGGCTATTGTAAATAGTGCGGCGATAAACATACGGGTACATTGGTCTTTCTCATACGTCATTGCTGCATTCTTAGGGTAAATTCCTAGGAGTGCAATTCCTGCGTCAAATGGTATGTCTGTTTTGAGCATTTTGATGTACCTCCATACTGCTTTCCACAATGGTTGAACAAGTTTACATTCCCACCAGCAGTGTAGGAGGGTTCCCCTTTCTCCACAGCCTCGCCAACATTTGTTGTTGTTTGTCTTTTGGATGGCAGCCATCCTTACTGGTGTGAGGTGATACCTCATTGTAGTTTTAATTTGCATTTCTCTGATAATTAGCGATGTGGAGCATCTTTTCATGTGTCTGTTGGCCATCTGTATTTCTTTTTTGGAGAACCGTCTGTTCAGTTCCTTTGCCCATTTTTTAATTGGGTTATTTGTTTTTTGTTTGTTGAGGCGTGTGAGCTCTTTATATATTCTGGACGTCAAGCCTTTATCGGATGTGTCATTTTCAAATATATTCTTCCATACTGTAGGGTTCCTTTTTGTTCTATTGATAGTGTTTTTTGCTGTACAGTAGCTTTTCAGCTTAATATAGTCCCACTTGTTCAATTTTGCTGTTGTTTTCCTTGCCCGGGGAGATATGTTCAAGAAGAGGTCACTCATGTTTATGTCTAAGAGGTTTTTGCCTATGATTTCTTCCAAGAGTTTAATGGTTTTGTGACTTAGATTCAGGTCTTTGATCCATTTTGAGTTTACTTTTGTATATGGGGTTAGACAATGGTCCAGTTTCATTTTCCTACATGTAGCTGTCCAGTTTTGCCAGCACCATCTGTTGAAGAGACTGTCATTTCACCATTGTATGTCCATGGCTCCTTTATCAAATAGTAATTGACCATATATGTCTGGGTTAATATCTGGATTGTCTAATCTGTTCCATTGATCTGTGGCTCTGCTCTTGTGCCAGTACCAAATTGCCTTGATTACTATGGCTTTATAATAGAGCTTGAAGTTGGGGAGTGATATCCCCCCTACTTTATTCTTCTTTCTCAGGATTGCTTTGGCTATTCGGGGTCTTTGGTGGTTCCATATGAATTTTTGAATTATTTGTTCCAGTTCATTGAAGAATGTTGCTGGTAATTTCATAGGGATTGCGTCAAATCTGTATATTGCTTTGGGCAGGATGGCCATTTTGACGATATTAATTCTTCATAGCCATGAGCATAGGATGCATTTCCATCTGTTAGTGTCCCCTTTAATTTCTTTTAAGAGTGACTTGTAGTTTTCAGAGTATAAGTCTTTCACTTCCTTGGTTAGGTTTATTCCTAGGTATTTTATTTTTTTTGATGCAATTGTGAATGGAGTTGTTTTCCTTATTTCTCTTTCTGTTGATTCATTTTTAGTGTATAGGAAAGCCACAGATTTCTGTGTATTAATTTTGTATCCTGCAACTTTGCTGTATTCTGATATCAGTTCAAGTAGTTTTGGGGTGGAGTCTTTAAGGTTTTTATGTACAGTATCATGTCATCTGCAAATAGTGACAGTTTAACTACTTCTTTACAAATCTGGATCCCTTGTATCTTTTTGTTCTGTCTGATTGCCGTGGCTAGGACCTCCAGTAGTATGTTAAATAACAGTGGGGAGCGTGGGCATCCCTGTCTCGTTCCCGATCTCAGCGGAAATGCTTTCACCTTCTCTCTGTTCAATATAATGTTGGCTGCGGGTTTTTCATAGATGGCCTTTATTATGTTGAGGTACTTGCCCTCTATTCCCATTTTGCTGAGAGTTTTTATCATGAATGGATGTTGAACTTTGTCAAATGCTTTTTCAGCATCTATGGAGATGATCATGTGGTTTTTTGTCTTTCTTTTTATTGATGTGGTGCATGATATTGATGGACTTTCGAATGTTGTGCCATCCTTGCATCCCTGGGATGAATCCCACTTGGTCATGGTGTATGATGGTTTTGATGTATTTTTCAATTTGGTTTGCTAAAATTTTGTTGAGAATTTTTGCGTCTACATTCATCAGGGATATTGGTCTGAAGTTTTCTTTTTTGGTGGGGTCTTTGCTTGGTTTTGGTATTAGGGTGATGTTAGCTTCATAGAATGAGTTTGGGAGTATCCCCTCCTCTTCTATTTCTTGGAAAACTTTAAGGAGAATGGTTATTTTGTCTTCCCTGTATGTCTGATAAAATTCCGAGGTAAATCCTTCTGGCCCGGGGGTTTTGTTCTTTGGTAGTTTTTTGATTACCGCTTCAATTTCGTTGCTGGTAATTGGTCTGTTTAGATTTTCTGTTTCTTCCTGGGTCAATCTTGGAAGGTTGTATTTTTTAGGAATTTGTCCATTTCTTCTAGGTTTTGCAGCTTCTTAGCATATAAGTTTTCATACTAGTCTCTAATAATTCTTTGTATTTCTGTTGGCTCTGTTGTGATGTTTCCTTTCTCGTTTCTGATTCTGTTGATGTGTGTTGATTCTCTTTTTCTCTTAATAAGTCTGGCTAGAGGCTTATTGATTTTGTTTATTTTCTGAAAGAACCAGCTCTCAGTTTCATTGATTTTTTCTATTGTTTTATTCTTCTCAATTTTATTTATTTCTTCTCTGATCTTTATTATGTCCCTCCTTCTGCTGACCTTAGGCCTCATCTGTTCTACTTTTTCCAATTTCGATAATTGTGACATTAGACCATTCATTTGGGATTGTTCTTCCTTTTTAAAATATGCTTGGATTGCTATATGCTTTCCTCTTAAGACTGCTTTTGCTGTGTCCCACAGAAGTTGGGGCTTAGTGTTTTTGTTGTCATTTGTTTCCATATATTGCTGGATCTCCATTTTGATTTGGTCATTGATCCATTAATTATTTAGGAGCATGTTGTTAAGCCTCCATGTGTTTGTGAGCCTCTTTGCTTTCTTTGTACAGTTTATTTCTAGTTTAATGCCTTTGTGGTCTGAAAATTGGTTGGTAGGGTTTCAATCTTTTGGAATTTACTGAGGCTCTTTTTGTGTCCTAGTATGTGGTCTATTCTGGAGAATGTGCCATGTGCACTTGAGAAGAATGTGTATCCTGTTACTTTTGGATGTAGGGTTCTGTAGATTTCTATTAGGTCCATCTGTTCTAGTGTGTTGTTCAGTGCCTTTGTGTCCTTACTTATTTTCTGTCTGGTGGATCTGTCCTTTGGAGTGAGTGGTGTGTTGAAGTCTCCTAGAATGTTGCATTGCTTTCTATTTCCTCCTTTTGTTCTGTTAATATTTGTTTCAGGTATGTTGGTGCTCCTGTATTGAGTGCATATATATTTATAATGGTTATATCCTCTTGAGGGACTGAGCCCTTTATCATTATGTAATGTCCTTCTTTTCTTTTGTTACTTTCTTTATTTTGAAGTCTGTTTTGTCTGATACCAGAATTGCAACATCTGCTTTCTTCTCTCTGTTGTTTGCTTGAAACAACTTTTTCCATCCCTTGACTTTAAGTCTGTGCGCGTCTTTGGGTTTGAGGTGAGTCTCTTGTAAGCAGCATATGGATGGATCTTGCTTTTTTATCCATTCTATTACTCTGTGTCTTTTGATTGGTGCATTCAGTCCATTTACATTTAGGGTGATTTTTGAAAGAAATGAATTTATTGCCCTTGCAGGCTTTAAGTTTGTGGTTACCAAAGGTTTAGGGTTAGCTTCTTTACTATCTTACTGTCTAACTTAACTCGCTTGTTGAGCTATTATAAACACAGTCTGATGATTCTTTATTTCTCTCCCTTGTTATTCCTCCTCCTCCCTTCTTCATATGTTGGGTGTTTTGCTGTGTGCTCTTTTTAGGAGTGCTCCCATCTAGAGCAGTCCCTGTAGAATGCCCTGTAGGAGGCAATGTTTGTGGGAGGCAAATTCCCTCAACTTTTGCTTGTCTGGGAATTGTTTAATCCCTCCTTCATATTTAAATGATATTCGTGCTGGATACAGTAGTCTTGGTTCAAGGCCCTTCTGTTTCATTGCATTAAGTATATCATGCCATTCTCTTCTGGCCTGTAGGGTTTCTGTTGAGAAGTCTGATGGTAGCCTGATGGGTTTTCCTTTGTAGGTAACCTTTTTTTTCTCTCTGGCTGCCTTTAATACTTTGTCCTTGTCTTTGATCTTTGCCATTTTAATTATTATGTGTCTTGGTGTTGCCCTCCTTGGATGCCTTGTCATGGGAGTTCTGTGTACCTTTGTGGTCTGAGAGGCCATTTCTTCCCCTAGTTTGGGGAAGTTTTCAGCAATTATTTCTTCAAAGACATTTTCTATCCCCTTTTCTCTCTCTACTTCTTCTGGAATGCCTATAATTCTTATATTGTTCCTTTTCATTTGGTGACTCAGCTCTCTTAAAATTCTTTCATTCCTGGAGATCCTTTTATCTCTCTCTGCATCAGCTTCTCTGCGTTCCTGTTCTCTGTTTTGTAGTCCATTAATGGTCTCTTGCATCTCGTCCATTCTGTTTTGAAGTCCTTCCAGAGCTTGTTTTATTTCTGAATTCTCCTTCCTTAGTTCTTGCATATTTCTCTGCAAGTCCATCAGCATGGTTATGACTTTTGTTTTGAATTCTTTTTCAGGAAGACTGGCTAAATCTATCTCCCCAGATTCCTTCTCAGGGGAAGATGTAGCAGATGCCGAAGCTGTCTGGGTTAGTCTTGTCTGGATCATATTTTTTTGCCTTTTCATGTTGACAGGTGCTATTGACTGTCAGCTGGGAGGGCCAAAATTTTCACTTGCTACTGGCCTTTCTTTACTGGGACAACTGCGACCCCTAGTGGCTTCTGTTGGGTAATTGCGTGTAGAGTGGGTCTTTGTGTCTTGCCTGGCCGGAAGGGAGAAATTTCCCTTTCTGTGGGCGGAATTTGTCTCAGGATGCTTCTTTGCTTTCGCAGCGCCCGGTGGGGTAATGGATGGGGGGGCTGCTTGACTGTTTACCTCCGTGAGGGGTCTCAGAGCTGTTGCCCAGGGGGTTAGTTCACCCGGTTTTCCCTGTAATTTCCAGCTGCTGTACTGTGACCTGGGTTGTTTCTGTCAAGCTGTTAAGTCCCTGTCCCTTTAAGACTTTCAAAAAGCCCCCGCTTTTCTTTGTCACAGGGGCATCAGCTTCGGCACCCGCTCAGAGGTCTTACTCCCTGTTCCCCCAGTATCGAGGGCCCTCTGCCCATGCACTGTGTCTGTGCTCTGGTGTGGGTGGCTGGGGCTGGATGTTCAGCAGCCCTGTGCTCCGTCTCCCTCCCGCTCTGCCTATTCTTCTCCCGCAGGGAGCTGGGGGGAGGGGCGCTCGGGTCCCGCCAGGCCAGGGCTTGTATCTTACCCCTTTCACCAGTCGCTGGGTTCTCGCTGGTGTAGCTGCAGTCTGGCCACTGTCCTGCGTCTTCTGGTCTCTCTTTTAGGGCTAGTTGTGTTTGTTGTATTTTCAAAAGTATATATGTTTTTGGGAGGAGATTCCCACTGTCCTACTCACGCTGCCATGTTGGCTCCGCCCCCACCTTTTGATGTATTTTTGAATTCAGTTTGCTAATATTTTGTTGAATATTTTTGCATCTACATTCATCAGGGATATTGGTTTGTAATTTTATTTTTTGGTGGGGTCTTTGCCTGGTTTTGGTATTAGGGTGATGTTGGCTTCATAGAATGAGTTTGGGAGTATTCCCTCCTCTTCTATTTTTTGGAAAACTTTAAGGAGAATGGGTATTATGTCTTCTCTGTATGTTTGATAAAATTCTTAGGTAAATCCATCTGGCCCAGGGGTTTTGTTCCTGGGTAGTTTTTTGATTACCACTTCAATTTCGTTGCTAGTAATTGGTTTGTTTAGATTTTGTATTTCTTCCTTGGTCAGTCTTGGAAGGTTGTATTTTTTAGGAATTTGTCCATTTCTTCTAGGTTTTGCAGCTTCTTAGCTTATAAGTTTTCATACTAGTCTCTAATAATTCTTTGTATTTCTGTTGGCTCTGTTGTGTTGTTTCCTTTCTCGTTTCTGATTCTGTTGATGTGTGTTGATTCTCTTTTTCTCTTAATAAGTCTGGCTAGAGGCTTATTGATTTTGTTTATTTTCTGAAAGAACCAGCTCTCAGTTTCATTGATTTTTTCTATTGTTTTATTCTTCTCAATTTTATTTATTTCTTCTCTGATCTTTATTATGTCCCTCCTTCTGCTGACCTTAGGCCTCATCTGTTCTTCTTTTTCCAATTTCGATAATTGTGACATTAGACCATTCATTTGGGATTGTTCTTCCTTTTTAAAATATGCTTGGATTGCTATATGCTTTCCTCTTAAGACTGCTTTTGCTGTGTCCCACAGAAGTTGGGGCTTAGTGTTGTTGTTGTCATTTGTTTCCATATATTGCTGGATCTCCATTTTGATTTGGTCATTGATCCATTGATTATTTCGGAGCGTGTTGTTAAGCCTCCATGTGTTTGTGAGCCTCTTTGCTTTCTTTGTACAGTTTATTTCTAGTTTAATGCCTTTGTGGTCTGAAAAGTTGGTTGGTAGGATTTCAATCTTTTGGAATTTTCTGAGGCTCTTTTTGTGGCCTAGTATGTGGTCTATTCTGGAGAATGTTCCATGTGCACTTGAGAAGAATGTGTATCCTGTTGCTTTTGGATGTAGAGTTCTATAGATGTCTATTAGGTCCATCTGCTCTGCTGTGTTGTTCAGTGCTTCCGTGTCCTTACTTATTTTCTGTCTGGTGGATCTATCCTTTGTAGTGAGTGGTGTGTTGTAGTCTCCTAAAATGAATGCATTGTATTCTATTTCGTCCTTTAGTTCTGTTAGTATTTGTTTCACATATGCTGGTGCTCCTGTTTTGATTGCATATATATTTATAATTTTTATATCCTCTTGTTGTACTGGCCCCTTTATCATTATATATCTCTTTTTATTTTCTTTGTTTTGAAGTATATTTTGTCTCCTACTAGTACTGCAACACCTGCTTTTTTCTCCCTGTTGTTTGCATGGAATATCTTTTTCCATCCCTTGACTTTTAGTCTGTGCATCTCTTTGGGTTTGAGGTGATTCTCTTGTAAGCAGCATATTGATGGGTCTTGCTTTTTTATCCATTCTTTTACTCTGTGTCTTTTGATTGGTGCATTCAGTCCATTTACATTTAGGGTGATTATTGAAAGATATGTATTCATTGCCACTGCAGACTTTAGATTTGTGGTTACCAAACATTCAAGGTTAGCTTCTTTAGCAACTTACTGCCTAACTTAACTGCTTATTGAGCTATTATAGACACTGTCTGGTGATTATTTCTCTCCCTTCTTATTCCTCCTCCTTCATTCTTTACATGTTGGGTGTTTTATTCTGTGCTCTTTTGTGTTTCCTTTAACTGCTTTTGTGGGTAGTTGATTTTATTTTTTGCCTTTAGTTGTATTTGGTTGGTCTGCTTTCTTTGCTGTGATTTTATTTTTTCTGGTGACATCTGTTTAGCCTTAGGAGTGCTCCCGTCTAGAGCAGTTCCTCTAAATTACCCTGTAGAGGTGGTTAGCGGGAGTCAAATTCTCTCAAGTTTTGCTTGTCTGGGAATTGTTTGATCCCTCCTTCATATTCAAATGATAATCCTGCTGGATACAGTGTTGTTCGTTCAAGGCCCTTCTGTTTCATTGCATTAAATATATCATGCCATTCTCTTCTGGCCTGTAAGGTTTCTGTTGAGAAGTTTGATGATAGCCTGATGTGTTTTCCTTTGTAGGTGACCTTTTTCCTCTCTCTGGCTGCCTTTAAAACTCTGTCCTTGTCCTTGATCTTTGCCATTTTAATTATTATATGTCTTGGTGGTGTCCTCCTTGGGTCCCTTCTGTTGGGAATTCTGTGTACTTCTGTGGTCTGAGTGATTATTTCCTCCCTCAGTTTGTGGAAGTTTTTTTTTTTATTTTATTTTATTTTATTTTTTATTTTTTTTTTATTTAATAATTATTTTTTATTGAAGGGTAGTTGACACACAGTATTACATTACATTAGTTTCAAGTGTACAACACAGTGGTAGAACATTTATATACATAATTCTAGGTTCCAGCTATCACCCTACCAGGCTGTTACAATATCTTGACTATATTCCTTATGCTATACCTTACATCCCGGTTACAAATTTATTTTACCATTGGAAGTCTGTCCTTTTTTTTTTTTTTTTTTTTTGTGAGGGCATCTCTCATATTTATTGATCAAATGGTTGTTAACGACAATAAAATTCTGTATAGGGGAGTCAATGCTCAATGCACAATCATTATTCCACCCCAAGCCTAATTTTTGTCAGTCTCCAATCTTCTGAGGCATAACAAACAAGTTTTTACATGTAGAACAAATTCTTACATAATGAATAAGTTACATAGTGAACAGTACAAGAGCAGTCATCACAGAAACTTTCGGTTTTGCTCATGCATTATGAACTATAAACAGTCAGTTCAAATATGAATACTCATTTGGTTTTTATACTTGATTTATATGTGGATACCACATTTCTCTCTTTATTATTATTATTTTTAATAAAATGCTGAAGTGGTAGGTAGATACAAGATAAAGGTAGAAAACATAGTTTAGTGTTGTAAGAGAGCACATGTAGATGATCAGGTGTGTGCCTGTAGACTATGTGTTAATCCAAGCTAGACCAGGGCAATAAAACATCCACGTATGCAGAAGATTTCTCTCAGAACGGGGGGGTGAGGTTGTAAGCCTCACCTCTGTTGATCCCCAATTTCTCACCTGATGGCCCCCCTGCGACTGTGCCTGTCTTAGGTTGTTCCTCCCTTGAGGAATCTTACCCGTCTCTGGCTAACCAGTCATCTTCCGGGGCCATACAGGGAAATGTGAAGTTGGTAAGTGAGAGAGAAGCCTTATTGTTTGAAAAAGTTAGCTTTTAACTTCTTTGCATATTTATGCCCTGTGGCTTCTATGCCCAGCATTTGTCTTGAGGTATCTTTACTACTTGGAAGAATTATGATACTCGGTAAATTTGATATGAGGCACGAATTCTATTTAAGGGTTGTAATTAGGAAGGAAGAAGAAAAGCTATAGAAGTAGCAGGCGGAAGAAAACATGGGAAGATCGATTATTTCTTTGATATATCTTCTTGTAGAGTAACTTCAGCATGTATAGGTTTTAAGCTACTACTTAAATTGCACACACACATTAACATAATAGGAGTATAGTTACATAACCAAAGCATATCTGTAATTACCAGCCATCTGCAGTGAAACCAAGAAAACCAGTTAGGCACCTTAGGCATTTGTGAAAACTTATCTATGATATGGTGGATATTGTCCAACTGAACTTGAACAGTCTGAGAGAATTCAGACAAATTAAAACAACCCATTCCTGGGGACTGTTCACATGCCATATGTTCTTTTAACAATAAATAGTTTGTAGTTGTAAGACTTTGGAGCGCTACAATTTGCACTTCTCCAAATTCTTGGTTGAGTTCCAACAGTATAGATCCAGTCCAATTTTGTTGTTTTACTGTATGCACAGTCCAGCTTAGATATCTCCTTCCTCATTCCCATGGCAGGTCCAGGAACTGGTCGGATGAGTGCATCTACAGCTGTAGCAGTGCGTGGATCTTTGTTGGGGTTTTTTGATGATCATCTTCTGGCATGAGTCTTCCAGAGGGTGCAGATGTTGGAAGTTCTTTTTCATATCGTATCTTAGTTCATTTTCAGGGTAGCCAAATTAGGCTTTGATCCTCTGTATAAACACAAACAGACCCTTTGCCTACACTTTTATATGCCCTTTATACCCTTGTGTAGAACTCGTTGGAGGTTACCACACAGGAACTGCCCTTTTTTTTTTTTTTTTTTTTTTTGCTATCACTAATCTACACTTACATGACGAATATTATGTTTACTAGGCTCTCCCCTATACCAGGTCTCCCCTATAAACCCCTTTACAGTCACTGTCCATCAGCATATCAAAATGTTGTAGAATCACTACTTGCCTTCTCTGTGTTGTACAGCCCTCCCTTTTCTTCTACCCCACCATGCATGTTAATCTTAATACCCCCCTACTTCTCCCCCCCTTATCCCTCCCTACCCACCCATCCTCCCCAGTCCCTTTCCCTTTGGTACCTGTTAGTCCATTCTTGAGTTCTGTGATTCTGCTGCTGTTTTGTTCCTTCAGTTTTTCCTTTGTTCTTATATTCCACAGATAAGTGAAATCATTTGGTATTTCTCTTTCTCCGCTTGGCTTGTTTCACTGAGCATAATACCCTCCAGCTCCATCCATGTTGCTGCAAATGATTGGATTTGCCCTTTTCTTATAGCTGAGTAGTATTCCATTGTGTATATGTACCACATCTTCTTTATCCATTCATCTATTGATGGACATTTAGGTTGTTTCCAATTCTTGGCTATTGTAAATAGTGCTGCAATAAACATAGGGGTGCATCTGTCTTTCTCAAACTTGATTGCTGCATTCTTAGGGTAAATTCCTAGGAGTGGAATTCCTGGGTCAAATGGTAAGTCTGTTTTGAGCATTTTGATGTACCTCCATACTGCTTTCCACAATGGTTGAACTAACTTACATTCCCACCAGCAGTGTAGGAGGGTTCCCCTTTCTCCACAGCCTCGCCAACATTTGTTGTTGTTTGTCTTTTGGATGGCAGCCATCCTTACTGGTGTGAGGTGATACCTCATTGTAGTTTTAATTTGCATTTCTCTGATAATTAGCGATGTGGAGCATCTTTTCACGTGTCTGTTGGCCATCTGTATTTCTTTTTTGGAGAACTGTCTGTTCAGTTCCTCTGCCCATTTTTTAATTGGGTTATTTGTTTTTTGTTTGTTGAGGCGTGAGAGCTCCTTATATATTCTGGACGTCAAGCCTTTATCGGATGTGTCATTTTCAAATATATTCTCCCATACTGTAGGGATCCTTCTTGTTCTATTGATGGTGTCTTTTGCTGTACAGAAGCTTTTCAGCTTAATATAGTCCCACTTACTCATTTTTGCTGTTGTTTTCCTTGCCCGGGGAGATATGTTCAAGAAGAGGTCACTCATGTTTATGTCTAAGAGGTTTTCGCCTATGTTTTCTTCCAAGAGTTTAATGGTTTCATGGCTTACATTCAGGTCTTTGATCCATTTTGAGTTTACTTTTGTATATGGGGTTAGACAATGGTCCAGTTTCATTCTCCTACATGTAGCTGTCCAGTTTTGCCAGCACCACCTGTTGAAGAGACTGTCATTTCGCCATTGTATGTCCATGGCTCCTTTATCAAATATTAATTGACCATATATGTCTGGGTTAATGTCTGGATTCTCTAGTCTGTTCCATTGGTCTGTGGCTCTGCTCTTGTGCCAGTAACAAATTGACTTGATTACTATGGCTTTATAGTAGAGCTTGAAGTTGGGGAGTGAGATCCCCCCTACTTTATTCTTCTTTCTCAGGATTGCTTTGGCTATTCGGGGTCTTTGGTGTTTCCATATGAATTTTTGAATTATTTGTTCCAGTTCATTGAAGAATGTTGCTGGTAGTTTCATAGGGATTGCATCAAATCTGTATATTGCTTTGGGCAGGATGGCCATTTTAACGATATTAATTATTCCTAGCCACGAGCATGGAATGAGTTTCCATCTGTTAGTGTCCCCTTTAATTTCTCTTAAGAGTGACTTGTAGTTTTCAGAGTATAAGTCTTTCACTTCTTTGGTTAGGTTTATTCCTAGGTATTTTATTTTTTTTGATGCAATTGTGAATGGAGTTGTTTTCCTGATTTCTCTCTCTGTTGGTTCATTGTTAGTATATAGGAAAGCCACAGATTTCTGTGTGTTGATTTTGTATCCTGCAACTTTGCTGTATTCCGATATCAGTTCTAGTAGTTTTGGGGTGGAGTCTTTAGGGTTTTTTATGTACAGTATCATGTCATCTGCAAATAGTGACAGTTTAACTTCTTCTTTACCAATCTGGATTCCTTGTATTTCTTTATTTTGTCTGATTGCCGTGGCTAGGACCTCCAGTACTATGTTAAATAACAGTGGAGAGAGTGGGCATCCCTGTCTAGTTCCTGATCTCAGAGGAAATGCTTTCAGCTTCTCGCTGTTCAATATAATGTTGGCTGTGGGTTTATCATAGATGGCCTTTATTATGTTGAGGTACTTGCCCTCTATTCCCATTTTGCTGAGAGTTTTATCATGAATGGATGTTGAACTTTGTCAAATGCTTTTTCAGCATCTATGGAGATGATCATGTGGTTTTTGTCTTTCTTTTTGTTGATGTGGTGGATGATGTTGATGGACTTTCGAATGTTGTACCATCCTTGCATCCCTGGAATGAATCCCACTTGGTCATGGTGTATGATCCTTTTGATGTATTTTTGAATTCGGTTTGCTAATATTTTGTTGAGTATTTTTGCATCTACGTTCATCAGGGATATTGGTCTGTAGTTTTCTTTTTTGGTGGGGTCTTTGCCTGGTTTTGGTATTAGGGTGATGTTAGCTTCATAGAATGAGTTTGGGAGTATCCCCTCCTCCTCTATTTTTTGGAAAACTTTAAGGAGAATGGGTATTATGTCTTCCCTGTATGTCTGATAAAATTCCGAGGTAAATCCATCTGGCCCGGGGGTTTTGTTCTTTGGTAGTTTTTT
Source organism: Manis pentadactyla (assembly GCF_030020395.1). Lineage (NCBI taxonomy): Eukaryota > Metazoa > Chordata > Mammalia > Pholidota > Manidae > Manis > Manis pentadactyla. Next base: position 26,748,027 of record NC_080033.1, read on the forward strand.
GATTACCTCTTCAATTTCGTTGCTGGTAATTGGTCTGTTTAGATTTTCTGTTTCTTCCTGGGTCAATCTTGGAAGGTTATATTTTTCTAGGAAGTTGTCCATTTCTCCTAGGTTTCCCAGCTTGTTAGCATATAGGTTTTCATAGTATTCTCCAATAATTCTTTGCATTTCCGTGGGGTCCGTCGTGATTTTTCCTTTCTCGTTTCTGATACTCTTGATTTGTGTTGACTCTCTTTTCTTCTTAATAAGTCTGGCTAGAGGCTTATCTATTTTGTTTATTTTCTCGAAGAACCAGCTCTTGGTTTCATTGATTTTTGCTATTGTTTTATTCTTCTCAATTTTATTTATTTCTTCTCTGATCTTTATTATGTCCCTCCTTCTGCTGACCTTAGGCCTCATCTGTTCTTCTTTTTCCAATTTCGATAATTGTGACATTAGACCATTCATTTGGGATTGCTCTTCCTTTTTTAAATATGCTTGGATTGCTATATACTTTCCTCTTAAGACTGCTTTTGCTGTGTCCCACAGAAGTTGGGGCTTAGTGTTGTTGTTGTCATTTGTTTCCATATATTGCTGGATCTCCATTTTGATTTGGTCATTGATCCATTGATTATTTAGGAGCGTGTTGTTAAGCCTCCATGTGTTCGTGAGCCTCTTTGCTTTCTTTGTACAGTTTATTTCTAGTTTTATGCCTTTGTGGTCTGAAAAGTTGGTTGGTAGGATTTCAATCTTTTGGAATTTTCTGAGGCTCTTTTTGTGGCCTAGTATGTGGTCTATTCTGGAGAATGTTCCATGTGCACTTGAGAAGAATGTATATCCCGCTGCTTTTGGATGTAGAGTTCTATAGATGTCTATTAGGTCCATCTGCTCTACTGTGTTGTTCAGTGCTTCCGTGTCCTTACTTATTTTCTGCCCAGTGGATCTATCCTTTGGGGTGAGTGGTGTGTTGAAGTCTCCTAGAATGAATGCATTGCAGTCTATATCCCCCTTTAGTTCTGTTAGTATTTGTTTCACATATGCTGGTGCTCCTGTGTTGGGTGCATATATATTTAGAATGGTTATATCCTCTTGTTTGACTGAGCCCTTTATCATGATGTAGTGTCCTTCTTTATCTCTTGTTACTTTCTTTGTTTTGAAGTCTATTTTGTCTGATATTAGTACTGCAACCCCTGCTTTCTTCTCACTGTTGCTTGCTTGAAATATGTTTTTCCATCCCTTGACTTTTAGTCTGTACATGTCTTTGGGTTTGAGGTGAGTTTCTTGTAAGCAGCATATAGATGGGTCTTGTTTTTTATCCATTCTGTTACTCTGTGTCTTTTGATTGGTGCATTCAACCCGTTAACATTTAGGGTGACTATTGAAAGATATGTACTTATTGCCATTGCAGGCTTTAAATTCGTGGTTACCAAAGGTTCAAGGTTAGCCTCTTTAGTATCTTACTGCCTAACTTAGCTCGCTTATTGAGCTGTTATATACACTGTCTGGAGATTCTTTTCTTCTCTCCCTTCTTGTTCCTCCTCCTCGATTCTTCATATGTTGGGTGTTTTGTGCTGTGCTCTTTCTAGGAGTGCTCCCATCTAGAGCAGTCCCTGTAAGATGTTCTGTAGAGGTGGTTTGTGGAAATCAAATTCCCTCAGCTTTTGTTTGTCTGGGAATTGTTTAATCCCACCGTCATATTTGAATGATAGTCGTGCTGGATACAGTATCCTTGGTTCAAGGCCCTTCTGTTTCATTGTATTAAATATATCATGCCATTCTCTTCTGGCCTGTAGGGATTCTGTTGAGAAATCTGACGTTAGCCTGATGGGTTTCCCTTTATAGGTGACCTTTTTCTCTCTAGCTGCCTTTAACACTCTTTCCTTGTCCTTGATCTTTGCCATTTTAATTATTATGTGTCTTGGTGTTGCCCTTCTTGGATCCTTTCTGTTGGGGGTTCTGTGTATTTCCGTGGTCTGTTTGATTACTTCCTCCCCCAGTGTGGGGAAGTTTTCAGCAATTATTTCTTCTAAGATACTTTCCATCTCTTTGCCTCTCTCTTCTTCTTCTGGGACCCCTATAATATGGATATTGCTCCTTTTAGATTGGTCACACAGTTCTCTTAATATTGTTTCATTCCTGGAGATCCTTTTGTCTCTCTCTATGTCAGCTTCTATGCATTCCTGTTCTCTGATTTCAATTCCATCAATGGCCTCTTGCATTCTATCCATTCTGCTTATAAACCCTTCCAGAGTTTGTTTCATTTCTGCGATCTCCTTTCTGGCATCTGTGATCTCTTTCCGGACTTCATCCCATTTTTCTTGCGTATTTCTCTGCATCTCTGTCAGCATGTTTATGATTCTTATTTTGAATTCTTTGTCAGGAAGACTGGTTAGGTCTGTCTCCTTCTCTGGTGTTGTCTCTGTGATCTTTGTCTGCCTGTAGCTTTGCCTTTTCATGGTGATAGGAATAGTCTGCAGAACTGGGACGAGTGACGGCTGGAAGGACTTCCTTTCTTGTTGGTTTGTGGCCCTCCTGTCCTGGGAGAACAGCGGCCTCTAGTGGCTTGTGTTGCGCAGCTGCGCGCAGACAGGGTTTCTGCTTCCTGCCCGGCTGCTATGGAGTTAATCTCCGCTGTTGCTGTGGGCGTGGCCTGGCTCCGGCAGCTACTCCAAAATGGTGGAGTCGCGTTGGAGCAGGAGCTGCTGGGAGGCTATTTATCTCCGTAAGGGGCCTCCCTGCTCCCTGCAGCCCAGGGGTTAGGGTGCCCAGAGATCCCGGATTCCCTACCTCTGGATTAAGTGGCCTGCCCTGCCCCTTTAAGACTTCCAAAAAGCACCTGCCAAAACAAAACAACAACCACAAAAAAAAACAAGAAAAAAAATTTTTTTACTTAAAAAAAAAAAAAAATTTTTAATTAAAAAAAAAAAGGTGGTCGTTCGTTTTTCTTTATTCTCCGCTGCCAGCCTCAGGCCTCTGCTCACCGGTCTTTCTGCCCTGTTTCCCTAATATTGGGGTCCCTGTCCCTTTAAGACTTCCAAAAAGCGCTCGCCAAAACAAAGCAGCAAAAAAGCAAAAAAAAAAAAAAATGGTCGCGCGCTTTTCTTATGTCCTCTGTCGCCCAGCCTCCAGTGCCTGCTCACTGTTCTTGCTGCCCTGTTTTCCCAGTATCGAGGGCCCTGCACTCTGGCCCGGATGGCTGGGGCTGGGTGTTCGGCAGCTCTGGGCTCCGTCTCCCTCCCGCTCTGCCTGCTCTTCTCCCGCCGGGAGCTGGGGGGAGGGGCGCTCGGCTCCCGCGGGGCCGGGGCTTGTATCTTACCCCCTTCACGAGGCGCTGGGTTCTCTCAGGTGTGGATGTGGTCTGGATATTGTCCTGTGTCCTCTGGTCTTTATTCTAGGAAGGGTTGTCTTTGTTATATTTTCATAGATATATGTTGTTTGGGGAGGAGATTTCCGCTGCTCTACTCACGCCGCCATCTTCCGCCCCCTCCAGTTTGTGGACGTTTTAAGCAATTATTTCTTCAAATACACTTCTATTCCTTTATCTCTCTCTTCTTCTGGTACCCCTTTAATGAGGATATTGTTCCTTTTGGATTGGTCACACAGTTCACTTAATATTGTTTCATTCCTTGAGAGACTTTTATCTCTGTTTCAGCTTCTATGCGTTCCTGTTCTCTGGTGTCTATTCCATCAATGGCCTCTTGCATCTCATCCATTATGCTCATAAATCCTTTCATAGATTGTTTTATTTCTGTAGTCTCCCTCTTTACTTTGTCCGTTAGCTCTTGTATTTTTCTCTGCAGCTCCACCAGCATGGTTATGACCTTTATTTTGAATTCTTTTTTAGGAAGATTGGTTAAGTCTATCTCTCCATGCTCCTTCTCAGAGGTTGTCTCTGTTATTTTGGTCTGGATCAAATTCTTCTGCTCTTTCGATATGGTAGTTATGGCGATAGAGGTAGTTGTGGGGAGCTGGCATGTGTGTCAGCTGGGAGAACATCCCTTCTTGCTGGTTTGTGGGCTTCCTCTCCTGGGACAATGGCGACCCCAACAGCTTGTGCTAGGCAGCTGTGTGTAGATGGGGTCTCTGACTCTTGCCTGGCCACTGTGAAAGAACTTTGCCCTGCTGCTGTGGTTGTGGCCAGCCTCAGGCTGCTGCTCCGTGATGGGACAGCCATGAGGGGCCTCTGAGCTGCGCTGCCGCCCTGTGGGTTAGGGCTCCTGGAGTTCCCCGGGATTCTCAGTTGCTGGCAGTGTCCCGGGACACTTCTGTCCAGCTGTGGGGTCCCTGTCCCTTTAAGACTTTTAAAATCACTTGCTTTTCTTTATCCCAGGGGCACCTGCTGTGGGGACCCACTCGCAGGTTTTACGGTCCCATTTCCCTAGTATCCAGCACCCCATGCACTGTGTGTTTGTGCTCTCAGTGCAGATGGCTGGGGCTGGGTGTTCAGCAGTCCTGGGCTCCCTCTCCCTCCCCGCTCCGACTCCTCTCCTCCTACTGGGTAGCTGGGGTGAGGGATGCTCGGGTCCCGCCGAGCCACAGCTTGTGTCTTACTCCCTTCATGAGGTGCTGGGTTCTTGCAGGTGTAGATGTAGCCTGGATGTTGTCCTGTATCTTCTGGTCTCTCTTTTAGCAATAGTTGTATTTGTTGTATTTTCAAAAATATATATGGTTTTGGGAGGAGATTTCCACTGCTCTACTCACACTGCCATCTTGGCTCCTCCTCTCTATCAGATTCTTATATGAACAACTGATGATATCAGGTTCGGTGTTTATATTTTAATTAAAAGATATAAAATTTGAAAGCACTAAGTTGATCCTAAAGTCCTGTCTGAGCTGGTCAGAGGGCCTCTGTTCTTCACTCCAAGGTTGCTGGCATCCCAGGCAGGAGCCTTAACCTCAGGGAGGTGCCGGAGAGCAGCTCCTTCCCTCCCGTCGTTGGTGGGTGGGTGGGAGGGAACCTTAATTTTTTATAATTGGAATTTTGTGCCTCACTATCCCCTTCACCCATTTTGCCCATCCCCCCTTGAAAACCACCAGCTGTCTGTATTTATGAGTTTATTTCTGATTTTTTTTGTTTTAATATTTTTTGTAGTTTCCACATATAAATGAAATAATATGGTATTTGTCTTTCCCTGTCTTCTTTATTTCACTTAGCATGCCCTCTAGTTCCATCTATGTTGTTGCAAATGGCAAGTTTTCATTCTTTTTAAGTTTTATTGATATCTTTTAAATGGCTGAATAATACTCCATTATATGTATATATATCACATCTTCTTTATCTGTTCATCTATTGATAAATACTTAGGTTATTTTCATATCACAGCTCTTGTAAATAATGCTGCAATAAGTATAGGGTGCATGTATCTTTTTGAATTGGAATTCTTTTTTCTTCAGGTAAATGTTCAGAAGTAGAATTACTGGATAGTTTGGTATTTCCATTTTTAATTTTCTGAGGAACTGCCATGCTGTTTTCCATAACGGCTGTACCAGTTTACATTTCCACCAACAATGCACAAGGGTTCCCTTTTCTCCACAGTCTCACCAGTCCACACTTTTAATTTCTTGTATTTTAATATTAGCTATTCTGACTGATGTGAGAATTTGTTTTTGTTTTGATTTGCATTTCCCTGATAATTAATGATGTTGAACATCTTTGATGTGTCTGTTAGACATCTGTATGTCTTCTTTGAAAAACATCTCTTCATGTCCTCTACCCATTTTTTAATTGAATTATTTGTGTTTTTGGTGTTGAATTGTATGAGTTTTTTATGTATTTCAGATATTGACTCCTTGTTAGATATATCATTTTCAAATATTTCTCCCACATGGTTGGTTGCGTTTTCATTTTGTTGATGGTTTCCTCTGCTGTGCAGAAGCTTTTTAGTTTGATGTAGTCTCACTTGTTTATTTTTACTTTTGTTTTCCTTGCCTGGGAAGGCATAACCAGAAAAAAGTTTCTTATGTCAATGTCCAAGAGTTTATTGCCTATGTTTTATTTTAAGAGTTTTATGGTTTCAGGTCTTACATTTAAGTTGTTGATTAATTTTTGTGTATGATGTTAGACAGTGGTCCAGTTTCATCCTTTTGCATGTGGCTGTTTAATTTTTCCAGCACCATTTATTGAAAAGAGTATCTTTTCCCCATTCTTGCCTTCTTCATCACAGATTAGTTAACTGTATAAGTATGGGTTTATTTATGGGATCTCTATTCTGTTCTATTTAGCTATGTGTCTATTTTTGTGCCACTACATACTGTTTTGATTACTATAGACTTATAGTATAGTTTGAAATCATGGATGTAATGCCTCTGGCTTTGTTCTTGTTTCTCAAGATTGTTTTGGCTGTTCAGGGTCTTTTGTAGTCCCATACAATTTTTAGGATTATTTATTCTAGTTCTATGAAAAATGCCTCTGTTGCTTTGAGAGGGATTGTGTTAAATCTGTAGATTGCTTTAGGTAATATGGACATTTTAAGAATATTCTTTTTACTATTCATGAGCATGGAATATCTTTTTTTCCTTTATTGGTGCCGTCTTCAATTTCTTTCATTAATATATTTTAGTTTTCAATATACAGATTCTTTCACTTCCTTAATTAAATTTATTCTTAGTTTTTAAAATTATTTTTGATACAATTGCAAATTGGATTGTTTTCTTAATTTCTATTTCTTTTAGTTTGTTATTACTATACAGAAATGCATCAGATTTCTGTATATTGACTTTGTATATTTTACTGCAAGTTTATTGAATCAATTTATTAGTTCAAATTGTTTTTTGTTGGAGTTCTTATAGTTTTCTATATAGAGTATCATGTCATCTTCAAATAGTGACAATTCTACTTTTTCCCTACCAGTTTGGATGTTTTTTAACTTCTTCTTCTTGTATGATTGCTATGGCTATGACTTCCAGGACTATGTTGAATAAAAGTGGTAAGAGTGAACAACCTTGCCTTTTCCTGTCTTAGAGGAAAAGCTTTCAACTTTTTGTCATTGAGTATGATGTGGGTTTGTCATATATTCCCTTTATTATGTTGAGATATATTCCTTCTAAACCCACTTCATTGAGAATTTTGACATGAATGAATATTGAATTTTGTCAAATTATTTTTCTGATCTTTTAAGATGATAATATAACTTTTTAAGATTCCTTCATTTTATTAATGTGGTATATCATGATTGAATTATAGATTTTGGACCATCCTTGCATTGCTGAGATAAATACCACTTGATTATGATATATCATACTTTTAAGTATTGTTGAATTCGATTTTCTAATATTTTATTGAGAATTTTTGCATATGTGATATTGGCCTGCAATTTTCTTTCTTTCTTTTTTTTTCTTTTTACTTTCCTTTGTGTGCGTGTGTGTGTGTGTGTGTGTGTGTGTGTGTGTGTGTATGTGATGTGTTAGTTTTTGGAATCAGGGTCATACAGGCTTCTTAATTTGAAAATTTGAAAACTTTTCTCCCTTTTCTATTTGTTGCAATAATTTGAGTAGGATAGGTACTAACTCTTCTTTAGAATGTTTGGTAGATTTCACCTGTGAAGTCATCTGATCCTACACTTTTATTTGTTGGGAGTTTTTTATTACTGATTCAACTTTGGTACTTGTAATCAGTCTGTTCAGATTTTCTATTTCTTCCTAGTTGAGTGCTAGCTAGAAGATTGTTGTTTCTGGGAATGTATCCATTTCTTCTAGGTTGTCCAATTTATTGGTATGTAATGTTTCATGGTAATGTCTTATAATACTTTGTATTTCTGTAGTATCATTGAGTTACCAAATTAAATCCCTATTGATCATGTTTTATTATTATAATTATTATTATTATTTTTAAATAATTATTTTTTATTGAAGGGTAGTTGATGCACAGTATTACATTACATTAGTTTCAAGTGTACAACACAGTGATAAAACATTTATATACATAATTCTAGGTTCCAGGTATCACCCTACCAAGCTGTTACAATATCTTGACTATATTCCTTATGCTATACATTACATCCCAGTTACTTATTTATTTTACCATTGGAAGTCTGTCCCGTTTTTTTTTTTTTTTTTTTTGTGAGGGCATCTCTCATATTTATTGATCAAATGGTTGTTAACGACAATAAAATTCTGTATAGGGGAGTCAATGCTCAATGTACAATCATTAATCCACCCCAAGCCTAATTTTCATCAGACTCCAATCTTCTGAGGCATAACAAACAAGTTATTACATGTAGAACAAATTCTTACACAATGAATAAGTTACATAGTGAACAGTACAAGGGCAGTCATCACAGAAACTTTCGGTTTTGCTCATGCATTATGAACTATAAACAGTCAGTTCAAATATGAATACTCATTTGGTTGTTATACTTGATTTATATGTGGATACCACATTTCTCTCTTTATTATTATTATTTTTAATAAAATGCTGAAGTGGTAGGTAGATACAAGATAAAGGTAGAAAACATAGTTTAGTGTTGTAAGAGAGCACATGTAGATGATCAGGTGTGTGCCTGTAGACTATGTGTTAATCCAAGCTAGACCAGGGCAATAAAACATCCACGTATGCAGAAGATTTCTCTCAGAACGGGGGGGTGAGGTTCTAGGCCTCACCTCTGTTGATCCCCAATTTCTCACCTGATGGCCCCCCGTGCGACTATGCCCATCTTAGGTTGTTCCTCCCTTGAGGAATCTTACCCGTCTCTGGCTACCCAGTCATCTTCCGGGGCCATACAGGGAAATGTAAAGTTGGTAAGTGAGAGGGAAGCCTTATTGTTTGAAAAGGTTAGCTTTTAACTTCTTTGCATATTTATGCCCTGTAGCTTCTATGCCCAGCATTTGTCTTGAGGTATCTTTACCACTTGGAAGAATTATGATACTCGGTAAATTTGATATGAGGCACGAATTCTATTTAAGGGTTGTAATTAGGAAGGAAGAAGAAAAGCTATAGAAGTAGCAGGCGGAAGAAAACATGGGAAGATTGATTATTTCTTTGACATATCTTCTTGTAGAGTAACTTCATCATGTATAGGTTTTAAGCTACTACTTAAATTGCGCACACACATTAACATAATAGGAGTATAGTTACATAACCAAAGCATATCTGTAATTACCAGCCATCTCCAGTGAAACCAAGAGAACCAGTTAGACACCTTAGGCATTTGTGAAAACTTATCTATGATATGGTGGATATTGTCCAACTGAACTTGAACAGTCTGAGAGAAATCAGACAAATTAAAACAACCCATTCCTGGGGAATGTTCACATCGCTTATGTTCTTTTAACAGTAAATAGTCTGTAGTTGTAAGATTTTGGAGCGCTACAATTTGCACTTTTCCTAATTCTTGGTTGAGTTCCAACAGTATAGATACAGTCAAATTTGTTGTTTTACTGTATGCACAGGCCAGCTTAGATATCTCCTTCCTCATTCCCATGGCAACTCCAGGAACTGGTGGGATGAGTGCATCTACAGCTGTAGCAGTGCGTGGATCTTTGTTGGGGTTTTTTGATGATCATCTTCTGGCATGAGTCTTCCAGAGAATGCTGATGTTGGAAGTTCTCTACCATATCGTATCTTAGTTCATTTTCAGGGTAGCCAAATTAGGCTTTGATCCTCTGTATAAACACAAACAGACCCTTTGCCTACACTTTTATATGCCCTTTATACCCTTGTGTAGACCTCATTGGAGGTTACCACACAGGAACTGCCCTTTTTTTTTTTTTGGTTTTGTTTTGCTTTGCTTTTGGTATCACTAATCTACACTTACATGTTGAATATTATGTTTACTAGGCTCTCCCCTATACCATGTCTCCCCTATAAACCTCTTTACAGTCACTGTCCATCAGCATAGCAAAATGTTGTAGAATCACTACTTGCCTTCTCTGTGTTGTACAGCCCTCCCTTTTCTCCTACCCCCCATGCATGTTAATCTTAATACCCCTCTATTTCTCCCCCCGCCTTATCCCTCCCTACCCACCCATCCTCCCCAGTCCCTTTCCCTTTGGTACTTGTTAGTCCATTCTTGAGTTCTGTGATTCTGGTGCTGTTTTGTTCCTTCAGCTTTTCCTTTGTTCTTATATTCCACAGGTAAGTGAAATCATTTGGTATTTCCCTTTCTCCGCTTGGCTTGTTTCACTGAGCATAATACCCTCCAGCTCCATCCATGTTGCTGCAAATGATTGGATTTGCCCTTTTCTTATGGCTGAGTAGTATTCCATTGTGTATATGTACCACATCTTCTTTATCCATTCATCTATCGATGGACATTTAGGTTGCTTCCAATTCTTGGCTATTGTAAATAGTGCTGCGAAAAACATAGGGGTGCATCTGTCTTTCTCAAACTTGATTGCTGCGTTCTTAGGGTAAATTCCTAGGAGTGCAATTCCTGGGTCAAATGGTAAGTCTGTTTTGAGCATTTGATATACCTCTATACTGCTTTCCACAATGGTTGAACTAACTTACATTCCCACCAGCAGTGTAGGAGGGTTACCCTTTCTCCAAAGCCTCGCCAACATTTGTTGTTTGTCTTTTGGATGGCAGCCATTCTTACTGGTGTGAGGTGATACCTCATTGTAGTTTTAATTTGCATTTCTCTGATAATTAGCGATGTGGAGCATCTTTTCACGTGTCTGTTGGCCATCTGTATTTCTTTTTTGGAGAACTGTCTGTTCGGTTCCTCTGCCCATTTTTTAATTGGGTTATTTGTTTTTTGTTTGTTGAGGCGTGTGAGCTCTTTATATATTCTGGATGTCAAGCCTTTATCAGATGTGTCATTTTCAAATATATTCTCCCATACTGTAGGGACCCTTTTTGTTCTATTGATGGTGTCTTTTGCTGTACAGAAGCTTTTCAGCTTAATATAGTCCCACTTGTTCATTTTTGCTGTTGTTTTCCTTGCCCGGGGAGATATGTTCAAGAAGAGGTCACTCATGTTTATGTCTAAGAGGTTTTTGCCTATGTTTTCTTCCAAGAGGTTAATGGTTTCATGGCTGACATTCAGGTCTTTGATCCATTTTGAGTTTACTTTTGTATATGGGGTTAGAAAATGGTCGAGTTTCATTCTCCTACATGTAGCTGTCCAGTTTTGCCAGCACCACCTGTTGAAGAGACTGTCATTTTGCCTTTGTATGTCCATGGCTCCTTTATCAAATATTAATTCACCGTATATGTCTGGGTTAATGTCTGGATTCTCTAGTCTGTTCCATTGGTCTGTGGCTCTGCTCTTGTGCCAGTACCAAATTGTCTTGATTACTATGGCTTTATAGTAGAGCTTGAAGTTGGGGTGTGAGATCCCCCCTACTTTATTTTTCTTTCTCAGGATTGCTTTGGCTATTCGGGGTCTTTGGTGTTTCCATATGAATTTTTGAATTATTTGTTCCAGTTCATTGAAGAATGTTGCTGGTAGTTTCATAGGGATTGCATCAAGTCTGTATATTGCTTTGGGAAGGATGGCCATTTTGACGATATTAATTCTTCCTAACCACGAGCATGGGATGAGTTTCCATCTGTTAGTGTCCCCTTTAATTTCTCTTAAGAGTGACTTGTAGTTTTCAGTGTATAAGTCTTTCACTTCTTTGGTTAAGTTTATTCCTAAGTATTTTATTTTTTTTGATTCAATTGTGAATGGAGTTGTTTTCCTGATTTCTCTTTCTGTTGGTTCATTGTTAGTATATAGGAAAGCCACAGATTTCTGTGTGTTGATTTTGTATCCTGCAACTTTGCTGTCTTCCGATATCAGTTCTAGTAGTTTTGGAGTGGAGTCTTTAGGGTTTTTTATGTACGGTATCATGTCATCTGCAAATAGTGACAGTTTAACTTCTTCTTTACCAATCTGGTTTCCTTGTATTTCTTTGTTTTGTCTGATTGCCGTGGCTAGGACCTCCAGTACTATGTTAAATAACAGTGGAGAGAGTCGGCATCCCTGTCTAGTTCCCGATCTTAGAGGAAATGCTTTCAGTTTCTCGCTGTTCAATATAATGTTGGCTGTCGGTTTATCATATTTTTTTATGATGTTTATTTTGTTATTTTTTTATTATGTTGAGGTATTTGCCCTCTATTCCCATTTTGCTGAGAGTTTTTAACATGAATGGATGTTGAACTTTGTCAAATGCTTTTTCAGCATATATGGAGATGATCATGTGGTTTTTGTGTTTCTTTTTGTTGATGTGGTGGATGATGTTGATGGACTTTCGAATGTTGTACCATCCTTGCATCCCTGGGATGAATCCCACTTAGTCATGGTGTACGATCGTTTTGATGTATTTTTGAATTCGGTTTGCTAATATTTTGTTGAGTATTTTTGCATCTACGTTCATCAGGGATATTGTTCTGTCGTTTTCTTTTTTGGTGGGGTCTTTGCCTGGTTTTGGTATTAGGGTGATGTTATCTTCATAGAATGAGTTTGGGAGTATCCCCTCCTCCTCTATTTTTCGGAAAACTTTAAGGAGAATGGGTATTATGTCTTCCCTGTATGTCTGATAAAATTCCGAGGTAAATCCATCTGGCCCGGGAGTTTTGTTCTTTGGTAGTTTTTTGATTACCGCTTCAATTTCATTGCTGTTAATAGGTCTGTTTAGATTTTCTGTTTCTTCGTGGGTCAATCTTGGAAGGTTGTATTTTTCTAGGAAGTTGTCCATTTCTCCTAGGTTTCCCAGTTTGTTAGCATATAGGTTTTCATAGTGTTCTCTTATAATTCTTTGTATTTCTGTGGGGTCCATCGTGATTTTTCCTTTTTCGTTTCTGATACTGTTGATTTGTGTTGACTCTCTTTTCTTCTTAATAATTCTGGCTAGAGGCTTATCTATGTTGCTTATTTTCTCGAAGAATCAGCTCTTGGTTTCATTGATTTTTGCTATTGTTTTATTCTTCTCAATTTTATTTATTTCTTCTCTGATCTTTAGTATGTCCCTCCTTCTGCTGACCTTAGGCCTCATCTGCTCTTCTTTTTCCAATTTTGATTATTGTGACTTTAGACCATTCATTTGGGATTGCTCTTCCTTTTTTAAATATGCTTGGATTGCTATATACTTTCCTCTTAAGACTGCTTTTGCTGTGTCCCACAGAAGTTGGGGCTTAGTGTTGTTGTTGTCATTTGTTTCCATATTTTGCTGGATCTCCATTTTGATTTGGTCATTGATCCATTGATTATTTAGGAGCATGTTGTTAAGCCTCCATGTGTTTGTGAGCCTCTTTGCTTTCTTTGTACAGTTTATTTCTAGTTTTATGCCTTTGTGGTCTGAAAAGTTGGTTGGTAGGATTTCAATCTATTGGAATTTTCTGAGGCTCTTTTTGTGGCCTAGTATGTGGTCTATTCTGGAGAATGTTCCATGTGCACTTGAGAAGAATGTATATCCCGCTGCTTTTGGATGTAGAGTTCTATAGATGTTTATTAGGTCCATCTGCTCTACTGTGTTGTTCAGTGCTTCCGTGTCCTTACTTATTTTCTGCCCGGTGGATCTATCCTTTGGGGTGAGTGGTGTGTTGAAGTCTCCTAGAATGAATGCATTGCGGTCTATATCCCCCTTTAGTTCTGTTAGTATTTGTTTCACATATGCTGGTGCTCCTGTGTTGGGTGCATATATATTTAGAATGGTTATATCCTCTTGTTTGACTGAGCCCTTTATCATGATGTAGTGTCCTTCTTTATCTCTTGTTACTTTCTTTGTTTTGAAGTCTATTTTGTCTGATATTAGTACTGCAACCCCTGCTTTCTTCTCACTGTTGTTTGCTTGAAATATGTTTTTCCATCCCTTGACTTTTAGTCTGTACATGTCTTTGGGTTTGAGGTGAGTTTCTTGTAAGCAGCATATAGATGGGTCTTGCTTTTTTATCCGTTCTGTTACTCTGTGTCTTTTGATTGGTGCATTCAACACATTAACATTTAGGGTGACTATTGAAAGATATGTACTTATTGCCATTGCAGGCTTTAAATTCGTGGTTACCAAAAGTTCAAGGTTAGCCTCTTTAGTATCTTACTGCCTAACTTAGCTCGCTTATTGAGCTGTTATATACACTGTCTGGTGATTCTTTTCTTCTCTCACTTCTTGTTTTTCCTCCTCGATTCTTCATATGTTGGGTGTTTTGTGCTGTGCTCTTTCTTGGAGTGCTCCCATATAGAGCAGTCCCTGTAAGATGTTCTGTAGAGGTGGTTTGTGGAAAGCAAATTCCCTCAGCTTTTGTTTGTCTGGGAATTGTTTAATCCCACCGTCATATCTGAATGATAGTCGTGCTGAATACAGTATCCTTGGTTCAAGGCCCTTCTGTTTCATTGTATTAAATATATCATGCCATTCTTTCTGGCCTGTAGGTTTTCTGTCGAGAAGTCTGATGTTAGCCTGATGGTTTTCCCTTTATAGTTGACCTTTTTCTCTCTAGCTACCTTTAAGACTCTTTCCTTGTCCTGGATCTTTCCCATTTTAATTATTATGTGTCTTGGTGTTGTCCTTCTTGGATCCTTTCTGTTGGGGGTTCTGTGTAATTCCGTGGTGTGTTCGATTATTTCCTCCCCCAGTGTGGGGAAGTTTTCAGGAATTATTTCTTCTAAGATACTTTCCATCTCTTTTCCTCTCTCTTCTGCTTCTGGGACCCCTATAATACGGATATTGTTCCTTTTGTATTGGTCACACAGTTCTCTTAATATTGTTTCATTCCTGGAGATCCTTTTGTCTCTCTCTATGTCAGCTTCTATGCGTTCCTGTTCTCTGATTTCAATTCCATCAGTGGCCTCTTGCATTCTATCCATTCTGCTTATAAACCCTTCCAGAGTTTGTTTCATTTCTGTAATCTCCTTTCTGGCATCTGTGATCTCCCTCCGGAGTTCATCCCATTTCTCTTGCGTATTTCTCTGCATCTCTGTCACCATGTTTATGATTCTTATTTTGAATTCTTTGTCAGGAAGACTGGTTAGGTCTGTCTCCTTCTCTGGTGTTGTCTCTGTGATCTTTGTCTGCCTCTAGCTTTGCCTTTTCATGGTGATAGGAATAGTCTGCAGAGCTGGGATGAGTGACAGCTGGAAGGACTTCCTTTCTTGTTGGTTTGTGGCCCTCCTCTCCTGGGAGAACAGCGACCTCTAGTGGCTTGTGCTGCGCAGCTGCGTGCAGACAGGGTTTCTGCTTCCTGCCCAGCTGCTATGAATTTAATCTCCGCTGTTGCTGTGGGTGTGGCCTGGCGCGGGCAGCTACTCCAAGATGGTGGAGTTGCGTTGGAGCAGGAGCTGCTGGGAGGCTATTTATCTCCGTAAGGGTCCTCCCTGCTCCCTGCAGCCCAGGGTTAGGGTGCCCAGAGATCCCCGGATTCCCTACCTCTGGATTAAGTGTCCCGCCCTGTCCCTTTAAGACTTCCAAAAAGCACCCACCAAAACAGAAACAACGACCACCAAAAAAAAAAAGAAAAAAAATTTTTAAATTAAAAAAAAAAAAAGGTGGTCGCTCGTTTTTCTTTATTCTCCAGTGCCAGCATCAGGCCTCTGCTCACCGGTCTTTCTGCCCTGTTTCCCTAGTTTTGGGGTCCCTATCCCTTTAAGACTTCCAAAAAGCACTCGCCAAAACAGAACAGCATAAAAGCAAAAAAAAAAAAGAATGGTCGCACACTTTTCTTATGTCCTCTGGTGCCCAGCCTCCACTGCCCGCTCACTGTTCTTGCTGCCCTGTTTTCCTAGTATCGAGGGCCCTGCACTCTGGCCCGGATGGCTGGGGCTGGGTGTTTGGCAGCCCTGTGCTCCATCTCCCTCCCTCTCTGCCTATTCTTCTCCCACCGGGAGCTGGGGGTATGGGCGCTCGGCACCCGCGGGGCCGGGGCTTGTATCTTACCCCCTTTGTGAGGCGCTGGGTTCTCTCAGGTGCGGATGTAGTCTGGATATTGTCCTGTGTCCTCTGGTCTTTATTATAGGAAGGGTTGTCTTTGTTATATTTTCATAGATATATGTTGTTTTGGGAGGAGATTTCTGCTGCTCTACTCACTCTGCCACCTTCCGCCCCTCCTCTCCTGTTTTATTATATTTTAAAATATTTTTCTAGATTCAATTTTTAAAATTTTGTTAATGCTGTTTGTACCTATGCTCATGAGATGTATTGATCTGTAAGTTGTTTTTTTTCTTCAAAATATCCTTTTCTAACTCAGGTATCAGGCAAATAATGGCCTCTTGAAATTCACAGAAAGTTCTCCCTTCTATATCCTTTTTTAAAAGTGCTTTGTAGAATTGATATGAATTCATTCTTAAATGTTGTGTAGAGTTCATCAGTGAAGCAATCAAGGACTGCAGCTTTCTTTGCAGAAAGAATCTAAATTATTAACTTAATTTCAGTTTAGTTTCAGTTTATCTATTTATTTATAATGAGCTTGGGTAATCATAGTAGTTTGGTAGTTCTGTCTCTCCTAGAAATTCATGTATTTCTTGCACATGAATTTTTTGTATAACTTTAAAAAATAATATTTTCTGTCTTTTTGAGAAAAAGTTCTAACCACAGACCCTTTCCAGATCTAAGTGGCTACTGAGAAGAAGGGGACAACTCTCTTCTCTGTGGCTACAAAATGCAGAACTCTTGAGGAATATCTATAGGAAGATCCTTTGTCCCAATAGTAAAGAACTATGTTTCTGAGTTTTATATGGTTTGACAATAGAAGAGACAGGAATATGTGGTGTATCCTTCCTCACTGGAATAATCAAACAGTACAAAGGGGCACTTGTAAGAGTGTTGTATTCCTGAATGAATATCATCCTTTTGTGGGACAATGGGGCCTGGGTGGATGAGATAATGTTTGCAGACATTTCCAACCAGGGGAATATATGATAGTGGGAGCAAAATAACAGCATTTAATGGAAGCATAGATCATGAAGTTGAGAGACTATTTATATTTCTGAATATTTATTATGTGTTGCGCACCTCATATATATTAGTTTTTATCCTCAGAATAATGCTATGAGGTATCTATCATCCAATTTTATGAATGATGACACAAGTTCTGAGAGTAAATTGTGCTGCTTGTTTTCTGGTCTCACCCCTTCCCTACATACATTAATTCCCCATTATGCTATGACCTCAGGAGGCTGACTCCTGTGACCTGTGAGTGGGAGCCAATGTGAGGGGGTTGAAATGTTTGAAGGGAGAGGGGTCAGGGTGTTAATTTTCTGTTTCCTGATGTCTCTGCACCTTGTCTCTAACTGACTGGCCCATGCTTCCAACCCTTGCTGACCCCATTAACACATTCCTCCCCTCATCCCTTCAGGTCTAAGGTAGGTTATGTTTCCTTGTGATTACCAGGTCATGGCTACCTCTATCAAGGAGGTGACAAATCTCTCATCTCTGCAAACAATCACTACATTGAAATCTTATCAGTTGCATCATCTGAGTGACAGATCCCTAACTGTTATTATAAGTCAAGTGTCCAGAATTAGTTAACCTAATTGTGGTTGATCAACTTGTTTCCTAATAGCTAGTTTGGGTAAACAAAGAAGTCCAAAGACATGGGAGAGAGAGTGTCTTATTCTCTCATTCAGCCAACAGTGGGATGAAGTTGGTTTCAGCAACATCAGGATGTGTCCCAGATCTAGAAGGAAGTGATTGGCATTAGACTAGAGGTCCAAAGACCCTGGTTCTTGTCCAGATATGATGGCAAATTGTAGAGTAACCTTGAGGTCTTCCATTCCTGGATCCCCCAGCACTCAAACTTCAAGGGAAGTTTTCCTATGTCTTGGGGTTTCAATGAGAACCTAATAAGGAAATTATTTTAAAAAGCACAAAGTAGAACAAGTATATAAATGAGGTTGTTTTCGTGGTTATCCATAGTGGAGGCTGCAGGCTGTGGGGTTAACTATTATTCTGTACATTTCAATCCTGAGCTTGAGATAAGATGAGAAAAATTATGGGAGCTCTCTGTCTTTTGCTCCTTCAGGGCTACCCACTTCTCTGCCATGCTGGGTTTTGGGGAGGGGGAAGAATCAGCCTGATATGGCCTCACATGACCCTCATTTAAGGCTTGTTTGGGTCATGCTGGACAGGGAGGGGATTTCTAACTTTTAAGAAGAGAATGAATTAAATATGCAGCAGCAATGAACTTACCTTGGCATTTTTCATGATTTTCTGCACTGTTGAAAACTTTTGCCAATGTTTGCATTTAATAGGTTCTGCATTGGTGAAATTATCAAGGTTCCCAACTGTGATTTCAATGGTTCTAAAAGTGGTAAAGCGTTTGTTCATTGCTGCCAGAAATTAATAGCATCCTATGAAAGAGAAAAAATAATGAATATAAATTAGTGAATGAAGATTTAAGTGCAAGAAAGGGAAAAATGTATGTATGTTAGAGTAGTAGAGAGCTAGATAGATATGTAAGTGTCTATGATGGTTTTGCTTATTTGATATAGCAGAAGAACCTGATACAAAAACTAATCATCTTGTTTTCTACTATGGTGATTATTTCATTAAAAAATGAGAGGAGTCCCTGCTTCACAACAGTGCCCCCATGCCCCACCCCATACACTTCCAGAAACTCACCCCAATACCTCTTCCGGAGCCTGTTGGGCCTTTGTGCTTTGTATAACACCAAAGAGGTTGAGAATCATATGCCCACAACTGAGATCAAGGGCTCTCAGACTTCTGATTGGAGTCAGAAATCCAAACTTTAAGGTAAAAGCTTCCATTTTAAAGTTAGAAACATTTATTGTTGTAGTTAAAAGCACACACTATGCAGATCCAGTAAAAAATATTGGGTAAACCTATAAAATTACCATCTTGTAGGGCCATACATTGGCTATTTGCCACCACTGGTTTAAGCTAATGAATTTTTTCTTGGCAGGGGAGCAATTTTCTAAACTTAGCTATACCACACACAGTAATGTGTGTCTAGCACACTACATGTGCAGCTCCTTGAGTCTCACATTTGTACAGACCTGAGTCTGTGTGACCACCACCTAGATGGAGATGTAGAACATTTCAGTACCCAAGAGTTTCCTCTGTATCCTTTCTCCCTGACAATACTCACTCCCATAAAAGGGATCTGAAAAGGCAGGAAATGGCCTAATTGCAGTGGGAGGCAGGGATCCTCCCTGTGGGTAGGAAGGGAAGAGGGGATTTGGGAGGTTCATGATGGTGGATGGAGACCTGTGTCACCATACACATACCCTGGGATATTGCAGAGGGGGCAGCTCTGTGGAATTCCTAGGGATGCTTCCCAAATATTGGGTATCCTGAGTGTGAAAGGCTAAGGATCCTGGGCCAGGTGTGATGTGGAAAGACTGGAAGCACAGCCTTGGAACTGACCTCATAGACCATGGGTAGGCAGGACCCTGGAAGTGACAACCCCCATGGACTGAAGATATTTGAGGGTCTGTAGGTTCCTGATACTGAGGGCAGAGAGAGGCCCCTCAAAGCAGTATGGGCCACTAGAGTCCACCAACAAAGTTGGGAAAAGGAGCACAATGAATGAGCCAGCTTCATTTATTTAGGATAAAACAGTCATGTAGTGCTTCTATTTCTTGCACTGTATGTCAAGGAGCAAAATCATTTGTGCTAAATTAATTTTGTTTGAATTTTAATTGGCAGAGCCCAGCCTGACAGACTGTGTGCCAGGCTATATTGGCTGAAGTTCTGGTCCAGCCTGGTGTCCAGCCTGGGAGAGATTGCACAAATAAAGCAAAATTTCTGCTCCTTCTCAGCTATTTGGTGAACTGGCTTACAGATTTTATTTTGTTCTAGACACAAAGGTAAGGCTTTGGGAAGGGAAGGCCTGGCGGGGGATTCAAGGCCATAAGTGAAGAGTTACTGAAGATTAAGACTTTTTTTTTCTAATCCTGGAGGAAACTGGAACCCCTCTGTGGTGAGCAAAGATGCAAATGCATTTTCCCCTGTGAAGTCAGCAGAGGCAGAAATGGCCTAGTCTTCCCTGGTGACTGCCAACACTGTGTCAATGATTGTTTGGAGCTGCCTTCTGAATTTCTGGTTACACATTGGCCCTTGTGAGCCACTCAGATGAAGATAGGCTTTGTTTAGTGCTAATGGCTTCTACTGTAACTTTGGCTAATTTCCTCTCTCCTCTACCTCAAGGAGCAGACATGGAGTCCTGTCCCTTCTTTCCAGGTGACTGAGTAGGCAGTGTGTTTCTTCAGCCTCCAGGGATGCATCAGCAGCTCTTCTGGCTTGGCCAATGTAGACAAGACCCTCTCAGGCCAGTTCCCCCAACTCCCACTTCTCTCACTCCTTGTGAGTATGGAGGCTTCCTTGTTCAAGTGAGGATGGGAGCTGAGAACCCCAGCCCTGGATCTAGTAGCCATAGACCTCCTTATTCCCCTGGTTTTGAATGTCAGGCTCTGTCTTTGGTGGGTGTGGTAGAAGCAGACCTCTTTGCAGAATTGGAAATCATATTAAAATGGCCATGATTATTGTGAGAATATGGGAACACAGTAGTGACCATGCCCTTTACATCCCAGACCATATCAAACCCTTACAACTTTGCAAGGGAAGTGGTGTATTTATTATCACTCTGGATTAGATTAGAGTGATGCTCAATAACCTGCCCCATGACTCAGAGCTCAGATTTTGAGTCCAAGTTCTTCTGTGTGGGTAAAATTGCAACATTTCCAGAGTATCTCGCCTGGCTTTAGTGTATTTGCATATCCTCAGGGGTGGAGGGAAGTTCATCTCCGTGTCAATGGGTAATTACCTGGGCAACTGAGGGCATGTCTGAACCTGAGAGTTTAAAGGGAGGGGCTTGTTTGCTTGCTTGTTTCTTCAGGAGCAGAGGAGAGACATGGTCCTGGACTGCAGTTTGTAAGCAATAAATGGGTTTTAAACTTCATTTCTCCCTTTGACTGATTTTGTTTTTTAGAGTATTTTGCCCCAGGATTTCCTCTCCCCAGACTTACATCTGGTGGCAGTCAGCAGGGTGCCTCTGAACCTGAAATCTGTCATAATGGGTGTGACCTTTGGGAGAGCTGCTCCTGTGGGAGGTGGGGAGGCCCCAGTGGATTCAGCGGCAGAGGGTGCCGCTTTACCTGTCATTATCTCCCCAGCTGTGGAGCTTCCAAGTTGGGAACCCCTAGTAGGGAATTGGTCTGGGGTAAAGTATCATTTAGAGGGGTGGGGCCTTCCCCAGAAGTGGGGAAGGGTGAAAACACCAGAAGCTGCAGAATTAGCCCTCTGTGAGTTGGAAGACTGCTTGGAGACCTTAGGGGGCCATGTAGTGGCTGGCATTGTAGGGTCTCTTTTCATCGAGATAGTGGAAAATGTTATACAGGAGAAAGAGAGGATTATGGAGGAACTTAGGTGGAGGAGAGACACACTTCAGCATCACTTGGAGGAGCTGGTTGATAACCTATGGGATGAGAGAAAGTTACTGAAAAGGCAGGTCACACTCCTAGAAGATTCTCTAGCAGCAGCAGTGAGAGGGGAGATGGCGGGAAAAGCCACATTGCCGGAGGCCATGGGGGAGGGGGAGGAAAGAGTAGTCCTTTCAGCCCCAGAAATGGTGGAGGGGGAGCCGTTGGTGGAGGAGCCTGAGGGAGAAGAGGAGGAGGCGGGGCCATTGACGGATCTGCTACCCAGGCCGCCACCAGAGATATCATCTCTTGTTTTAAAGGCCTGTCCAGCTGTAATTAAGAAAATAAAAATGAAACAACCGTGGGCTCCTCAGGGGGAGGAGCCACCCCCTTTCCAGGTTGTGGAGCACTCCATGCTCCACCCCTACACCCAGGATGAGCTGGTGGACATGAGCTTCTGGTATAGGCAGAAGCCACCAGAATCTCTGCCTACATGGCTTTTATGTCTCCGGGATATGGGGGTGGAAAACATTGTCATGTCAGGTACTGAGATGAGTAGAATGGCTTCCCTGATGACTCACCCTTCCCTCCAGCAGTGGTTGCAAAATGCCCATCATGCCTCAGGGAATCAGACACTCCTGGAATGGCTGACAGCTGCCATCAGGGTAGTTTGGCCTAATCAGGGTGATTTGCCATATTTTCCCAGTAGTTGGAAAACACATGCAGAGCTCCAACAGGTACTGTGGGAATTGGGTATGAAAAACATCATCTATAATATGGACCCTCAGGGTCCTGATGAAGAGGTGTTCACTATAGGAATGAGAAACCTGGTGCTGCATACAGCTCCCACATCTCTCTTTGGGTCCCTAGTGAATACTCTTTCCCCCAACCTAAGGGAACCCATAAGTGAGGCTACTCGTACTTTAGCAGATCTGGGGGAGGTTGAAACAATAAGGGCGTGGAGGAAAGGAGAAGTGCAAAGGTCCCCATGAAGGTCTCAAGGACCCATATGTGGGTTGATTTGATAAAGGCCAGGGTAGTGAAAGAAAAACTCTATGGGCAGCTCAATAGAATGTTGTTAGAACTATGGCACCAGTTAAAGCCAGAGCAGCAGTTCCATTCGCTCAAGTCCAGAACATGGAAACTATAGTCAAGGCCTCATGCCCGGCCTATGTCCCTGCAAAACTTCATGGGAGACAGTACTCAGGATTCTCCTGAGCCCTCACCCCCACAGGAGGCTGATTGGGCATCACGGTTCAACTGGGGGAGGGTCAAAGTTCCCACCTTGGGGGACATGGTGGGGACCAGAGGCCACATGTAGAATTAGCAATTCATTGGTCCCCTGTGAATGTACAGCGTGTCCTGGCACCGGTGGACACAGGAGCTGAGTGTTCTCTGATTCATGGAAACCCTGAACATTTTCCCAGGACCCCTGCTGTGATAGATGGCTATGGGGGTAAGGCAATTAGAGTGAAGAGAGCCCAAATCTCATCGTGGATAGGGCGTTTTCCCCAAAGGAGTGCACTGTGTACATTTCTCCCATTCCTGAATATATTTTGGGGGTAGACATCCTGCAGGGCCTGTGGTTACAGACCACTGCAGGTGAGTTCAGACTGAGGACATGTGGTAAAGGCAGTTCTGAGGGGACATGCTAAGCACCCACCTGTAGCTCTGCCTGTACCTCGGCAGGTGACAAATACTAAGCAGTATAAATTGCCTGGGGTCACAAGGAAATTGGAGAAGCTCTATAGGAGTTGGAGAGGGTGGGCATCATAAAGCCCTTTCACAGTCCCTTTAATTCCCCAGTGTGGCCAGTGAGAAAGCCAGATGACTCCTGGCATATGGCTGGACTACAGGGAATTGAGTAAATTCACACCCCCTTTGCATGCTGCTGTCCCCTCTATAGCAGACATTCTGGACACCCTCAGTCATGAACTGGGAATGTATCATTATGTAGTAGACCTCCTAATGCTTTCTTCTCTATTGACATAGCACAGGAAAGCCAGGAACAGTTTGCCTTCACGTGGGAAGGCCAGCAGTGGACATTCAATGTCCTTCTACAGGGATACCTCCACAGTCCCACCAATAGTCACGGACTTGTAGCCCAGGACTTGGCCACATGGAAGAAACTGCAAACAGTGCAGTTGTATCACTACATTGATGATATTATGCTCACATCTGATTCTCTTTCAGATTTAGAAGGGGCAGCTCCTAGTCTGCTGCAACATCTACAGAGAAAAGGACGGGCTGTGAACAGCATCAAGGTTCAGGGACCTGGTTTGTCTGTGAAATTCTTGAGGGTTGTCTGCTCAGGTAAAATTAAAGTTGTTCCTGAAGCAGTTACAGACAAGGTCCAGGCTTTCCCCACCCCTACCACTGTGGCAGTATTACAAGAGTTTTGGGTCTTTTGGGCTACTGGGGAGTGTTTATCCATCACATGGCACAAATTCTTAAGCCCTTATACCAGTTGGTATGAAAGGACATCAGGTGGGACTGGGATGAGACATTTGCAGCCGCTTTTACTGCTATCAAGTGGGCAGTCAAGGCCATACAGGCCTTGAATGTAATGGACTCATTAAGGACCTGTGAACTAGATGTTCATGTAACCAAAGATGGTTATGATGGGGTCTTTGGCAGCGGCTTGAATGGACACACCAACCTATTGGATTCTGGTCACAACTATAGAAAGGAGCAGAGGTACGGTACACCTTGATAGAGAAGCAACTGGCCGCTGTGTACCACGCCTTGCTGGCTACAGAGCCCATTGCCAGAACAGCTCTGATCAAGGTAATAACCACCTATCCCATTGTGGGGTGGGTGCAAGACTGGACCCAAAGGCCACGGAGTGACGTGGCACAGTCACCTACACTGGCCAAATGGGGTGCATATTTACAGCAGCGCAGTGCCCTCTCTACTAACCCCTTAAGTGGAGAACTCCCACACTTATTGGTGCCAGTGACCTATACCAGTGGAAAGCAGGAAGACCTTGCTTTTCAGCCCTTGGTAGCTGAGACTTCTTGTCAGGGGGAAAAGCCTCTATACCTAAAGATGCTTGGTACACAGATGGCTCCAGCTGTGGGCAGCCCCCGAAGTGGAGGGCTGTGGCTTTCCATCCTAAGACTGAGAGAATATATTGATGGAGGATGGAGAGGGGAAGAGCAGTAAATGGGCTGAGTTGCAGGCAATATGGCTCGTGATCACCAGGAGCCTTTGACCATAGTTGTGTGCACTGACAGCTGGGCCATCTATCGGGGCTTCACCCTGTGGCTACCGAAATGGTATCATGCCAACTGGATGGTTGGTCACTGGTCCCTTTGGGGGCAAGATTTATGGCAAGACCTATGGGCCTCTGGTCAGACTAAGACTGTTACTGTATATCATGTGCCTGGCCATTTGCCTTTGGCATCCCCAGGGAATGATGAAACACACACTGGCTCAGGTGGGCTGACTAGAAGGAAAGCCTCCCTCTGATGTGGTCCAATGGTTACACCACTGTTTGTTGCACGTGGGGCAAGAAATAATGTGGGCTCTAGCCCATAGGTGGGGCTTACGACTGACCTTTAAAGAAGTCAGTAGAGCCTGGAATGAGTGCCTTGCGTGCTCTAAGAGGGACTTACACCGAGTCCCACAGCAGCATGGGACAATAGTAAGGGAGCCAATACCCCTTGTCAGGTGGCAAATAGATTATATTGGGCCTCTGCCCATATCAGAAGGATATTGGTATGCCATGACTTGTGTGGACATGGCTACTGGACTATTGGTTGCTTTTCCTGCACATCGTACAGATCAGCAAATCACCAAGAGGGGCCTGGAGCATCTCTTTGTAGCCTATGGCTGGCCACAGGTGATTGAGAGCTATCAAGGCACCCACGTTCCTGGACATGCGTTACAACAATGGGTGCAGCAATTAAGAATAAAGTAGAAATTTCATGTACCATATAATCCTACCAGGGCAGGCATGATAGAGAGGTTCAGAAGTTTGTTGAAATCTGGCCTGAAGTCAGACACCAATAGTCTACGGGGTTGGTCAGTTCACCTATAGATGGTGCCGCGGCATTTGCATGAGAAGCCACATAAAGGAGCTTTGAGCCCTGTGAATGTACTCACACACCTTGCTGCCTCTCCTATACAATTGTACATCCAAACCAAAGAAGAGCTACTGAAGCCAGGATATGACTAGCAGAGAAACATCCTGTCACCAGGCCCTACTGCATTAAGCCCTGGAGACACTGTTGAATGGACCTGGCCCTGGACATTTCAACACATGGACCAGCTATGGCTGACCCTTCTGGCACCTTGAGGGAAAGGCCTGGAAGCTGGCTTCACGTGTATTCCTGGAGTAACAGCTGAATGGCCACCAAAGGTCACAGTATTGTACCCAAAACATCCAGGAGGTAAGAGCATCTTGCAGGGAACTTTTGTTTTATCTTTATGGCCAGTGCGTGTACCTCCCTTGGCCCTATATATTGACCCATCTGTAACTCCCACAGGGAGAGGGGTGAAAGTCTGGTGTACTAGACCAGGACGAGATCCCTCCCATTCCTGCCACTGTTTTATCATAAGACCACTCTCTTGCATGTATCCTACCTGGTAGACAAGATTTGCCTATGCTGGTGTCATTAAAACATGTATCTTATTGCCCTTAAGGTTATTTTCTCCTACAGTCCTTGTGGCCTGAATGTGCCCCCTGGCTGCAGCTGCCACATGATGATTGCTCTGAACCCTCAGCTACTGCCTGCCTATGGAATGGACACGCTATGGACTTAATATGAATAAGACTTTGAACTTCGCTGAATCCTCTGGCTTGAGGATTGTCATGATTTTATTGCTGTTCCTGTTGTTATGTCATTAGTCTGGTACAGTGCTCCAGTTTTCTCACCCAGGGACCACTGTGGAAGAGGGGGAACGAGTAGATTGTAAGGTGAGATTTCTGGAGGGGTGGCCTATGGGTAAAATTGTAACATTTCCAGAGTATCTCACCTGGCTTTGGTATTTGCATATCCTCAGGAGTGGAGAGAGGTTCATTTCTGTGTCAATGGGTAAGTACCTAGGCAACCGAGGACATGTCTGAACCTGAGAGTTTAAAGGAGGGGCTGGATGGCTTGCTTGCTTGCTTCCTCAGAAGCAGAGGAGAAAGATGGCCCTGGACTGCAGTTTGTAAGCAATAAATGGGTTTTAAACTTTGACTGATTTTGGTTTTTAGAGTATTTTGCCCCAGGATTTCTTCTCTCCAGACTTACACTCTGGTTCCTGCTCCCATGTGTTTTCCAGCTCATAGGAGCCATAGGTACAAATGCACACAGACATGGAGGCCATGTCTGACTGCACAATTTGTGGAGCCTAGTGCAAGAAGGGCCCTCAGATATGACTTAGAGGAGAATCACCAATACTATGTCTGAGGGGTGCTCACTGTCTCTCCCAGGAATGAACTCTGTGTGTCTTTGTATGCTTATGTGTGTCTACCTTCCAGGGATTTATGCTCTATTTGTCCTTTCAGTTAGTGTTGCCATTTGGCAGGTATTCTCTGCTGGGGCACCAGTCATATATGTAAGGAACTCTGTTAAGCATTAGATAGTGATTTAACAGAAGCTGTCCCTAGAAGAATCCAGGAGGGAAGAGGGAAGGTGGGCTGGGAAGGGAAGGATGCAGTATCAAGCCAAGTTCCACAGAAAAGAACCCTGGAAAGAGCATGCTTCAGATCTCACAGCTGCCCTAACTCAGGGCCTTGATGCCCACTTGTACCCTCACACTTCCAGGCTGGCAGGGGTAGATATAAGGGAGGTGTACATTATCCAGGTGCTTTTGGCTCTTCTTCCTTGATAGTAGGTGAAGTAGTTTTTAGTAGCCTGAGGGGAACGTTCACACAGACAGAAGTTCTGACTTGAGGCCAGAGGTGGGATGGGCCAATAGTAAAGTGATCCTAGGGAATATGGGAAGAGCCTAATAGCATCTGCTATAATCTGTTATTTAATCCTGACAAAATTCAACCCAATTCAATTAAAAATACTCAAGTCTAATGCTTATTATTCCCACTCTGTGTATGGGGAAACTGAGGCTTTGAAAGGTAAGTACCAAGATCACGCAACTGGTAAGTAGAATAGCTGAAATTTGGACCCAGGCTCTCTAACTCCTGACTGTGTGGGTGGCTACCAGAGACCCAGAAGAGGGATGATCCACTGAAGCTGACCTTGTCTGAATGGAGTGTGAAATGATGAAGATCATGTTTTCTCACAAGAACCACAAGGGTTGCTTCAGTAGACAGCTTTTAGATGCATAAACTGAGGTTGGGCCTCATTGCTCTTCCTAGGCTGTACCCTGAAGATGAGGCTAGGGGCAGGGAGAGGATTTGGCCCTTGTGAAGAAAGCTTGGCCTCAGAGCTCAGTCTTAGGGGGCTCTGGACTGGATGGGGAAGTCCAGCACTCAGGGCACACTCCTAAGGGACTTGTCCACAGGATCCCAGATGGAGCAGCGCTCTGCCACCACCTCTAGGAAATACCTTAATACAAATGGGAAACAGGCACAGGACAGTAATGGACTTTGGTCAAGGTCACATGGTTACTAGGACTCCAGATAACAGCTCCATACTCTTTATACCATGTCACACATCTCAAGGATAAACAATTTCCTAATAGTTGGTTTTCATCAGATAAGGGACATTTTATCAGGGATATTAGTTAGGGGTGGGTCATTTGGTTGTAAGTGACTGAAATGTATTTCTAGCTGCCTTAAGCAATCCCTGCCAGCTGAGTTGGCTCACACAACTGAAAAGTCCAGAGAATGACTCGGGGCTCACATGCTGTTGTCAGATGTCTTTCACACACTCTTACTTGGTTTCTTCTGAGACTGCCTCAATCCTGGGCAGAATTTTTCTATTTGCAGACAGATGACATTCAGTAAACCTCCGGCTTTTTTCTTGCCATATTAGCCATCTCAGTTAAGAAAGCACAACAACATTTTCCCAGGAGTTCTAGCAAAACTCCCAGGGCTGAGGTTCACTGGCTGAGCTCAGATCATATCTCATCAGTTGATGATGATCCTCCAGGCCTGGGTCAATGGGCCCCCTTGGGCCATGCAAGTGTGTATATGTACTATGCTCGGACTTTATAGACTGAGAGGAGGGGAAGTTTAAATATCCAGGGGATAATCAGAGTACTGATACTAGTAAAAGGAATCATTAATTCTGACCTGGTGGGAACTGCAGGAGCCCATTGCTACAGATACTGTCCCATAGAGTGGAAGCAAGAGATTTTCTGGATGAGGGCAAGCTGGTGGTCATCAAAGCCAATGTAACTCTTAGAACTGTGGGGTGTCTTAGGTTGGGATTTTGGAGGGAGTGCCTGTGATGAGGATTCCTATACAGGCAGTGCTCCCAGGAGACAGGATAGGGAAAGAGAGAGAGAGAGGGAGGAAGCAGGAGCAGGAAAGTGGGGAAAGCAGCGATGTGGTGTTGGTGCCTGCTCAAGTTTCCTTCCATGAGCTGGGAAATGGATCCCTCAGCAGCTCTGAGTGGGCTGCTAATGACTCCCAGATCCCTGGAGAATTCCTCTAGGGTGGCATCGTATACACCTCCTGGGGGCTGGCCCACAGCTAAGGACTAACTTGGGGATATAAAAATCTGGCTCTCTTGCCTCAAGGGAGGACCCTGTATGATCAGGTGGAGGCCGCTTCAGCTGAACTCACACCTTTGCCTGCTTCTTTCCATCCTTCCTGCTTCCCTCTGACAGACTCTGCTTGATCAAACTCCATTCAGGCTCCTACGCGCCCTCTCTTCAACAAGGCCTCATCCTTTGGCCTTGTGTTTGGCCTGCCTAGTCCGCTTGTAGCAAGAATCCTGCTCCCCCATCTTTGATATCTGATCAGATCCCTCATCTCCCACCCTAGATATATGATCACTCTGGCCTACCTTCAGCAAGAATCCTTTCAGTTTAGTAAGAATCTCTGTGCTCTTAATGTCTTTTCTTTGTGATTTTCCATCCATGGATCTCCTCTCTCTGTTTATTGGCTATAAATCCCCACTTGTCCTTGTTGCACTCAGAGTTGAGCCCATGTCTCACCCCTCTGGGGATAGTCTTAACACAGAATAGAATAACTTTTCTGTTAACACCCATCCAGTTTCCCCTGAGAGTACTTCCTCTATGAAAGATTTGCATAAGAGTCTTCCTTCCAGGCTCTCCTTCAAGGGAACCTGACCTCACATAAAAGCAAGCATGGCTATGATCTCAGGTAAAGTCTTGTTCTAAACCCATATCATGGGAAGTTTTGGAGCATAAATTACACCCCAGAGTTTGTTCCACCTAAAGGCAAAGGGCACTCTCACCAGTCATTGGCTATAGATCACCAGATGTGGGGTGGGGAGCACACCTTCCCAGGCACCCCTGGCTGGCTGTGTGGGTGAAGTGGTTCCAGAGTCCTCAGACAAAGTGTCTGAAGATCATTGCAGGTGGGAGCTGTTAGTAAAATCCGCAAAATAGGAGATGGGCACACTGAGTCAGAAAAAAGGGATGCAGTGGGATTGAGTGGGTTACCAATACTGTTTACCTCATAGGGCAAATAAATCAGGCTGCAGAGAATGCTGAAGAACAACAATCTAAACTGATACCAGCTTAGCTATCTGAAGCCATAGGGGTATTCTAATGAGCAGACAACAGGTTGCTGTTTATTAATTTGTTGCTACTTATGTCACAAGAAGTACAGAATACAGTACTTATAAATCCTTGTAATGAAACATTTTTCCTTTATTGAGACAGTGTTTATATAGATGCACATTAGTTTAAACTTTTTGACCTCATTTGCATTCTAAAATTATAGCACCATAATTTTCTTTCCCCAAATGCATTCACTCTTAATTAATCTTAACCACTCTTGAGCTTTTCTGATTTCTATTATCACTATTTAAAGTTGAGAAGACTTTTAATGGATCTAAATCACATATTCAAATTAGTTTCTTTTTCTAAAGTTATAATGAATTGAAATTTTATTTGATTTGGGCCCAAAGTATTACCTGAAAAGTAATTTGATTGTTTTACAATTTAAATCATCTGTGTGGGATAAAATTCATTAACCTTATTTACATGTGTGTAAAAATTATGACACTCTAACAATTAACATTTTAAAAATTGTGCGGCATTTTATAGCACAAAGTCTTACTAGAGCTCGGTCATCTATATCTCTCATTTAGTGCCAGAAACCTAGGATAGATGTTGATTTCCAACTTTGGCTAAAAAATTGATTAATTTAGTTGTCTGTCCAGATAATGCTTTATGTTGAAACCATGTCTTCTCCAGGGCCTAAGGGAGCACTGGTTGCTAAGGCCCACTTTAGCATAATATTCCCAGGACAGTGAGGGAAAGCTAATCCCCACAGGGCATGGTCTGGAGGCCCTGGGTAGGGAAATGTCAAATCTTGGCTGTAGACTTTTCTTTCAGAGCCCAGTCTGGAAAGGGACAGACTTGCCATTCCCCCGACAGCCCTTCCTAGGTTTAGTGATGGAGAGCCTTTCTTAACAAGCCTCAAGAAATGGACTTGGCAGTTCACGGAGTAGAGAGAACTTGGTACCCATGGGGCCCAGCACAATACATTAGCTCAGGCTTGGGTCTGAGTCCAGGCTTTGCCACTTGCTAACTATGTGGTACTGGACTATTGACACACTGTCCTCACAGGTCCCCTGCCCTCATACTGAAGTGTTTCCTTCACTTTATAGCCAAGATGATTATTGTGAAGAACAAGGCTTATTGTGTCACCTTCTTAACAAGTTTTCCATGGTTTCCTATTGTTACCTCTACAGAAAGAAATACTTACCTTAACCAAGAAGGCCCACCTCCGTCCACCCTGTCCTGTAGCCACACTGCACTTCCTGGTCTTCATATTTACCATTCTTCCTTGTGCTCCCAGGTTTTTGAATGTGCTGTTCCTCTGGATGGAGTGTCCTTCCCTCCCCTCTTTGCCAAGTCATCTTTCACTCATCATTGTGGTCTCAACTCGAGGGACACTTCAACTTCCTTGACTGGGTTGAAGACCCTCCTGCAGGCTCACATGAAGCTGTTACAGAGAAAATTGCTGATCTTCCTTGAAGGCCCACATCACAATCACAGCTTTCCATTTACTACTGTGACTATATCACCTCTCCTTTAATTGAAGGCTCGGTGAAGACAGGGGCCAGTTAGTTTTGCTTTCTCACTATCAACAAGAGTGAAATTTGGCTGGTACCTCCAGGAAGCTCATGAGCATACTGGGGAAAATTTCTTCAGGACAGAGAACCCTGGGGACTGTTACCCAGTCTAGGCACCTCACAGAGCTGGGAATGTCATACTTTCTTTCAAAGAGGAAACATTAGCCTGAGTATTCTCAGCTCCACAGAAGCTGTGGAACCCAGCCTTGGTTCTGCTGATGTCCCACTCAATGATGCTGGCCTGTTACCTCCTCTCTCCCAGCCTTGGGTTTTCCTCTTAAAAAATGAACATGCTCATGTTGGGTTAGATATACTCTGAAATCTCTTAGTCAACTCATTCTTCAATATCTCCTGACCCTGGCCATTTCCACAGTAGTCCAGGAATTTCGGGGCCTTTGAAGTTCCCCCAACCTACTGCTAGATGGTGTGGGTGGCAGCTGAGAGCTTTTCATTCACAGCCCTGATGCACGATGGCTTTATTTCTGTTACTTCACAAACTCCCTGCTCTCTTCTGTCAATGGACCCAGGGCAGCCCTGTTTCCAATGAGGCCACTGTTCCTGCTCTCTGCTGGGCTGGGGAGGAGAGGAGGTAAACTCAGTACTGTTCCACACAGTGCCCAGTACATATGAATTCACACTGGCTCATTGAGAATGATATTCAACAGCAACCCTTTTAGATTTCTGTGTGCCATTAACTCTGCTAATGCCTGGAGGCTCTGCTCCTTTGATCTTTGTTTGCTGACTTTGTGTGACTGAGCAGAAATTATGACTGAGATCTCACTGGCATTTCCAGGTCTTCATTAGTCCTGAAAGCATTCCTGCCTTACAACTCAGTGCAATAGGAGCATGAGTTTCTCCAAGCCTCATGGCTCATGAGTTAGAGTGGGGTCACAAAACAATAACTCAGACTTCACTGGCCATGTGAAGAACCTCAATTCTCTGAAAACTTTGTTCACCCCTTAATTTGGAAAATATGTGCAGTGTAATTACAGTGAATTAGAAATAGTCATACATGTTGGTAGAGTTGAATAGTGTCCCCCAAAACCCATGTCCACACAAAACTCAGAATGTGACCTAACTTGGAAATAGAGTCTTTGCAAATAAAATTAAGAGAGCATCCTACTGAATGAGGGTAACCTCTAAAACCATTGACTTCTGTTCTCATGAGAAGAAGGAAGACACACAGAGAGGTAAAGACAGAAGATATGAAGACAGAGACAGAGATTGGGGTGGTGCTGCCATGAGCCAAGGAATACCTGGGGCCACAGAATATGAAAAAGGCAGGGAAGATTCTTCCTCAGAGTTTGTAGAAAGAAGGTGGCACTGCTGGCACCTGTAGATTTTGGATTTCTTACCTACAGAACTGTGAGAAAATAACTTTGTGTTATTAAAAACCACCCAGTTTCTGGTAATTTGTTGTGGTATCCCTAGTATGCTAGTACAATGTCCTTATGCATGGTGTCCACCTTGCACAGATCCACTTGAGGGTGGGGACTCCTGATACCACGTTGTTGCCATCCTCTATAGCAGCCTTACTTCCATGTTCTGTTAGGAAGTATTTGGTTGCAAGTAAAGTTTTCTGGGATAGCAGTAGCCTAAACAATAAGAATATATTTCCTATCATGACAATAAATACAAAGGCAGGATATTCTAGTGGATTTTCAGTGGCTCAGAGGCCTCTGGATTGGCTTTTTATGGTTCTCTTGATCTTCCCCTCATGGTTGTAAAATGGCTGCCAAGACCTACGTATGTTCTCACACAAGAGCACCTGCAATCATGAAGGAATAAGGAACATCCCAGTCTTTCTCTTTCTCAATCAGAGAAGAAACTATTATCCACCCCCCAACCCCCCAAATTTTTCAAGTCTCCTTGGCCAGACTTGGACACATGCTCTTGCCCTTGTTGAAAGGGATACTTACAAAGAGCATTTCTGTGATTGATAGCCTCTCTCATGGAAGGTGAAATGGTTAAACGAAAAAGGTAAGAGGATGGTTGTCCTATGATACAAGTTATTGGATGGTGGTTGTCAAACTCACCCTGGGAGCTGCCTCCCTGGACCAGGTTATACCATGCTTCCTATGGACCCACCTGCTGGGCCTGCTGGGCACCAAGTAGAACCAGGAAGAAGCTTCTTGCTCAGATTCTGTGGTCAAGAGGTTTCCGTAGTTTGAATAAAGACCCCTAAGGATGTTCACTCCTAATCCCTGAAACCTGTGAATGTTACCCTACATGGTAAAAGAGACTTTGCTGATCTGAGTAAGACTTTTGAAATGTAGATATTATCTTGTTGGGTCCCTTGTAACCACAAGAGTCTTTATCAGAAGGAACAGGAGGATCAGAGTCAGAGGAGATGTGATTATGGATGCAGAGGTTGAGTGATACAACCTTAAGCCTCCAGAAGCTAGAAATGCAGGCAGCCTTTGGTATCCAGCAAATGCAAGGAACAGATTCTCCCCTACAACATCCAAAAGGAACTAGGTTCTGCCTTGATTTTAGCCCAGCAGGACCCATTTTGGACTTCTAACCTCCAAAATGGTAAAATAATAAATCTGTATTGTTTTACCCACTAAGTCTGTGCTACTTTGTTATTGTAGCAATTGGAAATTGATACAGCCCTGAAATCATGCTGCCCTTGCTCTCTGGGCTTCATAGAGGGCCTAGAAAAATGGTTCTTTCATCCTCTTCCAGAAAGCCTGGAAGCCCAGTCCATGACAAAGGATTGGGAGTCATCCATAGGCCTGGGCTAGAAAACAGGGACATGCTATCCTCCCCATCCCCCCATTTCTCCATTTTCTCATTCCCATTATTCCCTTTCCTCCATCCTCCCTTCCCTGTATCTCCCCATTCTCTCCATTCCCTTACCATCCCATCTTTCCCATCCCCCATCCTCCCTATCCTCTCCAAACCCCTACCCTAGGCTCCCACTCAGACAGCCTCTGCCTTGCTGAAATCCCTGGGAATTTATTCTGCACAGGGCTGCTCAGTCAGGCCTGTTTCTCTGCTGAGGCCCCCCTGGGGACCTGTGTTACAGCACTTCTCACATGCGGGAGGGTGCTCCCCTTTACTCTAAACTTCACAGTAAAGGCTTCTCATCTACTTGACTTCCCCAGCAGAGAGGTACCTGTGACCAGAAGGCCACTGGGCTCCATCCAACAGGACTTGGGTCTCCTATAAAGAGTGGTGTCAGGGAGGAAAAGAGCTGCTGTCCAGCTAGACTGGGGCCTGAACACAGCAGACCAAGTGGAGAATGCTGGTGAGGGCAACAGGAAAGATCCCTTCTCTGCTGCTCCCATCACTGCTCGTGCCCCCACCTCTGATGAATAAGAGTCTTAATTCAGTAGCTGTGGCTCAGAGTATGAAAATAGCAATAAACTTCTTATCTCTTCAGATAGAACTTTTGTAATTTGGAGGTGAAAAAGGGGTTACTGGCAGGGAAGCAATGTGGGAATGGCTTTCTCAGGCCCTGCTGGTAACTCCTCTGGGCTCTGAGGCCTAAGGAACAGGGCTTTCCTGGTGAGAAGAGGCTGGTGCTCACCCTCATGCCTCAGATAGGGGTGAATCCCTTGGGGCGCTCAGCTCCGCAGCACCTGTGTCTGGGAAGCCACCTGGTCAGCTGCTGTGCCTTTCCTAACTCTCTCACAGGCCCCTGGGCTCTCCTCTCTAAACTTGAGCTTCATTCTCTCTCTGCCAAGTGGACTCCTCTTATGCCTTACCACCTGTGGTAAGGCCCAAGGTGGAGGCTGACATGAGGTCCTTTCTGTGTCATCACTGTTCTGCTGCAGGTCCTTCACTGGCCCATGCCGACTGCAGCAAAGAGATTCAACAGCACGAATGTCCAGGGAAAATGGTGGTGGAGGTCTGGCCAGTGTGCTTCATATAGAGTGCTGATGAGCAGGGCTTTACCCTCTTCC
Source organism: Manis pentadactyla (assembly GCF_030020395.1). NCBI lineage: Eukaryota > Metazoa > Chordata > Mammalia > Pholidota > Manidae > Manis > Manis pentadactyla. The sequence goes on from NC_080033.1 coordinate 26,783,319, forward strand.
AGGCAATGGCATCTGGCCAAAATGTTGGCTTTCCAGATGAATCGCCCAGCTCTTTGAGGTGGGCAAGTAGAAAACCTCAAACTGAGACCACTCAGAGGGTGGCTCTTGAAGAACACCAGGAGTGAGGGTTGTTTTGGTGAAAGAATCCTAGCCTCTCTACAACACTGATCACAAAGAGTTAAACTTCTTCCTGCTTGCCCACTGCTCCCCTCCACTCCCCTCATAAAACACGAGAAAAAGAAGTGGCAAAGGCCCAGGAAGGATTCTCCATTCATGCTGCATGATTTGCAGAATCAAGATCAGGGCCATCAAGGGTCTTTGTTATTTTTATGTGACACCTATAAACCATTTTGAACTCCTTTCTGTCACCCCCAAGCTCACAGCTACTCATCTTTTTGCACAAGAAGCAACTTTCTGGAGTTTTATTCTTTTATTATAAACAGAAGCATTAAAACTGCTCCCAGGTGGTTTTGGTCTTTAAATGACAGTCTTTGGTTCTCCATTTCTTTCTGCAGCATCCTCTCTCTCTGTTACATGTTTAGTAGGACCATCAAGGGACATTACACTGGAAATGAATCTTAACTGACTGCTTTTCTAAGGATTTTCAACTTAATAATTCCCGAAACATAAAAGGTCTGAGTGCTTATGAGAGTAGAAATAAATGTGCCTATAGTTCTTGGACCCTTAGCCCTCACTGGGATTTAAAGATCAGTTTCCTCAAAGGCTGAAGTTTTGGTGAAAAATAGCACCCTCCATGTGCTGCTGGCCTTATGAACACAGCCACCATTCTCCTTCTGACCTGGGCCTTTGTCTTGGGAAGTGCATTAGTCTGGGTTGTTCAGAGGGACAGAATCAATTGTGTGTGTGTGTGTGTGTGTGTGTGTGTGTGTGTGTGTGTGTGTTTTACTGTAAGGAATTACTGTAAGGAATTTGCCCATGTGATCATGGAGGCTGAGAAGTTGAAGACCAGCTGGAGACCCAAGAGAGGTGATATTATTTCCAGTCTGAGGCTGAAGGCCTAAGAACCAGGAGAATGGATGTATAAGTTCTAGTTGGGATCCAAGTCTGCAGGCAGGAGAAGACTGATGTCCCAGCATGAAGACAGTCATAAGAAAACAAGAATTCTAATTCAGCCTTTTATCCTACTTGGGCCTTCAAAAGCTTGGATGAGAACCACCCATACTGGGGAGGGCAATCTGTTTTACTCAGGTGACTGATTCAGATGTTAATCTCATCCAGAGACAACTTCACAGATACACACAGAACAAAGCTTAACCAGCTATCTGGGCATCCCAGTCAAGTTTCCCCATAAAATTAACCACCACACGAAGGAAGAGCTGATTTTAAGATGCATGACTCAAAGAAACCCAAACATCTGCAAGTCCCTTGGCTGGATGGGGACTAGAGAAGCAAAGAGCTCCTTGTGTGAGGAAGAGGCAGGCCTTGGGTTGTAAGTGAGCTAGCAAGACTGGTGAGTATCTCCTGGTGCTTTCAGTCTTTGGTGAACTGGAGGGCCATCCATGTGTATCACTTCCCCATGCTTGAGCCTTCCTCTTCCTTCAGGCCCTGCTGGCCCGCCAGCTTCTCTGGCCAAGCATCCCTTGCCATATCCTGGAGTTGATCCATGACCCACAACTAGATGGGGATTTTCACACTTGCTGGGTTCACCCTGACCATGAAGAAGACATGGCAACAGGGGACCTCCTCTTAGGGTCTTATAGAGAAGTTAGAGATCAAGATTTTCATTTGGGAGAAAGCCATCTAATAAAAAGGCAGGTATAGATGGATTCTTTGTTTACCAATTAGGAATTCTGATAAGCTCTGAATAGTTCAGACTTGACAAGTATAGCTCAAATAACACAAAAGAACAAAAACAAAAGAGAAATAAAATTTTCTTTTAGCTAATAAGAGGTGTAAGCTTCTTCCATCTCATAACTGTGCTGATCTCTAGAGAAGGGTCCTCATGTTCACTACTTCAGGATTGCAGCCCCTTGTCTGTGTGGCAGACAGAAGGAAGAGAGTGTGGGTGTGTCTGGGAAGTGGGTGGGTGTGCGTAAAATTGTAACATTTCCAGAATATCTCGCCTGGCTTTAGTGCATTTGCATATCCTTGGTGGGGGGGAGAAGTTCATCTCCATGTCAGTGGGTAAATACCTGGGCAACCGAGGGCATGTCTGAACCTGAGAGTTTAAACGGAGGGTCTGGCTTGCTTGCTTTTTCAGGGGCAGAGGAGAGAGACGGCCCTGGACTGCAATTTGTAAGCAATAAATGGGTTTTAAACTTTATTTCTCCCTTTGACTGATTTCAGTTTTTAGAGGTATTTTGCCCCAGGATATCCTCTTCCTGGACTTACAGAGGGTGTAGGGCACATGGAGACAGTCACCTCAATTAGCACCCCGTCTCTTTTAAAGAATTTCTCAGAAACTCTACTTTATGACTTTAGCTTATATCTCATTGACTATCCATATCTGTAAGGAAGCTGGACACTGTAAAAACATAATTGTGTATATCAGTATCCTGGCCACCTCCTAGCTGGTGCCCATGATCACTGGGGTCACCTGACCTTCCTTACCCACTCAGCCTTTTTCCTTAGCAAAAATTTTAGTATGATGTAAGACCCTTTGTTCTATCCCTGGCTTGCTCCGAACATATCTGTGCTTTAGCTGTAAAGGACAGAAATATAACATAATACTTTAAGCCAGAAGGGAAATCTGTTGGTTTAAGCAATCATATTTATATTGTGGAAGAGCAGAGATAGAGTTATCCTTAGTAATTTCTGGAACCACAGACTCAGAACCCACGTAATTTCTCTCTCTTCTTCCCTAATCCATATCGACTTTGGGTATCTTCTGTCCTACTAAAATCACTTTCTTCACATCACTTGTCAAGGACAAGAGGTGCATACAGCTCTATGACCAGAGTAGAGAGGACCATTCCCCAACAGCTTCAGTATGAAAAATCCTGGCAAACACTCTGATTGGACCAGCTTGGTCAGATGGCCTTCCCTTGGCCAATTATGATAGGCAGGGAATGAGCGCTATGTAATAGCTCTATTACATCTCTTCATATCCCATGGCTGGATCAGTGATAGGGAAGGGAGGTCAAGAGGGAGTACGATTAAGAGATCTCAGAAAATGCAGGTGAGACAGGACCATGGGGTTAGACAGAGTAGGGTGAGGGCCTCCGGAAAAAGAAAGGCAAGATATTTACAATCAAAGCAAAGTAACAATGTAAAATCCCTATCAAAACTCTGTTCAGCATTATGCAAAGTCAAGGTCACACTAATTCTCTAGGGTAAAGATACTAGACTAGGAATATTGACGTCTTCAGTGAGATCAGTTAAAGGTCAAAAGGCCAGAAGCAACTCGGCATGGAATGTTTGAGTGTTCCACAAGGGTATCTCAGCAATACCTGTGACTTCACTGTAAATAGACCTAGCAAACAGACAACAACCCAGTCCATCTTGAGGGCAGGGCAGATGGTACAAGTCCACACCCTAAGCCCTCAATTCTCAAAAATCCTCACACATAATTAAAATGGCAAAGATCAAGGACAAGGAAAGAGTTTTAAAGGCAGCTAGAGAGAAAAAGTTCACCTATAAAGGAAAATCCATCAGGCTAACATCAGACTTCTCGACAGAAACCCTACAGGCCAAAGAGAATGGCATGATATATTTACTACAATGAAACAGAAGGGCCTTGAACCAAGGATACTGTATCCAGCACAACTATCATTCAAACATGATGGTGGGATTAAACAATTCCCAGACAAACAAAAGCTGAGGGAATTTGCTTCCCACAAAACACCTCTACAGAACATCTTACAGGGACTGCTCTAGATGGGAGCACTCCTAGAAAGAGCACAGCACAAAACACCCAACATATGAAGAATCGAGGAGGAGGAATGAGAAGGGAGAGAAGAAAAGAATCTCCAGACAGTGTATATAATAGACTTCAAAAAAAGAAAGTAACAAGAGATAAAGAAGGACCTTACATAAAGATAAAGGGCTCAGTCCAACAAGAGGATATAACCATTCTAAATATATATGCACCCAACACAGGAGCACCAGCATATGTGAAACAAATACTAACAGAGCTAAAGGGGGATATAGACTGCAATGCATTCATTCTAGGAGACTTCAACACACCACTCACCACAAAGGATAGATCCACCGGGCAGAAAATAAGTAAGGACACGGAAGCACTGAACAACACAGTAGAGCAGATGGACCTAATAGACATCTATAGAACTCTATATCCAAAAGCAACAGGATATACATTCTTCCCAAGTGCACATGGAACATTCTCCAGAATAGACCACATACTAGGCCACAAAAAGAGCCTCAGAAAATACCAAAAGATTGAAATCCTACCAACAAACTTTTCAGACCACAAAGGCATAAAACTAGAAATAAACTGTACAAAGAAAGCAAAGAGGCTCACAAACACATGGAGGCTTAACAACACGCTCCTAAATAATCAATGGATCAATGACCAAATCAAAATGGAGATCCAGCAATATATGGAAACAAATGACAACAACAACACTAAGCCCCAACTTCTGTGGGACACAGCAAAAGCAGTCAAAAGAGGAAAGTATATAGCAATCCAAGCATATTTAAAAAGGAAGAGCAATCCCAAATGAATGGTCTAAAATCACAATTATCAAAATTGGAAAAAGAAGAACAGATGAGGCCTAAGGTCAGCAGAAGGAGGGACATAATAAAGATCAGAGAATAAATAAATAAAATTGAGAAGAATAAAACAATAGCAAAAATCAATGAAACCAAGAGCTGGTTCTTCGAGAAAATAAGCAAAATAGATAAGCCTCTAGCCAGACATATTAAGAAGAAAAGAGAGTCAACACAAATCAACAGTATCAGAAACGAGAAAGGAAAAATCATGACGGACCCCACAGAAATACAAAGAATTATTAGAGAATACTATGAAAACCTATATGCTAACAAGCTGGGAAACCTAGGAGAAATGGACAACTTCATAGAAAAATACAACCTTCCAAGACTGACCCAGAAAGAAACAGAAAATCTAAACAGACCAATTACCAGCAACGAAATTGAAGCAGTAATCAAAAAACTACCAAAGAACAAAACCCCCGGGCCAGATGGATTTACCTCGGAATTTTATCAGACATACAGGGAAGACATAATACCCATTCTCCTTAAAGTTTTCCAAAAAATAGAGGAGGAGGGGATACTCCCAAACTCATTGTATGAAGCTAGCATCACCCTAATACCAAAACCAGGCAAAGACCCCACCAAAAAAGAAAACTACAGACCAATATCTCTGATGAACAAAGATGCAAAAATACTCAACAAAATATTAGCAAACCGAATTCAAAAATACATCAAAAGGATCATACACCATGACCAAGTGGGATTCATCCCAGGGATGCAAGGATGGTACAACATTCGAAAGTCCATCAACATCATCCACTACATCAACAAAAAGAAAGACAAAAACCACATGATCATCTCCATAGATGCTGAAAAAGCATTTGACAAAGTTCAACATCCATTCATGATAAAAACTCTCAGCAAAATGGGAATAGAGGGCAAGCACCTCAACATAAAAAAGGCCATCTATGATAAACCCACAGCCAACATTATATTGAACAGTGAGAAGCTGAAAGCATTTCCTCTGAGACCAGGAAAAAGACAGGGATGCCCACTCTTCCCACTGTTATTTAACATACTACTGGAGGTCATAGCCACGGCAATCAGACAGAACAAAAAGATACAAGGGATCCAGATTTGTAAAGAAGTAGTTAAACTGTCACTATTTGCAGATGACATGATACTGTACATAAAAACCTTAAAGACTCCACCCCAAAACTACTAGAACTGATATCAGAATACAGCAAAGTTGCAGGATACAAAATTAATACACAGAAATCTGTGGCTTTCCTATACACTAACAATGAACCAACAGAAAGAGAAATCAGGAAAACAACTCCATTCACAATTGCATCAAAAAAAATAAAATACCTAGGAATAAACCTAACTAAGGAAGTGAAAGACTTATACTCTGAAAACTATAAGTCACTCTTAAGAGAAATTACAGGGGACACTAACAGATGGAAACTCATCGGATGCTCGTGGCTAGGAAGAATAAATATCTTCAAATGGCCATCCTGCCCAAAGCAATATACAGATTTGATGCAATCCCTATGAAACTACCAGCAACATTCTTCAATGAACTGGAACAAATAATTCAAAAATTCATATGGAAACACCAAAGACCCCGAATAGCCAAAGCAATCCTTAGAAAGAAGAATAAAGTAGGGGGGATCTCACTCCCCAACTTCAAGCTCTACTATAAAGCCATAGTAATCAAGAAAATTTGGTACTCTCACAAGAGCAGAGCCACAGACCAATGGAACAGACTAGAGAATCCAGACATTAACCCAGACAAATATGGTCAATTAATATTTGATAAAGGAGCCATGGACATAAAATGGCAAATTGACAGTGTCTTCATCAGGTGGTGCTGGCAAAACTGGACAGCTACATGTAGGAGAATGAAACTGGACCATTGTCTAACCCCATATACAAAAGTAAACTCAAAATGGATCAAAGACCTGAATGTAAGTCATGAAACCATTAAACTCTTGGAAGAAAACATAGGCAAAAACCTCTTAGACATAAACATGAGTGACTTCTTCTTGAACATATCTCCCCGGGCAAGGAAAGCAACAGCAAAAATGAGTAAGTGGGACTATATTAAGCTGAAAAGGTTCTGTACAGCAAAAGACACCATCAATAGAACAAAAAGGATCCCTACAGTATGGGAGAATATATTTGAAAATGACACATCCAATAAAGGCTCGACGTCCAGAATATATAAAGAGCTCACATGCCTCAACAAACAAAAAAACAAATAACCCAATTAAAAAATTTGCCGAGGAACTGAACAGACAGTTCTCCAAAAAAGAAATACAGATGGCCAAGAGACACATGAAAAGATGCTCCACATCGCTAATTATCACAGAAATGCAAATTATAACTACAATGAGGTATCACCTCACACCAGTAAGGATGGCTGCCATCCAGAAGACAAACAACAACAAATGTTGGCGAGGCTGTGGAGAAAGGGGAACCCTCCTACACTGCTGGTGGGAATGTAAGTTAGTTCAGCCATTGTGGAAAGCAGTATGGAGGTACAACAAAATGCTCAAAATAGACCTACCATTTGACCCAGGAATTGTACTCCTAGGAATTTACCCTAAGAATGCAGCAATCAAGTATGAGAAAGATCAGTGCACCCCTATGTTTATCGCAGCACTATTTACAATAGCCAAGAATTGGAAACAACCAAAATGTCCATCGATAGATGAATGGATAAAGAAGATGTGGTACATATACACAATGGTATACTATTCAGCCATAAGAAAAGGGCAAATCGAATCATTTGCAGCAACATGGATGGAGCTGGAGGGTATTATGCTCAGTGAAACAAGCCAAGTGGAGAAAGAGAAATACCAAATGATTTTACTTATCTGTGGAGTATAAGAACAAAGGAAAAACTGAAGGAACCAAAGAGCAGCAGAATCACAGATATCAAGAATGGACTAACAGGTACCAAAGGGAAAGGGGCTGGGGATGATAGGTGGGTGGGGAGGGATAAGGGGGGGAGAAGTGGGGGGGTATTAAGATTAACATGCATGGGGGGTAGGAGAAAAAGGAGGGCTGTACAACACAGAGAAGGCATGTAGTGATTCTACAACATTTTGCTATGCTGATGGACAGTGACTGTAAAGGGGTTTATGGTGGAGACCTGGTATAGGGGAGAACCTAGTAAACATAATATTCATCATGTAAGTGTAGATTAGTGATACCAAAAAAAGAACAAAACAAAACAAAACAAAAGGGCAGTTCCTGTGTGGTAACATCCAATGAGTTCTACACAAGGGTATAAAGGGCATATAAAAGTGTAGGCAAAGGGTCTGTTTGCGTTTATACATTAGATCAAAGCCAAATTGGGCTACAACGAAAATGAACTAAGATACGATATGAAAGAGAACTTCCAACATCAGCACTCTCTGGAAGACTCATGCCAGAAGACGATCATCAAAAAACCCCAACAAAGATCCACGCACTGCTACAGCTGTAGATGCACTCATCCCACCAGCTCCTGGACTTGCCATGGGAATGAAGGAGATATCTAAGCTGGCCAGTGCATATAGTGAAACAACAAATTTGACTGGATCCAAACTGTTGGAACTCAACCAAGAATTAGGAGAAGTTCAAATTGTAGCGCTCCAAAATCTTACAACTACAGACTATTTACTGTTAAAAGAACATAAGGGATGTGAACATTCCCCAGGAATGGGTTGTTTTAATTTGTCTGATTTACAATATCCACCATATCATAGATAAGTTTTCACAAATGCCTAAGGTGCCTAACTGGTTCTCTTGGTTTCACTGTTGATGGTTGGTAATTTCAGGTATGCTTTGGTTATGTAACTATAATCCTATTATGTTAATGTGTGTGCGCAATTTAAGTAGTAGCTTAAAACCTATACATGCTGAAGTTACTCTACAAGAAGATATGTCAAGGAAATAATCAATCTTCCCATGTTTTCTTCCACCTGCTACTCCTATAGCTTTTCTTCTTCCTTCCTAATTACAACCCTTAAATAGAATTCGTGCCTCATATCAAATTTACCGAGTATCATAATTCTTCCAAGTGGTAAAGATACCTCAAGACAAATGCTGGGCATAGAAGCTACAGGGCATAAATATGCAAAGAAATAAAAAGCTAACCATTTCAAACAATAAGGCTTCTCTCTCACTTACCAACTCTACATTTCCCTGTATGGCCCCCGAAGATGACTGGTTAGCCAGAGACGGGTAATATTCCTCAAGGGAGGAACAACCTAAGACAGTCACAGTCGCAGGGGTTCATCAGGTGAGAAATTGGGGATCAACAGAGGTGAGGCTTAGGACCTCATCCCCCATTCTGAGAGAAATCTTCTGCATACGTGGATGTTTTATTGCCCTTGTCTAGCTTGGATTAACACATAGTCTACAGGCACACACCTGATCTACATTTGCTCTCTTACAGCACTAAACTATGTTTTCTACCTTTATCTTGTATCTACCTACCACTTGAGCATTTTATTAAAAATAATAAAAATAAAGAGAGAAATGTGGTATCCACATATAAATCAAGTATAAAAACCAAATGAGTATTCATATTTGAACTGACTGTTTATAGTTCATAATGCATGAGCAAAACCGAAAGTTTCTGTGATAACTGCCCTTGTACTGTTCACTATGTAACTTATTCATTATGTAATAATTTGTTCTCCATGTAAGAACTTGTTTGTTATGCCTCAGAAGATTGGAGACTGATGAAAATTAGGCTTGGGGTGGATTAATGATTGTGCATTGAGCATTGACTCCCCTATACAGAATTTTATTGTCGTTAACAACCATTTGATCAATAAATATGAGAGATGCCCTCACAAAAAAAAAAAAAAAAAGGACAGACTTCCAATGGTAAAATAAATAAGTAACCGGGATGTAATGTATAGCATAAGGAATATAGTCAAGATATTGTAACAGCTTGGTAGGGTGATAGCTGGGACCTAGAATTATGTATATAAATGTTCTACCACTGTGTTGTACACTTGAAACTAATGTAATGTAATACTGTGCGTCAACTACCCTTCAATAAAAAATAATTATTTAAAAAAAAAAAAAAAGAAGATTGGAGACTGACGAAAATTAGGCTTGGGGTGGATTAATGATTGTGCATTGAACATTGACTCCCCTATACAGAATTTTATTGTTGTTAACAACCATTTGATCAAGAAATATGAGAGAGGCCCTCACAAAGAAAAAAAATGGGCAGAGGAACTGAACAGACAGTTCTCCAAAAAAGAAATACAGATGGCCAACAGACACATGAAAAGATGCTCCACATCGCTAATTATCAGAGAAATACAAATTAAAACTACAATGAGGTATCACCTCACACCAGTAAGGATGGCTGCCATCCAAAAGACAGAGAACAACAAATGTTGGCGAGGCTGTGGAGAAAGGGTAACCCTCCTACACTGCTGGTGGGAATGTAAGTTACTTCAACCATTGTGGAAAGCAGTATGGAGGTACATCAAAATGCTCAAAACAGACTTACCATTTGACCCAGGAATTGCACTCCTAGGAATTTATCCTAAGAATGCAGCAATCAAGTATGAGAAAGATCAGTGCACCCCTATGTTTATTGCAGCACTATTTACAATAGCCAAGAATTGGAAGCAACCTAAATGTCCATCGATAGATGAATGGATAAAGAAGATGTGGTACATATTCACAATGGAATACTACTCAGCCATAAGAAATGGTCAAATCCTACCATTTGCAGCAACATGGATGGAGCTGGAGGGTATTATGCTCAGTGAAACAAGCCAAGCAGAGAAAGAATATATACCAAATGATTTCACTTATCTGTGGAATATAATAACAAAGGAAATACTGAAGGAACAAAACAGCAACAGAATCACAGAACTCAAGAATGGACTAACAGGTACCAAAGGGAAAGGGACTGGGGAGGATGGGTGGGTAGGGAGGGATAAGGGGAGGGGAGAAATAGGGGGGTATTAAGATTAGCATGCATGGGGGTGTGGGAGAAAAGGGAGGGATGTACAACACAGATAAGGCAAGTAGTGATTCTACAACATTTTGCTATGCTGATGGACAGTGACTGTAAAGAGGTTTATATTGGGGACCTGGTATAGGGGGAGCCTAGTAAACATAATATTTATCATGTAAATGTAGATTAGTGATGCCAAAAAATTAAAAAAACCAGGCAGTTCCTGTGTGGTCACCTCAAATGAGGTCTACACAAGTGTTTAAAGGGTATATAAAAGTGTAGGGAAAGGGTCTGTTTTTGTTTATACAGAGGATCAAAGCCTAATTGGGCTACCCCGAAAATGAACTAAGATATGATATGAAAAAGAACTTCCAACATAAGCACTCTCTGGAAGACTCATGCCAGAAGATGATCATCAAAAAACCCCAACAAAGATCCACACACTCCTACAGCTCTAGATGCACTCATTCCACCAGTTCCTGGACTTGCCATGGGAATGAAGAAGGAGATCTCTAAGCTGGCTTGTGCATACAGTAAAACAACAAATTTGACTGGATCTATACTGTTGGAACTCAACCAAGAATTAGGAGAAGTGCAAATTGTAGCACTCTGAAATCTTACAACTACAGACTATTTACTGTTAAAAGAACATAAGGGATGTGAACATTCCCCAGGAATGGGTTGTTTTAATTTGTCTGATTTCTCTCAGACTGTTCAAGTTCAGTTGGACAATATCCACCATATCATAGATAAGTTTTCACAAATGCCTAAGGTGCCTAACTGGTTTTCTTGGTTTCACTGCAGATGGCTGGTAATTACAGATATGCTTTGGTTATGTAACTATACTCCTATTATGTTAATGTGTGTGTGCAATTTAAGTAGTAGCTTAAAACCTATACATGCTGAAGTTACTCTACAAGAAGATATATCAAAGAAATAATCGATCTTCCCATGTTTTCTTCCGCCTGCTACTTCTATAGCTTTTCTTCTTCCTTCCTAATTACAACCCTTAAATAGAATTCGTGCCTCATATCAAATTTACCGAGTATCATAATTCTTCCAAGTGGTAAAGATACCTCAAGACAAATGCTGGGCATAGAAGCCACAGGGCATAAATATGCAAAGAAGTTAAAAGCTAACTTTTTCAAACAATAAGGCTTCTCTCTCACTTACCAACTTCACATTTCCCTGTATGGCCCCGGAAGATGACTGGTTAGCCAGAGACGGGTAAGATTCCTCAAGGGAGGAACAACCTAAGACAGGCACAGTCGCAGGGGGGCCATCAGGTGAGAAATTGGGGATCAACAGAGGTGAGGCTTACAACCTCACGCCCCCTGTTCTGAGAGAAATCTTCTGCATACGTGGATGTTTTATTGCCCTTGTCTAGCTTGTATTAACACATAGTCTACAGGCACACACCTGATCATCTACATTTGCTCTCTTACAACACTAAACTATGTTTTCTACCTTTATCTTGTATCTACCTACCACTTCTGCATTTTATTAAAAATAATAATGAGAGAAATGTGGTATTCACATATAAATCAAGTATAAAAATCAAATGAGTATTCATATTTGAACTGTTTATAGTTCATAATGCATGAGCAAAACCGAAAGTTTCTGTGATGACTGCCCTTTTACTGTTCACCATGTAACTTATTCACTATGTAAGAATTTGTTCTCCATGTAAGAACTTGTTTGTTATGCCTCAGAAGATTGGAGACTGACGAAAATTAGGCTTGGGGTGGATTAATGATTGTGCTTTGAGCATTGACTCCCCTATACAGAATTTTATTTTTGTTAACAACCATTTGATCAATAAATATGAGAGATGCCATCACAAACAAACAAACAACAACAAAAAAAGTACACACTTCCAATTGTAAAATAAATAAGTAACCGGAATGTAATGTATAGCATAAGGAATATTGTCAAAATATTGTAACAACTTGTTATGGTGATAGCTGGTACCTAGAATTATCATGTATATAAATGATGAATCACTATGTTGTACACCTGAAACTAATGTAATACTGTGTGTCAACTACCCTTCAATAAAAAATAATTATCTACAAAAAATAAAAAATCCTTAACTGCCTATAAATCCCCAGACAACACACCACCCCGGGACTCTCTTGTCTCTTCCTGGCATAAGCCAAGAGGTCTGTTTGTCTTCTCACTGTATCTCTCAGTAAAAGTCACCCTGGCTCTCTTACCTTGACTGTTTGTTAAGTCCATTCTTCGACTCTGCAAACATCACAGGGATAGCACAGGCATAGCTGTTGAAGGAAGGAATTGTATTTAGTTAGGGAGCTACCTCAAGTCCTGTGTGCTACCAAGTTTAGGTGTCAGCCCTGTGTTTGTTTCACTATTGATTCCTATTTTGCCCTTCCTCTGCTCTGCTGTATACTGTAAGAGATCTGACTCCTACAGGCTGCTTTCTCCAGAGGTCCATCTTCGTTTCCAACGGGACTCAGTCAGGGGTGTAGTTTGGTGTGCAGGAGATGCAGGGTCTTTCTTTGCCTTCCTCTCTGCCCTTGGCAGTTTCCCTGGCAGCAGAGAGTTTTCTCTGTAGCTCCAGCTACATCAGGTGTTGCTCCCATGGTTTGAGTGTCACAGGGTGAATTTGGTCCCTGGATGTCACGGAGTCTGTCTCATCCCTTAGTCCCATCAGCCTAGGGGAAGCAGTGACTTTCTGCTCTTGCTAATTTCTGGGTTTACATCACATAAGCAACCACTTGGTTGCACTAAATTTCTCCTGTTGTAAAAGCATAAAGGGAGTTGTTTTCCTGGTGAGAGGTGATTTATATACTTCCTTCATTCTCACATACTCCTCCTCCCCTTTAAATGGATATTTGCAAAGGAAAACTTTTTGCTAAGCTGGGAATAAAAGGTTGTGTCTCTTATATGAACTTTAAACATCCTCAAATAGCTGTAGGAAGAATATTCTGAAGGGGAGGGTGGCTGTGAGTACCCCACTCCTACCAGGCAGTCACCCATTCAAGTGCTTGGGTAAATGGATCCAGTTCTCAATTAATTGTGAGTGGATGTGCCTGGAGAATCTTTACAGAGACCTTCTTTCCTACTTGTCCCCCACTGGCTGTCAGCAGGGATGAAGACTTTAATGTGAGCAGAAACAAAGCCAAGGGAGAAAGTAAGGTGGTAACAAACAGCCAGAACTTAAGGGATCACAGCGCAAGGGCTCAGGGCTTTGTGTGTGACCTGCACTCTCTGCTTATATAACCAATTGAAAGTTGACACGATAATGGGATTTTTACATTTGATTGCATACACCCTGGGATGTCAATCCAGGTAAAGGTCATATTCCTGTTAAGCTAGCTGGAGGAATAGTACTAGACTGCTTTTTCTGGCAGTGGGTTTGGAGGACAGGATATGATACTTATGCTGTTTTTCCTTTTGGAATATCACTGCATGTGAACCTATTTATTGACCCCAAACTACTTTATATTATGCCCTTCATCACCTTTTTCCCTTTTATTTTAATTAAGGATTTCTGTAGCAGTCAGAATAATCCGGTTTCTGCTGTGGTAACATTCTAAATTCTTACATGCTTGTAACAACAAAGACACTTCTTGCTCACAAGACATTCCCACTGAATGTTGGGGCATTGTCCTGCGACCCAGGCTAACAGTGCAGGCAGCTCTCCGGAGTATCGCTTATTGCTGTGCCAGAGGGAAATGACACACACTGCTCTCACCACATTTCAAGGTCATAGAAAGTCACATGGTGAAACCCAACCTCTTAGAACGATTCCTACCTTTCAAAAGTTGTAGTTTCAGCTTTCTTTGTCTCAATGAGATCTCTGCTTTGTTGTAGAAATCTCAAATGTTATGTCAACAAAACAGGATTCTTACTTTTCTCTGCCTATAATTACACCCCCATCTCAGTAAATGTCACCACTTTCTACACAGTTGCCTAAATCACAAATCTAGGCATCATCCCTGATTTCACTCTTTCCATTGCCATGTTCAACCCATCTGTGAGGAGTCTTTTTGATTCAACCTTCAAAGTGGTTTTAGAATCTGCCTACCTATCTTTATATCCACTGTATCCTTTTGTCATGGTTTAGGTTTTCCCCAGAAGCAGACACTGATACAAGGATTAAAATGTGAGTCATTTTTCCAGCAGGTGTCTGAAATGGTGCTAGAGGAGTCAGAAAGTGAAATGGATTAAATGGTAAAAAAAAAAAAAAAAAGGGAGGGGTTCATTATTTTATTGAGGCAAATTCAAATGCATTCGACTAGAGTTTAATCTTGTAGGGAACCTCTGAGAAACATATGTCTTACTGTTATTCCACTGGAATGGGGGGGCATATCACCAGTGAAGAGCTGCTGGGAGATACTAATTTTTTGGATTTCCAGACTGTGCTGTGAGCAGACAGACAGACTTCACATGGCTCTGTAGAAAGTCTTCCAGAAAAAGATACAGATATTGGCAATTTGAAGTCAGCTGCCTCACTGCTGTGATAAGACCAGAGGAGGGATAGAGGTAGGGTGCCAACAGCATCTGTTATGGTCTATCCCTTAACTTCTCAGGTCCTCTTATATCCTTGTCATGCCATAATTCTGAAGTTACCCATTTGCAGCTATTAAAAACAAAGATTCATCAAGAGCTGCCACCCAAGTAAATTCTCTGACTTCCAGACCAACTCTTTTTGACTTCCACGATACAGTAGCCACTCTATCACTCAGGATAAGCAGGGCCAATTACTCTACCAGGTTAATAATTCCTTTCTTTGCCTGTATGTATCCTAATATAAGGAGTTCCAAATGACAAGGCAGCAGTTTTGCTTATGTTTAGTGGAACACATACTGTTTTATCTGGTAGAAGTCTCCTCTCTAGGATTTTTAGTACAACAAATACTGAAATTATGGGGCAGGGGCCACAAAATCCCCAGGTCCACCATTGGGCTTCATAGACAAAGGGTCTACTCCTTGGTTCCCAGAAAAGTATACTCTTCCTATGGTGACACAGCATCATATATGGCCTTTGGTTCACAATACATATTGCATCTTGAGAAACAACACCCCTAAACCCATGAATGGTAATCCCCAATCTGGTGCCTGACCTGCTCCTTGAAGTGGTTTTTCCAGTATTCCAGGTAGCCTGTGGTACCTCTGGGTGATATAGTATGGAAAAACCTAAGGTTCCTATGGCCAGGATTCTCACCTGGCCTTGGCTGGCTTGCTCACAACACACGTGTGCAAAATACCTCATTATTGACTCTATATAAAGAACTCTGCCCAGTGCTCTGGGTAACATGGTGGCATTGCTGCAGAGCTGCAAGGCTGCAGGAGAGTAGAGACGAGACTGGAGTGGTGGCAGCACCAAAGACAGAGACTGGGAAGGCTGCAGGGATAGAGAGGCCCAGAGTCAGAGACAGGCTTGCAGCATGCAGACTCACTCTGAGTGGACAGGATTCTAGTGATTGGCCGGCCACCATGAGAATAAAGTTGAGTATAAACACTTTCACCCCAAGAACGTTCCATTGTCATTCTTTGGTCTCATTGAATCTGTAGTGAACTTGCCCAGGGCTGAAAATCACTGGCAAGAAATATAGCATATTAGCATCACTTGATTCAGTGATGTGTTGTTAAGTTAGTATAGGTGTGTGCAAGGGATCTCTGATTTGCCCTGTTTGCCTGAATTTTGTTATGTAAACACTTTCAGTATGGCCAATTTCAATCTACAAATGTTTTAATAACTTCCTGTTAAAATTTCTGTATACTTAATCAGCTCTCCTGATTCCAGACTAATGGCTGTGACGAACATAACACTGACTGGAGCCCTCGGTCATCTAGCATGCTGAACCTTTTTCATTAGAAATTTGATCCCTTGGTCAGAGGCAATGTTATGTGGAATTCTCCTGACAATCAGACATCGTGAGACTGCATGCAGAAAAGACAAAGAACCTGTAACAGCCACACGTAAAGGTAAAACAGTGCCCTCTCCATGGTGCCATGTTAATAATGTAATCAATTTGCCAGCATGTGGCTAGTTAGTAACTGTGGCAGGAGGAGCCCTGCTCAGGTCTCCCAAGAGTAGCCTGTGATTAACTGACAATAGCCTCCTCCTGTGAGTGCCTGCAGCTTTCGCCTCTGGTTTCAAACTCAGATTCTTTTTTTCAATTCGCTTCTGAAGGCTTAGATTTCTTGGGCAGTGCTACAGGGGCTTACAATTCCTGACCAGCCATTTTTTTCCCCAGAAAGTGGCCCCTGGGCTTGTAGACTTCCTTCTAGTTCACCTCAGTCTGAGTCTCTTCCTTCCTCCTCCCTTTCCTTTCACTGATGTCAGTTTTGCATCACAGTTGACAGCCTGCTCTTCTCCCTCTTCTCTGTATCTTTTATAGGCATTACCCCTGATACTTCTACTGTATTTCTAATTCAATTTTGATGTCTGCTTTCTGGAAAGCCCACTGACACAGTGTCCTTGAGGGATGGTACATATTTAGTCCCAGCCTTGGTATCTGCTTCTGATCTGTCAGACATTCAATAATGGCAGTAGCTAGATCAGTACTGGTGAGAACCAGCCCAAGCTCTTAGTACTGTGCATAACCTCTACCACTGCCGCCATAGCTATCCTATTCATAGGCCCACTGTGACAGCACTAAAGTGGCCAAAGATTGGTCATCTGGTCTACCTAAATGAGCATTTCCTCTTCTGTAATCTGTGCTCTCTAGTGGGTATGAACATGAACACATGATACAGAGAGATTCACACTTTGACGTCTGTGGATAAAATGAGAGTTCCTGTGGCCAGGATTCTCACCTGGCTATGGTTGACTAACTCACTGCACACCTGTGGGCACTATATGGCTGTTGACTCTATAAAAAGAGCCCCGCCCAGTGCTCTGAGCATGATACGGTGGCAGGGCTGCAAGGCTGCAGGAGAGCAGAGGCCCAGAGGACGGCTGTGCAGGATGACTGTGCAGAGAGGCCTGGAGGATGGCTGTGTGGGACGACTGTGCAGAGAGGCCCCAAGGACGGATGTGAGATGGCTGTGCAGACAGAGGGGCCCAGAGGATGGCTGTGCAGGCAGAGGGGCCCAGAGGCAGAGACTGGCTTGCTGCATGCACACTTGCTCTGACTGAACAGGATTTTAGTGATGGACCTACCACCATGGGAATAAAGTTGGGTATAACCCTTCCACCCCAAGAATGTTTTGCTGTCATTTTCTTTGGTCACACTGAATTCATAGTGAACTTCCCCAGGGCTGAAACCCATTGGCAAGACAATTTGCGAAAGTCGTTCTTTTGGGATCAGAGATGGGAAAGCTGTCTTCCTGGCAGTGCAGCCCGCCTTTAGGCAGCGATTACAAAATGTGAGGTGACACATACAGTAGCTGAAGCAACAAGAACCCAGAAAGAAATAAGACCTGTTCCTCACAGAAGGAATTTGAGGGGCCTTGTGAGGGTTATGAGGACCCAGATATGGGTTGGTTTGATATGGGCAGGAGTAGATGGAAGGAAATTAGACAGGAAACCAAAGAGGATCTTACTGGAGCTATGGCAACAACTAAAACCAGAGCAGCAGTTCCAGCCATTAAGACCAAAGAGGCAGAGGTCAGAGACAGAGCCACGAGTCTGGCCTGTGTGTCTGCAAGACTTTTTGCTGGAGAGGCTGGAGAACAATGTTTGAGCTTCCTTGCACAGGGACCATTGCAGAGGACTAAGGGCACATAGATTGAGAGGAGAGAATCCTGGAGGAGTGGAATGTGGATAAAATGAGAGTTCCTGTGGCCAGGATTCTCACCTGGCCCTGGTTGACTCACTCTCTGCATACCTGTGGGCACTACATGGCTGTTGACTCTATAAAAAGAGCTCTTCCCAGTACTCTGGGCACAACATGGTGGTAGGGCTGCAAGGCTGTAGGAGAGCAGAACAGAGGCCCAGAGGACAGCTGGGTGGGACGACTGTGCAGAGAGGCCCAGAGGATGGCTGTGCAGAGAAGCCCAGAGGACAGCTGTGTGGACAGAGGGGCTCAGAGGCAGAGACCAGCTTGCTGCATGCAGACTCACTCTGAGTGAATGGGATTTTAGTGACTGACCTGCCACCGTGGGAATAAAGTTGGGTATAACCCTTTCACCCCAAGAACGTTTTGCTGCCATTTTCTTTGGTCACACTGAATCCATAGTGAACTTGCCCGGGGCTGAAACTCATTGGCAAGACAAGGTCACTTGCATAAATCCATTACTATGCTTCTTCCTGAGACTTCTTTGTGTAGACCTCTCTTCCAATTCCCCAACTCCACCCAAGTTCCTTAACAACAAGCTAAACCATTAACAAAGCTGAAAGTCCTAAATATTCTTATCTCAGGCCACTTCTTGCTCTAGCCCAAATTAAAACCAGGTTGTCTTGCCAATGGGTTCCAGCCCCAGGCAAGTTCGCTATGGATTCAATGTGACCAAAGAAATCAACAGCAAAACGTTCTTGAGGTGAAAGGGTTTATTACCCAGCTTGTTCTCCAGTAGTAGGTTGAGCACTAGCGTCTCTGCCTCCATCCAGAGCACTGGGCCTAGCTCTCTATATAGTGCAATAATAGCTTATTGCCTACAGGTATGGAAGCGGCAGCCCAGCCACAGGTCAGTTACATCATCAGGTGGTTTAAGTTCAGTGAGGATCCTGGCCATAGGAACCCCAACTTCCCCACACTCCACACCCCCAGGATTCTCACCTTATAATCTACATGCTTTCAATCTTCCGCAGTGGTCCCTGTGCGAGAAAGCTGGAGCACTGTAACCAGATTCCACAATAGCAACAGAGGATAACAACTTAGAATAAAAATTAAGATACAGCAAGATTCTGATACAAAAATTATAATAATCCTCAAGCCAGAGGAGGTTCCTAATAACAAAAATTATAATAATCCTCAAGCCAGAGGAAGTTCCCAATCCACAAAGACTTTAGGGGTGATAAGGCACATGTTTTAATGCCACCAACATAGGCAAATCTTGTCTATCAGGTAGGATGCATGCAAGAGAGTGGTCCTGTGATAGGACTGTAGCAGGAAGGGGGTCCCTTCCAGGTCTAGTATACCATACTTTTACTCCTTCCCCCGTGGGGGTTACTGAAGGGTCTATATATAGTGCTACTGGAGGTACACACACTGGCCATAATGATAAAATAAAATTCCCCAGTAAGATGCTCTTACCTTCTGGCTATTCAGGATATACTACTGTGACCTTTGAGGGCCTCTCTGCTATTATTCCAGGAATACACAGGAGGCCAGCTTCCAGGCCTTGTCCCCAAGATGCCAGGAGAGCCAGCCATTGTTGGTCCATGTGTTGAAAGGTCCAAGGCCACGTCCACTCAATGGAGTCTCCAGGGTTCAGTGCAATTGGTGCTGGCAGCAAGATGTTATTCTGGTGGCCAAACGTCAGCTTCAGTGATTCTTCCTTGGTTTGTATGGGGAGGCAGCCATATGTGTTAACATGTCTACAGGGCTTAGGGCTCCCTTTCGGGATCTCTCATTCAAACACCGTAGCATGGTCCATAAGTGGACTGACCATCCCCACAGACTATTGGTATCTGACTTTAGTCCAGATTTTAACAAGCCATTGTGCCTGTCTATCATGCCTGTTGTGGTAGGGTTGTAAGGCACATGAAACTTCCACTTGATTCCCAGCTGTTGTACCCATTCTTGCAGTGTATTTGCAGTAAAATGGGTGCCCTGATCACTCTCAATCACCTGTGGTTGGCCATAGGTGGCAAAGAGATGCTCCAGGCCACTTTTGGTTGTCTGCTGTTCTGCACAAGGGGTAGGAAAAGCAACCAGAAGTCCAGTAGCTGTGTCCACACAAGTCATTGCATACCGATATCCTTCTGACACAGGTAGAGGCCCAATATAGTCTATCTGCCACCTGACAAGGGGTACAGGCCCCTTAGCTATCGCCCCATGTTGCTGTGGAACTCGGTGTAAGTCTCTTTGGAGCACACAACACAATTCTGCTGGGCTCTAGTAACTTCTTCAAAGGTCAAAGGCAAGGCCCACTGACGGGCTACAGCCCACATTGTCTTTTGCCCTGCATGCAACAAACGCTGATGTAGCCTTTGGGCTACATCAGAGGCAGGCTTTCCTTCTAACCAATGTATCTGGGCCAATTTATCTGCCTCATCATTTCCTGGGGATGCCAGTAGCAAATGACTTGTCACATGGTATACTGTAATTATTTTAGTCTGACCACAGGCCCATAAGTTTTGCCATAATTCTTGCCCCCAAAGGGGTCGGTGACCAAGCAGCCAGTTGGCATGGTACCAGATTGGTAGCTGCAGGGTCAAGCCCCATAGACAGCCCAGCTGTCAGTGCAGACAACTATAGAGGAGGGCTCCTGGCCTATCACAAGCCACATAGCCCACAACTCTGCCCATTGGCTGCTCTTCTCCTCACGATCTTCCATCCATATTGTCTCAATCTTAGGATGGAAAGCTATGGCCCTCTATTTTGGGGGCTGCCCATGGCTGGAGCCATCTGTGTACCATGCATCTTTGGGTATAGGGGCTCTTCCCTCCCGATAAGGACTCTCTGCTACTAATGGTTCAAAAGCAACTTCTTCCTGCTTTTCACTAGTATATGTCACCGGCCCCAACAAGCGTTGGAGTTCTTCACTCAAGGGGAGACTAGAGAGGACACTATGCTGCTATCGGTAAGCATCCCTCTTGGCTAGTGTGGGTGTTTGTGCCATACCACTCCTTGGCTTTTGGATCCAGTCTCATACCCACCCCATAGGATAGGTGGTTATTACCTTTATTGGGGCCATTCCAGTGATAGGTTCTGTAGCCAGCAATGCATGATACATGGCAGCCAGTTGCTTTTCTATCAAAGTGTATTGTACCTCTGCCCCTTTCCAGAGTTGTGACCAGAATCCAACAGGTTGGTGAGTTCGTTCAAGCCACTGCCAGAGACCCCAGCCATAACCATCTACAGTGACATGAACATCCAGCTCACAGGGCCTTGATGGGTCTATCACACTTGACTGCCCGTTTTGCTGTAGTAAAGGCAGATGCACATGTCTCATCCCAGTCCCACCTGACGCCCTTTTGTACCAACCAGTATAAGGGCTTCAGAATTTTTTCCAAGTGTGGTATAAACACTCTCCAGTAGCCTAGAAGACCCAGAAATTCCTGTAGCAATGCTACAGTTGTAGGGGTAGGAAAGGCCTGGACTTTGTCTATAACTGCTTCTGGTATAACTTTGGTCTTACCCGACCAGATGACCCCCAAGAAATTAACAGACAAATCAGGTCCCTGAACCTTGGTGCTGTTCACAGCCCATGCTTTCTCCTGTAAATGTTGCAGCAGTCTGGGTGCTACACCTTCTAGATCTGAAAGAGAATCAGACGTGAGCATGACATCATCAATATAATTGTACAGCTGCAACATTGGCGGTTTCTCCCATGTAGCCAAGTCCTGACATGATGGTGGGGCTGTGGAGGTACCCCTGTGGGAGGACGGTGAAAGTCCATTGCCGTCCTTCCCACATGAAGGCCAACTGTTCCTGACTTTCCTGCTCAATGTCAATGGAAAAAAAGTCATTAGCAAGATCTACCACATAATGGTATGTTCCTAGTTCATGGCTGGGGGTACCCATCAAGCCTGCAATAGAGGGGACAGCAGCATGCATAGGGGGTATGACTTTATTCAGTTCTCTGTAATCCACAGTCATACACCAGGAGCATCTGGCTTTTTTACAGGCCACACTGGGGAATTGAAAGGACTATGGGTGGGCTTTATAATACCCACCTTTTCCAGCTCCTAGAGAGTTTCTGCAATCTCTTTATGCCCTCCAGGCAGTTTGTATTGTTTGGTATTAGTCACCTGCTGAGGCACAGGCAAAGCTATAGGTGGGTGGCTAGCATGTCCCCTCAGAACTGCCTTCACCACATGTACTCTCAGTCTGAACTCACCTGCAGTGGTCTGCAACCATACACCCTGCAGGATATCAATCCCCAAAATATACTCAGGGATGGGAGATATATACACAGTATACTCTTGAGGGTAGACACCCTATTCCCAAAGGGATTTGGGCTTTCTTTACCCTGATAGCCTTCCCCCTATATCCATCTATGATAGTGGGGGCCCCAGGGAACTGCTCAGGGTTACCATGAATCAGTGAACATTCAGCCCCTGTGTCCACCAGAGTCAGGACATGTTGTATGTTCACTGGGGACCAATGGATAGCTATTTCAACATGTGTCCTCCGGTCCCCCCCCGGTCCCTCAGGGCAGATATCTTGACATTCTTCTCAGTCAAACCATGTTCCCCAATCACCTTCCTGTGTGGGCTTAAGTGAGGTTGGCTTGCTCCCCAGCAGGAAGTCTTGCAAACACACAGGCCAGACTCGTGGCTATGTCTCTGACCTCTGCTTCTTTGGTCTTAATGGCTGGAACTGCTGCTCTGGTTTCAGCTGTTGCCATAGCACTAGTAAGATCCTATTGGATTTCCCATCTAATATCCTTCCATCTACTCCTGTCCGTATTAAATCAACCCACATCTGGGTCCTCATAACCTTCATAGGACCCTGTAAATTCTTCTTGTAACAGGTCTTATTTCTTTCCAGATTCTCATTGCTTCAGACTCTCCTAAGTCTGCTACTGTACGTGTCATCTCACTTATGGGATGCCCTAAGTGAGGGGAAAGAATGGCCACTAGAGACCCAAAGAGGGATGTAGGAGCCATTTAAAGTACAGTATTTCTCATCCCAGTAGTGAAAATCTCTTCATCTGGGTTATAATTCTCTGGACTATAGATGGCATTTCTTATCCCTAGCTCTCATAGCACCTGTTGGAGCTCAGCATATGTCTGCCATCTAACAGGAGAGGATGGCAGATCACCCAGATTGGGCCACACAGCACAAAGTGCAGCCAGAAGCCAATCAAGGAGGGAGTGACTCCCTGGGGTCTGATGTACATTTTGTAATCACTGCCTCAAGGCAGGCTGCACTGTCAGGGAAGCCAGCTTTCCCATCTCTTATCCGACAGAACAATTCCATCCACCCCTAAGTCCCACAGACGCAGGAACCAAGCTGATATTGACTCCGAGGGTTTCTGCCTAAACTGGGAGCCCAAATCCACCAGCTCAGCCTGCATATAGGGGAGCACCATAGAGTGTTCCACGACCTGGGGAGGGGACTGCTCCTCTCCTTGGGGAACTTTCAGCTGCTGAGTCTTTATTTTCTTTACAACCACTGGGTGTGCTTTCAGTACAGGAGGCGCCAATGCCTCCGGCACCACCCCTTCATCCTTCCCCAGCTCCTCCATTTCTGGAGCTGATGGCACCTTTCTTTCCCCTCCCCCGAGTGCCTCCTCTGCTACAACCTTTACCTTTTCTATTGTGCCTCGCAGCAATGCTGCCTCTGTCTTCAGAAGGTCTCTTACCTTCACCTCAATGCTTTGCAGCTGATGTTCTTGTGCCACCTCCCCCTGTGCTTCCCTCAGGAGTTCGTCTTTTTCCTTGACGGCCTCTTCCTCCTTCAGAACACCTGGCAGCGCTGCTGTCTCATCCAATGGCACCTTGCTGCTGGCACTCTCGTGCTGCCTCCTCCCGCATCAAGGCCATCTCCTTCCTCAGGGAATCCACAGAGGTTTGCAGCTGGCATTCTCATGGAGCCTCCTCCCACATCAATGCCACTTCCCTCCTCAGGGAATCTACTAAAGTTTGCAGCTCCCATTCTCGTGCCGCCATTTCTTGGGTCTCTTCTGTAGATGTTTTTAAGACTGTGAGAAGCAGCCAACCCACAGTCCCCACTGCCTCATGGGCACTCTGCTTCTCAAAGGATCCGCTTACTATATCAAGAGCCACCCCTACTGCCTCAGGTGTCACCTCCACTTGCCTCCAGTTCTGGGGTGGGGCCCAGTCCTCTATAAGGCAAGCCACCTCAGACCACATACCTATTGGGGGATGATCCACTGTCTCCCCATTCACTGGGGCAGCCCGCTGAAGTACCCCTCCCATAAGGGCAGCCTGTCTTTTTCTTTGGTCAACAGTGAACCTTGCTGACTTTTGCCAATTGTCTTGCCAATGGGTTTCAGCCCCCGGCAAGTTCTCTATGGATTCAGTGTGACCAAAGAAATCGACAGCAAAACATTCTTGGGGTGAAAGGGTTTATTACTCGGCTTGTGCTCCGGTGGTAGGTCGAGCACTAGCGTCTCTGCCTCCACCCAGAGCACTGGGCCGAGCTGTCTCTATAGCACAGTAATAGCTTATTGCCTACAGGTGTGGAGGCGGCAGCCCAGCAACAGGCCAGTTACACCATCAGGTGGCTTAAGTTCAGTGAGGATCCTGGCCATAGAACCCCAACTTCCCCACAAGGTGTACTACTTAAAGCTCTAGCCAATGAGTTTTCTCTTTGCAATTTCTGAAGTGGTACTACAGAATAGCAGCAGTACATTTTTGGCTTGCATCTATATCTTGTGCTAATCTATTGAGGAACCAAAGATTTTTCTTCCTTTTTCATCTGGTCAGAATGTAAACTTGTAAAGTCATAAGTATGGAATGAAGGAGACTCATCTGTGTAACAGAGATTGGTGATATGAGATCCTGAGCTAAATATTACTTGTGTACTCTGGATCTAGTCAGCCTGATCCCAAATGTATCATTACTATTATATGATAAAATTATGTTGTGACTGCCCAACCTTATAAATTGGGGGTCTGACAATACTCAACTCAGAAGGTAAAACTCAGATCACGATGGTAAACAATTTGATATCCTATGGTCAGGTATGCAGTCTCTACTAGAGCCTAGTATTATGCCAGGCGCTGCTGTTCATATGGTGAATAATCTTTCACAGATCTATTATGGCCTGAGCTGTGTCTGCCAAAATTTACATGTTACAGTGCTTACACCAGTAGACTGCATTTGGAAATAGGTCCTTTCAGGAGGTAGTCAAAGCTAAATGAGGTCATAAGGGTGGGGTCCAAGTTCAATAGGACTGGTATTTTCATAAGAAGAGAAAGAGAGACTAGAGATGTCCTTCTCTTTCTGAAAATGCATAGAGAAGAGACCAGGTGAGGACACATTGAGAGGGTAGCCATCGACAAGCCAGAAGAGAGCTCTCACCAGGAGCCAGCACTGATAACAACACCTTGATCTTGGATTTCTGGCCTCCAGAATTGTGAGGAAATACATTTCTGTTGTTTAAGCCATCCAATCTGTGATATTCTGCTATAGCACTCTTGGTAGACTGTCTTGCCAACAGGTTTCAGCCCTGGGCAAGTTCTTCATGGATTCAGGGAGACCAAAGAATGACAATGGAACGCTCTTGGGGTAAAACGGTTTATTACCCAGCTTATTCTCCTGGTGAAAGGTTGAGCACTAGAATTACATCTGCATCCAACAGTCTGCCGCTCTGTAATCCTCCTTTGTCTCTGCCTCTGCCCAGAGCACTGGGCAGAGCTCTTTAAATAGTGACTAAGTGAATAATAGCTTATTTCCTAGGGTGTGGAAGCATTAGCCTAGCAGTAGACTAGTTACATCATCAAGTAGTTTAGGGTCAGCTGAGGATCCTGGCCACAGGAACTTCAATTCTTCCCACCTAGACTAATACAAAATAGTATAGATTTTATGCAAAACCCTAGCAGTCTTTACTGAGACTCTTCTACATGCACTTGCCTGAAATAAAATACCCTGTCCCTATTTATCCCATGGGTACTTCTAACACTCCATCATACAGCCCATTAGCAGGACTGATTGTATTGCACTTTGAATATACTCTAGAGCTATCTCTTGCTCTGAGTTCCACTCAAAACTGACATTTTTCTCAGTCATTCAGTAAGTGGATTGTTGCAGTTTTTCCAAGTATGGTATGTGCTGCTTCCAAAGTTGAGAGTTATATTAACTATTGTGGATTTTTCTTAATGATAGGAACTATAGGTGAAGAAACACCCTGACATTCCTCAGATCACCTTGAATCTATGTAGTGTTTATCTCCTACCCTCTGTTGTACTCATTGTACTTGCAATTTCATACTCCTCAGGTTCAATGACAGTGAGAATCAATCACCGTCATTGATACAGTGATTATGGAATGTCAAAACAACCAAGGCTAACTGGACTAATTGTGAGGTAGCAGAAGAGTTAACTGAAACTTGTGCCATGACTGAAAGAATGCTGCTCTCTATTCCAAATGAATGTAAACACCTTATTCATTGCTTTTTCATAGGGATTGAAAGGAATCCATTCACCAAATCAATAGTTCTCATCTTCAACTAGAGAAATTCCTTATGCCAGGGATTAGTTTGATCTATTCTAGTGAAACTATGTTATCTGCTACAGCTGCTATAATTGGGGCTACAGTTTGGTTAAATTTTGATAGTGGTATTAATACTCTATGACTGCTGCAACAAATAACCATAAACTTGGTGAGTACAAATAATACATATTGATTCTCATAGTTTTAGAGATTAGAAGTTTAAAATTAGTTCACTGGGCTGAAATTGTGGTACCAATAGGGTCATGCTCCCTCCAGAGCTGCTAAGGGTGAGTAAGTTTCCAGACCTTTTCCAGATTCTAGAGTTGTATTCCGTGATGTCTGGCCCCTTTTATCTTCAAAGCCATAAGCATAACATTTTGCTTTCATTGTCATATTGCCTTCCTCTGTAGTCTAATCTCCCTCTGCCTTCTGTTTTAAGGACACTTGTGTTTACATGCAGGGTTTGCTCAAGTAATCTCTCTATCGACAGAGCCTTAACAAATTAATTAATCTGCAAACTCTTTCTCCAATATAAGTTAACACTCATATATTCCAGAAATTAGGGCCTGAATATCTTTGGGGGCCATTTTAGCTTACCACAGAAATTTTTTCTCATCTACCATGACCAGCTGTTCACTGTTTTGTTTTACTTTGTCTTGTTTTTCCAGCGCTTGTTAAAGTTCAGAATAAACTCCAGGTGAATTAAAAATCAGGGATATGAATGAAAGCACTCTTGATGCACCCTTTAATCTTTGAGGGAAAAACTAATCACTGCTATTTTACTTGACATGTGGTATTGCTTCTGACTTACCATCTTGGCCAAAAGGGCAGTGTCAGGAGTTTGCATTTTGACTTCCCTCCTGTATACCCTATATTTGATCTTGAACCTGAGGCCACATTTTGCTCATGCCACCCTATATTTAATTTCCATTCAGGTTTTTAATTTACTTTGAAGGAATTTTTCTAGTTGAAGATGAGAAACATTTTCATTTTCCACTCCAGAAAATCCTGGTTCCTCATATATTCTCTAGATTCTGCTTGTAAACTGAACAGTTCCTTCTTCAATTTATCCTTCTTTCTATATCTTACCGTATATAAACTAGAAATAAAAAGCCAATTAACACATTCTATGTTCTGTCTGGAAATGGCTTGAGCCCTACCTACAGGCTCCTAAGGTATATTTCTCTCTCCCATCTCACCAGAGGGGTTCTTTCAGTTCCTCCACCCTACATAACAAATGTCAAATTCCCTCCAGATCCCTACGGGGATTCTCAGCTTCCACTCATAGTTCTTCAGGAGCCGGTTTTACAGTTTCTGTCTGCTTCTTAGTCTCAAAGTTACTGCCACATGTTTTAGGTTTTAGTGAAAGTAGGACATCATTTCTGATATGAATTGCTTCAGTTAGCTTTTATTGTCTAATAAAACACCCCAGAATTTAGTGGCTTAAAAATGACAATGACAATATTTTTTTCACAATTCTGTGAGTAGTTTGTACTGTTCCTTCACTGATTTTACTGGGAATCCCTCATGCAACTGAATTTAGCTGGAGGGTTAGTACAGTGAGCAGACTCTAAGTTGGCCCTCAGTGATCTCTGGTTCCTGGTATTCATGGTTTTGTGTGATATTTTCCCCTGGAATTGTTAGGGTCCAGGACTCCGGGGCTTCTCCAGAGAACAAACCACACAGGCACGGAGATGCAAATCCAAGCAAAGTCTTTATTCAGCCAGCTAGCTGGGGCCGACAGCACCTCCCCTGACACGCAGGTCGAGTCTGAGCTGCCGACCCCTAGGCAACTTTAGGTAGGGATTATATAGGGTTTTCACAGCCGTTGCACCGAAGCCCGCGCATTTCTACAACCAATAATTTTAAAACACATTCTATATATTCTATATTTTAACCAATGGAGTTGAAACGAGAACGCCCCGGTTACCTAACCGCTTCCCGTAATCTCCAGCTCACACAAGCGTGTCTACGTGACTTATCACGGGTTATGTCCCGAGGCTACTGCCCACCTCTGGTTATCTAACTTAGGGCAGGCGTGTTAGCTGCGGGCAGTTTCTACGAAAACTGGGTGGCTCTTGCTCTAGGGTTTAGCTAGGTTTTATTAGTTCTTTTTCCTGACTTTTGTTGCTCTTTGCACTTCTTTACAGAATGTATGCTGCCTTAGCAACCTGTAATCTGCTTCTAATCCATAGAATATAGCAAAGGTGTTGGGGTGTCACTTTCACAATTAGGTTATAGAATATTGTACTTTCCATCTTGCTAGCTAATCTTCTGTATTGACTCTCTCCCTTGCTGGCTTTAATGAAGCGAGTTGTCAGGTTTGGTAGGCCCATGGGACAAGGAACTAAGTTCTGAGTAAAGGAAAGATGCCCTCATCATCCTCACCACCATCCCTTCATTGCACCCATCACTACCTTCACTCTTCTTAATAGCCTTGACTCTTAATGGGTCATTCTCAACTACTGGATGACCAGTGGGGCAGAACTGGACATGGGATATTTTTACCCAAGCTCTGTCCTCCTAATTCAGCTGGTTCTAAAGCCAAAAGGGCCTCTCTCCAACTTGCCCTCACTAATCTAGCTTCTTCAGCTCTGAGGAATCAGCTCTGGAGTTGGTAGCCATCACCCATGGTAATCTGGGAACCTCATCTCCCATTATCTGGCAGGCCTTTCTTAGAGGAGATTTCCAAAGTTCCTGCTTTTCCCCTTCTTTGGCAGTAGATGGAGGTGATTGATACAGTCTGGCTCTCAGCTAACAGGAAAGATAAGACCATGCCCTAAAGGGAACCAACTTCCTGGACTCTCCTATGATCCTGTGTACAGAGAGACTCTCAAGGAATTCTTCCACATGCTTGGCACCTCTCTGCTGCATCTATGTGACATAGCTTACTAGTAGCACAACTTATCTATTGACCCACCTGCCAGAAAGATGAAGCTGGGACTCCTGGCTCTGAGCTGCCCCTACCTGAGGAAGCTCCACAACACAGCTGCGATTACCCTGAACAAAGGCATTGCCTTTTCTCTCCCACCCCTGTGGCTTAGAGATTTAGTGGGTGGAGTGGGAAAATGTTTTGGTCAGGCACTGGGAGTGAGGAAGCAGGATCCTAAGGTTGTATAGGATGGCATAATTTTGCTCTAATGTTGAGAGCCTCTAGAAATCCTTCCATCTGCTGCCCACAAGTAAGCAGCCTTTCCTCCCCCCTGTTAATGGGGCCTTTTTGACTATTGAAGAGACCCTAGGAGGAGAGGTTGCTGTTTGCTTCCTTAAGAAAAAAATCTCTCTCCACAAATTCTGCTCCATCTCCCAATTTCCATGTTTTCTATCTGGATCTCTTTCTCTGTATTGCATCAGAAAGAAACATGGGGAAAATAGCCAGGTCTGTGAAAGAGACAAGATGGGATGCCAGAAGCCAGAAACAAGTGTGGTGCAGAAGCTGAAAGAGCAGTGTGCAGAGAGGAGCAGATGTGACACATCTACCAAAAAGTCTTCATTTATGAATTGTCAGGGGGACCAAGGTCAGGGCACAGTTTGATTCAGGGATAATTCAAATGCAGTTTTTCATAATTCTTTTTAAAAGAAAACTCTATTTGATTAATAAGACATTATTAAACAGACTGGTATAATTACATAAATATAAGTATAATTATTTATGAAACCTAGTTTTCAAATTCATGAATGCTTGATCTTCACTTAGGAAAAAGTGAAGATTTTCTTGCCCTGTCCAGTTTGTGTATGAACAGTGCGTCACTGTGGACCTTGCCCTACAAAATCAAAGGAAAGAAAGTCACAAAGTGGTGCCTCTTTGGCAGGGCTCCCCTCCCCAACCCTGTACTAAGGATCATTATCTGGCTCATTATTGCCCAAGTGCCAGGGCCAGGGAATGGCATATAGCAGGTACTTAGAACATGCTCTTAATGAATGAGTGAAGAAAGCTTGGTGAGACATTCCACCCTCTATCACTATGCAGGTATGGACACTGAGAGTAAGAGATGTGACACAGTGCTGAGTGCCACACTGCTGGGGCCTGGCATCTGGGCCCTTGATCCAAGGTTCTTTGTGTTGTGCTGGGAAGGTTCTCAGGCTCTTTATCAGTAGCCAGCCTCTCTTCCTTCCCACCCCCAGCACTGGTACTCCCTTGCCCATCACTGAGGACCACAATCCCCAGCACTACTGCCTCTGGGTGATCTAAGGAGTGAGAAGACACTGTCTGTGCCTTGAAGACAAATACTGACCTAGCTGGGGAATGGGAAATGCTTCCTCTGCGCTCACTCTCCCAAAGTGACATCATTTCTGTAAGGCTTTCAAAGGCAGTACACTACCATGGTGATTATTATGTCATGGTGAAAAGTCTATAGAGGAAGTGGAATGAAACAAAGACCAAGAGGCCAAGAAGACTGTCAAAGGGTGATGTTGACTAAGGTGTGAAATCCTGGAGCCCTCACTAGGCTTGTGTCCCTCAACATTAGAACCTGCTGAAGCTGGTGATGACAGTGGCCCTCACTGCATACTTCGCAAGGCTGTCCTCTCCCTCTTTCTCCCACCCTGGGGTTTGGAGATCTTATGGGTACCTGTTTCCTCTTGTCACTCTGCATCTGCTCCTCATCTGTCCTTGCTCTACCCTAGCCCAGGTTGGCAGTCATGAGCCATTTGCAAGGAGACCTACTGTGGTCTGTCTGAGTAGCTGTGCTTATGGGGTACAAAAGGGCCCATTCTGGGCTCCTAGGCATTTCCTCCTGAAGGGACCTACAGACTCACACTGCTTACCTCAAGCTGATTTCCCTGCTGGGAAAGTGCCCGGATACTGCAGTATACTGCTTGTCACACTGTGTGCTAATGGTTTTTGTGGAGTTATTTTTTTAACTTTGGTGTAGGTTTCTAAACCTTCAATTGAGTCTGAATCTACATACTCCTGTGCCCAGCCTTAAGATAGGCACTAAGAGCAGGCAAACCCTAGGAGCTGGAGATGCCCTGAGCAGGATGAGTGCTATCTACCGAGAATGAGAAAGGATGGATGCGGGAGGGATGTGAGCTGAAGCAACTCAAGAAGTCTCCCTGGAAGCTGTGAGTGGCCACAAAGCTCTGACTCACTCTGCTGAGGTCCAGCAGGTTAACTATGAAGGGGAACCCTAACCTCCCGACCCCAGTGTGTTAGGGTGGTGGTCAGCTCTTAGCTGGCATTCTGGCAGTGACGCCACAGGCTTGCTGGGCATCCCCAACCCCAGTGTACCTGTTGGGTCCCAGCGCCCTCAACATGGGCCTTGGCAGGGCTCTGTTTGCCCTTGAGAAAGGCAGTGTAGGGAGGTGCAGGGCCTGGTCCAGAGTTGGGGTCCTAGGCTATAAGAACAGGGCAGGGGCAGGACTTAACAGGCACCCTGCCTTGCATTGAGCAGCTAAAGCATCCTTGCTGAGGCTTCCCAGAAAGAGGAGCTGAGACACAGTAGGCTTAGGAAACATTTGTTGAATACATTGTTGGAAATGTAGGAACAAACCTATAGCCATAGATATGTTCTTGTCATCTGTCTGTCAATCTATATATTTTAGGAGACTTAACAGCTTAAATTATACCCATTCCTGATGATTTTCATCCCCTGCAGCCTTTATTTTCTTGAGAAACATAAAAATAGTGATTCTGGCTGAGGAATACTAACACAATACTTGCAGTATTTGTTGGCAGACATGAAAATAAGGGGAAGGAGGTTTGACTGTAATTGTCTCTTATGGCCACATGTCCTCTGACAGGTAGCACGCCTCCTGCCCACAGTCCCCACTGGGTCTCATGTACAGCAGGAGCTGCAGCGTGGAAGAACCTGCTGTGCATGCTGTCCTGAAGAGGCAGAAGGGGCCAGATGGAGCGTTTGTGCTCACTGGAATTCAGTAACTGTATTTTGAAAGCAACACAAATTCTGTATAGTGTTTGATTTAAAATACTTCATAGTTCACCAAATACCTTCCTAGAATTTCTCATTTGTTCCTGACAAATAATGGTAAGATAGTTAAAGAAGGAATTATTAATTCCATTTTACAGATAAGGACACTGAGCCTTACAGAGGTTATGTCCAGAAGTGAAACTAAACCCCAAATCCCCGACTTCCAGCATGCTGGGGTTGAACTGGGCCCTGCAGGGGACTCAGAGGTGACTGGGACATGGGAAACACATATGTGTTCAAACAGAAGTCTCAAAGAAGACCTCTCTGAACAGATAATGATAAAGATGAGATTCCATTTGTGAACTCATTTGTGAAGCAATGGTTTTCATGCAGTGATCAAGCTGCTCCTTGTTGGTGTTGACAGCTCCTCTCCCTAAAGGCTGGCTTGTTTGGGGGAAATGCTAGGATGGTAGTTCCCTGGTTCTTATCTCCAAGATGCTACTCACCTTCAGCAGTTAGGGTTGCCAGACTTAACAAATAGAATCACAAAACACCCAGTTAAATCTGCATTTCAGGTAATTAATGAATGTTTTAGTGTTATAACACCCCAAATATTGCATGGGACATACTTATAAAAAATCGCTATTTATCCAAAAGCCAAATTTAGCTAGGCTCCTCTATTTTACCTGTAACCCTATAGACTAGTGAAGGTACTTGAACTTTGATTTCTCAGCTGTGGTGCCCATGTTCTGGGCCTTCCTCACCAGGATGTGACAGACTAGCCCGCTTTGATGAGGATCCTCTATAGACAAGACGTTGTAGCTCTAAAGAGTTAGACTCACAGTGAGATTTTTTTCTCAGTCCATGTGGGTTCCAGGCAGCCCTAATACATGTGAGAGGACTGGCAATGGGCCAGGTGGGATCTTGGCTTATCTCCGGGGGTCACACATCTCTGGACTTTTTCCTTTCTCATCCCTGAAACCCCTGGACAGACTATTTTTAAATGACATCTAGAATTCCAGGTACCTCAGCAGATGCACGTGACCCTTGTTCCCTCCCTACATGTGCCCTCAGTCCCACAGGGCACCCACCAGCATGGGCACACCACCCACTTACTTGGAGCTCTAGCTCATCTTCATACACTCTGCTGGCAGCTGATGGGGTTGGCCTGTTCTCACAGGAGGCCCTTCTTCTATTTGCAGATTTAATTTAGATTAACATGAAAAAAGTCATGGACTGCTTTTTTGCAGGCCAAGTAAATGCTTAATTTCAAGGAGATATAAGAGGCAGGAGTGTGGGGTCGTCTTTCTCTATGGTCTAAAGAAAGGAAAGAAGCTCATTCCCTCCAGGGATGATGGCTGGCATGTCCTGGGGCTCTGCCCCACACCCCTGCTGGACTTACCAGAATAGGGCTCCTGTGGATTTTGGCAGGCTGAAGCCTGAAGAGTGGGCAGTCACGGAAAGAGGAGACCATTCGCTCTCTGGAAGGGCCAGTGACAGAGGCAGGCCTCATAGCTACTGCTCTTCTCCAGCACCCTCTGTGCCTCTACAGCCAGGGCTTGTATGTTTGGGCCCTGGGGGTAAAGGGGTTGGGAGATCAGGGCCAAGGAGATCTTCATGTTCCACAGGACACAGCCCTGGCCCCCTCCTAGGTAGAGTTGCACATGATGGGTATGTGGCTCCCCTCTGTTCGGGAAGACTGGACTCTGAGGAGCCTGGCCACCAGATGGGAGAGTGCAGATGCCAGCCTCAGTGTCTCCCTGGCCTCACTGCAGTGGCCAGTGGCCAGAGTCTTGGTTTTTAGTATCATGCAGTTATTCTTGCCCTCTACTCCACCAAAGGGGATGAATTAAAGGGAAGTAAGGCTCGTACCAGAACTAGCCATCTCTCCTCAGAGCCTCCGAGACCATTTCCATTCTGATCAGAGTAATTTTGAAATGCAGCTGGTTTTTCGTTTCTGTCCTGTAATCAGTTTAGATTAAGAAGAACAAAGGCAGGGATGTTTGCCCTCGGCTCAGTCACTGTGCTGTGGATCAGCTGTCACCTCTTCAGTCCCCAGTGCCTTGCAACCCTCTGGGCTGGATGGAATTGGCAAAGGGGAGGGTCTCCCAGAGTGGGTGAGTGGGATAGTTTTAGAGCCTTATCACTGTGAGGCTAATATTTTCATCTTTGGTGGTCCTGTGTGTATTTTAATCACCCACATGTCATTCATAGGCTATGTGCCTCCTCCAGGGAAGGGGTTTCCAGGTCCTCACCTCAGCTTCTGGAGTTTGGCAATTGCAGGTCCCTTTACAGACCTCTACTGCCAAGTTTTCCTACACAAACCAGTACAGGATGGTTCTGCTTGGTGAGGAAGTCATAGCTCCCTCATACCTCAACACCCTGACTGTTTCCTGCCACCCCCCAGAACCTGTGCTCCATCTCATCTTCCTCAGCCCTCCACCTCTGTTCTCACCTGGGCCCTGCCCAGCAGCCATGATGGAGGATGGCTGGTACACAGAATGGTACTGGGCACCCGGTACTTAATGTCTGGTGACTCAGAGCATGGGCTCTGTGCATAGGATTTCCATGTGAGACTCTTGGTCTCACACTTAAGTACTTATGCAAGCCACTAACACTCTGGACCTTCTCTTCTCAACCATCAAATAAGAAACCTGAAGAGGTACCATTCTACTCAAGTGCCCTTGGTCTTCCTGCCTTCCAGAGTCCAAATGTGAGAACGGATTTACAGGCTCACACTTGAGAGCAGGACAGACCTTAGACCTGAGAATAACAGGGCCTCTATCTTTGTATCACTCTGTAGAGGGCCTTGCTCTGTCTTCTCCACAAATCATGGATGAGAGAGCTGGAAGGGCAAAAGGGGAAATATCCAGACAAGGCCCATACTCTCATTCCAGTCCATGCTTTGTCTCTTCAGAACCCTGGAATTCCAGTGTCTGCGCAGGCCACTCCCTTGAGTCTGTCTTCTGGAGGTGGAAGTGTGCATTCTCTTAGGCCAGAAGAGGACACAGGCTGAACAGAGGTTAGGCAGATAGTCCAGCTGCATATGCATGGAAGCCCTCCGGCAAGCTCAGCTGAGCAGGGAGTAGAAAGAGAAGGGATGCAGGCTGTGAGCAGAGGAAGGAGGCCGGTGGCCAGTGCTTCCTGCCTGCAACACCATGTTCCAGCATGGAATTCTGAGGGGTCCACGACTGCTAAACTCCAACTCAGCCTCCATATCATGGGAGGATAGAACATCTTTCAAATGACAGTTGGTTGGCTTGGTTTATAATTTTAAAATATGTAGGCCTCTACTTGTACTCATGCCCTGCTCTCTGTATAAGGATATTCCCTTGATGTTATGTAAGGCTTCCCTGGTTCTTGCTTACTAGGTTGCATGTTTCCCCAAGACTTGTCATAAAACCCCAAAACTCAGGTTCTTAGCTTCTTAAGGTGCTCTCAGTACTCAGGGACCCAGTTTCCATCCCAAGAGGGATTCCTGTGGTAGTTCTTTGTGGCATGATAAGAGATAGATATTTGTTCTTTGTTCCTGGCTCATGAGAAAAACCTCCTAAAACTCTTGTAATTTCCTGACTAATAGAGATTATTAGGAGCATCTTTGACATAGAGCTACTAAATCCCTTGGAATTTTCTGGGTGTTAGGAACCTCTTTTGGGTGACTTTTTGTGGGACTCTGGATAGCTTCAGGATGGGGGCTACTTTTCAGAAACATCAAGCTTTGGTTAGAAGCCTGGAACTTCCAGCCCCTCTGCCCATAGCCTCCCAAAATGAAACCTCCATGACAGTCCCTAAATAATGAGGTGCTGGGGGGGAGCCAGAGAGTACTTCCTCTCCTCCTTCTCTGAGTTGTGGTGGTGTCCACTGAAGCTAAAGTCACTCTGGATGAAGTCCCACAACCACCCACCCCTCTCCAGTCTGGACAATTCTGACCCCTTAGCCTCGGCCTCTTGGAGGTGTTGAGAGGAGGTAAGGAGGTAGTTCACACATTCTGGGCTGTTTCCTAGCAAAGCTGTGTGTATCTTGGGTGCCCCAGTGGCTCTGACCCTGCTCTGTGAGCTGCCAGCATCCTGGAATGGATCATATCTGGAGCATCCCTCTTCCCCACTGAAGAGGTGAGCATTAGACTTTTCATGGAGCAATGTTCTTGCATCGAACATGTGTGACTTTAACATGTGTAGTTGAATCTTATCTCCCCAGACAGCCTGTACTTACTCAAGACCAGCAGAGGGCAGGCCTGGTGTCCTAGAAGGAACACAGGCTGGCCCTACTCTTTGATTTTTGAGGTCTTACACCCTGAAAAGGTCATAAAAGTATTATGTCCTTTTCATGATTTAGGGACCAAATGATGGATGCTTACAACCCAAAGTTTTTAACTCTCACAGAACATTCTCTCCCTACTCCAGTTTGCAGAGTGAGCATAGAGGCACATCCCCAGTGTGGCATGGTGCAGGGAGGCTGGGGAAGGCAGGGATTGTCTCAGTCTGCACGTAGTCAAGGCTTCAACCTTTGTAAGACTTCAGACTCACACTAGATTAATGATGATGGCTGGTCTGAACGGAATGGAATTATTAATAATCTATTCCTGATAGAATAAGGCTTTCCTTTCTCTCCCTGAGCCCTGTCACTGGCTGTGGAAGCTGGGGAGGGCCCATTAATCACGCTGTTCTGATGTTTCCACCCGCTCAATAGTCACAGGAATGAATATATTGCTCAGAAAACACGTGCAGAATTGTTACCACACAGACACTATGAAGGCATTATTTTCATTGTCAGGCTGCTTGATGGTTTCATAATTTTAATAAAAGAACTGAGTTTTGGACTCAAAGGAGCGATTAATAAAGGAGTCCACAGGTGCACAGTGATAGCTGCAGTGCTCTCACCGAGAGCGGGCTGAGTTCTTGATAGGTCTGAGGGCCGCAGCCCTCCCTCACCTGCTCTCCTGGGGCTAGAGATGTGTGCTCATCATTCAGCCTGGATCCCCTGCTCCCACTCTACACCCAGAACTCCCACTTGAAGATGAGATATTTGCAACCTCTAATGGAGAAAGATAAATAAATAAAAGCTTTTAACCATCTGCATGGGTCAGGACTTCCTACCCTCACCCCATCCCACAGATGTCTGTGATAGAAACCCAACTCTGATTTAAGAAAAATAGAAAAAGTGGGATGGGGTGAGGGTAGGTAGATCAGTTCATAAAACTACAAAGACCAGGAGGCGATGTCCCTGTAGGCATGGCTGAATCCAAGGACTCAAATGTAGTCATCAGGACCCCAGCTCTTTCCTTCCACCTCCAGGCTCAGATTTCTGTTGTGCTGCCTGCGTTCAGAGGCTGCCCCTGGCAGCTCTGCTGCATTGAAGGAGCCTTCTTGAGCATGGTCCTGCTCCACGCCTCTACTCTGCTTTGTTTGCTTCTTCGCCCCTTCATTGATTGTTTATTTGTTGTCTGCCTCCCCCTGGTGAGAGCAGAGCTTTGCCTGTCTTATTACTCTATAACCAGAGCCTCCAACAGTGCCTGGTACAGAGCAGTCTTCAAATATTATTTGAGTAAATAACTGAGTGCTATGAAGTAAATAAGTTTATTATCTTCATCATCTAGATGGGGAAATTGAGATCCAGAGAGAAGTAAATTCCCTGAGGTCACTCAGCTCCCAGTGGCCGAGCTGAGGTTTGAACAGTTGGTTATGATTAGACTTCAGACCTTCTGATTATGAACACTAAATGGTAGAGGAAGGCTGGCATTCAGCACCCATATGAGCTGGGCCCATGAGGCTCTGGAGAGAGAGAGGGGCCAGAGGAGAGGAAAGAAAGAGGTACTAATGTCAGCACAAGTAGGCAGCTCATCACAGGGAGGGAAGACAGTAACCAGCTCCCTTCCACTGGAATGCATTAGTTCAGGAAAGCTGGTATCAGAGCCTATTAAAGGAGCAGTTAAAATCATTAGCAAAATTATTATGGAACAATTCCACTTTCCATGGGTCCTCCCTGATCATTTATCTCAAAGCACTGATTCCTTCTGTACTTACCTCATCATGAGAAACAGTGGGGCACTTTACTTCCAGCCCCATGCCTCTCTCCAGCCTGCAGGGGACTTCCTGGGTTAGGGCTGGGTAAGAAGACTGTCCAGAGATGGCTACACCCCAAATTCACTTTGCTGTACCCAGAATGTTGATTTCAGAGTGCTGGCTTGGGCCTCTGACAGGCTGAAGCTGTAACCTCGCTCTGCCATTCTCAGACTCCATGTCTTTAACCTTTCTATGCTTCAGACTCTTCTTTTGCATGCTTGTCAAGGAACAAAATAGACAACGTGGACATTCTCCCACTGTGAGTGGTCACTGTGTTGCTCCAGTAGGGAGGTAGGACCACCACAAGTTCCAGGACTAAGTGACTGAAGGCATGCATCTGGGGACACATCAATGCCTAAGCCCTCTGTCAGGCCCTCTGCTGTGGCTGCAAGATGACAGGGCACATCCTCAAAGTTCTTTAGCTCCCTCCCTGCCACAGTGTAGACAGAATATAGGCTATCTCATTCTGTAGCTATTAGATGCACGTAAAAGTGGATGCTACAAAGCCCATTGGTTAATTATAAAGCAATCACAAACACACTGAAAGGAACAGCTGTTTGATTTATTGTAATTTCTTAGACATGCTTACATTTCTTCTGACTGAGGTGTGGGCCTCAGGAGGATGGCAGTTTCCACATTCAGGGCCCACACGGAGCTGGAAGGGGGTCACAGGAATCATGACAGTGAGGTGGGCATGTTAGGGGGGCATTGTTTATTTTCCTCAGTTCTTGTCCCCACCACAACAAAGAATTAAAGGGAAGAGACACAGTAGTGAAGCAAAGTAAAAGTTTTATTTAAAGTTACACACTCAAAGAGAAAGTGCAGGCAACCTCAGAGAGGAGAGGCATGTCCTGAAAGATTGAGAAAAAGTTTTCAGGCAAAAAGGTGCACACTCGGAGAAAAGGGGAGTGTGGGCTACCTCAGAGAAGAGACGCTGAAAGATTGGAGGAGTTTTAGTTAAGGCTAAGCACTTAGAAAGTGCAGGCAACCTCAGAGAGAGGTCCCTGAAAGGTTGGGGGTTCCCCCTTTTAAGGATATTTCAGGAATGTGAGAAAGGGCTGGGGGTATGGACTTGTCTAGTGGTCCCAAGATGTTTATCTTTGATGAGAGACACTAAGTCTCTTCTCTTATCAGACCTCCAGGTAATTCAGCAAAATTAACACAAAAAATTTACTACTCTGATTCCTTCCAAGGATAGCATCTTCCCTCTGGGGCTGTATCAATCCAGACCACCTGCCCTGCCCCCAAGGTGGGCTGAGTTATTGCCTGTTTGCTAAAGAGTATGTTAAGAATCTTACTTCTTAATTTCCTGGGTTTTAAAATGCAATCTTAACTTTAAGATGGAATCTTTTTTGTTTTTACTACGCTGTTTATAGCTGGGCTTGTTTGCTAAATTAATCACGGTACTCATCTCCTGCCCAGGTTGCAAATTACTTGATTAGGGACTGGAGGAAGAAAAAACAGCATATAGGTTAAGTTAAAGAATAAGCTGGGCCTTTTAGCAGGCTAAAGTAAATCTTACAATGGCATGATCTAATTGACACAATGAAGTCATGGGCTGTGCTCAGGTACTTTTCTTTATCTGGGGAATATTTGGATATTCCAAGTTACTCCTGGCCTTTGGAGCTTCAACTGATTAACTCATTAACTCTGAGAGTCTTTTCTGGTTATCTAGTTTTAACGAGTTAACTCTTTGAGTCCCTTTTAGGGAGCTTTTCTGGCTTTAATTCTCTCTCCACTCCTCTCATATCTATTTTCCTGCCTAGCAGGCAAAAATATATATACCTCCAGTGCTGCTCTCACAGAGTTTCTGGGCTCAGGGATAGAACCTTCTTTGGGGTCCACTGGTACCCCTGTTTGTGACGCTGAGGGGGCACACAGGGTTACACTGGGGCATGTGGAGGAGACCCAGGGCACACAGCTAGCCTCCACCTCTGCTGATCGATATAAGCCCTCACTTGCCCTTGCAATGACCTATTGATATGGAGATGGACTACTTCTCTCCATCCCTTGGAAACACCTTTTGTGTGGAGATGCGCTAAAGCCAGGCGAGAGATTCTGGAAATACTGCAATTTTATCCACAAATGCCTTCTATTTGAGTTTGCTCATGGTGCTGTAACACAATGCCACAAACGAGGCAGGATAAAACAACAGAAATTTATTCTTTCATAGTTCTGGAGTCATAAGCCTGAAATCAAGGTGTTGGCTAGGCCACCCTCCCACCCCAGCCTGTAGGGGAGCATCTTTTCTTGCCTCTTTCAACTGCTTTTGGCCCCACACATTTCTTGGCTTATGACAGCATCATTCCATTCTCTGCCTCCACATTCACATGGCCTCCCTGCATCTCTGTATCTTCACATGACTCTCTCCTTATAAGGATACCAATCACATTAGGACCCATCCTTCTTCAGTATGACCTTATCTGAACTAATTACATCTGAAATAGCCTTATTTCTAAGTACGGTCACAGTTGGAGGCCCTAGGCATTAGAACTTTTACATATATTTGTTAGGGGACACAATTCAACCCATAACATTTTCTTACATGTGTCATACTGTCATAGCATAAACATTATTTCACACCTTTAGAGCAAAAAGGAAAAGGAAATGCTCTTACAAGTGTCTACTAGTGTCTGGAATATGCTGAAAGAACGATTCCTGCTAAGTGGTGCTCCTTCCTCTCCCGAGCTGCCCTCCATCCTGCCTTACATGCAACATGGAGGGACCGGTTAGGGCCAGCAGCCAGAGGGTGTAGGCTTCAAGATACTCCGCTCCCACTGCCCAGTGAGGGGCTGTTGTGGGTCAATGTCAGGTGTGGGTCTGTTGGGCTCTTGGTTCACATAATCATGCATACGAGGTTCCCCTGCACTATCCCTACTTGGACCCCACCGCCAGCCTCACCTGGAGGTCTCTGTGCCTGCTTTTGTTGTCTGCTTCTACATCAACCCAGGACAAATCTGAGGGGAAGCAAATTTGTAAGGCCCTGCACCTCTAATAGACTGAATGCCCTGACTCTATCCTGGTCAGATGGCACTGCCAGGATGGGCTCAAAGAGGAGACTCCTTCCCATGAGAGTCTGATTAGAAGGCTGATGCCAGGGAAGGATGGCAAAACATGTCCCTTGCTACAGCCCAAAGATCAGATATGAAGTGTGTTATTTTCCACAACAGGGACTCTTTAATTAAAATAACCACCTTACATTTTTTCTCTTTCCTTCCACATGACCTGTCTTTGGAATGCTGTTGCTGAACAGAATATGGGCATTTCCACTCCTGGGAAATTAGCTGCAAATTAACCTGTATCTTCTCATTGACTTTCATTGTCAAATCAGAGATGTGCTATTGGATCACCTATCAGGTTGCAGATTCCTCATTCTACTTCTTCCTCTGTTTTTCCTTCCACAGTCTTAATTTTCAGCTCACATGTAGTCTGAAGAGACAGGAGTCAAACAGAACCTCCTAACTTTGCTAAATCTGCTCTGTGCCCCACCCCCACTCTGGCCTTTCCATATGGCTTTTCTTATGCCAGCCCTCCACCTGGATCCCACAGAATTCAGGGAAAAGGGTAGACTCTCAGACTAGTGTCTCATCGTCTGGTGCTTTTGTGTATCATCAATGGTACTCTCCTTCCCAGTAAGACTTCATAGCAGCTTCTTCACCATACCGTGGGTGTGCCTTGGGAACATGCAATTTTCTTTCCCTGGATTATCCCACTACTTTGCTTTCAACCTTTTGAATTCCCTTTGGATCCTGTATTTCTCATAAAGTGATTGGTGACCACCCCAACAACACGAGAAAGTGTTTCCTTGAACTCCTACAGCCCCAGTAGGAGGCAGGATCAAACGTGATCACCACAGGTGACAGGAACAAGACAGATGTTGGTCTCCTGCAGGAGGGTGTGGTGCCTTTTCCCATTCCTTCTCTCAAACAGAAGCATCTGCAAAGGGATCAGTTTGCTATGTGGTATGAGATGAAGGACCAGCTCTGGTCAGGAGGTCCCCAAGGTAAACAGGTACATCCTGGGCCTCATCCAAAAGTTCAGGTTTCCTTCCAAGAAAGGAACTAGCCCAGGGTTAAGGGTGAGAGTCAAACACTGCTCTTGCCAAAATTATTCTTTGACTTATGTGATCTCTGGGTTGGTAGTACCAGAATCACCTGGAAGCTAGTTAGAAAAGTAACTTCAAGGGCCCTTCCTAAGAATATCCAGTGCCCAACAATGTACACCACTCTGGAAGATGATACAAATATTAAACACTGCCTCATGGTAGCAAGCATCTGATCAGACCACAGCTGCTGGGTCCTGGTTTTTGTCTCCCTCTGTTAACCTGGCCCCTCAGTCTAGTCAATGGCCATCTACCCTCTCCCATTCCCCCTCTTTAAAATTTTTTATATCTTCTCATTGATTGTGTAAATCTGGCTCTCCTAGAGCCTTGGAGCTTGTCTCCTCAATGGAAAAAGATAAACATCAGTGATTACAGAAAGGATCTGCCATATTTCAGCACTACAGGCAAGCACACATCCCTGGAAGGCCCCTCAGGAAGCCTCCTGTGTCAGCAGGATTAGCCAGGATGGTGACCACAAGAATGTGCCTGTGGAACTCCAGCTGCAGGAGGTTGGACCAAGCTGCTGTGCTCTGAGTAGCCAAAGTATTTGTGTCAAAGCTCCCAGGAACCACTCCCATCCAGTACCAATGTGGGGCAGAGATTGCAAGGCAAGTTCCTAGGAAACTGGGAGCTAGGATTTCTCTGACAGCTGATTTGGCCAAAGGCTTCTCTGGCAGCCTTGCTGGACATTCCCTAGACTGCACTGTGATCCAAAATGTTTCCTCCTAACATTTCTCCTGCTTCCCTTCACATGGGGTCAGATTTGCATCATCATCTGATGACTTTCCAAGCTCTCTCCACCCCTTGCCTATTTTATCTCACTTGTATTGTGTCTAATAAAATCTTTGCATGCTTAAGACCATTTTGGTGTCTACTTCTCCAAGGACATGAACTAACCCAAATTCAGATGAGAAAATGTCAGAAGAAAATTTGTAGTTTGTGGGTATGTGTGTGTATGTGTGTGAGAGAGAGAGAGGCAGAGAGAGAGAGAGAGAGAGAGAGAGAGAGATAAAGAGAACAGTGGCACACAGGAGACCTACAAGCTGAACTCAGGATACTGAGGATTCAGCCTAGAGATAC
Organism: Manis pentadactyla; assembly: GCF_030020395.1. Lineage (NCBI taxonomy): Eukaryota > Metazoa > Chordata > Mammalia > Pholidota > Manidae > Manis > Manis pentadactyla. The sequence goes on from NC_080033.1 coordinate 26,827,254, forward strand.
ACACCATGGTGTCATCAGTGTATTTAAGACCTTGGGGAAGGATTAGGTCACCACGGTAAGTGCTACAAAGAAGGTGATGCTGGGGATCGCACACTGAGAATCACCAAGTTTTACAGAGCAGTCATGAGAAAATGATCTTGGAGGCCCCAGAGGGAGTGGAAGAAAAAGGAAAGAGGCAGAGCAGGAGGCAGTGGGGTTGGAAGATCCTGGATGAGAGTGGAATTCTAGCTCCTGGTGCAGAAGCTGATCCAGTTACATGTGCCAATAATGTCTTGATTGAAAGAGAAGGGAGGCTTTGGACAACATGTTGAGAGATCTGGGGCCAACAGCCAGGATTCAACAAGGTAGGACAAAAGTGAGCTCTTCTGGCAGTTTGACTTGGAGATGGATGTGGAGTTGAAGGAAGGTCTTTCAAGATGATAGGTCCTGTAGCCATTTAGGAGCTGGTGTAAAGGAACCATGGTGGGTGAGAGTTAGATTATGAAATGGGAAATTAGCTTTAATGAGGAGGAGAGGAAGTCCTGCTTCTAAATTAAACCCAAGGAGAAGAGCTTTACATGTTTGCATGTTTGCAGCTGACTTCTGGAATGGGGGATAGAAAGTTGAAGGGGTTGCCATTTAGATCCTCTATTTTATCCCATTTTTTCCTATGGACTGGGAATAAAGACTATCTCCTAAGTAGTATGGAGAAATGAGATTGGAAGGTGGGGTTAGTGATTTGGCAGGTGAAAGAATGATGAACTAGTGGCCATGGAAAACAAGAGAGAGAAGACAGCAGGACTGCGGAGGTCAACTGCATATGTCAACTTGACTGGGTCATGGGATGACCACATATCTGGTTAACATTACTCCTGGGTGTGTGTCTGTGAGCATGTTTCTGAAAGAAATCAGCATTTGAATTGGTGGACGGAGTAAAGCAGATAGTCCTCCCCAGTTTGGGTGGGCCTCCTAGGTCCACTGAGGACATGAATAGAACAAAAAAGCAGAAGGGACAATGTGCTCTCTGCCTCCCTGTTATGCTAAGACATTAATCTTCTGCCTTTGATGCCCTTGGTTCTCAGGCCTTCAAGCTATACCATCAGCTTTCCCAGGTTTCAAGCTCACAGATGACAGGTCATGGGACAGCTGAATCCTCCATTATCACAGGAGCCAGTATTTTATGACAAATCTTTTATATACATATATGTCTCCTATTCTGTTTCTCTGGAGAACGTGATGAATACAGGGATGTAGCAATATTGCTGGGTAAAACTCAGGAGGCCCAGATGTGAGGTTTCCCTGATATCACTCAGCTGGTTTGACTGATGGGGGGCTAGGGTTTGACTGAGTGGGCATGGCAGAAAGGCAAGGGTCATCATAAGAGAGGGTTGACATGGTGGACCACGGGCTCTACAGGAAGGCTGTTGTGAGGAGCTGGTCTGGGAGTAGCAAAGAAGGAAAAAGTAGAGACCTGGACATGTATGCATGCAGTGGCCAAGGCGATGAGCTGGGAAGATGGGAGACTGTGGTCTGAGAATGGAAGATGTCAGGAAGTCTTCTGGGTGCAGGGGACATTGTTGAGAGTGGTTATGTTCACTGTGCCCCCAGAAGCAGCGTCAGGTGGGGAGAAAGGCTAGTGCTCTAGATGGGCATCCTAAGACACTGCCATCCAGTGAATGCTGAGGTTCTCATGGAAACTTCTTTTCAGTACTGGTGTCTGCTGCAAGTTGCTGGTGGAGGATGAGCCATACTGCTCCTGGAGAGTATTATCAGGGCTTTTATGGATTTTTGCTTCAGGTGGAGTATGGTGTAATTATTTTCTTATGACTGTAGATATAATTGTATCTTTGCTACTTAGGAATTTATGTTCAGAAAATAATTATTATTGGATTAACTGCTTTGACAATCTTTTAATTCAACTATCAACATTGTTTGCATTTAAGCTGAGCTTCCTCCTTGCCAATCTGGTGTGTCTGTTATAATAAGTATTTCAACTCAATTAGCATCTCAGTAACAATCAAATTATCTTTAATATGATGTAATTACTTTTTTTTATTAGGCTAAGCTGAGGATCCTGAGCTGTTGAATGTCTAGAGTGGTTTTGAGAAGTGATTAAAACAAACCCAGAGGCCTTTCTGAGATAGGAGTATGTTTTCCAAAAGTCCTGTTCAAAACCCTGATTATCTACTCAGGACCTGAAAACACATGACTTGTGCTAATTTCACTTCCTGAAGGAAGCCTTCCTGATGCAGTCACCCTATCTGCCCCACACCTCCCTCTGCAGCCTCCTGGCCCTCAGGGCATTTCTTTCCTGCATCTGTTGCTGCCTGCCTTCCTGGATTCTTCAAGCCAGTTACATGTAGACCTCACTGCTAGGCTGAACTACAAGGCTTGTCACTCTAAAAGGAATGAATATTTGTTGAGCTCCTCCTATGCAAAACACGGCTATGGGTTGAATTGTGCACTTCCCCATTCATGTGTTGGTCTTGAGCCCCAGTTCCTCAGAATGTGACCTTAATTGGAGACAGGATCTTTTTAGAGGTAATTCAGTTAAAATGAGGTCTTTAGTGTGGGCCCTAATCCAATATGGCTGATGTCCTTACAAGAAAGAGAAATCTGGACACAGTCATATACAAGGGAAGATGATATGGAGACACAAGGAAAAGACAGCTGTCTACAAGCTAGAGGAACAGATTCTCCCTCACAGCCCTCAGGAGGAACTAACCCTGCTGACACCTGGAGCTCAGACTTCTAGCTTCCAGAACTGTAAGACAATAAGTTTCTAGTTTGTAGTACGTTGTTACAGAGCCCTAAGATACTAATATAGTCATGAACCCAGTAGTTTAGAATAAGGCAAGGGAATTAGGGTACCCGAGTTTGAATCCCCACATAACTACTGGAAAATGTAATTATGCACCTCAGCTTTCTCATCCTTAAAGTGGATATAATAATAGCACAGGGTTGATTCATATAAAGAGCATTACAGAGACTGGAATGTCACAAACATGGTTGATACATGTTAATTTTTATGAGGCACAGTACTAAGTGCTTCCTATTCACTTGTTCCACTAATCCTCTTCACAATCCTTTGAAGCAGATATTTTCATTTTCTGTGAGGAAACTTAGTCAGAGAGGTTAAATACTGTGTCAGGAGTAGAACTGGACTGGTCCTGATACTGTAATCACAGATAGATTGCCTCATGCTGGCCTAGGGGACACAAGGTGTGATTATGGGGTGGCTGTTGTGTTTTTTAAAAGTTACTTATTTGTTTAGAGTGGCCTTTTAATTTACTTTTAGTTTAAGTAACACATGAATTCAATCTCATGAAAAATTCAAACACAAAGAATTTGACTACAGATAAAGAGAAAAATCTCCCTTAGGCAGGAAGTGATTATTTTTTCCCTGGTTGGCTTAAAAAATATTTCTTTATTGACTATATACTATGACCAATGGCTGTAGCAGAATTTAGGAATACAGTGATGAATAAGACAAATATGGCTCCCCTCCTCAAGGTGCTTCAATTCTAGTTGTAAGTTTTTGATTATTAACAACACAGTAATACATTTTGAAAGTTTAAATAGCACCGTAACTGTCAAGAAATAAATAGTGTGCAGTGATAGTACTTGAAAGATATGCTTTATAGAAGAAGGTTAGGAAAGGCTTCTAAGAATTTGACATTAGACCTGAGAACAGAAGGGTGAGAATGTCCCAGCTGTTTGAATTGTATCAACCAGGCATAGAAGAAGCTACAGCTGGGGCCCTGGGGCAGCCATGCAAGTGTGGCTGACGTTATTCTTCTGCTTAGGAGCTTTTGTAGTCTTTAACTTTGAACTTTCAATTCCTGAAGAAGATATGCAATTATTATTATTATTTTCAATTTTCAATGTTTTTCAAATCAGAAATCTGTCAGGATAACATATTTGAAAAAATTTTCATCTTCCATTATCTTGTTTTCTCCAGGCATACTAATTACCTATACAGGCATATGTCATTTCATTCATTGTGTTTTGCAGATATTTTGTTTTTTTACAAATAGGAGGTTTGTGACAATGGTGTATTGAGCAAGTCTACTGGCACTGGTTTTCCAACAGCATTTGTTCACTTCATGTCTCTGTGTCACAGTTTGGTAATTCTCTCAATATTTCAAACTTTTTCATATTATTATATTTGTTATAGTTATCTGTGATCAGTGATCTTTGATTTACAATTGTAATTGACTTAGGATGCCACAAACTATGCCCACATAAGATGACAACTTAATAAATAAATGTGTGTGTTCTGACTGTCCACTAACTGGCCCTTCCCCAATCTCTCCCTCTCCTAGGGCCTCCCTATTCCCTAAAATATTACACTGTTGAAATTAGGCCAATTCATAACCCTACAATGGCATCTAAAAGCAGCACATTTTTCATTTTAAATAAAAAACTAGAAATGATTAAGCGTAGTGAGGAAGGCATGTAGAAAGCCAAGACAGGCTGAAAGCTAGGCCTCTTGTGCCAAGTGGTTAGCCAAGTAATGAGTGCAAAGGAAAAGTCTTGAAGGAAATTAAAAGTGCTGCTCCAGGGAACATATGAATGTTAAAAAAGTGAAACAGCCTCATTGCTGATACAGAGAAAGTTTTAGTGATCTGGATAGAAGATTAAACCAGCCACTTCCCTTCAGCCAAAGCCTACTCAAGAGCAAGGCCCTAACTCTCTGCAATTCTATGAAGGCCGAGAGAGGGGAGGAAGCTGCAGAAGAAAACGATGAAGCCAGAAGAGGTTGGTTCACGAGGTTTAAGGAAATAAGCCATATCTGTAACATAAAAGTTCAAGGTGAAGCAGCAGATGCTGATGTAGAAGCTTTAGCAAGTTATCCAGAACATGCAGCTAAGATAATTAATGAAGGTGGCCACACTAAACAACAGATTTTCCATGTAGATCCAACAGCCTTCTATTAGAAGAAGGTGCCATCTAGGGCTTTCATAGATAGAGAGAAGTCAATACTTGGCTTCAAAGCATCAAAGGACAGGTTAAATCTTTTATTAGGAGCTAATGCAACTGATGACTTTAAGTTGAAGCCTATGCTCATTTACCATTCCAAAAATCCTAGGACCCTTTAGAATTATGCTGAATCTACTCTGCCTGTGATCTGTAAATGGAACAAAAGGCCTGGATGACAGCATAGCTGTTTACAACACCGTTTACTGAATATTTTAAGCCTACTGTTAAGACCTCTTGCTGGAAAAAAAAAAGATTCCTTTCAAACTACTACTGTGCATGACAATGTAACTGGTCATCCAAGAGCTCTGATGAAGATGTGCCATGAGATTAACATTGTTTTCATGCCTTCTAACACAAATATGCATTATGCAGCCCGTAGATCAAAGAGTTGTTTTGATTTTCAAGTTTCATTATTTAAGAAATATATTTCATAAGGATACAAGCTGCCATAGATCGTAATTCTTTTGATGGATCTGGGCAAAGTAAATTGAAAGCCTTCTGGGAAGAATTCACTATTATAGATACCATTAAGAACATTCATGATTCATGGGAAGAGATCAAAATATCAACATTAACAAGAATTTGGAAGAAGCTAATTCAAACCATCATGGATGACATTGAGGGGTTCCATACTTCAGTGGAGGAAGTCACTGAAGTTATGGTAGAAATAATAAGAGAACTCGACTTAGAAGTGGATACTGAAAAGGTGACTGCACTGCTGCAATCTCATGAAAAATCTTGAATGGATGAGCAAAGAAAGTGGCTTCTTGAGATGGAATCCACTCCTGGTAAAGATGCTGTGAGGATTGGGGAAATGACAATGAAGGATTTAGAATATTACATAAACTTCTTTGGTAAAGCAGCAGCAGGACCCAAGGGGATTGATTCCAATCTTGAAAGAAGTTCTACTGTGTATAAAATGCTATCAAAGAGCACTGCATGCTGTATTTGTATGTAGCAAACTTCACTGTTGCCTTATTTTAAGAGATTACCACAGCCATCCCAATCTTCAGCAACCACCACTCTGATCAGTCAGCAGCCATTGACATTGAGGCAAAACCCTCCATCAACAAAAAAATTATGGCTTACTGAAAGCTTAGGTAATGATTATATTTTTTAGCAATAAAGCCTTTTTAAAAGTTAATGTATGTACTTTTTAAGACATAATACTGCTGCACACTTAATAGACTATAGAGTAGTGTAAGCATACTTTTATATGCATTGGGAAAACTAAAAATACATCTGAGTTGCTTTAATGCAATATTTAACTAATGTGGTGGTCTGGAGGCACACCCAAAATATCTCCAAGGTAGGCCTTTTTGTTCCTTTTAATTAATGGTCATATTTCATTTTTTTTCATTGACATGTTCCTGTTCATTTCTGTGAAATTTTCTCAAGCCTGTCTTTTTTTTTATTTTTATTTTTTATTTTTTATTTTTTTTATTTATTTATTTTTTTTAAATAATTATTTTTTATTGAAGGGTAGTTGACACACAGTATTACATTACATTAGCTTCAAGTGTACAACACAGTGATAAAACATTTATATACATAATTCGAGGTTCCAGCTATCACCCTACCAAGCTGTTACATTATCTTGACTATATTCCTTATGCTATACATTACATCCCGGTTACTTATTTATTTTACCATTGGAAGTCTGTCCTTTTTTTTCTTTTTGTGAGGGCATCTCTCATATTTATTGATCAAATGGTTGTTAACGACAATAAAATTCTGTATAGGGGAGTTAATGCTCAATGCACAATCATTAATCCACCCCAAGCCTAATTTTTGTCAGTCTCCAATCTTCTGAGGCATAACAAACAAGTTTTTACATGTAGAACAAATTCTTACATAATGAATAAGTTACATAGTGAACAGTACAAGGGCAGTCATCACAGAAACTTTCGGTTTTGCTCATGCATTATGAACTCAAACAGTCAGTTCAAATATGAATACTCATTTGGTTTTTATACTTGATTTATATGTGGATACCACATTTCTCTCTTTATTATTATTATTTTTAATAAAATGCTGAAGTGGTAGGTAGATACAAGATAAAGGTAGAAAACATAGTTTAGTGTTGTAAGAGAGCACATGTAGATGATCAGGTGTGTGCCTGTAGACTATGTGTTAATCCAAGCTAGACCAGGGCAATAAAACATCCACGTATGCAGAACATTTCTCTCAGAACGGGGGGGTGAGGTTCTAAGCCTCACCTCTGTTGATCCCCAAATTCTCACCTGATGGCCCCCCTGCGACTGTGCCTGTCTTAGGTTGTTCCTCCCTTGAGGAATCTTACCCGTCTCTGGCTAACCAATCATCTTCCGGGGCCATACAGGGAAATGTGAAGTTGGTAAGTGAGAGAGAAGCCTTATTGTTTGAAAAAGTTAGCCTTTAACTTCTTTGCATATTTATGCCCTGTGGCTTCTATGCCCAGCATTTGTCTTGAGGTATCTTTACCACTTGGAAGAATTATGATACTCGGTAAATTTGATATGAGGCACGAATTCTATTTAAGGGTTGTAATTAGGAAGGAAGAAGAAAAGCTATAGAAGTAGCAGGCGGAAGAAAACATGGGAAGATTGATTATTTCTTTGATATATCTTCTTGTAGAGTAACTTCAGCATATATAGGTTTTAAGCTACTACTTAAATTGCACACACACATTAGCATAATAGGAGTATAGTTACATAACCAAAGCATATCTGTAATTACCAGCCATCTCCAGTGAAACCAAGACAACCAGTTAGGCACCTTAGGCATTTGTGAAAACTTATCTATGATATGGTGGATATTGTCCAACTGAACTTGAACAGTCTGAGAGAAATCAGACAAATTAAAACAACCCATTCCTGGGGAATGTTCACATCCCTTATGTTGTATTAACAGTAAATAGTCTGTAGTTGTAAGACTTTGGAGTGCTACAATTTGCACTTCTCCAAATTCTTGGTTGAGTTCCAACAGTATAGATCCAGTCCAAATTTGTTGTTTTACTGTATGCACAGGCCAGCTTAGATATCTCCTTCCTCATTCCCATGGCAAGTCCAGGAACTGGTGGGATGAGTGCATCTACAGCTGTAGCAGTGCGTAGATCTTTGTTGGGGTTTTTGGATGATCATCTTCTGGCATGAGTCTTCCAGAGAGTGCAGATGTTGGAAGTTCTTTTTCATATCGTATCTTAGTTCATTTTCGGGGTAGCCCAATTAGGCTTTGATCCTCTGTATAAACACAAACAGACCATTTGCCTACACTTTTATATGCCCTTTATACCCTTGTGTAGAACTCGTTGGAGGTTACCACACAGGAACTGCCCTTTTTTTTTTCTATCACTAATCTACACTTACATGACGAATATTATGTTTACTAGGCTCTCCCCTATAAACCCCTTTACAGGCACTGTCCATCAGCATAGGAAAATGTTGTAGAATCACTACTTGCCTTCTCTGTGTTGTACAGCCCTCCCTTTTCTCCCACCCCTCCATGCATGTTAATCTTAATACCCCCCTACTTCTCCGACCCTTATCCCTCCCTACCCACCCATCCTCCCCAGTCCCTTTCCCTTTGGTACCTGTTAGTCCATTTTTGAGTTCTGTGATTCTGCTGCTGTTTTGTTACTTCAGTATTTCCTTTGTTCTTATATTCCACAGATAAGTGAAATGATTTGGTATTTCTCTTTCTCCGCTTGGCTTGTTTCACTGAGCATAATACCCTCCAGCTCCATCCATGTTGCTGCAAATGATTGGATTTGCCCTTTTCTTATGGCTGAGTAGTATTCCATTGTGTATATGTACCACATCTTCTTTATCCATTCATCTATTGATGGACATTTAGGTTGCTTCCAATACTTGGCTATTGTAAATAGTGCTGCAATAAACATAGGGGTGCATCTGTCTTTCTCAAACTTGATTGCTGTGTTCTTAGGGTAAATTCCTAGGAGTGGAATTCCTGGGTCAAATGGTAAGTCTGTTTTGAGCATTTTGATGTACCTCCATACTGCTTTCCGCAATGGTTGAACTAACTTACATTCCCACCAGCAGTGTAGGAGGGTTCCCCTTTCTCCACAGCCTCGCCAACATTTGTTGTTCTTTGTCTTTTGGATGGCAGTCATCCTTACTGGTGTGAGGTGATACCTCATTGTAGTTTTAATTTGCATTTCTCTGATAATTAGCGATGTGGAGCATCTTTTCATGTGTCTGTTGGCCATCTGTATTTCTTTTTTAGAGAACTGTCTCTTCAGTTCCTCTGCCCATTTCTTAATTGGGTTATTTGTTTTTTGTCTGTTGAGGTGTGAGAGCTCCTTATATATTCTGGACGTCAAGCCTTTATCGGATGTGTCATTTTCAAATATATTCTCCCATACTGTAGGGATCCTTCTTGTTCTATTGATGGTGTCTTTTGCTGTACAGAAGCTTTTCAGCTTAATATAGTCCCACTTACGCATTTTTGCTGTTGTTTTCCTTGCCCGGGGAGATATGTTCAAGAAGAGGTCACTCATGTTTATGTCTAAGAGGTTTTTGCCTATGTTTTCTTTCAAGAGTTTAATGGTTTCATGGCTTACATTCAGGTCTTTGATCCATTTTGAGTTTACTTTTGTATATGGGGTTAGACAATGGTCCAGTTTCATTCTCCTACATGTAGCTGTCCAGTTTTGCCAGCACCACCTGTTGAAGAGACTGTCATTTCGCCATTGTATGTCCATGGCTCCTTTATCAAATATTAATTGACCATATATGTCTGGGTGAATGTCTGGATTCTCTGGTCTGTTCCATTGATCTGTGGCTCTGCTCTTGTGCCAGTACCAAATTGTCTTGATTACTATGGCTTTATAGTAGAGCTTGAAGTTGGGGAGTGAGATCCCCCCTACTTTATTCTTCTTTCTCAGGATTGCTTTGGCTATTCGGGGTCTTTGGTCTTTCCATATGAATTTTTGAATTATTTGTTCCAGTTCATTGAAGAATGTTGCTGGTAGTTTCATAGGGATTGCATCAAATCTGTATATTGCTTTGGGCAGGATGGCCATTTTAACGATATTAATTCTTCCTAGCCACGAGCATGGGATGAGTTTCCATCTGTTAGTGTCCCCTTTAATTTCTCTTAAGAGTGACTTGCAGTTTTCAGAGAATAAGTCTTTCATTTCTTTGGTTAGGTTTATTCCTAGGTATTTTATTTTTTTTGATGCAATTGTGAATGGAGTTGTTTTCCTGATTTCTCTTTCTGTTGGTTCATTGTTAGTATATAGGAAAGCCACAGATTTCTGTGTGTTGATTTTGTATCCTGCAACTTTGCTGTATTCCGATATCAGTTCTAGTAGTTTTGGGGTGGAGTCTTTAGGGTTTTTTATGTACAGTATCATGTCATCTGCAAACAGTGACAGTTTAACTTCTTCTTTACCTATCTGGATTCCTTGTATTTCTTTATTTTGTCTGATTGCCGTAGCTAGGACCTCCAGTACTATGTTAAATAACAGTGGAGAGAGTGGGCATCCCTGTCTAGTTCCCGATCTCAGCGGAAATGCTTTCAGCTTATCGCTGTTCAATATAATGTTGGCTGTGGGTTTATCATAGATGGCCTTTATTATGTTGAGGTACTTGCCCTCTATTCCCATTTTGCTGAGAGTTTTTGTCATGAATGGATGTTGAACTTTGTCAAATGCTTTTTCAGCATCTATGGAGATGATCATGTGGTTTTTGTCTTTCTTTTTGTTGATGTGGTGGATGATGTTGATGGACTTTCGAATGTTGTACCATCCTTGCATCCCTGGGATGAATCTCACTTGGTCATGGTGTATGATCCTTTTGATGTATTTTTGAATTTGGTTTGCTAATATTTTGTTGAGTATTTTTGCATCTACGTTCATCAGGGATACTGTTCTGTCGTTTTCTTTTTTGGTGGGGTCTTTGCCTGGTTTTGGTATTAGGGTGATGTTAGCTTCATAGAATGAGTTTGGGAGTATCCCCTCCTCCTCTATTTTTTGGAAAACTTTAAGGAGAATGGGTATTATGTCTTCCTGTATGTCTGATAAAATTCCAAGGTAAATCCATCTGGCCCGGGGGTTTTGTTCTTTGGTAGTTTTTTGATTACCTCTTCAATTTCGTTGCTGGTAATTGGTCTGCTTAGATTTTCTGTTTCTTCCTGGGTCAATCTTGGAAGGTTATATTTTTCTAGGAAGTTGTCCATTTCTCCTAGGTTTCCCAGCTTGTTAGCATATAGGTTTTCATAGTATTCTCCAATAATTCTTTGCATTTCCGTGGGGTCCGTCGTGACTTTTCCTTTCTCGTTTCTGATACTGTTGATTTGTGTTGACTCTCTTTTCTTCTTAATAAGTCTGGCTAGAAGCTTATCTATTTTGTTTATTTTCTCGAAGAACCAGCTCTTGGTTTCATTGATTTTTGCTATTGTTTTATTCTTCTCAATTTTATTTATTTCTTCTCTGATCTTTATTATGTCCCTCCTTCTGCTGACCTTAGGCCTCATCTGTTCTTCTTTTTCCAATTTCGATAATTGTGACATTAGACCATTCATTTGGGATTGCTCTTCCTTTTTAAATATGCTTGGATTGCTATATACTTTCCTCTTAAGACTGCTTTTGCTGTGTCCCACAGAAGTTGGGGCTTAGTGTTGTTGTTGTCATTTGTTTCCATATACTGCTGGATCTCCATTTTGATTTGGTCATTGATCCATTGATTATTTAGGAGCGTGTTGTTAAGCCTCCATGTGTTTGTGAGCCTCTTTGCTTTCTTTGTACAGTTTATTTCTAGTTTTATGCCTTTGTGGTCTGAAAAGTTGGTTGGTAGGATTTCAATCTTTTGGAATTTTCTGAGGCTCTTTTTGTGGCCTAGTATGTGGTCTATTCTGGAGAATGTTTCATGTGCACTTGAGAAGAATGTATATCCCGCTGCTTTTGGATGTAGAGTTCTATAGATGTCTATTAGGTCCATCTGCTCTACTGTGTTGTTCAGTGCTTCCGTGTCCTTACTTATTTTCTGCCCAGTGGATCTATCCTTTGGGGTGAGTGGTGTGTTGAAGTCTCCTAGAATGAATGCATTGCAGTCTATATTCCCCTTTAGTTCTGTTAGTATTTGTTTCACATATGCTGGTCCTCCTGTGTTGGGTGCATATATATTTAGAATGGTTATATCCTCTTGTTTGACTGAGCCCTTTAACATTATGTAGTGTCCTTGTTTATCTCTTGTTACTTTCTTTGTTTTGAAGTCTATTTTGTCCGATATTAGTACTGCAACCCGTGCTTTCTTCTCACTGTTGTTTGCTTGAAATATGTTTTTCCATCCCTTGATTTTTAGTCTGTACATGTCTTTGGGTTTGAGGTGAGTTTCTTGTAAGCAGCATATAGATGGGTCTTGCTTTTTTATCCATTCTGTTACTCTGTGTCTTTTGATTGGTGCATTCAGTCCATTAACATTTAGGGTGACTATTGAAAGATATGTACTTATTGCCATTGCAGGCTTTAAATTCGTGGTTACCAAAGGTTCAAGGTTAGCCTCTTTAGTATCTTACTGCCTAACTTAGCTCGCTTATTGAGCTGTTATATACACTGTCTGGAGATTCTTTTCTTCTCTCCCTTCTTGTTCCTCCTCCTCGATTCTTCATATGTTGGGTGTTTTGTGCTGTGCTCCTTCTAGGAGTGCTCCCATCTAGAGCAGTCCCTGTAAGATGTTCTGTAGAGGTGGTTTGTGGAAAGCAAATTCCCTCAGCTTTTGTTTGTCTGGGAATTGTTTAATCCCACCATCATATTTGAATGATAATCATGCTGGATACAGTATCCTTGGTTCAAGGCCCTTCTGTTTCATTGTATTAAATATATCATGCCATTCTCTTCTGGCCTGTAGGGTTTCTGTTGAGAAATCTGACATTAGCCTGATGGGTTTCCCTTTATAGGTGACCATTTTCTCTCTAGCTGCCTTTAACACTCTTTCCTTGTCCTTGATCTTTGCCATTTTAATTATTATGTGTCTTGGTGTTGCCCTTCTTGGATCCTTTCTGTTGGGGGTTCTGTGTATTTCCGTGGTGTGTTTGATTACTTCCTCCCCCAGTGTGGGGAAGTTTTCAGCAATTATTTATTCTAAGATACTTTCCATCTCTTTTCCTCTCTCTTCTTATTCTGGGACCCCTATAATACGGATATTGTTCCTTTTAGATTGGTCACACAGTTCTCTTAATATTGTTTCATTCCTGGAGAACCTTTTGTCTCTCTCTATGTCAGATTCTATGCGTTCCTGTTCTCTGATTTCAATTCCATCAATGGCCTCTTGCATTCTATCCATTCTGCTTATAAACCCTTCCAGAGTTTGTTTCATTTCTGCGATCTCCTTTCTGGCATCTGTGATCTCTTTCCGGACTTCATCCCATTTTTCTTGCGTATTTCTCTGCATCTCTGTCAGCATGTTTATGATTCTTATTTTGAATTCTTTTTCAGGGAGACTGGTTAGGTCTGTCTCCTTCTCTGGTGTTGTCTCTGTGATCTTTGTCTGCCTGTAGCTTTGCCTTTTCATGGTGATAGGAATAGTCTGCAGAACTGGGACGAGTGACGGCTGGAAGGACTTCCTTTCTTGTTGGTTTGTGGCCCTCCTCTCCTGGGAGAACAGCGGCCTCTAGTGGCTTGTGCTGCGCAGCTGCGCGCAGACAGGGTTTCTGCTTCCTGCCGGGCTGCTATGGAGTTAATCTCCGCTGTTGCTGTGGGCGTGGCCTGGCTCGGGCAGCTACTCCAAAATGGTGGAGTCGCGTTGGAGCAGGAGCTGCTGGGAGGCTATTTATCTCCATAAGGGGCCTCCCTGCTCCCTGCAGCCCAGGGGTTAGGGTGCCCAGAGATCCCGGATTTCCTACCTCTGGATTAAGTGACCCGCCCTGCCCCTTTAAGACTTCCAAGAAGCCCCCGCCAAAACAAAACAACGACCACAAAATAAAACAAGAAAAAAAATTTTTTTAATTAAAAAAAAAAAAAGGTGGTCGTTCGTTTTTCTTTATTCTCCGGTGCCAGCCTCAGGCCTCTGCTCACCGGTCTTTCTACCCTGTTTCCCTAGTATTGGGGTCCCTGTCCCTTTAAGACTTCCAAAAAGCGCTCGCCAAAACAAAGCAGCAAAAAAGCAAAAAAAAAAAAAAAAAATGGTCGCGCGCTTTTCTTATGTCCTCTGTCGCCCAGCCTCCAGTGCCTGCTCACTGTTCTTGCTGCCCTGTTTTCCCAGTATCGAGGGCCCTGCACTCTGGCCCGGATGGCTGGGGCTGGGTGTTCGGCAGCCCTGGGCTCCGTCTCCCTCCAGCTCTGCCTGCTCTTCTCCCGCCGGGAGCTGGTGGGAGGGGCGCTCGGCTCCCGCGTGGCTGGGGCTTTTATCTTACCCCCTTCGCGAGGCGCTGGGTTCTCTCAGGTGTGGATGTGGTCTGGATATTGTCCTGTGTCCTCTGATCTTTATTCTAGGAAGGGTTGTCTTTGTTATATTTTCATAGATATATGTTGTTTTGGGAGGAGATTTCCGCTGCTCTACTCACGCCGCCATCTTCTGCCCCTCAGCATCCTCAAGCCTGTCTTTTAAATTATGGATATGGTTTTCTCTGATTCTCTCCCTTTCACTGCTTCAAATGCTATTTTAATTCTCCAACAGTGTTTCTTTCCCTTAATTTCTTGCCTTTCCTTTGCCAGTTATCTTTTCATCTTATTTTTTTTGTCATATCCTCTCATCTTTCATCTCTTCTATTATAGAATTCTGTTTTCTCTAATTTCCTTTAGAAGTCTAAGTAATTATTTTACTTATTATTTTTTAAATTCTTTCATCTTTATTGACATATAATTGACAAAAATTGTATATATTTAAGGTGTGCAACTTGATAACTTGATTATACATATTCATTTTGAAATAATCATATCTTAACTAATTAACATACCTATCATCTCACATAGTTACCATTTTCTTTCTATGTGTGTGTGTGTGTGTGATGGAAACCCTTAAGGCATACCCTTTTAGCAAAATGCAAATATGCAATATTGCTAAATATAGTCATATTACTGTATACTAGCTCTCCAGAATTTATTGGTCTTGTATAACTTTGTACTCTTGTTATTTCCACCTCTTCAGCCCCTGACAACCACCATTCTACTCTCTGCTTTTATGAGCTGCATTATTTAAATTCCACATAAAAGTGAAATCATGCAGTTCTTGTCTATATGTATCTGGCTTATTTCACTTAGCATGTTTTCTAGATTCATTCCTGTTGTCACAAATGACAGGATAGAGAGACAGATATAAATAGATAGATGAAAGATAGGTAGATAGATGAGAGATCAATGATAAATATCTCACACTTCTTTATCCATTTGTCATCTTTCCATCAACAGACACTCAGGTTGTTTCCACAACTTGGCCATTGTGACTAGTGCTGCAATGAATCTTGGGTGTGTAGATACCTTTTTAAGATACTGACTTTTTTTTCCTTTGGATATATACCCAGAAGCAGGATCACTGGATCATATAGTAGTTCTGTTTTTAACTTTTTAAGGAAACTCAATAATGCTTTCTATAGTGGCTGTACCTATTTACATTCCCCAAAAGAGTGTACAAATGTTCTATTTCCTCTACATCCTTTCCCATCTTAACAGGTATGAAATGATATCTCACTGTGGTTTTGATTTGCATTTCCCTGATGATTACTGATGTTGAGCACCTTTTCATATACATGTTGGCCATTTCTTAAATTTTTTTTCACATATAGTTGATACATAATATTATATTGGTTTCAAGTATACAATACAGTGATTCAACAGTTACACACATATTTTAAAATCTTTACCTCAACTGGTGTACCTACTATCTGTCAACATAGAAAGATGCTACAGAACCATTGACTGCACTTCCATCCTTGAGACCAACTTATATTATGATTGAGATTTTGTGCCTCTTTATCCCCCTTCCCACCCACTCCAACCTCTCCCTCATGGTAACAACCACCAGTCACAGTGTCGATTGCTGTTTTGATCATTTTGTTTTGTTTTTAGATTCCACATATAAGTGAAATCATATGATATTTGTCTTTTGCTGCCTAGCTTATTTTACTGAGCATAATACCCCCTAGTTCCATCCATGTTGTTGCAAATGGTAGGATTTCTTTCTCTTTTATGGCTGAATAATGTCCCATTGTATATGGACACTTAGGTTCCTTCCATATTTAGCTATTGTAAATAATGTAGCAATAAACATAGGGGTGCATATACCCTTTCAAATCAGAGATTTTGTTTTCTTTGGGTAAATTCCTAGAAGTGGAGTTACTGGGTCATATAGTATTTCTATTTTTAGTTTTTTGAGGAAACTTCATACTGCTTTCCATAGTAGCTGCACGAATATATTTTTCCACTAACAGTGTAGGAGGGTTTCCTTTTCTCCACATCCTTGCCAACACTTGTTATTTCTTGTCTTTTGAATAGTGGCCATTCTGACTGGTGTGAGGTAATATCTTGTTGTGGTTTTGATTTACATTTTCCTGATGATTAGTGATGTTTAACATCTTTTCATATTGGATATTTGTGTTTCTTCTTGGAGAAATGTCTGTTCAGGTCCTTTGCCCATTTTCTAATCAGGTTATTTGCAGGTATGAGTTCTTTACATATTTTGGATGTTAACCCCTTACTGGATAAATTACTTATGCATATATTCTCCCATACTGTGGTTTGCCTTTTTGTTTTGTTGACGGTGTCTTTTGCTGTACAGAAGCTTTTTAGTTTGATGTAGTCACGTTCATTTTTGCTTCTGTTCCTGCTGGCCATTATTTTTTTTTTAGATAAATATTTTTTATTGAAGGGTAGTTGATGCACAGTATTACATTAGTTTCAAGTGTACAACACAGTGATAAAACATTTATATACATAATTCGAGGTTCCAGCTATCACCCTACCAAGCTGTTACATTATCTTGACTATATTCCTTATGCTATACATTACATCCAGGTTACTTATTTATTTTACCATTGGAAGTCTGTCCTTTTTTTTCTTTTTGTGAGGGTATCTCTCATATTTATTGATCAAATGGTTGTTAACGACAATAAAATTCTGTATAGGGGAGTTAATGCTCAATGCACAATCATTAATCCACCCCAAGCCTAATTTTTGTCAGTCTCCAATCTTCTGAGGCATAACAAACAAGTTTTTACATGTAGAACAAATTCTTACATAATGAATAAGTTACATAGTGAACAGTACAAGGGCAGTCATCACAGAAACTTTCGGTTTTGCTCATGCATTATGAACTCAAACAGTCAGTTCAAATATGAATACTCATTTGGTTTTTATACTTGATTTATATGTGGATACCACATTTCTCTCTTTATTATTATTATTTTTAATAAAATGCTGAAGTGGTAGGTAGATACAAGATAAAGGTAGAAAACATAGTTTAGTGTTGTAAGAGAGCACATGTAGATGATCAGGTGTGTGCCTGTAGACTATGTGTTAATCCAAGCTAGACCAGGGCAATAAAACATCCACGTATGCAGAACATTTCTCTCAGAACGGGGGGGTGAGGTTCTAAGCCTCACCTCTGTTGATCCCCAAATTCTCACCTGATGGCCCCCCTGCGACTGTGCCTGTCTTAGGTTGTTCCTCCCTTGAGGAATCTTACCCGTCTCTGGCTAACCAGTCATCTTCCGGGGCCATACAGGGAAATGTAAAGGTGGTAAGTGAGAGAGAAGCCTTATTGTTTGAAATGGTTAGCTTTTTATTTCTTTGCATATTTATGCCCTTTAGCTTCTATGCCCAGCATTTGTCTTGAGGTATCTTTACCACTTGGAAGAATTATGATACTCGGTAAATTTGATATGAGGCACGAATTCTATTTAAGGGTTGTAATTAGGAAGGAAGAAGAAAAGCTATAGAAGTAGCAGGCGGAAGAAAACATGGGAAGATTGATTATTTCTTTGACATATCTTCTTGTAGAGTAACTTCAGCATGTATAGGTTTTAAGCTACTACTTAAATTGCGCACACACATTAGCATAATAGGAGTATAGTTACATAACCAAAGCATATCTGTAATTACCAGCCATCTCCAGTGAAACCAAGACAACCAGTTAGGCACCTTAGGCATTTGTGAAAACTTATCTATGATATGGTGGATATTGTCCAACTGAACTTGAACAGTCTGAGAGAAATCAGACAAATTAAAACAACCCATTCCTGGGGAATGTTCACATCCCTTATGTTGTATTAACAGTAAATAGTCTGTAGTTGTGAGATTTTGGAGCGCTACAATTTGCACTTCTCCTAATTCTTGGTTGAGTTCCAACAGTATAGATCCAGTCCAATTTGTTGTTTTACTATATGCACAGGCCAGCTAAGATATCTCCTTCATCCCCATGGCAAGTCCAGGAGCTGGTGGGATGAGTGCATCTACAGCTGTAGCAGTGCATGGATCTTTGTTGGGGTTTTTTGATGATCATCTTCTGGCATGAGTCTTCCAGAGAGTGCTGATGTTGGAAGTTCTCTTTCATATCGTTTCTTAGTTCATTTTCGGGGTAGCCAAATTAGGCTTTGATCTAATGTATAAACGCAAA
This sequence comes from Manis pentadactyla, assembly GCF_030020395.1. NCBI lineage: Eukaryota > Metazoa > Chordata > Mammalia > Pholidota > Manidae > Manis > Manis pentadactyla. The sequence goes on from NC_080033.1 coordinate 26,845,766, forward strand.
CAGACCCTTTGCCTACACTTTTATATGCCCTTTATACCTTTGTGTAGAACTCACTGGAGGTTACCACACAGGAAATGCCCTTTTTTTGTTTTGTTTTGTTTTGTTTTGTTTTTGGTATCACTAATCTACACTTACATGATGAACATTATGTTTACTAGGCTCTCCCCAATACCAGGTCACCCCTATAAACCCCTTTGTAGTCACTGTCCATCAGCGTAGCAAAATGTTGTAGAATCACTACTTGCCTTCTCTGTGTTGTACAGCCTTCCCTTTTCTCCTACCCCCCCATGCATGCTAATCTTAATACCCCCCTACTTCTCCCCCACCCCTTATCCCTCCCTACCCACACATCCACCCCAGTCCTTTTCCCTTTGGTACCTGTTAGTCCATTCTTGAGTTCTGTGATTCTGGTGCTGTTTTGTTCCTTCAGTGTTTCCTTTGTTCTTAAATTCCACAGATAAGTGAAATCATTTGGTATTTCTCTTTCTCCGCTTGGCTTGTTTCACTGAGCATAATACCCTCCAGCTCCCTCCATGTTGCTGCAAATGGTTGGATTTGCCCTTTTCTTATGGCTGAGTAGTATTCCATTGTGTATATATACCACATCTGCTTTATCCATTCATCTATCGAAGGACATTTAGGTTGCTTCCAATTCTTGGCTATTGAAAATAGTGCTGTGATAAACATAGGGGTGCACTGATCTTTCCCATACTTGATTGCTGCTTTCTTAGGGTAAATTCCTAGGAGTGCAATTCCTGGGTCAAATGGTAAGTCTGTTTTGAGCATTTTGATGTACCTCCATACTTCTTTCCACAATGGTTGAACTAACTTACATTCCCACCAGCATGTAGGAGCGTTCCCCTTTCTCCACAGCCTCTCCAACATTTCTTGTTGTTTGTCTTTTGGATGGCAGCCATCCTTACTGGTGTGAGGTGATACCTCATTGTAGTTTTAATTTGCATTTCTCTGATAATTAGCAATGTGGAGCATCTTTTCATGTGTCTGTTGGCCATCTGTATTTCTTTTTTGGAGAACTCTCTGTTCAGTTCCTCTGCCCATTTTTTAATTGGGTTATTTGTTTTTTGTTTGTTGAGGTGTGTGAGCTCTTTATATATTCTGGACGTCAAGCCATTATCGGATGTGTCATTTTCAAATATATTCTCTCATACTGTAGGGATCCTTTTGGTTCTATTGATGGTGTTTTTGCTGTACAGAAGCTTTTCAGCTTAATATAGCCACACTTACTCATTTTTGCTGTTGTTTTCCTTGCCCGGGGAGATATGTTCAAGAAGAGGTCACTCATGTTTATGTCTAAGAGGTTTTCGCCTATGTTTTCTTAAAAGAGTTTAATGGTTTCATGGCTTACATTCAAGTCTTTGATCCATTTTGAGTTTACTTTTGTATATGGGGTTAGACAATGGTCCAGTTTCATTCTCCTACATGTAGCTGTCCAGTTTTGCCAGCACCACCTGTTGAAGAGACTGTTATTTCGCCATTGTATGTCCATGGCTCCTTTATCAAATATTAATTGACCATATATGTCTGGTTGAATGTCTGGAATCACTAGTCTGTTCCATTGGTCTGTGGCTCTGCTCTTGTACCAGGACCAAATTGTCTTGATTACTATGGCTTTGTAGTAGAGCTTGAAGTTGGGGAGTGAGATCCCCCCTACTTTATTCTTCTTTCTCAGGATTGCTTTGGCTATTCGTGGTCTTTGGTGTTTCCATATGAATTTTTGAATTATTTGTTCCAGTTCATTGAAGAATGTTGCTGGTAGTTTCATAGGGATTGCATCAAATCTGTATATTGCTTTGGGCAGGATGGCCATTTTGACGATATTAATTCTTCCTAGCCACGAGCATGGGATGAGTTTCCATCTGTTAGTGTCCCCTTTAATTTCTCTTAAGAGTGACTTGTAGTTTTCAGAGTATAAGTCTTTCACTTCTTTGGTTAGGTTTATTCCTAGGTATTTTATTTTTTTTTGATGCAATTGTGAATGGAGTTGTTTTCCTGATTTCTCTTTCTGTTGGTTCATTGTTAGTATATAGGAAAGCCACAGATTTCTGTGTGTTGATTTTGTATTCTGCAACTTTGCTGTATTCCAATATCAGTTCTAGTAGTTTTGGGGTGGATTCTTTAGGGTTTTTCATGTACAGTATCATGTCATCTGCAAATAGTGACAGTTTAACTTCTTCTTTACCAATCTGGATTCCTTGTATTTCTTTGTTTTGTCTGATTGCCGTGGCTAGGACCTCCAGTACTATGTTAAATAACAGTGGGGAGAGTGGGCATCCCTGTCTAGTTCCCGATCTCAGAGGAAATGCTTTCAGCTTCTCGCTGTTCAGTATAATGTTGGCTGTGGGTTTATCATAAATGGCCTTTATTATGTTGAGGTACTTGCCCTCTATTCCCATTTTGCTGAGAGTTTTTAACATGAATGGATGTTGAACTTTGTCAAATGCTTTTTCAGCATCTATGGAGATGATCATGTTGTTTTTGTGTTTCTTTTTTTTATTGATGTGGAGGATGATGTTGATGGACTTTCGAATGTTGTACCATCCTTGCATCCCTGGAATGAATCCCACTTGGTCATGGTGTATGATCCTTTTGATGTATTTTTGAATTTGGTTTGCTAATATTTTGTTGAGTATTTTTGCATCTACGTTCATCAGGGATATTGGTCTGTATTTTTCTTTTTTGGTGGGGTCTTTGCCTGGTTTTGGTATTAGGGTGATGTTAGCTTCATAGAATGAGTTTGGGAGTATCCCCTCCTCCTCTATTTTTTGGAAAACTTTAAGGAGAATGGGCTTTATGTCTTCACTGTATGTCTGATACAATTCCGAGGTAAATCCATCTGGCCCGGGGGTTTTGTTCTTTCGTAGTTTTTTGATTACCGCTTCAATTTCGTTGCTGGTAATTGGTCTGTTTAGATTTTCTGTTTCTTCCTGGGTCAAACTTGGAAGGTTGTATTTTTCTAGGAAGTTGTCCATTTCTCCTAGGTTTCCCTGCTTGTTAGCATATAGGTTTTCATAGTATTTTCCAATAATTCTTTACATTTCCGTGGGGTCCGTCATGATTTTTCCATTCTCGTTTCTGATACTGTTGATTTGTGTTGACTCTCTTTTCTTTTTAATAAGTCTGGATAGAAGCTTATATATTTTGTTTATTTTCTCGAAGAACCAGCTCTTGGTTTCATTGATTTTTGCTATTGTTTCATTCTTTTCAATTTTATTTATTTCTTCTCTGATCTTTATTATGTCCCTCCTTCTGCTGACCTTAGGCCTCATCTGTTCTTCTTTTTCCAATTTCGATAATTGTGACATTAGACCATTCATTTGGGATTGCTCTTCCTTTTTAAAATATGCTTGGATTGCTATATACTTTCCTCTTAAGACTGCTTTTGCTGTGTCCCACATAAGTTGGGGCTTAGTGTTGTTGTTGTCATTTGTTTCCATATATTGCTGGATCTCCATTTTGATTTGGTCATTGATCCATTGATTATTTAGGAGCGGGTTGTTAAGCCTCCATGTGTTTGTGAGCCTCTTTGCTTTCTTTGTACAGTTTGTTTCTAGTTTTATGCCTTTGTGGTCTGAAAAGTTGGTTGGTAGGATTTCAATCTTTTGGAATTTTCTGAGGCTCTTTTTGTGGCCTAGTATGTGGTCTATTCTGGAGAATGTTCCATGTGCACTTGAGAAGAGTATATATCCCGCTGCTTTAGGATGTAGAGTTCCATAGATGTCTATTAGGTCCATGTGCTCTACTGTGTTGTTCAGTGCTTCCGTGTCCTTACTTATTTTCTGCCCAGTGGATCTATCCTTTGGGGTGAGTGGTGTGTTGAAGTCTCCTAGAATGAATGCATTGCAGTCTATATTCCCCTTTAGTTCTGTTAGTATTTGTTTCACATATGCTGGTGCTCCTGTGTTGGGTGCATATATATTTAGAATGGTTATATCCTCTTGTTTGACTGAGCCCTTTATCATTATGTAGTGTCCTTCTTTATCTCTTGTTAGTTTCTTTGTTTTGAAGTCTATTTTGTCTGATATTAGTACTGCAACCCCTGCTTTCTTCTCACTGTTGTTTGCTTGAAATATGTTTTTCCATCCCTTGACTTTTAGTCTGTACATGTCTTTGGGTTTGAGGTGAGTTTCTTGTAAGAAGCATATAGATGGGTCTTGCTTTTTTATCCATTCTTTTACTCTGTGTCTTTTGATTGGTGCATTCAACCCATTAACATTTAGGGTGACTATTGAAAGATATGTACTTATTGCCATTGCAGGCTTTAAATTCGTGGTTACCAAAGGTTCAAGGTTAGCCTCTTTAGTATCTTACTGCCTAACTTAGCTCGCTTATTGAGCTGTTATATACACTGTCTGGAGATTCTTTTCTTCTCTCCCTTCTTGTTCCTCCTCCTCGATTCTTCATATGTTGGGTGTTTTGTGCTGTGCTCTTTCTAGGAGTGCTCCCATCAAGAGCAGTCCCTGTAAGATGTTCTGTAGAGGTGGTTTGTGGAAAGCAAATTCCCTCAGCTTTTGTTTGTCTGGGAATTGTTTAATCCCACCGTCATATTTGAACGATAGTCGTGCTGGATACAGTATCCTTGGTTCAAGGCCCTTCTGTTTCATTGTATTAAATATATCATGCCATTCTCTTCTGGCCTGTAGGGTTTCTGTTGAGAAATCTGACGTTAGCCTGATGGGTTTCCCTTTGTAGGTGACCTTTTTCTCTCTAGCTGCCTTTAACACTCTTTCCTTGTCCTTGATCTTTGCCATTTTAATTATTATGTGTCTTGGTGTTGCCCTTCTTGGATCCTTTCTGTTGGGGGTTCTGTGTATTTCCGTGGTCTGTTTGATTACTTCCTCCCCCAGTGTGGGGAAGTTTTCAGCAATTATTTATTCTAAGATACTTTCCATCTCTTTTCCTCTCTCTTCTTATTCTGGGACCCCTATAATACGGATATTGTTCCTTTTAGATTGGTCACACAGTTCTCTTAATATTGTTTCATTCCTGTAGATCCTTTTGTCTCTCTCTATGTCAGCTTCTATGCATTCCTGTTCTCTGATTTCAATTCCATCAATGGCCTCTTGCATTCTATCCATTCTGTTTATAAACCCTTCCAGATTTTGTTTCATTTCTGCGATCTCCTTTCTGGCATCTGTGATCTCCTTCCGGACTTCATCACATTTCTCTTGCGTATTTCTCTGCATCTCTGTCAGCATGTTTATGATTCTTATTTTGAATTCTTTTTCAGGAAGACTGGTTAGGTCTGTCTCCTTCTCTGGTGTTGTCTCTGTGATCTTTGTCTGCCTGTAGCTTTGCCTTTTCATGGTTTTAGGAATAGTCTGCAGAACAGGGACGAGTGACGGCTGGAAGGACTTCCTTTCTTGTTGTTTTGTGGCCTTCCTCTCCTGGGAGTACAGCGACCTCTAGTGGCTTGTGCTGCGCAGCTGCGCGCAGACAGGGTTTCTGCTTCCTGCCCGGCTGCTATGGAGTTAATCTCCGCTGTTGGTGTGGGCGTGGCCTGGCTCGGGCAGCTACTCCAAAATGGTGGAGTCGCTTTGGAGCAGGAGCTGCTGGGAGGCTATTTATCTCCGTAAGGGGCCTCCCTGCTCCCTGCAGCCCAGGTGTTAGTGTGCCCAGAGATCCCGGATTCCCTACCTCTGGATTAAGTGACCCGCCCTGCCCCTTTAAAACGTCCAAAAAGCACCCGCCAAAACAAAACAAAGACCACCAAAAAAAAAAAAAAAGAAAAAAAAAGTTTTTAATTAAAAAAAAAAAATTTTTAATTAAAAAATAAAAAAAGGTGGTCATTCGTTTTTCTTTATTCTCCGGTGCCAGCGTCAGGCCTCTGCTCACCGGTCTTTCGGCCCTGTTTCCCTAGTATTGGGGTCCCTATCCCTTTAAGACTTCCAAAAAGCGCTCGCCAAAACAAAACAGCAAAAAAGCACACACACACACACAAAAAAAATGGTCGCCCGTTTTTCTTATGTCCTCTGGCGCCCAGCCTCCAGTGCCTGCTCACTGTTCTTGCTGCCCTGTTTTCCTAGTATCGAGCGCCCTGCACTCTGTCCCAGATGGCGGGTGCTGGGTGTTCGGCAGTCCTGGGCTCCGTCTCCCTCCCGCTCTGCCTAATCTTCTCCCGCCGGTAGCTGTTGGGAGGGGCGCTTGGCTCCCGCGGGGACGGGGTTTGTATCTTACCCCGTTCGCGAGGCGCTGGGTTGTCTCAGGTGCAGATGTGGTCTGGATATTGTCCTGTGTCCTCTGGTTTTTATTCTAGGAAGGGCTGTCTTTGTTATATTTTCATAGATATATGTTGTTTTGGGAGGAGATTTCCACTGCTCTACTCACGCCGCCATCTTCCGCCCCTCTGCTCTTCCTTTTTAAGTATGCTTGGATTGCTATATACTTTCCTCTTAAGACTGCTTTTGCTGTGTCCCACAGAAGTTGGGGCTTAGTGTTGTTGTTGTCATTTGTTTCCATATATTGGTGGATCTCCATTTTAATTTGGTCATTGATCCATTGATTATTTAAGAGCATGTTGTTAAGCCTCCATGTGTTTGTGAGCCTCTATGCTTTCTTTGTACATTTTGTTTCTAGTTTTATGCCTTTGTGGTCTGAAAAGTTGGTTGGTAGGATTTCAATCTTTTGGAATTTTCTGAGGCTCTTTTTGTGGCCTAGTATGTGGTCTATTCTGAAGAATGTTCCATGTGCACTTGAGAAGAATGTATATCCTGTTGCTTTTGGATGTAGAGTTCTATAGATGTCTATTAGGTCCATCTGCTCTACTGTGTTGCTTTTGGATGTAGAGTTCTATAGATGTCTATTAGGTCCATCTGCTCTACTGTGTTGTTCAGTGCTTCCGTGTCCTTACTTATTTTCTGCCCGGTGGATCTATCCTTTGGGGTGAGTGGTGTGTTGAAGTCTCCTAGAATGAATGCCTTGCAGTCTATATCCCTCTTTAGTTCTGTTAGTATTTGTTTCACATATGCTTGTGCTCCTGTGTTGGGTGCATATATATTTAGAATGGTTATATCCTCTTGTTTGACTGAGCCCTTTATCATTCTGTAGTGTCCTTCTTTATCTCTTGTTAGTTTCTTTGTTTTGAAGTCTATTTTGTCTGATATTAGTACTGCAACCCCTGCTTTCTTCTCACTGTTGTTTGCTTGAAATATGTTTTTCCATCCCTTGACTTTTAGTCTGTACATGTCTTTGGGTTTGAAGTGAGTTTCTTGTAAGCAGCATATAGATGGGTCTTGCTTTTTTATCCATTCTTTTACTCTGTGTCTTTTGATTGGTGCATTCAACCCATTAACATTTAGGGTGACTATTGAAAGATATGTACTTATTGCCATTGCAGGCTTTAAATTCGTGGTTACCAAAGGTTCAAGGTTAGCCTCTTTAGTATCTTACTGCCTAACTTAGCTCGCTTATTGAGCTGTTATATACACTGTCTGGAGATTCTTTTCTTCTCTCCCTTCTTGTTCCTCCTCCTCGATTCTTCATATGTTGGGTGTTTTGTGCTGTGCTCTTTCTAGGAGTGCTCCCATCAAGAGCAGTCCCTGTAAGATGTTCTGTAGAGGTGGTTTGTGGAAAGCAAATTCCCTCAGCTTTTGTTTGTCTGGGAATTGTTTAATCCCACCGTCATATTTGAACGATAGTCGTGCTGGATACAGTATCCTTGGTTCAAGGCCCTTCTGTTTCATTGTATTAAATATATCATGCCATTCTCTTCTGGCCTGTAGGGTTTCTGTTGAGAAATCTGACGTTAGCCTGATGGGTTTCCCTTTGTAGGTGACCTTTTTCTCTCTAGCTGCCTTTAACACTCTTTCCTTGTCCTTGATCTTTGCCATTTTAATTATTATGTGTCTTGGTGTTGCCCTTCTTGGATCCTTTCTGTTGGGGGTTCTGTGTATTTCCGTGGTCTGTTTGATTACTTCCTCCCCCAGTGTGGGGAAGTTTTCAGCAATTATTTATTCTAAGATACTTTCCATCTCTTTTCCTCTCTCTTCTTATTCTGGGACCCCTATAATACGGATATTGTTCCTTTTAGATTGGTCACACAGTTCTCTTAATATTGTTTCATTCCTGGAGATCCTTTTGTCTCTCTCTATGTCAGCTTCTATGCATTCCTGTTCTCTGATTTCAATTCCATCAATGGCCTCTTGCATTCTATCCATTCTGTTTATAAACCCTTCCAGATTTTGTTTCATTTCTGCGATCTCCTTTCTGGCATCTGTGATCTCCTTCCGGACTTCATCACATTTCTCTTGCGTATTTCTCTGCATCTCTGTCAGCATGTTTATGATTCTTATTTTGAATTCTTTTTCAGGAAGACTGGTTAGGTCTGTCTCCTTCTCTGGTGTTGTCTCTGTGATCTTTGTCTGCCTGTAGCTTTGCCTTTTCATGGTTTTAGGAATAGTCTGCAGAACAGGGACGAGTGACGGCTGGAAGGACTTCCTTTCTTGTTGTTTTGTGGCCTTCCTCTCCTGGGAGTACAGCGACCTCTAGTGGCTTGTGCTGCGCAGCTGCGCGCAGACAGGGTTTCTGCTTCCTGCCCGGCTGCTATGGAGTTAATCTCCGCTGTTGGTGTGGGCGTGGCCTGGCTCGGGCAGCTACTCCAAAATGGTGGAGTCGCTTTGGAGCAGGAGCTGCTGGGAGGCTATTTATCTCCGTAAGGGGCCTCCCTGCTCCCTGCAGCCCAGGTGTTAGGGTGCCCAGAGATCCCGGATTCCCTACCTCTGGATTAAGTGACCTGCCCTGCCCCTTTAAAACGTCCAAAAAGCACCCGCCAAAACAAAACAAAGACCACCAAAAAAAAAAAAAAAAGAAAAAAAAAGTTTTTAATTAAAAAAAAAAAATTTTTAATTAAAAAATAAAAAAAGGTGGTCATTCGTTTTTCTTTATTCTCCGGTGCCAGCGTCAGGCCTCTGCTCACCGGTCTTTCGGCCCTGTTTCCCTAGTATTGGGGTCCCTATCCCTTTAAGACTTCCAAAAAGCGCTCGCCAAAACAAAACAGCAAAAAAGCACACACACACACACAAAAAAAATGGTCGCCCGTTTTTCTTATGTCCTCTGGCGCCCAGCCTCCAGTGCCTGCTCACTGTTCTTGCTGCCCTGTTTTCCTAGTATCGAGCGCCCTGCACTCTGTCCCAGATGGCGGGTGCTGGGTGTTCGGCAGTCCTGGGCTCCGTCTCCCTCCCGCTCTGCCTAATCTTCTCCCGCCGGTAGCTGGTGGGAGGGGCGCTTGGCTCCCGCGGGGACGGGGTTTGTATCTTACCCCGTTCGCGAGGCGCTGGGTTGTCTCAGGTGCAGATGTGGTCTGGATATTGTCCTGTGTCCTCTGGTTTTTATTCTAGGAAGGGCTGTCTTTGTTATATTTTCATAGATATATGTTGTTTTGGGAGGAGATTTCCACTGCTCTACTCACGCCGCCATCTTCCGCCCCTCTGCTCTTCCTTTTTTAAGTATGCTTGGATTGCTATATACTTTCCTCTTAAGACTGCTTTTGCTGTGTCCCACAGAAGTTGGGGCTTAGTGTTGTTGTTGTCATTTGTTTCCATATATTGGTGGATCTCCATTTTAATTTGGTCATTGATCCATTGATTATTTAAGAGCGTGTTGTTAAGCCTCCATGTGTTTGTGAGCCTCTATGCTTTCTTTGTACAGTTTGTTTCTAGTTTTATGCCTTTGTGGTCTGAAAAGTTGGTTGGTAGGATTTCAATCTTTTGGAATTTTCTGAGGCTCTTTTTGTGGCCTAGTATGTGGTCTATTCTGGAGAATGTTCCATGTGCACTTGAGAAGAATGTATATCCTGTTGCTTTTGGATGTAGAGTTCTATAGATGTCTATTAGGTCCATCTGCTCTACTGTGTTGCTTTTGGATGTAGAGTTCTATAGATGTCTATTAGGTCCATCTGCTCTACTGTGTTGTTCAGTGCTTCCGTGTCCTTACTTATTTTCTGCCCGGTGGATCTATCCTTTGGGGTGAGTGGTGTGTTGAAGTCTCCTAGAATGAATGCCTTGCAGTCTATATCCCTCTTTAGTTCTGTTAGTATTTGTTTCACATATGCTTGTGCTCCTGTGTTGGGTGCATATATATTTAGAATGGTTATATCCTCTTGTTTGACTGAGCCCTTTATCATTCTGTAGTGTCCTTCTTTATCTCTTGTTAGTTTCTTTGTTTTGAAGTCTATTTTGTCTGATATTAGTACTGCAACCCCTGCTTTCTTCTCACTGTTGTTTGCTTGAAATATGTTTTTCCATCCCTTGACTTTTAGTCTGTACATGTCTTTGGGTTTGAAGTGAGTTTCTTGTAAGCAGCATATAGATGGGTCTTGCTTTTTTATCCATTCTTTTACTCTGTGTCTTTTGATTGGTGCATTCAACCCATTAACATTTAGGGTGACTATTGAAAGATATGTACTTATTGCCATTGCAGGCTTTAAATTCGTGGTTACCAAAGGTTCAAGGTTAGCCTCTTTAGTATCTTACTGCCTAACTTAGCTCGCTTATTGAGCTGTTATATACACTGTCTGGAGATTCTTTTCTTCTCTCCCTTCTTGTTCCTCCTCCTCGATTCTTCATATGTTGGGTGTTTTGTGCTGTGCTCTTTCTAGGAGTGCTCCCATCAAGAGCAGTCCCTGTAAGATGTTCTGTAGAGGTGGTTTGTGGAAATCAAATTCCCTCAGCTTTTGTTTGTCTGGGAATTGTTTAATCCCACCGTCATATTTGAATGATAGTCGTGCTGGATACAGTATCTTTGGTTTAAGGCCCTTCTGTTTCATTGTATTAAATATATCATGCCATTCTCTTCTGGCCTGTAGGGTTTATGTTGAGAGATCTGATGTTAGCCTGATGGGTTTCCCTTTATAGGTGACCTTTTTCTCTCTAGCTGCCTTTAACACTCTTTCCTTGTCCTTGATCTTTGCCATTTTAATTATTATGTGTCTTGGTGTTGTCCTTCTTGGATCCTTTCTGTTGGGAGTTCTGTGTATTTCCGTGGCCTGTTCGGTTATTTCCTCCCCCAGTTTGGGGAAGTTTTCCGCAATTATTTCTTCTAAGATACTTTCCATCTCTTTTCCTCTCTCTTCTTCTTCTGGGACCCCTATAATACGGATATTGTTCCTTTTGGATTGGTCACACAGTTCTCTTAATATTGTTTCATTCCTGGAGATCCTTTTGTCTCTCTCTATGTCAGCTTCTATGCGTTCGTGTTCTCTGATTTCAATTCCATCAATGGCCTCTTGCATTCTATCCATTCTGTTTATAAACCCTTCCAGAGTTTGTTTCATTTCTGCGATCTCCTTTCTGGCATCTGTGATCTCCCTCCGGACTTCATCCCATTTCTCTTGCGTATTTCTCTGCATCTCTGTCAGCATGTTTATGATTCGTATTTTGAATTCTTTTTCAGGAAAACTGGTTAGGTCTGTCTCCTTCTCTGGTGTTGTCTCTGTGATCTTTGTCTGCCTGTAGCTTTGCCTTTTCATGGTTTTAGGAATAGTCTGCAGAACTGGGACGAGTGACGGCTGGAAGGACTTCCTTTCTTGTTGGTTTGTGGCCCTCCTCTCCTGGGAGAGCAGCGACCTCTAATGGCTTGTACTTCGCAGCTGCGCGCAGACAGGTTTTCTGCTTCCTGCCCGGCTGCTATGGAGTTAATCTCCGCTGTTGCTGTGGGCGTGGCCTTGCTCGGGCAGCTTCTCCAAAGTTTTGGAGTTGAGTTGGAGCAGGAGCGGCTGGGAGGCTATTTATCTCCGTAAGTGGCCTCCCTTCTCCCTGCAGCCCAGTGGTTAGGGTGCACAGAGATCCCCGGAATCCCTAACTCTGGATTAAGTGTCCCGCTGTGCCCCTTTAAGACTTCCAAAAAGCACCCGCCAAAACAAAACAACGACCACCAAAAAAAAAAAAGAAAAAATTTTTAAATTAAAAAAAAAAAATTTTTTTTTGATTAAAAAAAAAAGGTGGTCGCTCGTTTTTCTTTATTCTCCGGTGCCAGCCTCTGGCCTCTGCTCACCAGTCTTGCTGCCCTGTTTCCCTAGTATTGGGGTCCCTTTCCCTTTTAGACTTCCAAAAAGCACTCGCCAAAACCAAACAGCAGAAAAGCAGAAAAAATTAAAATGGTCGCGCGCTTTTCTTATGTCCTCCAACACCCGGCCTCCAGTGCCCGCTCACTGTTTTTGCTGCCCTGTTTTCCTAGTATCCAGGGCCCCCTGGGCACGTTCTGTGTCTGCGCTCTGGCCCGAATGGCTGGGGCTGGGTGTTCGGCAGTCCTGTGCTCCGTCTCCCTCCCGCTCAGCCTATTCTTCTCCCGCCGGGAGCTGGGTGGATGGGCGCTTAGCTCCCGCCGTGCCGGGGCTTGTATCTTACCCCTTTTGCGAGTTGCTGGGTTCTCTCAGGTGCGGATGTGGTCTTAATATTGTCCTGTGTCCTCTGGTCTTTATTCTAGGAAGGGTTGTCTTTGTTATATTTTCATAGATATATGTTGTTTTGGGAGGAGATTTCCGCTGCTCTACTCATGCCGCCATCTTCCACCCCTCCATGCTGGCCATTTTTATATCTTCAGTAGAGAAATGTCTATTCAGGTCCTTTGCTCATTTTTTAACAATGTTATTTGTGTTTTAGCTATTGAGTTGTATGAGCTCCTTATATACTTTGAATTAACTCTTTATCACATGTGTGATTTACAAATATTTTCTCCCATTCCATAGGTAGTCTTCACTCTTGATTGTTACCTTTGCTGCACAGAGCTTTTTAATTGATGCCAATCCCACTTGCCTATTTTTGCTTTTGTTACCTGCACATTTGGTTTCATATCCAAAAAATCATTGCTAAGACTGATCAAGGAGATTACCATCTATGTATTTTTTTAGTAGCTATACTGTTTCAAGTCTTACATTTAAGTTTTAAATCCATTTTGAGCCTTTTTTTGTATATTATAGAGATAAGTATCCAATTTCATTCTTCTACTCACCCATATATATATATATACATTCTTCTACATATATATATATTGTTTTCTCAACACATTTATTAAGAGACTACTCTTTCCCTATAGTGTGTTCCTGGCACTTTTGTTGAAGATGAGGTAGCCATACATGCATGGTTTAATTTTGGGGCTCTCTGTTCTGCCCCTTTGGAGTATAAGTCTATTTTTATGCCACTACCATACTTTGGTACATACCATGTTTTATTTATTTATTTGCTTACTTATTTGTTTGTTTGTTTGTTTATTTTGGTATCGTTAATGTATAATTGCATGAGAACATTATGGTTACTAGACTGACACTATTATCAAGTCCTGACCACACACTCCATTACAGTCCTGTCCATCAGCATAGTAAGATGCTATAAAATAACTACTTGTCTTCTCTGTGTTATACGGCCTTCCTCATGTTCCCCCTGACCCACATTATATGTGCTAATCATAATGCCCCCTTTTCCCCTTTATCCCTCCCTTCCCACTCATCCTCACCAGTCCCTTTCCCTTTGGTAACTGTTAGTCCATTCTTGGGTTGAGCCTGCTGCTGTCTTGTTCCTTCAGTTTTTTCTTTGTTCTTATACTTCATAGGTGAGTAAAATAATTTGGTACCGGTATTTGCCTGGCTTATTTCACTGAGCATAATACCCTCTAGCTCCATTCAGGTTGTTGCAAATGGTAGGATTTGTTTTCATCTTATGGCTGAATAATATTCCATTGTGTATATGTACCACATCTTCTTTATCCTTTCATCTATTGATGGACACTTTGGTTGCTTCCATTTCTTGGCTATTGTAAATAGTGCTGCGATAAACATAGGGGTACATATGTCTTTTTCAAACTGGGCTACTGCATTCTTAGGGTAAATTCCTAGGAGTGGAATTCCTGGGTCAAATTTTGAATTTTTTGAAGAACCTCCATACTGCTTTCCACAATGGTTGAACTAATTTACATTCCCACCAGCAGTGTAGGAGGGTTCCCATTTCTCCACATCCTCACCAACATTTGTTGTTGTCTGCTTTTGGATGGTGGCCATCCTAACTGGTGTGAGGTGGTATCTCATTGTGGTTTTAATTTGCATTTCTCTGATGATTAGGGATGTGGAGCATCTTTTCATGTGTCTGTTGGCCATCTGAATTTCTTCTTTGGAGAACTGTCTCTTCATATCACGTGCCCATTTTTTAATTGGATTATTTGCTTTTCTTTTGTTGAGGTGCATGAGCTGTCTATATATTTTGGATGTCAACCCCTTATCAGATTTGTCATTTATGAATATTTTCTCCCATACTGTCAGATGCCTTTTTGTTCTATTGGTGGTGTCCTTTGCTGTACAGAAAGTTTTCAGCTTGACATAGTCCCACTTGTTCTTTTTGCTTTTGTTTCCCTTGCCCAGGGAGATATGTTCATGAAGAAGTTGCTCATGTTTATATTCAAGAGAGTTTTTCCTATATTTTCTTCTAAGAGTTTTATGTTTTCATGACTTACATTCAGGTCTTTGATCCATTTCGAGTTTACTTTTGTGTATGGAGTTAGACAGTAATCCAGTTTCATTCTCTTACATGTAGCTGAACAGTTTTGCAACACCAGCTGTTGAAGAGACTGTCATTTCCCTATTGTATATCCATGGCTCCATTTTTGTATATTAATTGACCATATATGCCTGGGTTAAATCTGTACTCTCTATTCTATTCCTCTGGTCTATGGGTCTGTTCTTGTGCCAGAACCAAAGTGTCTTGTTACTGTAGTTTTGTAGTACAGCTTGAAGTTGGGAAGCAAGATCCCCCCTGCTTTATTCTTCTTTCTCAGGATTGCTTTGGCTATTCAGGGTCTTTTGTGGTTCCATGTGAATTTTAAAATGATTTGTTCCAGTTCACTGAAGAATGCTGTCCATATTTTGATAGGGATTGCATTGAATCTATAGATTGCTTTAGGCAGGATGGCCATTTTGACAATATTGATTCTTCCTACCCAACAGCATGGGATGAATTTACATTTATTAATGTCCTCTTAAATTTCTCTCCTGAGTGTCCTGTAGTTTTCAGGGTATAGATCTTTCACTTCCTTGGTTAGATTTATTCCTAGGTATTTTATTCTTTTTGATGAAATTGTAAATGGAATTGTTATCCTGATTTCTCTTTCCACTAGTTAATTATTAGTGTACAGGAATGCTACAGATTTCTGTATATTAATTTTGTATCCTGCAACTTTGCTGAATTCAGATATTAGTTCTAGTAGTGTTGGAGTGGATTCTTTAGGGTTTTTTATGTACAATATCATGTCATCTGCAAACAGGGACAATTTGACTTCTTACTTGCCTATCTGGATGCCTTTTATTTCTTTGTGTTGTCTGGTTGCTGTGGCTAGAACCTCCAGTCCTACATTGAATAAAAACGGGAAGAGTGGGCATCTTTGTTTGTTCCTGATCTTAAAGGAAAAGCTTTCAGCTTCTCACTGTTCAGTATGATGTTGGCTGTGGGTTTATCATATATGGCCTTTATTATGTTGATGTACTTGCCCTCTATACCCATTTTGTTGAGAGTTTTTATCATGAGTGGATGTTGAGTTTGTCGAATGATTTTTCAGCATCTATGGAAATGATCATTTGGTTTTTGTCCTTTTTATTGATGTGGTGGATGATGTTGTTGGATTTTCAAATGTTGTATCATCATTGCATCCCTGGGATGAATCCCACTTGATCATGGTATATGATCCTCTTGATGTATTTTTGAATTCGGTTTGCTAATATTTTCTTGAGTATTTTTGCATCTATGTTCATCAGGGATATTGGTCTGTAGTTTTCTTTTTTTGTGGTGTCTTTGCCTGGTGTTGGTATTAGAGTGATGCTGCTTCACAGAGTGAGTTTGGAAGTATGCCCTCCTCTTCTATATTTTGGAAAACTTTAAGGAGAATGGGTATTATTTCTTGTCTGAATGTCTGATAACATTCAGCAGTGAATCCATTTTGTCTGAGGATTTTGTTCTCAGGTAGTTTTTTGAATACTGATTTAATTTCACTGCTGGTAATTGGTCTTTTTAGATTTTCTGTTTTCCGTTGGTCAGTCTTGGATAGTTGTATTTTTCTAGAAAGTTGTCCATTTCTTCTAGGTTATCCAGTTTGTTAGCATATAGATTTTCATAGTATTCTCTAATAGTTCTTTGTATTTCTCTTGTGTCTGTCGTGATTTTCCCTTTCTTATTTCTGATTCTGTTTATGTGCATAGATTCTCTTTTTTTTCCTAATAAGTCTGGCTAGGGTTTTATCTATTTTTTTTTCTTGGTTTCATTGATTTTTCTATTGTTTTATTCTTCTCAATTTTTTTTTTATTTCTTCTCTGATCTTTATTATTTCCCTCCTTTTGCTGAATTTGGCCTTCATTTGTTATTCTTTTCCAGTTTCAATAATTGAGAATTTAGACTATTCATTTGAAATTGTTCTTCCTTCTTTAAATAGGCCTGGATTGCTATATACTTTTCTCTTAGAACTGCCTTCGCTGTGTCCCACAGAAGTTGGGGCATTGTGCTATTGTTTTCACTTGTGTCCATATATTGTTTGACCTCTGTTTTAATTTGGTCATCGATCCACTGATTATTTAGGAGCATTTTGTTAAGCCTTCATGTGTTTGTGAGCCTTTTTGTTTTGTTTGTACAATATATTTCTAGTTTTATACCTTTATGATATGAGAAGTTAGCTGTTACAGTTTCAATCTTTTTTAATTTACTGAGGCTCTTTTTGTGGCCTAGTATGTGGTCTATTCTGGAAAGTGTTCTATGTGCACTTGAGAAGTATGTGTATCCTGCTTCTTTTGGGTGTACAGTTCTGTAGGTGTCTGATAGGTCCATCTGTTCTAAAGTGTTGCTCAATGCCTCTGTGTCCTTACTTATTTTCTGTCTGGTTGATCTGTCCTTTGGAGTGAGTGGCATCTTGAAATATCCTAAAATGAATGTATTGCATTCTATCTCCCCCTTTAATTCTATTAGTATTTGTTTCACATATGTAGGCGCTCCTGTGTTGGTGCATAGATATTTATAATGGCTATATCCTCTTGTATTGGTCTCTTTATCATTATATAATGTCTTTCTTTGTCTCCTGTGACTTTTTTTGTTTAGAAGTCTATGTGGTATGATACAAAGTACTGCAACACCTCCTTTTTTCTCCCTATTACTTGCATGAAATATCTTTTTCCATCCCTTCACTTTTAGTCTGTGTATATCTTTGGGTTTGAAGTGAGTCTCTTGTAGGCAGCATATAGTTGGGTCTTGTTTTTTATCCATTCAGTGACTCTATGTCTTTTGATTGGTACATTCAGATCATTTACATTAAGGTGATCATCGATAGGTATCTGCTTATTGCCATTGCAGGCTTTAGATGTGTGGTTACCAAAGTTTCAAGGGTAATTTCCTTACTATCTAAGAGTCTCATTTATCTCACTTAGTATGCTTTTACAAACACAATATAAGGGTTCTTTTATTCCCCCTCATTTTCTTCCTCCTCCATTCTTTATGTATTAAGTATCATATTCTGTACTCTTTGTCTATCCCTTTTTATTACCTCTGGTCACATCTATTTAACCTTAGCAACACTTCAATCTATAGCAGTCCCTCAAAAATACAATGTAGAGACGGTTTGTGGGAGGTAAATTCTCTCAGCTTTTTCTTATCTGGAAATTGTTTAATCCCTCCTTCAAATTTAAATTATAATCTTGCTGGATACAGTATTCTTAGTTCCAGGCCCTTTTGTTTCATTACATTAAATATATCATGCCACTCTCTTCTGGCCTGTAAGGTTTCTGCTGAGAATTCTGATGATAGCCTGATGGGTTTTCCTTTGTATGTGATCTTATTTTTCTGTCTGGCTGCTTTTAATAGTCTCTCCTTATCCTTGATCTTTGCTATTTTAATTATTGTTTATCTTGTTGTTGTCCTCCTTGGGTCCCATGTGTTGGGAGTTCTGCACACCTCCATAGCCTGACAGACTAATTCCTTTCCCAGATTGAGGACGTTCTCAGCAATTACTTCCTCAAAGATACTTTCTATCCCTTTTTCTCTCTTTTGTTCTTCTGGTACCCTTATAATACGAATATTGTTCCATTTGTGTTGGTCACACAGTTCTCTCAGTATTCTTTCATTCCTAGAGATCCTTTTTTCTCTCTGTGCCTCAGCTTCTTTGTATTCCTCTTCCCTAACTTCTATTTGGTTTATCATCTCCTCCCTGTATCTAATGTACTTTTTTTAGATAATTATTTTTTATTGAGGGGTACTTGATATACAGTATTACATTAGTTTCAGGTGTACAACACAGTGATTCAACATTTATATACATGATAATTCTAGGTACCAGCTATCACCATACCAAGTTGTTACAATATTTTGACTATATTTCTTATGCTATACATTACATTCCGGTTACTTATTTATTTTACAATTGGAAGTGTGTACTTTTTTTTCTTTCTCTTTTTTTTTTTGTGTGTGAGGGCATCTCTTATATTTATTGATCAAATGGTTGTTAACAACAATAAAATTCTGTATAGGGGAGTCAGTGCTCAATGCACAATCATTAATTCACCCCAAGCCAAATTTTCGTCAGTCTCCAATCTTCTGAAGCATAACGAACAAGTTCTTACATGGAAAACAAATTCTTACATACTGAATAAGTTACATGGTGAACAGTACAAGGGCAGTCATCACAGAAACTTTTGGTTTTGCTCATGCATTGAACTATAAACAGCCAGTTCAAATATGAATATTCATTTGATTTTTATACTTGATTTATATGTGGATACCACATTTCTCTCTTTATAATTATTATTTTTAATAAAATGCTGAAGTGGTAGGTAGATACAAGATAAAGATAGAAAACATAGTTTAGTGTTGTAAGAGAGCAAATGTAGATGATCAGGTGTGTGCCTGTAGACTATGTGTTAATCCAAGCTAGACAAGGGCAATAAAATATCCACGTATGCAGAAGATTTCTCTCAGAACGGGGGGGGTGAGGTTCTAAGCCTCACCTCTGTTGATCCCCAATTTCTCACCTGATAAACCCCTGCGACTGTGCCTGTCTTAGGTTGTTCCTCCCTTGAGGAATCTTACCCATCTCTGGCTAACCAGTCATCTTCCGGGGCCATACAGGAAAATGTAAAGTTGGTAAGTGAGAGAGAAGCCTTATTGTTTGAAAAGGTTAGCTTTTTACTTCTTTGAATATTTATGCCCTGTGGCTTCTATGCCCAGCATTTGTCTTGAGTTATCTTTACCACTTGGAAGAATTATGATACGATAAATTCGTTATGAGGCACGAATTCTATTTAAGGGTTGTAATTAGGAAGGAAGAAGAAAAGCTATAGAAGTAGCAGGTGGAAGAAAACATGGGAACATTGATTATTTCTTTGACATAACTTCTTGTAGAGTAACTTAAACATGTATAGGTTTTAAACTATAATTAAATTGCGCACACACATTAACATAATAGGAGTACAGTTACGTAACCAAAGCACACCTGTAATTACCAGCCATCTCCAGTGAAACCAAGAAAACCAGTTAGGCACCTTAGGCATTTGTGAAAACTTATCTATGATATGGTGGATATTGTCCAACTGAACTTGAACAGTCTGAGAGAAATCAGACAAATTAAAACAACCCATTCCTGGGGAATGTTCACAACCCATATGTTCTTTTAACAGTAAATAGTCTGTAGTTGTAAGATTTTGGAGCGCTACAACTTGCACTTCTCCTAATTCTTGGTTGAGTTCCAACAGTATAGATCCAGTCAAATTTGTTGTTTTACTGTATGCACAGGCCAGCTTAGATATCTCCTTCTTCATTCCCACGGCAAGTCGAAGAACTGGTGGGATGAGTGCATCTACACCTGTAGCAGTGTGTGGATCTTTGTTGGGGTTTTTTGATGATCGTCTTCTGGCATGAGTTTTCCAGAGAGTACTGATGTTGGAAGTTCTTTTTCATACTGTATGTTAGTTCATTTTCGGGGTAGCCCAATTAGGCTTTGATGCTCTGTATAAACACAAACAGACCCTTTGCCTACACTTTTATATGCCCTTTATACTCTTGTGTAGAACTCATTGGAGGTCACCATGCAGAAATTGCCTTTTTTTTTTGGAATCATTATTCTACACTTACATGATGAATATTATGTTTACTAGGCTCTCTCCTATACCAGGTCCCCCCTATAAACCCCTTAACAGTCACTGTCCATCAGCATAGCAAAATGTTGTAGAATCACTACTTGTCTTCTCTGTTTTATACAGCCCTCCCCTTTCTCCCATCCCCCCATGCATGCTAATCTTAATATCCCCCTTTCTCTGCCCCCCTTATCCCTCCCTACCCACCCATCCTCCCCAGTCCCTTTCCCTTTGGTACCTGTTAGTCCATTCTTGAGTTCTGTGATTCTGGTGCTTTTTTGTTCCTTCAGTTTTTCCTTTGTTCTTATACTCCACAGATGAGTGAAATCATTTTGTATGTCTCTTTCACCACTTGGCTTGTTTCACTGAGCATAATACCCTCCAGCTCCATCCATATTGCTGCAAATGGTAGGATTTGTCCTTTTCTTATGGCTGAGTAGTATTCTATTGTGTATATGTACCACATCTTCTTTATCCATTCATCTACCGATATACATTTAGGTTGCTTCCAATTCTTGGCTATTGTAAATAGTGCTGTGATAAACATAGGGGTGATTTGGTCTTTCTCAAACTTGATTGCTGCATTCTTAGGGTAAATTCCTAGGAGTGCAGTTCCTGGGTCAAATGGTAAGTCTGTTTTGAGCATTTTGATGTACCTCCATACTGCTTTCCGCAATGGTTGAACTAACTTACATTCCCACCAGCAGTGTAGGAGGGTTCCCCTTTCTCCACAGCCTCGCCAACATTTGTTGTTGTTTGTCTTTTGGATGGCGGCCATCCTTACTGGTGAGAGGTGATACCTCACTATTGTTTTAATTTGCATTTCTCTGATAATTAGCGATGTGGAGCATCTTTTCATATGTCTGTTGGCCATCTGTATTTCTTTTTTGGAGAACTCTCTGTTCAGTTCCTCTGCCCATTTTTTAATTGGGTTATTTGTTTTTTGATTGTTGAGGCATGTGAGCTCTTTATATATTCTGGACATCAAGCCTTTAAACGATGTGTCATTTTCAAATATATTCCCCCATAGTGTAGCTTTCCTTTTTGTTCTATTGATGGTCACTTTTTCTGTACAGAAGCTTTTCAGCTTAATATAGTCCCACTTGTTCATTTTTGCTGTTGTTTTCCTTGCACGGGGAGATATGTTCAAGAAGAGGTCACTCATGTTTATGTCTAAGAGGTTTTTGCCTATGGTTTTTTCCAAGAGTTTAATGGTTTCATGACTTACATTCAGGTTTTTGATCCATTTTGAGTTTACTTTTGTATATGGGGTTAGACAATGGTCCAGTTTCATTCTCCTACATGTAGCTGTCCAGTTTTGCCAGCACCATCTGTTGAAGAGACTGTCATTTTGCCATTGTATGTCCATGACTCCTTTATCAAATATTAATTGACCATATATGTTTGGGTTAATATCTGTATTCTCTAGTCTGTTCCATTGGTCTGTGGTTCTTTTCTTGTGCCAGTACCAAATTTTCTTGATTACTATGGCTTTATAGTAGAGCTTGAAGTTTTGGAGTGAGATTCCCCCTACTTTATTCTTCTTTCTCAGGATTGTTTTGGCTATTTTGGGTCTTTGGTGTTCTAATCTACTTTTAATACCCTCCACTGTGCTTTTCAATAATTGGTTCTCCATCCTAAATTCGTTCCTGTGTTCTTGAATATTTTCTGTACCTCTGTGAACATATTTATGATTTTTATTATGAAATCTCTTTCAGGAAGATTTATTAATTCAGTCTCACTTGATCCTTTCTCTGGTGTGGCGATTTTGCTCTGAACCAGGTTCCTTTGATGTTTCATATTTGTATGTGGCACCCTCTCATACCCAGAAGCTCTACTCTCTGGAGCTGATCAACCGCTGAAGTGATGTTGGCAGTTGCAGGGCTGTGGTGCTGGTGCCTGGGGGGAGGAAAGAGCTGTTTCCTGTTTACTGGCTGCTATGCCTATCTTTCGCTGCTACAACCAGTGTGATGAACACACAGGTGTAAGCCTTTATGCTTTGTGTTTTTGCTCCTGTAGGCTGGGCTTTCCTGTGGCTTGTCTGTTGCCAAGGCAGGGGCTGCCAGTTTGTGAGCCAGGTGCAGGCTAGCCGGGAGGAAGACACATCAGGCTGTGTATCATGGTGAGGGGCCTTGGAGCTGCATAGCCAGCCAGGGAGATAGAGCACCTGAAGATCGTTTAAGTTCACAACCTGCTGGGCAGAGTGCATCCTCTACCTGTCCTTTTTGTCTGACAATTTTGTCTACCTGTCTTTCTCCTGAGCATTAATCTCCTTGCAATCCTTGCCCCTTTCGCAGGCCTCTCTCTTTTAGGAAGTCTTGCAGACTGCCCACCCAGATCAGCTGGATATGAATCCCTGTTTTCTATAAACAGATGGAATCTCCATCTCTCCAGGTATTCCACCTGTCTTAGCTTTCCAACCCCACTAATCATGAGAGCACCATGCAATGTAGGTTCATGCTCCCAGAGCAGATGTCCAGGTCTAGGTGTTCAGCAGTCCCAGTCCTCCACTCCCTCCTTGCTGTCTTTCTCTTCTGCCCACCAGGGAGCTTCGGTCGGGGAATGGCTTGGGTCCTGCTTGGTCACAGCTTTGGTACATTACCCTGTTCCGTGATGCCTGCTCTTTTCTCCAGGTGTATGCAGTCTGGTGCAGCCTTCTTTGTTGTTGTTTTTTCAGGGTACCTTGTATTAATTATATTTTCATATTATATGTGGTTTTAGGAGGAGATCTCTGTCTCAACTCTCATGCTGCCATCTTTAATCCCTTTTTCTTTATTTTTAGACAATTTTTAGAACAGTTTTAATTTCACAACAATAATGAGAGGAAGGTAGAGAGATACCAATTTATGTCCTGCCCTCCACATATGCATAGCCTCCACTATTAGAAAAATCACTCACCAGAATTGTCCATTTGCTACTATGGATGAACCTACATTGACACTTTATGAAGAGATACCCAGTATCTCTACTTTATGTTATGTTTCACTCTTGATGTACATTCAAAGAGTTTGGGTAAATATATAATGATATATAAATATTATAATATCATACAGAATATTTTACACTGCCCTAAAATGTCTTATGCTCTGCCACACCTCGCAACCACTGACCTTCTTATTGTCTTCATAGTTTGCCTTTTCCAGAATGTTGGAATTAAAAAATATGTAGCCTTCTCTGATTGACTACCTTTACTTAGTCATATGCATGTAAATTTCCCCCATGTCTTTTCGTAACTTGATAGCTCATTTTTAGTGCTAAATAATATCCTATTGTCTGAATGTACCACCATTTACTTATCCATTCACCAATTGAATGACATCTGTTTTTTCTAAGTTTTAGTAATTATGAATAAAGCTGCTATAAACATGTGTGTGCAGGTTTTTGGGTGAACATAAATTTTCAACTCATTTGGACAAAAAGCAAGGAGCACAATTCCTGGACCATATGGCAAGGGTGTATTTAGTTT
Source organism: Manis pentadactyla (assembly GCF_030020395.1). NCBI lineage: Eukaryota > Metazoa > Chordata > Mammalia > Pholidota > Manidae > Manis > Manis pentadactyla. Next base: position 26,869,330 of record NC_080033.1, read on the forward strand.
TGTAAGAAACTGCCAAACTGTCTTACATAGTGATTGTACCACTTTGCTTTCCCACCAACAACATATAAGAGTTTCTGTTGCTCCACATCCTCACTAGCATTTGGTGTCAGTATTATGGATTTTGGCCATTCTAATAGATGTGTAGTGGTATCTCACTATTATGTTAATTTACATTTTCCTAATGATATTTGATACGCAGGACCTTTTCATATGCTTATTTGCCATCTGTATCTCTTTGGTAATATTTCTATTAAGGTTTTTGGCCAGTTTTTTATATTGGGATGTTTGTTTTCTTATTGTTGAGTTTTAGTAGTTCTTTTTATATTGCAGATAACATGACTTTATCATATGTGTTTCTTCTTGGATATTATCCTTTCTTCTACCACTCAGTGCTTTCCAAAAAGACACTATCTTCTGTTAAAAAGAAAACAGGACCAAAAATTGAGTCATTCATATTAATGTCCCTCTATCAGTAAACCAAGACAGAGTAGAATATTCTGTTTGCAAAAGAGTAGAAAACTCTGCAAAAAAACTCACATACACACATACACACACATCCTTAAGGCTTTGTAAATGTTCCACAAGGTGAGCTCCATTTAGACTTCAAGTTGTATAAATTCATCAACCAGAAAATAAGTGATGTTTTCAGGAAGACACATCACTAATTACAATAATGTTCCACATTTCTGAGGTACTTAGCACCTGTGCTAAGTGCTGGATAAACTGCAAAGGTATTAATACTTACAACAGCCTTGCTAGGCAGGTGTTATATAATTTGTGACTAAAAAATTCAGCATTCCATAGGAGGACCCATAACCTGAGGCCCCATATTTAGGAAGTGGCAAAGCCAGTTCAATGGTCCTGCACTCCTGACCCTCAGCCACTTTTCAGTCCTCACCCAAGAGCTTAGGTTTTGTCTACTTTATCAGTTAAAGGGACTCAGGGCAGCTCCCAGTCCATGGCCTTGAAGAATCATCCTCCTCACCTGTCAGAATCCTTGATGGTTCTCAACATTAAGTGTGCATTAAAAAGTATTGGAAGCTCATTAAATGCTAATTCCTGGCCCTTTCCTTTGAAATTATGACTTGGAGGGTTAAGCTTAGGGCTTGGGAATCAACATTCTAACAAGAGCCCTAGGTGACTCTGCTGAGCTGGTCCTCGGAATAGACTTTTGAGAACACCAGCCTAGAGTTTCTATTGCTTCTGGTGATACTCTGCCTTTTATGTAAAGGATTTATGGAGAGGATTCTTGTTGCAGTTTACAGAATAGATCCTGGGGCCACTACTTAGGAAGCAGAAATATTAGTCTGGAGGCTGCTGCAGTCATCCAGCTGACACAGGAGTAGGCCACAGTCACAGCAATGGAAGTGGATGGATTAGACAGAAATTGTGCATATTACTTTGGATGTTGCTTATGAAATGGAGCAGCACTGAAGCCAAGGCTGACTCCAGGGTTTAACCTGGTCATTGGGTTGGAGATGGTGGCACTTACTGGGATGGAATCTGCCTGGATGAAGTGATTTAAGTGGTAGGGCAGAAAAATTTGTTTTATCTTTGAACATGTTGAGAAAGAGCATGAGGAGGACAGGAAGGAGCCTGAGTTTAGTGAAGATGGGTAGGGCATGGGAAACAGTTGAAAGGCTGGGTGGCAGATTGTGGGTAGAAACAAGGCAGAGACAAAATGACAAATAGCCCAAGGAGAAGAGGGGTCATATGATGAGATGAAATAAAATCATTGGTGGAAATGTAAAGTTATTGCTGAGTAGTGAAATGAAGACAGACTAGGAGGCTTGGGTGAGTCTTGACTCCTTCTTCACCAACTCTGTGGATGTGGGCAGGTTACCTGGTGGCTCTGAGCTCATAAAAAAGTGAGCTAATTACATGTTGTAGCTCCCACAGGGCTATTGTCAGAATCCAATGTCAAAGAGTACATAAAACCCTGTGAAAGCATATTGCTATGAGAAGACCTTTGCATGTACCCCTTAGGCTCTTTGCCATTAGCCCAGGAGCTACCTCTAGATGTAGAACCCTGAACTTCTCTGGTAGAATAAATGGCTTCATTTCTCTTTTTTTATTATTATTTTTAAAATTTTTATTAAGTTATGATTGATATACACTCTTATTAAGGTTTCACATGAAAAAACAATGTGGTTACAACATTTACCCATATTATCCAGGCCCCACCCATACCCCAATGGACTACCTCTAGATGTAGAACCCTGAACTTCTCTGGTAGAATGAATGGCTTCATTTCCCTCTTTTTAAAAAATTTTTTATTAAGGTCTGATTGATATACACTTATGAAGGTTTCACATGAAAAAACAATGTGGTTACCACATTTACCCATATTATCAAATCCCCACCCATACCCCAATGCAGTCACTGTCCATCAGTGAAGCAAGTTGCCAGAGATCCACTATGTCCCTTCTCTGTGATACACTGTTCTCCCCGTGATCCCCCAATACCCCTCAGTCCCGTTCTCCCTCCCTCCACACCCACCCTCCCACACCCCTCCTCTTTGGTAACTACTAGTTCATTCTTGGAGTCTCTGAGTCTGCTGCCATTTTGTTCCTTCAGTTTTTTTTTTTTTTTTTTTTTTTTTTTTTAATTTTTTTTTTATTGAAGGGTAGTTGACACACAGTGTTACATTACATTAGTTTCAGGTGTACAACACAGTGATTCAACATTTATATACATGATAATTCTAAGTACCAGCTATCACCATACCAAGTTGTTACAATATTTTGACTATATTCCTTATGCTATACATTACATCCCGGTTGCTTATTTATTTTACAATTGGAAGTGTGTACTTTTTCTTGGTTGTTGTTGTTAGGGCATCTCTCATTTTTATTGATCAAATGGTTGTTAACAACAATAAAATTCTGTATAGGGGAGTCAATGCTCAATGCACAATCATTAATCCACCCCAAGCCTAATTTTCGTCAGTCTCCAATCTTCTGAAGCATAACGAACAAGTTCTTACATGGAGAACAAATTCTTACATAGTGAATAAGTTACATGGTGAACAGTACAAGGGCAGTCATCACAGAAACTTTTGGTTTTGCTCATGCATTATGAACTATAAACAGTCAGTTCAAATATGAATACACATTTGATTTTTATACTTGATTTATATGTGGATACCACATTTCTCTCTTTATTATTTTTAATAAGATGCTGAAGTGGTAGGTAGATACAACATAAAGGTAGAAAACATAGTTTAGTGTTGTAAGAGAGCAAATGTATATGATCAGGTGTGTGCCTGTAGACTATGTGTTAATCCAAGCTAGACAAGGGCAATAAAACATCCACATATGCAGAAGATTTCTCTCAGAACAGGGGGGGTGAGGTTCTAAGCCTCACCTCTGTTGATCCCCAATTTCTCACCTGATGACCCCCCAGCGACTGTGCCTGTCTTAGGTTGTTCCTCCCTTGAGGAATCTTACCCGTCTCTGGCTAACCAGTCATCTTCCGGGGCCACACAGGGAAATGTTAAGTTGGTAAGTGAGAGAGAAGCCTTATTGTTTGAAATGGTTAGCTTTTTATTTCTTTGCATATTTATGCCCTGTGGCTTCTATGCCCAGCATTTGTCTTGAGGTATCTTTACCACTTGGAGGAGTTATGATACTCGGTAAATTTGATATGAGGCACGAATTCTATTTAAGAATTCGTTGTAATTAGGAAGGAAGAAGAAAAGCTATAGAAGTAGCAGGCGGGAGAAAACATGGGAAGATTGATTATTTCTTTGACATATCTTCTTGTAGAGTAACTTCAGCATGTATATATTTTAAGCTACTACTTAAATTGCGCACACACATTAACATAATAGGAGTATAGTTACATAACCAAAGCATACCTGTAATTACCAGCCATCTCCAGTGAAACCAAGAAAACCAGTTAGGCACCCTAGGCATTTGTGAAAACTTATCAATGATATGATGGTTATTATCTAACTGAATTTGAATAGTTTGAGAAAAATCAGACAAATTAAAACAACCCATTCCTGGGCACTGTTCACATCCCATATGTTCTTTTAACAGTAAATAGTCTGTAGTTGTAAGATTTTGGAGCGCTACAATTTGCACTTCTCCTAATTCTTGGTTGAGTTCCAACAGTATAGATCCAGTCAAATTTGTTGTTTTACTGTATGCACAGGCCAGCTTAGATATCTCCTTCATTCCCATGGCAAGTCCAGGAGCTGGTGGGATGAGTGCATCTACAGCTGTAGCAGTGCGTGGATCTTTGTTGGGGTTTTTTGATGATCATCTTCTGGCATGAGTCTTCCCGAGAGTGCTGATGTTGGAAGTTCTCTTTCATATCGTTTCTTAGTTCATTTTCGGGGTAGCCAAATTAGGCTTTGATCCTCTGTATAAACACAAACAGACCCTTTGCCTACACTTTTATATGTCCTTTATATTATTGTGTAGAACTCATTAGAGGTCACCACATAGGAACTGCATTTTTTTTTTTTAATCATTAATCTACACTTACATGACGAATACTTACGAATACTTTGTTTACTAGGCTCTCCCCTATACCAGGTCCCCCCTATATACTCCTTTACAGTCACTGTCCATCAGCGTAGCAACCTGTTGTAGAATCACTACTTGTCTTCTCTGTGTTGTACAGCCCTCCCCTTTCTCCCACCCCGCTATGGATGCTAATCTTAATACCCCCCTACTTCTCCCCCCCTTATCCCTCCCTACCCACCCATCCTCCCCAGTCCCTTTCCCTTTGGTACCTGTTAGTCCATTCTTGAGTTCTGTGATTCTGCTGCTGTTTTGTTCCTTCAGTTTTTCCTTTGTTCTTATATTCCACAGATGAGTGAAATCATTTGGTATTTCTCTTTCTCTGCTTGGCTTGTTTCACTGAGCAAAATACCCTCCAGCTCCATCCATGTTGCTGCAAATGGTTGGATTTGCCCTTTTCTTATGGCTGAGTAGTATTCCATTGTGTATATGTACCACATCTTCTTTATCCATTCATCTATCGATGGACATTTAGGTTGCTTCCAATTCTTGGCTATTGTAAATAGTGCTGCGATAAACATAGGGGTGCACTGATCTTTCTCATACTTGATTGCTGCATTCTTAGGGTAAATTCCTAGGAGTGCAATTCCTGGGTCAAATGGTAAGTCTGTTTTGAGCATTTTGATGTACCTCCATACTGCTTTCCACAATGGTTGAACAAGTTTACATTCCCACCAGCAGTGTAGGAGGGTTCCCCTTTCTCCACAGCCTCGCCAACATTTGTTGTTGTTTGTCTTTTGGATGGCAGCCATCCTTACTGGTGTGAGGTGATACCTCATTGTGGTTTTAATTTGCATTTCTCTGATAATTAGCGATGTGGAGCATCTTTTCATGTGTCTGTTGGCCATCTGTATTTCTTTTTTGGAGAACCGTCTGTTCAGTTCCTTTGCCCATTTTTTAATTGGGTTATTTGTTTTTTGTTTGTTGAGGCGTGTGAGCTCTTTATATATTCTGGACGTCAAGCCTTTATCGGATGTGTCATTTTCAAAGATATTCTCCCATACTGTAGGGTTTCTTTTTGTTCTATTGATGGTGTCTTTTGCTGTACAGAAGCTTTTCAGCTTAATATAGTCCCACTTGTTCATTTTTGCTGTTGTTTTCCTTGCCCGGGGAGATATGTTCAAGAAGAGGTCACTCATGTTTATGTCTAAGAGGTTTGTGCCTATGTTTTCTTCCAAGAGTTTAATGGTTTCATGACTTACATTCAGGTCTTTGATCCATTTTGAGTTTACTTTTGTATATGGGGTTAGACGATGGTCCAGTTTCATTCTCCTACATGTAGCTGTCCAGTTTTGCCAGCACCATCTGTTGAAGAGACTGTCATTTCGCCATTGTATGTCCATGGCTCCTTTATCAAATATTAATTGACCATATATGTCTGAGTTAATGTCTGGATTCTCTAGTCTGTTCCATTGGTCTGTGGCTCTGTTCTTGTGCCAGTACCAAATTGTCTTGATTACTATGGCTTTATAATAGAGCTTGAAGTTGGGGAGTGAGATCCCCCCTACTTTATTCTTCTTTCTCAGGATTGCTTTGGCTATTCGGGGTCTTTGGTGGTTCCATATGAATTTTTGAATTATTTGATCCAGTTCATTGAAGAATGTTGCTGGTAGTCTCATAGGGATTGCATCAAATCTGTATATTGCTTTGGGCAGGATGGCCATTTTGACGATATTAATTCTTCCTAGCCATGAGCATGGGAAGCGTTTCCATCTGTTAGTGTCCCCTTTAATTTCTTTTAAGAGTGACTTGTAGTTTTCAGAATATAAGTCTTTCACTTCTTTGGTTAGGTTTATTCCTAGGTATTTTATTTTTTTTGATGCAATTGTGAATGGAGTTGTTTTCCTGATTTCTCTTTCTGTTGGTTCATTGTTGGTATATAGGAAAGCCACAGATTTCTGTGTGTTGATTTTGTATCCTGCAACTTTGCTGTATTCCGATATCAGTTCTAGTAGTTCTGGGGTGGAGTCTTTAGGGTTTTTTATGTACAGTATCATGTCATCTGCAAATAGTGACAGTTTGACTTCTTCTTTGCCAATCTGGATTCCTTGTATTTTTTTGTTTTGTCTGATTGCCGTGGCTAGGACCTCTAGTACAATGTTAAATAACAGTGGGGAGAGTGGGCATCCCTGTCTAGTTCCCGATCTCAGAGGAAATGCTTTCAGCTTCTCGCTATTCAATATAATGTTGGCTGTGGGTTTTTCATAGATGGCCTTTATTATGTTGAGGTACTTGCCCTCTATTCCCATTTTGCTGAGAGTTTTTATCATGAATGGATGTTGAACTTTGTCAAATGCTTTTTCAGCATCTATGGTGATGATCATGTGGTTTCTGTCTTTCTTTTTGTTGATGTGGTGGATGATGTTGATGGACTTTCGAATGTTGTACCATCCTTGCATCCCTGGGATGAATCCCACTTGGTCATGGTGTACGATGGTTTTGATGTATTTTTGAATTCGGTTTGCTAAAATTTTGTTGAGTATTTTTGCGTCTACGTTCATCAGGGATATTGGTCTATAGTTTTCTTTTTTGGTGGTGTCTTTGCCTGGTTTTGGTATTAGGGTGATGTTAGCTTCATAGAATGAGTTTGGGAGTATCCCCTCCTCTTCTATTTCTTGGAAAACTTTAAGGAGAATGGGTATTATGTCTTCCCTGTATGTCTGATAAAATTCCGAGGTAAATCCATCTGGCCCGGGGGTTTTGTTCTTTGGTAGTTTTTTGATTACCGCTTCAATTTCGTTGCTGGTAATTGGTCTGTTTAGATTTTCTGTTTCTTTTTGGGTCAGTCTTGGAAGGTTGTATTTTTCTAGGAAGTTGTCCATTTCTCCTAGGTTTCCCAGCTTGTTAGCATATAGGTTTTCATAGTAGTCTCTAATAATTCTTTGTATTTCTGCGGGATCTGTTGTGATTTTTCCTTTCTCATTTCTGATACTGTTGATTTGTGTTGACTCTCTTTTCCTCTTAATAAGTCTGGCTAGAGGCTTATCTATTTTGTTTATTTTCTCGAAGAACCAGCTCTTGGTTTCATTGATTTTTGCTATTGTTTTATTCTTCTCAATTTTATTTATTTCTTCTCTGATCTTTATTATGTCCCTCCTTCTGCTGACCTTAGGCCTCATTTGTTCTTCTTTTTCCAATTTTGATAGTTGTGACATTAGACCGTTCATTTGGGATTGCTCTTCCTTTTTTAAATATGCTTGGAGTGCTATATACTTTCCTCTTAAGACTGCTTTTGCTGCGTCCCACAGAAGTTGGGGCTTAGTGTTGTTGTTGTCATTTGTTTCCATATATTGCTGGATCTCCATTTTGATTTGGTCATTGATCCATTGATTATTTAGGAGCGTGTTGTTTAGCCTCCATGTGTTTGTGAGCCTTTTTGCTTTCTTTGAACAGTTTATTTCTAGTTTAATGCCTTTGTGGTCTGAAAAGTTGGTTGGTAGGATTTCAATCTTTTGGAATTTACTGAGGCTCTTTTTGTGTCCTAGTATGTGGTCTATTCTGGAGAATGTTCCATGTGCACTTGAGAAGAACGTGTATCCTGTTGCTTTTGGATGTAGAGTTCTGTAGATGTCTATTAGGTCCATCTGTTCTAGTGTGTTGTTCAGTGCCTCTGTGTCCTTACTTATTTTCTGTCTGGTGGATCTGTCCTTTGGAGTGAGTGGTGTGTTGAAGTCTCCTAGAATGAATGCATTGCATTCTATTTCCTCCTTTAGTTCTGTTAATATTTGTTTCAGGTATGTTGGTGCTCCTGTATTGGGTGCATATATATTTATAATGGTTATATCCTCTTGATGGACTGAGCCCTTTATCATTATGTAATGTCCTTCTTTGTCTTTTTTTACTTTCTTTATTTTGAAGTCTGTTTTGTCTGATACCAGAATTGCAACACCTGCTTTCTTCTCTCTGTTGTTTGCTTGAAATATCTTTTTCCATCCCTTGACTTTAAGTCTGTGCGCGTCTTTGGGTTTGAGGTGAGTCTCTTGTAAGCAGCATATGGATGGATCTTGCTTTTTTATCCATTCTATTACTCTGTGTCTTTTGATTGGTGCATTCAGTCCATTTACATTTAGGGTGATTATTGAAAGGTATGAATTTATTGCCATTGCAGGCTTTAAGTTTGTGGTTACCAAAGGTTTAGGGTTAGCTTCTTTACTGTTTTACTGTCTAACTTAACTCGCTTGTTGAGCTATTATAAACACAATCTGATGATTCTTTATTTCTCTCCCTTCTTATTCCTCCTCCTCCCTTCTTCATATGTTGGGTGTTTTGTTGTGTGCTCTTTTTAGGAGTGCTCCCATCTAGAGCAGTCCCTGTAGGATGCCCTGTAGAGGTGGTTTGTGGGAGGCAAATTCCCTCAACTTTTGCTTGTCTGGGAATTGTTTAATCCCTCCTTCATATTTAAATGATATTCGTGCTGGATACAGTAGTCTTGGTTCGAGGCCCTTCTGTTTCATTGCATTAAGTATATCATGCCATTCTCTTCTGGCCTGTAGGGTTTCTGTTGAGAAGTCTGATGATAGCCTGATGGGTTTTCCTTTGTAGGTAACCTTTTTTTTCTCTCTGGCTGCTTGTAATACTTTGTCCTTGTCTTTGATCTTTGCCATTTTAATTATTATGTGTCTTGGTGTTGCCCTCCTTGGATCCCTTGTCATGGGAGTTCTGTGTACCTCTGTGGTCTGAGAGGCCATTTCTTCCCCTAGTTTGGGGAAATTTTCAGCAATTATTTCTTCAAAGACATTTTCTATCCCCTTTTCTCTCTCTACTTCTTCTGGAATGCCTATGATTCTTAAATTATTTCTTTTATATTGATCACTCAGCTCTCTTAAAATTCTTTCATTCCTGGAGATCCTTTTATCTCTCTCTGCATCAGCTTCTCTGCGTTCCTGTTCTCTGTTTTCTAGTCCATTAATGGTCTCTTGCATCTCGTCCATTCTGTTTTGAAGTCCTTCCAGAGCTTGTTTTATTTCTGAATTCTCCTTCCTTAGTTCTTGCATATTTCTCTGCAAGTCCATCAGCATGGTTATGACTTTTGTTTTGAATTCTTTTTCAGGTAGACTGGCTAAATCTATCTCCCCAGATTCCTTCTCAGGGGAAGATGTAGCAGATGCCGAAGCTGTCTGGGTTAGTCTTGTCTGAATCATATTTTTTTGCCTTTTCATGTTGACAGGTGCTATTGACTGTCAGCTGGGAGGGCCAAAATTTTCACTTACTACTGGCCTTTCTTTACTGGGGCAACTGCGACCCCTAGTGGCTTGTGTTGGGTAATTGCGTGTAGAGTGGGTCTTTGTGTCTTGCCTGGCCGGAAGGGAGAAATTTCCCTTTCTGTGGGCGGAATTTGTCTCAGGCTGCTTCTCTGCTTTCGCAGCGCCCGGTGGGGTGATGGATGGGGGGGCTGCTTGACTGTTTGCCTCCGTGAGGGGTCTCAGAGCTGTTTCCCAGGGGGTTAGTGCACCCGGTTTTCCCTGTAATTTCCAGCTGCTGTACTGTGACCTGGGTTGTTTCCGTCAAGCTGTTAAGTCCCTGTCCCTTTAAGACTTTCAAAAAAGCCCCCGCTTTTCTTTGTCACAGGGGCATCAGCTTCAGCACCCGCTCTGAGGTCTACCCCCTGTTCTCCCAGTATCCAGGGCCCCCTGGGCATATACTGTGTCTGCGCTCTGGCCCGGATGGCTGGGGCTGGGTGTTCGGCAGTCCTGGGCTCCGTCTCCCTCCCGCTCTGCCTATTGTTCTCCCGCCGGGAGCTGGGGGGAGGGGCGCTCGCGTCCCGCAGGGCCGGGGCTTGTATCTTACCCCTTTCACCAGTCGCTGGGTTCTCGCTGGTGTAGCTGCAGTCTGGCCACTGTCCTGCGTCTTCTGGTCTCTCTTTTAGGGCTAGTTGTGTTTGTTGTATTTTCAAAAGTATATATGTTTTTGGGAGGAGATTCCCACTGTCCTACTCACGCCGCCATGTTGGCTCCGCCTCTGTTCCTTCAGTTTTGCTTCATTGTTATACTCCACAAATGAGGGAAATCATTTGGCACTTGTCTTTCTGCGCCTGGCTTATTTCACTGAGCATAATGTTCTCCAGCTCCATCCATGTTGTTGCAAATGGTAAGATTTATTTCTTTCTTGTGACTGAATAGTATTCCATTGAATGCACCACTTATTCTTTATCCATTCACCTACTGATGGACACTTAGGTTGCTTCCAAATCTTGGCTATTGTAAAAAGTGCTGTGATAAACATAGGGGGGCATATGTCATTTTGAATCTGAGAACTTGTATTCTTAGGGTAAATTCCAAGGAGTGGGATTCTGGGGTCAAATGGTATTTCTATTTTTAATTTTTTGAGGAACCTCCATATTGCTTTTGGCAATGGTTGAACTAGCTTACGTTCCTACCAGCAGTGTAGGAGGGTTCCCCTTTCTCTGCATCCTTGCCAGCATTTGTTGTTCTTAGTCTTTTTGATGCTGGCCATCCTTACTGGTGTGAGGTAATATCTCGTTGTGGTTTTAATTTGCATTTCCCTGATTATTAGTGATGTGGAGCATTTTTTCATGTGTGTGTTGGACATCTGAATTTCTTCTTTGGAGAACCATCTCTTCACATCCTCTGCCCATTTGTTAATCAAGTTATTTGCTTTTTGGGTGCTGAGATGTGTAAGTTCTGTATATATGTTGGATGTTAACCCCTTGTCAGATATGTCATTTACAAATATATTCTCCCATACTGTAGGATGCCTTTTTGTTTTGTTGATGATGTCCTTTGCTGTACAAAAACCTTTTAGTTTGATGTAGTCCCATGAGTTCATTTTTGCTTTTGTTTCCCTTTCTCTAGGAGATGAGTTCAGGAAGAAGTTGCTCATGCTTATATTCAGGAGATGTTTGCTTATGTTGTCTTCTAGGAGTTTTATGGTTTCATGACTTACATTCAAGTCTTTAATCCATTTTGAGTTTACTTTTGTATATGGGGTTAAACAATAATCCAGTTTCATTCTCTTGCATGCAGTTGTCCAGTTTTGCCAACACCAGCTGTTGAAGAGGCTGTCATTTCCCCATTGTATGTCCATGGCTCCTTTATCATATATTAATTGACCTATAAGGTTTGGTTTATATCAGGGCTCTCTAGTCTGTTCCATTAGTCTACGGGTCTGTTCTTGTGCCAATACCAAATTGTCTTGATTACTGTGGCTTTGTAGTAGAACTTAAAGTTTGAGAGCATAATTCCCCCTGCTTTATTCTTCCTTCTCAGGACTTCTTTGGCTATTTGAGGTCTTTTGTGGTTCCATATGAATTTTAGGAAGATTTTCTCTAGTTTGTTGAAGAATGCTGTTGGTATTTTGATACGGATTGCATTGAATCTATAGATTGCTTTAGGCAGGATGGCCATTTTGACAATATTAATTCTTCCTATCCATGAGCATGGGATGTGTTTCCATTTATTGTTATCTTCTTTAATTTCTCTCATGAGTGTCTTTTAGTTTTCAGAGTATAGGTTTTTCACTTCTTTGGTTCGGTTTATTAATAGGTATTTTATTCTTTTTGATGCAATTGTGAATGGAATTGTTTTCCCGATTTCTCTCTCTGCTAGTTCATTGCTGGTGTATAGGAATGCCACAGATTTCTGCATATTAATTGTGTATCCTGCAATTTTGCTAAATTCAGATATTATATCTAGTAGTGTTGGAGTGGATTCCTTATGGTTTTTATGTACAATATCATGTCATCTGCAAACAGGGACAGTTTAACTTCTTCCTCGCCAATCTGGATGCCTTTTATTTCCTTGTGTTGTCTGATTACTGTGGCTAGGACCTCCAGTACTATGTTGAATAGAAGTGGGGAGAGTGGGCATCCTTGTCTTGTTCCTGATATTCAAGGAAAAGCTTTCAGCTTCTTGCTGTTAAGTATGATGTTGACTGTGGGTTTGTCATATATGGCCTTTATTATGTTGACATACTTGCCCTCTATACCCATTTTGTTGAGAGTTTTTATCATGAATGGATGTTGAATTTTGTTGAATGATTTTTCAGCATCTATGGAGATGATTATGTGGTTTTTGTCCTTATTTTTGTTGATGTGGTGGATGATGTTGATGGATTTTCAAATGTTGTATCATCCTTGCATCCCTGGCATAAATCCAACTTGATCATGGTGGATGATCTTTTTGATGTATTTTTGAATTCGGTTTGCTAATATTTTGTAGAGTATTTTTGCATCTGTGTTCATCAGGGATTTTGGTCTGTAGTTTTCTTTTTTTGTGGTGTCTTTGCCTGGTTTTGGTATTAGAGTGATGCTGGCCTCATAGAATGAATTTGGAAGTATTCCCTCCTCTTCTAATTTTTGGAAAACTTTAAGGAGAATAGGTATTAATTCTTCACTAAATGTTTGATAAAATTTAGCGGTGAAGCCATCTGGTCTAGGGTTTTGTTCTTAGTAGGTTTTTGATTACCAGTTAAATTTCATTGCTGGTAATTGGTCTGTTCAGATTTTCTGTATTTCTTCCTTGGTCTGCCATGGAAGGTTTTATTTTTCTGGAAAATTGTCCATTTCTTCAAGGTTATACATGTTGTTAGCATATAATTTTTCATAGTATTCTCTAATAATTCTTTGTATTTCTGTGGTATCCGTAGTGATTTTTCCATTCTAATTCCTGATTCTGTTTATGTGTGTAGACTCTCTTTTTTTCTTGATAAGTCTGGCTAGTGGTTTATATATTTTATTTATTTTCTCAAAGAACCAGCTCCTGCTTTCATTGATTCTTTCTATTGTTTTATTCTTCTCAATTTTATTTATTTCTGCTCTAATCTTTATTATGTCCCACCTTCTACTGACTTTGGGCCTCATTTATTGTTCTTTTTCTAGTTTCATTAATTTTGAGTTTAGACTGCTTATATGGGATTGTTCTTCTTTCTTTAGATAGGCCTGTATTGCAATATACTTTCCTCTTAGCATAGCCTTGGCTGTGTCCCACAGATTTTGCAGTGTTGAATTATTGTTGTCATTTGTCTCCATATATTGCTTGATCTCTGTTTTTATTTGGTCATTAATCCATTGGTTATTTAGGAGCATGTTGTGAAGCCTCCATGTGTTTGTTGGATTTTTCTTTTTCGTTGCATAATTTATTTCTAGTTTCATAGCTTTGTGATCTGGGAAACTGGTTGGTACAATTTCAATCTTTTTGAATTTACTGAGGCTCTTTTTGTGGCCTAGTATATGACCTATTCTAGAAAATGTTCCATGTGTACTTGAGAAGAATGTGCATTCTGTTGTTTTTGGGTGTAGAGTTCTGTAGACGTCTGTTAGGTCCATCTGTTCTACTGTGTTGTTCAGTGCCTCTGTCTCCTTACTTATCTTCTGTCTGGTTGATCTGTCCTTAAGAGTGAGTTGAGTGTTGAAGTCTCCTAGAATGAGTGCATTGCCTTCTATTTCCCCTTTTAATTCTGTTAGTATTTGTTTCACATATGTGGGTGCTCCTGTGTTGGGAGCATAGATACTTATAATGGTTATATCTTCTTGTTGGATTGACACCTTTATCATTATGTAATGTCCTTCTTTGTCTCTTGTTACTTTCTGTGTTTTAAAGTCTATTTTGTCTGATACTAGTACTGCAACACCTGCTTTTTTCTCTCTATTACTTGCATGAAATATCTTTTTCCATCCCTTCACTTTTAGTCTCTGTATGTCTTTGGGTTTGAAGTGAGTCTCTTGTAGGCAGCATATAGTTGGGTCTTGTTTTTTATTCATTCAGTGACTCTATGTCTTTTGATTGGTACATTCAGATCACTTACATTTAGGGTGATTATCGACAGGTATCTGCTTATTGCCATTGCAGGCTTTAGATTCGTGGTTACCAAAGGTTCATGGTTAATTTCCATACTATCTAAGAGTCTAACTTAACTCACTTAAGATGCTGTTATAAACACAATCTAAAGGTTCTTTTCATGTTCTCCTCCTTTTTCTTCCTCCTCCATTTTTTATATATTAGGTATCATATTCTGTATTCTTTGTCTATCCCTTGATTGACTTTAGGGATAGTTAATTTAATTTTGCATTTGCTTAGTAATTAGCTGTTCTACTTTCTTTACTCTGGTTTTATTACCTCTGGTGACAGCTATTAAACCTTAGGAATACTTCCATCTATAGCAGTCCCTCCAAAAGACAATGTAGAGATGGTTTGTGGGAGGTAAATTCTCTCAGCTTTTGTTTATCTGGAAATTGTTTAATCCCTCCTTCAAATTTAAATGATAATCTTGCTGGATAAAGTAATCTTGGTTCCAGGCCCTTCTGCTTCATTGCTTTAAACACATCATGCCACTCCCTTCTGGCCTGTAAGGTTTCTGCTGAGAAGTCTGATGTTAGCCTGATGGGCTTTCCTTTGTATGTGATCTTATTTCTCTCTCTGGCTGCTTTTAGTACTCTGTGCTTATCCTTGATCTTTGTCAATTTTATTACTATATGTGTTGGTGTTGTCTTCCTTGGGTCCCTTGTGTTGGGAGTTCTGTGGATCTCCATAGCCTGAGAGACTATCTCCTTCCCCAGATTGGGGAAGGTTTCAGCAATTACTTCCTCAAAGATACTTTCTATCCCTTTCTCTCTCTTCTTCTTCTTCTGGTACCCCTATAATGCGAATATTGTTCCATTTGGATTGGTCACACAGTTCTCTCAATATTCTTTCATTCTTAGAGACCCTTTGTTCTCTCTGTGCTTCAGCTTCTCTGTATTCCTCTTCTTTAGTTTCTATTTCATTTATCTTCTCCTCCACTGTATCCAACCTGCTTTTAATACCCTCCATCGTGCTCTTCAGTGATTGAATCTCTGACCTTAATTCAATACTGAGTTCTTGGATATCTTTCCATACCTCCATTAGCATGTTGATGGTTTTTATTTTGAACTCCCTTTCAGGAAGAGTTGTAAGGTCCATATCATTTAAATCTTTCTCTGGAGTTATATTAATTTTACTCTGGACCAGGTTCCTTTGGCTTTTCATATTTATGTATGGCGCCCTCTAGTGTCCTGAAGCTCTACTCTGGAACTGCTCATCCCCTGAAGCAATGTCGGGGGTTGCAGGGAAGCGGTATTGGTGCCTTGGGGGAGGAAAGAGCTGTTCCCTGCTTCCTGGCTGCTGTGCCTATCTCCACTGCCTGAGCCAGTGGGCCAAGCACACAGGTATAAGTTTTTGTCCCAGAGCAGCCGGATATGGATCCCTGCTTTCCACAAGGGGCTGGACTCTCAGTCTCTCCAGGAATTCTGCCTGTATTAGCTTTCCAACCCAGTAATCATGCGAGTATCATGAAAGCACCATGAAATGTAGGTTTGTGCTCCCAGCACTGATCTCCGGGGCTAGGTATGCAGCAGTCCTAGGCCTCCCACTCCCTCCCTGCTCCATTTCTCTTTCTCCTTCCGGTGAGCTGGGGTGGGGGAAGGGCTTGGGTCCCACCTGGCCAAAGCTTTGGTACCTACCCTGTTCCATAAGGTCTGCTCTTTTCTCCAGGTGTATGCAATCTGGCACTGTCCTCTTTCCTGTTGCCCTCTCAGGATAGTTGCACCAACTATATTTTCTAATTGTATACAGTTTTAGGAGGAAGCTTCTGTCTCTCCTCTCATTCCACCATATTTAAGCCAATTTCTCCAAATGGCTTCATTTCTTAGGAGATAATGGGAAGAGTGCAAAATGTTTGGGTTTCAAATCTTCAAAGCCCATCTGTGCCTCTGAGTGAACCTGGGCCACTTGTTTTACCTCTTCAGAGTTCTGGGTCCTCATCTGTAGAATGGGAAAGTCCACACCAACCTGATCTTAGTGTGAGATCTCTTGAGTGCAGGAAACAAAAGCACACCTGGGCTCACTCAAGTAAAGAATGATTTATGTTTCATATAGTATCTACTACACAAATGTCAGGATATGTACAAGGCACTCTACACTCATCATCCTGAACCTTCACCACAGTCTTCACTCTAGAGTGATTGTATTTTCCAAAGATGGCCACAATGTTATCTCCCATGCCACAAGCTCTTCTGGAATTTTTCCCCTTTACCATCAAGAAGTGGAGTCTGATTTCCTTGTCTTTGGATTTGGATGGACTTGTGACTCACCTGTGGCTGACAGAATGTGGCAGTAGTAATTCTGGATGGCTTCTGGAGCTAGATCATAAAAGGCAATGCAGTTTATGGCATGTTAGATGGAACACTTGGTTTTGAAGACTTTCGTTGCCAAATAAGCAGTCTGGCAGCATATATGTTGGAGACTGCCATGTTGTAAGAAGCCCCCTTAGAGACCACATAGTGAAGCCCTGAGATGATGGGAAACAAGATGACTAGACAGCTCCCAAATCCTCCAGTATCCCATATCCCTACTGTTCTAGCCCCAGCTGCCATCTGCCTACAACTATATGGGAAGCCCTGAATAACAATCACCCAACCAAGCTCTTCTCAAAGTCCTGGCCCAGAGAAACCATGAGAGACAACAAAATGATTGTTGTTTTAAGTCACTAAAAAACAAAGAAGGATTTGTGAAAAGAAATGGATGTATCTCACAGAAACCACTAGGAAGGTAGTGCATTGAGAGCAGGGGCTACTGTATACCTGGCTTTAGAACAGAACTTGGCATGTGGTAATACCCAATAAATACTGATTAGATAAGCACACTCAAGGGAAGTGAGTGCTTATGGAGGTTGGGAGCTGGGAACCAAGAATCTGTTAAGAGCCTTGGTATTTAGCAGCTCCATTTCCCTTTCTTGATCTCTCTTTCCCTCTCTTCTCTCCACCCTTTCTCTCTCCCCTCTCCCTTCCCCTCTCCCTTTTCTCTCCCCTTTCTCTCTCCCATCTCTCTTCTGCACACTCATTTCATTTTCCTGTCTGTACCAAAAGACATTCTGTAGCCTCCATCTTCAATTTTCAGCCAGGCCTGAATGGACCTAGGCCTGAGTTTCACTTGCCTGTGTCTCTACATCCAGTTCCACATCTCTCAGGGAGAAAATCTAATCTGGACCAGGTGTCCACTTGGCCATGACTGGGGAAAAGTTACCTGGTACTGAGAGCTGGCCCTTATGCTGCAGGAGCATATGCTCTAGAAAATCAGGATGGAGAGGAAGTTACTGGATCCTTATTATGTAAATTTCACCAGTTGGTCATCTTGCCAAGGGGCCTACAGCAGTGTTTGGTCATAGTAGGAGCTTAGAGAGTAGAAGCTATTATACTATGTGTGGCCAGAATCCCAAGAGCTCCTCAGCAAGTGAGGTCTTCAGCTGACTTC
This sequence comes from Manis pentadactyla, assembly GCF_030020395.1. Classification (NCBI taxonomy): domain Eukaryota; kingdom Metazoa; phylum Chordata; class Mammalia; order Pholidota; family Manidae; genus Manis; species Manis pentadactyla. The sequence goes on from NC_080033.1 coordinate 26,887,085, forward strand.
TATTTGTACACTTGCAAGCTGATGACTGGGAGAGGGAGTGAAGTGGGGGGAACTCTAAGACAGTAGAAAGAAAATATGTAACTAATACCTGTTATACCATGACCCAATCCCTACCCTCACAGTGGCTTGCAGAGTCTTGGGTGAATAAATTTAGTGAAGCCCCCTTGGCTGGCAGCATAAGACATGTGAGGACCATGTGTTATTTCCCATATCCTGGGAGACACATTCCAGTCAAGACCTGATTCAAGAAGAAGCCTCTACAAAGTTATAAGCAGAAACAGGGACACAATAAACTAGTTTACTGCAGCCATTTTTCATATCCTTGTCTCATTGACCAGGGCCAAATTTCTCATGGAAGGAACACATCAGAGTAAGTTCTCGGGGGCTCAGACAACATGTATCTATCATTATAATATCATACAGAGTATTTTGACTACCATAAAATCATCTGTGCTCTGCCTATTCATCTTCCTCCTGCTCTCCATCACACAACCCCTGGTAATATTTGTACTGTCTACATAGTTTTCCTTGTCCAGAATATCCTATAGTTGGAATCATACAATATGTAGCCTTCCCAGATTGGCTTCTTTCACTAAGTAATATGCATTTAAATTTCCTCTGTGTCTTTTCATGACATGAAAACTAATTTATTTTTAGTGATGAATCATATTCCATTGTCTAGATGTACTACAGTTTATCCATTCACCTATGGAAGGACATCATGATTGCTTCCAAGTTTGGGAAATTATGAATAAAGTTGCTATAAACATCTGGGTAATGGTTTTGAATGCAATAAATTTTCAGCTCATCTGGGTAACTATGAAGGAGTGAAATTGCTGGATCATGTGGTAAGGGTATGTTTAGTTTTCTAAGAAACCACCTAAACTATCTTCAAAAATGGCTCTGCCATTTTGCATTCCACCAGCAATGTTACTGTTGCTCTACATCCTTGTCAACATTTGGTGTCAGTATTCCAGGTTTGGGCCATTCTAATTGTGTAGTGGTATCATATTATTGTGTTAATTTGCATTTTCCTGGTGACATGATGTCGGGCACCTGTCGATATAATTTTGCCATCTGTATATCTTCTTTGATGAGGTGTCTATTAAATTCTTTGGCAATTTTTAGACTGGGTCATTTGTATTGTTGAGTTTTGAGTATTTCAATATTTTGGATTATCAGTCCTTTATCAGATAGGTCTTTTGCATATATCCCAGTCTGTGGTTTATCTTCTATTTTCTTCATAGTGTCTTTAACAGAGCAGTTTTAAATTTTAATGAAGTCCAGCATATCAATTATTTCTTTCATGGATTGTGTCTTTGGTACTATATCTGAAAAGACATCACAACACTCAACATCATCCAGATTTTCTACTGTTATTTTTATCTCCTAGTGTTTTCTCCCATTTTCTAGGAATTTTATAGTTTGGCATTGTACATTTAGATCTATGCTCTATTTGAGTTAACTTTTGTGAAGTGTAAGGTCTATGTTTAGATTGATTTTTTTCCCCTGTGGAGATCTACTTGTTCTAGACATATTTATTTCAGAGTTCTCCATTCTGTTACCTTAAGGTATTTGTCTATTTTTTGCCAGTCTACACTTTTTTGAATATTGTAGTTTTACAGTAAACCTTGGACTCTGGTAGCATCAGTCCTCCAACTTTGTTCTTCAATATTGTGTTAACTATTCTGGGTCTTTTCCCTCTTCATATGAACTTTAGCATTGGTTTGTTGGTATCTGTGAAATATCTTTCAAGGATTTTCCTTAGGATGGCATTGAGAAATAGATCAAGTTGGGAAGAACTATTATCTTGACAATATTGAGTCATCTTATCCATAAACATGGAATATCTTTCATTATTTAATTTATCTTTGATTTCTTTCATCAGGATTTTGTAGTTTTCCTCAGATAGGTCTTATACATATTTTGTTAGATTTACACAGTTCATTTTGAAGGGTGCTAATATAAGTGATATTGTGCTTTTAAATTGAATGAACACTTGTTCATTTTACATAGGAAAGTGACTGACTTTTGTAAAAAACCTTGTCTCGAAGAGGGGCGGAAGATGGCGGCATGAGTAGAGCAGTGGAAATCTCCTCCCAAAACAACATATATCTATGAAAATATAACAAAGACAACCCTTCTTAGAATAAAGACCAGAGGACACAGGACAATATCCAGACCACATCCGCACCTGAGAGAACCCAGCGCCTCGCGAAGGGGGTAAGATACAAGCCCCGGCCCCGCGGGAGCCGAGCGCCCCTCCCCCCAGCTCCCGGCGGGAGAAGAGCAGGCAGAGCGGGAGGGAGACGGAGCCCAGGACTGCCAAAAACCCAGCCCCAGCCATCCGGGCCAGAGTGCAGGGCGCTCGATACTAGGAAAACAGGGCAGCAAGAACAGTGAGCAGGCACTGGAGGCTGGGCGACAGAGGACATAAGAAAAGCGCGCGACCATTTTTTTTTTTTTTGCTTTTTTGCTGTTTTGTTTTGGCGAGCGCTTTTTGGAAGTCTTAAAGGGATAGAGACCCCAATACTAGGGAAACAGGGCAGAAAGACCGGTGAGCAGGGGCCTGAGGCTGGCACCGGAGAATAAAGAAAAACGAACGATCACTTTTTTTTTTTTTTTAATTAAAAACTTTTTTTTTTTAATCAAAAAAATTTTTTTTCTTTTTTTTTTTGGTGGGCGTTGTTTTGTTTTGGCGGGTGCTTTTTGGAAGCCTTAGGGGCAGGGCGGGTCACTTAATCCAGAGGTAGGGAATCCGGGATCTCTGGGCACCCTAACCCTTGGGCTGCAGGGAGCAGGGAGGCCCCTTACGGAGATAAATAGCCTCCCAGCAGCTCCTGCTCCAACGCGACTCCACCATTTTGGAGTAGCTGCCCGAGCTAGGCCACGCCCAAAGCAACAGCGGAGATTAACTCCATAGCAGCCGGACAGGAAGCAGAAACCCTGTCTGCGCGCAGCTGCGCAGCACAAGCCACTAGAGGTCGCTGTTCTCCCAGGAGAGGAGGGCCACAAACCAACAAGAAAGGAAGTCCTTCCAGCCGTCACTCGTCCCAGTTCTGCAGACTATTCCTATCACCATGAAAAGGCAAAGCTACAGGCAGACAAAGATCACAGAGACAACACCAGAGAAGGAGACAGACCTAACCAGTCTCCCTGAAACAGAATTCAAAATAAGAATCATAAACATGCTGACAGAGATGCAGAGAAATACGCAACAGAAATGGGATGAAGTCCGGAAGGAGATCACAGATGCCAGAAAGGAGATCGCAGAAATGAAACAAACTCTGGAAGGGTTTATAAGCAGAATGGATAGAATGCAAGAGGCCATTGATGGAATTGAAACCAGAGAACAGGAACGCATAGAAGCTGACATAGAGAGAGACAAAAGGATCTCCAGGAATGAAACAATATTAAGAGAACTGTGTGACCAATCCAAAAGGAACAATATCCATATAATAGGGGTCCCAGAAGAAGAAGAGAGAGGAAAAGAGATGGAAAGTATCTTAGAAGAAATAATTGCTGAAAACTTCCCCACACTGGGGGAGGAAGTAATCAAACAGACCACGGAAATACACAGAACCCCCAACAGAAAGGATTCAAGAAGGGCAACACCAAGACACATAATAATTAAACTGGCAAAGATCAAGGACAAGGAAACAGTGTTAAAGGCAGCTAGAGAGAAAAAGGTGACCTATAAAGGGAAACCCATCAGGCTAACATCAGATTTCACAACAGAAACCCTACAGGCCAGAAGAGAATGGCATGATATATTTAATACAATGAAACAGAAGGGCCTTGAACCAAGGATACTGTATCCAGCATGATTATCATTCAAATATGATGGTGGGATTAAACAATTCCCAGACAAACAAAAGCTGAGGGAATTTGATTTCCACAAACCACCTCTACAGAACATCTTACAGGGACTGCTCTAGATGGGAGCACTCCTAGAAAGAGCACAGCACAAAACACCCAACATATGAAGAATCGAGGAGGAGGAACAAGAAGGGAGAGAAGAAAAGAATCTCCAGACAGTGTATATAACAGCTCAATAAGCGAGCTAAGTTAGGCAGTAAGATACTAAAGAGGCTAACCTTGAACCTTTGGTAACCACGAATTTAAAGCCTGCAATGGCAATAAGTACATATCTTTCAATAGTCACCCTAAATGTTAATGGGTTGAAGGCACCAATCAAAAGACACAGAGTAACAGAATGGATAAAAAAGCAAGACCCATCTATATGCTGCTTACAAGAAACTCACCTCAAACCCAAAGACATGTACAGACTAAAAGTCAAGGGATGGAAAAACATATTTCAAGCAAACAACAGTGAGAAGAAAGCAGGGGTTGCAGTACTAATATCAGACAAAATAGACTTCAAAAAAAGAAACTAACAAGAGATAAAGAAGGACACTACATAATGATAAAGGGCTCAGTCAAACAAGAGGATATAACCATTCTAAATATATATGCACCCAACACAGGAGCACCAGCATATGTGAAACAAATACTAACAGAACTAAAGAGGGATATAGACTGCAATGCATTCATTCTAGGAGACTTCAACACACCACTCACCCCAAAGGATAGATACACTGGGCAGAAAATAAGTAAGGACATGGAAGCACTGAACAACACAGTAGAGCAGATGGACCTAATAGACATCTATAGATCTCTACATCCAAAAGCAGCGGGATATACATTCTTCTCAAGTGCACATGGAACATTCTCCAGAATAGACCACATACTAGGCCACAAAAAGAGCCTCAGTAAATTCCAAAAGATTGAAATCCTACCAACCAACTTTTCAGACCACAAAGGCATGAAACTAGAAATAAACTGTACAAAGAAAGTAAAGAGGCTCACAAACACATGGAGGCTTAACAACACGCTCCTAAATAATCAATGGATCAATGACCAAATCAAAATGGAGATCCAGCAATATATGGAAACAAATGACAACAACAACACTAAGCCCCAACTTCTGTGGGACACAGCAAAAGCAGTCTTAAGAGGAAAGTATATAGCAATCCAAGCATATTTAAAAAAGGAAGAGCAATCCCAAATGAATGGTCTAATGTCACAATTATCGAAATTGGAAAAAGAAGAACAGATGAGGCCTAAGGTCAGCAGAAGGAGGGACATAATAAAGATCAGAGAAGAAATAAATAAAACTGAGAAGAATAAAACAATAGAAAAAATCAATGAAACCAATAGCTGGTTCTTCGAGAAAATAAACAAAATAGATAAGCCTCTAGCCAGACTTATTAAGAAGAAAAGAGAGTCAACACAAATCAACAGTATCAGAAACGAGAAAGGAAAAATCACGACGGACCCCACAGAAATGCAAAGAATTATTGGAGAATACTATGAAAACCTATATGCTAACAAGCTGGGAAACCTAGGAGAAATGGACAACTTCCTAGAAAAATATAACCTTCCAAGATTGACCCAGGAAGAAACAGAGAATCTAAACAGACCAATTACCAGCAATGAAATTGAAGAGGTAATCAAAAAAGTACCAAAGAACAAAACCCCCGGGCCAGATGGATTTACCTCGGAATTTTATCAGACATACAGGGAAGACATAATACCGATTCTCCTTAAAGTTTTCAAAAATATAGAGGAGGAGGGGATACTCCCAAACTCATTCTATGAAGCTAACATCACCCTAATACCAAAACCAGGCAAAGACCCCACCAAAAAAGAAAACGACAGAACAATATCCCTGATGAACGTAGATGCAAAAATACTCAACAAAATATTAGCAAACCGAATTCAAAAATACATCAAAAGGATCATACACCATGACCAAGTGGGATTCATCCCAGGGATGCAAGGATGGTACAACATTCGAAAGTCCATCAACATCATCCACCACATCAACAAAAAGAAAGACAAAAACCACATGATCATCTCCATAGATGCTGAAAAAGCACTTGACAAAGTTCAACATCCATTCATGTTAAAAATTCTCAGCAAAATGGGAATAAAGGGCAAGTACCTCAACATAATAAAGGCCATCTATGATAAACCCACAGACAACATTATATTGAACAGCGAGAAACTGAAAGTATTTCCTCTGAGATCGGGAACTAGACAGGGATGCCCACTCTCCCCACTGTTATTTAACATAGAACTGGAGGTCCTAGCCACGGCAATCAGACAAAACAAAGAAATACAAGGAATCCAGATTGGTAAAGAAGAAGTTAAACTGTCACTATTTGCAGATGATATGATACTGTACATAAAAAACCCTAAAGAATCCATCCCAAAACTACTAGAACTGATATCGGAATACAGCAAAGTTGCAGGACACAAAATCAACACACAGAAATCTGTGGCTTTCCTATATACTAACAATGAACCAACAGAAAGAGAAATCAGGAAAACAACTCCATTCACAATTGCATCAAAAAAAATAAAATACCTATGAATAAACTTAACCAAAGAAGTGAAAGACTTATACTCTGAAAACTACAAGTCACTCTTAAGAGAAATTTAAGGGGACACTAACAGATGGAATCTCATCCCATGCTCGTGGCTAGGAAATATTAATATCGTTAAAATGGCCATCCTGCCCAAAGCAATATACAGATTTGATGCAATCCCTATGAAACTACCAGCAACATTCTTCAATGAACTGGAACAAATAATTCAAAAATTCATATGGAAACACCAAAGACCCCGAATAGCCAAAGCAATCCTGAGAAAGAAGAATAAAGTAGGGGGGATCTCAATCCCCAACTTCAAGCTCTACTATAACGCCATAGTAATCAAGACAATTTCGTACTGGCACAAGAGCAGAGCCACAGACCAATGGAACAGACTAGAGAGTCCAGACATTAACCCAGACATATATGGTCAATTAATATTTGATAAAGGAGCCATGGACATACAATGGGGAAATGACAGTCTCTTCAACAGGTGGTGCTGGGAAAACTGGACAGCTACATGTAGGAGAATGAAACTGGACCATTGTCTAACCCTATATACAAAAGTAAACACAAAATGTATCAAAGACCTGAATGTAAGCCATGAAACCATTAAACTCTTGGAAGACAACATAGGCAAAAACCTCTTAGACATAAACATGAGTGACCTCTTCTTGAACATATCTCCCCGGACAAGCAAAACAACAGCAAAAATGAGTAAATGGGACTATATTAAGCTGAAAAGCTTCTGTACTGAAAAAGACACCATCAATAGAAGAAGAAGGATCCCTACAGTATGGGAGAATATATTTGAAAATGACACATCCGATAAAGGCTTGACGTCCAGAATATATAAGGAGCTCTCATGCCTCAACAAACAAAAAACAAATAACCCAATTAAAAAATGGGCAGAGGAACTGAACAGACAGTTCTCCAAAAAAGAAATACAGATGGCCAACAGACACATGAAAAGATGCTCCACATCGCTAATTATCAGAGAAATGCAAATTAAAACTACAATGAGGTATCACCTCACACCAGTAAGGATGGCTGCCATCCAAAAGACAAACAACAACAAATGTTGGCGAGGCTGTGGAGAAAGGGGAACCCTCCTACACTGCTGTTGGGAATGTAAGTTAGTTCAACCATTGTGGAAAGCAGTATGGAGGTACATCAAAATGCTCAAAACAGACTTACCATTTGACCCAGGAATTCCACTCCTAGGAATTTACCCTAAGAACGCAGCAATCAAGTTTGAGAAAGACAGATGCACCCCTATGTTTATTGCGGCACTATTTACAATAGCCAAGAATTGGAAGCAACCTAAATGTCCATCGATAGATGAATGGATAAAGAAGATGTGTTACATATACACAATGGAATACTACTCAGCCATAAGAAAAGGGCAAATCCAATCATTTGCAGCAACATGGATGGAGCTGGAGGGTATTATGCTCAGTGAAACAAGCCAAGCGGAGAAAGAGAAATACCAAATGATTTCACTTATCTGTGGAATATAAGAGCAAAGGAAAAACTGAAGGAACAAAACAGCAGCAGAATCACAGAACTCAAGAATGGACTAACAGGTACCAAAGGGAAAGGGACTGGGGAGGATGGGTGGGTAGGGAGGGATAAGGGGGGGAGAAGTAAGGGGGTATTAAGATTAACATGCATGGGGGGGTAGGAGAAAAGGGAGGGCTGTACAACACGGGGAAGGCAAGTAGTGATTCTACAACATTTTGCTATGCTGATGGACAGTGACTGTAAGGGGGTTTATAGGGGAGACCTGGTATAGGGGAGAGCCTAGTAAACATAATATTCGTCATGTAAGTGTAGATTAGTGATACCAAAAACAAAGCAAAAAAAAAAAAAGGGCAGTTCCTGTGTGGTAACCTCCAACGAGTTCTACACAAGGGTATAAAGGGCATATAAAAGTGTAGGCAAAGGGTCTGTTTGTGTTTATACAGAGGATCAAAGCCTAATTTGGCTACCCCAAAAATGAACTAAGATACGATATGAAAAAGAACTTCCAACATCTGCACTCTCTGGATGACTCATGCCAGAAGATGATCATCAAAAAACCCCAACAAAGATCCACGCACTGCTACAGCTGTAGATGCACTCATCCCACCAGTTCCTGGACTTGCCATGGGAATGAGGAAGGAGATATCTAAGCTGGCCTGTGCATACAGTAAAACAACAAATTTGACTGGATCTATACTGTTGGAACTCAACCAAGAATTTGGAGAAGTGCAAATTGTAGCACTCCAAAGTCTTACAACTACAGACTATTTACTGTTAAAAGAACATATGGGATGTGAACAGTCCCCAGGAATGGGTTGTTTTAATTTGTCTGATTTCTCTCAGACTGTTCAAGTTCAGTTGGACAATATCCACCATATCATAGATAAGTTTTCACAAATGCCTAAGGTGCCTAACTGGTTTTCTTGGTTTCACTGGAGATGGCTGGTAATTACATATATGCTTTGGTTATGTAACTATACTCCTATTATGTTAATGTGTGTGCGCAATTTAAGTAGTATCTTAAAACCTATATATGCTGAAGTTACTCTACAAGAAGATATGTCAAAGAAATAATCAATCTTCCCATGTTTTCTTCCGCCTGCTACTTCTATAGCTTTTCTTCTTCCTTCCTAATTACAACCCTTAAATAGAATTCGTGCCTCATATCAAATTTACCGAGTATCATAATTCTTCCAAGTGGTAAAGATACCTCAAGACAAATGCTGGGCATAGAAGCCACAGGGCATAAATATGCAAAGAAGTAAAAAGCTAACCGTTTCAAACAATAAGGCTTCCCTCTCAGTTACCAACTTTACATTTCCCTGTATGGCCCCGGAAGATGACTGGTTAGCCAGAGACGGGTAAGATTCCTCAAGGGAGGAACAACCTAAGACAGGCACACTCGCAGGGGGGTCATCAGGTGAGAAATTGGGGATCAACAGAGGTGAGGCTTAGAGCCTCACCCCCCCTGTTCTGAGAGAAATCTTCTGCATACGTGGATGTTTTATTGCCCTGGTCTAGCTTTGATTAACTCATAGTCTACAGGCACACACCTGATCATCTACATTTGCTTCCTTACAACACTAAACTATGTTTTCTACCTTTATCTTGTATCTACCTACCACTTCAACATTTTATTAAAAATAATAATAATAAAGAGAGAAATGTGGTATCCACATATAAATCAAGTATAAAAACCAAATGAGTATTCATATTTGAACTGACTGTTTATAGTTCATAATGCATGAGCAAAACCGAAAGTTTCTGTGATGACTGCTCTTGTACTGTTCACTATGTAACTTATTCATTATGTAAGAATTTGTTCTCCATGTAAGAACTTGTTTGTTATGCCTCAGAAGATTGGAGACTGACGAAAATTAGGCTTGGGGTGGATTAATGATTGTGCATTGAGCATTGACTCCCCTATACAGAATTTTATTGTCGTTAACAACCATTTGATCAATAAATATGAGAGCTGCCCTCACAAAAAAAAAAAAAAAAGGACAGACTTCCAATGGTAAAATAAATAAGTAACTGGGATGTAATGTATAGCATAAGGAATATATTCAAGATATTGTAACAGCTTGGTAGGGTGATAGCTGGAACCTAGAATTATGTATATGAATGTTCTACCACTGTGTTGTACACTTGAAACTAATGTAATGTAATACTGTGCATCAACTACCCTTCAATAAAAAATAATTATTTAAAACAAAAAAAAAATAAAAAACCTTTTCTCCTGCTACCTTGCTATATAATTGCTTATTAGTTTTAGGACTTTTGATGTATATTCTTTCAAATTTTCTACATAGATGATCATGTCATCTACAGAAAAAGACAGCTTTATTACTTCCTTCAGTTTATTTCCTTTGCTTGCCTTACTGCATTAGCAAGGACTTCCAGTATAATACTGGAAAGGAGTGATGAAAGGTGACATCTTTGACTTGTACCTGATCTTAGTGGGAAAGCTTTGGTTTTTTTCATACCCTTATGTATGACATCATCTGTAGGTTTTGTAGATATTCTTTATCAAGTTGAGAAAGTTCCTCTTTATTCCCTGTTCACTGAGAGTTTTTATCATGAATGGGTGTTGGCTTTGTCAAATGCTTTTTCTGTATCTGTTGATATGAAAATATAATTTTCCTTTTTTTTTTAGTTTATTGATGTGATGGATTACATTAATTGATTTTGAATGTTGGAATGGCCTTGCATATCTGAGATAATTCCAACTTAGTCTTGCTGTGTAAAACTTTTTATAATTTGTGGATTTGTTTTCCTAATATTTTGCTGAGGACTTTTGCACTTATGTTCATGAGAGTTATTACTCTAGATTTTTTTTTTCTTGTGATGTCTTTGTCAGGTTTTGGTATTATGGTGATACTGGTTTCCGAAATGAGTTAGGAAATAGTTCCTCTGCTTCTTTTTACAAGAAGAGATTGTGGAGAATTGGTATAATTTCTTCCTTAAATCTTTGGTAGAATTCACCAGTGAACCCATCTGGGTCTAATATTTTCGGTTTTGGAAGGTTATTAATTATAGAATGAACTTCTCTAATAAATGAGGCCTATTCTATCCATATTATGTAAGTTTTGGCAGATTGTGTATTTCAAGGAATTGGTCCATCTCTTATAGATTAGCAAATTTGTGGGCAGAGAGTTGTTCATAATATTCCTTTATTATTCTTATAATAGCCACGGGATCTGAGGGATGGTCCCCTATTTTATTTTGATATTAGTGATTAATGTCTACTGTCATTTTTTCTTAGTGAACCTGGCTAGGGGTTATCCATTTGACTACTTTTCAAAGCACTTGCTTTTTTGTTGTTGTGGCATTGATTTTCTTTATTGATTTTCTGTTTTCAGTTTAATTGGTTTTTGTTCTAATTCTTTATTTCTCTTCTGCTTACTTTGGATTTAATTTATTCTTATTTTCTAGTTTCTTAAGGTGAGAGCTTATGTTATTGATTTTTAGAACTTTTTTTCTAATATATGCATTCAATATAAATTTCCCTCTAGGTACTGCTTTTGATACATTCCACACATTTTGATAAGTTGTGTCTTCATTTTCTTTTAGCCCTAATATTTTAAAATTTATATTGAGATTTCTTCATTGTCCCTTGTGTTATTTAGGAGTATGTAGTTTAATGTCCAAATTATTTTGAGGTTTTTCACTTCTCTTTCTGTAATTCATTTCTAGTTATAGTTCACTGTGGTCCGAGAAAAGACATGTGATTTCTATTTTTTTAAATTTTTTAAGGTGTGATTTATGGCCCATAAAGTGGTCAATCTTGTGAATGTTCCATGTAAGCTTGTGAAGTATGTGTAGTCTGCTGTTGTTGGATTAAGTAGTTGATGAAAGTCAATTACTGACAGTGCTGTTGAGTTCAACTATGTGCTTACTGATTTTCTGTATGTTGGATCTGGCCCATTACTCATAGGTATTGATGACTCCAATTATGACATATCTTTTTCCTTAAAGTTCTATCAGATTTTGCCTCATGTAGTTTGGCACTTTTGTTAGGTGCACACATAGTAAGAATTGTTACGTCTTTTTGGAGAATCAGCCTCTTTATCATGTGTGCTGCCCTTCTTTATCCCTGACAACTTGGCTTACTTCGAAGTCAGCTCTCTTATTAACATAACTACTACTACCTCTTTTGATTAGTGTTAGCATGGTATACTTTTCTCCATTTATTTATTTTTCACCTAATATGTCTTCACATTTGAAGTGGGGTTTTTTTAGACAACATAGAGTTAAGTCATGTTTTTTGATCCTCTGACAATCTCTGTTTTTTTAATTGGTACATTTAAACTATTGACATTCAAAGTGGTCATTGATTAGCTGGATTAATGTCTACCATATGTTTTACTATTTTCTATTTGTTGCCCTTGTTCTTTTTTCCTATTTTTGTATTCCACTCTTTTTATGCCTTTTGTGGTCTTAACTGAGCATTTTATATGGGTCCATTTTTCTCTCCTTTATTAGCATATCAGTTATAATTCTTTTTAAACATTTTAGTGATTTCCTTGGAGTTTGCAATATACATTTACAACTAATCCATGTCTACTTTTTAATAACATTATACCACTGTATGGGTAATGAGAGTACCTTGCACTACCAAAATAATTCTAATTCCCTCCTCACATCCCATGTATCATTGCTGTCATTCATTTCACTTATATACAAGCACACATAAGCACACATACACACACATATATGATAAGCATACATAATTTAATATAGTTTTCCTATTATTATTTTGAACAAACTGTTATCTGTAGATTAATTAAGAATAAAAAATAGAAGTTTTTATTTTACCTTCACTTTCTGATGCTCTTCCTTTCTTTATGTAGATCTAAGGTTCTGATCTATATTATTTTCATTCTCTCTAAAGAACTTTTAATGTTTCTTGCAAGGCAGGTCTACTGTCAAGAAATTCCCTCAATTTTTTCCGAGAAAGTTTTTACTTCTTTTTTAATTTTGAAAGATAATTTCAGAAGATACAGAATTCTATTCTAGTGAACCTGGCTAGTGAAGACTTTCCCCCCACACACTCAAAACTTTGAAAGTAAAACTTTGACTAAACTCATTTATTGCTTGCATAGTTTCTGTGTAGAAGTCAGATGTGATTCTTATCCTCTATAGATAGGTAGATGTTTTTACCCTTCTTTCAGGACTTAAAAAAAAAAATTTATTATTATTATTATTTTTTTTTATTTTATTTTGGTATCATTAATCTACAATTACATGAAGAACATTATGTTTACTATGCTCCCCCCTTCACCAAGTCCCCCCCACATACCCCTTCACAGTCACTGTCCATCTGCATAGTAAGATGCTGTAAAATCACTACCTGTCTTCTCTTTGTTGCACATCCCTCCCCGTGCCCCCCACGCACTATACGTGCTAATCGTAATGCCCTCTTTCTTCTTCCCCGCCCTTATCCCTCCCTTCCCACCCATCCTCCCCAGTCCCTTTCCCTTTGGTAACTGTTAGTCCATTCTTGCCAGGACGTTTTTTTGTTTGATTTTTGTAATTTGAAAATGATAATGCATATCCTATACCTTTTGCAATTGTCCAACATTCCTTTTTTGCCCTTCAGTCTTTGGTCTCTTTGCTTTTTGGTTTTCAAATATTCTATTGATACATCCTGTAGCTCAGATATTCTTTTTTGACAATGCCCAGCCTACTAATAAGCCGATTAAAGGCATTCATCATTTTTGTTACTGTTTCTTTTTTATCTCTAGCATTTCTTTTTGGTTATTTATTAGGATTTCCATCTCTCTGCTTACATTGGCCATCTGTTCTTACATGCTATCTACTTTATCAGTTAGACCCTGTAACATATCAGTCATAGTTGTTTTAAATTCCCAGTGTGATAATTCCAACATCCCTGCCATGTCTAGTCCTGATGCTTGCCCTGTCTCTTCAAGTTATTTTTGCCTTTTAACATGTCTTGTAATTTTTTTATTGTTAGCCAGTCATGATATACTGGGGAGAAGGAACTGCTGTACATAAGACATTTAGTAATGTAGTGGTTAGGTTTGGGGGCAGGAGGCATTATATTTCCTATGATTAGGTCTCAGTCTCTTAGTGAGTCTGTGTCTGTGTATTGTGTGAACTTCACAAGTATTTAGCATTTTTTTTCTATTCCTTTAGGTGGGACAGTTTGACTGAAGGGGGCTGGAGTTGTGTATTTACCTTTTCTCATGTGAAGGGCCAGCTGGACTTTCCACAGGTCTGTTAGGCTCTGATAATACCTTCACTTTGCTATTTTTTCATATAGCATGTCCTGTAAAAGCAAGAACAGTGTTTCCTTGGGTGTTTTTAATGGAAGAACATTGATAGTCCTGAGGCTGGAGGGGAAGATTTAATGGGCTGGGCTAGTGGATTTTGTAGTGGTAGGTGGTTCTTCTCCATGGTACCTTCCTGTGGGGAATTTTGATGGTGTGTATGATTCTTTTCTTACATGCTGACATTGGAATCTAACTCTTGTTAGATATGACCGCTTAGCATTTTTGTTTTTTGCTTCTCATGGGCAAGCATGTAAGAACTTATTGAAAATCTTAGAGTTATAGGAATGTGCAGTAACTTTTCAGTATAGTCAACTTCATGAGGCTGGCCTCTTCTCCCTTAGATGTTGCTTGCATTTAATTCATAGAATGCCTGACTTGAAAGGGAATCTAAACCCGTGGTTGTTCAAGTTGGAAATCTGGAGGCCCGGAGATAGGAAACCTAGGACCCAGAGTGAGCTGCTAAGAGAGATGGAATGGAAATCCCGCTCCACTTGTTTCCTTTCAACCAAATTTACATTCATTTTCCCTGTTTGACATTTTGACTGGTGGTTCCAGCTAAAAATAGTGACCCAGTTACAAGCAGTAACTGGGAAAATTAACCTCAGGCATTGGTAGCTATATTACTTTGACCTTACTCTGCAGGCATCATTAACATACACATCACTCTCCAGCTGCTTCTGCAGTGTTAGGATGATGGAAAACTAAAGGACATAGTGCTAAGGCATGACAAGCTTTATCAAAGAATTCAAACAGTATTCCTCCAGCCTGGTGGTTAATTGCCAGATTATCAGCAGCTCTGGAGACCTGAGCCTAAGAGCCTTCAGCAGGAGTGGACAGCCACTGCCTGAGCCAGTCATGAGTGTGAGGGTTCTGAGAGGTGCTTCCCATATGTGGGGCCTAGGTGAGATGGGGAGCATGGGAGAAAGGAGTCAAGGTGAGCACTGTAGTGAGCCAGCCTGGTCAAGACTTACTATGTATTGAACATCCAACCAGTTTACTAAGGGTTATGGGGCATATAGTGCTAAAATATGGGCTTTTCATTCAAGACCAAAGGGTCACATTAGAGACCCAAGGCACTCAAAGTATTAGAAATTCCCTGGAAAGTAGCACCCAGAGCTCCCAATCTGTCTTCCCTGAGCATACGTGAGCAATGCTTCATTGCCTTTATTACGCATCTTAGTCCTTCTTAAGGCTCAGGCCCCATGTGTTCCTTCTCTCCTCCCCAGGACTAGCACAGGGTCTATTGTCTAAATCACATGCTTTAAACAATTACAGTTGACGTCTGTCTTAGAGGACAGGCCACTACCCACTTTCCTAGTTACATCCTTGAGAATCCTTCTGAGACCATCCCAGACCTTGCTTAAGGTGTGGGCCTGGGTGGAAGAAAGGTGAGCAATGAATGTATAAGAGTCCCACCTGATCTTACAATTTAGAGCTTGGGAATTCTTTCTCCATCCCTTTGGGTGAGTGGAACATTTCTTTAGCTTACATTATCCTTGTTTAGCCAACATTTGTTTCCAGAAAAATGCGTTTTCCACAGAGACATTTTCCTAGGCTTGGTCATCCAGAAAAAAATCTTTCCTCCTTTTTCACCAGCTAAGCAGAAATCAGAATGCATTTCTGCATGTAATAAAGAATACTCCTGGAGGCCAAAACTCCAGAGGAAATCAGTGCAAATGTTCATTTGCATATCGGAGCTTTTAGCATTCTCTTCCTCTTTATAGGCTGGAAACTGCAAAGAAGTACTTACTCAGTGTTCCTAGCACTATTGCCTTTTGTGAAACCTAAACTAAGTTGATTAGTGAATCAGACACCCAAAAATGTTTCCTACTAGAAATAAGTCTCCCAATTATGGGCCCTCATCTTGAACTAGGAAGAAAGGATGAAGAGAGAGAGTGAATAGACCTGCATTTGTCATTTACCAGGTGTTATTTTTGAGTAATTTTCTTCTCTGAGGCTTATCTGCTTCATCTGTAAAATGGGCACACATTGTTTTGATGTGAAGATACTATTTTTACTTTTATTTTTGGCCACATTTTCACTCAAAGCTGGCTTCTCTTTTCTCAGGGTGCCAAGCTTTCCTACAAGCCTGCTTCTGTGGAAAGAGATAGCAGGCTCTACATTTGGCGGGATGAGAGTGGGAAGAGGGAGGCTGGAGCCACAGGAGCTTTCAGCTTCTTGCTCAGTATCTAGTGATGCCATTCGTCTCCAAGGCGGCTGCTTGAGAGTCTCAGGGGATAGTCATGGTATCTCCCCTGCTTGTGGGTCCTAGCGTAGATGTACCTCTGGCCTTGAGACTTGTATCCTAGATTCCAAGGCAGACTACAACATAGTTTCCTCCAGATCTGCTCCTAACTGCCCTGCATCTTCTTCTTCTATTGTGGGTGTGTATAAATAGTGATTTCTGAGGCCCTGGACCCAGATCCCATTCCAAGGACCAGTTACCGAAGTCCTTGAGCAGCCTTCTCCACCCTTCAGTCCCCCTCCAGCCACTACTCTTCCCAGTGCACTAACAAGGGTAATGGATGAAATTACATGATGTAGAGAAAATGGAAGTTCCATGGCCAGGATTCTCACCCATTACGTATGTGCAATGATGTAACAATATTTAACCTACTTCACAGGCACATACTTGTATACCTGCTGGTATTGCTATAAAAAGAGCTCCCCTGGTGCTAAGAGAAGAGGCTAGAGAAGTAAGCAAGAGAGCAGGAGAGAGGAGAGAAGAGACTGGAAGCAAGGGCAGAGCCTGAGGCAGAGGCTGAGCTGGAGGCAGAGATGAATTTGCTACATGCAGACCATCCTGGAGGTGGACAGGATTGTCTCACACCAACTATCACCATGAGAATAAAGCTTAGTACAAAGCCCCTTTATACCCCCAAATGTTACATTGTCACTTTTCAGTCTCACCGAATCCTGAATTAACTTGCCCAGAACTGATACCCTCAGGCAAGACAGGGATAGATGAAAAAAGAATGTCAAAATGGTGGTAATTGTTAAACATAATCACATTATTTTTCATACTATTTTTTCTACTTTTAAAAGTGTTTGAAGTATTCCATAATGAAAAGTTTTTAAAAAGTTAGAAATAGAGAATTGAAGGGCTATCCTTGGATATGTGCTGCCATTGGCACTAACAAGCAGCTGTTGCTCAGAGCAGCAGTAGGGGGTTGGAATATCATTTTCCTGGGCTTCTAAATTCAATTTATTCATGAACCAAATTACTTTACTAATTGCAGAGTGCCCAAAACTAGAAATTCTAGGCCAGAGGAGCACTTTTGAGAAAGTGAGTTATCTGTCCTGCTTTGCTTTTTCTGCTTAGGGCCCCACTGCCCAGTGGGGTGTCCCAGGACAGAGATGCAGAAGGCAGCCATGCTGGGAGGTGATCTCCTCCATGTGCATATTCTGCTGTTTTACAGCTATAGCCTCTAATGTGGGATGGTAATAGTGATGATGATGATGCTAATGAGAGTGGCCACCTACTCTGAGCACCTACTGTGTATAATCTTCTGGATATTTCATCTAAACAGCAGTCCTTCAAAGTGGTCACTACCACCAGGGCTTACAGGGAGGCTACAGAGCCTCAGAGAGACCAAAAAGTAGTAATTGATAGTATTTGAACCCAGCTGTCTCTGGCAACTGCTCCCACCTCGGGACCTGCCCAAGGTCTCCAGATGGCTTGAGTCTGAGCTAGGAAAAGAACAAGGTTTGGAAGAGGCATCTCTGAGCCTGTCTCTGGAGGGAGGGGGACTTCAGCCTAAGGGAAATTGAGGACTATTCAATCCCTGAGATTCTATAAGAGCCATTACCCTGTCCCTGACAAGGTAACCGTGTACCCTGAAGCTACATGGTTCTGGTGAAGACCCAAGATGTGACTCTCTCAGCTCACCATTTGGTCCCTGGGGATACCTGCTCCTTCTGTATGTACCTATCCAGGGGCTAGTGTTCAGAAAGCCCTCACAGCTTGAGCTTGAACATGTGCCAAGAGTGTGGGCAGTGTGTGCCATGTGTGCCTGCCTCAGGTAAAATTGATAAACTCTGACATTACAGGCTATTATGTCTGACCTGCCGTGTATTAGGAGAGAGTCATACAAATGTCTGTGCTGTCAACAGCCCTAGCTGTGCCCCACTCGCCCTCCAGCGCTGATGGCTGGTATTCAACTGTGACAAGGCATTTTATATTTGCAAGCCCAGACAAGAAAGGCTATTGTGCCTTCTCCTCTGTCTTATTAGGCTGTCAGTATCTGCCCTAGAAGAGAGGTCAGCCAGGCCTTATGCTTCAGGATGGTAGTATAGAAAGATGGCTCTATGTGGGGCTAAGCTCACCCAAGTTCAAGTTCTAATTCTGATGCTTACTGGGCATGAAATCTTAGCTAGTTGCTTTACTTCTCTGTTCATTAAAAAGAAATGACTCTCAGCCTCCTAGCATTTTTGTTGTGAAGACTAAATGACCTACCTTTTGAGCAGTAATGTTTTAAAGCCATGTATTATTTTCATGTTAGATTTAGCAAATGCTCTTTATATAAATGGACTGATAAAACACACATGTCCTGCCATGTGGGAATATAGAATGCTGTGGTAAAAACATCACATAAACATGTGATAGTTCCTATTAATTATAAGGAATTTATACTTCAAGGTAAAATAAGCTATCGACCCAAAAGTAATGGACCTCATGAGCCAAAGCTTAAATTACATGGAAGCAAGTGACATAATTAGGGTGATAGTATAATTTAACATTCAAACAGAGACACTGTTAGGAATGAAAAGGGGCACGCTTCATATTCAATGCTGGGACAATATATGTCATGGGACTGACCTGAGAACACTGGGACATAGGGACATGCTAAAGACACTTTTATCTCACCCATGGTGTAGATGTGCTCATGTTTAACCCATCCTCACAGTGTCTGCCAGTCCAAGGCATGAACCTTTCCTTGCATAATCTAGGCCTTTGCGCCCATGGAGAAGCTTGTACCCATAAGAAGATTTCAGAACCTGTTTCCTGGGAATTGTTCCCATGCTTACACACTTCTCAGCCTACTTGGAATGAGATCCAGACTCCTGACCAGGGCCCACAAGGTCCGTCCCTGATCTAGTCTCTGCCTCAAATACCTTTGTTCTCTCCTGTTAAGCTCCAGCCACAGCATGCTCCCATCTCAAGCCATTGAAGTTGCTTTTCTTCCTGCCTGAGATTCTTTTCCTCAGTCTTTCACACAGTATTTTAGCTCTATAATTCATGTGTAAGTTTAAATGTCACTCCTAGTAGAGGACTCTTCTGGACATCTAATCCCAACCAGCCTCCCCAACCTCTCCCTCACTTGTGTCATTGTCTCCAAAGCTTTAATATAGACAATACACACTTTAAAAACAAAAAACATAAGCATAACCACAAAACACTCCCTTGCTATACTAGGCTTCAAACAAGACATAACCATGCCCATTCCATTCTTGCTTCCTGTGTCATCTCCATGCCCAAAATGGGCTTGGCCATCAAAAGACGTGGTGAATGAGTGGTCCGGTGGCATAAAAGAGAGCCTTTAAATAGAAACATGAGGATTTCTTTCTGGAGAATTCATCATCATTCACATTAACAAGCCAAGAGAGTAGAGACCAGGAGTTAAAGAAAGAGAGACTAAGAGACAGAGCTGTGAGAAGTGCAAGGGGCTCCTGGAAAGGGTATAGGGATCTGGAGCCCAGTATTTTTGTCCCAGCATTACCATGGTCTACTCAGTGGCCTTGTACAAGAAACTTTCTTTCTCTGGGTCACAGATTCACTGTCTGTAAGTTGGGGATGAAGGGGTTCCAAAAGGGATATAGAATGGGGGAGGGGGTCCTCTGTCTGCTTTGACCACAGATATTTTGGTGTGGGATGCAATGTCAGACACTGCCCATGCCCTGCGCACATTTCTCAGCACTACTTGTCTGTGTGCTCATGGCGTCCACTGCACGTGCCCCTCAACCCACATAGCGCAGGCCACAGGTGCTGGGTGGTCACATCTCTGGGAGCTGCCCTTGGCCAATGATAAAGAACAATTGGATGACAGTATCCCAGCCTCTTGCCCCTTGGGGATGAAAGTGGGGAGCAACCTCCAGATGTGGTTCTGGGACCAGCAGCATTAGCATCAGTGTCCCCTGGGAGCTCATTGAATCAAAAACTCTGGAGATTCAGCCCAAGCTTTGTTCTAACAGTCCCTCTGGTAATTTTGATGTGTGTCACAGTTTGAGGACCACAGTCCTACACTGTCCTTCAGAGGTCCCCAGGGGGTAGAACCCCAGTTGCTCATTAAAATGCCTTGTTTCAGCTTCCTTCCCTTCTCTGTTTTACTCCCCCACCTGCTTACTGGTGCTTCCTGAGACTGTCTTCCAAATAAACCATATTACTTGCAAGCCTTTGTCTCCTGGTCTGCTTCTGGGATCCCCTCCCTAATAAGATAGACCCTCATAATAACTCTCGGGAGAGGTATTATATAAATTCTGGATCTAGAAGCTCTTGGAGGCCCTTCTCAGCAGTATTTATAATTATGGCTTTCATGTGGCCTGATCAGTCTGCTTCCTCAAGCAACCAGTGTGCATTGGTTAAATGCCTATTGTTTGTTGAGCATCATGGTACTTAGAAAAAAGCAGAGGAATAAACTAAGTGAGTCTAAGATGTCCTCACAACTGGGGTATCAAAAGAGGCACCCATGACCGGGCATGCAGCCATGTATTGCTGATGGTTTACTGGGTTTTTATGAGTGCCTTGCTGTGCACGTGGCTCTTAATGGATGAACAAGTTGTTTTAAAATGTACATTTTATTATTATGCAGGGATGGTGAGGCCAACAAATCAGATAATGATTTCCATTGAAAAGATAATTTATTACTCATACTGAGAGGAGGAGGGACCTGCCATACCACATGGGGTTATCTAGGGAAGCACAAGGGTCAGGTAGGAGACAGAGTGCTCAACGGGCCAGAGTCTTTATTTTTGTTTCCACAGGAAAGGCAAGACAGGGTAAGGAGTTTAGGATTGCCTAGTTTTAATAATTTCAGCAGAATTACAGTTGTCTGGCACCTGGCCCTGGGGTGGGGAAGCCAGGGAGATAGCAGACCAGAGTGTGAAAGCCTGATAGTGGAGGGGACTTGGGGATGTGCACTCTGGGTTGGTTATTTTGCATAATAAAATCATCCTTATTTACTATCTCTAGAACTGGCTAGGCCCCCAGGCCCAAGATGACAAAGCACCAGAAATACAGAAAATAAAAAGGCACAATTAATACATAACAATTAATACATAAGTGTAGCCAGCAAAGCTGTGAAGTTCCAGAGGAAGGTGTGCTGCGCCCTGGCCAGCAGGCTCCATGCAGATTACAGCTACTAGAATATACAGGTGGGCCTTTCCCTGGTTTGAAGGGCACATACAAAAGATAACTACCATTATTTAAGAATTAAAGCTAACTTTATTTCTCTTTCTAAAATGCAGTCCATGCTTATTTGAGAGAAATCAGAGAATTTAGAGCAGGAAAAGGAAGTTATAAATACCATAATTTTACTTTCCAGCAATAATCACAGGGGAAACTTTGCATTGTAGTCCACCCTGTGGCTTTCAGTTGCAAGAAACAAAAACCCAACTCAAATTGGCCTAAAAAATCAAATTGATGTCAACATGAAATCTGAAAGATTGGCTCACTTTAGGTGTAGTTTGATACAGAGATTCAAAATGTCATCTACTTTTCTGAATTTCTTCATTTGGGTGTCAGTGTTGCCTTCAGATCAGTTCCCCTTTTGTCTGAAATAATGATTTTAATGATCTCAAATGGCAGCCAGGTCAGTGGAAAGGAGACTCTGTTCTACCATTTCCAGAAAGAAGTCCTGGATGGATTTACTCTTGCCAGACCAGAGTGGGTTGCATGCTCACCTGTGAATCACGGAGTGACTGCCAGTAGGGACCTCTGTAATTCACGGTGATTTGTTTAAATCACACAGAACCACAGTTCCCAGAATTCTCTTTGGATTCCAAAATATAGTCCCACCCACTCTTGGTCCTAGTTTCTGAGAAAAGGGAATGAATACTTGTCAGCAAGCAATAAGAGTGCATTATTGCACACTGTTTCTCTGGTGCCTTTTAGTTAGCTAGTTCCCTATTGTGAATAACCTTACAGCCAAACCTTCACATCCATGCTTGATTTGGAAGTACTCTATTTTTCCCCCATTCATTTAAAGGAATAAGGAAGTTTAATATAAAAATGTCTCTGGAGATTCATCTATGACAGAGGCAACCTTAGCGTCAGGTGCAAATCCCATGACTAGGAGAGTCCTGCCCACTGACAAACCCACACTCTGGAGATGCGCTGGCTGCAGAGTTCCAGGGAAGACTGTGACTTTCTGGGCACTAATGGACTAAGAGATGCCCACGTATCATCTTCCCCAGTGCAGTCCCTCTGGACTCCCAGTCAGCATACACATGGCTCTGCCTGGAAATGACCAGATGCTGCTGTCATCCAGTCCTGTGTACACAGTAAGACTGACTGGGCTGAAAGGAGAGATTTCAAGCTTCCTCCCCAAACCATATGGCCAGCTATGCAGCACAGGCAGAAAGCAGGCTGGTTGGTCACAATGATGGCATTGCTTTCTCCCTGGTGAGGAACCCTCTGTAGGTGACAGCCCACAGTGTCAGAGCTTTCTGGTGCTACTGATATTGTCTGGGTCCTGCTAGCTCCCAATTCCCCTAGGCTCTGGCACATGTGCCTTTTACCCTAAAATACTCACCAAGGAAGTATTGTGCACTCTCTAATTCATGCTGGCTTCAGTTTTAATTTTGGAGCTTGGCCACAGAAAGGAAGGATGTTGGTCACAGGGGCTGGTTGAGTAGGCTCTTGACTTAGGAGCAGAACTCCAGGTTAACCCCACTCTGTTCTCTGCAGTGTCTGCCCAAACAGGAAGAAAACACCTAATCTGAACCAGAGGATCAAGCACAGCATATGGCTCTTGTGGTAAAATTGCAATATTTCTGGAATCTCTTGCCTGGCCTTAGTGCATCTCTATATCAATGTGTTTCCAAGGGGTGAAGAGAAGTAGTCCATCTCCATGTCAGTAGGTTATTACAAGGCCAAGCAAGGGCTTATCAGGACGGGAGAGGTTGGATGGAGTTCTCTTCTTCTGCAGCTGGCCTGAGAGAGATGCAGGACAACTGCTTGTAAGAAATAAACAGGTTTCTCCCACTTTATCTCTCCCTTTGATTGATTTTGGTTTCAAAGGTATTTTACCCAGGGATTTTCCCTCTGGAGTTACAGCCCTCCTAGTTTCCATAGGAGGAAGCTTAGAGAAACTTCCTCACTGGGCTTTTACAGGAAGGGGCAAATGGCTGAGTAGGTCCAGATGTGTGAGTGAGGGGAAATAGGACAGGGCCTGGGGAAGTGTGGAACCAGAGAGGAGAGGGAACAGGTGAAACATGGTAGTATTTCAGAGTCCATTTCAGCCTGGGTTCCAGACTTATTTAGACAGGAATTGAGGAAGAAAGACAAAACAGCCAGAGACCTGTGGAGCCCTACATAACACAGGCATGAGGTCTCGATTCAGCATGTGAGCTATTGCCCAACACTGCTTGAAAATCCCTCAGGCAGAGACCTTGTTGGACACCATGTTTTACGTGGTCATAAAACGTTTATCAAAACTTATCAAACAACCTAAGACAGGCACAGTCGCAGGGGGGCCATCAGGTGAGAAATTGGGGACCAACAGAGGTGAGGCTTAGAACCTCACCCCCCCTGTTCTGAGAGAAATCTTCTGCATATGTGGATGTTTTATTGCCCTTGTCTAGCTTGGATTAACACATAGTCTGCAGCCACACACCTGATCATCTACATTTGCTCCCTTACAACACTAAACTATGTTTTCTACCTTTATCTTGTATCTACCTACCACTTCAGCATTTTATTAAAAATAATAATAAAGAGAGAAATGTGGTATCCACATATAAATCAAGTATAAAAATCAAATGAGTATCATATTTGAACTGTTTATAGTTCATAATGCATGAGCAAAACCAAAAGTTTCTGTGATGACTGCCCTTGTACTGCTCACCATGTAACTTATTCACTATGTAAGAATTTGTTCTCCATGTAAGAACTTGTTCGTTATGCTTCAGAAGATTGGAGACTGATGAAAATTAGGCTTGGGGTGAATTAATGATTGTGCATTGAGCATTGACTCCCCTATACAGAATTTTATTGTTGTTAACAACCATTTGATCAATAAATATGAGAGATGCTCTCACAACAACAACAACAACAAAAAAAGTACACACTTCCAATTGTAAAATAAATAAGTAACCAGGATGTAATGTATAGCATAAGGAATATAGTCAAAATATGGTAACAACTTGGTATGGTGATAGCTGGTACCTAGAATTGTCATGTATATAAATGTTGAATCACTGTGTTGTACACCTGAAACTACTGTAATGTAATACTGTGTGTCAACTACCCTTCAATAAAAAATAATTATCTACAAACAACAACAACAACAACTTATCAGTACCTTGCTACAGTACCAGTAACCAGTACAATTTATTCAGATTTCACCAGGTTTTCCTCTAACAAACCTTTTCTGTTCTAGGATATGGTCCAGTTTCCACATTTTATTTAGTTAATCTCCCACTAGTCCCTCTGATTTGTGGCTGTTACTCATTTTTACCTTGTCTTTCTTTGGAAGTTTTAAAGAAGACCAGTAATATTTTTGTAGAATGCCCCATCTCTCTCTTTGGGTTTATCTGTTTTCTACTTACCAGATCTACGTTATGGTTTATGGGGAAGGATCCTGCAGAGGTGACATGACCTCCTCAGTGTCTCATTCTGATATCCATGATGTTGACTTGTCTATCACTGGTGACTGCTTCAGTCTTGGCTAAGATGCTGTCTATCAGGTTTCTGTCACATTACTTTTCTCCTTAAAATTACTAAGTATTCAAGTGCAGATATTTGGGGACTACGTAAATATCCTATTTCTGCTTAAACTTTCACCCATCAATTTCAATAGCCATCAGTATATCTTGGCTATGGCAATTATTACTCTGGTGTCCTACTGATGGCTTACTCCTTCTACATTTATTATTAAATTCTTCTATAAGGAAAATTTGCTGCTTCTCCTTCATTTATTGATTTATTTAGTTAGTAGTTTAATCAGTATAGGCTCATGAATATTTGTATTATTCTTTTTTTAAACAATTTTTTATTAAGGTACAATTGATATACACTCTTATGAAGGTTTCACGTGAAAAAACAATGTGGTTACTACATTTACCCATATTATCAAGTCCTCACCCATACCCCTTTGCAATCACTGTCCATCAGTGCAGCAAGATGCCAGAGATCCACTATGTCCCTTCTCTGTGCTACGCTCTTCTCCCCATGATCCTCCACACCATGTGTACTAAACATAATACCCCTCAGTCCCCTTCTCCCTCCCTCCCCACCCACCCTCCCACACCCTTCCCCTTTGGTAACCACTAATTCATTCTTGGAGTCTCTTGAGTCTGCTGCCATTTTGTTCCTTCAGTTTTGCTTCATTGTTATACTCCACAAATGAGGGAAATCATTTGGCATTCATCTTTCTCCACCTGCTTTTTTCACTGAGCATAATGCCCTCCTGCTCCATCCATGTTGTTGCAAATGGTAGGATTTGTTTATTTCTTATGGCTGAATAGTATTCCATTGTATATATGTACCACATCTTCTTTATCCATTCATCTACAGACGGACACTTAGGTTGCTTCCATATTTTGGCTATTGTAAAAAGTGCTGCAATAAACATAGGGGTGCATATGTCTTTCTGAATCTGAGAAGTTGTATTCTTTGGGTATATTCCAAGGAGTGGGATTCTGGGGTCAAATGGTATTTCTACTTTTAGTTTTTTGAAGAACCTCCATATTGCTTTCCACAATGGTTGATCTAGCTTACATTCCCACCAGCAGTGTAGGAGGGTTCCCCTTTCTCGGCATCCTTGTAAGCATTTGTTGTTCTTAGTCTTTTCAATGATGGCGATCCTTACTGGTGTGAGGTGATATCTCATTGTGGTTTTAATTTGCATTTCCCTGATGATTAGTGATGTGGAGCATCTTTTCATGTGTCTGTTGGCCATCTGAATTTCTTCTTTGGAGAACTGTCTATTCATATCCTCTGCCCAGGGTTATTTGCCTTTTGGGTGTTGAGGTGTGTAAGTTCTTTATATATTTTGGCTGTTAACCCCTTGTCGGATATGTCATTTACAGATATATTCTCCCATACTGTAGGATGCCTTTTTGTTTTGTTGATGATGACCTTTGCCGTACAGAAACTTTTTAGTTTGATGTAGTCCCACGAGTTCATTTTTGCTTTTGTTTCCTTTCTTGAGTAGACGGGCTCAGGAAGAAGTTAATATTTGTATTATTCTTTGTATTATTCAGTACTATAGTTATTTTGCTCAAATTGTCCCAATGTTGGACATTGGGAGCTCTTTCAGTTTGGTTCCAGTTTCCTTTTGAATACACATGCACACGCGTATGTATTTTTGTTTTTCTTGTTTATTTGTTTTTAAGGTGTTTTTGTTTATGGTTTTATTTTATTTTTTATTGGAATATAGTTGATAAACAACATTATATTGGTTTGAGATGTACAACACAGTGGTTCACTAATTACATATATTACTAAATGCTCACCATGGTACATGTGCCATACCAAGATATTACATCTGGTATTTTCTCTCTCCATCACTAAATCAGCTGGTTCTCCAAGGTCATCCCCTTCTTTTTATTTCCCTCTTCTTATATGGTCTCTGTATTGCCACTTCTCAGAGGAAGATCAGAGGGCAATGAAAGAGGAAAGATACTGGGAAAACGCAGATCCTTTGCCTTTGACCCTATATTAGGGAGGTCTCAGGAAGGCCTCTGGCACAAAAACCAAGAGGTTGTGGCTGAAAAGTAGGGAAATGCAATTTCCAAATTCCAAAGCCCTGAGAAGGCATCTCAGAGACCTGATCATATGTCCACAATTCAGAACCTGTTCCTCCACTGGGAAGATCCATCTGAGGTCCTGATGTGTTAATTTGCAAGTAGGGGTGAGGCAGGGGCATGGCCTAGCTCCTGAGCTAACTCATCTCCCTGCCCATGACCACCTACCAAGTAGATAGGGTGGTGAAATCCCAGCCTTGCCATTAGTGTGGTAGGATCACATATGATAAGGTTTGGTGGCATTATTTGGCAGGCCCCTCTATCTTAGGTTTGAATCCAGAAAGCAGAGCCTGGGACAAGGGACTGTGTACAGGAAGTTGGTTTTTGGAAGTGATTTCAAGGAACAGAAGTGGGACACTGAGAAGAGTGGAAAAGAGAAGGAGGGAAAGTTGACATGGGGTTGGCTTCTTGAGTTGATCACCACACTAAATGGACTCAATCCTGCTGAGACCCTTTGGGAAGCCCTGTAGAATTCACCCAGAATTGCCTGCCCCAGGGGAAGAAGAGAGGCACACATTTGTCCACTAGTTCCACCTTTCCCCTTTGGTCAAGGGCTGTCCCATAAGGGGTTAGCTCCCTTACACTTCCAGATTGTCATATACATCAGAATGGCCAAACAGGTTCTTGAAAGAGTCTTGTGCAGTGGTAGCAGAGAGAAAAATGTCTGTACAACTGAGGCTGGGAGCTGACAGTCCTCACTAAAGTACAGTGGCCAAAACAAAGATGTGGCCCACAAGAATATGCTATGTGTGTCACAAAATATGTTAGGTATAGCTTCCAAGCTGCAGAAGGTTGCAAAAGACCAAACTCTAGACTAATGTCAATACATGCCCAGTGAAAGGTGGTAAAATGCTGGGCAGAAGAATTTTATTAGGGTGAATGGAGGAGGAAACCAATGCACCAGAGTAAGTAAGGAAATAGGCATATCACATGTTTGGTCACTGTCATTTTCTTTAAGCTGTTTTACATCCAACAACATCCCCTCTCAATCCAATTCCCAGCAATTTACATTAGACACTATGAACTAAATGTGCATTTCCAACCCTTTGAAGCCCATATTAATTTCTCTAGGGTTTTACAAAAATTACCTCCACTTCTTTCCCTAATTGGCCAGACTGTATTTCAGTAATTCTTTATTACCAAGTTATTACCAAGCCTTCCCCCAACCCACCTCCCTTGGAAAAGTGATGTTGGGTCTTCAGGACCAGTAGAAAAGTAGAACTCTGCCATTAACGATTTTGTGTAAAGTCTTAACCTTTTGGACATGATTTCCTAAGGACCCCTGAATGGAACAGTGTTCTAGAAAGGGATCAGAAATTATTCTAAGCCCTTGAAGGTCTGGGGCTTTGTTGGTTTAACCCAGCTAATAAAACTCACAACCAAGAGTGGCTGAATCCAGGGAAAAGGATGTGGCCTGGAGGGTTGGCTCTGTCTCAGGTTTGTGCTCCTTGAGTGATCTGAGCTTATTGATAGCGCAAGGCCCTTATACTTGCTGAACCCCTATTGTAATGCTCTTCCACCAAGTCTCTCCCAGGTGCCTCCTTCTCCCTTCTCTAAAGTCCCCCCTCAGGGAAGCCTTCCTTTATTAGCTAGCCTAAAGAATTTCCCCATTTTCACCCAAGTCCTTCTCTGTCAATCTCCCTGTTTATATTTTCTCCAAAGAACTTATCACTCTTCAACGTTATCTTGTTCATTTGTTGACTTGTTTTTGTGCCTTTCTCAAATCTAATAGATGCTCCTGGAGGGCAAGGGTCTTTTCCTGTTTTGCTCCCAGCTACACATAGAGTGCTGTCTAACACTTGGGAGGTGTTCAGTAACTGTTTGCTACATGAGAAGTCTGTGCTTGCCTGCTCCAAATGTGGGCTGCAGAGTAGCATCCTTAGCATCACATGGGATCTTGTTAGAAGAGCAGAATCATGGACCTACATCAGATCTATTGAATCAGAATCTGCATTTTGACAAGATCACAGGAGATTTGTAGGCCTATTAAGGTTTAGGAAGTGTTGTCTTGTGTGCCCTCCACATCAGCCTATAGCAGAGAGACCCACTGTAATCACCATGGAGCATGCGTTCTACTGTTGTCTGGGGTACTATATTCTGTCAGTCTCCATCAACCCATTCCTACAGGCTTTAACAACTTCACATCTGCCTAGCCCTTGAAAAGAACCACTCTCCCTGCTTCTTCAATGTGAGAAGCACAGGTCAGTACCTGATGCTGGCCCAGCTCTGCCCTGCACTCTCCAAGGACTTCAGAGCACAGGGCAGTGGATGCTAACATCAGCTGGATCCTGCTGTCTGAGCATGTCTGATTTTCTTTGGGAAATGTCTAATTACCCACCTTGACTTAGGTGCCCTCCTGCCTTGCCCCTTTTGACTGAGATTGGAGGCTACATGAAGAGCGAATCCAAAGGTGAAGCTGTCACAATGGCCTAACAAAGCTTTGGGCAGGGTCACTTGCTAATGGACTACTGATGTAGTTTGGGTGATCTGTGGAATGCTGGACCCTAATTCCATTATTCTTATGCCACCCCTTTGCTCTCTAGGTTTCTCTGCTTAAAAGGTATATTTGACCTGGGGAGGATGACACATACTCATACCTTTGCGTGACTGTGTTGGTAATACTTTACCCTTTCCATGAAAAGACATTTCAGGCAGCCTGAATAGGTGGGGCACCAACAGAGCAGAGATAGGTGCCAAATAAATCCCCATCAAAGCTCTCCCTGGGAGTCTCCAACCCGACTCTGCACTGTAGCTTCCCCACCCCAGCCCTAGTGGGAACCAGAGAGGCCAGCCCATGTGGAGCCTCAGATGTCTACTGAACTGTGTCAAGGGCTTCCTCCTGCTCAGGTCTACTTCAGTGAGGGAACTGCCTGGCCTGATGGCAGAAGCCCTAGCCCTGCAGGAACTGTTTTGTGATCTTAGGCAAGCTGCTTCCCCTCCTTGGGATCTACTCTTGGCTCTGACGAAGGTGGGTTGTGGGCCTTGCTAGAGCTGAGAACTAGGTCCTGGGGATGCAGGAAATGGTCCTCACCTTCCACCAGCTTCCTGCAGAGTTGCAGAAGGACATCAGGAATGTGCTGCCTTCCCACCCAGCCTGTTCTGCTCCAATAACCCCTGCAGCAATTGAGAAAGAGGACTTTATGCATATTCATGAATCCTGTTGTTCTGTAGATACTATGGGGGTGGAGAGGGGTGCAGACTGTTTTTCTGTCGGTGTTTCATCAAAACAGCAAGCTCAGTCATTTGGGTATTTTCTAAAGCCTTAGCTGGCTGCCTTGATGTTTGGGGATAATGACTTCTAGGCGTGGGCACAGAGCACCTTCCAAATGCTGAGTTTCTGTGGCAATGTCTGGGCTGAGGCTGCAGCAGGATCTGGACACCAGGAGCTGCACCCATGCATGCACAGACACAAACAGCTGAGTCCTGAAGGGCTGCACAGCTGCACACTATGTTGTTAGGCTGTGACCTTCCTGACCCTGCCCTGTCTGATCAGCTTTGGAGATGGTTTTGACCTTTTTAGGCTCTTTCTATCCCTGGCAGGTGCTTCATCCCTGTCTTCCTCCACCTACCTCTGGTTTGTGGAGAGCTGGCTCTGTCCCAGGAAGCTACAGAACCCTCTCTCTTCTTCACAGACTCAGCTCTTATCTGCATAGTGCGGTGGGAAATGCTGTACAACACCCAAACCCATCCTCCCTCCCCATCCTTCTGCCTCTCCTCTTCTCTTTACCCTCTACTCCTCCTCTACCTACCACCTTGAAGGTGCCTCCCTGTCACAAAGTGGCTCTGTGTTTCAGGCCTAGGCTTACACTGCTTCAACCTTTCAGCAACGGTCAGAGTCATTTGTTGCCCTGCAGTGCCCATTAGATGAAGCTGTATTTATGCAAATGCCATAAGAGTCCAGAGCAACCTTATTGGGGCTGAAGCACAGGGCTGCATTTGCTGCTTTTTGCTACTGCATATTTTCTAGAATGTTCTTGATCACAGGCCAGAGTGAATTCACCTGTCAGCTTTACATCCTTTCATTCACACATTCATTCACATGTTCATTTGTCAGGCACCCACAATGTGCATCTCCTTCCCAGTTTTGCAATTTGAAAGCACAATTCATTGTTTAAAGACTGTGATTCCTAGTGAGAATGCTGGACAGCTTATCCTTCCAGAGCCACAGTCAACTTAAGGCTCCTCTTCCTCATTGCCCACATCTTGGTCAAAGAGCCCACACACAGTTTCCAGACCTATGTCTCTTTCTTCCCTCCTAGTCAATAGGCAGTCAGTAGGCAGTTTCTGCTGCTCCCCTGGGCAATCAGCTGCAATTTCAATGGCTCCTTGCCTAAAACACATATCTGGCAAGAATCCTTTTATTTTTCACTTCATAGCACATAATAAAAAAAAAAAGAAGTCAATGCAAGTTTATTATAATAAAATCAGAAAAGTTGAAAGCCACCTATAATTACATTTCACAGATATAACCATTGTTACCATTTTCATGCATTTATTTAATTTTAAATACCTTGCTGGAGATAATTTCACAACTTGGGATCACAAAAATATATGACGCTGCATCTCATTTCTTTTATTTTCCATTATTTGTAAAACATTGAAATTTTTCCTTCTCTTCAAACTTTGTTTCTGAAAGCGTGATTCTAACAGGCACATGGTAGTATCCACATTCTTTAAAATATTGCACTATTTTTGAACAGTAGTTTTTGGTTTTCACTACTGTTGATCTCATAACCAGTATTTGCTGCCTATTCCGTGTCAGACACTGGAGCCCAACCGTGAAGATGATGTGACCTGATGTGAAACCATCCTCAGGGAGCTGAGACAGACAATAAAGAGGTAATACATACAGTATATAATTTCAAGTTGTGATCTATGTTGTGAAGAAAACTGAAATAAGGTACGGAACTAAAAGGGGATGGAAATGGGGGAAAGAGGGGAGCAATTTAGACTTAGGGGCCAGGAATGCCCTCTATCTTGTTAAATCTAGGAAAGGATTATTCTAGGCAATGCAAATACCCTGAAGTGAGAATGTATTTGAGCCACTGAAAGAATGTGACACAGGATAGCATGGTCGGGGTGAAGAGAGCCAGAGGGAACATAGTTTGAGAGTAGGTCAAGTGAACAGAGACTAGGAAACAGAGGTCCTGTGGGCCAATGTAAAGGGTTTAAGTTTCATTCCAAGTGTGGAGGAAGCTCAGGAGTCATGCGGTCTGATGTGTTTTCAAGTAGCTCACCCCAGCTTCAGGGAGTGGTGTGGTTCTGGAGTGCCAGCTGCAGTGGGGCAAAAAGCCCAGGTGGGAGCTTAAAGAAGTGCCTCTGGTAAGAGCCAATCTCTTGGACATGGGCAATAACAGAAGGTTCAGGATTTATCTGCAAGGGACTGCAGTGTAGATTCACAGGAGGGGTCGCAATGATGATCTGTATGTCTTTGGTCGAAGCGATTGGGTAAAATGGTAGTGCCATTTGCTGAAAAGGTAAGTAAGACTTGGGAGAAGCAGGTTTGGGAGGGGGACTGGGAGTTTGATTTGGAACCTGTTAAGCTGGAGATGCTTACTAAATGTCCAAGTAGTGGATAGTAGTCAATAAACAAGCCTAGAACTCAGAGAAGCTGAGACTGGTTATACAAATTTGGAATTCATCAGGGTATAGGTGGCTTTTAAAACTATGGGATGGTAATAGATCCCTTAGGGAGAGAGTGAGGACAGAGTGGAGACCTAGGTGCTGATCCTGGGTCCCCCAGCATTTAGAAATCAGGTAAAGAAGGATGAGTCAGCAGGAGGATAGGAAGGCCTATGGGAGAAAAACTCAAAACTGTGATAGAGAAGGACAGACATTTTCTGTTCATATTTGATCATTTCTTTTAGAGTGGATTCCTAGCAGTGGAATGACTAGGTCAAAGGGGTATGAACACATTTAAAACTCTTGCTAAATGTCACATCCTTTTCCAAAAATATTGCATCAATTTGTATTTCCATGATCAGTGCATGGTTTTGCCCATAGGAAGAGAATAATTATATCTCTGCCAATTTAATAAGCAAAAAATGGGACATCCTGATTTTTTTTTGGTATCATTAATCTACAATTACAGAAAGAACATTATGTTTACTAGGTTCCCACCTTCACCAAGTCCCCCCCACAAACCCCATCACAGTCACTGTCCATCTGCATAGTAAGATGCTGTAAAATCACTACCTGTCTTCTCTGTGTTGCACAGCCCTCCCTGTGTCCCCCCCCCACTATACATGCTAATCATAAGGCCCCCTTTCTTTTTCCCCCCTGCTTATCCCTCCCTTCCCACCCATCGTACCCAGTCCCTTTCCCTTTGGTAACTATTAGTCCAATCTTGGGTTCTGTGATTCTGCTGTTGTTTTGTTCCTTCAGTTTTCCTTTGTTCTTATACTCCACATATGAGTGAAATCATTTGGTACTTGTCCTCCACTTGGCTTATTTCACTGAGCATAATACCCTCTAGCTCCATCCATGTTGTTGCGAATGGTAGGATCTGTTTTTTTCTTATGGCTGTGTAATATTCCATTGTCTATATGTACCACTTCTTCTTTATCCATTCATCTACTGATGGACATTTAGGTTGCTTCCATATCTTGTCTATTGTAAACAGTGCTGCGATAAACATAGGGGTGCATCTGTCTTTTTCATACTGGAGTGCTGCATTCTTAGGGTAAATTCCTAGAAGTGGAATTCCTGGGTCAAATGGTATTTCTATTTTGAGCATTCTGAGGAACCTCCATACTGCTTTCCACAATTGTTGAACTAGTTTACGTTCCCACCAGCAGTGTACGAGGGTTCCCCTTTCTCCACAACCTCACCAACATTTGTTGTTGTTTGTCTTTCGATGATGGCAATCCTTACTGGTGTGAGGTGATAACTCATTGTAGTTTTAATTTGTATTTCTCTGATGACAAGCGATGTGGAGCATCTTTTCATGTGCCTGTTGGTCATCTGGATTTCTTCTTTAGAGAACTGTCTATTCAGCTCCTCTGCCCATTTTTTAATTGGATTATTTGCTTTTTGTTTGTTGAGGTGTGTGAGCTCTTTATATATTTTGGACGTCAATCCTTTATCGGATCTGTCATTTATGAATATGTTCTTCCATACTGTAGGATACCTTTTTGTTCTATTGATAGTGTCCTTTGCTGTACAGAAGCTTTTTAGCTTGATATAGTCCCACTTGTTCATTTTTTCCTTTGTTTCCCTTGCCCGGGGAGATATGTTCATGAAGAAGTCACTCATGTTTATGTCCATTAGATTTTTGCCTATGTTTTTTTCAAAGAGTTTTAGGGTTTCATGACTTACATTCAGGTCTTTGATCAATTTGGAGTTTACTTTTGTGTATGGGGTTAGACAGTGATCCAGTTTCATTCTCTTACATGTAGCTGTCCAGTTTTGACAGCACCATCTGTTGAAGAGACTGTCATTTCCCCATTGTATGTCCATACCTCCTTTATCAAATATTAATTTGGCCATATATGTTTGGGTTAATGTCTGGAGTCTCTATTCTGTTCCACTGGTCTGTGGCTCTGTTGTTGTGCCAGTACCAAATCCGTCTTGATTACTGTGGCTTTGTAGTAGAGCTTGAAGTTGGGGAGTGAGATCCCCCCACACATTATTCTTCCTTCTCAGGATTTCGTTGGCTATTCGGGGTCTTTGACGGTTCCATATGAATTTTTGAACTATTTGTTCCAGTTCATTGAAGATGCTGTTGGTAATTTGATAGGGATTGCATCGAATCTGTATATTACTTTGGGCAGGATGGCCATTTTGATTATATTAATTCTTCCTAGCCAGGAGCATGGGATGAGTTTCCATTTGTTAGTGTCCTCTTTAATTTCTCTTAAGAGTGTCTTGTAGTTTTCAGGGTGTAGGTCTTTCACTTCCTTGGTTAGGTTTATTCCTAGGTATTTTATTCTTTCTGATGCTATTGTCAATGGAATTGTTTTCCTAATTTCTCTTTCTATTAGTTCATTGTTAGTGTATAGGAAAGCCACAGATTTCTGTGTGTTAATTTTGTATCCTGCAACATTGCTGAATTCTGATATTAGTTCTAGTAGTTTTGCAGTGGAGTCTTTAGGGTTTTTTATGTACAGTATCATGTCATCTGCAAATAGTGACAGTTTAACTTCTTCTTTACCAACCTGGATTCCTTGTATTTCTTTGTTTTGTCTGATTGCCATGGCTAGGACCTCCAGTACCACGTTGAATAACAGTGGTTAGAGTGGGCATCCCTGTCTTTTTCCCGATCTCAGAGGAAAAGCTTTCAGCCTCTTGCTGTTCAGTATGATGTTAGCTGTGGGTTTATCATATATGGCCTTTATTGTGTTGAGGTACTTCCCACTATGCCCATTTTGTTGAGAGATTTTACCATGATTAGATGTTGAATTTTGTCAAATGTTTTTCAGCATCTATGGAGATGATCATGTGGTTTTTGTCCTTCTTTTTGTTGATGTGGTGGATGATGTTGATGGATTTTCGAATGTTGTACCATCCTTGCATCCCTGAGATGAATGCGACTTGGTCATGGTGTATGATCCTCTTGATGTATTTTTTTATTTCAGTTTGCTCATACTTTGTTGAGTATTTTTGCATCTATGTTCATCAGGGATATTGGTCTTTAGTTTTCTTTTTTGGTGGGGTCTTTGCCTGGTTTTGGTATTAGCGTGATGTTGGCTTCATAGAATGAGTTTGGGAGTATTCCCTCCTCTTCTATTTTTTGCAAAACTTTAAGGAGAATGGGTGTTATGTCTTCTCTGTATGTTTGATAAAATTCCGAGGTAAATCCATCTGGCCCGAGGGTTTTGTTCTTGGGTAGTTTTTTGATTACTGATTCAATTTTGTTGCTGGTAATTGGTCTGTTTAAATTTTCTGTTTCTTTCTGGGTCAGTCTTGGAAGGTTGGGTTTTTCTAAGAAGTTGTCCATTTCTCCTAGGTTTTCCAGCTTGTTAGCATATAGGTTTTCATAGTATTCTCTAATAAGTATTTGTATTTCCGTGGAGTCCATCATGATTTTTCCTTTCTCATTTCTGATTCTGTTGAAGTGTGTTGACTCTCTTTTTCTCTTAATAAGTCTGGCTAGAGGCTTATCTATTTTGTTTATTTTCTCGAAGGACCAGCTCTTAGTTTCAGTGATTTTTTTCTATTGTTTTATTCTTCTCAATTTTATTTATTTCTTCTCTGATCTTTATTATGTCCCTCCATCTGCTGACCTTAGGCCTCATTTGTTCTTCTTTTTCCAATTTCGATAATTGTGATATTAGACTATTCATTTGGGATTGTTCTTCCTTCTTTATAAGCCTGGATTGCTATATACTTTCCTCTTAAGACTGCTTTCACTGCATCCCACATAAGTTGGGGCTTTGTGTTATTGTTGTCATTTGTTTCCATATATTGCTGGATCTCCATTTTAATTTGGTCATTGATTCATTGATTATTTAGGAGCATGTTGTTAAGCCTCCATGTGTTTGTGAGCCTTTTTACCTTCGTTGTACAATTTATTTCTAGTTTTATACATTTGTGGTCTGAAAAGTTGGTTGGTAGGATTTCAATCTTTTGGAATTTACTGAGGCTCATTTTGTGGCCTAGTATGTGGTCTATTCTGGAGAATGTTCCATGTGCACTTGAGAAGAATGTGTATCCTGTTTATAGATGTCTATTAGGTCCATCTGTTCTAGTTTATTGTTCATTGCCTCTGTGTCCTTACTTATTTTCTGTCTGGTGGATCTGTCCTTTGGTGTGAGTGGTGTGTTAAAGTCTCCCAAAATGAGTGCATTGCATTCTATTTCCTCCTTTAATTCTGTTAGTATTTGTTTCACATATATTGGTACTCCTGTATTGGGTGCATATATGTTTATAATGGTTATATCCTCTTGTTGGACTCAGCCCTTTATCATTATGTAATGTCCTTCTTCATCTCTTATTGTGTTTTTTATTTTGAGGTCTATTTTGTCTGATGCTAGTATTGCAACACCTGCTTTTTTCTCTCTGTTGTTTGCATGAAATATCTTTCTCCAACCCTTGACTTTTAATCTGGTTTGAGGTGAGTCTCTTGTAAGCAGCATATAGATGGGTCTTGCTTTTTTATCCATTCTATTACTCTGTGTCTTTTGATTGGTGCATTCAGTGCATTTACTTTTAGGGTGATTATTGAAAGATATGTACTTATTGCCATTGCAGGCTTTAGATTTGTGGTTACCAGAAGTTCAAGGTTAGCTTGTTTACTACCTTACTTTCTGACCTCACTCGCTTATTGAGCTGTTATAAACACAGTCTGATGATTATTTCTTTCCCTCCTTTTTCCTCCTCCTCCATTCTCCATATGTTGGGTGTTTTGTTCTGTGCTCTTTTTAGGAGTGCTCCCATCTAGAGCAGTCCCTCTAAGATACCCTGTAGAGGTGGTTTGTGGGAGGCAAATTCCCTCAACTTTTGCTTGTCTGGTAGTTGTTTTATCCCTCCTTCATATTTAAATGATAATCGTGGTGGATACAGTATGCTTGGTTCAAGGCCCTTCTGTTTCATTTCATTAAATATATCATGCCATTCTCTTCTGGCCTGTAAGGTTTCTATTGAGAAGTCTGGTGATAGCCTGATGGGTTTTCCTTTGTAGGTGACCTTTTTACTCTCTCTGGCTGCCTTTAATACTCTGTCCCTGTCCTTGATCTTTGCCATTTTAATTATTATGTGTCTTGGTGTTGACCTCTTTGGATCCCGTCTCTCGGGAGTTCTGTGTGCCTCGGTAGTCTGAGCAACTATTTCCTCCCCCAGTTTGGGGAAGTTCTCAGCAATTATTTCTTCAAAGACACTTTCTATCCATTTTTCTCTCTCTTCTTCCTCTGGTACCCCTCTAATGCGGATATTGTCCCTTTTGGATTGGTCACACAGTTCTCTTAATATTTTTTCATTCCTGGAGATCCTTTTATCTCTCTCTGCATCAGCTTCTATGCATTCCTGTTCTCTGGTTTCTATTCCATCAATGGCCTCTTGCATCTTATCCATTCTGCTTAAAAATCCTTCCAGAGTTTGTTTCACTTCTGTAATCTTCCTCCGGACATCTGTGATCTCCCTCCAGACGTCTGTAAGCTCCCTCCGGACTTCATCCTTTAGTTCTTGCATATTTCTCTGCATCTCGGTCAGCATGTTTATGATTTTTATTTTTAATTCTTTTTCAGGGAGAGTGGTTAGGTCTGCCTCTCCAGATCCTTTCTCAGGTGTAACTATCTTGGTCTGGACCAGATTTTTTTGCCTTTTCATGGTTATTGCAGTGGCTGCAGGCAGGTTGCGGGTGTGTCAGCTGGGAGAAGAAAGTCCTTTCCTGCTTGCTGGATGCCTTGCCCTTCTCCGCTGTCTGTGATGGCTACCTGCACTCCTGGAGCAGCCACCGGGTAAATCTCCTAAGCTGCTGTGGGTGGGGTGTCCATCAGAGCAGCGTGGAGCCCTGCGGGAAGTGGCAGGCATGCCAGGTGTGCTCTTCCGTGCTAGCAGCAACCCTGTCAGGCAACTGTGTGGCAGCAGTGGCCTTTGGGTCTGGCCCGGGAGGCTGTGTGTTGGGCTGGGATTCTGGTCATCTCCTGGGAGCATGCCTGCTGGTTTGCATGGGGCTTTTCTGCACAGGCTTCTACCAGGCTCTGGCTTCACTGCCACTGGTGCTCACGTGAGCCGTGCCCCGGCTGTTCAGTCGCACCGCTGCGGGCTAGCCCTGCAGCGCACAGATCTGCTCTCAGTTCCTTCTAGCGCTTCCACCCCAGGCATGCGCTCCCACTCTCCTGTTACTGGGCCCGTGTGTCGGTGTCTGCACCAGTTAGAGGAATGACTGGCAGGCTGCCTAGTCCTGTGAGGGGCTTCAGAGCTTCACTGCCTCCATTTAGGGTGCCTAAGTTTCCCTGGGAATATAAGTTTCCCTGGTATTCCCAGCTGCCGGGACAACTTTGTCCAGCTATGGGGTCCCTGTCTCTTTAAGACTTGCAGAAAGCACTTGCTTTTCTTTTGTCTCAGGGGTGCCGGTTGCGGGGACTTGCCCTCAGGTTTTGCTTTTCTGTTTCTCTAATATCCAGCACCCTGTGCACCTTGTGTCTGCGTTTCAAGTGCGGAATTCTAGAGCTGGTTGTTGAGCAGTCCTGGGCTTTCACTCCCTCCCTGTTCTGACACCTTTCTTCCCACTGGGTTTTGGGGTGGGGGAGCATTTGGGTCCCGCCTGGCCGTGGCTTGTATCGTACCCCCTTTGTGTGATGCTGAGTTCTCGCAGATGTAGATGTATCCTGGCTGTTGTACTGCATCCACTGGTGTCTCTTTTAGGAATAGTTGTATTTATTGTATTTTCATAAATATATATGTTTTGGGGAGGAGATTTCCTCTGAACTACTCATGCCACCATCTTCCCGTGATCCTTGGGACATCCTGATTTTAACTTGCAATTCTTTGTCTTCTAGTGAGCTTGAACCATTTTTATTTTCCATGCTTGTTGTTTATTTTTTTTCTTGTAGAAGTTATCTTTTAATGCCTTTTTTATTGTGATTATATAATATTATTTTAATTGTTAGATACTTTTTTATATTTTGAAAGCTAATCCTTTTCTGTTTCTTAGAAATGTTTTTTGTTTGTCTGATATAAGGTTTTACATTTTTCACTTAAGTACTCTATCCTTCTTGCTCTTTACAATTCCTTGCTTTGCCATTATGTTAAGAAAAATCTCCCCAACACTATATTTTGGAAAATGAAAGCACCAATTTTTCATGCTATTTTTGTTCAATTGGTTAATGTAATTTCTTCATGAAATAAATTGAGTAATCTTTTATTTTATTTTGCTGCATATTTGATAGTATAGAAATTATCTGTTCCATGAACTGCAGAAAACATTTCCCTGTAAAGTCATGCAGCCCCCAGGTACGTTCCGAAGCCATGTTGGCAGAACTTGTCAGTATCTCCTCCATGGTTATGGGTCTGTTTCCAGGATATTACTTCTTGAGCTATTTTTCCTAATCTATTATTTTCACTAAATACTGTATTTTTACATGTTGATGGAACTTATTAGCATATAACTGCATATTGAGAGAACCAAGCAAGACTTGACCAAAGAGACTCCATCTTAGATAAGTTAAACTCTTACCCCCTGCCTGTACCAAGTGTCTTACCTCATGACTGTACTCTTACCCCATAACTGTACCAAGAGCTAGTTACTATGAAAAATCACAAAAGGTCGCTTCAGCCAATCAGACTCAGGTGGGAAAGAACCCTAAGAGCGTTACACAAACAGAGAAAGAGAACTAACCATGGCAACCCTCTAACGACCCAATCAGCTTGAAACAAGTTAGCCCTAGTTAAAGGTCAACCAATGCCAGTTCTGCCTGGGAAGAAACCCCCTAACTACCCCTCTTGAATGCATAAAAATCCTATTGTAATATTCACAGGGGCTCCAGAACTAAGTCATGCTGCTTCGGGCTGGTTGGGTGCCCAAGTTCGAGCTTGTACTGCTTTAATAAAGGCTCTTTGTTTTTGCATGTTATCTGAGTCCTCCAGTGGTTCTTGCGACTTGCCATGATTCGGGCATAACAATATTATCTCATAATTATAATTACTTTTATCAAAATATGTTATGTTCCTTTTTCTTATTTCCAATTGTCTTTATTTCTATTTTCCTTAATTAGACTTGTTAAAGTTTTCTATTTTATTGGGTTCTTCAAAGGGTTGACTCTAAACTTACTAAATAATGTTAATGTTTCCCCTTCCAATTTTGTCAGTTTCTTATTTAATTTCTCCTGATATTCACAGGCTTGTCTTGCTTCACTTCTTTGTTCCTCAAACTGCATTTCTATTCTACACAGTTGTAACTGCCAGCCATCTCTCTGTCCCTCTCTCTAAGTTTTCAGAAGACAGGACTGCATTGCCTCCTGGCCTTTAGTGTTACAAAGAAGTCTGGAGTCAGAAAGATCTCCATTCCTTTAAAAATATTTTTTTTCCTTTCTGAAAGCTTATGGTCTGTTATAGATTGAATGTTTGTGTCCCCTGCCAAATTCATATGTTGAAACCTAACTCCCCCCAGTGTGGTTATATTTGGAAATGGAGCTTCTAAGGAAGTAAAGAAGGTTAAATGAGGTCATAGGATGGGGCGCTCATCTGATAGGATTAGTGGCCTTATAAAAATAGAAACTAGAGAGCTTGCTCTCTTTCTTCCCTCATGCACAAAGAGGTCATGTGAGTGCATAGGTGATGGCTGCCTGCAAGCCAAGAAGAGAAGCCTCAGAATGAAAACTACTTTGCTGACATTTTGATCTGAGGCTTCCAGCACATATATATATACACACACACATATATATTAACATATATTCAATACATATATTATATATAATATAAAATGAAATATATACATTTACATATATATTCATATATGTGTAAATATATATATATATATAATGTATAATATAAAATAAAAATTTTGTATTTTTTGAATGTGAAATATTTCTGTTGTTTAAGTCACCCAGTCCATGGTATTTTATTATGACAGCTCAAACAGACCAAGACAGATATTTTTCCTGTCTAGATGCTTATGGGCATTTTCATTTTCCTTCAGACTCTAAAATGTTCCTTGGTCCAGAAAGATGCATGCATCTGATGGCTCCCCTCCTCTCTGGTCTGCCTGGAGGGCCATGAGCTGACCACAGCCCTGTTTCTCACACAGACTACATTCAAGCTTCCTGCTTGGAGGGCTGGTCCTGGAGGGGGCACACAGTTGCCATTCCTGATTGAGGTAGTGACCTTTTCTCACTCATTTTATCCGGTGCTCAGTCAGCACTCTCAGTCACTGGATTTGAGTATTTCTCCAGTTCATCAGTTTTTGATTTTTAGGTTTTCAATATTGTTTCTCCATCATCTATTTTATTTAACTTTCCCAGTTATTTCTATATGGGAATTAAAACTCCTGGGTCAATTCTTCATGTCTGTTATCCTTTCTTTCACTTTCTCTGTTTTAATTTTATTAACTCAAGGAAACCTAATATTAAAATAGCACCATTCAGATGGAGCAGAAACATGCAATATCCAAGCAGAATAGCTTTCCCTTGTTCTTTTCTTCCTCAGATGTTTGGCTTAAGCACTCTAGGTAAACACAATATTCCTGACCTTGGACCTTGCTGCAAGGTGGTGAATTCATGTTCTTCCCTCTATGAACCTAAAATTCAGAATACCTTAACAATGGGATGTCAAAGAGTTTGCTCATAGCTCATTTACAATTATTCATTTGTTCAACAAACATTTATTAAGTACTAACCTTATCCACTCAACTACTAAAACAGTAAGGAATTTTATTAGCACTGTGCTGGAACCTTGAGTTATAGCCTGACACAAAAAGTCCATGCTTTCACAGACCTTACATTCATGGACTGAGAGAGGCATTTGAAACTGCTTTACAAAAGATGAGAAAGAGAGACAGGGAGGAACTGGAGTGGGCAGATAGCATGTACCAGTTTTGTAGGTTTGTTTTTCCTCTATGACACTTGAGCAGAAATCTGAAGGAAGTGAGCAAGTGATCTGTGCTAACTGGGGTGAAAGTGTTCCTAGCAGGGTGAACTACAAATGCAAAGGCCCTGAGCTGAGGTAGGTGAGAAGCCAGGTATGGCAGGACAGAGAGAGGCTTGGGTGAAACCAGGAGCCACATTATGTGAGTAGTGCCTTAGGCCACAGTAGTAAGCTTGGAAGACATAACAGACTAGAATGCCCTCCTAAAGTAGAGAACCGAGGAGGCACTGCAATCAAAGGACAACAGAAGGGAAAAAGAGGTATGGGAAGAGAAGAGGAGAGAAGAAAGGAACAGTGGGTTTGAAGAAGCATTGACTCTGAGAAGAGCATCTGGGATTGGCCTACATGTCCACTCATGAAATCAATCACCTCTCTACTGAACACCCACTATGTTTGGACTTTGCTGTATGATCAGACTGCTTCTTCTTCAGGATAGCTTATTCTAATTTCATTGATGGAATGTCCCCCAGGAAAAA
Organism: Manis pentadactyla; assembly: GCF_030020395.1. Lineage (NCBI taxonomy): Eukaryota > Metazoa > Chordata > Mammalia > Pholidota > Manidae > Manis > Manis pentadactyla. The sequence goes on from NC_080033.1 coordinate 26,930,306, forward strand.
TAAAATCTGGCTTCTTGCATCAAATTTATTTCAGAGATAGGCCATTTCTTTTAATCTTCCTCCTTGTACACTGCAGAATCTTATGCCTGGCCCAGCGATTTTCCCTCAATTCCTCTTTTATGTGAGGTAGGGCTCCCCCTGCTGTACCTCCTTCAGCTCTTATCCTGCTCAGATGTCCCTGACACCCCAGCATTTTGGAAGCTTTCCTTCCAGTTCATGGTCTTTCTGTGCCTCTTGGTGTTGGAAGTGTTCTGGAAGTGTTGTCTTCCTAGTACTTCTTATTCCTTATGTTCACAGCTATCTCAGGAAAAAGGCTCATGGATCAACCCTACATGACTTACTTTTTTCTTAACTGAAGTCTAGTTTATATACAATATTATATTGGTTTCAAGTGTACAACATAGTGATTCAACAATTATATATCTTATTAAATTTTTGCCCCAACTAGTATAGTTACTATCTGTCGACATAGAAAGATGTTTCAGAATTATTGACTATATTCACCATGCTGTACTTTCATCCCCGTGACTAATTTATGTTGTGATTAAGATTTTGTGCTTCTTTATCCCCTTCACCTGTTTCATGCCCTCACTCCTCCCCTCCCCTGTGGTAACCATTTCTCATTGTCTTTGAGTTAACTGCTGTTTTGTTCATTTTGTTTTGTTTTGTTTTTAGATTCCACATAGAGGTGAAATCATACGGTATTTGTCTTTCTAAGATGTGTTACATATGCCCAATGAAATATTCTTCAGCTACAAAAAAGAAAGAAATCCTGCCATTTGTGACAACATGGATGGACCTAGATGGTATTGTGCTCAAATAAATCTAATTCCATATTTCACTCTATAGAAGAACTCTTCAAAGTTCAGGCAAAGGATTAAAACCTTGCCTAATTTCTAGTACTGATTCAGATTTTCATATATGTAAATCTCACTCACCATTTCCATAGAGATCTGGGAGTATAGATTTGGGGTGATATTCAAAATATTTAACAATCAGTATGGTAGAGGCTCCATATAATCATAATTGATTTGGCAGTAAGGCTATGCTGAGGTGTACTGGCTGAATACCAGTCTTCACCAGAAGATAGATTTCGGGGCTCTCTCAACTGCCTCAACCAGAAGTCCTGCCCAGAATGACTTCTTATACTCTGGGGCTAATCTGTGGCCTGTTGTATGCTCAATAGTGGTAGATTTTCCTTAGAAGCCAGGAGATATTTAGGTATACAGTGTTTCTTTGAATATCATAGCACATGAGAGAACCCACTTCTTATCAGAAGGTGTTCCTGCTGCTCTTCTTGTCACTTCTCCTTTCATACACATTTCTTCAGAGATCTAAGAGCTGCTAGTCCCTTCACTTCTCATTGTTTTGCACTCTGGGAGTTATAGTCTTTGACCAAGTGTCCAGAGAGTAGTGTAGATAAAGAAGGTGGGCAGGCTGACCAGACTGACAAGCTGGACACTTAAAGAATGGCTACTTATCATCTGTCTTATTTTCTAGAATATTAGCCCCACAAAAGTAGGAAACATGGGTGGGGGTGTTTTTGTCCTGTTTTTTTTTTATTTTTTATCACTTTATCCCCAGAACTCCAAACATAGTAAGTGTTCAGCCAAGAGGTAACTAGATGAATACCTGGAAGAACAAGTAGGCCAGTCCCCAATGTTCTCTAAATCGATGCTTTTTCATCCTTACTCCTCTCTGCCCCTCCCTTTCCTCCTGATGCCTTTTGATTGCAGTGTCTCCTCAGTGCTCACCTCCAGGAGGGCTTTTTGGCTTGTTCACAGTGCATGCCTGGCAGCCATGTGACTAGAGTCTGGCAATCAGTCCCATATGCTTGGAAGTCGGTGTCTTGTCAGGAACAGGGACTGCACTGGGCTCTGGAGTTCTCGGGCTTGGGAGCCAGGCATGCCCTTGGTCTCAGGGGCATTCCTGAAGTCATCACGTTACACTGACTACCAACTGTGTCCTGAATCTCCTGACAACAACATCTACCTCTTATTATTTTTGCAGTATGTGACACCTTAGCAGGTTGCAAATACATGAGTGTTACACTGAGTTGAATTCTTATAATTTTGGTGACTAGTCAATTTACAGGTAGTACAATTATATTCAGCCCCCTGTCAGACTATCACTTTTGCCATCTGAAGGGCAAAGCTCCAGAGCCTATGTAGGCTCAGATCTTAGCCTGGCCGCTTGTGAGCTGTTATGACCTTGGTTAAACACTAAATCCCTCTGTGCCTTCATTTCTCCATGAGCCAAACCAGGATAAAATAGCAACTACCTCATAGGATTGTTAGGAGTAGTAAATGAATGAATACATGTGAAGTGCTAAGACAGTGTCAGGGAAGTAGTGTCTGCTATGTAAGGATTAATACAGTTATGATTATTATCACTAGAGAGATATAATCCTCCATCTATTAACTGTTTCCATCTGAGCTACCACTTTCAACCAAAGACACACACATTTGATCTTGGTGTTTTTTCTCCTTCACCTATACTGGGGGGAGGAGTTAAAGTGAAAACTTGCCTTGGACCTTAACTGTATGTTCCATCTAAGCCATGGAATTAGGGTTGGGTACAGACCCAGGTGGAGCAGGTTTGTGTCTTGAACCATGAGGTCCCAGAGGACACAGTGGCTGACATACTTACTACGGGTGGACCCCTCTCTGGGCTGCAGAGCCCAGAGGGGGTACCCTTGCTTGCTCCAGTTCTGTGAGGATACCTTAGAAGTCAGGGCCTCCCAAGCTTGTCCTATCCCTGGTGCAAAGTAGGAGGGCTAAGTGGCTGAAACTGCCCCCTCTGGCCAGGGTGCCTTCCTGGCATTTACAAGTTTATTTGGACTCAGCCTCAAAAGCCCCCAGGAACAGGAGTAATGCTTGTTTTTGTAAGCCTACTTGGACCTGATTTTAAAAAGAGTGCTTTGATTTTTTCTAGGTCTTTCTCAAACATGGTTTCATTGAGTCTGGTACCAACTCTACCACTTCCTAATTCCCAAACCCTTCATCTCCTTGTAGCCTCCTTCACAGAATTGTTCTTTGGATAGAATAAAAAATGTACATAAATTCTTTAGCATAGTGTCTGGCATCTGGCCCATGCTGGTTGCCACTGTGGAGTCTAAATACAACTCCATAACTGCTAGATACTGTGAGAAGCACACTCATTGGTCCAAACTCAATAAGTGGACATGGACACAAAGAGAACAGTGGAGAGAGGCTTTAATGATGGTCTTGCAAGATGGAGTGTCTGGTGGGCAGGCACACCTGAGGCGGTTGGCACCAAGTGATTTATTCCCTAGTACGCAAGTCCCTCCCCTGGTTCCTCATTGGCTGAGTACTACAGGGTTCACAGTATTTCCCCGATGTCACCTAAGCCAATTATATCCACATTGGGCTTTCTCTTAACATTTGTCTTAATTTCATTGGTAGGTTTAAAAAACCGAAACAGGTATAGCCAGGTCCTTACCAATTCCCCCCCACCCCCACTCTCAGCCTGAGTAGCTTTCTGGCATATTTTCCACCACATGGCCCTTTGTTAACACCTTACTGTTAAAATGTTTAAACCTCCTGGTGGGAATAAATCACATTTAAGTTTTATGCTTTTTCTAACAGATACGATTCTCCCTAATTTAAAGTTAAGGCAAGTGTCCTAGAGTATCTTAGTAGTAAATAGATCTAGAGTCCAGACCCCAAACCAGTGATTCTTCCTTTCACAGCATCTCTTGATGTTGAGGAATTTTAGTCCCTGTGAAAATCATTGCCAGCATGTTCTCAGGCCATGAGTATCTGTTAACTTTCCATTTCAAATCCTTAGATCCTAGGGAGCTGCTCTGTCCTGCCTTCAGCATGGCCGCCTACCACAGGATAGTCTGCTGGTCACTTCTGTCTGGGTGGCTAGCCCTGGAAGCACCCTCCCTTTGTGGGCTCAAGTGATGGAGGGAAAAATATGTAAAATCCTGAATCATAGGCTTTTCCCAATATTTCTGCTATAATCCTAGAACAATAGCCCTTGAAGTCACTGGATTGAATACAAAATTTATTTTCGGATATCTTTGATCACATGACTTACATGCAGCTTCTATTTAAGACTGCAATATGGCAAACATACCCACTGCTTGCAGAAACTGTTCCTTCCTGTGTAGGTCACCCAAGTGTTGCTTAAAAGCAGTATTTTTAGCTTCTATAATATAGCACACAGTATAAAGACCTTCAATGCTGCACTCCTGTTAAGCATCAATTATGTGTAGCCAGGGATTGTTTTAGAAAATAGTTTTCATGTTTATGGTTTGTGAAGCACAATGCTAAGTGCTTTGATGTCTTCTTTCATTTAACACAGCAACTTTATGAGGTAGAACTACTGTTAGCCCTATTTTGTGCATGAGGAAGCTACAGCACAGAGTGGTGAGGTAGAGTAAGCAAGATCACACAGCGAGCCCATGGTGAAGCTAGGGTTTGATCCCACCAGACATTTTGGCTTTGCTTTAGACTGCTTTATTTTATTGCCCTTCTTAATAATTGCTTTTGGTCTTAATTTGCATTTTTAAATTAATAATAGATTGAGAATCTCTTCATGTATTTATGGCCTTTTATGTTTCCTCTTCTGTGACCTCTATTTTAAACTGTTCTTTCCCCTTATTAATTTTTCTTAGGATATTTTGAATAATAATCCTTCACTTGTTTCCTGTGTTGCAAATACTTTAGTTCATAGCTTGTCTTTTCACTTTCTTCATGGTGTCTTTTAATAAACAGAAGTTCTTAACTATGATGTCACAATAGTTATATCATTTTTATGGTTAGTAGTTTTGTGTCTTATTTAAGAAATCCTTCCTTAATCCAAGGTCATAAATATATGTTCCTAAACATTTCAAGCTTTGGCCTTTTATGGTGAAGTCTTAATCCCTCAGGAATTGGTTATTGTTTATGATATGAGGTAGCATTCCGATGTCCTGCTAATCTGTTTACAGGGGAATCTGCTGCTCTAGTGCCACATTGGCCCAGCCTTAGTTGAGTCCCACCAAAGTAGAGCCTCAGGTGGTTTATTTGGGAGGCAAGTGCAGGAACCAGGAGTGAGGGTGTGTGGAGAGCAAGGAAGGCCACAGTCATGGTTGCTGCTGTGGACAATGGGATTTGTACCCAGCAAGATCTGCCAGCACATGACTGAATGCCTTCCAGAATTATCCACCTGAAAGATGGGAAGCAGGATGCTTTATCTGGTATTTCCTATTACCTTTTGTTTGGCCCAGGGGTGTCAGCCCACACTTCTAGGCTCCCTCAGTGTGGACTCAGGGTCCCTCAAGAAATCACACTAAGTCCTGGGACAGGAAGTTGAATGGCCTCAGAGTGGGACGACACCAGTACTGGGGGATAAGCTGGATGTAGCTCCAACTAGTGATGAGCGGAAGGGAGGGCCTGACCCAGAGCACCAGTCTGTGCCTCTTGAGACCAAGCTCTTTACCTCCCAGAGGAACTACCAGGGAGCCCACCCAGAGGTGGACCAACAGGAGCTTCTTACCCTGCTCAGTGCTTCAGGGGGTGATCTGAAGGGTATCAGATGGCTTCCTAGCCTTCTGCTCATGGGGAACCTTTAGAAGGAGGGCAGAGGAAGAGAGCAGGGTAGTCAGAGCATTTATTCCTCCTGCTTCTTCCCTGATGGGCTCCCTCTGGCTGGCTCAGTCCCTCCTTTCAAGGCAGTATGTCAACAGAACTCCTTCTGGGAACTGGGAATCACTTGTTCCCTACATCCCTTCAGGCCACAGCTCCACCCAGACCTTTGTAAAACATCACCCTAGTAAAGCCTCTGTTCCTCCAGGGACTGTGAATGATAGGGCACCATTGTCTCACTGAAAGGATGGAACACACAGGTGCCTGATTTCACAGTATGTTGCCTGGGTACCAGCTCTATGCCCTGACATTGTTCAGAGCTGTGGAGACCTGGGGAGTTTGCACAGCCCCTGCCCTCAGAAAGCTTCCTGAACAAGACAAAAGGAAAGGGGAGCAAGGTATTCCCAAAGGATAGCCAAAAGTGCTCAGAGTGCACTTGGGGCTGAATCTGGCCAGTGTCAGAGTGAGCCCTGCCATGTCCTGTAAAACCAGTCCCCACCCAGGCTGCCTGGGGCTTCATCCCCCAGCTCCACTCCCCCTCTACCCTGGCTTGGATCAGGCTTTTCCCCAATTCTCTTTCATGCTTGCAGTTCCAGAGGGTTCTGCTGACTGACTGATATCTCTTTTATAGATACTCACATGACTAAAAAATAGGTTTCAGATGCATAAATATCATATTGATAAGAGTGAGGAGAATGGGGAAATTCATGGTCTTTTAACCAAGCACAGGGATTTGTGGTAGCATTTTTTTCCCCTTTCTGTTCTGAAATCTGCAGAAGCTGTTATACTAATAGCTGTGATTTGCATAATTTCTGGAGTGAAGCAGAACAAGATGGGTTGCAGGCAGATAGTCTGACTCTGCTGATGTAGAGCAGGGTCTTGTATTATTAGGAGGAGGTCTTTTAAACATGTTAGTCCCAGAACACCCGTGAGGGTGAAGAAGCAAAGATGGAATGGGTACAATGAGCCAAAAGGTGGCTTATAAGCCACTCCCCAGGACAGTGTCTACACCCGGGACTAGAAGGTGTGGTGGAGGGGACAGCCCTCACATGCTCCTTAGGGCTCCAAGGCCTGGCCAGCCCTTCTTAGCAGCTGGTGCTGAGCTGAAGATGCACAAACATTGCTCCAGGTTTCTCTTGAATGGGGCTCCTGTGCTGATGGAGTACTTTGGAGAAATCAATCACTGTTTGTAAGATAAATTCTAGCCGGAATAAGCAGGTGAAGAGAGGCAACAAAGGGCCAGGTAATTTATTTAAATACCCCCGGGTGAGGTTCTGTAGCCTTATTGTCAGAGGCCAGAGAAGTCACACATGGTTAGGGAGGTGGGGCGCTTATAAGGGATTAGGAGGGGGAGGAGTGGGCAAACTATCTTAGGGGGGTGTTGAGAGTTATGATTGGCTAAAAGTGACATAATAGTCAACTAGAAACTTTTTTCCTTCCAAGAGGGAGGAGGCTGACATCCGGTTCTTAGTTGGCACATTAGGATGGAATTCAGGGAGAGCTGTCCCCTTTCCATATACAGCATGGACTTTGGGGTCTGGTCTGTTCTCCCCCTATGGCATCTCTCTGTTCTGTTTGCATGTCCTTGTTTTTCCTTTCTCCAGCCTAACACTGTCAAGTCTATGCTGTATAATGCCAAGCTCACAGAGTGATGAAAGTCTCTGTCTCAAATGGGTTGAATGTTTTCCCTGTGGCACCACTAAAGGGGATCTATGTGGCACAGAGAAAAAGAAATAAGCCTAGAGTGGAAAATAGCAGGCCCCATGTCCTAGGCTGGGCAAGTTATTGGCTTAAGAATAAAGGTAATATGACTTTGTGAGATTCTTGTAACAATGGAAGATCACAAAGGAAAAGAACTGGGCCTAGTGTGTGTGTTCACTAAATAGTAATATTGTTAAATTTCATTTAAATCAGGTTCTGTTTTTCAGAGTCTGTAATGAGGGGTCTGGGTTGGGGTAAAATTTATCAGTGTATCCTGTAAAGACAAGAGTCATTGTTGCAGGTATTTTCTGACAATTCCAAATTTTATGACTTCCCCACTAGAAAGTCATATTGGCACCACCTGCTGCCTCTCTCTCTCTCTCTCTCTCTCTCTCTCTCTCCACCTGCTACCTCTCTCTCTCTCTCTCTCTCTTTCTCTCTCTCAAAGATTAAGGGTCTCTTGAAAACTAAGGAGGTAGGTGAATTGTAACAGGTTTGTTTGCAGTGAATCCCAAGGCCACAGACACAGAGGCCCATAGGAGGAACCTGGGACCTTGCAAGACACAGTGGCCAAAGAGTTCTCAAAGGCAACAGGACAGACAGCCAGTGTAGGCTGGCTCAATGCTGGCGGCAAATGACAGTCTCCTCTTTCCCCTACCCTCTGTCAGCTTGCCTTATTCCTTCCTGGGCTACAAATGTTATTAACATTCAGATTTTGGAGATGATGGTTTTAATCAAACCACTTTGTTGTTTACTACTGTTTCGGGAATTTGCTAATTAATGTTTATGTAATTGTTTTGCAATGGTTGTATGGCAAATGTTCCTAAATTATGAGTTGAAGCTCTCACTGAGAATCTAATTTCTAGTCAGACTCCCATGTTAATAAGCAGTAATGGAAGGAAGAAAATAGCAACCAGAAGTCCCTCCCCACATGGAGGTTGTCTATCTCCAACTTGGCAAGCTGGCCATGCTGTGGTGAGCCCCATGTTGGTCTCTATATTTTGATGGCACTGATGTTCATGTATTAATATGCTAATGTTCCCTCTATCTTAGCATTAAGATACTAATTCTAAGGAGAAGGGTTACTCCCTAGAGATGCCTAAGGCCATCCTCTATCAAACCCTAGACTCTTCCTCTTCAGCTGGAGCAGCTGTAAAAGGTCTGTGGGAATCATAGCTATTGAACTTTGGAAATGGGTAATAAAGTATTGAAAAGATAAGTCAGATCTTTTGTGATAGATCTCACTCATTGCTCACAACACTTTTACTCACCAGGTATGAGTTTGGCTCAGATTTCTTCTCAACACACTGCTGTGCAGCCAAGAGTCAGGATCTTAAACCAAGAAGCATAACACCCAGCAAAGCTGACATGCTAACACTTTATTGGGAGATGCAGTCTCCACAGAGAAAGTGAAGGATACAGGGAAGTGAAGCAGGGGAGGAGACAAAGCAAATACTAGGTGATGTGCTACAAAGCTCAAGAACTCCAGTTAACTGAGCTGTCTCTAGGAAGAATGTGTAAAAACATGGATCAAAGAATAACCCATCTGAGGGGAAGAAGGTCAAGTAGTGATTTTTATCTTCTAACTTATTTCCATTCTCTGTCTTTGACTGGTCAAAGTCCACTTTCTGGGCCTTCACTGCCTCCTCATGTCCAGACTGTGATAACTGATCTCCTTGCCCTGGAGAACAAGCTCCCCTTGCTTGTGCTAGGGGCTCAGACCTTGGGAGATTACTCCCCTCTGGGCCCGCCTGTGTGAAATAAACCTCAACACTCCCAAGACAGAGCACATCAAAATCCATGAATTCAGTGGAGCTGAGCTAGGGACTGGAACTGCTACAGCTTCTGCCACAGTAAAAATGGTGGGGGCTGTGCACAGCCACGCACTCCCCAGGCAAGCCTGAGCCCATCGGGCTGTTGCGGGGTGATGTGATAGGCAGCGGAAGATGGAGGTTTACATCTATAGGAATTGAGTCTTGGCAAGTGGCCAAAGCTTGGGAAGCTGGAAATGCTAAGTGGATCTGAATCGTTCCTAGACTGGCTCCAGTGCCCATTGGCATGTGTTACAGAAACCCATTTTGGCACCCAGGGTTTGGTTGAGAGACATTGCAGGGGCTTTGTTCTTCAGTCTTTGTCCCATTTCTTCCTCATTTTTGTCTCTTTAACCTAGTTCCATAACTCTTTGCTGTAGTGCAAGCAGCATTCCTGCTCAGGATACGCAGTACACCTCATCTTAATCTCTCATGACCCCAGACCCTGAAAACTCATGTGACCCACATGAAAGAACACAGTGTGGCCAGTAGTTCTGATAAGGAAAATATTCAACACAGCCATCAAGGTCAGCAAACCGCTTTTTTCCTCCAGTTGGCAAAGCCCTCCCAGCTCCTGCCTGCCTCCTCCAGGCTCCTCTTTTGCCCTGCGTATGCAGACATGCCACATATCAAAATAATATAAATTGCTCCCCTTGCTTGTGCTAGGGGCTCAGACCTTGGGAGATTACTCCCCTCTCGGCCCGCCTGTGTGAAATAAACCTCAACACTCCCAAGACCTCCGAGTGCCCCTTGGTTCTTCCCTCAGTGATCCAGTCCATGTTTTCCAGTATTTTCCATCACAGTATTTTCCGTAACAGTTCTCGAATTTAGATATCCTGATGTCAACTTCTGTGTTCTTTCTGCTATACCATATTGTGGGTAAAATTGTAATATTTCCAGAATATCTCACCTGGCTTTAGTACATCTGCATATCAATAGGCATTCAGAGGTGGAAAGAAGTTAGTGCGTTTGCATCATTCCTCAGGGGTGGAGAGAAGTTCATCTCCATATCAATGGGTAATTATGTGGGCCAGAAGGGCTTATCTGTACCTGAGAGGTGAGGGGGAGGGCTGGTTTTTGGCTTCTTCCAGAACAGAGGAGAAAAATGGCAGGCCCGGGACTGCAGCTTGCGAGCAATAAATGGATTTTAAACTTTATTTCTCCCTTTGACTGATTTCAGTTTTTAGAGGTATTTTGTCCCGGGATTTCCTCTCCCCAGACTTACACACATTTTCTTATTATTCTAAAACTGTCAACAAGCTTCTCCCTGCTCTGGCCCACTACTTTTTCAGAACTAATCTCAGGTCCATCTCCCTGTAGCCTAATGGTCTCTGGCTACGCTGTCCTTTTTTCAACTCCCAGAGAAGAACAGTTTGTGTGAAGGCCTTCTTGGAAGGCACAGCTATCCCTCTTTGCCTGTCCAATACTTGATCATCTTGCTAGTCTGAGCTTCAAAAAGACCTTCTCAGACCCCACAATACAAAATGTATCACATTGATTCCTCCATCTGTAACAGCATATTTATAGTGTAATTGTTTAGTTCGCTTCTGTGTCTTCTGCTAAACTATAAGCCCTATGAAGGCAGGGAAAAAGGGTGTTCTGTTTACCACTATGTCTAAAGCTGCTGCTCTCTGACTCATAATAGATTTTACACACACACACAAAATAAAAGAACAAATGAATGAATAGGCTAAAAACGGAATCCCTCTTATCTTTTTGATCCTTTGTTTCCATGAGCCTTAGGGCTAATTTCCACAGCATGAATGGGGCCTGCTATCATTTTCTGTAATGATTGTCATGATGGTCTTTCAGAAAGTAGTTGACTTAATTATGCCCTAAACTGACCCTTTTGATGAACTGAAGGATAAATGAAGAGAGAGAAGTGATTCGGAATGGTCCTGTTGGGTCCAATTATCAGTAAAAAAAGTGATTGAGGATTATATCTGGTTTGCCAGGGCTCCCCAGCATGAACTACACTGTCTGTTCATCGTATCTGCCCTGTGGTTTATCTTAAATCAGTTTGCCCATTATTCATGCCCATTTATCTTCTCTGTAAAGGGTGGCAAGAATAAACTTATAACTGTGGGAACTTACTGGGGATTCTGGGACCCTGAGATCAGTTGTCAACAAGAGTGACTAACCTTCCATCAATAACAAAAATCTTTCTTTCTCCATAATTAGGAGTGTGTGCAGGGATTGTTTGAGTAGTGCTGATTCCAGAGCCAGAGGTCAAAGAAGTAATTGTCAAAGTTCTGCTGTTCCTTTCCAGGATATATTTAAAATATTTTTTAAAACTAGTAATGTCCACAGTATGCCACCATTTACTTTAAAAAATGGAAATGCATATATAAATATTGGTTATGTAAATGAATATATATGTGTATATATTTTAGGCAGGAAAATAGATATGAGTGGGGTGGAAAGAGAATAAGGCCAGGAAAGCCCACTAAAAAAGACCCAGAGTTAATGAGTTAATCAGTTATGGTTCAAAAAGCCAGGAGTAATGGCCTGGAATGTTTGAATTTCCCCAGATAAAGGACAGTACCTCAGCATAGCCCATGTCTTTATTGTGTTAATCATGCAGCTTATTTTTTTAACTTTACCTATATGCTGTTTTTCCTCCTCTAGCCCTAATCAAGTAATTTACAATCTGGGCAACTAATATAGCAAACAAGTCCAGTCATAAACAACATACTAAAAATAGGAAGGATTCCATCTTAAAGATAAGACTGCATTTTAAAACCCAATTAGTTGAAAAGTAAGTTTCTTAACATACTCCTTAGCCAACAGACAACAATTCAGCCCACTTCGGGGGCAGGGCAGGCAGTCTTGTTTGAAAGCTCCCAGACCAAGATGCCAGTATACCAGGGAGAAATCAGAGCAGTAAATTTCTTGTGTTAAGTTAATTTTAAACATTCAGGAACCACTTAACAAGTCTGCACCCTCAGCCCTTGGTCACATTCCTGAAAAAAAAAATCGTTAAAAGGGGGAATCCCCGAACTTCCAGTGCACTCCTCTCTCTGAGGTCCCCCGCACTTTCAAAGTGTGTATCCTTTCTCTCTTTCAAAAAAACTTAAACCTTTCAAGGCTTCTCTCCTCCCTGAGGTTGCCTGCTGCACTTTTTCTCTAAGTAACTTTAAATGAAACTTTTACTTGCTTCATTACTGTGTCTCTGCCCTTCAATTCTTTGTTGTGGCTGGGACAAGAACCAAGGAAAATACACAATGCACCCCTAACATATATATATATATATATATATATATAGAGAGAGAGAGAGAGAGAGAGAGAGGGAATGTGTTTGTGTGTGTGTAATTTACTTATATTAAACAGAAAACTAACTATATTCATGCCTACCTCTTCCTTTGTATTTTCTCTTGAAACCAGTTATTTATGTTAGAAAAAGCATAAAACCTAAATGTGATTATTCCCACGAGGAGGTTTAAACATTTTAACAGTAAGGTATTAACAAAGGGCCACGTGGTAGAAAATACGCCAGGAAGCTGCTCAGGCTGAGAGTGGGCGTTGTGGGGGGGAAATGATAAGGGCCTGGCTATACCTGTTTGAGCTTTTTAAACCTACCAAGAAAATTAAGACAAATGTAAGAGAAGGCCAAATGTGGATATAATTGGCTTAGGCGATGCCCGGGAAAGAATGTGAACCCTGTAGTACTCAGCCAATGAGGAACCAGGGGAGGGATTCACGTGCTAGGGAATAAATTCCTTGGCACCAACCACCTCAGGTATGCCTGGCTCACCAGACACTTGATCTTGCAAGATCATCATTAAAGACTCTCTCCGCTGTTCTCTTTGTGTCCGTGTCCACTTATTGAGTTTGGATCAGAGGGTGTGCTTCTCACAATTTGGGGGCTCATCCAGGATCCTCTTGCCTGTGTGAGGTGGGGGCCCAAGCAGAGTGGGAAGATGAGTCGGCCCGGCTTTGGGCGGCCCGCTCTGTCTGGGCGTCTCACCTTAGCAGGAAGCCAAGAGAAGACCTGAGACTGTTGTGAGGACACAGCGTGACTGATGCAGGGGAGAAAACGCAGGCACCACAGCAACCAGGCAACCTCATTCATGAGCCAAGGTAGGAAAACTGGGCTATAAGTACTGCCTTGGTGGTTGGGCATTTTTTGGAGATCAAATGTGTGTGACTGAGATGTGTCTGAAATACAAAGCGAGTGTGGAGTCCTGATCTGCGGTTCCGTTCTCCCATGAGGGAAACAGCCAGAGTTGGATGAAGCGAATCTTGGGGTGTGTGCAAGAAACCTCCATTATGGGGTGTTGAGTACACAAGGAACTCAGACACAGGAACCTCTTGAAAGATGAGAAATACAAATTCTAAGCCTAGGGAAGCATGGAAAGGGAACCAGATGAGCTCTCTTGAAATTCCCCCAGAGAGCCTGCTGGGGTGAAGGTTACGGTACTGGGGGGACGCCTCCTGTACCAGTTTAAGGACAAACAAGATGATCAAATTTTGCTGTTTTGTCTGGATTAAAGTTGGATAAGATGAAAACTGGCTTTGCCTGGTTTAAGTTATTTTTGAGAGTAATAAAGCCTCCAGTTCACAGGATGAAAGGGACTATGCCCTCTTGGTTACCAAGGGTGCTTCCCATATTTCCCCTCAACACCAGAGAAGGGAAAGCTAAGGAGGAGGAACTACAAGAGACTTCCCAGGATAAGTCCTGGTGTTGGGGGAGTGTTGTGTGTTTTCCTCGATCCTTGTCCCTGCTGCAGTGGAGAGTTGAGGGGCAGGGACGTGCTGGTGGGGCAGAGTGAAAGTTTTGTTTGAGTTGCTTGGGGAGAGAGAAAGTGCAGGCCACCTTAGCAGGGAGGGGTGCCCTGGGAAGTTGGAGAGAGAAAATTTGAAGCTAAAAGGTTGCGCACTTTGAGTGTGGTGGCCTCAGAGAGAGGAGCCCTCAGAGGGGTTGAGGGTTCCCCTTTTTAAGGATTCTTTAGGAGTGTGGCCTGGGGCTGGGGGTATAGACTTGTCCGAAGTATATTTGATGAGACATTAAGTTTCTTATCAGTCCTCTAGGTAATTCTGAAAAATTAGCTTAACACAAATTTACTGCTTTAGTCCCCTCCCAGGATAGCAGCTTCCTGGGAGCATTTCAGGACTGTCTGCCCTTCCTCCAAGGTAGGCAGAGTTATTGTCTGTTTGTTAATGAGTAAGTTGAGTCTTGCTTCTTGACTTCCTCAGTATTAAAATGCAGTCCTTGGGATGGAATCCTTCCAGCCTTTTGCTATATTTTTGGCCTGCATGCTGAATTGATTGTCTGGGTTGCAGACTACTTGACTGGGGCCAGAGGGAGGGGAAAAAAAACAGAATATAGGTAAACTTAAAAAAATAAGCTTGTCCTTTTTGATTAACATAATAAAGACATGGGCTATGCTGATCCTTTATCCGGGGAATACTCAAACATTCCAGGCCAAGTTGTTCCTGTCTTTTGAAGCTTTAATTAACTTTGAGTCTTTTCTTTTCTTTTTTCTTTTGGTATCATTAATCTACAATTACATGAACAACATTATGTTTACTAGACTCCCCCCATCATCAAGTCCTCCCCACATACCCCATTAGAGTCACTGCCCATCAGAATAGTAAGATGCTATAGAATCACTGCTTGTCCTCTCTGTGTTGTACAGCCCTCTCCATGCACCCCCCCCACATTATGTCTGCTAATACTAATTCCCCTTTTTTCCCCCTTATCCCTCCCTTCCCAACCATTCTACCCATCCCTTTCCCTTTGGTAACTGTTAGTCCATTCTTGGGTTCTGTGATTCTGCTGCTGTTTTGTTCCTTCAGTTTTGCTTTGTTCTTATACTCCACAGATGAGTGAAATCATTTGGTACTTGTCTTTCTCCACCTGGTTTATTTCACTGAGCATAATACCCTCTAGCTCCATCCATGTTGCAAATGGTAGGATTCGTTTTCTTCTTATGGCTGAATAATATTCCATTGTGTATATGTACCACATCTTCTTTATCCATTCATCTCCTGATGGACACTTAGGTTGCTTCCATTTCTTGGCTATTGTAAATAGTGCTGCAATAAACATAGGGGTGCATATATCTTTTTCAAACCGGGCTGCTGCATTCTTAGGGTAAGATCCTAGAAGTGGAATTTCTGGGTCAAATTTTGAATTTTTTGAGGAACCTCCATACTGCTTTCCACAATGATGGAAGTAATTTACATTCCCACCAGCAGAATAGGAGGGTTCCCCTTTCTCCATATCCTTGCCAACATTTGTTGTTGTTTGTCTTTTGGATGGTGGCTATCCTTACTAGTGTGAGGTGATATCTCATTGTGATTTTAATTTGTGTTTCTCTGATGATTAGCAATGTGGAGCATCTTTTCATGTGCCTGTTGGCCATCTGAATTTCTTCTTTGGAGAACTGTCTGTTCAGATCCTCTGCCCATTTTTTAATTGGATTATTTGCTTTTTGTTTGTTGAGGTGCACGAGCTCTTTATATATTTTGGATGTCAACCCTTTATTGGATATGTCATTTATGAATATATTCTCCCATACTGTAGGATGCCTTTTTGTTCTATTGATGGTGCCCTTTGCTGTATAGAAGCTTTTTAGCTTGATAGGGTCCCACTTGTTCATTTTTGCTTTTGTTTCCCTTGCCCAGGGAGATATGTTCATGAAGAAGTTGCTCATGTTTATGTCCATGAGATTTTTGCCTATGTTTTTTTCTGAGAGTTTTATGGTTTCATGCCTTACATTCAGGTGTATGATCCATTTTGAATTTACTTTTGTGTATGGGGTTAGACAATGATGCAGTTTCATTCTCTTACATGTAGCTGTCCAGTTTTGCCAACACCAGCTGTTGAAGAGGCTGTCATTTCCAAATTGCATATACATGGCTCCTTTATCATATATTAATTGACCATATATGTTTGGGTTAATACCTGGAGTCTCTATTCTGTTCCACTGGTCTGTGGGTCTGTTCTTGTGCCAGTACCAAATTGTCTTGATTACTGTGGCTTTGTAATTTGTAAATGAGCTAATACATGTAAAGTGATGAGAACCATATCTGGATATAGTTTGCACTCAATAAAAGCAGGTTGCTGTTAGTCACAGATGCTCTCAAGCCCTAAATTTCTTGTGCCCCCTTACCTATCTCTCATCAAACAGGGAAAATTTACATGTTTCTTATTCTCGTTGCTAGAGCAATTGGGAAGCTTCTGTGTGCTTAGGAGAAATGAGAACTAAAGTATTCTAGGACAGACACGAAGATCAACCTCTCTCCTAAGAAATGGCAGCCTAGCCTGCCAGGGACCTGCCTTGGTGTCAGAGGCCCTGAAAATGCAGTCCCTGAAGTTGCAGCAGAGCAGCTTCATGGTGACTGGGAAAGCCGTGTACCCTCTCAGGGCCCTGATTTCCTCATCTGCATGTTAGTCTAGATGACCTCAAAGCTTCTAGATCACCATGTAACATAACAGTTTATTTGTGCCCTCTAATACTTTTAGTTGTGCAGGGGCATCTATTTCAGCTCTGGGTGAGTTCTTTCTCCTTGCTGCATGGGGCAGGCTATTTTTTTTTTGGTATCATTAATCTACAATTACATGAAGAACATTGTGTTTACTAGGCTCCCCCTTCACCAAGTCCCCTCCACGTACCCCTTCACAATCACTGTCTATCAGTGTAGTAAGATGCCGTAAAATCACCACTTGTCTTCTCTGTGTTGTAGAGTCCACCCTGTACCCCCCCTCACATTATACATACTAATTGTAATGCCCCCTTTCTTTTTCCCCACCCTTCTCCCTTCCTTCCCAACAATCCTCCCCAGTCCCTTTCCCTTTGGTAACTGTTAGTCCATTCTTGGGTTCTGTGATTCTGCTGCTGTTTTGTTCCTTCAGCTTTTCTTTGTTCTTATACTCCACATATGAGTGAAATCATTTGGTACTTGTCTTTCTCTGCTTGGCTTATTTCAGTGAGCATAATACCCTCTAGCTCCATCCATGTTGTTGCAAATGGTAGGACTTGTTTTCTTCTTATGGCTGAATTCATTGTATATATGTAACACATCTTTTTTTTTTTTCTGAGAGGGCATCTCTCATATTTATTGATCAAATGGTTGTTAACAACAATAAAATTCTGAATAGGGACTCAATGCTCAATGCACAATCATTAATCCACCACAAGCCTAATTCTCATCAGTCTCCAATCTTCTGAAGCATAACGAACAAGTTCTTAGATGGTGAACAAATTCTTACATAGTGAATAAGTTTTTACATGGTGAACAGTACAAGGGCAGTCATCACAGAAACTTTCGGTTTTGATCAAGCATCATGAACTATAAACAATCAGGTCAAATATGAATATTTGTTTGATTTTTATACTTGATTTATATGTGAATACCACATTTCTCTCTTTATTATTATTATTTTTAATAAAATGCTGAAGTGATAGGTAGATACAAGATAAAGGTAGAAAACATAGTTTAGTGTTGTAAGAGAGCAAATGTAGATGATCAGGTGTGTGCCTGTAGACTATGTGTTAATACAAGCTAGACAAGGGCAATAAAACATCCACATATGCAGAAGATTTCTCTCAGAACAGGGGGCGTGAGGTTCTAAGCCTCACCTCTGTTGATCCCCAATTTCTCACCTGATGACCCCCCTGCGACTGTGCTTGTCTTAGGTTGTTCCTCCCTTGAGGAATCTTACCCATCTCTGGCTAACCAGTCATCTTCTGGGGCCATACAGGGAAATGTAAAGTTGGTAAGTGAGAGAGAAGCAATATTGTTTGAAAAGGTTAGCTTTTTACTTTTTTGCAGATTTATGCCCTGTGGCTTCTATGCCCAGCATTTGTCTTGAGGTATATTTACCACTTGGAGGAATTATGATACTCGGTGAATTCAATATGAGGCATGAATTCTACTAAAGGGTTGTAATTAGGAAGGAAGAAGAAAAGCTATAGAGGTAGCAGATGGAAGAAAACATGGGAAGATTGATTATTTCTTTGACATATATTCTTGTAGAGTAACTTAAGCATGTATGGGTTTTAAACTACTAATTAAATTGTGCACACACATTAACATAATAGGAATACAGTTACATAACCAAAGCAGATCTATAATTACCAGCCATCTCCAGGGAAGCCAAGAAACCAGTTAGGCCCCCTAGGCATTTGTGAAAATTTGTCTATGATATAATGGATATTGTCCAACTGTACTTGAACAGTCTGAGAGAAATCAGACAAATTTAAACAACCCGTTCCTGGGAACTGTTCACGTCCCATATGTTCTTTCAACAGTAGATAGTCTGTAGTTGTAAGATTTTGGAGCGCTACAACTTGCACTTCTCCTAATTTTTGGTTGAGTTCCAACAGTATAGATCCAGTCAAATTTGTTGTTTTACTGTATGCACAGGCCAGCATAGATATCTCCTTCTTCATTCCCATGGCAAGTCCAGGAACCGGTGGGATGAATGCAGCTACAACTGTAGCAGCGCCTGGATTTTTGTTGAGGTTTTTTGATGATCATCTTCTGGTATGACTCTTCCAGAGAGTGCTGATGTTGGACGTACTTCTTCATATTGTATCTTAGTTCATTTTCTGGGTAGCCAAATTAGCCTTTGATCCTCTGTATAAACACAAACAGACCCTTTGCACACACTTTGATATGCCATTTATACCATTGTGTAGAACTCTTTGGAGGTCACCACACAGGAAATACCTTTTTTTTTAAGAGAAAGGAATATTATCAGAAAAATGTACCTCCATAGCCGATCATCTGACACCCTTTAAGTGATCAAAATTAAGGATATTTAAAGCTTGCATTAATCATTGATTTACAGTTTGTTTTATACTATCAGGGAGTAATCCCCCTTTCTTTCTTTTTTTGTTCTTTTTTTTTGTTATCATTAATCTACACTTACATGAAGAATATTATGTTTACTAGGCTCTCCCCTATACCAGGTCCCCCCTATGAACCCGCTTACAGTCACTGTCCATCAGCATAGCAAAATGTTGTAGAATCACTACTTGTCTTCTCTGTGTTGTACAGCCCTCCCCTTTCTCCCATCCCCCAGCATGCACGCTAATCTTAATACCATCCTTCCTCTTCCCCCCCTTATCCCTCCCTACCCTCCCATCCTACCCAGTCCCTTTCCCTTTGGTACCTGTTAGTCCATTCTTGGGTTCTGTGATTCCACTGCTGTTTTGTTCCTTCAGTTTTCCCTTTGTTCTTATATTCCACAGATGAGTGAAATAATTTGGTGTTTCTCTTTCTCTGCTTCACTTATTTCACTGAGCATAATACCTCCAACTCCATCCATGTTGCTGCAAATGGTAGGATTTTCCCTCTTCTTATGGCTGAGTAGTATTCCATTGTGTATATGTACCACATCTTCTTTATCCATTCATCTACCGATGGACATTTAGGTTGCTTCCAATTTTTGGCTATTGTAAATAGTGCTGCAATAAACATAGGGGTGCATCTGTCTTTCTCAAATTTGATTGCTGTGTTCTTAGGGAAAATTCCTAGGAGTGGAATTCCTGGGTCAAATGGTAAGTGTGTTTTGAGCATTTTGATGAACCTCCATACTGCTTTCCACAATGGTTGAACTAATTTACATTCCCACCAGCAGTGTAGGAGGGTTCCCCTTTCTCCACAGCCTCGCCAACATTTGTTGTTGTTTGTCTTTTGGATGGCAGCCATCCTTACTGGTGTGAGGTGATACCTCATTGTAGTTTTAATTTGTATTTCTCTGATAATTAGCGATGTGGAGCATCCTTTCATGTGTCTGTTGGCCATCTGTATTTCTTTTTAGGAGAACTGTCTGTTCAGTTCCTCTGCCCATTTTTTAATTGGGTTATTTGTTTTTCGTTTATTGAGGCATGTGGGCTCTTTACATATTTTGGACGTCAAGCCTTTATCCCATCTGTCATTTACAAATATATTCTCCCATACTGTAGGGTTCCTTTTTGTTCTATTGATGGTTTCTTTTGCTGTACAGAAGGCTTTCAGCTTAATATAGTCCCACTTGTTCATTTTTGCTGTTGTTTTCCTTGCCTGGGGAGATATGTTCTAGAAGAGGTTACTCAATTTTATGTCTAAAAGGTTTTTGCCTATGTTTTTTCCAAGAGTTTAATGGTTTCATGACTTACATTCAGGTCTTTGATCCGTTTTGAATTTACTTTTGTATATGGGGTTAGGCAATGGTCCAGTTTCATTCTCCTACATGTAGCTGTCCAGTTTTGAAAGCACCATCTGTTGAAGAGAATGTCATTTTGCCATTGTATGTCCATGGCTCCTTTATCAAATATTAATTGACCATATATGTTTGGGTTAATGTCTGTAGTCTCTAGTCTGTTCCACTGCTCTGTGGCTCTGTTCTTGTGCCAGTACCAAATTTTCTTGATTACTATGGCTTTATAGTAGAGCTTGAAGTTGGGGAGTGAGATCCCCCCTACTTCATTCTTCTTTCTCAGGATTGCTTTGGCTATTCGGGGTCTTTGGTGTTTCCATATGAATTTTTGAATTATTTGTTCCAGTTCATTGAAGACTGTTGCTTGTAATTTGATAGAGATTGCATCAAGTCTGTATATTGCTTTGGGCAGGATGGCCATTTTGACGATATTAATTCTTCGTAGCCACGAGCATGGGATGAGTTTCCATTTGTTAGTGTCCCCTTTAATTTCTCTTAAGAGTGACATGTAGTTTTCAGGGTATAGGTCTTTCACTTTGGTTAGGTTTATTCCTATGTATTTTATACTTGTTGATGCTATTGTGAGTGGAATTGTCTTCTTGATTTCTCTATCTAGTAGTTTATTGTTAGTGTACAGGAAAGCCACAGATTTCTGTGTGTTAATTTTGTATCCTGCAAATCTGCTGAATTCTGAGATTAGCTCTAGTAGTTTCGGAGTGGAGTCTTTAGGGTTTTTTATGTACAATATCATGTCATCTGCAAATAGTGACAGTTTAACTTCTTCTTTACCAATCTGGATTCCTTGTATTTCTTTGTTTTGTCTAATTGCCATGGCTAGGACCTCCAGTACTATGTTGAATAACAGTGGGGAGAGTGGGCATCCCTGTCTTGTTCCCGATCTCAGAGGAAAAGCTTTCAGCTTCTCGCTGTTCAGTATGATGTTGGCTGTGGGTTTAACATAGATGGCCTTTATTATGTTGAGGTATTTGCCCTCTATACCCATTTTGTTGAGAGTTTTTATCATGAATGGATGTTGAATATTGTCGAATGAGTTTTCAGCATGTATGGTGATGATTGTCGTTTTTGTCTTTCTTTTTTTGATGTGGTGGATGATGTTGATGGATTTTTGAATGCTGTACCATCCTTGCATCCCTGAGATGAATCCAACTTGTCATGGAGTAAGGTCCTTTTGATGTATTTTTGAATTCGGTTTGCTAATATTTTGTTGAGTAATTTTGCATCTACGTTCACTAGGGATATTGGTCTGTAGTTTTCTTTTTTGGTGTTGTTTTTGCCTGGTTTTGGTATTAGTGTGATGTTAGCTTCATAGAATGAGTTTGGGAGTATTCCCTCCTCTTCTATTTTTTGGAAAACTTTAAGGAGAATGGGTATTATGTCTTCTCTGTTTTTTTGATAAAATTTCGAGGTATATCCACTTGGCCCGGGGATTTTGTTCTTTTGTGGTTTTCTGATTACCGCTTCAATTTCGTTGCTGGTAATTGGTCTGTTTAGATTTTCTGTTTCTTTCTGGGTCAGTCTTGGAAGGTTGTATTTTTTCTAGGAAGTTGTCCATTTCTCCTAGGTTTCCCAGCTTGTTAGCATGTAGGTTTTCATAGTACTCTCTAATAATTCTTTGTATTTCTGTGGGATCCATCATGGTTTTTCCTTTCTCATTTCTGATTCTGTTGATGTGTGTTGACTCTCTTTTCCTCTTAATAAGTCTGGCTAAAGGCTTATATATATTTTTTATTTTCTCGAAGAACCAGCTCTTGGTTTCATTGATTTTTGCTATTTTATTCTTCTCAATTTTATTTATTTCTTCTCTGATCTTTATTATGTCCCACCTTCTGCTGACCTTAGGCCTCATTTGTTCTTTTACCAATTTCAATAATTGTGAGATTTAGACCATTCATTTGGGATTGTTCTTCCTTCTTTAAATATGCCTGGATTGCTATATACTTTCCTCTTAAGACTGCTTTTGCTGTTTCCCACAGTGGTTGGGGCTTTGTGTTGTTGTTGTTGTTTGTTTCCATATATTGCTGGATCTCCATTTTGATTTGGTCATTGTTCCATTGATTATTTAGGAGCATGTTGTTAAGCCTCCATGTATTTGTGAGCCTTTTTGCTTTCTTTGTACAGTTTATTTCTAGTTTTATGCCTTTGTTGTTAGAAAAGTTGGCTGGTAGGATTTCAATCTTTTCGAATTTACTGAGACTCTTTTTGTGGCCTAGTATGTGGTCCATTCTGGAGAATGTTCCATGTGCACTTGAGAAGAATGTGTATCCAGTTGCTTTTGGATGTAGAGTTCTGTAGATGTCTATTAGGTCCATCTGTTCTAGTGTGTTGTTCAGTGCCTCTGTGTCCTTACTTATTTTCTGTCTTGTGGATCTGTCCTTTGGAATGAGTGGTGTGTTGAAGTCACCAAGAATGAATGCATTGCATTCTATTTCCTCCTTTAGTTCTTTTAGTATTTGTTTCAGATATGTTGGTGCCACTGTATTGGGTGCATGTATATTTATAATGGTTATATCCTCTTGCTGGACTGAGCCCTTTATCATTATGTAATGTCCTTCTTTATCTTTTGTTACTTTCTTTATTTTGAAGTCTGTTTTGTCTGATACTAGTATTGCAACACCTGCTTCTTTTTCTTTGTTGTTTGTATGAAATATCTTTTTCCATCCGTTGACTTTAAGTCTGTGCATGTCTTTGGGTTTGAGGTGAGTCTCTTGTAAGCAGCATATGGATGGATCTTGCATTTTTATCCATTCCATTACTCTGTGTATTTCAATTGGTGCATTCAGTCCATTTACATTTAGGGTGATTATTGAAAGGTATAAACTTATTGCCATTGCAGGCTTTAATTTTGTGGTTACCAAAGGTTCAGGGTTAGCTTCTTTACTATCTTACTTTCTATCTTAACTCGCTTGTTGAGCTATTATAAATGCGGTCTGATGATTCTTTATTTCTCTCCCTTCTTATTCCTCCTCCTCCCTTCTTCATATGTTGGGTGTTTTGTTCTGTGTTCTTTTTACGTGTGCTCCCATCTAGAGCAGTCCCTGTAGGATGCCCTGAAGCGGTGGTATGTGGGAGGCAAACTCCCTCAACTTTTGCTTGTCTGGGAATTGTTTAATCCCTCCTTCATATTTAAATGATATTCATGCTGGATACAGTAGTCTTGGTTCGAGGCCCTTCTGTTTCATTGCATTAAGTATATCATGCCATTCTCTTCTGGCCTGTAGGGTTTCTGTTGAGAAATCTGTTGATAGCCTGATGGGTTTTCCTTTGTAGGTAACCTTTTTTTTCTCTCTGGCTGCCTGTAATACTTTGTCCTTGTCTTTGATCTTTGCCATTTTAATTATTATGTGTCTTGGTGTTGCCCTCCTTGGATCCCTTGTCATGGGAGTTCTGTGTACCTCTGTGTTCTGAGAAGCCATTTCCTCCCCTAGTTTGGGGAAGTTTTCAGCAATTATTTCTTCCAAGACACTTTCTATCCCTTCTTCTCTCTCTTCTTCTTCTGGTGCCCCTGTAATGCGGATATTGTTCCATTTTCATTGGTCACTCAGCTCTCTTAGAATTCTTTTATTCCTGGAGATCCTTTTATCTCTCTCTGCTTCAGCTTCTCTGCATTCCTTTTTTCTGTTTTCTAGTCCATTAATGGTCTCTTGCATCTCATCCATTCTGTTTTGAAGTCCTTCCAGAGCTTGTTTTACTTCTGTATTCTCCCTCCTTAGTTCTTGCATATTTCTCTGCAAGTCCATCAGCATGGTTATGACTTTTGTTTTGAATTCTTTTTCAGGAAGACTGGTTAAATCTATCTCCCCAGGGGAAGATGTAGCAGATGCTGAAGCTGTCTGGGTTAGTCTTCTCTGGATCAAATTTTTTTGCCTTTTCATGTTGATAGGTGCTATTGACTATCAGCTGGGAGAGCCAAACTTTCCACTTGCTACTGGCCTTTCTTTACTGGGACAACTGCGACCCCTAGTGGCTTGTGTTGGACAATTGCATGTAGACTGGGTCTTTGTGTCTTGCCCGGCCAGTATGGACCACGCTCCCTTGCTGAGGGCGTGGCCTGCCTCAGGCTGCTTCTCTGCTATGGCTGCACCCTGGAGGGGTAATGGATGGGGGGCTGTTTGGCTGTTTACCTCCGTGAGGGGTCTCAGAGCTGTTGCCCAGGGTGTTAGTGTGCCTGGGTTTCCCTGGAATTTCCAGCTGCTGGACTGTGACCTGGGTTGTTTCTGTCCAGCTGTTGTGTCCCTGTCCCTTTAAGACTTTCAAAAACCACTTGCTTTTCTTTGTCACAGGGGCATCAGCTTCGGGACCTGCTCAGAGGTCTTGCTGCCCTGTTTCCCTACTTTCCATCCCTCCATGCATGCACTGTGTGTCTGCACTCTTTTGCTGATGGCTAGAGCTGGGTGTTTAGCAGTCCTGGGATCCCTCTCTGTCCCTGCTCTGACTCCTCTCCTCCCGCCGGGAGCTGGGGTGAGGGGCACTTGGGTCCCGCCGGGCCGGGGCTTGTATCTTACCCCTTTCACTAGGGGCTGGTCTCTCGCACATGTGGATGTAGTCTGGCTGTTGTCCTGTGTCTTCTGGTCTCTCTTTTAGGATTAGTTGTATTTGTTGTATTTTCAAAAATATATGTGGTTTTGGGAGGAGATTTCCTCTGCTCTACTCATGCCACCATCTTGGTTCTCTAACCAGACTTTTTAATTGGTCCTGTTACATGGAGAGCAAATTCTTATTGAGCTTATGCAAATAAACATACTGCCATAAAATATAAAAATATTCACCAAGAGTTTTAAATTCTGGTGGGATTAGGTAGAGAGAAAGAAATGTTTCAATTCTGCTTATAAAGGTATTGCCATTTACTAAACTGTTGTCAGCTTAAGAAAGTTTGAAACACTTTATCAGCAATATTTGAAAGAAAAAGTCATAACATTTTCCTTAGTTTACTTAATATTATGTAACTAATACTTGTTCTGCTGAAATCTGGTTATTTATTAGTTTAGGAGTCATAAAACAGTGACTATAAATGACAAAAGACTTATAAATGGCAATGGTTAAAGATCTGATGAGAGTTTACTATAAGACACTTGACATAAGGAAATATGGATATTTCTGTAACATAAAACACTCAGTAACAAAGTTTAGCATCTTTCCCTTTGACAGTGCTTTCCAGGTAATTATATATCAGATAAATAAGCCAAATTGGCCAACTATTTTCCCCCATGAGAAGAAAAATTCCTCTGACATGTTCCAGGGGCCCTCTGGAAAATATCAGAGTTAACTAGAGGTAAAAGCACCTTTTTAGAGTTTGATTTTGAGAAGCTGTCAAAAGAAAGTTTTTAAGGCACTTGCCTAAATAGAATCATAGTTCACTATGAAACAATACTTATCTATTTAATCAGAATGACAATTAAAAAAGGCAAATACAGAAGGGTACACAGTTGTTAGCAAAACTTAGCTTTTAGTACTTTTAATAGGAAGATATTATTTTCTTAAATACTCAGACAACTCATTGAGACTTTAAGCATGAGAAACTGCTTTGATAAAACAATTAGAAAACCCTTTGCAATATTTTAACATTAAAGGTCGACTAATAAACCTTTGTCCTTTTAACAAAAAAACTTGTAGTTTTGCAGTGTACTTGATATTAAGACTCATTTGCCTTAATTTCACATAGCATGACCATATTAAATTCTTCCACAAACTTTCTACAACCTTATTTTTACATTTAGAGTTCTCCCTCCTTAAATAAAGAGCTGTACTTTAGAACAAAGTTACCTTCTTTTATCAAAAGACATATTCTTTAGAATGCAGAAATGTTTTCCTTATTACTTCAAGTAGGTTTAATTAGAATTTAAAACAATTAGGAAACTTAATTTTCAGTGAACACTGAGAAGTAAGCTCTTGTAAACTGTTACATTAGCATTCTTTAGATTGATACATTTATGAACACATTTTATAATTTCTGGAAATACTTACCTTACAGCACAATCTCTCACTAAGCACAAAATATGTTTACTTAAATTAGCAAAACTTTAAGGTTTTAGGTTACCACAAAGATTCTCAGGTTCTTTGTAGGTGTATACACTGTAACACACAATTATTAAGATGTTCACTTGCTACACTTATTTATTTTACTCATTCCTAACAACTATGCTAGATGACAAAACCTTTACCAAACATTAGACAAAGTCAAGCCACTCTTTAAGCTTTTTTTTTTTTTTGAAAAACTTAACAGCTAACATCAACTTTAATGACTTTAGGTAAATTTAGGCAGCTGATAATCATAAGGACATGTCCGTTTTGTTAGGCTGGAGGAAGAAAAAACAAGGACAGACAAACAGAACAGAGAGATACCATAAAAGGAGAACAGAACAGACCCCAAGGTCCATGCCTTAAATGGAAAGGGGACAGCTCTTCCTGAATTCCATCCTTCTGATGTGCCAACTAAGACCCGGATGTCAGCCTCCTCTCTCTTGGAAGGAAAAAGTTTCTAGTTGTCTATTATGTCACCTCTAGCCAATCATACCTCTCCACGCCCCCTAGGATAGCTTGCCCACTCCTCCCCCTCCTAACCCCTTATAAGCACCCACATCTCTGACCGGGTGTGACTTCTCTGGCCTGTGTTTCAGACCTGGGAACATCAACTGAAAATTGCACTCAAATTAACTACCTGGCCCTTTGTTGCCTCTCTTCTCCTGCTTATTTCGGGAAAAATTTATCTTACATTTGGTGCTGAAATCCAGGGAAGGAGCGTGAGCATGGGGCTCTGACCAGCCACTGGTGGCCCTGCCCCCCTTACCCGACCCAGGACCTTAGCCTGCTCTCCTCTGCATAGACTATTTTATGGTGAGCCCCTCAGTTTCCCCTGGTCTGTTTCCCTTCCTAACTCCATTTCACCTGGTCCGTTAGAAATCATAGCTACATCCAGGTGGGGCATCTGGCCCCTGGGCATTTGGCCCACCCTCTGTGGGCATTCAGCCCACCCCTGGTCCTACGGTGGGGGAGATGTCCCTTGCCCAGGCTCCCAGGATGTCTCCCCTGACTTGGTGTGCTTGAGACACTGGGCACTCCTCTCAGTGGAATTAATTGGGAAGTGGTGCAGACATGGGGAATCAGCCCTCAAAAGCAGAGGATCAAACCCCATTGCGGTGTCTCATTTCTAATTTGGCTACTCTATATTTGTCCCGGGAAGTTCACAAATAGAAGCTAGTCTTTCTTTGCTCTGAGGCCAGGCCTCAGTATCCCTTGGACAATCAATCTCACTGGCCCCCTGAGGGAACTTTCAATTTTGTTCTCCTCACCGACTTGATTAATTTTTGCCACCGGAGTAAAGAGTAGAGTAAAATCCCATATGTGCAGGCTTTTTGGACATTGCACTCCCACCCAGACCTTTATGTTAAGTGTTCAATGTTGCAGATTCTCCTGGCCCAATCTCCAGTTTAAGATTGTCAGCCTCTTACTCTGCTCAGTCCTTCTTCCTTTTCAGATCTGCCAGAAGACCTCAGTCACCCGCCTCCCTCAGCTTGTGATTCCCTCCCCCTCTCTCCACCACCATCTTTAAGTCCTTTGTTTTCACATGTGTCGCCACCACCTTAAAGTCCTACATTCTCAACCATGCCGTTATCCTTCTCTCCTCTTCCAGTGGCTGCACCATCCCCTACTCCTCTCCTTCTGCCTTCACCACCCTCTTCCCCTCACCAGAACACGCTCCTCCCGTACTCTGGTTCCAGAAGCCATGGACAGGAAGCTGAGGAGAGGGAAGGCAATTGGCTATCAGTGACTCAAGTCTTTATATCAGTTTGTCTGTGTATATGTTTTGTTGTGGAGGGTGTTGCTGACTGTAGTCATTGTATCTCAGTTTGTACGTTTGTGTGTCTAAGTGTATAGATAAAAAATATTTTATTTAAAAACAAGCGCTTGTGAAAATTGGGCATTCTAAAACTTCCAGAAAATCTGATAAAAATGTTAAGTTTTAATGCTAATTGGGGTTTGGCTGAGGCCGGCATGTCTTTGTTGTTATCAGCTGCCTAAATTTGCCTAAGGTCATTTAAGTCAATGTTATCTGTAAATCTTTTAAGAATAAAATGCTTAAAGGCTTGGCTTTGTCTAATATTCAGTAAAGGTTTTGTAAGTAAACTAGTAAAAATAAGTAAACAAGCCTAGCAAATAAATATCTTAATAATAATACTGTATTAATGTATAACAGTGTATATATATATATGCAAACAGCCTGAGAATTTTTGTAGTAACCAAAATTCTTAAAGTTTGCTAAATTATATAGACATATTTTGTGCCTAATAAGAAATTGTGCTAAAAAGCACATTTCCAAAAATGAGAATATATGTTCATAGATGTATCAATCTGAAGAATGCTAGGGTAACAGTTTACAGTAGCCTATTTTTCAGTGTTCACTGAAGGTTAAAGTAATAATTTTAAGTTCTAATCAAAACTACTTAAAGTAGTAAGGAAAACATTTCTGCATGCTAAAAAATGTATCTTTTGATAAAAGAAAGTTGTAAAAAGTTTGTAGAAGAATTTAATATGGTTATGCTATATAAAATTAAAGCAAATGAGTCTCAGTATCAAATACACAGCAAAATTAGAATTTTGTTTTCAGTTAAAAAGACAAAGTTTTCTTAACTGTTAGTCTTCTCTTAATACTGAAAGATTGCAGAGAGTTCTTCTAATTGTTTTATCAAAGCAGTTTCTTATGCTTAAAGTCTCAGTGAGTTGTTGGAGTCTTTAAGAAAATGAGATCTTAATATTAAAAGGAGTAAAAGCTAAACTTTGCTAACAACCATGTAACCTTCTTTATTTGCCTTTGAAGTACTTTGTTGTCATTCTAGTTAATTGGATAAGTATTGCTTCATGGCAACCTATAATCCTATTTAAGCAAGTGCCAAAGAAACTTTCTTCTGACAACTTCCCAAAATCAAATTGAAAAAGGTACTTTTACCTCTAATTAACTCTGATATTTTCCAGAGGGCCCCTGGAACATGTCAGAAGAACTTTTTCTCATTGGAGGAAGTATTTAGCTAATTTAACTTATTTATCTGATATATAATTATCTGCTTAATTACCTAGAAAGCGCTGTCAAAAAGAATGATGCTAAACTTTGTTATTGAATGTTTTGTTATATAAATATCCAAATTTCCTTTTGTCAACTGTGTTATAGTAAGCTCTCATCAGATCTTTAACCATTGTCATTTGTAAGTCTTTCCTCATTTATAGTCACTGTTTAATTACTTCTAAACTAGTAAAGAACTAGATTTCAGCAGAACAGGTATTGTTTACATAAGATTAAGTAAACTAAGGAAGACGATTTTGTAGCTTTTTGTTTCAAATGCTGCTAATAAAGTGATTTAAGCTTTTTCTCTTAAGCTGACAACAGTTTAGTAAATGACTGTCTTTATTAGCAAAATTGAAACTTTATCTTTCTCTCTACCTGATTCCTCCAGAATTTAAAAACTCTTAGTGACTATTTTTATATTTCATGGCAGTATGTTTATTTGCACAAGTTCAATAAGAATCTGCTTTCCTTGTAAGAAGACCAGTTAGAAACACTGGTTATATTACCAAGGCTTTGACTGGAACGTCATACCTGAGAGACACATGTGTAAACTCAGATATGAACAGACAGCTTTAAGGAACTAAGATTGACTTTATAAAGCCAACAAAGCCCCTTAGAAGAGCTGGCCTAGTACCTTGCTTACAGAGTTCCCAGCAGACTTACTGGGTGAGTAAAGAAGTTCACTTCCTGGCAGGTGCAGGAACCTCAAAATGTCTTGGAGACCTCAAGAAGAAAAAATTCACCCAAATCTACAGGTACTGCAGGCAAAGTCTGATGGCAAATCTGGCTTGGCTGTCTGGCCTCAAGAGGCCTTTAAAAGTTCAATCTGAAATTTCTTACAAAAAGCTCCAGCAAAGCACTTTTTAAAAAAGCCTATGTAATCAATTGCTCTTCTTGCTGCACTTATGCAAATAATCAAGCCAACTGTTAATTATTTTCTTAATCTGGCTACTTCAAATAAAAATGAGGGTGATTTTAAAGAAAAGTATTGTTTCAATAATGCAGTCTTATCTATACTAAATCCTAATACTAGTCATTGAGATGTAAACTCGATCCAGAATTCCAGTCCCCCATAATAGCCTGGCTAATGCCTCTACTGGACCCCTTAATAACAGTTTGTGGTTTACTCTTAGTTGCCCCTTGTGTCCTCAGGTTCCTCCAACAGTGGCTAACCCAGATGACCTGGGTCACCACCAACCAGATGTTACTTCACTGTTACATGCCTCTTCCCACTGAACCCCCTCTTTTGGCCTAATACCAGTCTCAATTCCCCACGACACCCCTTGTCAGCCAGAAGTAGCCAGATCAAGTCATTGCCCATTATGAACAAAAGGCTGGAATGTTAGGCTGGAGGAAAGAAAAACAAGGACATGCAAACAGAACAGAGAGATACCATAAAAGGAGAACAGAACAGTCCCCAAGGTCCGTGCCTTATATGGAAAGGGGACAGCTCTTCCTGAATTCCATCCTTCTGATGTGCCAACTAAGACCCGGATGTCAGCCTTCTCTCTCTTGGAAGGAAAAAAGTTTCTAATTGTCTATTATGTCAACTTTAGCCAATCATACCTCTCTATGCCCCCTAGGATAGCTTGCCCACTCCTTCCCCTCCTAACTCCTTATAAGCCCCCACCTCCCTGACCGGGTATGACTTCCCCAGCTTGTGTTTCAGACCTGGGAACATCACCAGGGAATTGTGCTCAAATAAACTAGCTGGTCCTTTGTTGCCTCTCTTTGCCTGCTTATTTCTGGTGCACGTTTCAGTTCAACTTAAATTAGCATTAATGCTTAGTACCTTTTATAAGAATTTTGGAAGTTTTGAAATGCCAAATTTTTATAAGTGCTTGTCTTTAAACCTATTTTTATTAATACCTTCCAGAGGTAGAAAAATATTTTTCATTTACACACTTAGACACACAAACATACTGATTGAGATGTAATGACTACAGTTAAGAATACTTTTCATAAAAGAACATATACAAAGACAGACTGATAGAAAGAGTTGAGTTACTAATACCCAATTGCCTTCTTTCTTTTTAACATATTCAATTAAAAGTATCTCAGTTTTCAAGAATACACTCTAAGGATGAGCAGTTTACATAACTGGGTTAAGGTCTATATGGCCCCAGACAAACAGGGCCAATGAAGGCTCTGAACTGATAGGGACTGTGTGTGTCCAGGGGTCTGAGAATGAAATGCAAGTACAATTCTAGCACCAGTCATTTAAAACCATGCTGTATTGAAGAAGATACATTTCTTCTGTCTAAGGGAATATAGTTTGAAAACCTCCCAATTTTTGAAGATAATGATGAATCCAACAAGTAGAATAGATTTTCACCAAAAAAATTTTTAGAAAACTATTTCCATATTGTAGTATTCCATGGGGCTTTTGGCTATTTTCTTTCCTTGCATTAAAGTAAATTTAGCTGCATAACCTTATTATATTGTATACTTCTCTCAGGAGACAAGTCTTTCTAATCGGAGAGTTTGTATTGAGACCAGGCTTGTGTGCAGAAGATAAGGCACTTCTTTTTCAGGGTCTGGAGATTAAATTGCTCCCAGTTCTTTATAATTCATGTCAGAGGCATGTCTGGCTTTAAACTTGAAGAGGATACTCCCATCTGGAAGAGAGAAAGACAGGTGTGTAACATCTGTTAGGCCTTTTCTCTGTAAGGGAATCCCCTCACCTTGGAGCCTGGTTGACAGTGGTCAATCACCTCCTCTGCTAGGCCTACTGGATTTAACATTCCTTACCAGTATGGCTGGTACCTTGCCTTGATTTCCCTCTTGCCTTTGCACTGCAAGAGTCACCTCAGAGCTCTGGATTTAGTGGCATCTTACCAGTGTACTCTTACTTTATGCCTTTTGGGAGCTTTAATCTAGATCCTAATTTTCTCTGCATGGGCTTTAGAATAGTACACTCAGGATCATTCATTGAGAGCCCCCTACCTGTCTGTTAAGTGCAGGGACTGTGTGACCTCTCACTGCCAGAGCCTTGGTCAGAGTCACAAGCCTGTTTCGCTTCCATGGGAGCTGCAGAAAATGAAATGCCTAGCCCCAGGATGACTGCCTCTAAGGAAGACAGTTCAGTAAAATAGAGCCATTTCATGTTGGGTCAAGGTTTCAGCTTGACTACTTCACAAACTTCATTTACATTACACAGGAGAAAGTGGAGCAGGCCTAAGAGGAATGCTTTGAATGAGGAGCAGGGGAAGTTTTTCCAAGGCCAAAGATAAAATTTTGACAGAGGCTTCTATGGGCAGTTATGGAGGAGGCTGTCTATATTCTTAAACACCAGGTTCTGCCACTGCCTGGGAATTAGCCTGCTAGTCATACACTGTAAGGAATCTGATCTGTGAGACAAGAGGTTGGAGGTCATATGTGACTCTCGCATAGGCAGCAGCCTAGCCGGAGGTTCACTCAGCACCATCAGATTAATCAGCCAGAGCCAAAATCCAGGATCTGGTATGCCCTCTGTAGTCAGCAGATTAGGATAGAAAAGTAGGAAATCAGCTCAGCCACTCCTCTGACATTCCCATCCAGAGGTGGGGCGTCAAGGAGCGGCAGACACCAGGAAAACTTTCACCAAAGACTTAAGACTGGTAGCCAATGCTAATCATTCTTTAAGTGGCTAGTGTGTGCCCAGACACATTTTTGTGGGAAAAAAGTACAGTATTAAGTCAGGAATAAGAACAAAGTATAGATCTCCTACCTTCCGGAGATGAACATCAGATTCCATGAAATTGATGAAATTAGAAGAGAGTTAGGAACACCCCCTGCCTCCTCACTCAGAGGCCAGAGCAGCCTGAAAAAACAAGCTGGAAATCAGAGAGACAGAGAGAGAGAAACACTCCTCATGGATACCCAGTCGGGCTGTAGGGGCCTGATTCCAGACATGCAAAAGTGTAGCCTCAGCCTAGACTCTCTCTCAGGTGCCCACAGCTTTCCTCAGTCCCTCGTATCCAAGGAGATGCCTCTGAAAGGGAATCCTGGCTTCCACTCAGGTGACATTCCCAGCTCCCAAGGGAGATGGGGGATCCACTGAGGGAAACACAGGGGAACCTGTCACTCGACTTTGAGATTGGCAGCCAGGCTAGTCCCATTTAAGTGGCTGTTGAGCACCCTATGTTGTGTGCCACAGACAGCTTCCTTCTATAAGAACAGTGAGAGAAAAGGCAGACTCGGATGTTGATACTCACCTCTGAAGTTACCCCTGATGAGCCCCCAAAAATGATGCTGGGGTTCTTGTTTGAGGAGTTGAAGAATGAACTTAGCAAACACCCAAGGTAGGAGAGCCAGGCAGAGGCTTTTATTTAGAGGTACAGTGAGAGGACTGAGACACTGGCTCATGACAGGAGGGAACAAGAGAGCCTCCATTTTCACATTTTATATACATAAAATATATATTAAAATATCTTTGAAAATTGCTGTCTTTTCCCTTGTGATTAGCATGATCAGTATCATGTCTTTCTCTCAAACAAGTATTTCCCTTTTGATAATGAGACAGGGTCGGTGGGTGTAGTCAGAGTAGGGTGAGGGCCTCCGGGGAAAGCAGGGTGGAATATTTACAGTCAGAGCAATGTAACAATGGGCAAAGAAGTCCCTACTGAAACTCTGTGCTAAGCATTATGCAAAGTCAAGGTCACACTTATTCTCTAGGGTAAAAATATAGACATTTTCAGTGAGATCAGTTAAAGGTCAAAAGGGCAGGAGCAACTTGGTCTGGAATGTTTGAGTGTTCTGCAAGGGTATCAGCATAACACATGACTTCATTGTGAGCCCTAACAATCAGACTGTGACCCAGCCCACCATGAGGACAGGACAGGTGGTACAAGTCCACACCCCTAAGCCTATTTTTTGATGTTCTTGAAAAATCCTCAACTGCCTATAAAACCCCCTAGACAACACACCACTATGGGCTCTCTTGTCCCCTCCTGGCATGAACCAGGAGCTCTATTCTCTCACTTTATTTATAAATAAAAGCCTACACCTTGCTCTCCTACCTTGAGTGTTTGTGAAGCTCATTCTTGGGTTCATGAACAAGAAGCCCGGCATCAATAAGATAATGAGAACTATGCAACTGCATCTGTCTCTATTTTTGCTTTGGCTGCCAGGAAGTGCTATGTTAAGGTTAGTGCACAATTACAGAAATTATCTCAACTCTGATTCTACTTTTAAATATATTTTTGTTTCCTCTCTCAAACTATAACATACAAACCAGTAGCATACATATATTGTTAATCTCATCTTTTAAAAGTAAGCAGAATACAAATTGTAGACACATAAGATAAACAAAAATACACATTTAATCATGTATATTAAGGGATTTTAGTATAACTGAGACTTGAATCTAAGCACTTGTCAACAGCTTCAGTTCACCAAAAGGTAAACTGGTAGGGTGAGCTCTCCTGGAGACCATTTTCCAAAGCACTAATTAGCTTTCTAGAAGAGTATTCACCTTAGGGAAGAGGGTCCAGGCATAACAAGATCACAACAGGAAAAAACTTCATGTTCTGATTATTTGACAGGAGGGACATTCTGAATGCTGTGTACTACTTGCCATCTGGAACATCTTCCAGCCAGCTCCTCAGGGACTCATATCTGAGACCTATATAGATGAGAAAGAGTATAGCATAACTATTTCAGTACAAACTCTAAGACTCTTGATGACAGTAGCATTATTGTGTCCTTTAATAAGGATAGATAAAAAAGGAGAAAGTTATATACATATAATTTTACTTCCTGTTCTTTTTTTTGTTTTTGGTATTTATAACCATAAATGCCATGGTTTGGGATGAGAATATTGCAGTGGAAGGCCCATTTGTTCAGCTTGGCATCTTGAAAGGGAAGGTGGGCCTAGAGCTTGATATTGGAAACACTGACATTGACATTTGACTTTGCAGTTTTGGAGAATGGAATGGTTCTATGTGATAAAGGCAGAAGAATTCTGAGCTCCTAGGAACAATCTGACAAGGAGAGGATGAGGAGGATAGGTAGTTTGGGAGTAACAGTAAAAGAAACCATAAAAGTTACTTGGTTATGCAATGAACTAATAGAAAGAGAAATCAGGAAAACAATTCCATTCACAATAGCATCAAAAAGAATAAAATACCTAGGAATAAACCTAACCAAGGAAGTGAAAGACCTACACCATGAAAACTACAAGACACTCTTAAGATAAATTAAAGAGGTCACTAACAAATGGAAACTCATCCCATGCTCCTGGCTAGGAAGAATTAATATAGTCAAAATGGCCATCTTGCCCAAAGCAATATACAGATCCGATGCAATCCCTATCAAATTAGCAACAGCATTCTTCAATGAACTGGAACAAATAGTTCAAAAATTCATATGGAACCATCAAAACCCTGAATAGCCAACGCAATCCTGAGAAGGAAGAATAAAGTGGGGGGGAGGATCTCGCTCCCCAACTTCAGGCTTTACTACAAAGCCACAGTAATCAAGACAATTTGGTACTGGCACGACAACAGAGCCACAGACCAGTGGAACAGAATAGAGACTCCAGACATTAACCCAAACATATATGGCCAATTAATATATGATAAAGGAGCCATGGACATACAATGGGGAAATGACAGTCTCTTCAACAGATGGTGCTGTCAAAACTGGACAGCTACATGTCAGAGAATGAAACTGGATCACTGTCTAACCCCATACACAAAAGTAAACTCCAAATGGATCAAAGACCTGAATGTAAGTCATGAAACCATAAAACTCTCAGAAAAAAACGTAGGCAAAAATCTCTTGGACATAAACATTAGCAACTTCTTCATGAACATATCTCCCCAGGAAAGAGAAACAAAAGAAGAAATGAACAGGTGGGACTATATCAAACTGAAAAACTTCTGTACAGCAAAGGATACCATCAATAGAACAAAAAGGTATCCTACAGTATGGGAGAATATATTCATAAATGACAGATCCGATAAAGGGTTGACATCCAAAATATATAAAGAGCTCATGCCTCAACAAACAAAAAGCAAATAATCCAATTTCAAAATGGGCAGAGGAGCTGAATAGACAGTTCTCTAAAGAACAAATCCAGTTGATCAACAGGCACATGAAAAGATGCTCCACATCACTAATAATCAGAGAAATGCAAATTAAAACCACAATGAAATATCACCTCTCACCAGTAAGGATTGCCATTATCGAAAGACAAACAACAACAAATGTTGGTGAGGTTGTGGAGAAAGGGGAACCCTCCTACACTGCTGGTGGGAATGTAAACTAGTTCAATCATTGTGGAAAGCAGTATGGAGGTTCCTCAGAATGCTCAAAATAAAAATACCATTTGACCCAGGAATTCCACTCCTAGGAATTTACCCTAAGAATGCAGGAGCATCCCAGTTTCAAAAAGACAGATGCACCCCTATGTTTATTGCTGCACTGTTTACAATAGCCAAGATATGGAAGCAACCTAAATGTCCATCATTAGATGAATGGATAAAGAAGATGTGGTAAATATACACAATGGAATATTATGCAGCCATAAGAAAAAAACAGATCCTACCATTCACAACAACATGGATGGAGCTAGAGGGTATTATGCTCAGTGAAATATGCCAAGCGGAGAAGGACAAGTACCAAATGATTTCACTCATATGTGGAGTATAAGAACAAAGGAAAACTGAAGGAACAAAACAGCAGCAGAACCACAGAACCCAAGAATGGGCTAATAGTTACCAAAGGGAAAGGGACTGGGGAGGATGGGTGGGAAGGGAGGGATAAGGGCAGGGAAAAAGAAAGAGGGCATTATGATTAGCATGTATAGTGCATGGGGGACATGGGGAGGACTGCACAACACAGAGAAGACAAGTAGTGATTTTTACAGCATTTTACTAGGCAGATTGACAGTGACTGTGAAGGGGTATGTGGGGGGGACTTGGTGAAGAGGGGGAACCTAGTAAACATAATGTTCTTTCTGTAATTGTAGATTAATGATACCAAAAAAAAGTTACTTGGTTATGGTACTGGCACAAGAACAGACCCATAGACCAATGGAACAGACTAGAGAGCCTCAATATAAACCCAAGCACATATGGTCAATTATATATGATAAAGGAGCCATCAACATACAATAGGGAAATGACAGCCTCTTCAACAGCTGCTGTTGGAAAAACTGGACAGCTATGTGCAAGAGAATGAAACTGGATTATTGTCTAACCCCATACAGAAAAGTAAACTCAAAATGGATCAAAGACCAGAATGTAGGTCATGAAACCATAAAACACTTAGAAGAAAACATAGGCAAAAAATCTCTTAAATATAAACATGAGCAACTTCTTCATGAACGCATCTCCTTGGGGAAGGGAAGCAAAATAAAAAATGAACAAATGGGACTATGTGATGCTAAAAAGCTCCTGTACAACAAAGGACACCATCAGCAGAACAAAAAGGCATCCTACAGTATGGGAGAATATATTTGTAAATGACATATCCGACAAGGGGTTAACATCCAAAATATATAAAGAACTTGAAGGGCACGCACCCATAATATGGCGAACTTCCTGCTTCTCTTCTGGGTCCTCGGTTCCCGCCAGTGCCACCTGAAGCCCAATCACCTCTCTCCCCCCTCCCAATCCCAGCACCTAGCCAATACCCACCAGCCCCGTAGAAGTAACACCACAATCACCCCATGCCCCTTCCTATATAACCCAGCACCTTTCCCTAATAAAGCAGAATTCTCTGGTGAATTGCTGCTGTGTGTCGCTCCTTTCCTTTCATTGGTGCCGAAACCTGGGAGACGGGACACCCCAACTGGGCACCATCTTCCCCCCAACACCAGCAGCAGCTTGCCATTGTCCTCTTTTTCCAGGGCTGGCTCATCACACTCACCACTCCTCTATGGCCTTTGGGTAAGTTTTCCCCAAGAGTGGGCCACTTTTCCCCGAGCTATCGCAGCGCCATTGATCGTGATCATCCGGCAAGGCCCTGACGCTCGGGAACGAGGAGGGAACTCTCCCTGCCTCAGGCCTTCACGGCTGCGGCAGACCCTCAGGCCCCTCCTCCTACAGTCATAAATGCACTCACCGCTCCTTCCATTTCCCCGAGGTGGGCCACTATTCCCGAGCTATCGCAGCGCCATTGACCATGATCGTCCAGCAAGACCCTGACGCTCGGGGATGAGAAGGGAACTCTCCCCACCTTAGGCCTTAACGGTTGCGGCAGACCCTCAGGCCCCTCCTCCAACAGCCATAAATGAGGTGACTCCTTTGTGGATGAGAACGCTCCCTTCTACCCCCCCTCCTCCTTCAGTTCCTTCTGCCGAAAATTCCTAGTACTAGGTTCCTCGTGACTCCGGCACTCTGCCTTCTTAGAGAAGTCTGGGTGACGACCCATACTTCCTAAGAAATTCCGACTCGTATACGAGTTTCCGCAGACCACCAAGGATCATCAGGGATGCCCTTTGTCTCCTTGCGGTCTGCTCCCAGTCTGAGGATCTCCGTTCATCTTCCCCTGTTTGTCTCCTTCTCTGTCCTTTAGCCATGGAAGCCTCCCTGAAAGTTCACCTCTTGAATGACTGCTCAAGCATCTAACTACCCTCTCCCTGACACCTGATATAAAACCAAAACTTCTCCGTAAATACTGCTCCCAAGATTGGCCGACATACCCCCTAGACAATAACAACCAATGGCCCGCAGGGGGAACTCTTGATCCTAACATCACTCGCGATTTTTTTAACTACTGCCAGCGACTGAAAAAATGGAAGGAGATTCCCTATATCGAAGCTTTTCGCCTCCTAGCTCAAAATAACAGCCTCTGCACCACCTGTTCCCCCCAAGTTCTCCTAGCCTGCAAGCCTTCTAACTCCCCTCCACACACTCCCAGTCCCTCTTCGATTACCTTTGACCCAGCAGACGAACCTCCGCCATACAGACTTCCCCCTTTAGCCCCTCCCCGACAACCCCTCCACCCTCTTCCGCCATCACCGCCGCCTCCCCCTCCTCTCCTACAACAGCCCCTCCCCCTTCCTCCAACACCATCTCCTCCCCCACCTCACCCCCTCCGCCTTCATCCCCCTCTCCTCCCACCCCCTGCAGATCGAGCCTGAGCCTTTCAGCCCCCCTCTAACTAAGTCCCAGGAGCCTCCTCCGTCTTTGCCCCCATCACCTGTTTCTCCCCCACAAACTGAACCAGAACCCTTCAGTCCCCCTCAGACTCAGTCCTGAGGGCCTCCCAAAATTATCGCCCCCCCTCCGGGAGGTAGCAGGATTCGAAGGCATCGTGCGTGTTCAAGTCCCTTTCTCCTTAGGAGATATAGCTCAACTGGAGAAACACCTAGGTTCCTTTTCCACTGATCCCACGACATATATCAGGGAGTTTCAATGGACCCTCCAGTCATACAGCCTCACATATCATGACATTTTCATGCTCCTGGCCAATACGCTCCTTCCTGAAGAGCGTAGATGAGTTTGGGACTTCGCCCAAATGCACGCTACCGAAACCCACAGGACTGACCCCACCTATCCCCCTGGCCCCACCGCTGTCCCCGAACAAGACCCACACTGGGATTATAATACCGCCGTGGGTCTCTGCTCTCAAGATATTTTTGCCTCCTGCTTAATAGCAGGTCTGAAAAAGGCAGCTCGTAAAGTAGTCAATTTTCAAAAGCTCCAAGACATAATTCAAAGGAGGGAGGAAACTCCCTCTGAGTTCTTAGACAGACTCACTCAAGCCCTATTACAGTGTACCAGCCTAGACCCAGAAACGTCTGACGTAAGACATGTCCTTATGACATACTTCCTAGCTCAAAGCTACCCCGACATTAAAGCTAA
This sequence comes from Manis pentadactyla, assembly GCF_030020395.1. NCBI lineage: Eukaryota > Metazoa > Chordata > Mammalia > Pholidota > Manidae > Manis > Manis pentadactyla. The sequence continues at coordinate 26,970,442 of NC_080033.1, forward strand.
ACTCAAAAAGTTAGAACAGGGCCCCGCTACCCCACAGACTGAGATCTTAACAGTGGCCTTTAAAGTCTTCCATAACCGGGAGGAGGAGAAAGAACGCCATAAACAAAAGGCTGATCAGGCCAATTTCCAAATGTTGGCCCAGCTGATAAAACCACAACATGGGTGCCCTTCTACAAACAAGCCCCCCCACCCCAGGAGCTTGTTTCAAGTGTGGAAAAGAGGGACATTGGTCAAGGGAGTGCCCCTCCCCAAGATCTCCTACCACCCCATGCCCCAGATGCCACAAAAATGGCCACTAGGGGTCTGATTGCCCAACCACCTGAAGGGGAGGCTGGAAGAACAACCCCCATCCTAAGCCCGCCGTAGTGCGGCTGGCAGAAGAAGATTGACGGGGCCCGGGGGCTCCTCGCCCGACCATTTCCATCACCAACCAGGATCCCAGGGTTACCTTAATAGTAGATGGTCACCCCATCTCCTTCCTCCTAGATACAGGAGCCACCTTCTCAGTTCTTACGAGAATACCGGGGCCCTACCACGCCTGCCATTACTCCTATAGTCGGGGTAGGAGGTAAACAGATTTTCCCATTAAACCCCCCCCTTTTATGCACAATCCAAGACAATCCCATACCTTTCTCCCATGTTTCCATAACTATATCCACTCCCACAGCCCCCAGTACTCCCTTTCTAATGGCCCTCATAGACAACGACACCCCTTTACCCAATGAAAGCTCCAGTTCCGCCCTCATACACCCTGTAAATCCCAAAGTTTGGGACATTACAAGCCCCTCCATAGCTCTATGTCCTCCTGCCTCTATCAAATTACGTGACCCCTCTCAGTATATCTGTCAGGCCCAATACCACCTAACCACTTCAGCCCTCATAGGCCTTCAACCCATCATTCAAGATCTTTTAAACAAAAATTACCTCAGACCCACTCACTCCCCATTTAATATCCCCATATTAGCTGTTAAAAAGACCAACGGATCTTTCCGCCTCATCCAAGACCTTTGCCTCATCAAAATGGCCATTGCCCCTATCCATCCCTTAGTCCCAAATCCATACACCCTTTTATCGCAGATCCCTGCCTCGGCCTCCCACTTCTCAGTCCTAGATCTCAAGGATGCATTTTTTTCTATCCCTCTGGACCCCTCCTCCCAAGATTTTTTCGCCTTCACCTGGACGGGCCCATACACAAGACATTCTGAACAACTCACTTGGACAGTTTTGCCACAAGGCTTCCGAGATAGTCCCCATATTTTTGGACAGGTCTTAGCTCAGGACCTCAAACAGTTTCATCATAATCACTCCGAGTCCACCTTATTACAATACATGGACGATCTTCTACTCTGCATTCCCTCGTGGGAACAGTCTCAACTTGACACTGCCTCCCTACTTAACCTTCTAGCTTCCAGAGGTTACTGGGTATCCCCCGTCAAAGCTCAATTCTCTTCCCCTTCTGTCATTTACCTCGGATTCCTTCTATCTCAACAAAGAAAGACCATTACCTTAGACAGAAAATGGCTCCTCTCTGACCTGCCCGTTCCCAAAACCAAGACAGAAATCCTTTCCTTTCTAGGCGTGGCTGGGTATTTTAGAGCGTGGATCCCTAACTTCTCCCTGTTGGCAAGACCCCTATACGACCTCAGCAAGGGCCCCCCTGAAGAACCATTATCCTCCTCACCCCGACACTCCTTCATTAAGCTCCGTTGAACCCTTGTGGAAGCCCCAGCTCTCCATCTTCCTGATTTGTCGAAGCCTTTATCATTATACATTCTTGAGAGGTCCAGTCAAGCTCTAGGAGTCCTAGGCCAATATTATGGCCCATCCTTTGCCCCAGTAGCTTATCTCTCCAAGCAATTAGACCCCACAGTTCGGGGATGGGCCCCCTGCCTATGGGCATTAGCCACTGGACAGCTCTTGCAGAAGGAAGCTCCTAAACTGACATTCGGGGCACCCCTTGCCATTCTGTCCCCACATCACCTAAAGGATCTCTTAACCTACAAAAGTTTACAGACTCTCCCTCCCTCCCTCCAGACTCCTGACCTTACTGTCCTCTTTCCTCCAAAATCCAGACATTTCTCTTCTCCCCTGCCAGCCCCTTAATCCGGCCACTCTTCTTCCTCTACCCTACTCTCCTCATACTCCCTCGCATGATTGCCTGGAAGCCCTTCACAACTTCCTTCTGTGCCACTCCACGATCTCTGAAGGAGCCCTCTCACACTCCGACCTCATCTGGTTTACTAATGGGTCCTCCTTTAAACATGAGGGCACCCATTACGCAGGATACACAGTAGTCTCCCTCAGAGACGTCATCAAGGCATGAGCCCTATCCCCCGGTACAACCAATCAGCAGGCCGAACTCATTGCAGCCACCAGAGCTTGCACTCTGGCCCAGGACACGTCTCTCACACTGTACACTGACTCCAAATATGTATTCCACATTCTCTTATCTCACACGGCAGTATGGAAAGAATGAGGCCTCCTCACCACAAAAGGAAATTCCATCACTAATTCAGTCTTAATTACTAAACTTCTAGAGGCTTCACAACTCCCACACTGACTGGGCATAGTCCACAGTGAATCACATCAAAAGGACGACTCCCCCGTTACAAGAGGTAACAATAAAGCTGACAGAGTAGCCCGGTCGGTTGCCCTATCAGAAGAAGCACCAGACAGCGATCCATCTGCCCCTGCGGTTTTTTGCCTTATCACAAGACACCCTCTGTTCCCAGGACAGAGAGTCTCTCTTCCACCTCTTACACGATCTGTTCCATCCTAGCCCCCAATCCTTAATCCATTTTTTACAATCCTTTTTTTATCTCTCTCCTGAAGACAAAACCCTACTTGACTAAATCATCCACAGGTGCACCATTTGCCAATGCACTAACCCTAATACCCCCCTCAAGGCCCGACCCTTCCCGGCTCATCAAGCAAGGGGTAATGTCCCTGCCACAGATTGGCAAATAGACTTCACTAACATGCCCCCCGTACGGCATACCAGATACCTACTCGTGTTAGTAGATACATTTTTAGGATGGGTCGAGGCTTTCCCCACCACTAACAAACAAGCGTCCGCAGTTGCCTCTATCCTCCTCACCCAGATCTTTCCTAGGTTCGGGTTGCCCACTTCCCTCCAATCAGATAACGGCCCTGAGTTCACTGCCCAAATCATTCAGAACCTCTCTAAGTCGCTCTCACTCCCCTGCATCTACACTGTCCTTATCGACCACAGGCTTTGGGAAAAGTAGAAAGAGCCAATAGGACTCTAAAAGACATCCTGACCAAACTATCTCTAGAACTACACCTTGACTGGGTTCACTTACTTCCCTTAGCTCTACTCTGCATTCGGGCCCTCCCAAAGAAATCTTCCTTCTTGTCACCCTTTGAGATCATGTACGGCCACCCAATTCTACCCCCAGGGCTCCCTTCCCACAAAGGACCGATTCCTCCCAATATGGCCCTTCCGGTACTCTCTCTCCTCCACACCGAATTGTGGAAATATCAGGATTGGCTCCTTCCTGATCCATCCGCCTCCCAAAATCCTCCTGTCTTACAGCCCGGCAACTAGTGTTTTATAAGCCACCAGAGGATCAGCCCTCTCTCACCCCAAAATGGGAAGGTCCACACCCAGTTATTCTCTTCACCCCCTCTGCCGCCAAGCTCTTACTGCCTGATAACTCTGTCACCCCTTGGATTCATATCTCCAGGTGGAAACCAAACACCCAGGACCCACCTTCTCTGGACACCCAAGACCCATCAGTCACAATCCAGAGTCCTTCGGATACAGCCCAAGATGCTCTCCTCTACCACGCCTCATCCTTCTGCTCCCTTGAAACTCCACATCTCCTGTTCACCCCCTTTGCCATCCATACCCGAATAATGACTTTTTCCTCCTTTACTGCTCTCTCGCTTTTTTTCCTCATTCCTATTGTCTTCCCCGCCACCCCAGCCTCCTTTGTATGGCGATTCAAAGTCAGACAGACTTACACACAGAATCAAACAAAAGTTACTACCCTCATTGCCACATCAGAATGCCCTCTGAAAGGCTGCTCCGAGCCTTTATACCTCCTTTCCTCCATCCACCGAAGTGTTCACTAGCAGCTACCTTTATTCTCCCTACCTCTGCTTCCTCTGTGACCAAAAACAAGCCTATTGCAGGTGATGGCCAGACACCTATGGGGGATGTCCCTACAGGTCTTGCACCATTCACTACATGGGTAACTCCCGGTACCCACAGTATTACTCCTCCAACCGTTTCATAAAATATCCCAACAGCTCATTCTCCTTATCAATCCCAGATCCCTGGAACTCTCGAGGGGCCACCAGAGTCACAGCCTCAGTTTACTATGGGGGGTCCTCGACCCCCCACGGTACCCTTCATATCTCTCGAGAGTATGTTCCCTCTCATTCCCAGATCTCTCAAGTTGCATCAGATATCGGACATTCTGAAAAAGTCATTGTCCAAACTCTTGATGGCGCCTCTTCATCTTCCTATCCCCGCCCCTCTTCTAATTTCTCCTACTCTTGGTTACAGCTCATTCAAAACACCACCATCTTTCTCAACCACACCCTCAACACCGCCAATTGTTTCTTGTGTGCATCACTACAGTGCCCACTGCTAGCCTCCGTGCCCCTTAATATTTCCAACTACTCCTTCCATGCAGAAGGACAACCCTTCCGTCCCCTGGCAGACATACCCCTATGGGAACCAGAATACATAAACAATCTCACCATCCACCACTGTGTAGGCCCAACCCCTCCCCCCTCCAGCGCACTTCACTGTCTCTATCTACAACCCTACCTCCGGTTCTAAGACTTTTACTCAACCAGGTCACTTCTTTTGGTGTAATGGCAGTCTTTTCAACTCACTGCCTCCCAACTCCAATATACGCTGCATTCTCGTCACCCTAATACCACAGCTTAAACTTTACAGCATGGTAGAATTTCTTGAGCTCCAACCTCCCTTGCTCTCGCGCACAAAAAGGGCTGCTTTTCTTCCCATCATGGTCGGTATCTCTTTGACCACCTCAGCCATTGGGGCAGGGTTTTTGGGAGGAGCCTTGGGTCACTCTCTATGGGCAATTAGAGATCTCAACGCCAAACTTGAGGGAGCCCTGACATCCACTGCCGATTCCCTGGCCTCTCTCCAAAGACAGGTCACTTCGCTAGCTAAGGTCACCCTTCAAAACCGGCGGGCCTTATATCTGCTTACAGCTGAAAAGCACGGCACCTGCGTCTTCCTTCGAGAAGAGTGCTGATATTACATCAACGAATCCGGCATTGTAGAAACTGACATTACCAAACTCACCGACCTTGCCTCCAGCCTCCACTCTGCTTCCAATTCCAACCCATTCTCTTCAATACTAACAAACCCCTTCCTCACTGGCTGTGGCCCATTGCAGGCCCTATAATAATCACTCTTCTCGCCTATCTCTTCTTGCCTTGTATAGTAAAGTTTATCAAATCCTAAGTCGGTAAAATCTCTAATCAAACTTTCAACCAGCTTTTACTCAGGAACTACCAGCTTTTAGCCACAGATCCCTCACCCTCACGTAATCTCCTCACCATATGCTGAGATGCACCCCTCTCTCCACTGGAAACTGTTCCTGGAAACAATGGCCACTGATGCCTGGCTTCTGGCACCCGTATCCTCTTGGAACCATTGGAATCAACAAGTCCTCAACCTATGGTTACAGGGGACCTTCATTGATTTCCAACCTGAAGAAGTCCACATCTACTCGTCCTTACTGTGGGGAGTCCTATCAACCCTTTCCTCCCAGTCCTCAAGCCCTCACTCCCTTCTCCACCCCCATTCAGCAGGAAGCAGTCAGAGAGAAAGCAACGTCCACAACCCCGTAGAGGAGAAAGGGGGGAATGAAGGGCCCCCACCCATAAGATGGCAAACTTCCTGCTTCTCTTCCAGGCCCTTGGTTCCCGCCAGCGCCACCTGAAGCCCAATCACCTCTCTCCCCCCTCCCAATCCCAGCACCTAGCCAATAGCCACCAGCCCCATAGAAGTAACACCACAATCACCCCATGCCCCTTCGTATGTAACCCAGCACCTTTCCCTAATAAAGCGGAATTCTCCAGTGAATTGCTGCTGTGTGTCGCTCCTTTACTTTCAGAACTCACATGCCTCAAGACCCAAAAAGCAAATAACCCTCTTAAAAAATGGGCAGAGGATATGAACAGACACTTTTCCAGAGAAGAAATTCAGATGGCCAACAGGCACATGAAAAGATGCTCCACATCACTAATTATCAGGGAAATGCAAATTAAAACCACAAGGAGATATCACCTCACACCAGTAAGTATGGCTGCCATCCAAAAGACAAACAACAACAAATGTTGGTGAGGATTTGGAGAAAGGGGAACCCTCCTACACTGCTGGTGGGAATGTAACTAATTCAACCTTTGTGGAAAGCAGTAGGGAGGTTCCTCAAAAAACTCAAAATAGAAATACCATTTGACCCAGGAATTCCACTCCTAGGAATTTACCCTAAGAATGCAGGAGCATCCCAGTTTCAAAAAGACATATATACCCTTATGTTTATTGCAGCACTGTTTACAATAGCCAAGAAATGGGAGCAACCTAAGTGTCCATCAGTAGATGAATGGATAAAGAAGAGGTGGTACATATACACAATGAAATATTATTCAGCCATGAGAAGAAAACAAATCGTACCATTTGCAACAACATGGATGGAACTAGAGGGTATTACTCTCAGTGAAATAAGCCAAGGAACAAAACAACAGCAGACTCAAAGAACCCAAGAATTGACTAACAGTTGCCAAAGGGAAAGGGACTGTTGGTGGGAGGTGGGGGGTGGGAAAGGAGAGATAAGGGGAATAAGGGGCATTACGATTAGCACACATAATGTGTCGGGGGGCACGGAGAAGGCAGTACAGCACAGAGAAGACAAGTAGTGACTCTATAGCATCTTACTATGTTGATGGACAGTGAATGTAATGGGGTATGTAGTGGGGACTTGATAATAGGGGGAAATCTAGTAACCACAATGTTGCTCATGTAATTGTATATTAATGATACCAAATTAAAAAAATGAAGTTACTTGGTTACTACATTTCTATGGTCTTATTTTGCTTGGAGCCCTCAATGTGTATTTTCCTCAGTCCTATATCAGATAACACATTCAAGAGCCTAAGTGTAAGAGGACAATGTCTCCACTGTTTGCCTGGTCAATAGTTATCATTTTCCTAGAGACACAGCGCTCTGGAGCTCCAGTCTTTATTGGGGGTGGGCAGAGGAAGTCTCAGCTGAACTGCCCACCTCTCTGAATATTCATAGTCATAAAAACTTAAGCTTCCTGACCAGTGAGACTGGCATGGTGTGGTTATAACCCTAGCTTTTAGTTTCTGCTTTCTTCTTGTTATCTGGGTATCTTATTTTTGTGAGCTAAGCTATGCATTTAAAAACATGTTTGTTGCATTTTAGCCATCATTACCAGGGGGGTTATTTTGGTTAGATCTCAGAAATAGTTTTTATTTAGTCTGCCATAGTGTTGAAAAGGGATTCCCATCTACTCTTCAACCTTCCTCATTGTGAATTTTGCCCTAAAACTCCACAGAAACTGCTCCCTTAAGGTCACCAATGATGTCTATTTTTGGCAAATCTATTAATATCTTTATCTTTTCCTCTTCTTTGTAAGTTTTTGATACAAGTGACCACTTGCCTATTCTTGAGGAGTTTCATCATTTTGTCTTCAGTACAAGCCCCACTTTCCACATTTATGTCACTAGCAGATATCTCTGCTATGAGCTCCAGCCTTGGCAACCATCTCTTTGATATTCCCATGTGGATATTTCAGAGGCACATCGAAATAGCATGTCTCAAGCACAGCTTCCTGATTCCCTTACCTAATCTGATCTCCATCGCCAACCTTTACCTCTCTTTTCTGTCACATCTCAGAAAATAACATTCTATCAACCATTTACTCAAGCTAGAAATTTAAATGTAATCCTTCGTTATTTTTTCTTTCAGTCTTCAAATATGCCAAGTCTTTCCTGCTACTGGGCCTTTGAACTGACATTTCTGCAAGCAGGATTCTCTTCCAGTGGAACACCTTTCTAAGTCTGGCTCCTCTTCATCTTTTCAGTTGTATCATAAAACCCTCTCTTCAAAGAGTCCTACTCTCACAACCCAGTTTGAAGTAGAGCTACCCCCTTCATAGTGAGCACAGCACCTTCAATTCTGGTATGTATTCATGCATAGTTCTTGTATATTGTCTGTATTTCCACTAGAGTATTAGTACCATGGCACAGGGACCTTTTCTTCTGTGTACCTTGCTCTATGCCCAAGCCTGGCAGTTAGCTGGTCCTCAATAATCACTTTCTGATTGTGTGACTGTTGAAAGGACAAATGAAAAATTAGGATCTTTCAGCACACAGCAGGCTCTTTGCTGTGCCCTGCTCAGCCTCCCAACATAACAGATGTTCGTTGACTGAGTGGAGCTTTCCTCAGTTACATTTTATCTGAGTTCTTGAGTGTTCTACTCTTTGCAGTGCCTTCTATTCACATTGACACAGCTGAAGGGAGAAAATCTGTTCAGAATAACAACCAGAGCTCAAAGCTGGAGATGGCATCCCCCAGGCGTGAGTCCAGGAGATTGTTTGCCCACATACCCTGCACCATAAGGATGGCTTTGTGAAATCCTTACAGAAATTTGAAGAGAATTGATATGCCCTTAAAATGAAGCAAGGTGTTTATGTTCCATATGGACTATTCCTGAGAGTAAAAAGGGTACTACTAATAATTATGCTAAAATAATCACAAAAGCGGGGATTGTGCTGGACTGTCCCTCTTGTCTTGGACATATCACCTCTCAGGGAGGGATTCTAGCTCATTTTAAAAGAAGATGTGTCTGCCCTCAAAGTCTAAAAAGGCAACTTGGATCACAGAGCATTGACCTGGGTATCAGCAGACTTGAGGTCTTCCCCTGTGAGGCCTCACCTATGAGATGCTGCCACCTGCAGCAGTCCACTTGACCTCTCTGAGTCACGGTTTCCTTGTTTATGAGTTGGAGATAATATTGGTTCCATCCCCTTTCACATGAGTGATGGTACTCCAAAAACTATAATTGTTTTAGAAATATATGGTCGGATATTGATATTTTTTATTATTAAGTTTCAGAGTTTGCTTTTTGATTTTTTATTGAAGCTTAGCTGATATACAATATTATATTAATTTCAAGTGTACAACTAACATAGTTATTTGACAGTTATCTACATTATTAAATGCTCACTCCAACTAGTGCAATTACTATCTGCCAACATACAGGTTACAGAACTATTGACCATATTCTCCATGCTGTACTTTTATCCCCATGGCTACTTTATATTATAACAGAGTTTTTTTTTGAGAGGGCATCTCTCATATTTATTGATCAAATGGTTGTTAACAACAATAAAATTCTGTATAGGGGACTCAATGCACAATCATTAATCAACCCCAAGCCTAATTCTCAACAGTCTCCAATCTTCTGAAGCATAATGAACAAGTTCTTACATGGTGAACAGTGCAAGGGCAGTCATATCACAGAAACTTTCGGTTTTGATCACGCATCATGAACTATAAACAAGTCAGATATGATTATTCTTTTGATTTTTATGCTTGATTTATATGTGAATCCCACATTTCTCCCTTATTATTATTATTGTTATTATTTTAAATAAAATGCTGAAGTGGTAGGTAGATGCAAGATAAAGGTAGTAAACATAATTTAGTGCTGTAAGAGGGCTAATGTAGATGACCAGGTCTGTGCCTATAGACTAAGTATTAATCCAAGCTAGATAAGGGCAACAAAACATCCATGGATGCAGAAGATTTCTCTCAAAATGGGTGGGGGGCGCGGTGAGGTTCTAAGCCTCACCTCTGTTGATCCCCAATTTCTCACCTGATGGCACCCCTGCGACTGTGCCTGTCTTAGGTTGTTCCTCCCTTGAGGAATCTTACCCGTCTCTGGCTAACCAGTCATCTTCCAGGGCCATACAGGGAAATGTAAAGTTGGTAAGTGAGAGAGAAGCAATATTGTTTGAAAAGGTTAGCTTTTTACTTCTTTGCAGATTTATGCCCTGTGGCTTCTATGCCCAGCATTTGTCTTGAGGTATCTTTACCACTTGGAAGAATTAGGATACTCGGTAATTCGCTATGAGGCACGAATTCTACTAAATGGTTGTAATTAGGAAGGAAGAAGAAAAGCTATAGAAGTAGCAGATGGAAGAAAACATGGGAAGGTTGATTATTTCTTTGACATATCTTCTTGTAGAGTAACATAAGCATGTATAGGTTTTAAACCAGAGTTTGTTTTAAAGAATTTCTCAATATTAAACCAAGAATTCTTTCCACTGGAATTTGAATATCACTTATAGAATAAAGAAAGGTACAGGTTAAGATTAAAGATGATGGCATGAGAGGTGAGACAGAGGCTTCCTCCTAAAACTGCATATAATATGAAAATATCATTAATACAACTAATCCTGAAAGAGCAACAGGAAAGAGGACTGTGCCAGACTGCATACACCTGGAGAAAAGAGCAGACCTCATGGAACAGGGTAACGTACCAAAGCTGTGGCCCGGTGGGACCCGAGCCCTTCCCCCATCCCAGCTCACGGACGGGAGGAAGAGAAATGGAGCAGGGAGGGAGTGGTGGCCTAGAACTGCTGAATACCTAACTCTGGAGATCTGCTCTGGGAGCACAAACCTACATTTCATGGTGTTTTTCATGATACTCTTGTGATTAGGGGATTGGAAAGCTGAGACAGGCAGGATTCCTGGAGAGACTGAGATTCCAGCTGCTTGTGGAAAGCAGGGATCCATATCTGGCTGTTCTGGGACAAAAGAAAGGGAGGCAGTCTAAGAGACTGCCTAACAAGGAAGCCCTTAGCAAGAGGGCTACTAAAGGAGCAAGGATTGCACAGAGCTTACTGCACAGGAGAAAAGACAGGTAGACAAAATGGTCCAGGTGCACTCTGCCAAGCAGGTTGGAAGCTTTCACGATTCTCAGGTGCTCCAGCTCCCTGGCTGGCTACACAGCTCCAAGTACCCTCTCCATGATACACAGCCTACTGTGCCTTTCTCCCAGCCAGCCCCACCTGGCTCACAAACTGGCAAACCCTACCCTGCCGTTAGGCCAGCCAGAGGGAAGATCTTTCTACAGCAACTACAAATGCAAAGCAAAGAGGCTTATACCTGTGTGCTCGGCCCACTGGTTCAGGCAATGGAGACAGGCATAGCAGCTGGGAAGCAGGAAACAGCTCTTTCCTCCTCCCAGGCACCAATACCACTCCCCTGCAACCCCTGACAGTGCTTCAGGGGCTGAGCAGCTCCAGAGATTAGAGCTTCTGGACACTAGAGAGCACCATATACAAATATTAAATGCCAAGGGAACCTGGTCCAAAGTAAAATTATTAATACAACTCCTGAGAAAGATGACATCGACCTCATGAAAGGGAGCTCAAAATAAAAATAATTAATATGCTCATGGAGGTACAGAAAGATATTCACAAACTCAGGAATGAATTCCTGTGAGAGATCCAATCATTGAAGAGCACAATGTAGGGCATTAAAAGCAGATTAGATACAGAGGAGGAGAAACTAGAGAAGAGGAATACAGAGAAGCTGATGCACAGAGAGAAAAAAGGATATCTAAGAATTAAAGAATATTGAAAGAACTGTGTAACCAATCCAAATGGAACAATATTCACATTATAGGGGTACCAGAAAAAGAAGAGAGAGAAAAAGGGATAGAAAGTTTCTTTGAGGAGGTCATTGCTGAAAACTTCCCCAATCTGGGCAAGGAGATAGTCTCTCAGGCCATGGAGGTACACAGATATCCAAACACAAGGGACCCAAGGAAGACAACACCAATACATATAGCAATTAAAATGGCAAAGATCAAGGATAAAGACAAACTTTTAAAAGCAGCAAGAGAGAGAAACAAGATCACATACAAAGGAAAGCCCATCAGGCTATCACCAGATTTCTCAGCAGAAACCTTACAGGCCAGAAGGGAGTGGCATGATGTATTTAATACAATGAAGCAGAAGGGCTTCAAACCAAGACTACTTTATCTGGCAAGATTATCATTTAAATTTGAAGGACAGATTAAATAATTTCCAGATAAAGAAAAGCTGAGAGAATTACCTCCCACAAAACAGTCTATTTTGGAGGGAATGCTATAGATGGAAGTGTTCCTAAGGTTTAATAGCTGTCACCAGAGGTAATAAAACCACAGTAAAGAAAGTAGAACAGCTAATTACTAAGCAAATACAAAATTAAATTAACTATCCCCAAAGTCAATCAAGGGATAGACAAAGAGTACAGAATATGATACCCAAAATATAAAGAATGGAGGAGGAAGAAAAAGGAGGAGAAAAAGAAAAGAACCTTTAGATTGTGTTTGTAATAGCATATTAAGTGAGTTAAGATAGACTCTTAGATAGTAAGGAAGTTAACCTTGAACTTTGGTAACCACAAATCTAAAGCACGCAATGGCAATAAGTACAAAGCTATCAATAATCACCCTAAATGTAAATGGACTAATGTACCAATCAAAAGACATAGAATCACTGAATGGATAAAAAACAAGACCCATCTATATGCTGCCCACAAGAGATTCACTTTAAACCCAAAGACATACACAGACTAAAAGTGAAGGGATGGAAAAATGTATTTCATGCAACTAATAGGGAGAAAAAACCAGGAGTTGCAATACTTGTTTCAGACAAAATAGACTTCAAAACAAAGTCACAAGAGAAAAAGAAGGATATTACATAATGATAAAAGGGTCAATCCAACAAGAATATATAACTGTTATAAATATCTTTGAGCCCAACACAGGAGCATCTGCATATAGGAAACAAATACTAACAGAATTAAAAGGGGAAATAGAATGCAACATATTCATTCCAGGAGACTTCAACACTCCACTCGCTCTGAAGGACAGATCAGCCAGACAGAAAATAAGTAAGGACACTGAGGCACTGAACAACACATTAGAACAGATAGACCTATCAGACATCTACAGAACTCTACACCTAAAAGCAGCAGAATACACATTCTTCTCCAGTGCACATGGAACATTTTCAAATATAGATCATATACTAGGCCACGAAAAGAGCCTCAGTAAATTCAAAAAGATTGAAATTGTACCAACCAGTTCCTAAGACCATAAAGGTATGAATCTAAAAATAAATTACACAAAGAAAATGAAAAATCCTACAAACACATAGAGGCTTCACAACATGCTCCTAAATAACCAATGAATCAATGACCAAATAAAAACAGAGATCAAGTAATATTTGGAGACAAATGACAACAATAATTAAAAACCACAAAATCTGTGGGATGCAGTGAAGGCTGTGCTGAGAGGAAAGTAAAGTGCAATACAGGCTTACCTCAGGAAAGAAGAAAAATCCCACATTAGTAGTTTAAACCCACAATTAATGAAACTAGAAAAGGAAGAACAAATGAAGCCCAAAGTGAGTAGAAGGAGGGACATAATATAGATTAGAGCAGATATAAATAAAACCAAGAAGAATAAAACAATAGGAAGAATAAATGGAAGCAAGAGCTGGTTCTTCAAGAAAATAAACAAAATGGATAAATCCTTAGCCAGACTTATCAAGAAAACAAGAGAGTCTACACACATGAACAGAATCAGAAATGAGAAAGGAAAAGTCACGATGGACACCACAGACATACAAAGAATTATGAGAGAATATTATGAAAAATTATATGGTAACAAACTGGATAACCTGGAAGAAATGGACAACTTTCTAGAAAAATACAACCTTCCAAGGCTGACCCAGAAAGAACAGAAAATCTGAACAGACCCACTACCAGCAATGAAATTGAACTGGTAATCAAAAACCTACCTAAGAACAAAACACCTGGACCAGATGGCTTCATCACTGAATTTTGACAAACATTTAGTGAAGACCTAATACCCATCCTCTTTAAAGTTTTCCAAAGAGTAGAAGAGGGAATACTTCCAAACTCATTCTATGAGGCCAGCATCACTCATACCAAAACCAGGCAAAGACACCACAAAAAAAAGAAAATTACAGACCAATATCCCTGATGAACATAGATGAAAAAAATACTCAACAAAATATTGGAAAACCAAATTTAAAAATACATCAAAAAGATCATCTATCATGACCAGGAGGATTTATTCCAAGGATGCAAGGATGGTCCAACATTAAAAAATCCATCAACATCATCCACCACATCAACAAAAAGAAGGTCAAAAACCACATGAACAAAAAGGTCAAAAACCATAGATGCTGAGAAAGCATTTGACAAAATTCAACATCTATTTATGACAAAAACTCTCAACAAAATGGTTATAGAGGGCAAGTACCTTAACAATAAATGAAAGAATAGTGGAACATTCGTACAATCTTTATCACAGTGGGGAGATGCTTTGCTGAGCCACAGTGCTGTCAGACAACCCTTGATTAAACCTGTGCACCTGAATTAGAAGAAAGAGAAATCAGGAAAACAATTCCATTCACAATTGCATCAAAAATAATAAAATAACTAGGAATAAACCTAACCAAGGAAGTGAAAGACCTATACCCTGAAAACTACAAGACATTGTTAAGAGAAATTAAAGAGGATACTAACAAATGGAAACTCATTCCATGCTCTTGGCTAGGAAGAATTAATATTGTCAAAATGGCCATCCTTCCCAAAGCAATCTACAGATTCAATGCAATTCCTATCAAAATACCAATAGCATTCTTCAACGAACTAGAGAAAATCGTTCTAAAATTCATATGGAACCACAAAAGACCCTGAATGGCCAAAGCAATCCTGAGAAGGAAGAATAAAGCTGGGGGGATTATGCTCCCCAACTTCAAGCTCTACTACAAAGCCACAGTAATCAAGACAATTTGGTACTGGCACAAGAACAGAGCCATAGACCAATGGAGCAGACAAAAGAGCCCTGATATAAACTCAACCATATATGGTCAACTAATGTATGATAAAGGAGCCATTGACAGACAATGGGGAAATGACAGTCTTTTCAACAGCTGGTGCTGGCAAAACTGGACAGCTACCTGCAAGAGAATGAAACTGGATTATTGTTCAACCACATAAACAAAAGTAAACTCAAAATGGATCAAAGACCAGAATGTAATTCATGAAACCATAAAACTCTTATTAGACAACATAGGCAAAAATCTCCTGAATGGAAGCATGAGCAACTTCTTCCTGAACACATCTCCTCAAGCAAGGGAAACAAAAGTAAAAATGAACAAATGGGACTACATGATGCTAAGAAGCTTCTGTACAACAAAGGCCACCATCAGCAAAACAAAAAAGCATCCTATAGTGTGGGAGAATATGTTTGTAAATGATATATCCGACAAGAGGTTAACATTCAAAATATATAAAGAACTCACATGCCTCAACACCCAAAAAGCAAATAACCTGATTAAAAAATGGAAAGTGGATATGAAGAGACAGTTCTCCAAAGAAGAAATTCAGATGGCCAACAGACACATGAAAAGATGCTCCACATCACTAATCATCAGGGAAATGCAAATTATCAATGAGATATCACCTCACACCAGTAAGGATGGCCAGCATTGAAAAGATAAGAACAGCAAATGCTGGCGAGGATGCAGAGAAAGGGGATCCCTCCTACACTGCTGGTAGGAATGTAAGCTAGTTCAACCATTGTGGAAAGCAATATGGAGGTTCCTCAAAAAATTAAAAATAGAAATACCATTTGACCCCAGAATCCCACTCCTTGGAATTTACCCTAAGAATACAAGTTCTCAGATTCAAAATGACATATGCCCCCTTATGTTTATGACAGCACTTTTTACAATAGCCAAGATTTGGAAGCAACCTAAGTGTCCATCAGTAAGTGAATGGATAAAGAATAAGTGGTGCATTCAATGGAATACTATTCGGTCACAAGAAAGAAATAAATCTTACCATTTGCAACAACATGGATGGAGCTGGAGAACATTATGCTCAGTGAAATAAGCCAGGTGCAGAAAGACAAGTGCCAAATGATTTCCCTCATTTGTGGAGTATAACAATGAAGCAAAGCTGAAGGAATAAAATAGCAGCAGCCTCAGAGACTCCAAGAAGGAGCTAGTGGTTACCACAGGGGAGAGGTGTGGGAGGGTGGGTGGGGAGGGAGGGAGAATGGGATTGAGGGGTATTATGTTTAGTACACATGGTGTGGAGGATCATGGGGAGAACAGTGTAGCACAGAGAAGGGACATAGTGGATCTCTGGCATCTTGCTGCACTGATGGACAGTGATTGCAAAGGGGTATGGGTGAGGACTTGATAATATGGGTAAATGAGTAGCCACATTGTTTTTTCATGTGAAACCTTCATAAGAGTGTATATCAATAATACTTTAATAAAAAGTTAAAAAAAGAAAAGGGGCAGGTTAATTTAAAACATCAAAGTCATTTTGAGGAGGCAGTCTTTAAAGCATCTCTTTTTTGGTGTTTTTTCTTCTAGTCTCTTTGAAATACATTAAAATATTGTGTATGTGTATATTTTAAATATTTGTTTACAAGTACAGGTTGGTCTATATGTACTGTTTTTTCAGAAACAGGAGAAAAATGTGAGATCAGGCATCAAAAACAAGATGTTTATTAACTGAAAAACATCGCTAATGAATAGAAGCAGTATGATTTTAATCATTCTGTTAGGAAAGAGTATAAAACCTAAATGTGATTTATTCCCACTAGGATGCTTAAACACTTTAACAGTAAGGTGTTAACAAAGGGCCACGTGGTGGAAGCTGCTCGGGCTGAGAGTGGGGGTGGGGGAATTGATAAGGGCCTGGCTATACCTGCTTGAGTTTTTTAAACCTACAAATAAAATTAAGACAAATGTAAAAGAAAGATATAACGGGCTCAGGTGACATCTGGGAAACAATGTGAACCCTGTAGTACTCAGCCAATGACGAACCAGGGGAGGGATTCGTGTACTAGGAGATAAATCATTGGCGCCAAACTTCCCAGGTGTGCCTGCCCACCAGACACCCGATCTTGCAAGACAGTCATTAAAGCCTCGTTCTGCTGTTCTCTTTGTCTCCATGTCCACTTATTGAATTTGGACCAGTGAGTGTGTTTCTCACAATTTGGGAGCTCGACCAGGACCCTCTTGCCTGTGTGAGGTGGGGGCCCAAGCGGAGTGGGAAAATGCATCCCACCTGGCTTTGGGCAGCTCACTCTGTCTGGGCATCTCACCTTCACATGGAAGATGAGGGGAGAACCAAGATTGTTGTGCGGAGACAGCGTGATCGATGCAGGGGAGAAAACGCAGACAAGGTGGCAACCAGGCAACCTTATGCACAAACCAAGGTAGGAAAATTGGGCTATAAGTACTGCCTTGGTGGTTGGGCATTTTTCAGAGGTTGAGTGTGTGTGGCTGAGATGTGTCCTAGCTCAGGGTGTGTGCAAGAAACTTCCATTATGGGGGGTTGAGTACACAGGGATCTCAGACACAGGGACCTCTTGAAAGATGGGAAATACAAATTCTAGGCCTAGGGAAGCAGGGAAAAGGAACCAGATGAGCTCCCTTGGAATTATCCCCAGATAGCCTGCTGGGGTGAAGGTTACGGTACTGGAGGGACGCCTCTTGTACTGGATTAAGGACAAACAGAAGATAATCAAATTTTGTTGTTTTGTCTGGATTAAAGTTAGATCAGATGAAAACTGGCTTTGCCAGGTTTAAATTATTTTTTTTTGATAGTAATAAAGCCTCCAGTTCACCTGAGGAATCTGTTGCTTACCAAGGGCGCTTCCCATATTTTCCCTCAACACCAGAGAAGGGAAAGCAAAGGAGGAGGAACTACAAGAGACTTGCCCAGGACAAGCCCTGGTGTTGGGAGAGCACTGTGTGTTTTCCTCAGTCCCTGTCCCCACTGCAGCTGCAGCGGAGAGTTGAGGGTTGGGGACATGGCTGTGGGGCAGAGTGAAAGTTTTGTTTGGAGTTACTCAGGGAGAGAGAAAGTGCAGGCGGCCTCGGCAGGGAGGGGTGCCCTGGGAGGTTGGAGAGAGAAAGTTTTAAGTTAAAAGGTTGTGCACTTTGAGGGTGCCGGTGGCCTCAGAAAGAGGAGTGCCCCAGGGGTTGGGGGTTCCCATTTTAAAGATTCTCTAGGAGTGTGGCCAGGACCTGGAGGTATAGATTTGTTAGGTGGTCTCAAGTATCTTTGATGAGACACTATATTTCTTATCAGTCCTCTAGGTAATTCTTCAAAATTAGCTTAACACAAGAAATTTACTACTTTAGTCCCCTCCCAGGATAGCAGCTTCCTGGTTTGGGAGCATATCAGGACTGGCTGCTCTTCTTCCAAGGAGGGCAGAGTTATTGTCTGTTTGCTAATGAGTAAGTTGAGAGTCTTGCTTCTTGACCTCCTGGGTATTAAAATGCAATCTTTGGGATGAAATCCCTCCTGCCTTTCTTTATGTTGTTTACAGCTGTGCCTGCATGCTGAATTGATTGCCTGGGTTGCAGATTATTTGATTGAGGTTGGAAAGAAAAAAAAATAGCATACAGGTAAAGTTAAAAAAAAGAAAAGAGGCTGAACCTGTATGATTAACATAATAATGACAGGCTATGCTGAGGTACCCTCTCCTTTATCTGAGGAATCAAACATTCCAGGCCAAGTTGCTCCTGTCTTTCTGAGCTTTAATTAATTAACTCTGGGTCTTTTTAGTGGGCTTTCCTGGCCTTTTTCTCTTTCCACCCCACTCATATCTATTTAACATTGGGACCTGCTTTCTTGTCTCCCTCCCTGCTGGTAAAACTGTAACATTTCCAGAGTATCTCACCTTGCTTTGGCATATCTGAATATCAACAGGCATTCAAAGAAGTATGGCTTTAGTGCACTTGCAGCTTCCCTCAGGTAGAGAGAAGTTCATCTCCATATCAATGGGTAATTACCCGGGCAATGGAGGGCTATTCTGTACCTGAGAGGTGAGGGAGAGGGCTGGTTTTTGGCTGATACTAGAGCCTGAAAGAGATAAATTGTTAGTTAGGGTTTGGGACTCCGGGGCTTTTCCAGAGAACAAGCCACACAGGCACGGAGATGTAAATCCAAGCAAAGTCTTTATTCAGCCAGCTAGCTGGGGCCGACAGCACCTCCCCTGACACGCAGGTCGAGTCCGAGCTGTCGACCCCCAAGCAACTTTAGGTATAGATTATATAGGATTTCCACAGCGATTACACCAAAGCCATTACATTACCACAACCTATGAATTTAAAACACATCCCATGCTTTAACCAATAAAGTTCAAACGGGGACCCGCCGCTTGCCTGACCTTTGCACGAGCATCCCTTAATGTCTTTTCACGAGTTTCGTCCCCCTTAGGGTATGGAAACTGGGTGGCTCTCGCTCTAGGGTGTTTCCTGCATTCCTTTACAAAATGACCCCAGACTGCAGCTTGTGAGCAATAAATAGATTTTAAACTTTATTTCTCCCTTTGACTGATTTCAGTTTTTTAGAGGTATTTTGCCCCAAGATTTCCTCTCCCTGGACTTAACAACGTAAAGAAGGACTTAAGAGTTTCCCCTTGCCTTCTGGGGAGTCCACCACGAATCCCAAGATGTTTCCATTGAAAGAGGTCCCACTAGGACAAGGGGAAATTTGTTAAAGCTCCCCTCATGGGTACTGAGGTGATAAATTTTAAGCATTGCTAGATGTAAGATAAATTCTAGCCAAAATAAGCAGGTGAAGAGAGGCAACAAAGGGCCAGGTAGTTTATTTGAATGCAATTCCCGGGTGAGGTTCCTCAGTCTATGGAAATGGAGGCTGGGGAAGTTGCGCCCAGCAGGGCAGGCAGCAAGTTTTTAAAGAAGGTAGGGGGAGGTAGAGCAAAAGTATACAGTAGCATGAGGATTGGCTCGCCTAGGGTATGTGGGGGTCTCTCATTGGCCTTTAGCCAGGTACTGGAAAGTTACCACTATCTTCTAGCTTGGGGAGGGCTCTAGTTAGGAATGTTATCTGGTCAGTCTCTGGAATGTTGTCAGACCAGAACCTGTTGGTCTCTTCACCTTGTTTGGTGAGGCCTGAGCTTGTCCAGCAGGCTCACCCCTTCTCCTGGTGCCTCCAGCCTTACACTAGAAGATCCCCATGGCCTAGTGGACCAACTAGATCAATTCCTGGGATCTAATATATATATATATACTTAGGTTGAACTTATGTCCATCATGAATATCCTATTCCCTGGTGGTGAGAGGGGGTGATCAGGAGAGCTACTGTGTCCATTTGGGAACAAAAACACCCACCGGGCCAGGGTGTCCAGTCAGTGGAACAGAAGTTCCCAAATGTAGAACCTAGGTGGGATAATAATAATCTAGGAGATAGAATTAAAATGTGGGATCTTCAAGGGCTAATTATAAAGGGAATTAGGGAATCGGTCTCAAGATCTCAAAATGTTTCTAAGGTGTTTGCAGTCCAATGGGAAAAGGAAGAAACCCCAACTGCGTTTTCACAGAGACTCAGGAACCAGATGAGAAAGTATTCAGGACTTGGCCCAGAAGCTCAGGTAGGACAGGATCTTTTAAAAGTCAATTTTGTAGTCAAAAGTTGGCTGGATATATCTAAGAAATTACAGAACTTAGATGGATGGAATGAGAAACACAGAGGAATTACCTGGAGAAACTCAAAAAGTGTTTGTTAAAAGACAGGCTAGAAGCTTGTATTTCAAATTGTAGAGGGAGAACCAGATCCTCTCCAATGGACCCAGGGGAACTGCAAATTCTAGAGGAATTGAAAGCAATCTTTAGTCACTGCCCCAGTCCTGCCACTCCCATTTTAGGGAAGTCATTTCACTGGTTTGTTACTGTTGAACAAGTTTCCCTGTAGGGGTTTTGACCCAACCCTGGGGTGGAAAGAAACAATCAGTGGCTTTTATGTCTAAACTATTGGACCCTTTCTCTTGAGGATGGACTGAATGCATTCAGGCCATTGCAGCCATGGCCTTACTGGTGGAAGAGAGCAGGAAATTATCTTGGAGGAACCCTCATGGTCAGTACTCCTCACCAGGTTCGGGTCATGCTTACTTAATCAGTGGGCTGGGCACTGGCTAATAGATTCTCAAATTTTAAAATATGAAGCAAGTTTACTTGAAAAAGATGGACTATGTGCTGGCCATGTCTTCTAACTTATCTTCTCTCAAGCTGAAAGGATTCCTCACCCAGACTCCCGCACTTGAGTTCTTTGCTCACTGCTTCCAGCCTAGAGACCTGGTGTTAGTAAAATCCTGGAGAGAAGACAGACTCCAGCCCAGCTGGGAAGGCCCCTACCAAGTGCTCCTGATCACTTGAGACACAGTGAGGATGGCTGAAAAGGGTTGTACTCTACACCAGAGTAAAGAAACTGACTGGGGTATCTGGGGACAAAACAGAATTGGCAGGTGTCCCAAGTGGCTAACCAATCCTTAAGGCTGAAACTAAAAAGAACCTAAAAATGTTAACTTTTATTCTTCTAGCTCTGTATTTCACAGGCAAGTCACAGGGAGCCCTAAGATGGGAAAGAACTCCTGGTTATCCTGTCAAACTGGTAATCAATATTACTAAAACATCAAGCCCACTATTTTGGTGGCCCACCATCAACAAAAACATATATTAGATCATTAACTATACCAGGGATGCTCTTCAAGGAGTAGCTACTCAACTAGATGCTACCAGCAGGATGGCCTGAGAAAACAGAATAGCATATGTTAGCAGAAAAAGGAGTCTGTGTTATGTTAGGAGGAAAATATTGTACTTTTATCCCAAATAATACTGCCCCTGATGGTACTATTACTAAACCCTACAGGGGCTCACCACTTTAGTTAATGAATTAGCTGAAAACTCTGGCATCAATGACCCTTTTACAGACTGGTTGGAAAGATGGTTTAGAAAATAGAAAGGTATGGTTGCCTTTATTTTAACATCCCTTGTTATAGTTGTGGGAGTTTTAACTGCTGTAGATGCTGTATCATCCCTTATGTGAGAGGCTTGACTCAAAAGCTTATAGAGGCAGCCATAAACAAGACTAGACAAATTTGAGAAAGGACCAAACATAAATGAAAATATGTTACTGGGAATAAAATTAGAAATTCTTAAATAAAAAGAGGGGGAACTGTTAGGAAAGAGTATAAAACCTAAATGTGATTTATTCCCACTAGGATGCTTAAACACTTTAACAGTAAGGTGTTAACAAAGGGCCACGTGGTGGAAGCTGCTCGGGCTGAGAGTGGGGGTGGGGGAATTGATAAGCCCTGGCAGTACCTGCTTGAGTTTTTTAAACCTACAAATAAAATTAAGACAAATGTAAAAGAAAGCTATAACGGGTTCAGGTGACATCTGGGAAACAATGTGAACCCTGTAGTACTCAGCCAATGAGGAACCAGGGGAGGGACTCACGTACAAGGAGATAAATTATTGGCGCCAGACACCCTATCTTGCAAGACCATCATTAAAGCCTTGCTCCACTGTTCTCTTTGTCTCCGTGTCCACTCATTGAATTCGGACCAGTGAGTGTGTTTCTCACAATTCTGTAGTTTGATCCATGATCTCTTTCCTTTGTTTATTTTTTGTTTTATAAATCTTTGAAGAAAATGAGAAGTCATAGTAGCAAGATATGTGCCACAGTGTCTGTTAACTTCTTAAGAGAACTGTACAAGAAAGTTTTTCAGGAAAAGGTTCAAACATTTTCAGGATACCTGTATATACAGTTTGCTTTCCCAGAATCAGTAGAAGGGTCCATCTCATGCAAACTCACAAACATTGAGAATGGCTGGACTTGGTTTTAAGATTTTAAGTCAAAATCTTTCCTGAAGAACAGACTTCCCCTCTACAAGTTTGTGGGTAAAATTGTAACATTTCAAGAATATCTCACCTGGCTTCAGTGCATTTGCATATCCTCAGGGGTGGAGAGAAGCTGATCTTCATGTCAGTGGGTAATTTCCTGGGCAACCAAGGGCATGTCTGAACCTGAGAGGTTAAGGGAAGGGAGCTGGCTGGCTTGCTGGTGGCTTCTTCCAGAGCACAGGAGAAAGACATCCCAGGACTACAGTTTGTGAGCAACGGGTTTTAAACTTTATTTATCCCGTTGACTGATTTCGGTTTTTAGAGGTATTTTGCCCCGGGATTTCCTCTTCCCAGACTAACAACATTATATATCCATGAGTCCTCACTGACCCTGGGCTGACCATCTTGACCTGCATGATTTTGAGGGGCTTCCTAGGATAAAACCAGAACAATCCTGGGAAAACCACCCTAGGTAGTCACCTCCTGGGCTGGGCACCAGGGAGCACAAAATCACCCTGCTTCTTCACAGGGCCTTTTAATCCATAAGGCACAGCATCTGTTGGATGCTTCTACCACAGAGCAGTCAGGGAGATGCTACAGGGGACCACCTATTACCACACAGAACTTCACCCAGAGGTTCCTCTCTCCAGTGAGCACCTGGCCCTCACTACCAAGCAACTCCTCCCACATCCATCTGGCCCTGGGGAAAGCTAATTGAAAAAAAGAGAAAAAGATATAGAAGATGGCAGCATGAGTAGGACAGTGGGAATCTCCTCTCAAAAACATATATATTTTTGAAAATACAGCAAATACAACTATTCCTTAAAGAGAGACCAGAAGATACAGGACAACAGCAAGACTACATCCACACCTATGAGAACCCAGGACCTCACAAAGGGGGTAAGATACAAGCCCCAGCCTGATGGGACCCCAGCGCCCCTCACCCCAGCTCCCGGCAGGAGGAGAGGAGCTGGGTGGGGAGGGAGAGGGAGCCCAGGACTGCTAAATAGCCAGCTCTAACCATCTGCACCCAAGTGCAGACACACAGTGCATGCAGGGGGAGCTGGAAACTAGGGAAACAGGACAATAAGACCTGTGAGCGGGACCCCACAGCTGACGCCCCTGGGACAAAGAAAACCGAGTGCTTTTTGAAAGTCTTAAAGGCACAGGGACCCCACTGCTGGACAGAAGTGTCCCCGGAAAACTAGCCCAGCAGCTGGGAATCCCAGGGAACTCCGGGCGCCCTAAACCCCTGGGCAGCAGCGCAGCTCTGAGACACCTCATGGTGATAAAGAGCCCCCCGCCTGTTCCCCCTCTGGTGCAGCCCTGCCATAGTAGAGCAGCAGCCTGAGGCTGGCCACGCCCACAGCAAGGGCGCTTCATCCATAGCGACTGGGCAAGAAACAGAGACCCAGTCTACACGCAACTGCCCAACACAAACCACTAGGGGTCGCTGTTGTCACAGTAAAGAAAGGCCAGGAGCAAGTGGAAAGGGTTTTGGTTCTCCCAGCTGACAGACAAGTCAACAGCATACCACTGCATCTATCAACATGAAAAGGCAGAAAAATTTGATCCAGACCAGACTATCCCAGACATCCTCCACATCCTCCCCTGAGAAGGAATATGGGGAGATAGATTTAACCAATCTTCATGAAAAAGAATTAAAAATAAAAGTCATAACCATGCTGATGGACTTGCAGAGAAATATGCAAGAACTAAGGAGGGAGAATACAGAAGTAAAACAAGCTCTGGAAGGACTTCAAAGCAGAATGGACGAGATGCAAGAGACCATTAATGGCTAGAAATCAGAGAACAGGAATTCAGAGAAGCTTATGCAGAGAGATATATAAGGATCTCCAGGAATGAAAGAATATTAAGAGAACTGTGTGACCAATCCAAAAGGAACAATATCCGAATTATAGGAGTACCAGAAGAAGAAGAAGAGAGAAAAAGGGATAGAAAGTGTCTTTGAAGAAGTAATTGCTGAAAACTTTCCCAAACTGGGGGAGGAAACAGCCTCTCAGACCACAGAAGCACACAGAACTCCCATGACAAGAGAACCAAGGAGGGCAACACCAAGACACATAATAATTAAAATGGCAAAGATCAAAGACAAGGACAGAGTATTAAAGGCAGCCAGAGAGAAAAAAAAAGGTCACCTACAAAGGAAAACCCATCAGGCTATCATCAGACTTCTCAACAGAAACCTTACAGGCCAGAAGAGAATGGCATGATATATTCAAGGATACTGTATCCAGCACAATTATCATTTAAATATGAAGGAGGGAATAAACAATTTCCAGAAAAGCATAAGTTGAGGGAATTTGCCTCCCACAAACCACCTCTATAGGGTATTTTAGAGGGACTGCTCTAGATGGAAGCACTCCAAAAAGAGCATAGAACAAAACACTCAACTCAATATGAAGAATGGAGGAGGAGGAAGTAGAAGGGAGATAAATAAACATCAGATTGTGTTTACAATAGCTCAATAAGCGAGTTAAGTTAGTAAGGTAGTAAAGAAGCTAACCTTGAACCTTTGGTAACCACGAATCTAAAGCCTGCAATGGCAATAAGTACATATCTTTCAATAATCACCCTAAATGTAAATGTATTGAATGCACCAATCAAAATACACAGAGTAATAGAATGGATAAAAAAGCAAGAACCATCTATATGCTGCTTACAAGAGACTCACCTCAAACCCAAAGACATGCACAGATTAAAAGTCATGGGATAGAAAAAGATATTTCATGCAAACAAGGAGAAAAAAGCAGGTGTTGCAATACTAGTATCACACAAAATAGACTTCAAAACAAAGAAAGTAACAAGAGATAAAGAAGGACATTACATAATGATAAAGGGCTCAGTTCAGCAAGAGGATATAACCATTATAAACATATATGCACCCAATACAGGAGCACCAACATATGTGAAACAAATACTAACAGAATTAAAGGAGGAAATAGAATGCAAGGCACTCATTTTGGGAGACTTCAATACACCACTCACTCCAAAGGACAGATCCACCAGACAGAAAATAAGTAAGGACACAGAGGCACTGAACAACACACTAGAACAGATGGACCTAATAGACATCTATAGAACTCTACATCCAAAAGCAACAGGATATACATCCTTCTCAAGTGCACATGGAACATTCTCCAGAATAGACCACATACTAGGCCACAAAAAGAGACTCAGTAAATTCAAAAAGACTGAAATTCTACCAACCAACTTCTCAGACCACAAAGGAAGAAAACTAGAACTAAATTGTAGAAAGAAAGCAAAAAGGCTCACAAACACATGGAGGCTTAACAACATGCTCCTAAATAACCAATGGATCAATGACCAAATTAAAATGGAGATCCAGCAATATATGGAAACAAATAACAACAACATCACAAAATCCAACTACTGTGGGATGCAGTGAAAGCAGTCTTAAGAGGGAAGTAATAGCAGTCCAGGCATATTTAAAGAAGGAAGAACAATCCCAAATGAATAGTCTAATGTCACAATTATCAAAATTGGAAAAAGAAGAACAAATAAGGCCTAAGGTCAGCAGAAGAAGGGACATAATAAAGATCAGAGAAGAAGTAAGTAAAATTGAGAAGAATAAAACAATAGAAAAAATCAATGAAACCAAGAGCTGGTTCTATGAGAGAATAAACAAAATAGATAAGTCTCTAGCCAGACTTACTAAGAGAAAAAGAGAGTCAACACACTTCAACAGAATCAGAAACGAGCAAGGAAAAATCACAACAGACTCCACAGAAATACAAAGAATTATTAGAGAATACTATGAAAACCTATATGCTAACAAGCTGGAAAACCTAGGAGAAATGGACAACTTCCTAGAAAAATACAACTTTCCAAGACTGACCCAGAAAGAAACAGAAAATCTAAACAGACCAATTACCAGCAATGAAATTTAAGCAGTAATCAAAAAACTACACAAGAACAAAACCCCTGGGCCAGATGGATTACCTCGGAATTTTATCAGACATACAGAGAAGACATAATACCTATTCTCCTTAAAGTTTTCCAAAAAATAGAAGAGGAGGGAGTATTCCCAAACTCATTCTATGAAGCCAACATCACCCTAATACCAAAACCAGGCAAAGCCTCCACCAAAAAAGAAAACTGCAGACCAATATCCCTGATGAACGTAGATGCAAAAATACTCAACAAAATATTAGCAAATCTAATTCAAAAATACATCAAAAGGATCATACACCATGACCAAGTGGGATTCATTTCATGGATGCAAGGATGGTACAACATTAGAAAATCCATCAACATCATCCACCACATCAACAAAAAGAAGGACAAAAACCACATGATCATTTCCATAGATGGTGAAAAAGCATTCGACAAAATTCAACATCCATTCATGATAAAAACTCTCAACAAAATGGGCATAGAGGGCAAGTACCTCAACATAATAAAGGCCATCTATGATAAACCCACAGCTAACATCATACTGAACAGCAAGAGGTTGAAAGCTTTTCCTCTGAGATCGGGAACAAGACAGGGATGCCCACTCTCCACACTGTTATTCTACGTGGTACTGGAGGTCCTAGCCATGGCAATTAGACAAAACAAAGAAATACAAGGAATCCAGATTGATAAAGAAGAGGTTAAACTGTCACTATTTGCAGATGATGTGATATTGTGCATAAAAAACCCTAAAGAATCCACTCCAAAACTACTAGAACTGATATCGGAATTCAGCAAAGTTGCAGGATACAAAATTAACACACAGAAATCTGTGGCTTTCCTATACACTAACAATGAACTAATAGAAAGAGAAATCAGGAAAACAATTCCATTCACAATAGTATCAAAAAGAATAAAATATCTAGGAATAAGCCTAACCAAGGAAGTGAAAGACCTATACCCTGAAAACTGTAAGACACTCTTAAGAGAAATTAAAGAGGTCAGTAACAAATGGAAACTGATCCCATGCTCCTGGCTAGGAAGAATTAATATTGTCAAAATGGCCATCCTCCCCAAAACAATATACAGATTTGATGCAATCACTATCAAATTACCAACAGCATTCTTCAATGAACTGGAACAAATAGTTCAAAAATTCAATATGGAAGCACCAAAGATCCCAAATAGCCAAAGCAATCCTGAGAAGGAAGAATAAAGTGGGGGGAGGGGGAATCTCACTCCCCAACTTCAAGCTGTACTACAAAGCCACAGTAATCAAGACAATTTAGTACTGTCACAAGAACAGGGCCACAGACCAGTGGAACAGAATAGAGCCTCCAAACATTAACCCAAACATATATGGCCAATTAATATACGATAAAGGAGACATGGACATACAATATGGAAACAACAGTCTCTTTAACAGATGGTGCTGGCAGAACTGGACAGCTACATGTAAGAGAATGAAACTGGATCACTGTCTAACCCAATACACAAAAGTAAATTCAAAATGGGACTATATCAAGCTGTAAAGCTTATGTACAGCAAAGGACACCATCAATAGAACAAAAAGATATCCTTCAGTATGGGAGAATGTATTCATAAATGACAGATCCGATAAAGGGTTGACATCCAAAATATATAAAGAGCTTACACATCTCAACAAACAAAAGGCAAATAATCCAATTAAAAAATGGGCAGAGGAGCTGAATAGACAGATCTGTAAAGAAGAAATTCAGATGGCCAACAGACACATGAAAATATGCTCCACGTTGCTTGTCATCAGAGAAATGCAAATTGAAACCACAATGAGATCACCTCACAGCAATAAGGATCACTACCATCCAAAAGAGCAACAACAACAAATGTTGGCGAGGTTGTGAAGAAAGGGGAACCCTCCTACACTGCTAGTGGGAATGTAAATTAGTTCAACCATTGTGGAAAGCAGTATGGAGGTTCCTCAAAATGCTCAAAATAGAAATACCATTTGACCCAGGAATTCTACTTCTAGGAATTTACCTGAAGAATGCAGCAGCCCAATTTGAAAAAGACAGATGCACCCCTATGTTTATCGCTGCACTATTTTCAATAGCCAAGAAATGGAAGCAATCTATGTGTCCATCAGTAGATGAATGGATAAAGAAGAAGTGCTACATATACACAATGGAATATTATTCAGCCATAAGAAGAAAACAAATCCTACCATTTGCAACAACATCGATGAAGCTAGAGGTTATTATGCTCAGTGAAATAAGCCAGACAGAGAAAGACAAGTATGAAATGATTTCACTCATATGTGGAATATAAGAACAAAGAAAAACTGAAGGAACAAAACAGCAGCAGAATCACAGAACCCAAGAATGGACTAACAGTTACCAAAGGGAAAGGGACTGGGGAGGATGGGTGGGAAGGGAGGGATAAGGGCGGGGAAAAAGAAAGGGTGCATTACGATTAGCATGTATAGTGTTGTGGCGGGTTATGGGGAGGGCCGTGCAACACAGAGATGACGGGTCGTGATTATACAGCATCTTGCTATGCTGATGGACAGTGACTGTATTGGGGTGTGTTGGCAGGGACTTGGTGAGGGGGGAGACTGGTAAACATAGTATTCTTCATGTAATTGTAGATTAATGATAGCAAAAAAGAAAAAAGAAAAAAAAGAAATCACCTGACACTCCATGAAATGGAGGCCACTGTGATCCAACACTGTTCCTTTTATCCCCTGGTTTACAGCTCTAAGAGACTTTCATAATGAGAAGGAGACTGAATCCATTTGGAGGCATTGCATGTAACCAGCTTGGAGAACTGAATGCTTTCTCTGTGTGCACCTCTTGCTCTCTTCAAGCAGGCCCATGGGCTTCTGGGAGACAGCTATCTTTGGCAGTTCCCCCAGAGTGTGAAAGAATCGGATGCCTCAAAGTTTACTTTTTGAATTATTTATGTGTTATTAATTGCAGCGGTGATGAGAACAGGAAGATAGCAATAATGCTACCATGACTCTGGGCTGTCGCGAGAGGGAGGGGCACTGCATGAGTCTGGCCACATCAGCAGATGCTGAGTCATGCCTCCTGCACTCTATTCCCCACAGGTGGGTCAAGGGCAGAACACACTAGACCCCATCCTAGGAGAGTTCCCCTGACCAGCTCAAGCTTTTTTCCTCTGGAACTTCTGTCACAGTGTGGTAGACAAGAACACAGTCAGAAACAGCTCAGTTGTGATCTGAGATCCTCACAGAAGAGCTGGGTGACCTTGGGCAAAGGCCGTAACTTTCCTAAACCTTTTTCCTAATCCATTTAGCTACAGGGAAGTAAGAATAGAGTATATTCACGGGGCTGCTGTGAAAACTCAGAGAAGGCTGAGCACACTGCCTAACATAACAGTCAGCGCCCAGTAAACGGTAGCTATGTAAGCTACTGCATGCTATTGGAACCTATTTTGCCCTGGTTTGCATTAATTTCTCACCCAATTTGGTCATCTTACTTTAGGTTGGAATTGCTCTACTGGTTTTGAGTTAGGCAAGTCCACCTTCTCCAAGGTGGAGGTACCTTATCAAATCTTCTTTTCTTTCCTCACTGGGGTAGAAGGTGGAATCCCAGAAGCAACTCCTGAGCACATGGGGATTTTGTGTTGGTTGGTGGGAGGTGGGCTTCCATGTCCTCCCCAACCATGCTTCAACCTCTCCTGAAAAGCAGGGCGTCAGAATCAGCCCCTTTGGGGAAACTTGCTAATTTCTTCTAGGCCAGCCCAGGTATGGCTATTACACACTCCTGGATGCAGGGCTGCAGTGCCTCCCTTACTGGACTCTATGTGTCCTGTGATGGATTTCTTAGTGGTTATATTCATATCTCCAACTCATCTGTAAAAGGGAGGTGTGTGATAATATATTCTTTGCAGTATTGCAGCAGGAATAAACATGGTAGCTCACTAATAGAACTTAAAACAGTGTCTGGCATCCTGGGTGGGCTAAATTAAAGACAATTTTTGTTATTCTTCTACCTTCCTTGAAAGTCCTATTTTGATGTCTACTCTATCCTAAAATTTCCTAAAATTAGAACTTTTCAAGGCAGTTATTTAAATACTTTAAAGGGAACACTTGTCAACTTCCTAAAGAAGTTTTGAGCAAAGGGCTTAAAAATTCAAGTTGCATACAAATGCTGAATAAGGAAAAGGGTGAGCAGAAATCCTTAAAACTTGCTCAGGATTTGACCTGAGGCTCAGGCTTTACCAAAGCTCAGAAGTTTCAGTTCTTGAAAGAAAGTTTCTAAAGAGGCCCTTCCTTGTCTTAGGCTGCATTCTCCAGAAGAGCATCTTTAAATGAAGTTCTGTATGACCATGATTTATTTGAAAATGATCCAAGGGAAAACTGGAGAGGGAGTGGAAAGATAGGGCAGGGAGGGAAAGGACAATCAAGAATCAGTATCAAGGATGGGGCGGAAGATGGCGGCGTGAGTAGAGCAGCGGAAATCTCCTCCCAAAACAACATATATCTATGAAAATATAACAAAGACAACCCTTCCTAGAATAAAGACCAGAGGACACAGGACAATATCCAGACCACATCCGCACCTGAGAGAACCCAGCGCCTCGCGAAGGGGGTAAGATACAAGCCCCGGCCCCGCGGGAGCCGAGCGCCCCTCCCCCCAGCTCCCGGCGGGAGAAGAGCAGGCAGAGCGGGAGGGAGACGGAGCCCAGGGCTGCCGAACACCCAGCCCCAGCCATCCGGGCCAGAGTGCAGGGCCCTCGATACTGGGAAAACAGGGCAGCAAGAACAGTGAGCAGGCACTGGAGGCTGGGCGACAGAGGACATAAGAAAAGCGCGCGACCATTTTTTTTTTTTTGCTTTTTTGCTGCTTTGTTTTGGCGAGCGCTTTTTGGAAGTCTTAAAGGGACAGGGACCCCAATATTAGGGAAACAGGGCAGAAAGACCGGTGAGCAGAGGCCTGAGGCTGGCACCGCAGAATAAAGAAAAACGAACGACCACCTTTTTTTTTTAATTAAAAAAATTTTTTTTTTTTTTTTAATTAAAAAAAATTTTTTTTCTTGTTTTTTTTTGTGGTCGTTGTTTTGTTTTGGCGGGTGCTTTTTGGAAGTCTTAAAGGGGCAGGGCGGGCCACTTAATCCAGAGGTAGGGAATCCGGGATCTCTGGGCACCCTAACCCCTGGGCTGCAGGGAGCAGGGAGGCCCCTTACGGAGATAAATAGCCTCCCAGCAGCTCCTGCTCCAACGCGACTCCACCATTTTGGAGTAGCTGCCCGAGCCAGGCCACGCCCACAGCAACAGCGGAGATTAACTCCATAGCAGCCGGGCAGGAAGCAGAAACCCTGTCTGCGCGCAGCTGCGCAGCACAAGCCACTAGAGGCCGCTGTTCTCCCAGGAGAGGAGGGCCACAAACCAACAAGAAAGGAAGTCCTTCCAGCCGTCACTCGTCACAGTTCTGCAGACTATTCCTATCACCATGAAAAGGCAAAGCTACAGGCAGACAAAGATCACAGAGACAACACCAGAGAAGGAGACAGACCTAACCGGTCTTCCTGACAAAGAATTCAAAATAAGAATCATAAACATGCTGACAGAGATGCAGAGAAATACACAAGAAAAATGGGATGAAGTCCGGAAAGAGATCACAGATGCCAGAAAGGAGATCGCAGAAATGAAACAAACTCTGGAAGGGTTTATAAGCAGAATGGATAGAATGCAAGAGGCCATTGATGGAATTGAAATCAGAGAACAGGAACGCATGGAAGCTGACATAGAGAGAGACAAAAGGATCTCCAGGAATGAAACAATATTAAGAGAACTGTGTGACCAATCTAAAAGGAGCAATATCCGTATTATAGGGGTCCCAGAAGAAGAAGAGAGAGGCAAAGAGATGGAAAGTATCTTAGAAGAAATAATTGCTGAAAACTTCCCCACACTGGGGGAGGAAGTAATCAAACAGACCACGGAAATACACAGGACCCCCAACAGAAAGGATCCAAGAAGGGCAACACCAAGACACATAATAATTAAAATGGCAAAGATCAAGGACAAGGAAAGAGTGTTAAAGGCAGCTAGAGAGAAAAAGGTCACCTATAAAGGGAAACCCATCAGGCTAACGTCAGATTTCTCAACAGAAACCCTACAGGCCAGAAGAGAATGGCATGATATATTTAATACAATGAAACAGAAGGGCCTTGAACCAAGGATACTGTATCCAGCACGACTATCATTCAAATATGACGGTGGGATTAAACAATTCCCAGACAAACAAAAGCTGAGGGAATTTGCTTTCCACAAACCACCTCTACAGAACATCTTACAGGGACTGCTCTAGATGGGAGCACTCCTAGAAAGAGCACAGCACAAAACACCCAACATATGAAGAATCGAGGAGGAGGAACAAGAAGGGAGAGAAGAAAAGAATCTCCAGACAGTGTATATAACAGCTCAATAAGCGAGCTAAGTTAGGCAGTAAGATACTAAAGAGGCTAACCTTGAACCTTTGGTAAATACGAATTTAAAGCCTGCAATGGCAATAAGTACATATCTTTCAATAGTCACCCTAAATGTTAATGGGTTGAATGCACCAATCAAAAGACACAGAGTAACAGAATGGATAAAAAAGCAAGACCCATCTATATGCTGCTTACAAGAAACTCACCTCAAACCCAAAGACATGTACAGACTAAAAGTCAAGGGATGGAAAAACATATTTCAAGCAAACAACAGTGAGAAGAAAGCAGGGGTTGCAGTACTAATATCAGACAAAATAGACTTCAAAACAAAGAAAGTAACAAGAGATAAAGAAGGACACTACATAATGATAAAGGGCTCAGTCAAACAAGAGGATATAACCATTCTAAATATATATGCACCCAACACAGGAACACCAGCATATGTGAAACAAATACTAACAGAACTAAAGGGGGATATAGACTGCAATGCATTCATTCTAGGAGACTTCAACACACCACTCACCCCAAAGGATAGATCCACTGGGCAGAAAATAAGTAAGGACACGGAAGCACTGAACAACACAGTAGAGCAGATGGACCTAATAGACATCTATAGAACTCTACATCCAAAAGCAGCGGGATATACATTCTTCTCAAGTGCACATGGAACATTCTCCAGAATAGACCACATACTAGGCCACAAAAAGAGCCTCAGAAAATTCCAAAAGATTGAAATCCTACCAACCAACTTTTCAGACCACAAAGGCATAAAACTAGAAATAAACTGTACAAAGAAAGCAAAGAGGCTCACGAACACATGGAGGCTTAACAACACGCTCCTAAATAATCAATGGATCAATGACCAAATCAAAATGGAGATCCAGCTATATATGGAAACAAATGACAACAACAACACTAAGCCCCAACTTCTGTGGGACACAGCAAAAGCAGTCTTAAGAGGAAAGTATATAGCAATCCAAGCATATTTAAAAAAGGAAGAGCAATCCCAAATGAATGGCCTAATGTCACAATTATCGAAATTGGAAAAAGAAGAACAGATGAGGCCTAAGGTCAGCAGAAGGAGGGACATAATAAAGATCAGAGAAGAAATAAATAAAATTGAGAAGAATAAAACAATAGCAAAAATCAATGAAACCAAGAGCTGGTTCTTCGAGAAAATAAACAAAATAGATAAGCCTCTAGCCAGACTTATTAAGAAGAAAAGAGAGTCAACACAAATCAACAGTATCAGAAACGAGAAAGGAAAAATCACGACGGACCCCACGGAAATGCAAAGAATTATTGGAGAATACTATGAAAACCTATATGCTAACAAGCTGGGAAACCTAGGAGAAATGGACAACTTCCTAGAAAAATATAACCTTCCAAGATTGACCCAGGAAGAAACAGAAAATCTAAACAGACCAATTACCAGCAACGAAATTGAAGAGGTAATCAAAAAACTACCAAAGAACAAAACCCCCGGGCCAGATGCATTTACCTCGGAATTTTATCAGACATACAGGGAAGACATAATACCCATTCTCCTTAAAGTTTTCCAAAAAATAGAGGAGGAGGGGATACTCCCAAACTCATTCTATGAAGCTAACATCACCCTAATACCAAAACCAGGCAAAGACCCCACCAAAAAAGAAACCTACAGACCAATATCCCTGATGAACGTAGATGCAAAAATACTCAACAAAATATTAGCAAACCGAATTCAAAAATACATCAAAAGGATCATACACCATGACCAAGTGGGATTCATCCCAGCGATGCAAGGATGGTACAACATTCGAAAGTCCATCAACATCATCCACCACATCAACAAAAAGAAACACAAAAACCACATGATCATCTCCATAGATGCTGAAAAAGCATTTGACAAAGTTCAACATCCATTCATGTTAAAAACTCTCAGCAAAATGGGAATAGAGGGCAAGTACCTCAACATAATAAAGGCCATCTATGATAAACCCACAGCCAACATTATATTGAACAGCGAGAAGCTGAAAGCATTTCCTCTGAGATCGGGAACTAGACAGGGATGCCCACTCTCTCCACTGTTATTTAACATAGTACTGGAGGTCCTAGCCACGGCAATCAGACAAAATAAAGAAATACAAGGAATTCGGATTGGTAAAGAAGAAGTTAAACTGTCACTATTTGCAGATGACATGATACTGTACATAAAAAACCCTAAAGACTCCACCCCAAAACTACTAGAACTGATATCGGAATACAGCAAAGTTGCAGGATACAAAATCAACACACAGAAATCTGTGGCTTTCCTATATACTAACAATGAACCAACAGAAAGAGAAATCAGGAAAACAACTCCATTCACAATTGCATCAAAAAAAATAAAATACCTAGGAATAAACCTAACCAAAGAAGTGAAAGACTTATACTCTGAAAACTACAAGTCACTCTTAAGAGAAATTAAAGGGGTCACTAACAGATGGAAACTCATCCCATGCTCGTGGCTAGGAAGAATTAATATCGTTAAAATGGCCATCCTGCCCAAAGCAATATACAGATTTGATGCAATCCCTATGAAACTACCAGCAACATTCTTCAATGAACTGGAACAAATAATTCAAAAATTCATATGGAAACACCAAAGACCCCGAATAGCCAAAGCAATCCTGAGAAAGAAGAATAAAGTAGGGGGGATCTCACTCCCCAACTTCAAGCTCTACTATAAAGCCATAGTAATCAAGACAATTTGGTACTGGCACAAGAGCAGAGCCACAGACCAATGGAACAGACTAGAGAATCCAGACATTAACCCAGACATATATGGTCAATTAATATTTGATAAAGGAGCCATGGACATACAATGGCGAAATGACAGTCTCTTCAACAGGTGGTGCTGGCAAAACTGGACAGCTACATGTAGGAGAATGTAACTGGACCATTGTCTAACCCCATATACAAAAGTAAACTCAAAATGGATCAAAGACCTGAATGTAAGCCATGAAACCATTAAACTCCTGGAAGAAAACATAGGCGAAAACCTCTTAGACATAAACATGAGTGACCTCTTCTTGAACATATCTCCCCGGGCAAGGAAAACAACAGCAAAAATGAGTAAGTGGGACTATATTAAGCTGAAAAGCTTCTGTACAGCAAAAGACACCATCAATAGAACAAGAAGGATCCCTACAGTATGGGAGAATATATTTGAAAATGACACATCCGATAAAGGCTTGACGTCCAGAATATATAAGGAGCTCTCACGCCTCAACAAACAAAAAACAAATAACCCAATTAAAAAATGGGCAGAGGAACTGAACAGATAGTTCTCCAAAAAAGAAATACAGATGGCCAACAGACACATGAAAAGATGCTCCACATCGCTAATTATCAGAGAAATGCAAATTAAAACTACAATGAGGTATCACCTCACACCAGTAAGGATGGCTGCCATCCAAAAGACAAACAACAACAAATGTTGGCGAGGCTGTGGAGAAAGGGGAACCCTCCTACACTGCTGGTGGGAATGTAAGTTAGTTCAACCATTGTGGAAAGCAGTATGGAGGTACATCAAAATGCTCAAAACAGACTTACCATTTGACCCAGGAACTCCACTCCTAGGAATTTACCCTAAGAATGCAGCAATCAAGTTTGAGAAAGACAGATGCACCCCTATGTTTATTGCAGCACTATTTACAATAGCCAAGAATTGGAAGCAACCTAAATGTCCATCAATAGATGAATGGATAAAGAAGATGTGGTACATATACACAATGGAATACTACTCAGCTATAAGAAAAGGGCAAATCCAATCATTTGCAGCAACATGGATGGAGCTGGAGGGTATTATGCTCAGTGAAACAAGCCAAGCGGAGAAAGAGAAATACCAAATGATTTCACTTATCTGTGGAATATAAGAACAAAGGAAAAACTGAAGGAACAAAACAGCAGCAGAATCACAGAACTCAAGAATGGACTAACAGGTACCAAAGGGAAAGGGACTGGGGAGGATGGGTGGGTAGGGAGGGATAATGGGGGGAGAAGTAGGGGGGTATTAAGATTAACATGCATGGGGGGGTAGGAGAAAAGGGAGGGCTGTACAACACAGAGAAGGCAAGTAGTGATTCTACAACATTTTGCTATGCTGATGGACAGTGACTGTAAAGGGGTTTATAGGGGAGACCTGGTATAGGGGAGAGCCTAGTAAACATAATATTCGTCATGTAAGTGTAGATTAGTGATAGCAAAAAAAAAAAAAAAAAAAAAAAAGGGCAGTTCCTGTGTGGTAACCTCCAACGAGTTCTACACAAGGGTATAAAGGGCATATAAAAGTGTAGGCAAAGGGTCTGTTTGTGTTTATACAGAGGATCAAAGCCTAATTGGGCTACCCCGAAAATGAACTAAGATACGATATGAAAAAGAACTTCCAACATCTGCACCCTCTGGAAGGCTCATGCCAGAAGATGATCATCAAAAAACCCCAACAAAGATCCACGCACTGCTACAGCTGTAGATGCACTCATCCCACCAGTTCCTGGACCTGCCATGGGAATGAGGAAGGAGATATCTAAGCTGGCCTGTGCATACAGTAAAACAACAAAATTGGACTGGATCTATACTGTTGGAACTCAACCAAGAATTTGGAGAAGTGCAAATTGTAGCGCTCCAAAGTCTTACAACTACAAACTATTTATTGTTAAAAGAACATATGGCATGTGAACAGTCCCCAGGAATGGGTTGTTTTAATTTGTCTGATTTCTCTCAGACTGTTCAAGTTCATTTGGACAATATCCACCATATCATAGATAAGTTTTCACAAATGCCTAAGGTGCCTAACTGGTTTTCTTGGTTTCACTGCAGAGGGCTGGTAATTACAGATATGCTTTGGTTATGTAACTATACTCCTATTATGTTAATGTGTGTGTGCAATTTAAGTAGTAGCTTAAAACCTATACATGCTGAAGTTACTCTACAAGAAGATATATCAAAGAAATAATCAATCTTCCCATGTTTTCTTCCGCCTGCTACTTCTATAGCTTTTCTTCTTCCTTCCTAATTACAACCCTTAAATAGAATTTGTGCCTCATATCAAATTTACCGAGTATCATAATTCTTCCAAGTGGTAAAGATACCTCAAGACAAATGCTGGGCATAGAAGCCACAGGGCATAAATATGCAAAGAAGTAAAAAGCTAACTTTTTCAAACAATAAGGCTTCTCTCTCACTTACCAACTTCACATTTCCCTGTATGGCCCCGGAAGATGACTGGTTAGCCAGAGACGGGTAAGATTCCTCAAGGGAGGAACAACCTAAGACAGGCACAGTCGCAGGGGGGCCATCAGGTGAGAAATTGGGGATCAACAGAGGTGAGGCTTAGAACCTCACCCCCCCGTTCTGAGAGAAATCTTCTGCATACGTGGATGTTTTATTGCCCTGGTCTAGCTTGGATTAACACATAGTCTACAGGCACACACCTGATCATCTACATGTGCTCTCATACAACACTAAACTATGTTTTCTACCTTTATCTTGTATCTACCTACCACTTCAGCATTTTATTAAAAATAATAATAATAAAGAGAGAAATGTGGTATCCACATATAAATCAAGTATAAAAACCAAATCAGTATTCATATTTGAACTGACTGTTTATAGTTCATAATGCATGAGCAAAACCGAAAGTTTCTGTGATGACTGCCCTTGTACTGTTCACTATGTAACTTATTCATTATGTAAGAATTTGTTCTACATGTAAAAACTTGTTTGTTATGCCTCAGAGGATTGGAGACTGACAAAAATTAGGCTTGGGGTGGAATAATGATTGTGCATTGAGCATTGACTCCCCTATACAGAATTTTATTGTCGTTAACAACCATTTGATCAATAAATATGAGAGATGCCCTCACAAAAAAAAAAAAAAAAAGGACAGACTTCCTATGGTAAAATAAATTAGTAACCGGGATGTAATGTATAGCATAAGGAATATAGTCAAGATATTGTAACAGCCTGGTAGGGTGATAGCTGGAACCTAGAATTATGTATATAAATGTTCTACCACTGTGTTGTACACTTGAAACTCATGTAATGTAATACTGTGTGTCAACTACCCTTCAATGAAAAATAATTATTATAAAAAAAAAAAAAAAAAAAAAAAGAATCAGTATCAAGAAAAGGTCTTGGGAAACTTTTGCTCCATCCAAAAGGGAGCTC
The DNA here is from genome assembly GCF_030020395.1 of Manis pentadactyla. Taxonomy (NCBI): domain Eukaryota; kingdom Metazoa; phylum Chordata; class Mammalia; order Pholidota; family Manidae; genus Manis; species Manis pentadactyla. The sequence continues at coordinate 27,009,811 of NC_080033.1, forward strand.
TGGAGATATACCCAAGAGTTGTCCAGATAAGGTGCAAGGAACATTTATAGTCCCCCATCCATTGTTAGTTAAGGGCTGATCCTGGGAGAAATTCTGAGACCTTGCTAGCTCTCAGTACAAACAGACAAGGTTGGACATGGCAGCTGACAAGAAGACCCAGGTGCAGGCTGTGATGAGTGGCTGTACATATGGAAATGGTGGGTACCCAGAGTGTGATGGGATCCAGGAAATATGGAAGGAACACTTTACTGTAAAGTGAAGCCCTGTCAGGAAACCACTCATATCACCAGAACAGATGCCACATACTTGACTCATTCTATTCCTCCTTCCCTCCCACCTTTCCTTACCCAAAGGTTTGCATTTCTTTTCCTTCTTCCTTTCCTTGGACATTTACTGGACATTCTCTAGATACAAGGCTTGGTGTCAGGCACTTGGTGCAACAGGATGCAGAATGAGTTATGCAAGACCCAGTGACAGCATGTAGCTCAATGGCTTCTGGGTTTTCTTCTGATCTGGAACCATTGGCAGAATTTTAATCCTGATCAGTGATGTGGACTAATTAGTGATATGCTTTTCTAAGCCTTATTATTTATTTCTTTTTTTGAGGTAGAGCAATAACACTTATTTACATATACAAGACTTATCAGGATACTGTGAGTTGATGGGTTTAGAAGGCCCTGCCCACTGTGTGGTTTATATATTGCCACCAACCCCTTCTCTCTCTACTTTGTTTTTATTCTCAGATAGCCTGTCAGGTGACATAGCCTGTCATGATGGCAGCCCTCATGTTCTGTGTGGAAGTCCTGAGATCCTTTACAATGACTTTGAATTAGCTCCTTGACTCATGATCCTTGTGTTTGGGAGATTCCTACTGCAACAAAGAATAAGCCACTTTAGGAAAGAGTGGGGAGTAATGTAGAGGACACAGAAGCCTGGAGGAGCACCCCAAAAACCTTCTGGGACTGCAGTTGTTCTGGGCACCAGCTATTCCATCTCCTTCTTAGAGCTTGCACATTCTTCTCATACTCCAACTGGCCAATCCTTTCTGTATGTTCAGGTTCAAAGCCCAGAGCAATGGACTGCTTGGTTCAGTTAATACTTCCTCTTACCCCACTTAGGCAGTTTTCTGTGGTGGTCCCTTCCTTGGCTACTGGCCAGCCTTTGTATGGCCACCTTTAGTGCAAGTGTCAGCTATTGATCCAGTGATCTTCTCACCTGTGTATGAATATAGATGTGCTGCTTCCCCCAAAGTGAAGGTAGTCAATGGAGAAATAGGTGTGATGAGCCTGCTCATTCCTCCCATCTTGACCTCCCAAAAGGTCCAGTTTGTTCTCGTCTCTATCACAATCTTGGATCTTGTCAGGGAAATGACTGAGAAATAAAAGATAATAAAGAACTCACAGTTCGGCTCCATCAGTGTCTTGTTAGTTTCCTCTTTCATCCTATATGCACCCACTCCTTCTCTTCTCTGCTGGACTTCTACTTTTCCAACAGCAAAACTCACAGCATGGGGGGTGGCTGTGATGGATCCTGGACAATCCTGACCTATAAATAAAGACCTTTCTTCAGTTCCAGTAATGGGACTGATCTTGGTAGGCTTTTGCCAGTGAGCACCTTTGTTTCACTCCCTTTCAATATCATCATCTTAGCACAGTATCCCTGGCATACAGCAAACATTTAATAAAAAACATTTACCCAATGAATATTGGATATTGAGAATTTTTCTTTTGACTACATGTATATAGCATACATGGGAAAGAAGCCATGAAGGGCAGAGGTGTTGTCCAAGTCCCATGGTGCTCATTACAGGCACTAGTTTCCACAGAGAAACAAACAAGGAATAGAATTTAATTTGTAGCACAACCTGATTGATTGGTCATGGTTGCCTAGAATGGTATGTTGAGGAGGACAAGGTTGAAGTCTGTCTCCAGACTTAGGATTGATTAATAATGTCTGCCCTGGGGAGGGTTGGGGAGTAGCTGTAGCTATGCTATGTAACCTCAACATGAGGCCCAATCATTTCTGCCGCCCTAGGAGTAGCGCCTTGGAGTAGAGTGCAATATAGCCTGAAAAGAAAGGAGTCTAGTCCTGTAGGAAATGTCCAGTAACCAGTAACTTGGTTAGTACTGCCATCCTGACCATCTGCCATTAAAAAAGGATGGGGACTCCATTTCATCTCCATCATAGTGATTATCCTATAAAAAGCCCTGGCAACCTCTAAAGTTGTTCAGACATAAACTGTTTTCCCAAAATACCCTGTAGAAACTCCATCCCCTCAAACCCATGTGAATTAGGACTCTGATTTGGCCAGTTTCTGGCCTCTGGAGACCTCTCTCTTCAATTGATGTGTTTCAGGGCCCAGTGCAGGGCTTTCAAGCCCCCATTGAAATGAAATCCTGATTTAGGAGTCCTTGTAAGGTATTTCATTTTCCAATCTGGGTGAGCAAGTGTTTGGCCTAGAGACTAAATGAATTTCTTTTTCATAATGGCAGGGAAAAGATTCATCAGCCTGTTACCCATCACTGCACAGCCCAGCAGGTGGGGACAGTGTTGCAAACATTGGCAGCAGTCATATTCATCTCACTAGGCTTCCACAGGGGCAGGATGGTTTTTCTTTCCCTGAAATGAGTGGCAACACATACAAAGTACAGAGGCTAGAACTTGGAGCTCTAGGGGAAGCTCAGTGGAGCCGAAGGAAGGGCTCTGGTCATGTGCAATGGAAGAAGGCATAAGCCTGAACACAGGAAGGGGTTTTTCCTAAGGACTTCTAAGGCAGTCTTGTCAGCATCAGGCTGGGAAGGATTTTGCCCCTGGAATGCCTGCATTTGTTCCCTCTGTAGTCAGTGTGGCTTCTGAGAGGTAGCATTCTACTTCACTGAACTGCAAGTAACACAATAATGGTGGCAGTGGAGGTCTAATGAAGCAGAGCCGTTGGTGTCCTTCTGTGCTTCTATAAAGGCAGACCCTCTTGCCACACAACTGTGACTCCATGAGAGCCTTTAGTTTCTGACCATTCCTCTGCAAACATGAAGCAGTCCTGAACCAGTGATGGAGGGGAATTGCTAGGTGAATATTACCCCAGCTGCTTGCCCTTAGCTGTGATCACCCCTGAGGTGTATTCTACACTGAATCCCCAAGTTCTCTAGTGGGATTGAGCCCAGGTGCCCATGGCAGTATCTGGAGTGCCTTTCATTGGCTTCTTTCCCTCCCTTCTCTCATATCTCATCCCCTCAATGGTATCTTCTAGTATCACCTCTTAAATTGACCATTTGTACTCTTTCTTTATTTTATGATCTGCTTCCAGGGAAACTCAATCTCAGGTATCTGTTCTAAGATAGCTATTAAAAAGTTTGACTTCAGCTCACCTGTGCAGATCAAAATCCATCACATGACTAAACCAAATGAAAAGATCTTCCATTTCACAGGATACATCTTCCTTAGAAAGCTTATCTCATTTTAAATAACAATTTCCCTTATTATATATGCATTAAACACTTTTCCTTTCTCCTCTCAGTGACTTGCTGCTCCTCTACCAATGTCTGTGAAGTAGAAAATGATGGAGCTTAAATCGTCCCTACCATAAAGAGGATCATATCTATATGGGGATTAGGCATGAATCATAGCTATTGACATGCAAGGAAGCAAGGATTGAGAGTGCCAATCATTGGACATTTGCACCAAGTGCCTGACACCAAGCCTTGTATCTAGAGAATGTTTGCATTAATTTCTCACCCAATTTGGCCAAGGGAGGTGTAGGATAAGGACTGTGGACATTGAGGTGGGTCATTCCCAGGCTGGAGGAGAGGATGCTCAAGGAGGCATCTCAGAGACAGTGGCAGAGGGTAGCTGCACCACCAGGAGGAGTTGTCACCAAGGGTGGTATCATTGATGGAGGAGGTACCATGAGGCAATGGGAAAGGCCAATGCAGCATTTGTCAAAGGGTGGTGTGCTTATGGCTGGACAGGAGATGATTTTAGGAACTATACGTGTTTTAGCCTGAGTTCCTAAGAAAACAGAAGATGAGGCAGAATCTTATTTGTTGACACTTTTTTGGAGAGTGCAAACCCAGGAAAACAGAAGTGAGGCAGATGGAGGGAGACCTGTTTGCCCTCATTTATAAATAGTGAAAGTGTTACTAAGCTGAGCACTGCTTTGCCACCACCCAATTGCTCAGTCTCAAAGAATGTCTTTCAGAAGGCCACACATGGGAAAGTAGGGGAGTGAAGGTGGGAGAAGGAGGCGGCAGCTGCAGGCTCCTGTCTCACACTGGTCCATATTTACTCCCTTACAGCATTAACTTCCTCCACCTCCCTGTGGGAGTCCTACTTCCCATTTGGGACTGCTGAGTGTGTTACTCAAGACGTCATGCTTCAGCAGCAACAGGGAAAACCCTGGACAGGAACCAGAGGTACACAGGGCAGGTGGGGGTGAGATGCTTTTAGGGTGTGCTTGTTAGCAACTGTGGGCCAGGAATAGCCATTGCAGAGCGCATCTCAGAAGGCCTACAGTGGCAACAGTGATGACTTGAGGCTGGGGAACACCATCAACTATAGCTATAGTCATGTCAGCCAATGTGGAGATGTGGGGCAATACAGAGACAAAAACATTTCAATAGCTGTGTGTTTATTTTCATGTCGTTTGAAAAATAGATAACCAGCATGTCACACACATGGATAACTGCAACTTTATTTTAAAAGTTTTCTTTGGGTAAATTCCTAGGAGTGGAATTCTGGACTTGTGCCCACAGAGTTATCTGGACTCACCAGCAGGTTGGACTTCAATCACGGTTCATCCCCTCCTCCAGGTGCTCGTCAGAAGGCCACACTTATAGACATTCCATCACCCATGCACAGGGGCTGCCACATCCCAGGATAACATAATGATTCACCTCCAGAATAGGTCATTTATCTGAGCCTGGCCAGGTGGCATGGGAATCATGACTAGAGAAGGGACTCCATTGTTCAATAATAATTTATACCAGCCTGGGGAAATATTTTCTGTCTTGTAAAATAAAGTCGTGCATGCATGGAGGCACATATATATTGGAAGATGAAAAAAAAAAAGAAAATGAAAGTTGGTCCATATAGGAGACAAATTTAATGCACTGTATTTATACCAACACTAGATTTCCCCTATTGTTTCTTAGACACTGGAGGAACTTTCTGCACACACAGAAAGCAGTCCTCCTTTGTCTTCAATTAACCTAAAAGCAGATCTTGTGATGGTTTGGGCACTAGTAGTAACTCCAAGAAGTACCAACTGAGGAGGACTTTGAGAAGACAGGAAAGGAAGGAAGCCACTAAGGGTGTGTGAGACAGCAGGCTATTTTATGAAGGAGCAATCCTATTGGATTCCCTTTGCAAATGCTTCAGAACATACCTCAGAGCTCTTCTACCTAAGCAACAGGGAAGCCAGAGTATTTATTCAGTATATGTCATCTGTCACTGGTGGAGGGCACTTCCCTGGGGCATTTATTCCCTGGCCCTTGTGCAGGATTAAACATGCCATAGAAGGCATTGGTCACTGCATTTGCAGTAAGAAGCCTTTGGTTTATACCAAAGAAATAGTAAACACCAAGGGGAGAAAGGGCTCTGACAGTGCTCAAAACTATTTAGATTATCTCTGGATATGTAGAGCAGAAATCCCTCTGGCCCATGGAAAACAAAATTGTTATATGTGGTTGGTGTAACATCCAGATAACAATTGTTATACCATTCCTTGGTTCTTTAATCAAGCAACATATCTCCTTTGAGCACCTTAATGTACCCAGTCCCTCTGCTTTGTCCTGTGGGACAGACAAAAGAAAGAGAAACTGTGATCCCTGGCTGCAAGCAGCTCATCATACATTTGGAGAAGCAATGTCCACAAATCTGAAACATCAATACACAGACATTCAGCTGTGGAGCTAACTGTGACCACTGCAGCCAGCCTTTCTCCAAAGGGAATTGTGACTATCTCAGTGGCTAGTCATGATCTTCAACCACCAGACTTTTTCCCAACCATGCTGGGGTCAGAAAAGCAAGAGATTTGAGACTTCCCCTGGAGTGAGACAGCTATCAAGTCCATTAAAGAATAACAGCCATGAATCACAAGCAGATAGTATGTTCCTTAAAGGAAATATGTCTTAGGGTGGACTCTCCCAGGAGCAAACCCTGACACCAGGATTTGAGGGGAAGTGGTATGCTTGGGAGGTGATCCCAGAAAGCTCTGATAGGGGAGTGGGAAAGTGATCAAGAAAAGGAAAGAGGTTATTTAGCTCATAGTAGTTTCTCTTCCTTTGGGAATGCACCCAGTGGCCATGACTCTGTTGCATAGCACTGCCTCCCTCATATTAGCTGACCAATCTAGCGGCAGGTACCTGTCACAAGCTGGGCGACTCAAATTTTCTCTCCCATGAATTTTAAACATGAAACAAAGAGCCATAGGACTTAACATTACTGCACAGAGGTCTTGTGAAAGCCCGTAAACTTTGCTGAGAACCCCACAATTGTCCTTCACCCTCACCTTCCTAAGTTCTGGTTGTTTAAACTCTATCTCCCATTCTATTCTCTTCTAATGAATTTTCTTGTTAGTTTGTCAAAAGAGTCAAGGTTTGTTTCTGTTGCTTGCTATCAAGACAGTGTTAAGATGCGTTTAGGTAGGTTCAGTTTCAAAAACCCTGATCACCTGAATGCAAGAGTAAGGCTTCAGATTTTTGTGTAACTCAGTGGCACTTATGAACTATCTCCATTTAGTTCCACTCAGCAGGCATGCAGAGTGATCTTCATCCAAAGGAAAAACCCTGGCAAAATGGCAGGGACATTCAACAATGGAAAAATGTATCTATATATCTACCTAAGTACATAAGAACAGCACACAATTCAAACGTTTAGTTAGATTTTAATGTGAACAAAGCAGTTAATCCCAAGCTTTCTGGTATAATAGAAATCTGTTTACTTTTTGAAATAAAAAATGAGAGTTTAAACTGTGAGTTAAGTAATCCTTTGGACAGAAGGCACCCATACCTCAGTATATTAAGTGTTTTTCAATCATCCACTCTGTTCATTATAGAAAAGTAAATTTGCTTAACCACTAAATACCAAATGCTCACTTAGAAAACATTTAGAACATTAAGGAATGTGATCAAGACATTTTCTTTCTTCTGAAATAATTGCTTCAAAACTGCATAAATGCAAAGTGCACATTTTCCAGGGGAACAAGAGCAAATGGCAGATGTATATGCTGTTAAAAATTACTCTTGCTCTCTTAAGTCAGTGCTAGCACTCGTTTAGCCTGCCTCTTGGGCATGGACTATTGTCCTACCAGGGAGAAAGTCTGCTGTGCAATTTGAGTCAATATTTCTTTTTAGGAAGGTCTAGTTTTTACATTCATGCACATTTGTTTGGTAGTCACACATAAGAGCTAGGAGCCCAGAGAGAAGGACCAGGAAGAGTATTAGACTGGAAGTCAGGAGATTGGCATTTTCTATGATCACCCACTATCTCACTGAGTAACTTTGAGTAAGACACTTCCTCTCTCTGTGCCTCAGTTTCCTCACTATAAAAAGTTGATCAGAGACTTTTTTTCCAGTTCCTCTCTATAAATTAATGCTTCTCTGAGTCAAAGGCAGTCATCTTCTAAGATATTTTATCTTGGTACTCCTGGGTTCCATCTTTAATGACATTCTCCCTCTCTCTTTCTATAATAATAATAATGATAATAGAAACAGCTGTCACAATCAGGATGCTTATCATGGGCCGGGCACCACTCTTAAAACTTTACATGCATTATTTCATTTAATTTTATGAGATAGGTACTATGATTATCCTCAGGTTAGAGATGGGGAAACTGAGGTAAAAAGATGAACTTACTTGCCTAAGGTAACATAGCAAATAAGTGATAAAGTGAGAATTTAAATCCAGAACATATGGCATCAGACTTAATCGCTATGCTATACAGTCTTTCTTTTAACAATCCACATCTGAGAAACACAAATATTTTATTTTCCTTTTCCTTTCAGGTCTCTGGACTCTTTATGGCATGGTACAATCTTTTGAAGAATGTCACAGCATTTTTTAAAGAATGACTCAATTAATCTTTATTAATCATGTTGCGTATGTATCCCAATATTTAGATGCCATAGGAAGGAGAGAAGAGGTGGTGGCCCTGTCTCACAAGGCTTACAGTTTAGTTCAAAGCTGGCTTCATACAATCTTGATTACATTCCTGTCTGAGGAATATGGGAAACAAACATGCAGAACCACAGAAGTCTAACTCACTATTCAAATGGGCTGTCTTCCTTCTGATGTTGCCTATTCCTGGAATTGAGTTATTAATTTTCCATACAGTGACCACTGAGAGTTGGATCCATGGAGCCAAGGGAGGGAGATAGAGAATGCTGCAGCATCCCAGACAACCCTTCAGAGGACCGGAACTGGCCCAGCATGGGGTTCTGGAAGGAGTTTCATTTCAAGTGTGACCTTCTCCACAAACCCTCATTCAGGTAACCCTTTTCAGCCTCCCACATTCATGATTTCCCATATTCAGCTTATGGTACTTACTGCACAGTGCTTTTTTCTGTGCTTATTGGGGTCCATATCACCTCTTCCACTAGGCTCTAAGCTCCTCAAGGGCAGGGAGAGTGTCCCCATCCTTACTGACTTTGCAGTATACCCAGGATGACTCTTGTAGACAGTAAAACTTGATCAAACAAGAAAAGAATGAATAGAAATAATTAATTAGGGTTCTTTCTGTTACAAGAGTTAAAAATTAAACTGAAACTACATATCCAAAAAAAGGGAATCCATGTACTCAAGTAGCTATCAGGTTGAGAAGTAGATCTAATTCCAGGAACTCAAATGCTGTCTCTCTATTGCCTCTGTTTCCTTTATGTGGCTCCTTTCTCAGGCTGGTTCTAGTAATAGTAGCATCCATTAGTTCTAGGTTTGTATTTTACCACCTACCTGGCCCGGTAGGGGGAGGGGTGCATAGGTCATCAAAGGACACATCCACGAAGAAGGCAGAAGAGGCAGCATAGCAAAGTAACTGTCTGAACTCTAATGTTGGCTGGCCACGTTGTCTCTGCATGATTCTGGGTGATGTCCCCTATCTATAAAATGGGGGCTGTGATAATAACAGTTCCTACTTCCCAGCTTGTTAAGAGCATTAATGACTTAATAGTGGTAAAGTGCTTAGAATGGGGCCTGGCATGAGAACGCTACAGAAGTGTTTGCTAACCACAGAATTCAAGTAAGCAGAGCCTACAGGGTGAGATAGAACTCTCAAAGCCAAGAGTGAGTTAGCAGGTTTCAGGCTAAGAAAGACACATGAGAGCACACTGAGGCTGGGAGGGGTGGGGCACATGGAGGCTCTGGAGGTGGGCCGGTGGGCCTGGAGAGAACTATGCAACAGGGATGCATGGCAAGAGGCAGGTCTTAGAGGCAGGGTCACTTGGTTGGTTCCAAGAGAAAAGCGAAGACTCTGAACATCTCAAACAGAAGAGGGGAATGATTGCACACTACTGGCCCCTGGGAGTGGGTGAGGTTATTCTTCAGCTTCGGGTGGGTATTCACCTGGCTCTGTAAATGTCCCTCAGCTGAGAAGTATTTATTGGTCCCATCCACTGTAGGTAGAAGGCAGAGCAGCATCCTTCCAGTGCAGCACACTTATCAGATGGCCTCTTGGTTGGCCCCCTTAGAAATTTACAGAGCCCCAAGGGAAAAATCACCCTCTGATCTGCCTCCTTGAGCCCTTGAGTCCAGCACAGGCCTTCCTAGTGCACTGTTTTCCACAGAGCTGGAATCTGGTGGAACATGGTGCCTCCATCTCACATGGGATTGGAAAGTTAGTTGAGAAGGCAGTTTTCCCCTACTTCCTGCATGAATTCCCTTTTTGGTAGGAGCAGAATCTTAAAAAATAAAACAAAACAAAGAAACACTGAAATTCTGAGGAAGGCAAAGGGGCACTTTTTTTTTTTGAGAGGGCATCTCTCATATGTATTGATCAAATGGTTGTTAACAACAATAAAATTCTGTATAGGGGACTCAATGCACAATCATTAATCAACCCCAAGCCTAATTCTCAACAGTCTCTAATCTTCTGAAACATAACAAACAAGTTCTTACATGGTGAACAAGTTCTTACATAGTGAATAAGTTCTTACATGGTGAACAGTGCAAGGGCAGTCATATCACAGAAACTTTCGGTTTTGATCACGCATCATGAACTATAAACAATCAAGTCAGATATGATTATTCATTTGATTTTTATACTTGATTTATATGTGAATCCCACATTCCTCCCTTATAAATATTGCAGAGCAGTCAGTTATGGAGATATTATGAATAGGGAATATAGATGTTTCAAGTTAAATGTGTAACCCCAAAATGCATGTGATTTTTTTTTATCACTAATCTACAATTACATGAAGAACATTATGTTTACTAGGCTCCCCCCTTCACCAAGTCCCCCCAACATACCCCTTCACAGTCACTGTCCATCAGCGTAGTAAGATGCTGTAAAATCACTACTTGTCTTCTCTGTGTTATAGAGCCCACCCCGTACCCTCCCACACACATTATACATGCTAATTGTAATGCCACCTTTCTTTTTCCCCGCCCTTATCCCTCCCTTCCCACCCATCCTCCCCAGTCCCTTTCCCTTTGGTTATTGTTAGGCCATTCGTGGGTTCTGTGATTCTGCTGCTGTTTTGTTCCTTCAGTTTTCTTTGTTCTTCTACTCCACATATGAGTGAAATCATTTGGTACTTGTGTTTCTCTGCCTGGCTTATTTCAGTGAGCATAATACCCTCTAGCTCCATCCATGTTGTTGCAAATGATAGGATTTGCTTTCTTCTTATGGCTGAATAATATTCCATGTGTGTATATGTACCACATCTTCTTTATCCATTCATCTAGTGATGGACACTTAGGGAGTTCACTCCCTCCCTGTTCCAACTCCTTTCTTCCCGTCAGGTTCTGGGGTTGGGGGGCATTTGGGTCCCACTGGGCCACAGCTTGTATCTTCCCCCCTTCGTGTGATGTTGAGTTCTCACAGATGTAGATGTAGCCTGGCTGTTGTACTAAATCTACTGGTGTCTCTTTTAGGAATAGTTGTATTTATTGTATTTTCATAAATATATATGTTTTTGGGGAGGAGATTTCCACTGAACTACTCATGCCGCCATCTTCACATGTGGTTTTTAATATAGTCAAGGTGTAATCATTCCTTGTCATTTTTGTATTTTAATCTTGGATCCATTATATTTGTCTTTACAATATGAAGTGGAGAATGCCAAATATTGAGTTATTTAAATTAGATTAATCTAACCTAAGATACACATTTTATATAAAGCCATTATCAACCTGATGATCTGATTTCTAAAACTTAACATGTTTGATGATTTAAAAGTGTAGGGAGGGACCCTTGAGCATCCCAGCCTTGCTAAGTTACTGTCATCTCTAAAATGCACTTATTTCATTTGAGTACCCTTTTTGGCTCATGAACTTTTCTGGAAATTGATATAGATTAACTCACAAGCCTAAAAGTTAAAGTTTAATTGTGTTTGAATGTTCATCACTTTGCATCTCATCAGTTAATGCTTCCTCCATCTCTCAGCAAAATCCTTGAATAAGGAGCCCTGGAACCTGGTACAACAAAAGTCAAATGCTACCCCAGGATGGGGAGGCATTGCTCAGAGTTGAGGTTCCTAAAGCTAATGGGGGAAGTCTTCTTTGTTTCTGCCCCCTGGCACAAGAAGATGGGTACATTCCAGGATTTGTATATCTATTGCCTCATTTGCCATTCAGTTCACATTACAGCCACCACTAAGATAAATGAAAGATATTTATATGAAATATTTCATTAAGAAAAGTTCATCATCTTGTTCCATGACCACCAAGAGGGTGATCATAATGAATGATTTATAATGGGAGGATCTGAAATATTTATCCAAAATTTTGCATTTGGTGATGTTATGACACTGGGTCATTTTTATAACTACTCAGGCTTGAAATACCCTAGACCTACAGGTGAAATATTGGAAACCAATCTTCTTCCTGCTAAAATAGCTGGAAGCAGCATCTCTCCATTAATCCCAAGTCTCACCTAGGTTCATTTGGCTGTGCCAAGGACTCACCTGTAATGAGAATGAATGGGGGACAGGAAGGGGAACACATCTGTCTATAGGGCCTCAGACAACTTCCTTTCACTTGCTGAACAGTAAGCAAACTTCCACTCAGTATAATAAACAGCTTTTAAACATGCAGAGATATCCATCAATGGAATTAATTGCATTAGCATATAGTGAGCACTCTCACACAAGGTATACAGAGAGTGGTTAAGTACATTTTGGGGAAGACATGCAATAGCTGCCATCTGAGGTCTCTTTCTACTCAGCGTTTCTGTAATTATCTGATTCTCTCCAAGCAGCACTGAAAGAGACACACTAATCTGTCTTGAAAAGAGATGAAGATGAGGACCTATTGTGTGATAAATACGGTGGTAGCACAGGCAGGGGCAATGACCACAGAGATGATGACCAGAGAGGCCCAGGCTTCAAGAGGATGACAGCCAGCTGGGAGGCTTTCTTTTTCTCTCTATAAGCAGGTAGTGAGTACCAAACCCCTTCTCGATTTGTAGGGCTCTTACTTTCCACAACCCCACAGCTCTTATTTCATGTGTCACCAGGAATATGCACAGTTTAGGTTTAGGGAGGGCCCCCTACCTGAGTCTCAATACCGACAGCTGGTGGAGCATACACTGAGGGGAAGAAAGGCAGAAAGTCAAGCTCATGGCAGCAGGAAGTGACACCATCCCTTCAGAATAACTCAGAATTTAACTTGCAGTGGGGCCAAGCATTTGCTCCAATCAGTAAAGCTATCCAATTTCCCCAACTCTTTCCCCAGTAAAGCATGCTGACTTTTGGCTGGACCCCAGATTCTCAAAGACTTCTGTGAGCTGACTTTCCACTGATCCCCCTGCTAACTCCTAGGAGACTCACATTCTGGTCACAGCCATAAACCTGTATCACCTAAACTCTGCAGGCCCAAGTGCATTTTTTTCCTATCTTGTTTATTTCTTTGTGTAATGATTGTTAAGGCCCTAGCACTTTCAATGTAAATGTTTTGCAAGATATACAAATGGAATATTTTTAAAAGTAAAGTTCAAGAAGAAAGGGGCAGACCAAAATCCTGATGTACATCAGTATTATACTCTGTGCAACTGGGTCATAATCAGAGATTTTGACAAAGGCAAAACTGAAGGTGAGAGTGTAATAGGATATTAAATATCTTGCTATTGACAAAGTCCCCAACTCTACCAATTACCAATATGTGTCCCATCTTACTAATAATCATAGGAGCATAACTTTAAATAAATATGGCTTATTTATGTCCAGAAACCATGGAAACATTCATCTGTTCTATTAGAAGGAAAAATAAGCCAAGGCAGTCAGTGCTTCACATTAGGCCCTATAGACTACAAAGACCATAAAATTAGTAAATAATATTTATTAAGTGCTTACTATACACCAAACACTCTTCAATGTATTTATAAACATTTGATTTAATCTTCATTTTAATTGTATGAAAAGGGTATTCTTGTTATCTCACTTTTACAGATGAAATAACTGAGACAAAAGAAATGTTCCAGAAATTACCTAAAGTCAAAACACTGGTAAGTGATGGAGTTGGAATTCAAAACCTAGCAGCATGATTCCCTAAGCTCATGCTTATAAATATGAAAAGTTTTATGTGTTGGTATTAGTTTTCACAAACTGTAAATGAACTGGTCATTTTAATAAATGAGGTAAATGGAGCAGTTGTTTTCAATTTGCTGCCCTGGTACAGTTTTCTCAAGCTCTGCCCTAACTGTATCTAACATCTATCGTAGGTCCACAGCTGCTTAGAACACCAGAAACATACAGAAATTAGAATATCACACTTGTGTGCATTAACTGCTCATGTGCATTAACCACTGTGGATATTGCCTTTAGAACTAAAGCACCCTTGAGTCTGAACCAGGGTTCTTCTCTTTATTCCTGTGTGACCACCAAGTCACTTTATCTTTCTGAGTTCATTTTCCTTAACAGCAACCAGAGCTGCTCTAATCAGGTTTCGTTGTAACAATGCTGTGTTAAACAAACATCCACCAAATCTCAGTGGTTTCCAGTAACAACCACCTAGACATCACTCATGGGTGTGTAGGTCATCTAAGGCTTGGCTGGCATTAGCTGGGTTAGTTCCAGAGACAGAGTTGGGCTTGTTTATGCCCCATGTGTGTCCTTATTTGGGGACTAATGGCTAGCTGGAATATACCCTTTCCATGGCTGAGTGCAGAAGTAGAAGAAGATGAACAGAAACCCCACAAAAATAAAACAAACAAAAAGTTAGGACCAGGCAAAGCAGATGATTCCTAAAGGGACACGTCCAAAAATCTGCTAGCAAACTATAGTGGTGTCTTTCAAATAAACAGCAACTTACTCAGAGGAGAATCAGGTTTCCCTCACCACACCCTACAATGATCCGCCCAACTTGCACACTTACCCACTTAAGGAGTTTCCTGGTCCTGGGCAAGGCATAATACATTTTCATCTGGAGCAAAGGAAAGCCTGTCTTTCTATGCCTCCCAGAGATTGCCAGTATGATCTATTATCTTGGTAAGGTCACCTTCAGGAGATGGCTGACTGGCAGATCACGGATGGTCAGTCCTAAGAGAACCAAATGCACATACCATGTGTTTTGTTGTCTGTTTGGAACTAGAGATGGAGCTAGTAATACCTTAATTGATAGTTTAAAATGGTGACTTTTCATCAAAAATATTAATGAAGTTCTTTTCTTTCAAACTCCAAACAAATTCACAAATAATGATGTGATGGGTAGAACAACTCCAAAAACATGTTTAAGCCTCTGGCATATATCTGTTCATATCTCATTAGCCAAGCAAGTCACAAGGCCAAAGCCAAAGTCAGTGGGGTGGGGATATATGCTTCACAATAGATAAAGGCAGGGAAAGAGAGAGAAGACTTGTGAACAGATATTACCAGCTAAACTAGAGAGGTTGTGAAAATCACAGAAGAAGAAATGATTAGTTTAATGTCTGGTACAAAGTAAGTGCTCACTAAAAGTGCACTGAAAATATTATTTTGGTATTCTCACCTCCACAACAGAAAGGACAAAAAAAGAGAGACACCAATCACATACACCTACCCAAGAACTTTGTCTCTTCTTTGACAAACACTCTGCTTGCTTTTATGAATTTTTCTATTCATAAAATAGAAATATTTTATGCTGTATATGGTAGAGCCAGTGCTTGACTTCCCATGAAAGTGATTTGATGATTTGAAATAGTTTCTTCCTTTGCTGAAGTTATTTTAGAAGCTTCCAGGTGCCTATTTTAAGGAATAATCATAAAATATTTATATGTGAAGATATTCTTCATTACATTACAAAAAATAAGAACAAGAAAATGTCCAGAAATAAAATATTTAAATCTATTCCAGGAAGTATTGCAGTTAAATTTTTTTTTTTGCAGGATGTAGAGTTTTTATTTAGTAGCTAAATCAGGAACAGTAAGAAGTTGTGTAAGTTGAAAGACTTTTATCCAGGAATCGATAATTCATGTCTCATCTATCCAGAAGGTAAAGAAAATCTTTTCTTCTAAATTTGCATATCTTGCCCAGAGTCCCCAGGAGTATAGTTTTCCTGAAACACACCCACTTCTAAAGATCCAAACTCTTTGTTTCCTTAATCCAAAGTCTTGGGATCTGCCCCTTAATCCATTATTAAATGAGTTTCAAGCAAACATGATTTATCACTGTCCAAATTAGGTGACTCATCATACACCACTTCTTGGACGTCCTCTAATATTTTCAAAATGTCATTTTAAGTAAGAAAACGGCCAAAGCTCTCTGCCACCTCAACGTCCCCGTCACCGTGGTTTTGGATGCTGCCGTTGGGTAAGCTCCCATCTTCCCCAGCCACAGTTACTTTTCCTCATCCACCTGCAGGGTTGGTTTGAAGCAAGATTTCCAGATTGAAGGTTTGAGTCCCATTTATAAAACTGCACTGGGTAGTATCCTGCCTCTTAACCAGTTAAGCTCATGATACGATCTGGATAGTGCATCCAGAAGGCAGGGCTGTAGGATGCTGGGGAGATGGGAGTCATTTCCATGGTTTATGGTGTATTTTTTTAAATTAATTTTTTTATTTTGGTGTCATTAATCTACAATTACATGAAGAACATTATGTTTACTAGCTCCCCCCTCCACCAAGTTCCCCCCACATACCCCTTCACAGTCACTGTCCATCAGCGTAGTAAGATGCTGTAAAATCACTACTTGTCTTCTCTGTGTTGTGCAGCCCTCCCTGTGCCCCCCACTCACCATACATCCTAATCGTAAGGCCCCATTTCTTTTTCCCCGCCCTTATCCCTCCCTTCCCACCCATCCTCCCCAGTCCCTTTCCCTTTGGTAACTGTTAGTCCATTCTTGGGTTCTGTGAGTCCGCTGTTGTTTTGTTCCTTCAGTTTTCCTTTGTTCTTATACTCCACATATGAGTGAAATCATTTGGTACTTGTGTTTCTCTGCCTGGCTTATTTCACTGACCATAATGCACTCTAGCTCCATCCATGTTGTTGGAAATGGTAGGATCTGTTTTTTACTTATGCCTGAATAATACTCCATTGTGTATATGTACCACCTCTTCTTTATCCATTCATCTACTGATGGACATTTAGGTTGCTTCCATATCTTAGCTATTGTAAATAGTGCAGCGATAAACATAGGGGTGCATCTGTCTTTTTCAAACTGGAGTGCTGCATTCTTAGGGTAAATTCCTAGAAGTGGAATTCCTGGGTCAAATGGTAAGTCTGTTTTGAGCATTTTGAGGAAACTCCATCCTGCTTTCCACAATGGTTGAACTAATTTACATTCCCAGCAGCAGTGTAGGAGGGTTCCCCTTTCTCCACAACCTCACCAACATTTGTTGTTGTTTGTCTTTTCAATGATGGTGATCCTTACTGGTGTGAGGTGATATCTCATTGTGGTTTGAATTTGCATTTCTCTGATGACAAGCGATGTGGAGCATCTTTTCATGTGTCCGTTGGCCAACTGAATTTCTTCTTTAGAGAACTGTCTATTCAGGTCCTCTGCCCACTTTTAATTGGATTATTTGCATTTTTGTTTGTTGAGGTGTGTGAGCTCTTTATATATTTTGGATGTCAACCCTTTATCAGATCTGTCATTTATGAATATATTCTCCCATACTGTAGGGTACCTTTTTGTTTTATTGATGGTATCCTTTGCTGTACAGAAGCTTTTCAGCTTGATGTAGTCCCACTCATTCATTTTTGCTTTTGTTTCCCTTGCCCAGGGAGATATGTTCATGAAGAAGTCCCTCATGTTTATGTCCATGAGATTTTTGCCTATGTTTTATTCTAAGAGTTTTATGGTTTCATGACTTACATTCAGGTCTTTGATCCGTTTTGAATTTACTTTTTTGTGTGGGGTTAGACAGTGATCCAGTTTCATTCTCTTACATGTAGCTGTCCAGTTCTGCCAGCACCATCTGTTGAAGAGACTGTCATTTCCCCATTGTATGTCCATGGCTCCTTTATCATATATTAATTGACCATATATATTTGGGTTAATGTCTGATGTCTCTATTCTGCTCCACTGGTCTGTGGCTCTGTTCTTGTGCCAGTACCAAATTGTCTTGATTACTGTGGCTTTGTAGTAGAGCTTGAAGTTGGGGAGTGAGATCACCCCCACTTTATTCTTCCTTCTCAGGATTGCTTTGGCTATATGGGGTCTTTGGTGTTTCCATATGAATTTTTAAACTACTTGTTCCAGTTCATTGAAGAATGCTGTTGGTAATTTGATAGAGATTGCATTGAATCTGTATATTGCTTTGGGCAGGATGGCCATTTTGATGATATTAATTCTTCCTAGCTGAAGGGCCCCCACCAGTAAGATGGCGAACTTCCGGCTTCTCTTCCGGGTCCTCAGTTCCCGACGGCGCCACCTGAAGAACAATCACCTCTCTCCCCACTCCCACTCCCAGCACCTAACCAATAGCCACCAGCCTCATAGAAGTAACACCACAATCACCCCATGCCCCTTCTTATATAACCCAGCACCTTTCCCCAATAAAGCAGAATTCTCCGGTGAATTGCTGCTGTGTGTCGCTCCCTTCCTTTCATTGGTGCCGAAACCCGGGAGACGGGACACCCCAACTGGGCCCCGTCTTCACCCCGACACCAGCAGCAGCTTGCCCTCGTCCTCTTTTTCTGGCACTGGCTCCTCACACTCACCACTCCTCTTTGGCCTTTAGGTAAGTTTTCCCCCAGAGTGGGCCACTCTCCCCCGAGCTATCGCAGTGCCATTGACTGTGATCGTCTGGCAAGGCCCTGACGCTTGGGGACGAAGAAAGAACTCTCCCCGCCTCCGGCCTTCACGGCTGCAGCAGACCCCCAGGCCCCCCTCCAACAGCCATAAATGGCTGCCTCTGGCCTTCACAGCTGCAGCAGACCCTCAGGCCACCCCCCCAACAGCCATAAACGAGGTGACTCCTTTGTGGATGAGAACGCTCCCTTTTCCACTCCTTCCTTCCGTTTTACCTGCCGAAATCCGTTCTGTCCACCAAAAACTCCTAGTACTAGGTACCTCGGACTCTGGCACTCTGCCTTCTTAGAGAAGCCTGGGTGACAACCCACACTTCCTAAGAAACCGACTCGTATACGAGTTTCTGCAGACCACCAAAGATCATCGGGGATGCCCTTTGTCTCCTTGCGGTCTGTTCCCAGTCCGAGGATCTCCATTCGTCTTCCCCTGTTTGTCTCCTTCTCTGTCCTTTAGCCATGGGAGCCTCCTCATCCCTCCCTGGAAGTTCACCTCTTGAATGCCTGCTCAAGTATCTAGCCACCCTCTCCCTGACGCCTGATATAAAACCAAAACTTCTCTGCAAATACTGCTCCCAAGATTGGCCGACATAGCCCCTAAACAATAACAACCAATGGCCGGCAGGAGAAACTCTTGATCCTAACATCACTTGCGATCTCTTTAACTACTGCCAGCGCCTGAAAAACTGGAAGGAGATTCCCTATACCGAAGCTTTCCGCCTCCTCCCGCAGCCTCCCACCAAGTTCTCCTAGCCTGCAAGCCGTCTCCCCCGCAAAAGCCTCCCGCTCACTCCCTTTCCCCTCCTCTCCTACAACAACCCCTCCCCCTTCATCCACCACCATCTCCTCTCCCACCACACCCCCCTTGCCGTTCAAGCCTGAGCCTTTCAGCCCCACTCTAACTAAGTTCCAAGAGCCTCCTCTGTCTTTGCCCCCATCACCTGTTTCTCCCCCCACAGACTGAGCCAGAACCCTTCAGTCCTTCTCAGACTCCGTCCTGAGGTCCTCCCAAAATTATCGCCCCCCCCCTCTGGGAAGTAGCATGATCCTAAAGCATCATGCGCGTTCACGTCCCTTTCTCCATAGGAGATTTAGCCCAACTGGAGAAACGCCTAGGTTCCTTTTCCACTGATCCCACGACATATATCAGGGAGTTTCAATAGACCCTCCAGTCATACAGCCTCACACATCATGACATTTTCATGCTCCTAGCATAGACGAGTTTGGGACTTTGCCCAAATGCACGCCACCGAAACCCACAGGACTGACCCCACCTATCCCTCTGGCCCCACCGCTGTCCCCGAACAAGACCCACACTGAGATTATAACACCACCGTGAGTCTCCGTTCTCGAGATATCTTCACCTGCTGCTTAATAGTAGGTCTGAAAAAAGCAGCTCGTAAATAGTCAATTTTCAAAAGCTCCCTCCAAGTTCTTAGACAGACTCACTCAAGCCCTATTACAGTATACCAGCCTGGACCCAGAAACGCCTGACGGGAGACATGTCCTTATAACATACTTCCTAGCTCAAAGCTACCCCGACATTAAAGCTAAACCCAAAAAGTTAGGACAGGGCCCCGCTACCCCTGAGATCCTAACAGTGGCCTTTAAAGTCTTCAATAACCGGGAGGAGGAGAAAGAACGCCGTAAACAAAAGGCTGATCAGGCCAATTTCCAAATGTTGGCTCAGCTGATGAAACCACAACCTGGGCACTCTTCTATAAACAAGCCCCCCCCAGGAGCTTGTTTCAAGTGCGGACAAGAAGGACATTGTTCAAGGGCTACCACCCTATGCCCCAGATGCCACAAAAAGGGCCACTGGAGGTCTGATTCCCCAGCCACCCAAAGGGGAGGCTGGACGAACAACCCCCATCCTAAGCCCGCCATAGTGGGGCTGGCAGAAGAAGATTGATGGGGCCTGGGAGCTTCTCGCCCGACCATTTCCATCACTAAACGGTAGCCCAGGGTTACTTCAATAGTAGACAGTCACCCCATCTCCTTCCTCCTAGATACAGGAGCCACCTTCTCAGTCTTGCGGGAATACCGGGCCCCTACCACGCCTGCCATTACTCCTATAGTCGGGGTAGGAGGTAAACAGATTTTCCCATTAAACCCCCCCCCTTTTATGCACAATCCAAGACAATCCCATACCTTTCTCCCACTCCTTCCTGGTTATGCCCCAGTATCCCATCCCCTTACTAAGACGGGACATCCTTTCTCTCCTCCATGTTTCCATAACTATATCCACTCCCGCAGCCCCCAGTACTCCCTTTCTAATGGACCTCATAGCCGACGACCCCCCTCTACCCAATGAAAGCTCCAGTTCTGCCCTCATACACCCTGTAAATCCCAGAGTTTGAGACATTACAAGCCCCTCAGTAGCTCTATGTCCTCCTGCCTCCATCAAATTACGTGACCCCTCTCAGTATATCTGTCAGGCCCAATACCCCCTAACCACTTCAGCCCTCATAAGCCTCCAACCCATCATTCAAGATCTTTTAAACAAAAATTACCTCAGACCCACTCACTCCCTGTTTAATACCCCCATATTAGCTGTTAAAAAAACCAACAGATCTTTCCGCCTCGTCCAAGACCTTCACCTCATCAACATGGCCATTGTCCCTATCCATCCCTTAGTCCCAAATCCATACACCCTTTTATCGCTGCCCTACCTTGGCCTCCCGAGACCCCTCCTCCCAAGATTTTTTGCCTTCACCTAGACGGACCCATACACAAGACATTCTGAAAAACTCACTTGGACAGTTTTGCCACAAAGCTTCCGAGTCCACCTTATTACAATACATGGACGATCTTCTACTCTGCAGTCCCTCGTGAGAACAGTCTCAACTTGACACTGCCTCCCTACTTAACCTTCTAGCTTCCAGAAGTTACTGAGTATCCCCTGTCAAAGCTCAAATCTCTTCCCCTTCTGACACTTACCTCCGATTTCTTCTCTCAACAAACAAAGTCCATTACCTTAGACAGAAAACTGCTCCTCTCTGACCTGCCCATTCCCAAAACCAAGACAGAAATCCTTTCTTTTCTAGGCCTAGCTAAGTATTTTAGAGCGTAGATCCCTAACTTCTCCCTGTTGGCAAGACCCCTATACGACCTCAGCAAGGGCCCCCCTGAAGAACCATTATCCTCCTCACCCCGACACTCCTTCATTAAGCTATATCGAGCCCTTGTGGAAGCCTCAGCTCTACATCTTCCTGATTTGTCGAAGTCCTTCTCATTATACATTCATGAGAAGTCCAGTCAAGTCCTAAGCCAATATTATGGCTTTTCCTTTGCCCCAGTAGCTTATCTTTCCAAGCAATTAGACCCCACAGTTCGGGGATGGGCCCCCTGCCTACGGGCATTAGCCGCTGGACAGTTCTTGCAAAAGGAAGCTCATAAACTGACATTCGGGGCACCCCTTACCATACTGTCCCCACATCACCTAAAGGATCTCTTTTTTTTTTTTAATAATTATTTTTTATTGAAGAGTAGTTGACGCACAGTATTACATTACATTAGTTTCAAGTGTACAACACAGTGATAAAACATTTATATACATAATTCTAGGTTCCAGCTATCCCCCTACCAAGCTGTTACAATATCTTGACTATATTCCTTATGCTATACATTACATCCCGGTTACTTATTTATTTTACCATTGGAAGTCTGTCCTTTTTTATTTATTTATTTATTTATTTTTAATTAAATAAATAAATAATTAATTTTTTTTGTGAGGGCATCTCTCATATTTATTGATCAAATGGTTGTTAATGACAATAAAATTCTGTATAGGGGAGTCAATGCTCAATGCACAATCATTAATACACCCCAAGCCTAATTTTCATCAGTCTCCAATCTTCTGAGGCATAACAAACAAGTTCTTACATGTAGAACAAATTCCTACATAATGAATAAGTTACATAGTGAACAGTACAAGGGCAGTCATCACATAAACTTTCGGTTATGCTCATGCATTATGAACTATAAACAGTCAGTTTAAATATGAATACTCATTTGGTTTTTATACTTGATTTATATGTGGATACCACATTTCTCTCTTTATTATTATTATTTTTAATAAAATGTTGAAGTGGTAGGTAGATACAAGATAAAGGTAGAAAACATAGTTTAGTGTTGTAAGAGAGCAAATGTAGATGATCAGGTGTGTGCCTGTAGACTATGTGTTAATACAAGCTAGACAAGGGCAATAAAACATCCACGTATGCAGAAGATTTCTCTCAGAACAGGGGGGGGGGGTGAGGTTCTAAGCCTCACCTCTGTTGATCCCCAATTTCTCACCTGATGGCCACCCTGCGACTGTGCCTGTCTTAGGTTGTTCCTCCCTTGAGGAAACTTACCCGTCTCTGGCTAACCAGTCATCTTCCGGGGCCATACAGGGAAAAGTAAAGTTGGTAAGTGAGAGAGAAGCTTTACTGTTTGAAAAGGTTAGCTTTTTACTTCTTTGCATATTTATGCCCTGTGGCTTCTATGCCCAGCATTTGTTTTGAGGTATCTTTACCACTTGGAAGAATTATGATACTCGGTAAATTTGATATGAGACACGAATTCTATTTAAGGGTTGTAATTAGGAAGGAAGAAGAAAAGCTATAGAAGTAGCAGACAGAAGAAAACATGGGAAGATTGATTATTTCTTTGACATATCTTCTTGTAGAGTAACTTCAGCATGTATAGGTTTTAAATTACTAATTAAAATGGGCACACACATTAACATAGTAGGAGTATAGTTACATAACCAAAGCATACCTGTAATAACCAGCCATCTCCAGTGAAACCAAGAAAACCAGTTAGACACCTTAGGCATTTGTGAAAACTTATCTATGATATGGTGGATATTGTTCAACTGAACTTGAACAGTCTGAGAGAAATCAGACAAATTAAAACAACCCATTCCTGGGGAATGTTCACATCCCTTATGTTCTTTTAACAGTAAATAGTCTGTAGTTGTAAGATTTTGGAGCGCTACAATTTGGACTTCTCCTAATTCTTAGTTGAGTTCCAACAGTATAGATCCAGTCAAATTTGTTGTTTTACTGTATGCACAGGCCAGCTTAGATATCTCCTTCCTCATTCCCATGGCAAGTCCAGGAGCTGGTGGGATGAGTGCATCTACAGCTGTCGCAGTGCGTGGATCGTTGTTGGGGTTTTTTGATGATCATCTTCTGGCATGAGACTTCCAGAGAGTGCTGATGTTGGAAGTTCTCTTTCATATCGTATCTTAGTTCATTTACGGGGTAGCCCAATTAGGCTTTGATCTTCTGTATAGACGCAAACAGACCCTTTGCCTACACTTTTTTTTTTTTTTTTTTATAGTAGCAATAAGTTTCTTTTTTTATTTTAATATACTTTAGGAAACAATATACAAAGCTGAGCTTTCCCACCATTTCCAGATAACAACAGGAAGCTCCAATTACACAAATTTAGCATTTTGTGATGGCTAAGAACAGCAGTCAGCACCAGACTTGAACAGTTAGCTACAACACAAACATCCTTCAAAATGAAATGTCATAACAGCAAGACAGGTAAACCAGGGTTTAACAAATGACAACCACTTGGGAAGTGACTTAATCATTCTTGTTGAATTTCATATTTCATTAAATATCTTTTACACAATTTCGTGTTACTTTGCTTTAAACAAACCTCTCTTAAGGAATTATTTCAATTAAGTATAAATATTCAACAAGAATAGTTCTTTATCATAAAGAATCCCCAGTAGTTCAAATTCTAATATGCACTGACCGAAGGAAAAGAAAAATAACAATTTTTGTTTGTTTTATAACATGTTTATTACAACAGATACAATTCACATCTGACTAGCTTTGTTTCCTCTTTCCCTCCCACAACCATGTTCATTGGGCCACTTTCTTATATTTGAGCAATCAATGTACTTTTAGCACACATGCCCAGCAGTACTTTTTTTAAGTCTATTCTTACAACAGGGTGCAAATGGATTTCAATAATTTATACAAACAAGTGGGTTATGCTCAATCACCGCAATTTTAAGCTACTGTACACAGGAATGAAAAGGTTATAGAAAAGTGCCATAGCAACAGTGCCTTAAGAAAGAGGAGCCTTAAAAAAAATGGATAAAATCAGATCAAGGATTTCAGAGGGAAATGGAACACATGGGAATTGAAAAACATTTCTCTGCAAAACAAATGGAGAAGCACTGCTCTTGATCAGGTGCAAGTGTGGAAACAGTTGTTTCATGATACTTTGTACATTGCCCATATGGTTCAAAATCGTATCCTCAGACACAGATCGCCTGGCGCTTGCACTGAATTTTTGAAAATGCAAGATTTCTGAATGATAAATTAACCCCCCCGAATTTTTTTATAAAAGCTATTTGCAGACAGGTTTACATGTAAAAGACTAGGTATTTAGCCACCTCAGCATTGATTAGTTTTGGATGTCTAAGCTCTGTTACACATGGCTTCCCATGGCTTCACTCTACAAAACATATTTACAATGTGAAGAATACATCTACAAGAAATCTACATTTCAAGGGTTTTACAAATCAATCTTGTATCTTTCCCCTGAATTGACTCACAAACCCCATCCCCTTGTCATTTCCTTTGCCCAGCTTAACGGTCCAAAGTCTACTTAAATGCAGCTCAGAAATGTTAAGATTGGGCTAAATAGATTTACAGTTCCTGTACTCAAAACCATGTGCAATTATTCACATCTTCACACCATGAAGGAATTCTGATTTTTTAGTTTTTCGAGTTCCTTGATTTGTTGTCTTAAAAATAGTATCCTTTGCTCTCGCAAAGTTGCTTGAATTTCACATACTCGGACTAAAGATCTTAAATTTTTTAATTCAGTACAAATTTCTGACATGTGAACACTTCCCATGTTATGGGCTTCTTCTCTTAATCTTGATGCCTGCTTCTCTGCATGATCTGCAGGCCACCCTTGAACATGTTTTATGAGATTTTCATTGAAGTGTGCTGCTAGCGTAGGTGTTAATGAACATGTAGGTCGGGCAGATGAATTCTGTGGTACAACTGTTGCATTTGATGCATTACTACTAGAAGTATGATTTGGACCAGGTGATGGACTTCTCTGGCTGTTTGAGCGCTGAAGACTTCGAGGAGAGACAGGTTCATGACCTTGTTGTTTGTCAGCAGTTACAGGCTGCTGTGTGGCTGACTGTGAAACTGGTCCTTGCTTAACTACTGGAGTACTAACCTTTGGCTGTGAGGAAACAGGAGGAGTACTGATCAAAGGTTTGATAGGGACTGTGTTAGTCTGAGGTGTGCTTATTCTTGGAGACACATACGATCTTGGGGATGATGCATCGGAAGTTAAAGACATCGGAGACTGATTAGATGGTGGGGCTTGTGTAGAGAGCTGAGCAGCTTGAGAAATCAGAGAAGTTATGTTGAAAGCAGATGATCCAGCAGTAAGAAACTTATGAATTATAGACTGCAATGAGGCTTGTGTCACAGCTGCTGTAAGAACTTCATTTATTTTGGATATGTCCACATTAGAATTGTTAAGTTGCAGTGTGGCTTGCAAAGCAGGAAGCAACTGTCTAAGAAGATTTGGGTCCTGAAGTAATGGAGGTATTGGTGACTGTGGAACAGGAGAAACAGGGACTGCTGAAGCAGATGTTGGAGGTGCGGATGTGGGATTCAGTCCAGAGGCAGAAGATGTGGAAGGAGTTGTGCAAGAATGTGACACAGATTTGTCTCCTGATGTTGATTCTTTTCTTTCTGTTTTCTGTGCAGGGACAGAAGATGTGGGTGTAGGCAGTTTTGATAAAGTAGATGCTCCATTAGCATCAAATGATTTCTTTGGCTGGTGATCAGACTGTAGTGTAAATGGACTAGAAGGAAGAGTGCTTGGGGTAGCAGTTGGATGAACCACTGGTTTGATGGGGTGCTGTACTGGCGTAGAACTACTGTGAGTCTCTGCTCTTGGCAGTCTGTAGTCTCTGTCATTGTGTCTGCTTGTTTGAGACAAAATATTCTGTGGGAGCAAACTACTGTCATCACTGGAATGCTTGTCTTCCATTCCACTGGCAAACCCACTAGTGGCTGTTGCTTGCATCACCTCCCTTCTGTAATCCCTATCTTTTGGGAAGCTATTAATTGCCATCTTGTTTGCTTCTTTTTGTCTCTGTTCTCTTTCAAGCCATTCTTTCGGTTTTTCCCACTGTGAAACTTCTGTTCGACAATTGTAGTAGTATTTTTTCCCAGAAGAGCTAATATGCTCAGACCAGTCATCTGCAGAATCATAAGGTGCATCTGAAGTTTTGCTTGGATTATTGCTTGGATTAGAAGAATGTGAATTTGAACTATGAAGAGCACTGTGATTGTGTGAATTTTCTTGTGGAGAGTAACTGGTCCCACCATCCCTCTCTCTAACTCTGTGAATATGCACATTTTTGGCCTTACTGTGACCTGTGCTGTCACTATATTTGTTTTCAGGACTATCAGATCTCCGCAACATTTTATTTGGTGGTGAAGGATCTGCGGCGTCTCGCATTTTTTCATGTCTGTGATCGCCACTACTGGGGTGACTCTTCGATGAATACTTAAGTGCCTGTAAAACATCACCCCCCCCTGGTAAGGCTGCGAGTCCCCCCTCCGGTCGTGACAGCCATCACTGAGTCTCTGCTGTTTCCTCGCATACATTACCATCAATGCCCGGCCTGTGAGCGTGTGTCGGGGAGGGGGGAGAGCGGCCGCGAGGGGCGGGCGGGCGCGCAGGCGGCGGGCGGGCGGCACCACCGGCACCAGGGCCCAGCGCGCCCTCTGCGACTCTCAGCACTTCCCGTTACTGGCGCTGGCGACCCCGGGCCATCTCCCTCCTCCGACACCACGCTCGCTCAGCTCGGGCAGCAGCGCCAACTACGCGGCGGCAGCGGCGAACCGGGGGGAGGGGGGCAAGAAGACGAGTCCGGCTCGGGCCCGCGGAGAGCGACTGCCTCCTTCGCCTTCTCCTCCTCCTGCTCTGCCGCCTCCTCCCCTCCTCCCCCTGCCGCTGCCGCTGCCTGGTCCTTCTCCCCCTCCTGCCGCCGCCGCCGCTGGTGCCGCCGCTTGCCTACACTTTTATATTCCCTTTATACCCTTGTGTAGAACTCATTGGAGGTTACAACACAGGAACTGCCCTTTTTTTTTTTTTTTTGGTATCACTAATCTACACTTACATGACGAATATTATGTTTACTAGGCTCTCCCCTATACCAGGCCTCCCCTATAAACCCCTTTACAGTCACTGTCCATCAGCATAGCAAAATGTTGTAGAATCACTACTTGCCTTCTCTGTGTTGTACAGCCCTCCCTTTTCTCCTACCCCCCCATGCATGTTAATCTAAATACCCCCCTACTTCTCCCCCTACTTATCCCTCCCTACACACCCATCCTACCCAGTCCCTTTCCCTTTGGTACCTGTTAGTCCATTCTTGAGTTCTGTGATTCTGCTGCTGTTTTGTTCCTTCAGTTTTTCCTTTGTTCTTATATTCCTCAGATAAGTGAAATCATTTGGTATTTCTCTTTCTCCGCTTGGCTTGTTTCACTGAGCATAATACCCTCCAGCTAAATCCATGTTGCTGCAAATGATTGGATTTGCCCTTTTCTTATGGCTGAGTAGTATTCCATTGTGTATATGTACCACATCTTCTTTATCCATTCATCTATCGATGGACATTTAGGTTGCTTCCAATTCTTGGTGATTGTAAATAGTGCTGTGATAAACATAGGGGTGCATCTGTCTTTCTCAAACTTGATTGCTGTGTTCTTAGGGTAAATTCCTAGGAGTGGAATTTCTGGGTCAAATGGTAAGTCTGTTTTGAGCATTTTGATGTACCTCCATACTGCTTTCCACAATGGTTGAACTAACTTACATTCCCAACAGCAGTGTAGGAGGGTTCCCCTTTCTCCACAGCATCGCCAACATTTGTTGTTGTTTGTCTTTTGGATGGCAGCCATCCTTACTGGTGTGAGGTGGTACCTCATTGTAGTTTTAATTTGCATTGCTCTTATAATTAGCGATGTGGAGCATCTTTTCATGTGTCTGATGGCCATCTGTATTTCTTTTTTGGAGAACCGTCTGTTCAGTTCCTCTGCCCATTTTTTAATTGGGTTATTTGTTTTTTGTTTGTTGAGGCATGTGAGCCCTTTATATATTCTGGACGTCAAGCCTTTATCGGATGTGTCATTTTCAAATATATTCTCCCATACTGTAGGGATCCTTTTTGTTCTATTGATGGTGTCTTTTGCTGTACAGAAGCTTTTCAGCTTAATATAGTCCCACTTACTCATTTTTGCTGTTGTTTTCCTTGCCCGGGGAGATATGTTCAAGAAGAGGTCACTCATGTTTATGTCTAAGAGGTTTTTGCCTATGTTTTCTTCCAAGAGTTTAATGGTTTCATGGCTTACATTCAGGTCTTTGATTCATTTTGAGAGTTTACTTTTGTATATGGGGTTAGACAATGGTCCAGTTTCATTCTCCTACATGTAGCTGTCCAGTTTTGCCAGCACCACCTGTTGAAGAGACTGTCATTTTGCCATTGTATGTCCATGGCTCCTTTATCAAATATTAATTCACCATATATGTCCGGGTTAATGTCTGGATTCTCTAGTCTGTTATATTGGTCTGTGGCTCTGCTCTTGTGGCAGTACCAAATTGTCTTGATTACTATGGCTTTATAATAGAGCTTGAAGTTGGGGAGTGAGATCCCCCCTACTTTATTCTTCTGTCTCAGGATTGCTTTGGCTATTCGGGGTCTTTGGTGTTTCCATATGAATTTTTGAATTATTTGTTCCAGTTCATTGAAGAATGTTGCTGGTAGTTTCATAGGGATTGCATCAGATCTGTATATTGCTTTGGGCAGGATGGCCTTTTTGATGATATTAATTCTTCCTAGCCACGAGCATGGGATGAGTTTCCATCTGCTAGTGTCCCCTTTAATTTCTCTTAAGAGTGACTTATAGTTTTCAGAGTAAAAGTCTTTCACTTCTTTGGTTAGGTTTATTCTTGGTACTTTATTTTTTTTGATGCAATTGTGAATGGAGTTGTTTTCCTGATTTCTCTTTCTGTTGCTTCGTTGTTAGTATATAGGAAAGCCACAGATTTCTGTGTGTTGATTTTGTATCCTGCAACTTTGCTGTATTCCGATATCAGTTCTAGTAGTTTTGGGGTGGAGTCTTTAGGGTTTTTTATGTACAGTATCATGTCATCTGCAAATAGTGACAGTTTAACTTCTTCTTTACCAATCTGGATTAATTGTATTTCTTTATTTTGACTGATTGACGTGGCTAGGACATCCTGTACTATGTTAAATAACAGTGGGGAGAGTGGGCATCCCTGTCTAGTTCCCAATCTCAGAGGAAATGCTTTCAGCTTCTCGCTGTTCAATATAATGTTGGCTGTGGGTTTATCATAGATGGCCTTTATTATGTTGAGGTACTTGCCGTCTATTCCCATTTTGCTGAGAGTTTTTAACATGAATGGATGTTGAACTTTGTCAAATGCTTTTTCAGGATCTATGGAGATGATCATGTGGTTTTTGTCTTTATTTTTGTTGATGTGGTGGATGATGTTGATGGACTTTCGAATGTTGTACCATCCTTGCATCCCTGGGGTGAATCCCACTTGGTCATGGTGTATGATCCTTTTGATGTATTTTTGAATTCGGTTTGCTAATATTTTGTTGAGTATTTTTGCATCTACGTTCATCGGGGATATTGGTCTGTAGTTTTCTTTTTTGGTGTGGTCTTTGCCTGGTTTTGGTATTAGGGTGATGTTAGCTTCATAGAATGAGTTTGGGAGTATCCCCTCCTCCTCTATTTTTTGGAAAACTTTAAGGAGAATGGGTATTATGTCTTCCCTGTATGTCTGATAAAATTCCGAGGTAAATCCATCTGGCCCGGGGGTTTTGTTCTTTGGTAGTTTTTCGATTACCGCTTCAATTTCGTTGCTGGTAATTGGTCTGTTTAGATTTTCTGTTTCTTTCTGGGTCAATCTTGGAAGGTTGTATTTTTCTAGGAAGTTGTCCATTTCTCCTAGGTTTCCCAGCTTGTTAGCATATAGGTTTTCATAGTTGTCTCCAATAATTCTTTGCATTTCCATGGGGTCCGTCGTGATTTTTCCTTTCTCGTTTCTGATACTGTTGATTTGTGTTGACTCTCTTTTCTTCTTAAAAAGTCTGGTTAGAGGCTTATCTATTTTGTTTATTTTCTCGAAGAACCAGCTCTTGGTTTCATTGATTTTTGCTATTGTTTTATTCTTGTCAATTTTATTTATTTCTTCTCTGATCTTTATTATGTCCCTCCTTCTGCTGACCTTAGGCCTCATCTGTTCTTCTTTTTCCAATTTCGATAATTGTGACATTAGACCATTCATTTGGGATTGCTCTTCCTTTTTAAAATATGCTTCGATTGCTATATACTTTCCTCTTAAGACTGCTTTTGCTGTGTCCCACAGAAGTTGGGGCTTAGTGTTGTTGTTGTCATTTGTTTCCATATATTGCTGGATCTCCATTTTGATTTGGTCATTGATCCATTGATTATTTAGGAGCATGTGGTTAAGCCTCCATGCGTTTGTGAGCCTCTTTGCTTTCTTTGTACAGTTTATTTCTAGTTTTATGCCTTTGTGGTCTGAAAAGTTGGTTGGTAGGATTTCAATCTTTTGGAATTTTCTGAGGCTCTTTTTGTGGCCTAGAATGTGGTCTATTCTGGAGAATGTTCCATGTGCACTTGAGAAGAATGTATATCCCGCTGCTTTTGGATGTAGAGTTCTATAGATGTCTATTAGGTCCATGTGCTCTACTGTGTTATTTAGTGCTTCCATGTCCTTACTTATTTTCTGCCCAGTGGATCTATCCTTTGGGGTGAGTGGTGTGTTGAAGTCTCCTAGAATGAATGCATTGCAGTCTATATCCCCCTTTAGTTCTGTTAGTATTTGTTTCACATATGCTGGTGCTCCTGTGTTGTGTGCATATATATTTAAAATGGTTATATCCTCTTGTTTGACTGAGCCCTTTATCATTATGTAGTGTCCTTCTTTATCTCTTGTTACTTCCTTTGTTTTGAAGTCTATTTTGTCTGATATTAGTACTGCAACCCCTGCTTTCTTCTCACTGTTGTTTGCTTGAAATATGTTTTTCCATCCCTTGACTTTTAGTCTGTACATGTCTTTGGGTTTGAGGTGAGTTTCTTGTAAGCAGCATATAGATGGGTCTTGCTTTTTTATCCATTCTGTTACTCTGTGTCTTTTGATTGGTGCATTCATCCCATTTACATTTAGGGTGACTATTGAAAGATATGCACTTATTGCCATTGCAGGCTTTAAATTCGTGGTTACCAAAGGTTCAAGGTTAGCCTCTTTAGTATCTTACTGCCTAACTTAGCTCACTTATTGAGCTGTTATATACACTGTCTGGAGATTCTTTTCTTCTCTCCCTTCTTGTTCCTCCTCCTCGATTCTTCATATGTTGGGTGTTTTGTGCTGTGCTCTTTCTAGGAGTGCTCCCATCTAGAGCAGTCCCTGTAAGATGTTCTGTAGAGGTGGTTTGTGGAAAGCAAATTCCCTCAGCTTTTGTTTGTCTTTGAATTGTTTAATCCCACCATCATATTTGAGTGATAGTCGTGCTGGATACAGTATCGTTGGTTCAAGGCCCTTCTGTTTCATTGTATTAAATATATCATGCCATTCTCTTCTGGCCTGTAGGGTTTCTGTTGAGAAATCTGACGTTAGCCTGATGGGTTTCCCTTTATAGGTGACCTTTTTCTCTCTAGCTGCCTTTTACACTCTTTCCTTGTCCTTGATCTTTGCCATTTTAATTATTATGTGTCTTGGTGTTGTCCTTCTTGGATCCTATCTGTTGGGGTTTCTGTGTATTTCCGTGGTCTGTTCGATTACTTCCTCCCCCAGTGTGGGGAAGTTTTCAGCAATTATTTCTTCTAAGATACTTTCCATCTCTTTTCCTCTCTCTTCTTCTTCTGGGACCCCTATAATACGGATATTGTTCCTTTTGGATTGGTCACACAGTTCTCTTAATATTGTTTCATTCCTGGAGATCCTTTTGTCTCTATGTCAGCTTCTATGCGTTCCTGTTCTCTGATTTCAATTCCATCAATGGCCTCTTGCATTCTATCCATTCTGCTTATAAACCCTTCCAGAGTTTGTTTCATTTCTGCGATCTCCTTTCTGGCATCTGTGATCTTCCGGACTTCATCCCATTTCTCTTGCGTATTTCTCTGCATCTCTGTCAGCATGTTTATGATTCTTATTTTGAATTCTTTTTCAGGAAGACTGGTTAGGTCTGTCTCCTTCTCTGGTGTTGTCTCTGTGATCTTTGTCTGCCTGTAGCTTTGCCTTTTCATGGTGATAGGAATAGTCTGCAGAACTGGGACGAGTGACGGCTGGAAGGACTTCCTTTCTTGTTGGTTTGTGGCCCTCCTCTCCTGGGAGAACAGCGACCTTTAGTGGCTTGTGCTGCGCAGCTGCGCACAGACAGGTTTTCTGCTTCCTGCCCGGTTCCTGTGGAGTTAATGTCCGCTATTGCTGTGGGCGTGGCCTGGCTCGGGCAGTTCCTCCAAAATGGTGGAGTCGCGTTGGAGCAGGAGCTGCTGGAAGGCTACTTATCTCTGTAAGAGGACTCCCTGCTCCCTGCAGCCCAGGGGTTATGGTGCCCAGAGATTCCTGGATTCCCTACCTCTGGATTAAGTGACCCGCCCTGCCCCTTTAAGACTTCCAAAAAGCACCCGCCAAAACAAAACAAAACCACGACCACCAAAAAAACAAAAAGAAAAAAATTTTTAATAAAAAAAAAAAAGTTGATCGTTCGTTTTTCTTTATTCTCCGGTGCCAGCCTCAGGCCTCTGCTCACCGGTCTTTCTGCCCTGTTTCCCTAGTATTGGGGTCCCTATCCCTTTAAGACTTCCAAAAAGCGCTCGCCAAAACAAAACAGCAAAAAAGCAAAAAAAAAATGGTCGCGCACTTTTCTTATGTCCTCCGACACCCGTCCTCCAGTGCCCGCTCACTGTTCTTGCTGCCCTGTTTTCCCAGTATCGAGGGCCCTGCACTCTGTCCCGGATGTCTGGGGCTGGGTGTTCAGCAGTCCTGGGCTCCGTCTCCCTCCTGGTCTGCCTATTCTTCTCCCGCCGGGAGCTGGGGGTAGGGGCGCTCGGCTCCCGCTGTGCCGGGGCTTGTATCTTACCCCCTTTGCGATGCGCTGGTTTCTCTCAGGTGCGGATGTGGTCTGGATATTGTCCTGTGTCCTCTGGTCTTTATTCTAGGAAGGGTTGTCTTTGTTATATTTTCATAGATATGTGTTGTTTTGGGAGGAGATTTCCGCTGCTCTACTCACGCCGCCATCTTCCACCCCTCTCAGGATCTCTTAACCTACAAAAGTTTACAGACTCTCCCTCCCTCCAGACTCCTGACCTTACTGTCCTCTTTCCTCCAAAATCCCGTTCACCCCCTTTGCCATCCATACACGAATCATGACTTTTTCCTCCTTTACCACTCTCTTGCTTTTTCTCCTCATTCCTATTGTTTTCCCCACCACCCCAGCCTCCTTTTTATGGCGATTCAAAGTAAGACAGACTTACCCACAGCACCAAACAAAAGTTACTGCCCTCATTGCCACATTAGACTGCCCTCTGAAAAGCTGCTCTGAGCCTTTATACCTCCACTTTCTTCCCTCCACCGAAGTGTTCACTAGCAGCTACGTTTATTCTCCCTACCTCTGCTTCCTCTATGACCAAAGACAAGCCTATTGCAGGTGATGGCAAGACACCTACGGGAGATGTCCCTAGTGGTCTTGTGTCATTCACTACATGAGTAACTCCCAGTACCCACAGTATTACTCCTCCAACCGTTTCATGAAATACCCCAACAGCTCATTCTCCTTATTAATCCCAGATCCCTGAGACTCTCAATGAGCAGCTGGGGTCACAGAATCAGTTTACTATGGGGGGTCTTCAACCCCCCACAGTACCCTTCATATCTCTCGAGAGTATGTTCCCTCTCACTCCCAGATCTCTCAAGTTGCATCAGATATCAGACATTCTGAAAGAGTCATTATCCAAACTCTTGATAGCACTTCTTCATCTTCTTATTCCTCCTACTCTTAGTTACAGCTTATTCAAGACACCACTATCTTTCTCAACCACACCCTCAACACCACCAATTGTTTCTTATGCACATCACTACAGCACCCATTGCTGGCCGCCGTGCCCCTTAATATTTCCAACTACTCCTTCCATGCAGAAAAACAACCCCTCCACCCCCTGGCAGACATACCCCTATGAGAACCAGAATACGCAGATAATCTCACCATCCACCACTGTGTAGGGCCAGCTCCACCCCCCTCCAGCGCACTTCACTGCCTCTCTATCTACACCCCTACCTCCGGCTCTAAGACTTTCACTCAAAGAGGACACTTCTTTTAGTGTAATGGCAGTCTTTTCAACTCACTGCCTCCCAACTCCGATATACCCTGAATTCTCATCACCCTAATCCCACAGTTTACACTTTACAGCATGGCAGAATTCCTTGAGCTCCAACCTCCCTTGCCCTCGCACACAAGAAGGGCTGCTTTCCTTTCCATCATGGTCGGTATCTCTTTGACCACCTCAGCCATTGGGGCAGAGTTTTCGGGAGGAGCCTTGAGTCACTCTCTATGAGCAATTAGAGATCTCAACGCCAAACTTGAGGGAGCCCTGACATCCACTGCCGATTCCCTGGCCTCTCTCCAAAGACAGGTCACTTCGCTACCTAAGGTCACCATTCAAAACCGGTGGGCCTTAGATATGCTTACAGCCGAAAAGGGTGGCACCTGCGTCTTCCTTCGAGAGGAGTGCTGCTATCACATCAATGAATCCGGCATTGTAGAAACTGACATTACCAAACTCACTGACCTTGCCTCCAGCCTCCACTCTGCTTTCAATTCCAACCCATTCTCTTCAATACCAACAAACCCCCTCCTTACCTGGCTGTGGCCCATTGCAGGCCCTATAATAATCATTCTTCTCTCCTGTCTCTTCTTACCTTGTATAGTAGAGTTTATCAAATCCCAAGTCGGTAAAATCTCTAATCAAACTTTCAACCAGCTTTTACTCAGGAACCAGCTTTTAGCCACAGAAGATCCCTCACCCTCATGTAACCTCCTCACCACACGCTGAGATGGACCCCTCTCTCTGCTGGAAACTGTTCCTAGAAACAATGGCTGCAGATGCCTGACTTCTGGCACCCGTATCCTCTTGGCACCATTAGAATCAACAAGTCCTCGACCTATATTTATGGAGAACCTTCATTGATTTCCAACCTGAAGAAGTCCACATCTACTCGTCCTTACTGTGGGGAGTCCTATCAACCATTTCCCCCCAATCATCAAGTCCTCACTCCCTCCTCCACCCCCGTTCAGCAGGAAGCAGTCAGAAAGAAAGCAACGTCCACAACCCCATAGAGGAGAAAGGGGGAAATGAAGGGCCTCACCAGTAAGATAGCGAACTTCCGGCTTCTCTTCCGGGTCCTCAGTTCCCTATGGCGCCACCTAAAGACCTATCAACTCTCTCCCCACTCCCACTCCCAGCACCTAACCAATAGCCACCAGCCCCATAAAAGTAACACCACAATCACCCCATGCCCCTTCCCCAGCACCTTTCCCCAATAAAGCGGAATTCTCCGGTGAATTGCTGCTGTGTGTCGCTCCCTTCCTTTCACTAGCCAGGAGCATGGGATGAGTTTCCATTTGTTACTGACCTCTTTAATTTCTCTTAAGAGTGTCTTACAGTTTTCAGGGTATAGGTCTTTCACTTCCTTGGTTAGGTTTATTCCTAGGTATTTTATTCTTTTAAATGCTATTGTGAATGGAATTTGTTTTCCTGATTTCTCTTTCTATTAGTTCTTTGTTAGTGTATAGGAAATCCACAGATTTCTGTGTGTTAATTTTGTATCCTGCAACATTGCTGAATTCTGATATTCTAGTAGTTTTGGAGTGTATTCTTTAGGGTCTTTTAAGTGCAATATCATGTCATCTGCAAATAGTGACAGTTTGACTTCTTCTTTACCAATCTGGACTCCTTGTATTTCTTTGTTTTGTCTAAGTGCCATGGCTAGGACCTCCAGTACCACATTGAATAACAGTGGGGAGAGTGGGCATACCTGTCTTGTTCCCGATCTCAGAGGAAAAGCTTTCAGCCTCTCGCTGTTCAGTATGATGTTAGCTGTGGGTTTATCATATATGGCCTTTATTATGTTGAGGTACTTGCCCTCTATGCCCATTTTGTTGAGAGATTTTATCATGAATGGCTGTTGAATTTTGTCAAATGCTTTTTCAGCATCTATGGAGATGATCATGTGGTTTTTGTTCTTCTTTTAGTTGATGTGGTAGATGATGTTGTTGGATTTTCGAATGTTGTACCATCCTTGCATCCCTGGGATGAATCCCACTTGGTCATGGTGTACGATCCTTTGGATATATTTTTGAATTCGGTTTGCTAATATTTTGTTGAATATTTTTGCATCTACATTCATCAGGGATATTGGTCTGTAGTTTTCTTTTTTGGTGTGGTCTTTGCCTGGTTTTGGTATTAGGGTGATGTTGGCTTCATAGAATGAGTTTGGGAGTATTCCCTCCTCTTCTACTTTTTGGAAAACTTTAAGGAGAATGGGTATTATGTCTTCTCTGTATGTCTGATAAAATTCCGAGGTAAATCCATCTGGCCCAGGGGTTTTGTTCTTGCATAGTTTTTTGATTACCGCTTCAATTTCGTTGCTAGTAATTGGTCTGTTTAGAGTTTCTGTTTCTTTCTGAGTCAGTCTTGGAAGGTTGTATTTTTGTAGGAAGTTGTCCATTTCTCCTAGGTTTTCCAGCTTGTTTGCATATAGGTTTTCATAGTATTCTCTAATAAGTATTTGTATTTCTGTGGAGTCCGTCGTGATTTTTCCTTTCTCGTTTCTGATTCTGTTGAAGTGTGTTGACTCTCTTTTTCTCTTAATAAGTCTGGCTAGAGGCTTATCTATTTTGTTCATTTTCTCAAAGAACCAGCTCTTGGTTTCATTGAATTTTTTCTATTGTTTTATTCTTCTCAATATTATTTATTTCTTCTTTGATCTTTATTATGTCCCTGCATCTGCTGATCTTAGGCCTCATTTGTTCTTCTTTTTCCAATATTGATAGTTGTGATATTAAACTCTTCATTTGGGTTTGTTCTTCCTTCTTTAAATATGCCTGGATTGCTATATACTTTCCTCTTAAGACTGCTTTCGCTGCGTCCCACAGATGTTGGGGCTTTATATTGTTGTTGTTGTTTGTTTCCATATATTGCTGGATCTCCATTTTAATTTGGTCATTGATCCATTGATTATTTAGGAGCATGTTGTTAAGCCTCCATGTGTTTGTGAGCCTTTTTGCTTTCTTTGTACAATTTAGTTCTAGTTTTATACCTCTGTGGTCTGAAAAGTT
The DNA here is from genome assembly GCF_030020395.1 of Manis pentadactyla. NCBI lineage: Eukaryota > Metazoa > Chordata > Mammalia > Pholidota > Manidae > Manis > Manis pentadactyla. The sequence continues at coordinate 27,047,631 of NC_080033.1, forward strand.
GGTTGGTAGGATTTCAATCTTTTGGAATTTACTGAGGCTCTTTTTGTGGCCTAGTATGTGGTCTATTCTGGAGAACGTTCCATGTGCACTTGAGAAGAATATGTATCCTGTTGCTTTTGGATGTAGAATTCTATAGATGTCTATTAGGTCCATCTGTTCTAGTGTGTTTTCAGTGCCTCTGTGTCCTTATTTATTTTCTGTCTGGTGGATCTCTCCTTTGGAGTGAGCAGTGTGTTAAAGTCTCCCAAAATGAATGCATTGCATTCTATTTCCTCCTTTAATTCTGTGAGTATTTGTTTCACATATATTGGTGCTCCTGTATTGGGTGCATATATGTTTATAATGGTTATATCCTCTTATTGGACTGAGCCCTTTACATTATGTAGTGTCCATCTTTATCTCTTGTTACTTTCTTTGTTTTGAAGTCTATTTTGTCTGATACTAGTATTGCAACACCTGCTTTTTTCTCTCTGTTACTTGCATGAAATATGTTTTTCCATCCCATGACTTTTAATCTGTGCATGTCTTTGGGTGTGAGGTGAGTCTCTTGTAAGCAGCATATAGATGGGTCTTGCTTTTTTATCCATTCTATTACTCTGTGTCTTTTGATTGGTGCATTCCATCCATTTACATTTAGGGTGGTTATTGAAAGATATGTACTTATCGCCATTGCAGGCTTTAGATTCGTGGTTACCAAAGGTTCAAGGTTAGCTTCTTTACTACCTTACTGTCTAACTTAACTCGCTTATTGAGCTATTGTAAACACAGTCTAATGTTTATTTCTCTCTCTTCTGCTTCCTCCTCCTCCATTCTTCATATGTTGAGTGTTTTGTTCTGTGCTCTTTTTAGGAGTGCTTCCATCTAGAACAGTCCCTCTAAAATACCCTATAGAGGTTGTTTGTGGGAGGCAAATTCCCTCAACTTTAGCTTTTCAGGAAATTGTTTTATCCCTCCTTCATATTTAAATGATAATCGTGCTGAATACAGTATTCTTGAATATATCATGCCATTCTCTTCTGTCCTGTAAGGTTTCTGTTGAGAACTCTGATGATAGCTTGATGGGTTTTCCTTTGTAGGTGACCTTTTTTTTCTCTCTGGCTGCCTTTAATACTCTGTCCTTATCCTTTATCTTTGCCATTTTAATTATTATGTGTCTTGGTGTTGTCCTTTTCGAGTCTAGTCTGTTGGGAGTTCTTTGTTCCTCTGTAGTCTGAGCAACTATTTCCTCCCCCAGTTTGGGGAAGTTCTCAGCAGTTATTTCTTCAAAGACACTTTCTATCCCTTTTTCTTTCTCTTCTTCTTCTGGTACCTCTATAATGCAGATATTGTTCCTTTTGGATTGGTCACACAGTTCTCTTAATATTATTTCATTCCTGGAGATCCTTTTATCTCTCTTTGCATTAGCTTCTATGCGTTCTTGTTCTCTGGTTTCTATTCCATCAATGGCCTCTTGCATCTTATCCATTCTGCTTATAAGTCCTTCCCGAGACTGTTTTATTTCTGTAAGCTCCCTCAAGACGTCTGCAATTTCCCCCTGGACTTCATCCCTTAGCTCTTGTATATTTCTCTGCATCTCGGTCAGCATGTTTATGATTTTTATTTTGAATTCTCTTTCAGGAAGACTAGTTAGGTCTATGTCCTTCTCAGGGGTTGTGATTTTGGTCTGATCAAATTTTTCTGCTTTTTCATGTCGATAGAGGTAGTTTGTGGAGCTGGCACAAGTGATGGCTGGGAAAAGTCCCTTCTTGTTGGTTTATGGCTTTCTTCTCCTGGAAGAACAGCGACCTCTAGCGGCTTGTGCTAGGCAGCTGCACACAGACGGGACTTCTGATTCTTGCCCGCTGCTATGGAGTTTAGCTCCACGTTTGCTGTGGGCGTGGCCTGCCTCGGGCTGCTGCTCCGATATGGCGGAGCCTTGTTGGAGATGAAATGTCTGGGAGGCTTTTTATCTCCATGAGGGGCCTCCATGCACTCTGCTGCCCAGGGGGTTAGAGTGCCCAGAGTTCCCCAGGATTCCCAGCTGCTGGACTGAATGTCCCTGGACACTTCCGTCTAGCTGTGGGGTCCCTGTCCCTTTAAGATTTTCAAAAAGCACTCGCTTTTCTTTGTCCTGGGTGTGCTGGCTGCGGGGACCTGCTCACAGTTCTTACTGTCCTGTTTCCCTAGTTTCCAGCACCCCACACACACACTGTGTGTCTGTGCTCTAGTGTGGATGGCTAGGGATGGGTGTTTAGCAGTCCTGGGCTCCCTCTCCCTCCCTGCTCCAACTCCTCTCCTCCTGCAGGGAGCTGGTATAAGGGGCTTTCAGTCCTGCCAGTCTGGGGCTTGTATCTTACCCCTTTAACCAGATGCTGGGTTCTCACAGGTGTGGATGTGGTCTGGCTGTTTTCCTGTGTCTTCTGGTCTCTCTTTTAGGAATAGTTGTATTTGTTGTATTTTCAAAAATATATGTGATTTGGGGAGGAGATTTCCACTGCTCTACTCATGCCACCATCTTGCTGCCACTCCCAGTTAATTTTTAAGTGATCTTTTCTCTAGGCATAGCTAGTGAGGAAGGGAAATGCACCTAATATACTAAATACATAAAGCAGAACATAGAAATATATATAATATAATCTCAATTTTATGAAAAATTTGGATCTGTATCATTTAGAAATTGGATTGAAGTTTTTAAAAAATGCCAATACTAGTTCATAATAGATGATGGACAGATGATTGTATGTGACTACTTTTCATTTCCTTATCCTTTCCTTCTATATTTTCCAAATTTCCCACAAGAGAAAAATAAGGGAAATTGTTTCTAAGCTGCTAAACTTTTATCCTGGGTATGCTCCAACTACAGAAGTTCCCAGCTTAGGCCCTCCAAGAGTCTGGACCATGTCTCCTGGAACTGAGAGTTCCCTGAAAGCATTAATGCTGCCTCAGCTCACTGCCATTTCTCTCCACCCTCTAATTACAAACAATCAATGCAAATGGCAGCCACATTCCCTGTTGAATCAACAGTTCTATCAGAAAGACACCACTTGCCTATTAGCAATACTGATGGTCTTATTAAATAAGATGAGATTTCATTTCATTTGATTATTTTCTAGACCTTGAAAAATCACATTTGGACAGGAATCTGGCTAACCCTGTCATTAAGGTCTTTGGGAAATAGAGTGAAGACATCTGATGATGGAGAACTCAGGTTCGCCATCTGGGTGCCCATTTATTAGGCAAAGTTATTCTTTTGGGTCCCAGATGACTTAGAAGAACGGATTTAGCTCAAAACATCTGGACAGTCAGCACTAAACAGCCTTTAAAACCAGGCTTGATAAGTTCCTCCAGGCAGGAAGCTGGGCACAGTTCCTAGGCAGGTCACTTTTGAGGTCCATCTTGTGGGGAAGGCATCCTGTCCCTTACACCTTCAATAACCAAATAGTTTTTCCCATCAGGATTCAGGATTCAACTCATCTATCAGTGCTGTCAGGTAAACAGCATCTAGCAGGTGCTTTCTGAATAGTTTCCCCTCACCTATCCCTCAGTGCTAGCCTTCTTGCAGTCAAAATTGGGCAATTTGTCTGGTTGCCAGACCCATCTATATACACAAGACATTTTCCCCTTACAGCTCCCCAAATTATCTGAACAAATTTGCTCAAGTCCCTCCTTCTGGGCAGAGACTTCATATGCCAGGTTTCTGCCTGGAGCACACTTTTACTTCCAAGTTATAAAACCTGAAAAATTGGTTTCATAATGGAAAGGCTGACAGAGTCTCAGCCATCGAGACTCAGTCACCAACCAGCCTTACGCTGCCAAAGATATTTATTATCATTTGCTCAAATAGCCACTATTTAATATCTGACATATATTTTTTTGCTTGCAAATATCAGGCTGGGTAGTCTTGGTTGTAAATTCCCCAGATTTGTTCTGATGACTTGCTCCAGGGAGGTGGGTGCTTAGAGTCATGCAGCAGGGGCTTCCGCACTGGGCTCCCTCAGGAGAAGCAGCCCACCACCCACTGAACTGATATCCAAGTCACGCTGCAGAATGTGGTCCATGTGCTCTGCTCCCAGGCAATGCTCACATAACCTCAGCAGAGCAAAGTGAAACTTTCCAGTGTGGTCATCTCCTGGAGAACAAGTCTAAAGAAATGAACTCTCAAAGCATCTTCAAACTTCTTTGTATGTTTGCTGCTTTGTGTTGTTTCAGCTACTCAGGTGGATAAAGTCGTAGCCTGGCTCCTGAAATGTGACTGGAGATGTCTTCTTCCCACTAGAAGCATCAACTGAGACCTCCTGAGACAATCTTTAAAAACTCATTGTTTAAAATGTATTAAATCAAATATTTTCCAAGTATTCTCTGCCAAAATTCAGCACATATGGCCACTTTTGTCTCTTTGTTCATGTGCTCTGACATGATAACCCCATTGCCTCTCCACTCTACCTGATCCCCAGTAAGCCCCAAAATATGGGTCTGTATGAAGCCCAACCATTTCAGCCAGAAAGCTTGCAAAGCCCCAATAGCTGCTGTAGTCCTTCTTTCTGTGCATCCTGAGACAGCCTACCATCTGTGTTCTCAGCCCCTGCTCACAGAGCACCTTAACTCCATGTCCTGTCCCCTTCATTCTGTGGAGGATTTGGCCTCCAAATCCTATCCTTTCTGACTTCCCTTCCCTTTGTTTTTTTTTGCATAATTAATATACAATTACATGAGCAACATTGTGGCTACTAGATTCCCCCCATTCTCAAGTCTGCACCACATACCCCATTACAATCACTGTCCATCAGCATAGTAAGATGCTAAGAGTCACTACTTGTCTTATCTGTGCTATACTGCCTTCCCCGTGCCCCCTGTACATTATGTGTGCTAATCATAATACCCCTTAATTTCCTTATCCCTCCCTTCCTCCCCACCCTCCCCAGTCCCTTTCCCTTTGGTAACTATTAGTCCATTCTTGGATTCTGTGAGTCTGCTGCTGTTTTGTTCCTTCAGTTTTGCTTTATTCTTGTACTCCACAGATGAGTGAAATCATTTGATACTTGTCTTCTCCACCTGGCTTATTTCACTGAACATAATACCCTCTAGTTCCATCCATGTTGTTGCAAATGGTAGCATTTGTTTTCTTCTTATGGCTGAATAATATTCCATTGTGTATATGTACCACCTCTTCTTTATCCATTCATCTAGTGATGGACACTAGGTTGCTCCCATTTCTTGGTTATTGTAAATAATGCTGCAATAAACATAGGGGTGCATATGTCTTTTTGAAACTGGGCTCCTGCATTCTTAGGGTAAATTCTTAGGAGTGGAATCCCTGGGTCAAATGGTATTTCTATTTTGAGTTTTTTGAGGAATCTCCATACTGCTTTCCACAGTGGTTGAACTAAACTAATTTACATTCCCAGAAGCAGTGTAGGAGGGTTCTCCTTTCTCCACATTCTCACCAACATTTCTTCTTGTTTGTCTTTTGGATGTTGGCTGTCCTAACTGGTGTGAGGTGGTATCTCCTTGTGGTTTTAATTTGCATTTCCCTGATGATTAGTGATGTGGAACATCTTTTCATGTGCCTGTTGGCCAACTGAATTTCTTCTTTGGAGAAGTGTTTGTTCAGATCTTCTGACCATTTTTTAATTGGTTTATTTCCTTTTTGTTTGTTGGGGTGTGTGAGCTCTTTGTATATTTTGATGTCAACCCATTATTGGATATGTCATTTATGAACATATTCCCCATACTGTAGTATGCTTTTTGTTCTACTGATGGTGTCCTTTGCTGTACAGAAGCTTTCTAGTTTGATATAGTCCCACTTGCTCATTTTTGCTTTTGTTTCCCTTGCCCAGAGAGATATGTTTATGAAGAAGTTGCTCATGTTTATATTCAAGAGAGTTTTGCCTATGTTATCTTCTAAGAGTTTTATGGTTTCATGACTTACATTCAGGTCTTTGATCCATTTCCCTTCCCTTTGTTCTAGGAAAATATTCCATCAAGAGCCAGGTTGTGTACTGCAAGCAGACACAAAACACATCTTGCCTGAATGCCCAGCCAGATGCCAGATACAGAGTTGCTCAACCAGCCTTCCCAAACTGACTTTACCTTAGAAAATAGTAATAAGACCTATTTTATACATTAAGTAGTTATTTAGGAATGGCTTCTGTGTGCTCTGCTTGGAAAACTCATTTGGAGCATAATCGATTTGTGAGCAGAGCTGCTTGCCATGCAGGTGAGTCCTCTTAGATTCCAACAGTAATGATCAGGGGTTCTATAAGCACAGGTTGCCTGCCTCTTGCCTAACTCTGGCCCTGGTGATGGCCCCCTTGGAATACAAAACAGACTTGGTATATACCTGCCACATACTTCAGTGCTCCCTCAGTATCAGGAAAGAGAAACTTTAATAGCTAAAAGCCAACTAAGGCATCCATTAGCTCCTTAAAGAATTAGTCCCTGGTTGCTGGCCTGGACCTGTCAATGTCTTCTTGGACTGAGGTCATATCTCAGTCATGCCCCAAGTCAGGACTCTGGGACACTTCCCCACCCCATAGCAGAGGCTTGGCTCTCCAGACTCCTTGATAGCAAGAATCTGGGCCTTCTGCTGCTCCTCCAAGCATTAGCCCAGACTTGCTGGAAGCCCATACCTTCACTGTCACAGGAGGCCTGGCCACTCTGGTTAGCCCCTTACATTGTCTCTCCTGTAAGATCATTCCTGCAGATTTTCACAACTTGTAAGAAGCTACCACACCTCTGCATTCCCTCAGTACCTCTGCTTTCAGCAGACTCTCAGTCAAAATACGAAACAGGCCATATTTGCCTCTGCTCTCCCAGAGCTCTTCTTCCTGTCTAAGTCCCTAACTCTTGCTCTCTAAGTCCCAGAAAGAATCTAGTGTCATTTAGAGCTCAGTGGGGAGAACTTCAGCAGAGCCTCAGGTGTTGTTCCTAAGGTAATGGCAATGCCTGCAAGCCCAACAGCCAGAAAGTCATGGCCTGTCTGCACCCATCTCTGCAGCAAACCCACAGTGGAGCACCTTCACTTTCTTTCACCCTGAGCTCCTCCCCCTAACACATGGCTGTTTTTACCTGATGCAGGTCATGGATCCAAAATATCTAGTAATTCACTGAGCAGTAGGCCTGAGGGAGCTCTGGGGGGTCCTGTGTTTGCTACCACAGTCCCTAGCAGGCTAAAGCTCACTGTCAGACAAAGGAAAAATCAAATCAGATCCATTCAAAGTCTAAACCCCATTAGGGCAACACAATTTATTTTTGGAAGTTGTATAATTTCTGTTCAAAATATGGTCAGCAGTTTGCTGCTTCCTCACCTTGACACATAGAAGCTGCTGAATCAATTTTTTTTTTAATTCTCTGGAGTTTACATTGTATTCTAGTGACCTTTTCTTTAAGACGCTTTGTGCAAATGAATCTCCAAGCCCTCTGAAGCAATTCTCCACCACCCCTGCTGCCAAATAGCAGAGCACTAGAATAGGAGCTAGATGGCAGCTTCCAGCCTGATGGCTTCAACAACTTGGATCCTCAGCTTTCCTTAGGTGTAAAATGGGGGCTGCTCCCATGAATTAGTTTATAGAACTAATATTTAAACTCAACTGGGGGAAATTTGAAGGTAAATGGGCATGCAGTAGAATTCTCCCCCACCCTACATCCACTACTACATATCACATTATTTAAACACTGAACTGAATATTCTGATACTTTTGTTTAGATTTTTCTTTTGTTCCTTTCGGTGGTCCAAAACTCAGTACTCTCATACACAAATGTCTTCAGCAGCCAAAAGCAAATGTAACTGTGTGTAGTTACTGGGCTAAGACAGTGGGGAGCAGTATGGTGTGAGTAGAATTAGAGCTACCCACCCAGTCTAAAGGCATTAAAATTTTTTTTAATACTGTGAGACTGGATTCAGCAAAGGGACCACTATGTTTTGACTATACCTACATAATGATTTTACAGAATATCTGCTACTGCCTATATTTTGCTTATTTTTGTTTGTTTGTTTTTGTTTGGGGCCCTCAAAAGGACATGTTAACTCCTAGAATATCAAAGTTAGGTATTTGGGATCCTTGAAGGTGAGATATTGAATTTTGATGGAGGAAGTCTGAGGAACTAGACAAACATCCAGAGGTGCTATTTAGCCCAAACGTCAGAAAGAATTCTTGAATTCAGAATAAAAGTGCACCAAAGGCTTTCCTTCTTGCTGAACTTTGTGGAGTGGGGCTTCCTGGGACCCATAGAAATCTGCATCAAAATATTCTTCTTGGAGGTAAGCTAGAGAAATCTGATTCTCCTATTTTGTGTCTTGGTTTTTAGAAGATAACAACTTTTCCAAGTTAAAGTGAATCTGCTTTGTCATTTCCTTCTTGTCTTACACTGGAACCCACAGAGGACACACAAACATCCAGGATGGGCTAGAGTTGCTGTTCCAAACACCTCACGGGAGCTGGTCCTGCATGTGGAGGCCTCTTGGTCAGCCTCACTTCCTGGTCTTCCATTTCTACAAGAGCAGCAGCAAAGGTCGTGTCATTTGACTATCTGTTTGTTTTGTAAGTTTACCTTCCCTTGGGATCAGTTACAAAGTATGTTCCAACCAAGTCTTGTGAGCTTTCCCCAATAAGAAGGACTCATTCATTAGGTTTTGAAAGAATAAAGTGAACAGAAGGAAACAGGAGGCCTGGAAGCGGGCAGGTTGTCCTGGGAAAGCAACAAGAGCAGACATACACTACATAGGGAGGGTTAATGAATGAGCTGGTTAGCTGGATTGAAGAAGGAGTACTTTGGGCAGGTAATGGGATAGCAGGATAGCATCTTTATAGTATATGATGCACACACACACCCCACACTGCATGGGGAACATGCAACCAGTCATCACTTAGTCATGGCAAATAGATCCCCAGTACTTGAGAAACTGCCTTCAGCCCAAGGAATGCAGCCTCTCAACTCTTTCCTTTTCATTGCATTTCCTTGCCTACCAGCAAGTATCAGACACCTGCTTAATATTATGCAAGGCTGGCTGTCACTGAGAGATGCTCATGCCTGCCAGAGGGATGGCCTCATGGGAAAAAGAAAACAAAACCCAACCCTTAAAAATAGAGTTGTTCACTGATGGAATTCTCTCCTACTGCTGTGACCAAATATTTAGTCACAGGAGAAATGACAGATTAGACACACTGCCAGCAAGGTCATGAGTTACTCAGCAAACAAGAGCTGAGGCAGGCCTCTGGCATGTGCTTCCCTCACCCCCAGGAACCTGTGGGCCCCATAAGAGAGGGAGGCCAGGCTGCTCCTGTGCGCATCTGTAACCACAAAGCATGCAAACGCTTTTGTTTTGCTGGATACAAGCCTGACCCTGAAGTCTGCTGCTTGCACAGACAATATTCATTCATTCAGACACAAATGAGATCAATTCTTATCCGACTCTCAGGTCAATAGGATTTGGGGAAGCCACAGTCCTAGAGATTACATTATTTTAAAGACTGCAGAGTTAAATACAACAGAATCTAAAACAGGGGGATTATTCGGCTGTCACACAGAAGCCCCTGCCCTGTACCACACCACTGTGCCTGCCTGCTCTGAGTTCTCCTGGCATTTTCTCTCCAGTTGTCCATTTCCCACACACCACAGGGCTCTCTTGTGAATTGCAGGGTCTGGAGCCTCCTATCCTCAGCTGCTCCTCTTCCACTCCACCCCAGGGGCCAGCACACACATGGGGCCCAAAGAAGAAAAAGAGAGGGAAGAAAGGAGGCCATACATCCCCAAGAGAGAGCCAGCAGGGAGTGGCCTTCTCCTACCTGCCTCTTGTATCTGTTAAAGAAAGAGTAGCAGACCCAAGCTATGCTTCACCCAATGATGCTCCGAGCCCAGAGCCTCTTCCTCCAGGAGGCTATCACTGCCTCCTTTGCCCTACAGGCACTGCCTCAGCTGAGACCTTCCTAGCTCTGTCCTCTCCAGATGTGCCTTGCAGACCCTGCCTCACCCTGTTCTGTGCTTGTCTGTGCCTTCATTGGGGGCAGGTGCAGGGAGCAGCAGGATCTCTGGCCATTGGTATTGAATTAGATTGATTTGTTCCTTTGTCAAAAGCTAGTGCACAGATGTAGTGACTGCCAGGCCCTTGATTCAATTTTAAACAATTGTTGATTTTTCACATCGCAAGTCATTTTTTAGGTGGGGGATCAGAAAGTAGCTGAGGACGTGACTAGAGCAAAGCAACTGACATTTCAGAGCAATTAATAATTGTGTTTCCCCAGAGACAAGCTGTGGGGAGGCAAGGGAGCAGAAATTGTTTCTTTCATTGTTCTTCCTTTACATGGGTATTAGACTGGAACCCTCTGGGTGGCTTCTCAACTCAGCATGTCCTGCTAATCTATTAAGTTGAACATTAATCATTAGCTGAGCTCATCTTTCTTCTCTGAATTTAATTTCATTAGTTATATTTTCTTTCCTGGTTAAAGCACTCTCTGGTGCATTTGCTTAGAAGGCACATGAGCATCAGCCCTACCCCGTACCTCTCCTGGACTGGTGCTTGCCTTGTAAAGACAAAGACAACTGTCAAAATGTCCATTTCAGGTTAGTTGGATCTTGACGCAGCCAGAATATGTCATTTCTCATGGACTCTGGGAAACTCTCTCTAATCCATTCAGGGTCACTGTGGTTTCACAACAATTAACAGGACACCCAGTCTCTGGGCTACATTGCCCATGAAAACACAAAAATGCGACTGGAAATTCACAGACAATGGAAACCCAGTTTTGCCTAACAGTCATATTGCTCAAATCCAGCCCCAACTCTTCATTTCTACTACCCACTTGATTTTAAAAACTCACCATGATCTCCCTGGCCTGGAAACATTTGTTTGCAAATATCTCCCTGCCTTTAGTCTTACTCCCTTTCTGCAGATACGAGAGCTCCTTGAGTGCAGGAACTGTATTTTATTTATCTTGATATATCAACATCACCTACCCAAAGGTATGATAACACAAGTTGCTTGTTAACTGAGTGAATGAATTAATGAAAGAGAAAAAAACAGATTAATCTTAAAGCAATACCCAAAGGATGATAACGAAGGGTTAACAGGGCTCCTGTGGCCCTGCTTGCTTTAGACCTGGATAGTAGCTTGGACAGTACAGGGGAATGAGGCTGTGAGTCTCAATCAGAAGTGTGATTCTGACAAGAGGAAGGTCTTCAATAGAGAAATTCCTTCACCAATCCACTTGTCCATCCATGATTAATGCTACTTTGTGTCCAGCTCTACTTCAAGTGTGGTGATGTTCAAAGATGCAAAAGGCCAGAGTTCTGGCTTACCTGCCTTCCTCATTTCCTCCCTTTAAGAAACATTTGAGTGTCTACTATATTCCAGACCCTGTGCTAGGTGTAGGTATCCAGTTATTTGGATACTAAGCAAATATCCAAGTCCCTTCCCTCAGAAGGTGTCCCATCTGGGGGAGAGGGACCAACACAAAAACACTACCCCAACAGCTCTCAGCTCCATGGTGTTCTGCCCTTGAACAGAAAAGCACAGAGGGCTCTAGAAAGAAAACTAAGATTGGGAGAGTAATCATATCCAGTTTAAAGAATAGAGGACAGGGTGCTCCCTACAGTTTGAGGGAGGCAAGGGTGGGTGGACCCAACCATCTCACAGCCAGGGAAGAAATGGAGTTCTATCATGACAGAGATGAGATCCTGCCACTTCAGTCCTTCCTAGAGATTTAATGAGAATATGGCCCAAAGTGGTATATGGCCCAGGTGGTATCACAGGATAACTAAGTGTTCAGCACTGTGCCAGGGATTTGTGTTAATGGATGCCTTGGAAAACTGGGTGGGGAGAAAAACTCCTTCAAACAGGAGGCCGGAAGCCATCAACATTAACCCTAAATAATAGCTGAAGGGTGAGGGCTAGGAGTCCACAAAGAGACTCTGATTCCAGTTCAGCTCTCACCTTTTTGTGCTTCTTTCAGCACACTTCTCAATCCTCCCAGGGCCTGGGTTCTCACAGATAAAATTGTCCCTCAAATCCCTGATGCAAGTCCCTGCCCTCAATGCCACAGGCACAGCCACGTCCATGCAGGAGTGCAGAGAAGAGGGACTACTGACCTGAGTTTCCAGGTAGTTTGTTCCAGTGGGTTTGAGAGCTGTTTCTAAGAAGAGACTCATGGCACTGGGGATCAGCAATTTAACCTGTGGTTTTAAAAAGGGTCTGGAGTGTCACTGATGTCCTTTCCCCTTACTCTCTACCCCTTTTCTCAACTTCACTTATCTTCTCCCTCATCCCATTTCTCCCCCATGGGACAGAGAGGACCAGAGCCTGGAATGCAGATCCCAGTTGTGCCAAGGAGTCATTGTGGAACCCATTAGGCAAGTGACTTTTAGGACACCCTGTGAAAGTATCAGGTAAAAGGCCCGTGGTCTGTGGGGTATAGCCTTCCCCAGGCAGGAAAAGACGCAGTTCATGCTCTCCCTCCAGGGAATCACCATGAGTTCATTCCAGGGTGGATTTCCTGTGCCAAGCTACAATCCTGCAGCTGCCTGAAAGCTTGAGCCAAAGCTTTCTGGGCAGAAGAATCATAATCCTAAAAGGAGTTACTGGAGAGAAGAAGCTGTTTTTCTGTGGACTTTTCCCTTCTAAGCATTTCCCAGCAGGTGGGCCACCAGTCACTTGGTTCCCTGACTCACAAATGTTCTTTCGATGATGGTTGGTTAATATTTACAAGGGATAATTAATTCATTTTGGGGTCATTAATTCATGTTGGGGCCAGTTTGAAAGGGATTTCTTGACAAAACTGTTCTCCACTGTGGGGCATGGTCAGCAGATAGCTATTCAGGATGGCCAACTGAGCTGAGAGGTTTTCAGCCAAGGGAGTCATGGCGGGGCCTTTCCTGGCTCTCAGCATATAGACTCTGCCTGTTCTATGAAGAGATCTCACAGGACTGTGAGGGCTGATGGGAGGAAAGGTCCAGCAAGGCAAACTGCACAGTGGAGAAATGCCCAATGAATGCATGCTAAAGGGAAGAAGAGCGAGCTCAAAAGCAGGTGCAATGAGGAAAGGTATTTGGACCCCTACATTATCACCACACTACTTACAATAGCCAAGTTACGGAAGCAATCTAAGTGCCCACCAATAGATGAATGGATAAAGAAGGCATTGTACATACACACAATGAAATATTATTCAGTCATTAAAAAAAAGAAATCCTGCCATTTGCAACGTGGATGGACCTAGAGTGTATTAAGCTCAGTGAAATAAGCCAAGTGGAGAAAGACAAATACCATATCATTTCACTTATTTGTGGAATACAAAAACAAAGCAAAACAAAATGAAATAATAGCATTAGACTCATAGACACTGAGAAGTGACTGGTGGTTACCATGAGGGTTGGGAGGGTCAGGGGGATAAAAGGGCACAAAAATTCTCAATCATACTACAAGTTGGTTATGGTACAGTAGTACAACATGGAGAATATAATCAATGATTTGTAACATCTTCCTGTGTTGACAGATAGTAACTGCACTAGGGAATTAATAATAAGGGAAATTGTTGAATCATTGTGCCAGTATAAGGCTGCATATCAATGATACTTAAACAAAAAAATAATAATTAACAAAAAGAAAGGAATTCGGCACTTTATTCTTTGTTGATATTCATCCAGTCATTGAACACTTCTTGGGAACCTACCATGGACTGAGTACCTTGTAAGAACCTGGTACTGGTAAGGCAAATGTGAACAGAGTCCATAATGTGGGCACAAAAGCCAAGTACTCTTTCTTCTCTAAGTGGTAGAGACCAAATTCACACTGATGTGGGTAAAAATAAAAAAACGAACAAGAAGTTTTGGTTAGTTCATTGAGCTGTCAATTCACAGGTCTCATTATAGGCACTGGCAGACAGATTCAGTTATTCAAAAAGTGCCAGAAATTTGTTTCCATTGCTTCCCTCTGCTTCCCTGGAAATTGGCTTTGTGTTCAGCAGGATTTCTCCTGTTAAACCAACTTAGCCCCCTCCTGCAGCCAAAAATGGCCAATATTTTTTAAATGACTGAAAATTTCCCAGTATTTCAAGTCATAGTTTGTAGGCAAACCCTTCTTGGACCCATTTATGCCACATGTCCACCTGCAAATCAGTTGCTGTGCCATGAAGTGGAATAAGATTAGCCAGAACTGAGCAGTGTGTTGGTAGGGAGCATAGGGTCAGTTCCATCCAAACTATATGCACTGAGACGGGAGGAACAGATTTCTCAAAATAAAATGAGAATGCCATGAACAGAAGGGTGAATGAATTCTAGACTGGCTACAACTGTAGTTTCTCTAGACATGCACACAAGGAGTGTTGAGGTACACATCTGTTCACAACAGGTGAGCTTCCGCTCAGCAGAGCAAGAGGTTAGAAGCAGGAGGGAAGAAGGTAAGAAAAGAGCTCAGAAACAGAGGTGAAGGAATGCCTGAGTTAAAATGTAAAAGATAAGTATAGGTCCCTCAGGCTGAGGGAGAGAGAATCAATGCTGACTAAATGCACACACACACCCAGGCAGTGTCAGCCATAGGGCTGTAGGTTCTTGGCTAGATGTGCTACATACTTTGTTTCAATGCAGTCACCACAGCGACCCTATGAGAAAGCTCAGATCCTGTGGTTCTAGGGTGGGGCTTGATAATTTTAAGTTTTAACAAGTTCTACAGTGACACTGATATTGCTGGTGAAGAGACCACACACGGGCCTCTCCTACAGAGCTTAGAGAAACATGCTAGCAGGGAGTCAGATGGGGTACTACTGAGTCACCACATCTGTAGAATCTTTATATTTAAAGGCTCTTATTTGACTCTTGAGTTCAAATGTAAATGCAGGCCTAAATATTGGGGCCCACCTATACTGTGAGAACTTGCTGCCTTATCTTTAATCTCAAGGAGCAATCCATGTATCTTAATATATGAATTAAGAGAAGACTTAAGATCCAGAAACTTGGAGAATATCTGGAGCTGTGCTTTTATATATGATACGAGGGCAGGCGGCCCCAGTGGCTTAGTGTAAAATCAGATCATGGGTCTTATACCAGTGATCCCACTTTGTGACTTTTTAGAAGCAACCAATAATCCATGTCATTCCCTGGAGTGGGACTGGGCTGCATCACCAAAACTTCTGTATAAACCCTCCTTTAAGATGAAGGGCTCAGCTGCTCTTCTTCCCAAAGCCTAAGCAAGCCTTCTCTTGCAGTGTGCAGTGCTCATCACCCCATTTTCTCTCTTCTAGTTTAGCCCGTTTACCACCTTGCACCACTCTCCACACCTCCACCTTCCTCCCATCCCAAATATGGGCCACCCCAAGTATTGCCAACATCAATCAATACTACTGAGAATCCAGAAGGCAACAGCTAGCCTCCTGCCATCTGCCATCACTAAGATGCCCTAGGTCAGGGGGAACCTAGGGTGCTGCTGCTTTGCTATAGAAAAGAAGTGCCACATCCTGGGGCAGGATTTCTGGTTTGTCATCAGGGGGTCCATTGCAGGAAGCAGAAACCATTCTACCTGTTTCAAGCAGAAGGGGGTTTGATATTGGAAATAAGGTGCTCACAAAAATCCCTAGAACATCTAGGAAAGCAAGCTCTAAAAGATCAAGATCCAAGATCATCACTAAACCCAAAGAACTGCTTACTTCTTTTACTTCAGTCAGGTTGGGGGCAAATCAGCATATCTCTGTCCAAAGCACTAACTCCAGGTCCCACCACCTTGGTAGTAACAGGGGGATAAGAAACACCCCTACACATACCATATCAGCACTATCAAATCAGATGCCTTTTCTCCTTCCCCATTTCACTTGGTTGCAAGTCAAGTCTCACAGGAACAGATATCCTTGCAGAACCTCAATCACATGCAGAGTCCTGGCTTGAGGACTCTTGGAAATGGAGTTTTTAGCTCACTGTCCCCCACTTCTCAAGTAAAAATTTCATCAACCAGAAAGAGACTGAAACAGATGGTGAGTGAACCACTCCACTGTCTTCCCCACTGAGACCTGGTCCCTCAGAACTCTTAGTGTAAAGTGAAGGAAAATTCACTGCTGGCCAAGAATGGAGTGAATTCATTGTCTCATATGACTAAAAACCCAAAGTATGTTATCTTCAGGTGTGGGGTGATCCAGGAACTCAAAAGAACAAAATGTCACTGGAACGCTCTCTCTTTTAGTTCTGCTTTGCTCCCTGATGTTTTTATTCTCAGACTCCACCTGGTGTTTAAATGACTTCCAAATATTCCACCCTCACATCTTCCCAGCATCAAACCCAGTGGGAAACAAACTTTTACTTCCAATAGCTTCTGCATTCCTCCTGGGTGACATTCTCATCGGATCAGCCTATGAATAAATCACCATCTCTAGGGCCCTTAAAGGGTTGACTGGCCAGGCCTGAGTCACATCCAATGTTGCAGGAACCAGAGGATCCTGGAACCTTACTGGGGCACATAAACTAAATGTGGGAGTGGAGGTGATTTTCCAGAATAAAAATGTATCCTGGAAGGCAGAACAACCCAATACAATGCAAAAAGAACAGCTAGTTACCTCTTCCAGAATCTTGGATAAGTGCTTCCATCCTCTGATTCCCTCTTAGCTTATATTCATAATGAAAGGGTTTGACCACTAGACATCTCAAAGATTCCTGACAGTCCTGACTTGCCTAGATCCATGGTTCTTTCCCAGTACTCCTTCCGCATTACCTTTACCATTTCTTAGAAAACCTGTAGTTGCCAGGTAATTTCTTTTTTCTTCTGCGTGTGGAGAATATTTCAGCACAACCTCTTCTGTGCTTCCAGCCTATTTCCTTGCTGCTGCCAACCCTCACTTCTCTACTCTCTGATGGATTTGTTTTGTTTTGTTTTGCTTTGCTTTAATTTTAATTACACCTTCTAGAGCAGCATTACCAGAAGGTCTTGTCAGTGAATGGATTAGGATTGATAAGAAAATTAAATGATGACACAGATGACTGACCTCCACAGAGTTTGAGAAGACATGATCCAACTCCCTGATGGAAAACAATTTGAGTTACATTTGCAACTATTTATTTCTGAAATACATCATGATAGTCGTCATTAATTACTTGCCTAATGCATACTAGGCAATGTGATGAATGCTTTACTTACATTATCTTTAATCTTCCCAGCATCCCTAAAACATGTATGTGTATTATTTTTCCCATTTAAAGATTAAGATCTTGGACTCAGACAGGCATTATCAAACAAGTGACTACAGAGAATTGGCCACATACCAGTCACTGCCAGACACTGAGGGAGCTGGCAGTGAGTAGTGAGACCCATCTCCTGCCTCCTCAAATAACAACTTGGAGAGGCAGATTTGGATAACAAAGATAGGAATGGTCAAGACTGCATAAACTGAAGCTCCCAAATGAATGTCTGACCCTTTGCAAGTGAGACTCAGTGGTCACTGCATGGAGAAAGTGTGACTTCCATCAGGGCCCAGAGGCTGTCCTTGCAAATAGCGTCACAAAGTTCAAACACAGTTCATGAAAAATGCTCATTCTGTCTCTAACGTGATGACTCTGTCAGGAAGAGAACAAAAGTGTGGACATTCACTTCTCCACAGAAGCCCGTTCTGCAGAGCCCCATTTCTGTAATCCCAGGTGGCCATCCATCCTTTTCTTAAAAGACCTTGCACAATTTGTTCCTGCTATAGAGCTCTGGGTCAGCAATTTTTTCACACTATATTTGAAAAAGTAATAAAACGGTTCTCCCTGCAGGCTTTGCCAACTGGATGGTGTTATTTCAAATTAAAAAAACAAAAGCAGGAAATGAGACCAAATGACACACTTGTGGAAAGGAGGGCACACAATTCATTCTCAGGGTCCCTTCCAGGCTGCTCACAACCTATCCCACTACCCCCAGCCCCAACTCAGGCCAAGTTTTAGACTCATCTCAGTTCCTGGCAATTCCTTAAATTCTTTGAGGTGTGAGGCCTGGCTGCAGCCCCTGGAGCTTAGTGCAAGATCTACAGAATCGCAATAACCTGCTTTTAAATCCTGTTCTGACATTTAGCAGTTCTGTGACTGGGCAAGTCAGTTAAGCTCTCTCTGCCTCTTCCTCATTTGTAAAGTGAGAAAGATCACTGCTGCCTTGTTGTGCTAAGATAAAGTGAGATAATGCATGTGAGGAACTTGTCCGGTGTCTGACACATAATAAAAGCTCAGTAAATGGTAGTGATCATGATTACTGTTGATCACTGTGCTTGCTAATTGATTTTTCTAGGCCCAATGCTGTTTAATAAAACGCAGATCCACTGTCTCTGTCTAAACATGAAGAATAAAGGAGTGATGAGACCAGCACTTGACATAAAGGGCTCTTTTATCAAAGTCAGAGATAAGGTCTGTGTTTCCTGGTGGAAAAAGGCTGTTGAATAAACACCTTTGGGTAAAAGCAAGCTCCCATCTCACATATACCACACTGCCTGAGATCCTCTATGAATACCTCTTAAGGAGGCTGGATTTCTAAAAAAGGTTTTCCTTTGGTCCTGGTGCCACACAGTCCCAGTTTCCTGGCAAAGGAACCGTCCTGTGAAGGTAGCGCATGGCACATTCTAGGCATCATTCTCCCTGTGCTCTCAAAATGAACTTGAAACATGGAGGCAAAAGGATTATGGAACCTAGGAAAATGTGGAAGTCTGGTTATTTTAATTCTTTAAAATCCAAGTGTGCACAAAGATGGTAAAATATTTTTCTTTAATACAACCTTTGCAGAAATGATCATCGTAGTTAGTTCCAGGTAAGTATAATACAAAAATTTTCTTCTTCCCAGAGTGTATCTAAATATGTAAGACTCATCTGACCTTGAAACACCAGTTTTAAGGAGGAGGGTGTTTAATCTTCGGGCAGTCTCTGTACTGACATCCGCAGAGCTATCTGGTCCTTGCGGGTCTTCAGTCATTGTGCATATGCTCTAAATATCCAAGGTTCTCTTCACAAGGCCCCTTTTAGCCACTTTATCTTCTGGCCAGGCCCCAGTCTTGATCTGTGAGATACTTTGGCGTCTGCCCACTTCTGAGCTATGAGGGACTTCCACGTCTGCCCCATGCTGGATTATGAGGGTAGGCATTACCTATACACACCAGGTTGTAGGGAATACACTGTCTGCACACCTGGCCTGTGAGGGACTGTGGTGTCTGTCTAGTCCTGGGGTATGAGGGCTGAATATGTCAGCACGCTCCTGGGCTGTGTGGGACTATGGGACTATGGGTGTCTGCACCATCCTAGGCAGGAGGGATGGCAGTGTCTGCTAGTTCTGAGCTGTGCAGACTATATTGTGTGCACACTCTGTGCTATTAGAGACTACAGTTTGTGCTCAGCCTGGATTCTGAGGGACTACCATGTCTACCCCAAAGTCCCAGGGTAACAGCCTCTGTGTTTGGGGAAGATCTCATACCAGGGCTTTATGTGTCCGTATAGAAATTAGCACATGTCTGGAATTCAGATTCCCCAGGCTTTCTGGGATTCCCATTTCTTTTCTTGGAGGGCCGGGGGTTCATAGTCCCATCTCAGAGACCTTTAAAATGTCCACTTCTCTTACTTCTCCTCAGCCTCCTTCAACCCTCCTGGCTTAGCCCAAGGCATTGTTCTCTATTCGGGTAGTGAATGCAAAAATTGGTTTGAATGAGAGAAAAGGAAACAAGGGGAAAAAAATAGAAAGAGGGGTGGGTGTGTGAGAATCAACATCAGCCCACCCAGAAATACTTGGATTTCCTTCTCCTCCCAGTTGCTGCCCCTGGAGGAGGGCTGTGTTTCCTGGGATTCTGACTAGGAGGCCCCGTGCAGTTTTCAGAGGGAGACAGAGCCCAATCTGGCTCCATGGAGGAGATGGGAACCCAAGCCTGGGCTTCCTTCCCTGCTGCCTGTTCTCAGCTGTGTGACTTGTGGAACTCACATTGATAGTTCACTTGGTCCTCACAGATTCTGACTGGGCAGTTCAGTCTGGGAGGGTCAGTCACTGGGGCTGACCAAACACAGTAGAAAGTCAGTCACAAGGAAGGCCACATAGTGGGCAAGTGGGACATGGAGTAGGAAGGGTCAGGTCATGTGGGAGAGCCAATCACAGAGGAGAAACAGTCGCTAGGTGAACCAATCACAGAGGCGGGCCTATCACTGAGGAAGGTGACTCAGTCACAAAATTGAGCCAATTATAAGTGAAAGAAT
Source organism: Manis pentadactyla (assembly GCF_030020395.1). Classification (NCBI taxonomy): domain Eukaryota; kingdom Metazoa; phylum Chordata; class Mammalia; order Pholidota; family Manidae; genus Manis; species Manis pentadactyla. The sequence continues at coordinate 27,067,773 of NC_080033.1, forward strand.
TAGACCACATGACAGAGGAGAGCCAGTCACTGAGAAGGACCATTTGAGGAGGCAGGGGAAGAACCCACTGCCTGGGAGAGCCACATTGTCAGCCTACCTGATCCACGTGATCTCCATATCTAGGGAGAAAATGATCCCCCAGTTAGAAAAATGAGGTTAATTGGGGAAGACAAGAATTTAGGAGGTGATATCCAGAGTTGTTCTAAGGAAATACAGAGGGAGGTGAAAGATAGGAAGATTTGAGGGGTGAGAAGTGAAGGGATGCTAATGAGGACCGTGGAGACTCTGAATCCCTGAGAGAGGTCACTACACAGGAAGCATTATTTACCTGGATCTTCCTGAAATGAAAATACCGGAGCCTTCAGAGACCACCTGAGACTGTTTTTAAAGAAAGGACTTCAGTGAGCTGAGAGGCTAAGGAAGTCAAACACTGTTGGGGGGGGGGTGAGTTATTTCTAATATTAAGTAATTGGAAACAACCTCAATGCCTATCTTTAAGAGATGGTTGAAATATCCATACACTCCATAGACTTCTAAAAGAAGGTGGAAAAAGGATGTTAAGTGCCACTTAAGAAGGAAATTATTCTTATTAAAGAAAAGAAGCAGGTTGAAAAATTATCCAAATAGTGCCATCTGTGTCCCAAGTCAGATCACCTCTCTTCACCATAGTTCCTTCACCTCTTACCTGTCTCCTGCTTAGGGCCTACCTGAGCTTACTGCCCTTCTTTGCACCAGATGCCTCTCTGCAAACAGCAGCCAGAGATATCTTGTAAAACATAAATTGTATCATCTCAGCCCCTTGCTTAAAATATCTCCAGTGGCTTCCCATTGCATTTAGAATCTACAAGGCCCTATTTGTCTGGGCCTCTTATCTCCTTGGATTTCTGCTGGGTCCAGGTCACTAGGTTCTAGCAGCACCGGCCTTCTTTCTGTCTGCTAAACATCCGATGCACATACCAGTTTAGGGCCTTTGCACTAGTTGCCTCCTAACCTGTAATCCTTTCCATGGAGATAAGAGTCAGTGCACTATGACTCATAGCCTGATTCTTGTATACACCATGAGCTAAGAATGTTTTTATATTTTTAATTTTTTTTTAAGAAGATGTGACAGAGTTTGACAGTGCCTAATAAAGGCTTGCTCCATCCTAAGAAAAAAAGATGTGACAAGAGATTTTACATAGCCCACAAAGGCTTAAATATTTACTATACTTCACAGAAAAAGTTTGCCAATCCCTGAGCTAGATCTTTGTGTGACTCCTTCTCATTTGGGATTTAATTCATATATTGACATCCTACAGAGACCTTTTGAGATATAATGAGTTATAAGAAATACATATTTGGTTATTCACATGACCAAATATATATATTTCCCAGGTATATTTGGTTTTCATCCACAGTTCCTTAAAACACTGCAGTCTTAAAGGTGAAACAGGTGTTTTTTCATGTTAATGAGAGACTTTTGGACCCTACCCAAGGAAGGGGGCTGGAGGCTGATTCAGCCAATGGCCAACAATTTAGTTAATCATGACTAAGCAGTGAAGCCCTCACAAAACCGGGAAGAGCATCTCTTTTTCTCTCTCTCATATCCTGCTTCCCTGTTGGAGAGACCTTCTATGCCTGGGGAACCAGAACACCTCCATGGGTCACAGAGCCAGGCCCAAAGCTCCAGAATAGAAGCTCCTTTATTTGGGACCTTGCCCTGTGTCTCTCTTCATCTGGCTGTTAACTGGTATCCTTTATTAAACTGGTAAACGTGTTTTCCTGAGTTCTGTGAGCCACTTTAGCAAATTAATTGAACCCAAGGGGGAGAATGTGGGAACCTCCGATCTGTAGCTGGTAGGTCAGAAGCACAGGTTAACTGCCTGGGGCTTGTGACCAGTGTCTGGAGTTGGTGATGGAAGGGAGTCTTGTAGGATGGAGCCCTTGTGGGTAAAATTGTAATACTTCCAGAATACCTTGCCTGGCTTTAGTACATCTGCATGTCAATAGGCGTTCAGAGGAGGAAAGAAGTATGGCTTTAGTGTATTTGCATCATTCCTCAGGGGTGGAGAGAAGTTCATCTCCATATCAATGGGTAATTACCTGGGCAACAGAGGGCTTATCTGCACCTGAGAGGTGAGGGGGAGGGGGGGCTGGTTTTGCTTCTGCTGGAGCAGGAAAGAGAGAAGGTCCTGGACTAGTTTGTAAGCAATAAATGGATTTTAAACTTTATTTCTCCCTTTGACAGATTTCGGTTTTTAGAGGTATTTTGCCCCAGGAGTTCCTCTCCCCATACTTACAGCCCTTAACCTGGGGAATCTGATGTTGTCTCTGGGAAGATAGTGTCAGAATTGAGTTGAGTTCTCAGACACCTTGCTGGTGTTCAAGAATTGCTTGGTAAGTATGTTTGGGACCACCTCCTCCCACATACTTACACACTGGAATCGGGTCCAAGAACCCGAATGGAGTTACTATTACTGCTGCATATAATATTGTTATGGTTAATATATGTATGTAGGAGGAAAAGAACACACCGCTGTGTTTGCTGTCAGAGGAGTGGGAATTTTACTTTTCTTAACCTCCTTTCGACCTAAAGTGACTTCCTTCTCCTGACTTGAGACATTCACTCTCAATCAAACAATAACAATAAAAATCACTTTTGAGTGTTTACCATATACCAGGGAATGTTCCAAATTCTTGAGACTCAGCAATCATGGAGTTTGCAATTTGGAGCAGGGGGCAAACAAACAAATAAGGGTTCTGAAGAGCAATGGAGTGCATGGGTGTGTGGTGGGCAGGCAGCTCTTTTATAATCACTTGTCAGGAAAGGCCTCTCTGACAAGGTGGTAGTTGAGCCAAGACCTGAAATAATGAGGGAGAGACTGTTTCATGCAGAGAGAGCCTCAAATAATTGTAGAAAAAAGAACTAAGACCTTCGTGTTCGTTGGGGGTGGGGATACTTTGGAAACAACAGATCAAGGTCACTCACTTAATTAAAGTATGCAGATCGTATTTCATACTCCTGCTGTTTTAACCCAAGATGGTTTCTGGACTTAAGTGGTAAAACGTCCCCTTAAGTTAGTTTATCCTTATACTCAGCAATGTTTTAGCAAACAACACATACATTCTCTATTTTTGAGTTTGAGGAAACTAGAAATAAATTTTAAATACTATTTTAATAGGCCCTGAAAGCCAAAGACCTTTAAATCTTGCTAGAGTTGTCTTATTTTCAGCTTATCCCCAAAACCTACCTTATTTTCTTAGGAGAATAGCAGAATACTATTTCTCAATTAATTAGAATGTGTATCTCTCTCTCATCATATCACCTTTTTTTTTTGGTACTGTTATTATTTGAAATTCTTATTTCTGTGTTTATTTTCTCTGGCCTGCAGGGAAATGCCAGCAAACTTGTCTGCTTTGTTGCCCTTGGTGTTTCAGGAGCCCAGAACAGGTTTTAGAACACTGTAGCATACTCACTAATGTTGAATGTGCATGTGTGTGTCTGTGAAGAGTGTGTACTTGAAAGTTTATGGTAGTTTTCTGTGTGCCATAAGATTATGGGTTATTTACTTATCTACATTTTTCTAATTGTGCTACAATAAAGATACATTGTATAATACTTATGTAATAACTCAAAAATATTAATGGATAAAAAAAGATTGCCATTCTGCCATGCAGAGAGGGGAACAATACCATCAGTTAAGCATATTTTCAGAGCAAGAAGGAAGGGTTCCTACATACCTTGCAGGCTGTCATCAATAGAGACCCAAAGAGGGTGAGAAATTTATACAGCTACACAGCTAATTACATGCAAGCCAGGGCTCTTGGATCCTGAGCTGGCATTCCCTGTTCCACACAGAGCCCTGGCAGGCTTTTTTTCACCCCTGTCATGAATCTCTTGGTCCAAAAAATCATGGGAGTCATCTATTTATTTGGAGGTAGCAGAGAAAGAGAGACAATATCTTGAGAACTCTGACCCAGAACTGAAATCGAGGACTCACAGTCAAGGTCTGAGCCCCATGTATCACTCGGCTCCACATTAGAAAATCAATTATACCAGATGCCATCAGTTTAACCCATCTCTTTGCAGCACTCACCATTTCTGGCACTCTGATCTGACTCCCAATAGCTAGGACGTTGCATTCATTCGCCTGAAGACTTTCTCTGGCTGCTGGGACAGTATCAGGTTCAATGTGCTAGGTAATCAACTAGAAGCAGCCCAAAAGTGACTGACAGAGGTTGGTGGGTAACTATCTCAGCTCCCTTGCCCCTCAGGTGGGAAAACTGTGAGAGCGTGTTCTACAGTGTCTCCTGGTGTTCTCCCCAAGTCACCCAGTGGATTTGGTTCTGGTTGCCCACAGAGGTCCCTGGTTCATAATACTACCTGACTGGCTGCCTTCCCTTTGCTGTCTAATTTGCTCCAGTTAAACTACTGGTACTCAAATCCTTGTCTCAAGGTCTATTTGGGGGGAAATCAAAACCAAGGCCAACATAGGTATCTTTCTGCTGTTCTCTCTTGGTTGCTGTTTGAATCATGAGGCATATTTGAGTTAATCCAACAGACACTTTTGTAACATCTGGCATCTTCCAGTGACTTTATCAAATGTGGAAAGAGGTGAAAGGGAAATGATGGCCCGTGGTTTTGCTCTCAGGAAAATACAGTCAAGCTAGGAGTACGTGGCTTATGTACCTAAAGGGAAAATCTATTGCCCAACACAGAAAATAATGCAAGGCATTACTTATATTAGTATTCACTTATTTAGCCATTACTGTATACATTTATTGAGTATCAAACTGGGCACCAGAGGCTCAAAAAAGAATGTTAAGCCCCAGATCTTGCAGGGGTCTCAGGGGAAATGAGAAGCATGAACACAATACTACGGTCAGAGTTGGAGGATTTGGGAAAAGGCAAATTCAAGACAAGCCTGTAGGAGTCCAGAGGGGGCAAGATGGATTCCTGGTATTTGGTGGTGGGGAAAGAGGAATAGTGGCTCATTTTTTCCCTCCATGTCATTTCTTTGCTACATGATTTAGGATAAATCTTTACACCACCTCTGCAAAGGCCTCTACAGTTCTGTGAAAGTAGCCCAGCACAGTTATGAAGCTTCCCTAAAGACTCACATGCACACAAACTCACTTAAATTATTAAAAATGAGGATTAATGAGATAATATATGTGAAATGCAAAGTTGTATAAGTTGTATAAATTCAAGGAATAGTTATTACTGTCATTTCTAATGCATCCATTCATGTGTTCCTAATTACTCAATTCTTCAGCATTCTTCAAAGCTTTAAATATTTTTTTCCTTAAGTTTGACACTAATTCCCATCCCAGTATGAAACTAGCAGATTTTACAGTCTCCTCTGGATAGAGGATGCTCAAGAAGCTGACCTTTTCCCTAAGCATCCAAGCAGGCCCCAGTTTGGGAAATTTGTCCAAAGTTCATCACTTGTGAGTGACATATGCTGGGAAATGAGCAGCCCAGGCCAGGCAGAATGTCATTCCCATCCTGCTGCTTTCCTTGCCCTGCACTTCGGGGCCATAATTATCTCCAGAATGCCTTGACTGTTACTACTTTTACAACCACTGTGAACAAAAAGTCTCTGAGGAGACATGGCTCCCCCCATGACTTGTTTCACAGCAAGAAAATTTGTATAAATTTTTATTAAGGCCCAGCATGGCTAAAATGCTCCACATTTAGAAGAGCAACTTCATTTGGCAACTTCCAGGCCCCTTGAAGGCCTTCCTAGCCACCACCTACTTTTTAAATATTATGTGAGAACAAATGGCAACTTACAGTGACATGTGGCAAATGTTCTAAACAAATGAAGTTTCCTTTTATAAAGTGTCTTTATTCTGGTAATTTTGTGTGTTGAGATTTCTAAGTTTGGAGTCCCTTTGTATTGCTGTATACTTGTGTTTTTATTCAGCAGATTAGCATTGGGCATGTATTATGCCCTCAGCTCTGGTTACTCATGCAAAGATGTATAAAGTAGATGTTTGAAGAGTTTATAGTCTTGCAGGGAAGGCCTTGTGATGTACCTGGCTTCTCTTTCCCTTGTAACACGGTCTCATTCCTACTGCTTTGACTTTTCTTGTTAAGTACCTACCTCTTCTGTGAGGTGACCAAGGATATTGTATGTGCCCTTCTGATTGCCAGGCCAAGTTTCTAGCACAGTGCCAGGCACAAAGCCCACACTCAGGAGAAACTGGGTGGATTGGTGGGGAAGGTGTATGTGGACAGCTTTTGCCAAAGCACAGCATAGCATCGGGCGTGCTGGTTCCACAGTCAGGCCCAGCAGCTGGGGAGTGGTGGCAGTGACCACAGACTCACCCCCACTTCTTCTCCCTGTATTCCAGCTGCTCCAACCTGTTAGGTAAGCAACAGGGTCATGGCTCTCCCCAGAATGCTCTGGGAAGGAAACACATTCTTATATAATCCTCTCCTTTCAAAATTAGCTGTATTCAAGTCAGCATTGTGTGTCAAACACAAGAAATTGGGCAGAAATGCTTATCACTCAGAGCTATTTTTCAGGCTGAAGGACACATCCAAACAGGATCCTCAGAGCTGGTCGTGCGCTCTTTAAAGAAACCCTCTCTGTCAGGTGCTTCTAGGTACTCACAATGACTAAACAAGGTTGGCCCCCTTCTGTGAGGCAATAAATAGGCTTGAGGCCACTCAAAGCCCTGGTATGTCCCTTGTGTATTCCTACTGTGTGCTGGACAGCATGCCAAGAGGCCCATCTCAAGTACTCCAGGCACTCCTTGCAAGCCAGAAAGAGAGTTTGCTGCCAGGATCTGCAAAATGAAAACTCTCATTTTCATTTTGCAGATGAGAAAACAGATCCCCAAAGGCTCTCTAACCAATATGTAACAACAGCTAACAATTACTAAGTGTTTCCTGCAAGCCTAGCCTGATGAGCCTGCATTAGCCCGCTCAGGGCCAGTGAACGTGAGGTGAGAGTGCACCCTAGCGTTCAGTATTTTAGTTGCTGCTCACTGTCAGGATCCTCCAAGTGCAGGGTTGGCCTCCAATTCTGCACCCTATGCATCTCTCTGGTCTCACCTGAGTATCTTCCCTTCCAAACCAAATAGTCCTTCAATATAAAGATTATTTTGCGCACTTACTGATGCAGAAGGGGGTTTCAGAGAGGTGACTTAGCTTACCTGAGAGACACAAAGGATGTGGAGTCTGAGGTTGGTCCCTTGTCCTGTGTTCCTGCCACCATACAATCTAAGGTCATAAAGCTGGCACTTGATGGACTAACGACTTCAGCGCGCTTTCTGCTGCACACTGATCTGCTGTAACAACTCAGATACTGCTCCACCTCAGCCCCTGAGGAAGCCTGAATGTCGAAAAGGAATCTGCTCTCCTTTTGTAACATTCTCCCAGTTCAGCCTCTGCCAGCCAGCTCTGCTCTCCAGGCTGATTTCCCAGGCAGTTGATCAGGGGTATGCCGAGGTATCGGAGATCCTTTGCAGGAGCCAAATAGACATGGGGCACTCCAGGCAGAAGCTGTCCATGCTTGACCTGCAGACAGCATTTGGCTTCTGAGCCACACGGCTTCACTTCAGATCCCAGTGCCTCAGCTACTTGCTGAATAATTTTAGATAAATTATATAACTGTACTTCAGTTTTTGCATCTAGAAAATGGGGGTAAAGATGGTGCCTACTTCAAGAGTTGTCCATAGGTTAATACACATGGAACTGTTTGTAAGAGTACCTGGCACTTTATCATTGTTTTGTAAGTGTTTGCTATTATTATTTGACTAATAGATATATTTGACCCACGCAGTGTTAAAATGTGATTATCAATATTTACAAATCAATGGTTTCATTTAATAATAGGGATTTACAGCTTTCCTGAAAAATCAGATATTCTGCCAGTGCTGGGTTATGTCCAAATGGCCAGCTGCTGACTCCTGCTGCCAGGATCTCTCCTCCAAGACTGTCCAGGTCTTGTCTGGGTCTCTGCCTAGGCTTGCACAGGCCTTTGAGTCTGTACCTTCTGATTTAGTGTATGCTCACTGTGCATAAGAGATACAGCCCCTATTTTTGAGGTGAAACAACAGGAGAAAAAGTAAGTTAGGGTATGAATCTAAAGAAAGTAACCCAGGAAGAGAGACCATGGGGGCAGAATAGGGTGCCCCAGGCTAAGGCTGGGACAGAGGCCCTCTGTCTGGTAGATCTTCTGATGGTAGAAGCCAAGGTCTCAACCTAAAGTTCTAGCCAAGAGAATGCTGCCAACTTGAAGGGAGTGGTCTGCTCACTGAAATGGCCTTCATCAGCTAATTTACAGAACTTGAAACTATCCAGAGTACTTGGACAGTTTCCTTCCAGATAACCTTCCAGTTATCTCCTGAGGAGAAATCATGGAAGTAATACAAAGAGAAGGCCACAACCCAATCATCTGGCACAGAGCTTCACTTGTCCAGTTGACTTAAATGCAGGCTCCCCCTCACGGCCACAAAGCCTTGCAAGTCTGACCCTTACCCAGCTTGCAACCTTATTCTTACTAGCTTTTGCCTTGCCCATCACGCACCAGCCACACTGGCCTCCCTGTCTCAGGAACTTTCTCTGGTCAATTTTTTCTCCTTATCCCTGGATCACACTTCCCCCCAAATTCTTCTGGCTAAAATGTCTCCCACTCACACTGTCCCTTAGCCCACATCCCCACTTCCTATCACATCACTTTGAATCATTTTTTTTGTGGCTCTCAGCACTACCAGGAGTTACTTTACTGACTTTCTTCCCTCAGTAGAACACAGCTCCCCATACAGGATCTTGGTACTTTGTTCACCTCTGATTACCCTGTGCTTAGGAGATTGTGAACATACAGTAGGTCCTTAATAAACAGGGCAACATGTTTAGAAGAACAGTCTGCACATTGAAAGCACTCAGTAACTATATAATGAATGCATGAATATATTGAAGAGTTTCATTTGAGAGATGCTATGTATCCAGCCAATTATTGTAAGGAAATAAGTGCCACAAGAAAAGTGCAAATAAAGATGGGAGGGACCATGGCTGAAGAGTCTTTCATTCTATTCAAGAGAATAGAGGCTTCCTGCAGAAAATGGCATGTGGTCTGGATCAAGGGAAATCTACAGAGAGAAGTCAGCAAACCAAAAATCTTTAGATCAATGTATTCAAGCTTCCTTGAGTCTGCCCAAAGATACTGTCAACTATCTCTTGAAAGACAACCTTCCAAATTCCACAAGTCTAAAGTGTGTTTCTTCTGCCTCATGGCAATGAAAATATTAAGCAACTTTGTACATTTCTCTGTCATTTTGAAACATATTTAGTACAATTTTATGCCATCAGTTATTACATTGCTCTGAGCAATTGATTTATATTGCACTTCAGGAAGTTCCACATTCTATTTTCTATGCAGGTGAGCCCTTTCTGTTTGATTAATGGTTGACTACATGTGGCATTTGTAGCCAGTTCTGGAAGTTCAGGCAAGTTGTTCTTTCATAGGAATACAGATTCCCTCTAACAATACTGTTTCATTGAAACAGTCAGGTATTATTTTAATGACTTCTATCCCACTTGATTCCTCTTTCAGGAGTGCCAAAGCCTGCTACAGTGAGAAACAGTCTTTAACGTTCTGTGCACACATATATACATGTGCGTATGACAATTGATGAAGAAATCTTAGTATAAAATATCTCTGCCCTTCAAACTGTAGTTGGATACAGATTTCTCTTCCTGTGACAATCTATCTCTCAGATCTTTTTCCCTTTCTTAGGTCTGTTTTTCCTCATTTACTGAGTCAAGGATTTGTTTGCAAACGATTTGCTAAGAAAGTACACTCTAGAGACCCCCAAAGGAAGTGGGGAAGCAGGACTATATATGGGGAAGATCCTGAGGAAAGCTCTGGAGTATGTGGCCCATGGAAGTCTGTGGGCATGGCATAAACACACTTATGGTCTGCTCTTGAAGGTAAAGTGGCTCTGGCCTGAGACAGGGTTCAGGCTGGTGGAAGCTAAAGAAAATGGGGAAAATACCAACAATATCTCTTACATTCCTCATTCTGTTCTCTTTCCTGTTCTTTTTAATTTCCAGAGGCAAAGAGCTTAGTGCCAGTAGTCCTGACTGAGTTTATATTGCTTTTAATTTTTCCACCAAGAAGATTGTAACTGACACAATCCTCATTTTACTGATGGAGAATCTGAGGTTCAACAAAGCAAGATAACATACTTAAGGCCATTGGTCAAGTTGATGGCAATGCTGGGTCCAGAGTCAATTTGCAGCCCACTGTCCCATGCAGACTCTGAGTTGCACTGAATACAGTGACTCTGCTATTCAGATATCACCAGTGAGGAAGCCATTCCAGCCACTCAGGCATACGTGATGTTTATGTGCACAATATACACACTGCAACACATACCCCCCATTATCACCTTTTTAATGATGTTATACATCTGCATGCAGTCCCTGGGACGTTTCTTGCCCTGGCCCTTGCAGTAGATCCTGTGATCTGACAGTTTCACTTTAATACATCTAATAAAATTAAATGGCATCAAATAAAATTAAAGCCATAATTAAAAATTGATTAGCATGTACTGTCTGCTGGCCTCAGTATCTACTGTAGTAACTTAAACACTAGTTATATAGCTTCATTGATTGGAAAAAGATAAAGTGCAAAATAAAACCAGCAAGCTAGCTGTCCACAGATAAAAGCAGCAAGATTGTCAAAGCACAAATGCTACAACAAAGTGTCAAATCTGGTGTTTCAGAAGTGTGTTTTGGAAAAGGGAAGTCAGGGAGATATTGACCTGGACAGTAAACATGATTGCAGGAGCCCTTTGCAGAAGAACAAACATAGCTTTAGACACAGGGTGCTGGTGGGGTTTTAACCACTTGGGAAGGTTACAATTGCAAAAAAAGTCCAATTGTAAATATCAAACAAAAAACTAAGTTTTTTTTCTTTCGGTGAAATGGGGGAAATCAATATTCAGAACTTACCTGGTCATCTCTTTCCACAGGTTTTTTGCTAACAGGGAATTTCAGAGGGTCAGCACATTTTGTTTCAGACGGATGAAAGAACATCACATTCTGTTTACAGAGAGCTCATTCCTTTTCTATGTTTTTTTTTTTTTTAAATAATTATTTTTTATTGAAGGGTAGTTGACGCACAGTATTACATTACATTAGTTTCAAGTGTACAACACAGTGATAAAACATTTATATACATAATTCTAGGTTCCAGCTATCCCCCTAAGAAGCTGTTACAATATCTTGACTATATTCCTTATGCTATACATTACATCCCGGTTACTTATTTATTTTACCATTGGAAGTCTGTCCTTTTTTTTTTTTTTTTTTTTGTGCAGGCATCTCTCATATTTATTGATCAAATTGTTGTTAACGACAATAAAATTTTGTATAGGGGAGTCAATGCTCAATGCACAATCATTAATCCACCCCAAGCCTAATTTTCATCAGTCTCCAATCATCTGAGGCATAACAAACAAGTTCTTACATGAAGAACAAATTCTTACATAATTAATAAGTTACATAGTGAACAGTACAAGGGCAGTCATCACAGAAACTTTCGGTTTTGCTCATGCATTATGAACTCTAAACAGTCAGTTCAAATATGAATACTCATTTGGTTTATATACTTGATTTATATGTGGATACCACATTTCTCTCTTTATTATTATTATTTTTAATAAAATGCTGAAGTGGTAGGTAGATACAAGATAAAGGTAGAAAACATAGTTTAGTGTTGTAAGAGAGCAAATGTAGATGATCAGGTGTGTGCCTGTAGACTATGTGTTAATCCAAGCTAGACAAGGGCAATAAAACATCCACGGACGCAGAAGATTTCTCTCAGAACAGGGGGGGTGAGGTTCTAAGCCTCACCTCTGTTGATCCCCAATTTCTCACCTGATGGCCCCCCTGCGACTGTGCCTGTCTTAGGTTGTTCCTCCCTTGAGGAATCTTACCCGTCTCTGGCTAACCAGTCATCTTCCGGGGCCATAAAGGGAAATGTAGAGTTGGTAAGTGAGAGAGAAGCCTTATTGTTTGAAATTGTTAGCTTTTTACTTCTTTGCATATTTATGCCCTGTGGCTTCTATGCCCAGCATTTGTCTTGAGGTATCTTTACCACTTGGAGGAGTTATGATACTTGGTAAATTTGATATGAGGCACGAATTCTATTTAAGGGTTGTAATTAGGAAGGAAGAAGAAAAGCTATAGAAGTAGCAGGCGGAAGAAAACATGGGAAGATTGATTATTTCTTTGACATATCTTCTTGTAGAGTAACTTCAGCGTATATAGGTTTTAAGCTACTACTTAAATTGCGCACACACATTAACATAATAGGAGTATAGTTACATAACCAAAGCATATCTGAAATTACCAGCCATCTGCAGTGAAACCAAGAAAACCATTAAGGCACCTTAGGCATTTGTGAAAACTTATCTATGATATGGTGGATATTGTCCAACTAAACTTGAACAGTCTGAGAGAAATCAGACAAATTAAAACAACCCATTCCTGGGGACTGTTCACATGCCATATGTTCTTTTAACAGTAAATAGTCTGTAGTTGTAAGAGTTTGGAGTGCTACAATTTGCACTTCTCCAAATTCTTGGTTGAGTTCCAACAGTATAGATCCAGTCAAATTTGTTGTTTTACTGTATGCACAGGCCAGCTTAGATATCTCCTTCCTCATTCCCATGGCAAGTCCAGGAACTGGTGGGATGAGTGCATCTACTGCTGTAGCAGTGCTTGGATCTTTGTTGGGGTTTTTTGATGATCATCTTCTGGCATGAGTCTTCCAGAGAGTGCAGATGTTGGAAGTTCTTTTTCATATCGCATCTTAGTTCATTTTCGGGGTAGCCCAATTAGGCTTTGATCCTCTGTATAAACACAAACAGACCCTTTGCCTACACTTTTATATGCCCTTTATACCCTTGTGTAGAACTCGTTGGAGGTTACCACACAGGAACTGCCCTTTTTTTTTTTTTTTTTTTTTTTTTTTTTTGCTATCACTAATCTACACTTACATGACGAATATTATGTTTACTAGGCTCTCCCCTATAACAGGTCTCCCCTATAAACCCCTTTACAGTCACAGTCCATCAGCATAGCAAAATGTTGTAGAATCACTACTTGCCTTCTCTGTGTTGTACAGCCCTCCCTTTTCTCCTACCTCCCCATGCATGTTAATCTTAATACCCCCCTACTTCTCCCCCCCTTATCCCTCCCTACCCACCCATCCTCCCCAGTCCCTTTCCCTTTGGTACCTGTTAGTCCATTCTTGAGTTCTGTGATTCTGCTGCTGTTTTGTTCCTTCAGTTTTTCCTTTGTTCTTATATTCCACAGATAAGTGAAATCATTTGGTATTTCTCTTTCTCCGCTTGGCTTGTTTCACTCAGCATAATACCCTCCAGCTCCATCCATGTTGCTGCAAATGATTGGATTTGCCCTTTTCTTATAGCTGAGTAGTATTCCATTGTGTATATGTACCACATCTTCTTTATCCATTCATCTATTGATGGACATTTAGGTTGCTTCCAATTCTTGGCTATTGTAAATAGTGCTGCAATAAACATAGGGGTGCATCTGTCTTTCTCAAACTTGATTGCTGCATTCTTAGGGTAAATTCCTAGGAGTGGAATTCCTGGGTCAAATGGTAAGTCTGTTTTGAGCATTTTGATGTACCTCCATACTGCTTTCCACAATGGTTGAACTAACTTACATTCCCACCAGCAGTGTAGGAGGGTTCCCCTTTCTCCACAGCCTCGCCAACATTTGTTGTTGTTTGTCTTTTGGATGGCAGCCATCCTTACTGGTGTGAGGTGATACCTCATTGTAGTTTTAATTTGCATTTCTCTGATAATTAGCGATGTGGAGCATCTTTTCATGTGTCTGTTGGCCATCTGTATTTCTTTTTTGGAGAACTGTCTGTTCAGTTCCTCTGCCCATTTTTTAATTGGGTTATTTGTTTTTTGTTTGTTGAGGCGTGAGAGCTCCTTATATATTCTGGACGTCAAGCCTTTATCGGATGTGTCATTTTCAAATATATTCTCCCATACTGTAGGGATCCTTCTTGTTCTATTGATGGTGTCTTTTGCTGTACAGAAGCTTTTCAGCTTAATATAGTCCCACTTACTCATTTTTGCTGTTGTTTTCCTTGCCCGGGGAGATATGTTCAAGAAGAGGTCACTCATGTTTATGTCTAAGAGGTTTTCGCCTATGTTTTCTTCCAGGAGTTTAATGGTTTCATGGCTTACATTCAGGTCTTTGATCCATTTTGAGTTTACTTTTGTATATGGGGTTAGACAATGGTCCAGTTTCATTCTCCTACATGTAGCTGTCCAGTTTTGCCAGCACCACCTGTTGAAGAGACTGTCATTTCGCCATTGTATGTCCATGGCTCCTTTATCAAATATTAATTGACCATATATGTCTGGGTTAATGTCTGGATTCTCTATTCTGTTCCATTGGTCTGTGGCTCTGCTCTTGTGCCAGTACCAAATTGTCTTGATTACTATGGCTTTATAGTAGAGCTTGAAGTTGGGGAGTGAGATCCCCCCTACTTTATTCTTCTTTCTCAGGATTGCTTTGGCTATTCGGGGTCTTTGGTGTTTCCATATGAATTTTTGAATTATTTGTTCCAGTTCATTGAAGAATGTTGCTGGTAGTTTCATAGGGATTGCATCAAATCTGTATATTGCTTTGGGCAGGATGGCCATTTTAACAATATTAATTCTTCCTAGCCACGAGCATGGGATGAGTTTCCATCTGTTAGTGTCCCCTTTAATTTCTCTTAAGAGTGACTTGTAGTTTTCAGAGTATAAGTCTTTCACTTCTTTGGTTAGGTTTATTCCTAGGTATTTTATTTTTTTTGATGCAATTGTGAATGGAGTTGTTTTCCTGATTTCTCTTTCTGTTGGTTCATTGTTAGTATATAGGAAAGCCACAGATTTCTGTGTGTTGATTTTGTATCCTGCAACTTTGCTGTATTCCGATATCAGTTCTAGTAATTTTGGAGTGGAGTCTTTAGGGTTTTTTATGTACAGTATCATGTCATCTGCAAATAGTGACAGTTTAACTTCTTCTTTACCAATCTGAATTCCTTGTATTTCTTTATTTTGTCTGATTGCCGTGGCTAGGACCTCCAGTACTATGTTAAATAACTGTGGAGAGAGTGGGCATCCCTGTCTAGTTCCCGATCTCAGAGGAAATGCTTTCAGCTTCTCGCTGTTCAATATAATGTTGGCTGTGGGTTTATCATAGATGGCCTTTATTATGTTGAGGTACTTGCCGTCTATTCCCATTTTGCTGAGATTTTTTAACATGAATGGATGTTGAACTTTGTCAAATGCTTTTTCATCATCTATGGAGATGATCATGTGGTTTTTGTCTTTCCTTTTGTTGATGTGGTGGATGATGTTGATGGACTTTCGAATGTTGTACCATCCTTGCATCCCTGGAATGAATCCCACTTGTTCATGGTGTATGATCCTTTTGATGTATTTTTGATTTCGGTTTGCTAATATTTTGTTGAGTATTTTTGCATCTACGTTCATCAGGGATATTGGTCTGTAGTTTTCTTTTTTGGTGTGGTCTTTGCCTGGTTTTGGTATTAGGGTGATGTTAGCTTCATAGAATGAGTTTGGGAGTATCCCCTCTTCCTCTATTTTTTGGAAAACTTTAAGGAGAATGGGTATTATGTCTTCCCTGTATGTCTGATAAAATTCCGAGGTAAATCCATCTGGCCCAGGGGTTTTGTTCTTTGGTAGTTTTTTGATTACCGCTTCAATTTCATTGCTGGTAATTGGTCTGTTTAGATTTTCTGTTTCTTCCTGGGTCAATCTTGGAAGGTTATATTTTTCTAGGAAGTTGTCCATTTCTCCTAGGTTTCCCAGCTTGTTAGCATATAGGTTTTCATAGTATTCTCCAATAATTCTTTGCATTTCCGTGGGGTCCGTCATTATTTTTCCTTTCTCGTTGCGGATACTGTTGATTTGTGTTGACTCTCTTTTCTTCTTAATAAGTCTGGCTAGAGGCTTATCTATTTTGTTTATTTTCTCGAAGAACCAGCTCTTGGTTTCATTGATTTTTGCTATTGTTTTATTCTTCTCAATTTTATTTATTTCTTCTCTGATCTTTATTATGTCCCTCCTTCTGCTGACCTTAGGCCTCATCTGTTCTTCTTTTTCCAATTTCGATAATTGTGACATTAGACCATTCATTTGGGATTGCTCTTCCTTTTTTAAATATGCTTGTATTGCTATATACTTTCCTCTTAAGACTGCTTTTGCTGTGTCCCACAGAAGTTGGGGCTTAGTGTTGTTGTTGTCATTTGTTTCCATATATTGCTGGATCTCCATTTTGATTTGGTCATTGATCCATTGATTATTTAGGAGCGTGTTGTTAAGCCTCCATGTGTTTGTGAGCCTCTTTGCTTTCTTTGTACAGTTTATTTCTAGTTTTATGCCTTTGTGGTCTGAAAAGTTGGTTGGTAGGATTTCAATCTTTTGGAATTTTCTGAGGCTCTTTTTGTGGCCTAGAATGTGGTCTATTCTGGAGAATGTTCCATGTGCACTTGAGAAGAATGTATATCCCGCTGCTTTTGGATGTAGAGTTCTATAGATGTCTATTAGGTCCATCTGCTCTACTGTGTTGTTCAGTGCTTCCATGTCCTTACTTATTTTCTGCTCAGTGGATCTATCCTTTGGGGTGAGTGGTGTGTTGAAGTCTCCTACAAGGAATGCATTGCAGTCTATATCCCCCTTTAGATCTGTTAGTATTTGTTTCACATATGATGGTGCTCCTGTGTTGGGTGCATATATATTTAGAATGGTTATATCCTCTTGTTTGACTGAGCCCTTTATCATTATGTAGTGTCCCTCTTTATCTCTTGTTACTTTCTTTGTTTTGAAGTCTATTTTGTCTGATATTAGTACTGCAACCCCTGCTTTCTTCTCACTCTTGTTTGCTTGAAATATGTTTTTCCATCAATTGACTTTTAGTCTGTACATGTCTTTGGGTTTGAGGTGAGTTTCTTGTAAGCAGCATATAGATGGGTCTTGCTTTTTTATCCATTCTGTTACTCTGTGTCTTTTGATTGGTGCATTCAACCCATTAACATTTAGGGTGACTATTGAAAGATATGTACTTATTGCCATTGCAGGCTTTAAATTCGTGGTTACCAAAGGTTCAAGGTTAGCCTCTTTAGTATCTTACTGCCTAACTTAGCTCACTTATTGAGCTGTTATATACACTGTCTGGAGATTCTTTTGTTCTCTCCCTTCTTGTTCCTCCTCCTCGATTCTTCATATGTTGGGTGTTTTGTGCTGTGCTCTTTCTAGGAGTGCTCCCATCTAGAGCAGTCCCTGTAAGATGTCCTGTAGAGGTGGTTTGTGGAAAGCAAATTCCCTCAGCTTTTGTTTGTCTGGGAATTGTTTAATCCCACCGTCAAATTTAATGATAGTCGTGCTGGATACAGTATTCTTGGTTCAAGGCCCTTCTGTTTCATTGTATTAAATATATCATGCCATTCTCTTCTGGCCTGTAGGGTTTCTGTTGAGAAATCTGACGTTAGCCTGATGGGTTTCCCTTTATAGGTGACCTTTTTCTCTCTAGCTGCCTTTAACACTCTTTCCTTGTCCTTGATCTTTGCCATTTTAATTATTATGTGTCTTGGTGTTGCCCTTCTTGGATCCTTTCTGTTGGGGGTTCTGTGTATTTACGTGGTCTGTTTGATTACTTCCTCCCCCAGTGTGGGGAAGTTTTCAGCAATTATTTCTTCTAAGATACTTTCCATCTCTTTTCCTCTCTCTTCTTCTTCTGGGACCCCTATAATAAGGATATTGTTCCTTTTGGATTGGTCACACAGTTCTCTTAATATTGTTTCATTCCTGGAGATCCTTTTGTCTCTCTCTATGTCAGCTTCTATGCGTTCCTGTTCTCTGATTTCAATTCCATCAATGGCCTCTTGCATTCTATCCATTCTGCTTATAAACCCTTCCAGAGTTTGTTTCATTTCTGCGATCTCCTTTCTGGCATCTGTGATCTCCTTCCAGACTTCATCCCATTTCTCTTGCGTATTTCTCTGCATCTCTGTCAGCATGTTTATGATTCTTATTTTGAATTCTTTTTCAGGAAGACTGGTTAGGTCTGTCTCCTTCTCTGGTGTTGTCTCTGTGATCTTTGTCTGCCTGTAGCTTTGCCTTTTCATGGTGATAGGAATAGTCTGCAGAACTGGGACGAGTGACGGCTGGAAGGACTTCCTTTCTTGTTGGTTTGTGGCCCTCCTCTCTTGGGAGAACAGCGACCTCTAGTGGCTTGTGCTGGGCAGCTGCGCACAGACAGGGCTTCTGCTTCCTGCCCGGCTGCTATGGAGTTAATCTCCGCTGTTGCTGTGGGCATGGCCTGGCTCGGGCAGCTACTCCAAAATGGTGGAGTCGCGTTGGAGCAGGAGCTGCTGGGAGGCTATTTATCTCCGTAAGAGGCCTCCCTGATCCCTGCAGCCCAGGGGTTAGGGTGCCCAGAGATCCCAGATTCCCTACCTCTGGATTAAGTGACCCGCCCTGCCCCTTTAAGACTTTCAAAAAGCACCCGCCAAAACAAAACGCCCACCAAAAAAAAAAAGAAGAAAAAAAATTTTTTAATTAAAAAAAAAAAAAAGTTTTTAATTAAAAAAAAAAAAAAAAAAGGTTGTCGTTCGTTTTTCTTTATTCTCCGGTGCCTGCCTCAGGCCTCTGCTCACCGGTCTTTCTGCCCTGTTTCCCTAGTATTGGGGTCCCTATCCCTTTAGGACTTCCAAAATGCGCTCGCCCAAACAAAACAGCAAAAAAGCAAAAAAAAAATGGTCGCGCCCTTTTCTTATGTCATCTGTCGCCCAGCCTCCAGTGCCCGCTCACTGTTCTTGCTGCCCTGTTTTCCTAGTATCGAGCGCCCTGCACTCTGGCCCGGATGGCTGGGGCTGGGTGTTCGGCAGTCCTGGTCTCCGTCTCCCTCCCGCTCTGCCTGCTCTTCTCCCGTCGGGAGCTGGGGGGAGGGGCGCTCGGCTCCCGCCGGGCCGGGGCTTGTATCTTACCCCCTTCGCGAGGCGCTGGGTTCTCTCAGGTGCGGATGTGGTCTGAATATTGTCCTGTGTCCTCTGGTCTTTATTCTAGGAAGAGTTGTCTTTGTTATATTTTCATAGATATATGTTGTTTTGGGAGGAGATTTCCGCTGCTCTACTCACGCCGTCATCTTCCGCCCCTCCTTTTTCTATGTTTTTTGACTCTCTATAGTGAATTATTCTTAATGATCTGATTTAATTCTGTGTTAATAAATAAATAAGCCTGTTTTTCTATTTGCTATTATCAGTTCTATTAAGACAGAAATAAAAAAGAAACATTTTGTGCCTGCTTTTATTTTTCACCAAAAAAAATTCAGAAATTGGGTTTATGCAAATAAGGAGCTAGGAAATTCTAGAGTATACAGGGCTTTGCATTTCCTTAGAGTAGCTGAGCTCAGACCAGATGGAGAAACTACCAACATAAATGCAAATGCAAAGCTATACCTCAGTCAATGAAGTTGAAGTTGCTGGGTTCCTCAGCCAACCGATAACTGCCATTTACCAACTGCTGTCTGTACCAGCTGTGGTGCTAAGCCCTGCATGTAAATGGTCTGGTGAGATTGGCACTGATATTGACAGTGAAATTATTATGAGACTGAGGTTCAGATTTTATGGGTGGTTTTTCCCACAGTTACAAATGTTAGTGAGGCCAGTAAGGAGTGCAAAACCTCAGTAGTCTGATTCCACCTCTCAAATGTTGCCGATTCCTCAATTTTTCCTCCCTTGTCAATGCAGAGGCTGAAAAACTGATATTCTCAGCAGCTCTGAGTTCCTGGTAGGAGATGCCAGTGTTAGGGAAAGAATCAGGAATGTTCCAACACAGGCAGGGAAGAGGCCAACCTTTTAATCAATCAACATTTGATGCTGCCTTACTGCAGACAAAACACTAGAGGGACTTTTATTTGGGCTTTTGTATTGTTTTAGAGTTTTCAAAGTACTTTTATATCATCCACTAATTTGCAACTCCATGTTTGATAGCAGAGAAAACTAAGACTCAGAGAAGCACAACCACATGACCATGGCTACCACATAAAGGAGTCACAGGTCAAAGGCTTGAACTGTGGACTTGAACCTCAAATACAGAGGTTTACATCTGGTTTTTCCTCAAGATCACAAAGACATGGCAAAACAGTGACTCTGCACTCTAAACCCAAATTATGGCTCATGTTTGATTGTAGCTATAGAAAATCCAGGTATAGATGACATGAATTTGAGAATTTGTCTTTGCTCTTAAAGAGCTTTTGATCTAACTTGTGGGGAAATCCCATCTGTATACCCACCCACCTATGCACATATTTTCTTGTATGTGCCAGGCATGGTGCAAAGCTCCTCTAGAAAGGCAGCAATGAGGAAAGTCACCCAGTTCCTGCGTCACACAGCTAATGATCTGGTGAAGAAGTGAGAGATACAAGCCAGTACTAGTGTGATGAGCATCACAAACAAATCTCCAGGTGTTGTTTGTTGAATGGAAAATGAGGATTTTCCAAGAGTGGTTAAGGAAAAAGAAAGAAGGGATTTCTAGCTGGAGAGAGTTCCAATGAAAATACTACTATTTCTTAATATTCACCAAAGAGAGGTTCTAAAATGTCTTATGGCAAGACATCACATGAAAGAGCCCATAGTGTTCTTCATAAATAGTACAAGCCTTCAAATCCAAAGGTAGACTTTGAGTCCACATGGGCAAAAACTAGACATTGCCTTTACTGACAGCAAATTAAATGCACTGAGTCTCAATTGTTTTGTGTGAATGGAGTAATCATATCTATGAAACCAGAAAAATGTATAGATCACATCTTGACACACTATGACAATCCAATAATTATTACCCAGATCCCAAATCCTCTTTCAGTTTTATTCCAGAGAAGAGAAATGCTACCATTGTCCATGTGAAAATAATGACAAATTGCTGCCTTGTCCTCCCTGGTCTACATTATTCATGTTTTTTTTTGGAACTTGGTATAAAGAGCACAGATTTTAAACCCTGACAAAATCAGATTCAATTCCAAGCTTTTTACTATCTGTTTGGCTTTGGATCAGTTCCTTAAACTCTCAGTCTCAATTTACTTAGCTGTAAGATGGAAATTAAAGACTGTTCCACAGTCACTGTGATGGCTAGGGGAGATGCCTTCATGTAAAGCCCTCTTTCTCAAAGTGTAGTGTGTGGAGCAGCATTGCTAGGGAGCTTGTTAAAAATGCAGGACCTAAGGCCCTAACCCAGGCCCACTGTATAAGAATTTTCATTTTAACAATATTGCAGGTGATTTATTTGCACATTATAATTTAGAAGCACATTGTATTGGTTTCTATTGCTGCTACAACAAATCACAAATTTACTGGCTTAAAATGACACAAAATTATTATCGTACAGTTATGGAGGTTAGAAGTTCAAAATTAGTCTCATTGGTCTTAATCAATTGTCAAAAAGTCTAATTCCTTCTGGACACTTTAGGGGAGAATACCTTTCTTTGCCTTTGCTAACTTCTAGAAACCTCCCACACTCCCTGGCCCATGGCCCCTTCCTCCGTCTTCAAAACCAGAAGGCAGCATAGCATAGTCACATCTCCTTCACTGACTCTGACTCTCCAGCTTCCCTCTCATAATTGATTGCATTTTCCCACCCAAATAATTCAGGATAATTTCCCATCTCAAGATCATTAACTCAATCACATCTGTTACCACATGTGATCATGTCCACAAAATTCCTTTTGCCATGTAATACAGCATATTTGTAATATAGCATATTCACAGGTTTTAGGGAATAGGACAGAGACATCTCTGGGGGGCCACCATTCAGCCTAGTACACCTTACAGAGGTTGGCTGTTATGCTTATCACTACTCTCCTTCCTCCTGCCCCCATTCTTCAGAAAAGGTCTTCATTAACCAAAAGGGTCCATTTGGTAAATAGTCTCATTAATCAAAATTTTCACATCTGCTGTTAGTGCTTCAACTGCTAGGAATAGATTTGCTTGCTAGAAAACTGCCTTATCCAGTGTATTGTTACAGGCATCCAATGCAGTAGTCAGGCTTTCAGGATTTGGAGTAACAGTGTGTTCAAATCCTGATGCTCCCACCAGTCAGTAGTTTAGCTTCAGTCAAATTTCTTCATCTCCCAAGCCCCAGTTCTCTTCTTCGTAAAATAGAAATAAGAACGGACCCTGCCTCAAGGTGTTCTGGGAGAGAATTATAAAAAATGAGAGTCCCTGGCAGCACTTAGTGTCTAATATAGACTCAAAGTTTTCTCACAAATATCCCCACGAGGGCCTATACTTGGGCTGGCTTAGAGCCAGTGCGCAGCAGTCCCTTGGAATTCTCTAGTGAACTGCGGATCACTACCACACCCACTCTTCATTTGTGGGCAGGGCCGCTATCCTGGGCCACCCTTGGGAATTGTGGAGGTCATGGATTTCCAATTTAACATGACACCAAATCTCTGGTGTGTTTTGACTTTTTAGTACTCTCCAGCCAATTGATGGGGGCATTCCATAACAGAAGGAAATGTTCATGGTTTGGAAAAAACACTGCAGCCTGAGATTCCTGATGGAATCAGGATGCACAGCACCATGAACTGGCAAATGGTGGGATTCTAATTTCACTGAGGGAAGTAATGACACCGAATTGACCAAGAAAGAATCAAAGGTGGGTACTGGCTTTTAAAGCCATATATTGAGCAAATAGTTAGACATATATGACTCTAAGGGCTGCTGCCTCCTAGGATAACCTGGAAAAGTGCCCTTTGAAGCCATGATATTTTAGAAACAGACTCTTAAGCCCCTCAAATGTGTGCCACTTTGCTCCTTCTCTAATCCCCACTTCTCCCTGCAACAGAACACAATTGCATTTCCAACTTTTGAAAATTCTCGAGTTAAAATTCGTCCAAAGCTGGCATTGTCTGCTTCAATAGGGTTGGCTGAATGGTCTATTGTTGTAAGGCAGTTGCTTTCCTTTCAAAAGGACCAATAAGTTAAATTTGTAAAAACACAAATGTTCCAGGAAGTCATAGTCTACTTCCCTGGAAGTCACTGGTTGGTTATGAACAAAAATGATTAAAATCAAATTAAGGAGATGAATCCTGAGAAGGTCATTTGGTCATGGTTTTAGATAAAATACTAGCACAACTGTTTTTTAATTATGTGAGAAACAAAGAGACTGCTCTTCACAATATCTCCCTCTAGGTGAACATGACTGGCAAGATAGGGGTGGAAGAAATGTTTGATCTTTTGTCAATATCAGTTCTCTGCCCTTCAGAATTGAATTGGGCCTCTGTGTTTAGCAGGTATATGGACTAGGAGTTTTAGAGGTAGTCTTAAGTGGCAGAGGATAGTTACTCAGCAAAGTGTTTCTCTAAGTCATGGCATCCATCCCATGTAAACTCTCCCATTAGATTTAGAGGATCGTGTTTGAGCTCATTTTCTGGAGAGTAGCTTTGTGAGCAGCATTCCTCTTGGCTTGAATGGGTTTTTGAGCACAGGTAGGTGGGGAAGTTGAGATCTTGTTTGCCTCACCCAAATCTCTTCCTTCTGAAAGCCTTCTCTTTCCAGTATGCTAGAGTATTTAATTCAAAGGATTCTACTGCCTGACCACAGGTATGAGAACATTAGCCAATTAGGGTGCTCCTAGACCCTGGACACAGTGATTGGTTATATATGTGCACATGCACACATGTGCGTATTTTATGTGCACATGTGATTCAAACAGGGTCATTGAGGTCCTATGGGAGATGTTGTCTTGAGTATTAGAAGAAAAAGTATTCTGCTTCTTCTAAGACTGTGAGCTAGTAGGATGAAATATGCTTGGAGATTCTGGGGCTCAATTTTGCATGAAAAAGAGAGACCCCACCAGAGAATGAGTGAACCCAATAAGGAAAAAACATAACTAAGATGTGAAAAAGATTGAGCCTTATGATTTTGTTTACATTCCTGGATACAGCCATGCCTGAAACCCCTGGATTTTTACTAACAGGAGCAAATAAATTCCATTTGCTTAAACCAGGTTGTTTAGTTGTAAATGGCATAAAACTAACTGAGTCTGGATAGATACAAGTAATACATCACTCATTCTTCACATACAAGGTACAGATCAAGCTCCATTCTTCCCAGGAGGACTCCCTGACTACCTAAACCTCCAGAGTTCCTTATTTCTACTGAAATTAGACTTCATGTTTCTATCAGGTGGGGTTCAAGAGGAAACAGAAAGTACCCTAGATTGTTCAAATAAAAAGAATTTAATGAAGGGACAACTTACAGCATTATAGGTAGGGCTAAGAGAACTATGAAGAGATATTGAAGCATCCAGAGACTAGTAACAAGCTATTCCATTCCTAGTGATGAAGGCTTAAGGGTGGGATGGCATTACTGGAGCCCAGGGAGAGCTTGAAATGCTGAGAAGAGACTATCCAATAGAAGCTGTAGTTATGGAAAAATCAGTCACTTCAGAAACATGGTTATAAAGCAGGGATGGATTAGGAAAAAGAAATACCTTAACTTCTCTCTTCATCTACCCTTGCATCACTTGAGAGTGCCTCCTATTGTTAAAACCAAATAGGAAGTCAGAGGGGAGGAAGCCCAGGTGATGGGCGTATCGGTACAGAACAGGTGAGAGAAGGACCAGAATTATTTAGGTGGAGGGTGGAGGTGGGAGGGGTTATAGAGGATATCCAGCAGCAGTGCACTGAGGCCTCAACTCCTAATTCGTAGCAGATTTTATACAGTTCTTCACAGGAGTAAGTAACTGGTATATTCCTGAGGACTTATGAAGCCAATGACTTAGTCCCAAAGGTTGAATCCGTGGTAGGAAGATGACTAAGAGAAGTTTGCAAGGCCTCAGTGTCCCTATCTATTGTGTGGGAAAGGTTAAGCATAAGAGCACTCCAAAATGGTGACTGACATTTGCAATAGTTTTAAGTGAAATTGTGCAAACTAATTGCTTTGTCAAAAGGAAGAATGGAATCCATGGGCAACAACTTTGAATAATTTGCTCCTAATAGTCTGGAATGTAATTCCTGAGATCATTTGAGTCAGGCAAGTACAAAAAGGAAAATGAGATACTGAGGCCAATAAGACAGAGCACATACTATTTCCTGAAGTGGTGTGAGAAACCCATCCTGCTTCAGTGTGACTTACAGATAAATTAATGCATTTCTTCATCTTGTGGTTGACACTTTTCCATTCAATAATGTTGCTTTTTTATAGGCAGTATCTCTCTCTTCCATCTTCTCCTGGCAGCTTGTGTATACCTTTCCTCTTCCCTGACCATTTCCCCTCTATCCTTGGCCAAACAATAATTTCCCCAGCTTGTCATTTCTGAGTAAGTCCCACTTTTGGACCTCCCTTTGGGCAAAGCATAGCCTGGGAAGGAGAGGAAAGGATGGAGAGGCAGGGAGCAGTAATCTCTAGCCTCATTTTGTAGCTAGTCTGCAGCCCTGATAGGGCAATACTCATAGAAAGTGACAAGTAGAAATTAGCCCCTATTGATTTTATTTCCATAACATCTGAAAAACAATCCTTACCAAAAACATCTTTCAAACATCTCCCTGGCAGAAAATATAGGGTTCCGTCTTAGAGAAAATATGTTTATGAAAACACATCCAAAGCAATTTTTAAGAAAAGCAGAATCAAAATCAGTACTTTCAAAGTTTATGCTATTCCCTGCCTTCATGAAGATAGGCAACTTAATTTGTGAGCATTTTGCCCTACAAGGGAAATTGCCTTTGATGCTGACTGGATCAAAACCACTCATTTCATATTCATTATACATTGCACAATATCCCAAATATCAACTCCCACCCACCAAACTGGTAGAACAGCAGCACTTTCAATAATAAATTGCTTCTATTTACTTCAATACAGTAGGAAAATAATTTGAAGCATTAGGGATACTTTTGCTCTTGAAGGTAATAACAAATAACTGTACTGAGTCCAGGGCTGTGGCTAGCTTCATTTAGCTAGGATAAAGACTTTAGATAGATTTTAGAGGTTTTTTAAGCTCCTTGTTAGAGCTTATAAAATTGCAAATACACACACACACACACACACATGCACACCAGGCTCTCAATGTTTTCATAGTGTGGAAAACCAGTTGCACTGCTTTTATATTAGGACAATTAAAAATGCTTAGCAAAGAGTGCTTGAAGACAAATAAAAGAGAGAAAGAAGTGCCTTTATATTTGAAAGTCATTAAGCAGTTAGGGAAAGTAGAGGTCTTTTATTCATACAAAAGGACTTTTCAATTCAATTAACTTATTTGGAAAACTATAAAATAAAAAATCTGACATGAGACTGACAAACTGAAATAGTCTTGGAAAAGCTTCATCTGCTCCAAAGGAGGAAAGGCCCAGAGCATATGGGGTGAATGTTTGAATGGGTCTAAACCAGGCAGACAGAAGCAGGGAAAGGAGAACAGGGCTGGGCAGGGCTGTAGATTTCTCCTCCAAAAATGCTCACAAAGAAAGAGAACGGGTTATTGGAACAAGTTGCTATGTGGCCTGGCCTTGAAGAGAAAATAAGAAATTGGAGGAAGAAGCACTCGTAGTGTGCAAATAAAGACTCCTGAGTAAGAACTACATTATTTACTAACTTAATGTCTCAGTCAGAGCATGCTAAGTTATGCTAGAGTAACAAATAGCCCAAATCTCAGTGGCTTAATATAATAGAAATTTATTTCTTGTTAATGTTCTGTGTCCAAGCACAGGCTGGCAGGGGTCTCTGTTAATGTAGTCAGTTGGGAACTTTGGACAGACTAAGGTCCACTTCAGCTTCCATGATCAGGATAGCCAGGAGAGATCACATGGCTAGTCAGGCCCTGGGTCTTAACACTGCTGTCTGGAAGTAATGCACATCACTTCCAATCACATTTCATTGGGTAAAGCATGTCATATGTCACACCAAATTTCAAAGAGGGATGGGGAAGTGGTAGCCTACCATGTGCTCTAAGGATAGGAGAACTAGAATTACTGCCATCAACCTTGTGACTGCCCTTTCACTCAAAAGATAGTTCAACCAAGCATGCACCAAGGACCACTTTTTTTTGCCCCCCTGAGGTCAACACTGAAAGCCAAAATAGGAAAAATAACAATAAGAACAAAAATAGTCTTTCTCTTCAAATAAAATTACAGGAGCAAAACTAAGCAAGAACTCAGAAACTCATAAAACAAGAGTTTAATGGACCATGTATAAAGTTTTACTCAACAGTATAGTGAATTGTTTGAAGAAAGTGCCACACAAGTACAAGACTGATTCAGAGAAGGAGACAGAGCTCTCTGTCAAAGAGGTTAGGAGGACTAACCTGCAGGATGACTCTCAAGGAAAGCCCTGCTGGAGAGAAAGAGTGACTAAGCACAACAATCATGTGTATTACTTAATACTACAGCAATGTAGGGCAAGTGATATCATTACTATTTTGCCCATGAAGGAAGCAAATTACTGAGAGATCAAATAACTTTCACAGATCACACAACTAGTTCAGGGAAACAGTGGTAGGAAATTAAAAATATGATGATGTAGGAAGCATAGGGAACAGTTAAAATGAGATTTGATTCCAAGGGGAAAAGAGAAAAAAAAATTGAGCAACTACAGGAGTATCTTTTTTGTGTCAATTTTTTTTTTGTAGATAATTATTTTTTATTGAAGCGTAGTTGACACACAGTATTACATTACATTAGTTTCAGGTGTACAACATAGTGATTCAACATTTATATACATGACAATTCTAGGTACCAGCTATCACCATACCAAGCTGTTACAATATCTTGACTATATTCATTACATCCCGGTTACTTATTATTTTACCATTGGAAGTGTGTGCTTTTTTTTTTTTTTGTGAGGGTATCTCTCATATTTATTGATCAAATGGTTGTTAACAACAATAAAATTATGTATAGGGGAGTCAATGCTCAATGCACAATCATTAATCCACCCCAAGCCTAATTTACGTCAGTCTCCAATCTTCTGAAGCATAACAAACAAGTTCTTACATGGAGAACAAATTCTTACATAGTGAATAAGTTCTTACATGGTGAACAGTACAAGGGCAGCCATCACAGAAACCTTCGGTTTTGCTCATGCATTATGAACTATAAACAGTCAGTTCAAATATGAATACTCATTTGATTTTTATACTAGATTTATATGTGGATACCACATTTTTCTCTTTATTATTATTATTTTTAATAAAATGCTGAAGTGGTTGGTAGATACAAGATAAAGGTAGAAAACATAGTTTAGTGTTGTAAGAGAGCAAATGTAGATGATCATGTGTGTGTCTGTAGACTATGTGTTAATCCAAGCAAGACAAGGGCAATAAAACATCCACGTATGCAGAAGATTTCTCTCAAAACAGGGGGGGTGAGGTTCTAAGCCTCACCTCTGTTGATCCCCAATTTCTCACCTGATGAACCCCCTGCGACTGTGCCTGTCTTAGGTTGTTCCTCCCTTGAGGGATCTTACCCGACTCTGGCTAACCAGTCATCTTCCGGGGCCATACAGGGAAATGTAAAGTTGGTAAGTGAGAGAGAAGCCTTATTGTTTGAAATGGTTAGCTATTTATTTCTTTGCATATTTATGCCCTGTAGCTTCTATGCCCAGCATTTGTCTTGAGGTATCTTTACCACTTGGAAGAATTATGATACTCAGTAAATTTGATATGAGGCACGAATTCTATTTAAGGGTTGTAAATAGGAAGGAAGAAGAAAAGCTATAGAAGTAGCAGGCGGCAGAAAACATGGGAAGGTTGATTATTTCTTTGACATATCTTCTTGTAGAGTAACTTCAGCATGTATAGGTTTTAAGCTACTACTTAAATTGTGCACACACATTAACATAATAGGAGTATAGTTGCATAACCAAAGCATATCTGTAATTACCAGCCATCTCCAGTGAAACCAAGAAAACCAGTTAGGCACCTTAGGCATTTGTGAAAACTTATCTATGATATGGTGGATATTGTCCAACTGAACTTGAACAGTCTGAGAGAAATCAGACAAATTAAAACAACCCATTCCTGGGGAATGTTCACATTCCTTATGTTCTTTTAACAGTAAATAGTCTGTAGTGGTAAGATTTTGGAGTGCTACAATTTGCATTTCTCCTAATTCTTGATTGAGTTCCAACAGAATAGATCCAGTCAAATTTGTTGTTTTACTGTATGCACAGGCCAGCTTAGATATCTCCTTCCTCATTCCCATGGAAAGTCCAGGAACTGGTGGGATGAGTGCATCTACAGCTGTAGCAGTGCGTGGATCTTTGTTGGGGTTTTTTGATGATCATCTTCTGGCATGAGTCTTCCAGAGAGTGCTGATGTGGGAAGTTCTTTTTCATATCGTATCTTAGTTCATTTTCAGGGTAGCCCAATTAGGCTTTGATCCTCTGTATAAACACAAACAGACCCTTTGCCTACACTTTTATAATGCCATTATACTCTTGGGTAGAAGTCGTTGGAGGTTACCACACAGGAACTGCCCTTTTTTTTTTTTGGTATCACTAATCTACACTTGCATGACGAATATTATGTTTACTAGGCTTTCACTATACCAGGTCCCCCCTATAAACCCCTTTACAGTCACTGTCCATCAGCATAGCAAAATGTTGTAGAAACACTACTTGCCTTCTCTGTGTTGTTCAGCCCTCCCTTTTCTCCTATCCTCCCATGCATGCTAATCTTAATACCCCCCTACTTCTATCCCCCCTTACCCCTCCCTACCCACCCATCCTCTCCAGTCCCTTTCCCTTTGGTACCTATTAGTCCATTCTTGAGTTCTGTGATTCTGATGCTGTTTTGTTCCTTCAGTTTTTCCTTTGTTCTTATATTCCGCAGATAAGTGAAATCATTTGATATTTCTCTTTCATCGCTTGGCTGGTTTCACTGAGCATAATACACTCCAGCTCCATCCATGTTGCTGCAAATGGTTGGATTTGCCCTTTACTTTTGGCTGAGTAGTATTCCATTGTATATATGTAATACATTTTCTTTATCCATTCATCTATCGATGGACATTTAGGTTGCTTCCAATTTTTGGCTACTGTAAATAGTGCTGCAAAAAACATAGGGGTGCACTGATCTTTCTCATATTTGATTGCTGCATTCTTAGGGTAAATTCCTAGGAGTGCAATTCCTGGGTCAAATGGTAGGTCTGTTTTGAGCATTTTGATGTACCTCCATACTGCTTTCCACAATGGTTGAACTAACTTACATTCCCACCAGCAGTGTAGGAGGGTTCCCCTTTCTCCACAGCCTCACCAACATTTGTTGTTGTTTGTCTTTTGGATGGCAGCCATCCTTACTGGTGTGAGGTGATACCTCATTGTAGTTTTAATTTGCATTTCTCTGATAATTAGCAATGTGGAGCATCTTTTCATGTGTCTGTTGGCCATCTGTATTTCTTTTTTGGAGAACTGTCTGTTCAGTTCCTCTGCCCATTTTTTAATTGGGTTATTTGTTTTTTGTTTGTTGAGGCATGTGAGCTCTTTATATATTCTGAACGTCAAGCCTTTATAGGATGTGTCATTTTCAAAGATATTCTCCCATACTGTAGGGTTCCTTTTTGTTCTATTGATGGTGTCTTTTGCTGTACAGAAGCTTTTCAGCTTAATATTGTCCCACTTATTCATTTTTGCTGTTGTTTTCCTTGCCTATGGAGATATGTTCAAGAAGAGGTCACTCATGTTTATGTTTAAGAGGTTTTGCCTATGTTTTCTTCCAAGAGTTTAATGGTTTCATGACTTACATTCAGGTCTTTGATCTATTTTGAGTTTACTTTTGTATATGGGTTAGACAATGGTCCAGTTTCATTCTCCTACATGTAGCTGTCCAGTTTTGCCAGGACCATCTGTTGAAGAGACAGTCATTTTGCCATTGTATGTCCATGGCTCCTTTATCAAATATTAATTGACCATATATGTCTGGGTTAATATCTGGATTCTCTAGTCTGTTCCATTGGTCTGTGGCTCTGCTCTTGTGCCAGTACCAAATTGTCTTGATTACTATGGCTTTATAGTAGAGCTTGAAGTCGGGGAGTGAGATCCCCCCTACTTTATTCTTCTTTCTCAGGATTGCTTTGGCTATTCGGGGTCTTTGGTGTTTCCATATGAATTTTTGAATTATTTGTTCCAGTTCATTGAAGAATGTTGCTGGTAGTTTCATAGGGATTGCATCAAATCTGTATATTGCTTTGGGCAGGATGGCCATTTTAACGATATTAATTCTTCCTAGCCACAAGCATGGGATGAGTTTCCATCTGTTAGTGTCCCCTTTAATTTCTCTTAAGAGTGACTTGTAGTTTTCAGAGTATAAGTCTTTCACTTCCTTGGTTAGGTTTATTCCTAGCTATTTTATTTTTTTTTGATGCAATTGTGAATGGAGTTGTTTTCCTGATTTCTCTTTCTGTTGGTTCATTGTTAGTGTATAGGAAAGCCACAGATATCTCTGTGTTGATTTTGTATCCGGCAACTTTGCTGTATTCCGATATCAGTTCTAGTAGCTTTGGGGTGGAGTCTTTAGGGTATTTTATGTACAGTATCATGTCATCTGCAAATAGTGACAGTTTAAGTTCTTTACCAATCTGTATTCCTTGTATTTTTTTGTTTTGTCTGATTGCCGTGGCTAGGACCTCCAGTACTATGTTAAATAACATTGAAGAGAGTGGGCATCCCTGTCAAGTTCCCGATCTCAGAGGAAATGCTTTCATCTTCTCGCTGTTCAATATAATGTTGGCTGTGGGTTTTTCATAGATCGCCTTTATTATGTTGAGGTACTTGCCCTCTATTCCCATTTTGCTGAGAGTTTTTATCATGAATGAATGTTGAACTTTGTCAAATGCTTTTTCAGCATCTACGGAGATGAAAATGTGTTCTTTGTCTTACTTTTTGTTGATGTGGTGGATGATTTTGATGGACTTTCGAATGGTATACCATCCTTGCATCCCCGGGATGAATCCCACTTGGTCAAGGTGTATGATCCTTTTGATGTATTTTTGAATTCGGTTTGCTAATATTTTGTTGTGTATTTTTGCATCTACGTTCATCAGGGATATTGGTCTGTAGTTTACTTTTTTGGTGTGGTCTTTGCCTGGTTTTGGTATTAGGGTGATGTTAGCTTCATAGAATGAGTTTGGGAGTATCCCCTCCTCCTCTATTTTTTGGAAAAATTTAAGGAGAATGGGTATTATGTCTTCCCTGTATGTCTGATAAAATTCCGAGGTAAATCCATCTGGCCCGGGGGTTTTGTTCTTTGGTAGTTTTTCGATTACCACTTCAATTTCGTTGCTGGTAATTGGTCTGTTTATATTTTCTGTTTCTTTCTTGGTCAGTCTTGGAAGGTTGTATTTTTCTAGGAAGTTGTCCATTTCTCCTAGGTTTCCCAGCTTGTTAGCATATAGGTTTTCATAGTATTCTCCAATAATTCTTTGTATTTCTGTGAGGTCCGTCGTGATTTTTCCTTTCTCGTTTCTGATACTGTTGATTTTGTGTTGACTCTTTTTTCTTCTTAATAAGTCTGGTTAGAGGCTTATCTATTTTGTTTATTTTCTCGAAGAACCAGCTCTTGGTTTCATTGATTTTTGTAATTGGTTTATTCTTCTCAATTTTATTTATTTCTTCTCTGATCTTTATTATGTCCCTCCTTCTGCTGACCTTAGACCTCATTTGTTCTTCTTTTTCCAATTTCGATAATTGTGACATTAGACCATTCATTTGGGATTGTTCTTCCCTTTTTAAATATGCTTGGATTGCTATATACTTTCCTCTTAAGACTGCTTTTGCTGTGTCCCACAGAAGTTGGGGCTTAGTGTTGTTGTTGTCATTTGTTTCCATATATTGCTGGATCTCCATTTTGATTTGGTCATTGATCCATTGATTATTTAGGTGCGTGCTGTTAAGCCTCCATGTGTTTGTGAGCCTCTTTGCTTTCTTTGTACAGTTTATTTCTATTTTTATGCCTTTGTGGTCTGTAAAGTTGGTTGGTAGAATTTCAATCTTTTGGAATTTCTGAGGCTCTTTTTGTGGCCTAGTATGTGGTCTATTCTGGAGAATGTTCCATGTGCACTTGAGAAGGATGTATATCCTGTTGCTTTTGGATGTAGAGTTCTACAGATGTCTATTAGGTCCATCTGCTCTCCTGTGTTGTTCAGTGCTTCCGTGTCCTTACTTATTTTCTGCCCAGTGGATTTATCCTTTTGGGTGAGTGGTGTGTTGAAGTCTCCTAGAATGAATGCATTGCAGTCTATTTCCCCCTTTAGTTCTGTTAGTATTTGTTTCACATATGCTGGTGCTCCTGTGTTGGGTGTATTTATATTTAGAATGGTTATATCCTCTTGTTTGACTGAGCCCTTTATCATTATGTAGTGTCCTTCTTTATCTCTTGTTACTTTCTTTTTTTGAAGTCTATTTTGTCTGATATTAGTACTGCAACCCCTGCTTTCTTCTCACTGTTGTTTGCTTGAAATATGTTTTTCCATCCCTTGACTTTTAGTCTGTACATGTCTTTGGGTTTGAGGTGAGTTTCTTGTAAGCAGCATATAGATGGGTCTTGCTTTTTTGTCTATTCTATTACTCTATGTCTTTGGATTGGTGCCTTCAGCCCATTAACATTTAGGGTGACTATTGAAAGATATGTACTTATTGCCGTTGCAGGCTTTAAATTCGTGGTTACCAGAGTTTCAAGGTTAGCCTCTTTAGTATCTTACTGCCTATCTTAGCTTGCTTATTGAGCTGTTATATACACTGTCATTTGTTATTTGTTATATACACTGTCATTTGTTATTTGTCATTTGTTACTGTTACACCTTCTAGAGATTCTTTTATTCTCTCCCTTCTTATTCCTCCTCGATTCTTTATATGTTGGGTGTTTTGTGCTGTGCTCTTTCTAGGAGTGCTCCCATCTTGAGCAGTCCCTGTAAGATGTTCTGTAGAGGTGGTTTGTGGGAAGCAATTTCCCTCAGCTTTTGTTTTTCTGGGAATTGTTTAATCCCACCGTCATATTTGAATGATAGTCTTGCTGGATACAGTATCCTTGGTTCAAGGCCCTTCTGTTTATTGTATTAAATATATCATGCCATTCTCTTCTGGCCTGTAGGGTTTCTGTCGCTAAGTCTGATGTTAGCCTGATGGGTGACCTTTTCTTTCTAGCTGCCTTTAAAACTCTTTCTTTTTTCTTGATCTTTGCCATTTTAATTATTATGTGTCTTTGTGTTGTCCTCTTGGATCCTTTCTGTTGGGAGTTCTGTGTATTTTCGTGGTCTGTTCGATTATTTCTGCCCCCAAGTTGTGGAAATGTTCAGTAATTATTTCTTCTAAGATACTTTTTTCTCTTTTCCTCTCTCTTCTTCTTCTGGAACCCCTATAGTATGGGTATTGTTCCGTTTGGATTGGTCACACAGTTCTCTTAACATTGTTTCATTCCTGGAGATCCTTTTATCTCTCTCTATGTTAGCTTCTATGCATTCCTGTTCTCTGGTTTCAATTCCATCAATGGCCTCTTGCATCCTATCCATTCTGCTTATAATCCCTTCCAGAGTTTGTTTCATTTCTGCGATCTCCTTTCTGGCATCTGTGATCTACTTCCGGACTTCATCCCATTTCTCTTGCGTATTTCTCTGCATCTCTGTCAGCATGTTTATGATTCTTGTTTTGAATTCTTTTTCAGGAAGACTGGTTAGGTCTGTCTCCTTCTCTGGTGTTGTCTCTGTGATCTTTGTCTGCCTGTAGCTTTGCCTTTTCATGGTGATAGGAATAGTTTACAGAGCTGGGACCAGTGACGGCTGGAAGGACTTCCCTTCTTGTTGGTTTGTGGCCCTCCTCTCCTGGGAGAACAGCGACCTCTAGTGGCTTGTGCTGGGCAGCTCCACGCCGACAGGGTTTCTGCTTCCTGCCTGGCTGCTATTGAGTTTATCTCCACTGTTGCTGTGGGCCTGGCCTGGTTCGGGCCTCTGCTCCAAAGTGGTTTATTCGCGTTGGAGGGGGAGTGGCCTGGACGCTATTTATCTCCGTAAGGGGCCTCCCTGCTCCCTGCAGCCCAGGGGTTTGGGTTGCCCAGAGATCCCCAGATTCCCTACCTCTGGATTAAGTGTCCCACCTGCCCCTTTAAGACCAAAAAGCACCCGCCAAAACAAAACAACGACCACAAAAAAAAAAAATTTAAACTAAAAAAATAATTTTTTTAATTAAAAAAAAAAAAAAATGTTGCCTCTCATTTTTCTTTATTCTCTGACGCCAGCCTCAGGCATCTGCTCACCGGTCTTGCTGCCCTGTTTCCTTAGTATTGGGGTCCCTATCCCTTTAAGACTTCCAAAAAGCGCCCGCCAAAACAAAACAGAAAAAAAAAAATTGGTCGCTCGCTTTTCTTATGTACTCCAGCGCCCGGCCTCCCGTGACCGCTCACTGTTCTTGCTGACCTGTTTTCCTAGTATCCAGGGCCCTGCACTCTGGCCCGGAAGGCTGGGGCTGTGTGTTTGGCAGTCCTGTTCTCTGTCTCCCTCCCGCTCTGCCTATTCTTCTCCCGCCGGGAGTTGGGGGGATGGGCGCTCGGCTCCCGCCGGGCCGGGGCTTGTATCTTATCCCCTTCACGAGGCACTGGGTTCTCTCAGGTGCATATGTGGTCTGGATATTGTCCTGTGTCCTCTGGTCTTTATTCTAGGAAGGGTTGTCTTTGTTATATTTTCATAGATATATGTGGTTTTGGGAGGAGATTTCCGCTGCTCTACTCACACCGCCATCTTCTGCCCCTCCTTGGTCTTTTTTGTGTCAATTTTATGTGTCAACTTGACTGGGTCATAGCATGTCTAGACATTTGGCCAAACATTATTCTTCGTGTGTCAGTGAGGATGTTTTTGGATAAAGTTAACATTTGAATTGGTGCACTGTGTAAAGCAGATTGCCCTTCTTAATGTGGGAGGGTCTCATGCAATCAACTGAAAGCCTGAATAGAGTAAAAAGGCAGAGTAAGAGGATTACTCCTCCTGCCTGATTGCTTTGATATGGAACATAGGTTTTTTTTCCTGCCCTCAGTCAAAGACTGAAAGATTTGTTCTTCTTGTGTTTTAAGTCTGCTGGATTTTGTTCTGCAACTTAAATCACTGATTTCCCTGTTTCTCAGGACTTTGGACTGTGATGGAAGGATACCATCCATTCTTCTGGTGTCTAGTTTGCCAGCTGTAGATTTTGGAACTTCTCTGCCTCTATAATTGCATAAGAAATTTCTGGATAATAATTCTTTCTCTCTTTATATATAGAAATCCGTCTGTAGAAATATATGCTCATATACACATACATAACTATCCAGAATTAATTATTCCTGAAGAATCCATATTCTGAGGTATATGCATGGGACCCTTCAAGAGCTACTGAGTAAGTCTGGGTGAGAGCTGGAACTAGAACTCTTAAACCAATCCACTGCTCCACCCAGATTTGATACATAAGCGTATCTCTACTGTTATTTCCTTCTGGTGATTAATGCTTCAAATCTGGGACAGAGACTGCATCTGTCTCAGTAGGAAGGGTGTCAGCTCCTCATCCCACTGCCAGATCCATACAGATCAAGTCTCATCTAAGCACAGACACACACACACACACAGGAGTGTCACTCTGCTCAAATCTTGTCCAGAAGAGTCTATTTCCTTGGAATCTCTTAAAAGAACAGGCTAAATTGGGAAGAAGAATGCTTGAATTACCTTCTTGAATCTCACTTTGTGACCTCATATGTGTTCCTTTTTCCTCTCAAGGTCTTGGTTTCCACATGTATAAAATGAGAGGACTAAACCAAAAATGTACTACTTAACCAGTGGAACCCTGGTTGCAAGGGCTGTTAGGAGTTCCCAGGATAAAGTTCCCTTGTGACCAAATGACACTGTGAAACACTGGATTCCTTACTCTAACTTCACAGAACATTTAATGTGCCACCATGCATTACAAATCCTCAAAAAGTGCCATGTTGTACACCCTTTCCTTATTTACTTGGACCATGGAATCTTTCTATTACATGATGTGTCTAGGGACCACTCAACCTGGCCCTTTCCAAGGTTCTGTGCCAGCGTAATGCTCTTCACCTGATGAAGCAGTGAATGACTGGCTTGATCTCCTGGCATACATAATCCCCTAGCAAAGGTCAATGTCCTAGGAAAAAGGCAGACCATTAGCTTCAGCCTTTTGAACAGCACATGGGAATTTCTGGGGAGTAGAACTGTCCACAGGTGAAGAGGTTGGATAAGAGTAGAAGGTAGTAGGGGGCTTTGTGAAGGAGTCCAAGGGACTCACCCAGATCAAACTTGACAGCTTGTTACAGGCTTCTACAGAAGCCACTACCTGTGGCTCAAATCTCAAATCTAAGATTGTATTCCTGTTATGAACAAGACATATGTTCCTCCAGAAAGCCTGGTTTTGGGACAAGTACCTGATTCTGATACTTCATGGACCATTTATCTTGGGCTAGATCTTGTTACCTGGAAAATATACTTTCTATTCCATAGTTAAATGGTTGATATTCAAGACTAACCAAATGTTAATGACTGACCCTTTGTATTAGGGCTTAGAGGGGCAGGAGGTTGGTTAATTCATAAAATCTCAACAGGGCTACCTATATTATTTTAGCTATATTATTTTCAGGGCCTAGCATTAAAAAAAAAACCCAGCATGAAAAAGAAGAAAAAAATACTAAATGTTACTAATGATAAATTTTATGTTATATGTATTTTATCACAGTAGAAAAGCAGAAAACAGTGAATTTAAAGGTACTAAAATATAAAGATGTATCCTTTAAAAATAACATGTTATTGATAAAATAGAGCAGAGGGAGGATCCAAGATGGCAGCATGAGTAGGGCAGTGGAAATCTCCACCCAAAACCATATATATTTTTGAAAATACAACAAATACAACTAATCCTAAAAGAGAGACCAGAAGATACAGTACAACAGCCAGGCTACATCTACACCTGGAGAACCTAGTGCCTCACCGAGGGGGTAAGATACAAGCTGCGGCCCGGGTCATGCTCCTCACCCCAGCTACTGGTGGGAGGAGAGGAGTCAGAGCGGGGAGGGAGAAGGAGCCCAGGACTGCTAAATTCCCAGCCCTAGCCATCTGCACTGGGAGCGCAGACACATAGTGCGTGGTGTGCTGGATATTAGAGAAACGGAAAAGCAAAATCTGCAAGTTGGTCCCTGCAGCCGGTGCCCCTGAGACAAAAGAAAAGTGAGTGCTTTTTTAGGTCTTAAAGTGATGGGGGCCTCGCAGCTGGACAGAAGCATCCCAGCACACTC
The DNA here is from genome assembly GCF_030020395.1 of Manis pentadactyla. Classification (NCBI taxonomy): domain Eukaryota; kingdom Metazoa; phylum Chordata; class Mammalia; order Pholidota; family Manidae; genus Manis; species Manis pentadactyla. Next base: position 27,106,083 of record NC_080033.1, read on the forward strand.
AGCCCAGCAGCGGGGAATCCCAGGGAAATTTGGGTGCCCTAAGCCCCTGGGAAGCAGTGCAGCTCTGAAGCCGCTCTCAGCGATAAACAGCCTCCCATCCATTACCCCTCCCACACAGCCCTGCCACAGCAGGGGAGCTGCCTGAGAGCGGCTGCACCCACAGCAGCCACACAGAGCCATCTCCTCAGCCACCTGGGCCAGACTCAGAGGCTCCACAAGCACACAGCTGCCCAGCACAGAGGAAGCTGGGATGGGGGGAGGGTCACTGTTCTTGCAAGAGAGCACACCTGGCACACCTGTCCCTAACAGCAGGGCTCTGGGCTGCCCCACCCATTGTGGCTCAGGAAATAAAACCAGAAGCTGATCCCTGTGTGCAGGTAACCTGCACAGGCAGCAGAGGAGGGCAAGGTGACCAGCAAGCAGGAAGGGACTTTTTCTTCCCAGCTAACACGCCCACCAACTGCCTATGACAACCTCTATCACCATGAAAGGGCAGAATAATTTGATCCAGTCAAGAATTACCCAGACAACTCCCAAGAGGGGGCCTGGGGAGATAGATTAAACCAATATTTCTGAAAAAGAATTCAAAATAAAGGTCATAACAATGCTGATGGAGCTCCAGAGAAATATGCAAGAGCTAAAGGATCAAGTTGGGAGGGAGGATACAGAAATAAAACAATCTCTGGAAGGACTTAAGAGTAGACTGAATGAGGCACAAGAGGTCGTTAATGGAATGGAAATTAGAGAACAGGAACACAGAGATGCTGATGCAGAGAGAGACAAAAGGATCTACAGGAATGAAAGAATATTAAGAGAACTGTGTGACCAATTAAAATGGAACAATATTCACATTATAGGAAACCAGAAGAAGAGAGAGAAAAGGAGGTAGAAAGGGTCTTTGAAGAAATAACTGCTGAAAACTTCCCCAAAATGGGGGAGGAAATAGTTGCTCAGACCACGGAAGCACACAGAACTCCCAACAGAAGGGACCCAAAGAGGAAAACACCAAGAACATAATAATTAAAATGGCAAAGATCAAGGACAAGGACAGAATATGAAAGGCAGCCAGAGAGAGATAAAAGGTCACCTACAAAGGAAAACCCATCAGGCTATCATCAGACTTCTCAGCAGAAACCTCACAGGCCAGAAGAGAATGGCATGATATATTTAATTCAATGAAACAGAAGGACCTTGAACCAAGAGTACTGAATCCAGCAAGATTATCATTTAAATATGAAGGAGGGATTAAACAATTCCCAGACAAGCAAAAGTTGAGGGAATTTGCCTCCCATAAATCACCTCTACAGGGTATTCTAGAGGGACTGCTCGGTGGAAGCACTCCTAAGGCTAAATAGATGTCACCAGAGAAAATAAAATCACAGCAAAGAAACTGGAACCATCAACGATTGAGTGACTTTTTTATTATTTATTTTTATTTTTATTGAGGTATAATTGACATATAATGTTATATTCAGGTGAAAACATAATGATTTGATATATGTATATATTGCAAAATGTTCACCACAATAAGCCTAGTTAACACCCATCACCATAGGTAGTTACAAACTTTTTATTATGATGAAATCTTTTAAGATTTACTCTCTTAGAAACTTTCAAATATGCAAAACAGTATTGTTGACATACTCACCATGCTGTACCTTATGTACCATGACTTATTTATTTTATAACTGAAAATTTATACCTTTTGACCCCCTCCATCCATTTCAACCACTCCCACACCCCCGCCTCTCACAACCACAAGTCTATCTGTAACTACGAGCTGTCGTTCTGTTTTTCTAGTATTCTAATTACTTTTGTAAAATTTAAATAAATAAATAAATAAATATATATATATATTTGGTATCATTAATCTACAATTACATTAAGAACATTATGATTACTAGGCTCCCCCCTTCACCAAATCCCGCACACATAGCCCTTCACAGTCACTGTCCATCAGCGTAGTAAGATGCTGTAAAATCACTACTTGTCTTCTCTGTGTTGCACAGCCTTCCCCGTGCCCTCCCCCCACATGATACATGCTAATTGTAATGCCCCTTTTCTTTTTCCCCACCCTTATCCTTTCCTTCCCACCCATCCACCCCAGTCCCTTTCCCTTTGGTAACTGTTAGTCCATTCTTGGGTTCTGTGATTTTGCTGCTGTTTTGTTCCTTCAGTTTTCCTTTGTTCATATACTCCACATATGAGTGAAATCATTTGGTACTTGTCTTTCTCCACCTGGCTTATTTCACTGAGAATAATACCCTCTAGCTCAACCCATGTTGTTGCAAATGGTAGGATCTGATTTTTTCTTACGGCTGAGTAATATTCAACTGTGCATATGTACCACCTCTTCTTTATCCATTCATCTACTGAAGGATATTTAGGCTGCTTCCATATCTTGGCTAACTCCTAGAAGTGGAATTCCTGGGTCAAGTGGTTTTTCTATTTTGAGCATTTTGAGGAACCTTCATACTGCTTTCCACAATGGTAGAACTAATTTACATTCCTACCAGCAGTGTAGGAGGGTTCCCCTTTCTCCACAACCTCGCCAACATTTGTTGTTGTTTGTCTTTTCAATGATGGCGATCCTTACTGGTGTGAGATGATATCTCATAGTGGTTTTAATTTGCATTTCTCTGATGATTAGCGATGTGGAAGCATCTTTTCATGTGTCTGAGGGCCATCTGAATTTCTTCTTTAGAGAACTGTCTATTCAGCTCCCCTGCCCATTTTTTAATTGGATCATTTGCTTTTTGTTTGTTGAGGCATGTGAGCTCTTTATATATTTTGGATGTCAACCCTTTATCGGATCTGTCATTTATGAATATATTCTGCCAAACTGTAGAATACCGTTTTGTTCTATTGATGGTGTCCTTTGCTGTACAGAAGCTTTTTAGCTTGACATAGTCCCACTTGTTCATTTTTGCTTTTGTTTCCCTTGCCTGGGGAGATATGTTCATGAAGAAGTCACTCATGTCTATGTCCATGAGATTTTTTTAAATTAATTAATTTTTATTTTTTTGAAGAACATTATGTTTACTAGGCTCTCCCCTATACCAAGTCCCCCCCACAAACCCCATTACAGTCACTGTCCATAAGCATAGTAAGATGTTGTAGAATCACTACTTGTCTTCTCTGTGTTGCAAAGCCCTACCCTTTCCCCCACCCCCCACATTATACATGCTAATCATAATACCTCCTTTCTTCTTCCCTGCCCTTATCCCTCCCTACCCTCCCATTGTCCCCAGTCTCTTTCTCTTTGGTAACTGTTAGTCCATTCTTGGGTTCTGTGATTCTGCTGCTGTTTTGTTCCTTCAGTTTTTCTTTTGTTCTTATACTCCACAGATGAGTGAAATCATTTGGTATTTGTTTTTCTCCGCTTGGCTTATTTCACTGAGCATAATACCCTCTAGCTCCATCCATGTTGTTGGAAATGGTAGGATCTGTTTTTTCTTATGCCTGAATAATATCCTATTGTGTATATGTACCACCTCTTCTTTATCCATTCATCTACTGATGGACACTTAGGTTGCTTCCATTTCTTGGCTATTGTGCAGCAATAAACATAGGGGTGCATCTGTCTTTTTCAAACTGGAGTGCTGCATCCTTAGGTTAAATTACTAGAAGTGGAATTCTGGGGTCAAATGGTAAGTCTGTTTTGAGCATTTTGAGGAACCTCCATACTGCTTTCCACAATGGTTAAACTAATTTACATTCCCACCAGCAGTGTAGGAGGGTTTCCCTTTCTAGACAACCTCGCCAACATTTCTTGTTGTATGCCTTTTTGATGATGGCGATCCTTACTGGTGTGAGGTGATATCTCATTGTGGTTTTAATTTGCATTTCTCTGATGACAAGTGATGTGGAGGAACTTTTCATGTGCCTGTTGGCCATCTGAATTTCTTCTTTAGAGAACTGTCTATTCAGCTCCTCTGCCCATGTTTAATTGTATTACTTTCTTTTTGTTTGTTGAGGCATGTGAGCTCTTTATATATTTTGGATGTCAATCCTTTATCGGATCTCTCATTTATGAATATGTTCTCCCATACTGTAGGATACCTTTTTGTTCCATTGATAGTGTCCTTTGCTGTACAGAAGCTTTTTAGCTTGATATAGTCCCACTTGTTGATTTTTTCCTTTGTTTCCCTTGTCCTGGGAGATATTTTCATGAAGAAGTCACTCATGTTTATGTCCATGAGATTTTTGCCTATGTTTTTTTCTAAGAGTTTTATGGTTTCAAGACTTACATTCAGATCTTTGATCCATTTTGAATTTATTTTTGTGTATGGGGTTAGACAGTGATCCAGTTTCATTCTCTTACATGTAGCTGTCCAGTTCTGCCAGCACCATCTGCTAAAGAGACTGTCATTTCCCCTTTGTATGTCCATGGATCCTTTATCGTATATTAATTGGCCATATATGTTTGGGTTAATGTTTGAGTCTCTATTCTGTTCCACTGGTCTGTGGCTCTGTTCTTGTACCAGTATCAAATTGTCTTGATTACTGTGGCTTTGTAGTAGAGCTTGAAGTAGGGGAGTAAGATACCGCCCTCCACTTTATTCTTCCTTATCAGTATTGCTTTGGCTATTTAGGGTCTTTGGTGTTTCCATATGAATTTTTTATCTATTTGTTCCAGTTCATTGAAGAATGCTGTTGGTAATTTGATAGGGATTGCATCGAATCTCTATATTGCTTTGGGCAAGATGGCCATTTTGGTGATATAAATTCTTCCTAGCCAGGAGCATGGGATGAGGTCCATTTGTTAGGTTCCTCTTTCATTTCTCTTAAGAGTGTCTTGTAGTTTTCAGGGTATAGTTCTTTCACTTCCTTAGTTAGGTTTAATCCCAGGTATTTTATGCTTTTTGATGCTATTGTGAACGGAATTGTTTTCCTGATTTCTCTTTCTATTAGTGCATTGTTAGTGTATAGGAAAGCCACAGATTTCTGTGTGTTAATTTTGTATTCTGCAACATTGCTTAATTCCAATATTAGTTCTATTAGTTTTGGATTGAAGTCTTTAGGGTTTTTTATGTATAATATAATGTCATCTGCAAACAGTAACAGTTTGACTTCTTCTTTACCAATCTGGATTCCTTGTATTTCTTTGTTTTGTCTAATTGCCATGGCTAGGACCTCCAGTACCACGTTGAATAACAGTGGGGAGAGTGGGCATCCCTGTCTTTTTCCAGATCTCAGAGGAAAAGCTTTCAGCTTCTCACTGTTCAGTGTGATGTTAGCTGTGGGTTTATCATATATGGCCTTTATTATGTTGAGGTACTTGCCCTCTATACCCATTTTGTTGAGAGTTTTTATCATGAATGGATGTTGAATTTTGTCGAATGCTTTTGCAGCATCTATGGAGATGATCATGTGGTTTTTATTCTTTTTGTTGATGTGGTGGATTATGTTGATGGATTTTCGAATGTTGTACCATCCTTGCATCCCTGGGATGGATCCCACTTGGTCATGGAGTATGATCTTTAAGTATGCCTGGATCGCTATATACTTTCCTCTTAAGAATACTTTCACTGTGTCCCACAGAAGTTGGGGCTTTATGTTGTTGTTGTCATTTGTTTCCATATATTCCGTGACCTCTATTTTAATTTGTTCACTGATCCATTGATTATTTAGGAGGATGTTGTTAAGCTTCCATGTGTTTGTGAGCCTTTTTGTTTTCTTCGTAGAATTTATTTCTAGTTTTACACCTTTGTGGTCTGAAAAGTTGGTTGGTAGATTTTCAATCTTTTGGAATTTACTGAGGCTCTTTTTGTAAGCTAGTATGTGGTCTATTCTGGAGAATGTTCCATGTGCACTTGAGAAGAATGTGTATCCTGTTTCTTTTGGATGTAGAGATCTACAGACGTATATTAGGTCCAAACGTTCTAGTGTGTTGTTCAGTGCCTCCGTGTCCTTACTTATTTTCTGCCCAATGGATCTATCCTTTGGGGTGAGTGGCATGTTGAAGTCTCCTAGAATGAGTGCATTGTATTCTATTTCCCTTTTTAGTTCTGTTATTATATGTTTCACATATGCTGGTGCTCCTGTGTTGGGTGCATATATATTTAGAATGGTTATATCCTCTTATTGGACTGAGCCCTTTATCATTATATAATGTCCTTCTTTATCTCTTGTTACTTTCTTCGTTTTGAAGTCTCTTTGTCTGATACTTGTACTGCAACAACCCCTGCTTTCTTCTCTCTGTTGTTTGCCTGAAATATGTTTTTCCATCCCTTGACTTTTAGTCTGTGCATGTCTTTGGGTTTGAGGTGAGTTTCTTGTAAGGTGGGTCTTGCTTTTTTATCCATTCTATTACTCTGTGTCTTTTGATTGGTGCATTCAGTCTATTTACATTTAGGGTGACTATTGAAAGATATGTACTTATTGCCATTGCAGGCTTTAGATTCATGGTTACCAAATGTTCAAGGTTAACTTCTTTAGTATTTTACTGCCTAACTTAGCTCTCTTATTGAGCTGTTATATACACTGTCTGGAGATTCTTTTCTTCTCTCCCTTTGTATTCCTCCTCCTCCATTCTTTATATGTTGGTTGTTTTATTCTGTTCTCTTTCATGTTTCCTTTAACTGCTTTTAGTGGGTAGTTGATTTTATTTTTTGCCTTTAGTTAGTATTTGGTTGGTCTGCTTTCTTTGCCGTGATTTTATTTTCTGTGGTGACATCTGTTTAGTTTTAGGAGTGCTCCCATCTAGAACAGTCCCTCTAAAATACCCTGTAGAGGTGGTTTGTGGGAAGCAAATTCCCTCAACTTTTGCTTGTCTGGGAATTGTTTAATCCCACCATCATATATAAATGATAATCGTGCTGGATACAGTATCCTTGGTTCAAGGCCCTTCTGTTTCATTGTATTAAATATATCATGCCATTCTCTTCTGGCCTGTAAGGTTTCTGTTGAGATTCTGATGATAGCCTGATGGATTTTCCTTTATAGGTGACCTTTTTCTCTCTAGCTGCCTTTAACACTCTTTCCTTGTCCTTGATCTTTGCCATTTTAATTATTTTGTGTCTTGGTGTTGTCCTCCTTGGGTCCTTTCTGTTGGGAGTTCTGTGTATTTACGTGGTCTGTTCAATTATTTACTCTCCCAGTTTGGGGAAGTTTTCAACAATTATTTCTTCAAAGACACTTACTATCCCTTTTTGTCTCTCTTCTTCTTCTGGTACCCCTATAATACGGATATTGTTCATTTTGGATTGGTCACATAGTTCTCTTAATATTGTTTCATTCCTGGAGATCCTTTTATCTCTCTCTCTGTCAGCTTCTATGTGTTCCTGTTCTCTAGTTTCTATTCCATCAATGGCCTCTTGCATCTTATCCATTCTGCTTATAAATCCTTCCAAAGTTTGTTTCACTTCTGTAATCTCCTTCCTGGCATCTGTAATCTCTCTCCGGACTTCATCCCATATCTCTTGCGTATTTCTCTGCATCTCCATCAGCATGTTTATGATTTTTATTTTGAATTCTTTTTCAGGAAGACTGGTTAGGTCTGTCTCCTTCTCTGGTGTTGTCTCTGTGATCTTGGTCTGCCTGTAATTTTGCCTTTTCATGGTGATAGAGACAGTTTGCAGAGCTGGCAAAAGTGACGGCTGGAAGAACTTCCCTTCTTTTTGGTTTGTGGCCTTCCTTTCCTGGGAGAACAGTGAACTCTAATGGCTTGTTCTATGCACCTGTGCACATAAAGGGCTTCTTATTCTTGCTGGGCTGCTATGGAGTTTATCTCTGCTGTTGCTGTGGGCGTGGCCTGCCTCGGGCTGCTACTCCGATATAGTGGAGCTGTGTTGGAGGGGGAATGGCCAGGGGGCTATTTATCTCCATGAAGGGCCTCCGTGCTTCCTGCTGCCCAGGGGTTTAGAGTGCCCAGAGATCCCCAGTTTCCCTGCTGCTGGACTAAGTGTCCCAGGATGCTTCTGTCTGGCTGTGAGGTCCCTGTCCCTTTAAGACTTCCAAAAAGCACTCACTTTTCTTTGTCCCGGGTGCAATGTCTGCAGGGACCTGCTCACAGGTCCCACTGTCCTGCTTCCCTAGTATCTAGGATCCCACACATGCACTGTGTCTGCCCTCTGGCACGGATGTCTGGGGCTAGGTGTTTGTCAGTCCTGTGCTCCCTCTCCCTCCCCGCTCCAACTCCTCTCATCGCACTGGGAGCTGGGGTGAGGGGCGCTCGGGTCCGGCCAGACCGGGGCTTGAATCTTAACCCCTTTGCAAGGCGCTGAGTTCTCACAGGTGTGGATGTGGTCTGGCTGTTGTCCTCTGTCTTCTGGTCTTTCTTTCAGGAAGAATTTTCTTTGTTGTATTTTCAAAAATATATGTGGTTTTGGGAGGAGATTTCTGCTCCTCTACTCCACCATCTTGGCTCCGCCCCACTGATATTGCAATTTTAGTCCTTCTTTTTGATGATGTGGTGAATGTTGTTGATGGATTTTCAAATGTTGTACCATCCTTGCATCGCTGAGATGAATCCCACTTGGTCATGGTGTGTGGTCCTTTTGATGTATTTTTGAATTTGATTTGCTAATATTTTGTTGAATATTTTTGAATCTATGTTCATCAGGAATAGTGCTCTGTAATTTTTTTTTTTGTTGGGCTGTTTGCGTGGTTTTGGTATTAGGGTGGTGCTTGCTTCATAGAATGAGTTTGGGAGTATTCCCTCCTCTTCTATTTTTTGTAAATCTTTAAGGAGAGACCTGCAGGCAACACTGCTGCAGTTGCAATGTCCTCCACTAGAGTGCCTGAATTACCCCACCCTGGAAAAATCCATCATCTTACACAGCAAATATTAATTCCTCAGGCACATATACATAAATATATGAGTGTGAATATTTATGTGTTCAAAAAGACCTATGCCATGGCAGATCCAAATGTGAGAAATACCAGTACAATGTCCACCACACCTGCTACATTTATCGTACTTCACAGGCCTCTGGTTTCCTTGGACAGCATCAGGTTTCAAAGCGATATACAAAGGGGTCGCCCGCAGTGTTGTGTTGGTTCCTAGTTTAATATTATGCATTTGGTCAGGTGTTTGTGCTGGGATTCATGTGTGAAGTCCATGCTTGGGTTACAAGCTGTGGATGGGTATCGTTGCAGTGGTTATTATGTTTTGCATTTTCCACCATGGCACTGAGGTACGGTAGCCACTTTCAGGCTGAGCCAGAGTGTGTTGGGTTAAGTATCACAGTGTACATGGAAAGGTGACCTCTCATATTCAACATAGTGTTAAATGTTAGGGACAGTGTTACGCATTTGAATTAGTGAATAAAGTTGAGGGCCTTGATATGTTAATTGTTTCCGTTAATGATTTTTGTGTTTTTTGCTTTGTGTGTGTTGTGTACAGTGTGCAGTGGTTTCTGTGTGCGTGGTGTGTTCTGCTGTTAATCATGGGATATCTGCGCATTGTGATTTTGTTTTGTGTGTAGACGTGGTAGAAAATTTGGAAGTTTCGTTCTGTGTGTTGTGTGTGTAGTGTGTGTGGTTGTGTGTGTTGTTCTTGGTGGGTGTACTCTGTGTTTGGTTTTGTGATGTGTTGTGTTTCCTTGTGTGTGTTGTGATGTGTGTGTGAAAGCTTGTTTGAAACGTGTGCACCGACTTGTCCGAGTTCTCTGTTTTGTGAGTGTGCAGTTTTTGATGGGTGTTGTGTGCGTTGAGTGTGTCTTTATATCTTTGGTTCCTGTGAGTGTTTTGTATACTGTGTCTGTTGTATTATGTGTTTGTTGTTGGTTTCGTTGTATTTGCCATGTGTCGACAGTAAGTTATGTGTGTTCTGCTGGTTTGATTTGCATGTTCAGAGCTGTTCTTGAGCTTTGTGTGTTCTGCGCGTTTGTATGCTGTGTATGTGTTCTATGCGTTGATTGCTGTCAGCTTTGCTTAACGTGTTGGGATGAATACTGTGTGCTCTGCTATGTGTGTTGCTTTCTGTGTTCAGGATGTGTGTGTTCAGGACGTGCTTAATTATGGGGGTTGCATGTAATGTGTGTGTAATTTTCCTTGTCCTGTGATATGTGTGACCTGTCCGTTCTTTGTGTTTTATATTATGTTATGTACTGTGTTCGGTGTGGTGTGTATGGTTTTCCAAATGCTGTGTATGTTGCATGCTTTGTGTGGTGTGGTCGGTGTGTGTTGCGTGTTGTGTTCACTGTGTGTATTGTGACAGTTGTTTTGTGTGCTTACATGTTGTATGTGTTTGTGTTGATTGTTCCTTGTATTGCTGGCTGTTTGGTGTTGTGAGTAGCTTGTTGTATCTGCGCTTTTATGGGTGTGTGTAGTATGTGAAATATGCGTTGCATGTGTCCTGTGTTCTTGGTGTTGTAGTATTCTTGAGTGTGATATTTTGTGTCCTGTACTGTGTGTTGTGTGTGCTTTGAATTTGCAATTACGTTTTCTGCAGTGTGGTGGGTGAGTAGACGTGTGTGGGCTTGGATGTGTGAAATCTGTGTGAGATGCGTTGTCGGTGTGAGGTTGTTTCTGATTCCTTGTGCGTGTTGTAGGAGGTTGTGATTGATCAGTGGTACTTTGGGTTGTGAATTGAGTGTGGACTGTGTGTGCGGACTTTTGTGTTTGTCCGCCATGGTGTTGCTCTGCGTATGCTCGTTGATGTGCTATACGAATTGTAGGAATTCTGTGGTGTTATGTGTGTTTGCTGCGTGTGTTAGTGTGCTTTCTGTTTCCTTGTTGTATGTCCTGTTGTGTTTGTTGCATGTAGTGTGATGAAATAATATGGTAGCCTTATGTTGGTGGCGTGATTTGTGTGCATTTTCTGGGTTGTTTCTTTAGTGTGCCTGCTGGGATTGTTTGCTGTGTTTTCGGTGTCCTGTGGGTACTGTGTTTGGTCACGTTTTTGAGTGGTTGCGTTTTGTGTGTGTTTTTCAGTTATCCGTGTTGTGTGTGTTGTGTTTAAGGTTTGTTTGCTTTTGGTTGTGCCATTGTTTGTGTTGTATTTCTCCATATTTTGTTGTGTGTGTTGTGTTACTCTGTCTTGTGAATTATGTCTGTTGTGTAGTTGTGTGTTTTGTGTGCAGGTTCTGTGTGCTCTGTTGTGTTGTATGTGTTCTGTGTGTGATGTGTGTGGTGTATTTGCTGAGTTCCCTTGGTGTTGTGTATTGCTTGATTTCTGTGCAGTGTTGTTACATTTTGTGTGTTGTGTTGTGTGTGGTCGTGTGTGTCGTGTGAGTGTTTTGTGTGCGGTTGCCTGTGTTGTGTGTCATGTGTGTTGAGGTTGTGTTTGTAAGTTTGTTAGGATTAAAGTGACATGTGTGGGAAATTTGTTTCTGTGGAATGGGTAATGGTCTGGTTTGAGGAAAGACTTAGTAGGATGGGAGCCAGTTTTAATGGGGAAGACGCTCTCGAAGGTAACTTACGCAAGATACATGCAGAGATTCAAAATTAAAACGTGAAATTCTCTACACCATAGGAGACTAAATGAGTTGCCTATGGGTCACTGTTAGTGTGGTCATGTGTTCTGGGCTTTGGTAACATCCTGCTTTAGTGTTTGATAAGTGCTTAGATTTCGTGTGAACTTGTGTTTCATTTAGAGCAATGGAATGTTTTATGGGAGGGATGATGATTTAAGTCTTTCAGTTCACAGTGAAGTTCCAATGAGGGCGAAGTCAGGGTTAAGGGCAAAGCTGTGGGTAAGGCAGAACATCAAATTATGGCTTAGCTTTGAATTAGCTTACGGGCACAGGGTTAATATCAGTGTCCCATGTACATCTATGTCATCAATGAGGTGTGGGTGAGGACAATGAGAGTGTAAGCGGACAACGTTGGCGCTAAGGGTGAGGGTGATGTAGTTCTGTGGTCACCTATACAAATACCAGTATTCATTATGGTAGTGTGGCACTCAGACTGCTGCCATGTGGCATTTTCCACAGGACCCCAGCTTTACTAGAAAGGTGGCTAAAGTCCAGTGCATGAGCATGACCCATATGCACCTTCTTCAGAAGGACTTGAATGGCTTTCTCCATCAGCCACGTGGGTCTGTACAATGCCCCAGAAAAGAAACACACATTACCTTGGCTCTGGGTTACATTATCACTAATTTTGTCAGGTGGTCAGATCCCACCTCACCAAAGTCACTCCCAAGGCAGAGGCCTCAAGCCCAGAGCTAGGAAACTGCCACCCTCACCAAGCACATTCTGTCTCGAGGAAACGATCGCTGCTGTGATGCCACAGAACCTGCAGGCAACACTGCTGCAGTTGCAATGTCCTCCACTAGAGTGCCTGAATTACCCCACCCTGGAAAAGTCCATCATCTTACACAGCAAATATTAATTCCTCAGGCACATATACATAAATATATGAGTGTGAATATTTATGTGTTCAAAAAGACCTATGCCATGGCAGATACAAATGTGAGAAATACCAGTACAATGTCCACCACACCTGCTACATTTATCGTACTTCACAGGCCTCTGGTGGCCTTGGACAGCATCAGGTTTCAAAGCGATATACAAAGGGGTCGCCCGCAGTGTTGTGTTGGCTCCTAGTTTAATATTATGCATTTGGTCAGGTGTTTGTGCTTGGATTCATGTGTGAAGTCCATGCTTGGGTTTCAAGCTGTGGATGGGTATCGTTGCAGTGGTTATTATGTTTTGCATTTTCCAACATGGCACTGAGGTGCGGTAGCCACTTTCAGGCTGAGCCAGAGTGTGTTGCGTTAAGTATCACAGTGTACATGGAAAGGTGACCTCTCATATTCAACATAGTGTTGAATGTTAGGGACAGTGTTACGCATTTGAATTAGTGAATAAAGTTGAGGGCCTTGATATGTTAATTGTTTCCGTTTATGATTTTTGTGTTTTTTGCTTTGTGTGTGTTGTGTTCAGTGTGCAGTGGTTTCAGTGTGCGTCGTGTGTTCTGCTGTTAATCATGGGATATCTGCGCATTGTGATTTTGTCTGTAGACGTGGTAGAAAATTTGGACGTTTCATTCTGTGTGTTGTGTGTGTAGTGTGTGTGGTTGTGTGTGTTGTTCTTGCTGGGTGTACTCTGTGTTTTGTTTTGTGATGTGTTGTGTTTCCTTGTGTGTGTTGTGATGTGTGTGTGTGAAAGCTTGTTTGTAACGTGTGCACCGACTTGTCCGAGTTCTCTGTTTTGTGAGTGTGCAGTTTTTGATGGGTGTTGTGTGCGTTGAGTGTGTCTTTATATCTTTGGTCCCTGTGAGTGTTTTATATACTGTGTCTGTTGTATTATGTGTTTGTTGTTGGTTTCGTTGTATTTGCCATGTGTCGACAGTAAGTTATGTGTGTTCTGCTGGTTTGATTTGCATGTTCAGAGCTGTTCTTGAGCTTTGTGTGTTCTGCACGTTTGAATGCTGTGTATGTGTTCTATGCGTTGATTGCTGTCAGCTTTGCTTAACGTGTTGGGATGAATTCTGTGTGCTCTGCTATGTGTGTTGCTTTCTGCGTTCAGGATGTGTGTGTTCTGGATGTGCTTCGTTATTTGGGTTGCATGTAATGTGTGTGTAATTTTCCTAGTCCTGTGATGTGTTTCACCTGTCCGTTCTTTGTGTTTTATATTGTGTTATGTTCTGTGTTCGCTGTGGTGTGTATGGTTTTCCAAATGCTGTGTATGTTGCGTGCTTTGTGTGGTGTGGTCGGTGTGTGTTGCGTGCTGTGTTCACTGTGTGTATTGTGACAGTTGTTTTGTGTGCTTACATGTTGTATGTGTGTGTGTTGAGTGTTCCTTGTTTGCTGGCTGTTTGGTGGTGTGAGTAGCTTGTTGTATCTGTGCTTTTATGGGTGTGTTTAGTATGTGGAATGTGCATTGCATGTGTCCTGTGTTCTTACTGTTGTGGTATTCTTGAGTGTGCTATTTTGTGTCCTGTACTGTGTGTTGTGTGTGCTTTGAATTTGCAATTACGTTTTCTGCAGTGTGGTGGGTGAGTAGACGTGTGTGGGCTTGGATGTGTGAAATCTGTGTGAGATGCGTTGTCGGTGTGAATTTGTTTCTGATTCCTTGTGCGTGTTGTAGGAGGTTGTGATTGATCTGTGGTACTTTGTGTTGTGAATTGTGTGTGGACTGTGTGTGCGGACTTTTGTGTTTGTCCGCCATGGTGTTGCTCTGCGTATGCTCGTTGATGTGCTATACGAATTGTAGGAATTCTGTGGTGTTATGTGTGTTTGCTGCGTGTGTTAGTGTGCTTTCTGTTTTACTTGTTGTATGTCCTGTTGTGTTTGTTGCATGTAGTGTGATGAAATAATATGGTAGCCTTATGTTGGTGGCGTGATTTGTGTGCATTTTCTGGGTTGTTTCTTTAGTGTGCCTTCTGGGATTGTTTGCTGTGTTTTCTGTGTCCTGTGGGTACTGTGTTTGGTCACGTTTTTCAGTGGTCGCGTTTTGTGTGTGTTTTTCAGTTATCCGTGTTGTGTGAGTTGTGTTTAAGGTTTGTTTGCTTTTGGTTGTGCCATTGTTTGTGTTGTATTTCTCTGTATTTTGCTGTGTGTGTTGTGTTACTCTGTCTTGTGCATTATGTCTGTTGTGTAGTTGTGTGTTTTGTGTGCAGGGTCTGTGTGTTCTGTTGTGTTGTATGTGTTCTGTGTGTGATGTGTGTGGTGTATTTGCTGAGTTCCCTTGGTGTTGTGTATTGCTTGATTTCTGTGCTGTGTTGTTACATTCTGTGTGTTGTGTTTTGTAAGTGGTCGTGTGTGCCATGAGTGTTTTGTGTGCGGTTGCCTGTGTTGTGTGTCATGTGTGTTGAGGTTGTGTTTGTAAGTTTGTTAGGATTAAAGTGACATGTGTGGGAGATTTGGGTCTGTGGAAAGGGTAATGGTCTGGTTTGAGGAAGGAGTTAGAAGGAAGGGAGCCAGTTTTAATGGGGAAGACGCTCTCCAAGGTAACTTACGCAAGATACATGCAGAGAGACAAAATTAAAACGTGAAATTCTCTACACCATAGGAGACTAAATGAGTTGCCTATGGGTCACTGTTAGTGTGATCATGTGTTCTGGGCTTTGGTAACATCCTGCTTTAGTGTTTGATAAGTGCTTAGATTTCGTGTGTACTTGTGTCACGGTTAGAGCAATGGAAAGTTTTATATGAGGGATGATGATTTAAGTCTTTCAGTTCACAGTGAAGTTCCAATGAGGGCGAGGTCAGGTTTAAGTGCAAAGCTGTGGGTAAGGCAGAACATCAAATTATGGCTTTGCTTTGAATTAGCTTAAGGGCACAGGGTTAATGTCAGTGTCCCATGTACATCTATGTCATCAATGAGGTGTGGGTGAGGACAATGAGAGTGTCAGCAGACAACGTTAGCGCTAAGGGTGAGAGTGATGTAGTTCTGTGGTCAACTATACAAATACCAGTATTCATTACGGTAGTGCTGCACTCAGACTGCTGCCATGTGGCATTTTCCACAGGACCCCAGCTTTACTAGAATGGTGGCTACAGTCCAGTGCATGAGCATGACCCATATGCACCTTCTTCAGAAGGACTTGAATGGCTTTCTCCATCAGACACGTGGTTCTGTAAAATGCCCCAGAAGAGAAACACACATTACCTTGGCTCTGGGTTACATTATCCTTAATTTTGCCCAGGTGGTCAGATCCCACCTCACCAAAGTCACTCCCAAGGCAGTGGCCTCAAGCCCAGAGCTAGGAAACTGCTCCCCTCACCGAGCACATTCTGTCTCGAGGAAACTATCGCTGCTGTGATGCCACAGAACCTGCAGGCAACACTGCTGCAGTTGCAATGTCCTCCACTAGAGTGCCTGAATTACCCCACCCTGGAAAAGTCCATCATCTTACACAGCAAATATTAATTCCTCAGGCACATATACATAAATATATGAGTGTGAGTATTTATGTGTTCAAAAAGACCTATGCCATGGCAGATCCAAATGTGAGAAATACCAGTACAATGTCCACCACACCTGCTACATTTATCGTACTTCACAGGCCTCTGGTGGCCTTGGACAGCATCAGGTTTCAAAGCGATATACAAAGGGGTCGCCCGCAGTGTTGTGTTGGCTCCTAGTTTAATATTATGCATTTGGTCAGGTGTTTGTGCTGGGATTCATGTGTGAAGTCCATGCTTGGGTTACAAGCTGTGGATGGGTATCGTTGCAGTGGTTATTATGTTTTGCATTTTCCACCATGGCACTGAGGTGCGGTAGCCACTTCAGGCTGAGCGAGATTGTGTTGGGTTAAGTATCACAGTGTACATGGAAAGGTGACCTCTCATATTCAACATAGTGTTAAATGTTAGGGACAGTGTTACGCATTTGAATTAGTGAATAAAGTTGAGGGCCTTGATATGTTAATTGTTTCCGTTTATGATTTCTGTGTCTTTTGCTTTGTGTGTGTTGTGTTCAGTGTGCAGTGGTTTCAGTCTGCGTCGTGTGTTCTGCTGTTAATCATGTGATATCTGTGCATTGTGATTTTGTTTTGTGTGTAGACGTGGTAGAAAAATTTGACGTTTCGTTCTGTGTGTTGTGTGTGTAGTGTGTGTGGTTGTGTGTGTTGTTCTTGGTGGGTGTACTCTGTGTTTGGTTTTGTGATGTGTTGTGTTTCCTTGTGTGTGTTGTGATGTGTGTGTGAAAGCTTGTTTGTAACGTGTGCACCGACTTGTCCGAGTTCTCTGTTTTGTGAGTGTGCAGTTTTTGATGGGTGTTGTGTGCGTTGAGTGTGTCTTTATATCTTTGGTCCCTGTGAGTGTTTTATATACTGTGTCCGTTGTATTATGTGTTTGTTGTTGGTTTCGTTGTATTTGCCATGTGTCGACAGTAAGTTATGTGTGTTCTGCTGGTTTGATTTGCATGTTCAGAGCTGTTCTTGAGCTTTGTGTGTTCTGCGCGTTTGTATGCTGTGTATGTGTTCTATGCGTTGATTGCTGTCAGCTTTGCTAAACGTGTTGGGTTGAATACTGTGTGCTCTGCTATGTGTGTTGCTTTCTGTGTTCAGGATGTGTGTGTTCTGGATGTGCTTCGTTATGTTGGTTGAATGTATTGTGTGTGTAACTTTCCTTGTCCTGTGTTGTGTGTCCTGTCCGTTCTTTAGGTTTTATATCGTGTTATGTTCACTTTTCTGTGTGGTGTGTATGGTTTTCCAAATGCTGTGAATGTTGGGTGCTTTGTGTGCTGTGGTCGGTGTGTGTTGCGTGTTGTGTTCACTGTGTGTATTGTGACTGTTGTTTTGTGTGCTTACATGTTGTATGTGTGTGTGTTGAGTGTTCCTTGTTTGCTGGCTGTTTGGTGGTGTGAGTAGCTTGCTGTATCTGTGCTTTTATGGGTGTGTGTAGTATGTGAAGTGTGCGTTGCATGTGTCCTGTGTTCTTGGTGTTGTGTCGTGAGTGTGATATTTTGTGTCCTGTACCGTGGGTTGTGTGTGCTTTGAATTTGTAATTACGTTTTCTGCATTGTGGTGGGTGAGTAGACGTGTGTGGGCTTGGATGTGTGAAATCTGTGTGAGATGCGTTGTCTGTGTGAGGTTGTTTCTGATTCCTTGTGCGTGTTGTAGGAGGCTGTGTGTGATCTGTGGTACTTTGGGTTGTGAATGGTGTGTGGACTGTGTGTGCTCACTTTTGTGTTGGTCTGTCATGATGATGCTGTGGGTATGCTCGTTGATGTGCTATATGAATTGTAGGATTTCTGTGGTGTTATGTGTGTTTTTCTGCGTGTGTTAGTGTGCTTTCTGTTTTCCTTGTTGTATGTAATTTTGTGTTTGTTGCATGTAGTGTGATGAAATAATATGGTTGTCTTATGTTGGTGGTGTGATTGGTGTGCATTTTCTGGGATGTTTCTTTTGGGTGACTTCTGGGATTGTTTGCTGTGTTTTCTGTGTCCTGTGGGTACTGTGTTTGGTCACGTTTTTCAGTGGTCGCGTTTTGTGTGTGTTTTTCAGTTATCTGTGTTGTGTGAGTTGTGTTTAAGGTTTGTTTGCTTTTGGTTGTGCCATTGTTTGTGTTGTATTTCTCTGTATTTTGCTGTGTGTGTTGTGTTACTCTGTCTTGTGCATTATGTCTGTTGTGTAGTTGTGTGTTTTGTGTGCAGGGTCTGTGTGTTCTGTTGTGTTGTATGTTTTCTGTGTGTGATGTGTGTGGTGTATTTGCTGAGTTCCCTTGGTGTTGTGTATTGCTTGATTTCTGTGCTGTGTTGTTACATTCTGTGTGTTGTGTTTTGTAAGTGGTCGTGTGTGCCATGTGTGTTTTGTGTGCGGTTGCCTGTGTTGTGTGTCATGTGTGTTGAGGTTGTGTTTGTAAGTTTGTTAGGATTAAAGTGACATGTGTGGGAGATTTGGGTCTGTGGAAAGGGTAATGGTCTGGTTTGAGGAAGGAGTTAGAAGGAAGGGAGCCAGTTTTAATGGGGAAGACGCTCTCCAAGGTAACTTACGCAAGATACATGCAGAGAGACAAAATTAAAACGTGAAATTCTCTACACCATAGGAGACTAAATGAGTTGCCTATGGGTCACTGTTAGTGTGGTCATGTGTTCTGGGCTTTGGTAACATCCTGCTTTAGTGTTTGATAAGTGCTTAGATTTCGTGTGTATTTGTGTCTCGGTTAGAGCAATGGAAAGTTTTATATGAGGGATGATGATTTAAGTCTTTCAGTTCACAGTGAAGTTCCAATGAGGGCGAGGTCAGGTTTAAGTGCAAAGCTGTGGGTAAGGCAGAACATCAAATTATGGCTTTGCTTTGAATTAGCTTAAGGGCACAGGGTTAATATCAGTGTCCCATGTACATCTATGTCATCAATGAGGTGTGGGTGAGGACAATGAGAGTGTCAGCAGACAACGTTAGCGCTAAGGGTGAGAGTGATGTAGTTCTGTGGTCAACTATACAAATACCAGTATTCATTACGGTAGTGCTGCACTCAGACTGCTGCCATGTGGCATTTTCCACAGGACCCCAGCTTTACTAGAATGGTGGCTACAGTCCAGTGCATGAGCATGACCCATATGCACCTTCTTCAGAAGGACTTGAATGGCTTTCTCCATCAGACACGTGGTTCTGTAAAATGCCCCAGAAGAGAAACACACATTACCTTGGCTCTGGGTTACATTATCCTTAATTTTGCCCAGGTGGTCAGATCCCACCTCACCAAAGTCACTCCCAAGGCAGTGGCCTCAAGCCCAGAGCTAGGAAACTGCTCCCCTCACCGAGCACATTCTGTCTCGAGGAAACTATCGCTGCTGTGATGCCACAGAACCTGCAGGCAACACTGCTGCAGTTGCAATGTCCTCCACTAGAGTGCCTGAATTACCCCACCCTGGAAAAGTCCATCATCTTACACAGCAAATATTAATTCCTCAGGCACATATACATAAATATATGAGTGTGAATATTTATGTGTTCAAAAAGACCTATGCCATGGCAGATCCAAATGTGAGAAATACCAGTACAATGTCCACCACACCTGCTACATTTATCGTACTTCTCAGGCCTCTGGTGGCCTTGGACAGCATCAGGTTTCAAAGCGATATACAAAGGGGTCGCCCGCAGTGTTGTGTTGGCTCCTAGTTTAATATTATGCATTTGGTCAGGTGTTTGTGCTGGGGTTCATGTGTGAAGTCCATGCTTGGGTTACAAGCTGTGGATGGGTATCGTTGCAGTGGTTATTATGTTTTGCATTTTCCACCATGGCACTGAGGTGCGGTAGCCACTTCAGGCTGAGCGAGATTGTGTTGGGTTAAGTATCACAGTGTACATGGAAAGGTGACCTCTCATATTCAACATAGTGTTAAATGTTAGGGACAGTGTTACGCATTTGAATTAGTGAATAAAGTTGAGGGCCTTGATATGTTAATTGTTTCCGTTTATGATTTTTGTGTCTTTTGCTTTGTGTGTGTTGTGTTCAGTGTGCAGTGGTTTCAGTGTGCGTCGTGTGTTCTGCTGTTAATCATGTGATATCTGTGCATTGTGATTTTGTTTTGTGTGTAGACGTGGTAGAAAAATTTGACGTTTCGTTCTGTGTGTTGTGTGTGTAGTGTGTGTGGTTGTGTGTGTTGTTCTTGGTGGGTGTACTCTGTGTTTGGTTTTGTGATGTGTTGTGTTTCCTTGTGTGTGTTGTGATGTGTGTGTGAAAGCTTGTTTGTAACGTGTGCACCGACTTGTCCGAGTTCTCTGTTTTGTGAGTGTGCAGTTTTTGATGGGTGTTGTGTGCGTTGAGTGTGTCTTTATATCTTTGGTCCCTGTGAGTGTTTTATATACTGTGTCCGTTGTATTATGTGTTTGTTGTTGGTTTCGTTGTATTTGCCATGTGTCGACAGTAAGTTATGTGTGTTCTGCTGGTTTGATTTGCATGTTCAGAGCTGTTCTTGAGCTTTGTGTGTTCTGCGCGTTTGTATGCTGTGTATGTGTTCTATGCGTTGATTGCTGTCAGCTTTGCTAAACGTGTTGGGTTGAATACTGTGTGCTCTGCTATGTGTGTTGCTTTCTGTGTTCAGGATGTGTGTGTTCTGGATGTGCTTCGTTATGTTGGTTGAATGTATTGTGTGTTTAGTTTTCCTTGTCCTGTGTTGTGTGTCCTGTCCGTTCTTTAGGTTTTATATCGTGTTATGTTCACTTTTCTGTGTGGTGTGTATGGTTTTCCAAATGCTGTGAATGTTGGGTGCTTTGTGTGCTGTGGTCGGTGTGTGTTGCGTGTTGTGTTCACTGTGTGTATTGTGACTGTTGTTTTGTGTGCTTACATGTTGTATGTGTGTGTGTTGAGTGTTCCTTGTTTGCTGGCTGTTTGGTGGTGTGAGTAGCTTGCTGTATCTGTGCTTTTATGGGTGTGTGTAGTATGTGAAGTGTGCGTTGCATGTGTCCTGTGTTCTAGGTGTTGTGTCGTGAGTGTGATATTTTGTGTCCTGTACTGTGGGTTGTGTGTGCTTTGAATTTGTAATTACGTTTTCTGCATTGTGGTGGGTGAGTAGACGTGTGTGGGCTTGGATGTGTGAAATCTGTGTGAGATGCGTTGTCTGTGTGAGGTTGTTTCTGATTCCTTGTGCGTGTTGTAGGAGGCTGTGGGTGATCTGTGGTACTTTGGGTTGTGAATGGTGTGTGGACTGTGTGTGCTCACTTTTGTGTTGGTCTGTCATGATGATGCTGTGGGTATGCTCGTTGATGTGCTATACGAATTGTAGGATTTCTGTGGTGTTATGTGTGTTTTTCTGCGTGTGTTAGTGTGCTTTCTGTTTTCCTTGTTGTATGTAATTTTGTGTTTGTTGCATGTAGTGTGATGAAATAATATGGTTGTCTTATGTTGGTGGTGTGATTGGTGTGCATTTTCGGGAATGTTTCTTTTGGGTGACTTCTGGGATTGTTTGCTGTGTTTTCTGTGTGCTGTGGGTACTGTGTTTGGTCACGTTTTTCAGTGGTCGCGTTTTGTGTGTGTTTTTCAGTTATCCGTGTTGTGTGAGTTGTGTTTAAGGTTTGTTTGCTTTTGGTTGTGCCATTGTTTGTGTTGTATTTCTCTGTATTTTGCTGTGTGTGTTGTGTTACTCTGTCTTGTGCATTATGTCTGTTGTGTAGTTGTGTGTTTTGTGTGCAGGGTCTGTGTGTTCTGTTGTGTTGTATGTGTTCTGTGTGTGATGTGTGTGGTGTATTTGCTGAGTTCCCTTGGTGTTGTGTATTGCTTGATTTCTGTGCTGTGTTGTTACATTCTGTGTGTTGTGTTTTGTAAGTGGTCGTGTGTGCCATGTGTGTTTTGTGTGCGGTTGCCTGTGTTGTGTGTCATGTGTGTTGAGGTTGTGTTTGTAAGTTTGTTAGGATTAAAGTGACATGTGTGGGAGATTTGGGTCTGTGGAAAGGGTAATGGTCTGGTTTGAGGAAGGAGTTAGAAGGAAGGGAGCCAGTTTTAATGGGGAAGACGCTCTCCAAGGTAACTTACGCAAGATACATGCAGAGAGACAAAATTAAAACGTGAAATTCTCTACACCATAGGAGACTAAATGAGTTGCCTATGGGTCACTGTTAGTGTGGTCATGTGTTCTGGGCTTTGGTAACATCCTGCTTTAGTGTTTGATAAGTGCTTAGATTTCGTGTGTACTTGTGTCTCGGTTAGAGCAATGGAAAGTTTTATATGAGGGATGATGATTTAAGTCTTTCAGTTCACAGTGAAGTTCCAATGAGGGCGAGGTCAGGTTTAAGTGCAAAGCTGTGGGTAAGGCAGAACATCAAATTATGGCTTTGCTTTGAATTAGCTTAAGGGCACAGGGTTAATGTCAGTGTCCCATGTACATCTATGTCATCAATGAGGTGTGGGTGAGGACAATGAGAGTGTCAGCAGACAACGTTAGCGCTAAGGGTGAGAGTGATGTAGTTCTGTGGTCAACTATACAAATACCAGTATTCATTACGGTAGTGCTGCACTCAGACTGCTGCCATGTGGCATTTTCCACAGGACCCCAGCTTTACTAGAATGGTGGCTACAGTCCAGTGCATGAGCATGACCCATATGCACCTTCTTCAGAAGGACTTGAATGGCTTTCTCCATCAGACACGTGGTTCTGTAAAATGCCCCAGAAGAGAAACACACATTACCTTGGCTCTGGGTTACATTATCCTTAATTTTGCCCAGGTGGTCAGATCCCACCTCACCAAAGTCACTCCCAAGGCAGTGGCCTCAAGCCCAGAGCTAGGAAACTGCTCCCCTCACCGAGCACATTCTGTCTCGAGGAAACTATCGCTGCTGTGATGCCACAGAACCTGCAGGCAACACTGCTGCAGTTGCAATGTCCTCCACTAGAGTGCCTGAATTACCCCACCCTGGAAAAGTCCATCATCTTACACAGCAAATATTAATTCCTCAGGCACATATACATAAATATATGAGTGTGAATATTTATGTGCTCAAAAAGACCTATGCCATGGCAGATCCAAATGTGAGAAATACCAGTACAATGTCCACCACACCTGCTACATTTATCGTACTTCTCAGGCCTCTGGTGGCCTTGGACAGCATCAGGTTTCAAAGCGATATACAAAGGGGTCGCCCGCAGTGTTGTGTTGGCTCCTAGTTTAATATTATGCATTTGGTCAGGTGTTTGTGCTGGGCTTCATGTGTGAAGTCCATGCTTGGGTTACAAGCTGTGGATGGGTATCGTTGCAGTGGTTATTATGTTTTGCATTTTCCACCATGGCACTGAGGTGCGGTAGCCACTTCAGGCTGAGCGAGATTGTGTTGGGTTAAGTATCACAGTGTACATGGAAAGGTGACCTCTCATATTCAACATAGTGTTAAATGTTAGGGACAGTGTTACGCATTTGAATTAGTGAATAAAGTTGAGGGCCTTGATATGTTAATTGTTTCCGTTTATGATTTTTGTGTCTTTTGCTTTGTGTGTGTTGTGTTCAGTGTGCAGTGGTTTCAGTGTGCGTCGTGTGTTCTGCTGTTAATCATGTGATATCTGTGCATTGTGATTTTGTTTTGTGTGTAGACGTGGTAGAAAAATTTGACGTTTCGTTCTGTGTGTTGTGTGTGTAGTGTGTGTGGTTGTGTGTGTTGTTCTTGGTGGGTGTACTCTGTGTTTGGTTTTGTGATGTGTTGTGTTTCCTTGTGTGTGTTGTGATGTGTGTGTGAAAGCTTGTTTGTAACGTGTGCACCGACTTGTCCGAGTTCTCTGTTTTGTGAGTGTGCAGTTTTTGATGGGTGTTGTGTGCGTTGAGTGTGTCTTTATATCTTTGGTCCCTGTGAGTGTTTTATATACTGTGTCCGTTGTATTATGTGTTTGTTGTTGGTTTCGTTGTATTTGCCATGTGTCGACAGTAAGTTATGTGTGTTCTGCTGGTTTGATTTGCATGTTCAGAGCTGTTCTTGAGCTTTGTGTGTTCTGCGCGTTTGTATGCTGTGTATGTGTTCTATGCGTTGATTGCTGTCAGCTTTGCTAAACGTGTTGGGTTGAATACTGTGTGCTCTGCTATGTGTGTTGCTTTCTGTGTTCAGGATGTGTGTGTTCTGGATGTGCTTCGTTATGTTGGTTGAATGTATTGTGTGTGTAGTTTTCCTTGTCCTGTGTTGTGTGTCCTGTCCGTTCTTTAGGTTTTATATCGTGTTATGTTCACTTTTCTGTGTGGTGTGTATGGTTTTCCAAATGCTGTGAATGTTGGGTGCTTTGTGTGCTGTGGTCGGTGTGTGTTGCGTGTTGTGTTCACTGTGTGTATTGTGACTGTTGTTTTGTGTGCTTACATGTTGTATGTGTGTGTGTTGAGTGTTCCTTGTTTGCTGGCTGTTTGGTGGTGTGAGTAGCTTGCTGTATCTGTGCTTTTATGGGTGTGTGTAGTATGTGAAGTGTGCGTTGCATGTGTCCTGTGTTCTTGGTGTTGTGTCGTGAGTGTGATATTTTGTGTCCTGTACTGTGGGTTGTGTGTGCTTTGAATTTGTAATTACGTTTTCTGCATTGTGGTGGGTGAGTAGACGTGTGTGGGCTTGGATGTGTGAAATCTGTGTGAGATGCGTTGTCTGTGTGAGGTTGTTTCTGATTCCTTGTGCGTGTTGTAGGAGGCTGTGGGTGATCTGTGGTACTTTGTGTTGTGAATGGTGTGTGGACTGTGTGTGCTCACTTTTGTGTTGGTCTGTCATGATGATGCTGTGGGTATGCTCGTTGATGTGCTATATGAATTGTAGGATTTCTGTGGTGTTATGTGTGTTTTTCTGCGTGTGTTAGTGTGCTTTCTGTTTTCCTTGTTGTATGTAATTTTGTGTTTGTTGCATGTAGTGTGATGAAATAATATGGTTGTCTTATGTTGGTGGTGTGATTGGTGTGCATTTTCTGGGATGTTTCTTGTGGGTGACTTCTGGGATTGTTTGCTGTGTTTTCTGTGTCCCGTGGGTACTGTGTTTGGTCACGTTTTTCAGTGGTCGCGTTTTGTGTGTGTTTTTCAGTTATCCGTGTTGTGTGAGTTGTGCTTAAGGTTTGTTTGCTTTTGGTTGTGCCATTGTTTGTGTTGTATTTCTCTGTATTTTGCTGTGTGTGTTGTGTTACTCTGTCTTGTGCATTATGTCTGTTGTGTAGTTGTGTGTTTTGTGTGCAGGGTCTGTGTGTTCTGTTGTGTTGTATGTGTTCTGTGTGTGATGTGTGTGGTGTATTTGCTGAGTTCCCTTGGTGTTGTGTATTGCTTGATTTCTGTGCTGTGTTGTTACATTCTGTGTGTTGTGTTTTGTAAGTGGTCGTGTGTGCCATGTGTGTTTTGTGTGCGGTTGCCTGTGTTGTGTGTCATGTGTGTTGAGGTTGTGTTTGTAAGTTTGTTAGGATTAAAGTGACATGTGTGGGAGATTTGGGTCTGTGGAAAGGGTAATGGTCTGGTTTGAGGAAGGAGTTAGAAGGAAGGGAGCCAGTTTTAATGGGGAAGACGCTCTCCAAGGTAACTTACGCAAGATACATGCAGAGAGACAAAATTAAAACGTGAAATTCTCTACACCATAGGAGACTAAATGAGTTGCCTATGGGTCACTGTTAGTGTGGTCATGTGTTCTGGGCTTTGGTAACATCCTGCTTTAGTGTTTGATAAGTGCTTAGATTTCGTGTGTACTTGTGTCTCGGTTAGAGCAATGGAAAGTTTTATATGAGGGATGATGATTTAAGTCTTTCAGTTCACAGTGAAGTTCCAATGAGGGCGAGGTCAGGTTTAAGTGCAAAGCTGTGGGTAAGGCAGAACATCAAATTATGGCTTTGCTTTGAATTAGCTTAAGGGCACAGGGTTAATGTCAGTGTCCCATGTACATCTATGTCATCAATGAGGTGTGGGTGAGGACAATGAGAGTGTCAGCAGACAACGTTAGCGCTAAGGGTGAGAGTGATGTAGTTCTGTGGTCAACTATACAAATACCAGTATTCATTACGGTAGTGCTGCACTCAGACTGCTGCCATGTGGCATTTTCCACAGGACCCCAGCTTTACTAGAATGGTGGCTACAGTCCAGTGCATGAGCATGACCCATATGCACCTTCTTCAGAAGGACTTGAATGGCTTTCTCCATCAGACACGTGGTTCTGTAAAATGCCCCAGAAGAGAAACACACATTACCTTGGCTCTGGGTTACATTATCCTTAATTTTGCCCAGGTGGTCAGATCCCACCTCACCAAAGTCACTCCCAAGGCAGTGGCCTCAAGCCCAGAGCTAGGAAACTGCTCCCCTCACCGACACATTCTGTCTCGAGGAAACTATCGCTGCTGTGATGCCACAGAACCTGCAGGCAACACTGCTGCAGTTGCAATGTCCTCCACTAGAGTGCCTGAATTACCCCACCCTGGAAAAGTCCATCATCTTACACAGCAAAATATTAATTCCTCAGGCACATATACATAAATATATGAGTGTGAATATTTATGTGTTCAAAAAGACCTATGCCATGGCAGATCCAAATGTGAGAAATTCCAGTACAATGTCCACCACACCTGCTACATTTATCGTACTTCACAGGCCTCTGGTGGCCTTGGACAGCATCAGGTTTCAAAGCGATATACAAAGGGGTCGCCCGCAGTGTTGTGTTGGCTCCTAGTTTAATATTATGCATTTGGTCAGGTGTTTGTGCTGGGGTTCATGTGTGAAGTCCATGCTTGGGTTACAAGCTGTGGATGGGTATCGTTGCAGTGGTTATTATGTTTTGCATTTTCCACCATGGCACTGAGGTGCGGTAGCCACTTCAGGCTGGGCGAGATTGTGTTGGGTTAAGTATCACAGTGTACATGGAAAGGTGACCTCTCATATTCAACATAGTGTTAAATGTTAGGGACAGTGTTACGCATTTGAATTAGTGAATAAAGTTGAGGGCCTTGATATGTTAATTGTTTCCGTTTATGATTTTTGTGTCTTTTGCTTTGTGTGTGTTGTGTTCAGTGTGCAGTGGTTTCAGTGTGCGTCGTGTGTTCTGCTGTTAATCATGTGATATCTGTGCATTGTGATTTTGTTTTGTGTGTAGACGTGGTAGAAAAATTTGACGTTTCGTTCTGTGTGTTGTGTGTGTAGTGTGTGTGGTTGTGTGTGTTGTTCTTGGTGGGTGTACTCTGTGTTTGGTTTTGTGATGTGTTGTGTTTCCTTGTGTGTGTTGTGATGTGTGTGTGAAAGCTTGTTTGTAACGTGTGCACCGACTTGTCCGAGTTCTCTGTTTTGTGAAGGTGCAGTTTTTGATGGGTGTTGTGTGCGTTGAGTGTGTCTTTATATCTTTGGTCCCTGTGAGTGTTTTATATACTGTGTCTGTTGTATTATGTGTTTGTTGTTGGTTTCGTTGTATTTGCCATGTGTCGACAGTAAGTTATGTGTGTTCTGCTGGTTTGATTTGCATGTTCAGAGCTGTTCTTGAGCTTTGTGTGTTCTGCGCGTTTGTATGCTGTGTATGTGTTCTATGCGTTGATTGCTGTCAGCTTTGCTAAACGTGTTGGGTTGAATACTGTGTGCTCTGCTATGTGTGTTGCTTTCTGTGTTCAGGATGTGTGTGTTCTGGATGTGCTTCGTTATGTTGGTTGAATGTATTGTGTGTGTAGTTTTCCTTGTCCTGTGTTGTGTGTCCTGTCCGTTCTTTAGGTTTTATATCGTGTTATGTTCACTTTTCTGTGTGGTGTGTATGGTTTTCCAAATGCTGTGAATGTTGGGTGCTTTGTGTGCTGTGGTCGGTGTGTGTTGCGTGTTGTGTTCACTGTGTGTATTGTGACTGTTGTTTTGTGTGCTTACATGTTGTATGTGTGTGTGTTGAGTGTTCCTTGTTTGCTGGCTGTTTGGTGGTGTGAGTAGCTTGCTGTATCTGTGCTTTTATGGGTGTGTGTAGTATGTGAAGTGTGCGTTGCATGTGTCCTGTGTTCTTGGTGATGTGT
Organism: Manis pentadactyla; assembly: GCF_030020395.1. Taxonomy (NCBI): domain Eukaryota; kingdom Metazoa; phylum Chordata; class Mammalia; order Pholidota; family Manidae; genus Manis; species Manis pentadactyla. The sequence continues at coordinate 27,133,820 of NC_080033.1, forward strand.
CGTGAGTGTGATATTTTGTGTCCTGTACTGTGGGTTGTGTGTGCTTTGAATTTGTAATTACGTTTTCTGCATTGTGGTGGGTGAGTAGACGTGTGTGGGCTTGGATGTGTGAAATCTGTGTGAGATGCGTTGTCTGTGTGAGGTTGTTTCTGATTCCTTGTGCGTGTTGTAGGAGGCTGTGGGTGATCTGTGGTACTTTGGGTTGTGAATTGTGTGTGGACTGTGTGTGCTCACTTTTGTGTTGGTCTGTCATGATGATGCTGTGGGTATGCTCGTTGATGTGCTATATGAATTGTAGGATTTCTGTGGTGTTATGTGTGTTTTTCTGCGTGTGTTAGTGTGCTTTCTGTTTTCCTTGTTGTATGTAATTTTGTGTTTGTTGCATGTAGTGTGATGAAATAATATGGTTGTCTTATGTTGGTGGTGTGATTGGTGTGCATTTTCTGGGATGTTTCTTTTGGGTGACCTCTGGGATTGTTTGCTGTGTTTTCTGTGTCCTGTGGGTACTGTGTTTGGTCACGTTTTTCAGTGGTCGCGTTTTGTGTGTGTTTTTCAGTTATCCGTGTTGTGTGAGTTGTGTTTAAGGTTTGTTTGCTTTTGGTTGTGCCATTGTTTGTGTTGTATTTCTCTGTATTTTGCTGTGTGTGTTGTGTTACTCTGTCTTGTGCATTATGTCTGTTGTGTAGTTGTGTGTTTTGTGTGCAGGGTCTGTGTGTTCTGTTGTGTTGTATGTGTTCTGTGTGTGATGTGTGTGGTGTATTTGCTGAGTTCCCTTGGTGTTGTGTATTGCTTGATTTCTGTGCTGTGTTGTTACATTCTGTGTGTTGTGTTTTGTAAGTGGTCGTGTGTGCCATGAGTGTTTTGTGTGCGGTTGCCTGTGTTGTGTGTCATGTGTGTTGAGGTTGTGTTTGTAAGTTTGTTAGGATTAAAGTGACATGTGTGGGAGATTTGGGTCTGTGGAAAGGGTAATGGTCTGGTTTGAGGAAGGAGTTAGAAGGAAGGGAGCCAGTTTTAATGGGGAAGACGCTCTCCAAGGTAACTTACGCAAGATACATGCAGAGAGACAAAATTAAAACGTGAAATTCTCTACACCATAGGAGACTAAATGAGTTGCCTATGGGTCACTGTTAGTGTGGTCATGTGTTCTGGGCTTTGGTAACATCCTGCTTTAGTGTTTGATAAGTGCTTAGATTTCGTGTGTACTTGTGTCTCGGTTAGAGCAATGGAAAGTTTTATATGAGGGATGATGATTTAAGTCTTTCAGTTCACAGTGAAGTTCCAATGAGGGCGAGGTCAGGTTTAAGTGCAAAGCTGTGGGTAAGGCAGAACATCAAATTATGGCTTTGCTTTGAATTAGCTTAAGGGCACAGGGTTAATGTCAGTGTCCCATGTACATCTATGTCATCAATGAGGTGTGGGTGAGGACAATGAGAGTGTCAGCAGACAACGTTAGCGCTAAGGGTGAGAGTGATGTAGTTCTGTGGTCAACTATACAAATACCAGTATTCATTACGGTAGTGCTGCACTCAGACTGCTGCCATGTGGCATTTTCCACAGGACCCCAGCTTTACTAGAATGGTGGCTACAGTCCAGTGCATGAGCATGACCCATATGCACCTTCTTCAGAAGGACTTGAATGGCTTTCTCCATCAGACACGTGGTTCTGTAAAATGCCCCAGAAGAGAAACACACATTACCTTGGCTCTGGGTTACATTATCCTTAATTTTGCCCAGGTGGTCAGATCCCACCTCACCAAAGTCACTCCCAAGGCAGTGGCCTCAAGCCCAGAGCTAGGAAACTGCTCCCCTCACCGAGCACATTCTGTCTCGAGGAAACTATCGCTGCTGTGATGCCACAGAACCTGCAGGCAACACTGCTGCAGTTGCAATGTCCTCCACTAGAGTGCCTGAATTACCCCACCCTGGAAAAGTCCATCATCTTACACAGCAAATATTAATTCCTCAGGCACATATACATAAATATATGAGTGTGAATATTTATGTGCTCAAAAAGACCTATGCCATGGCAGATCCAAATGTGAGAAATACCAGTACAATGTCCACCACACCTGCTACATTTATCGTACTTCACAGGCCTCTGGTGGTCTTGGACAGCATCAGGTTTCAAAGCGATATACAAAGGGGTCGCCCGCAGTGTTGTGTTGGCTCCTAGTTTAATATTATGCATTTGGTCAGGTGTTTGTGCTGGGATTCATGTGTGAAGTCCATGCTTGGGTTACAAGCTGTGGATGGGTATCGTTGCAGTGGTTATTATGTTTTGCATTTTCCACCATGGCACTGAGTTGCGGTAGCCATATCAGGCTGAGCGAGATTGTGTTGGGTTAAGTATCACAGTGTACATGGAAAGGTGACCTCTCATATTCAACATAGTGTTAAATGTTAGGGACAGTGTTACGCATTTGAATTAGTGAATAAAGTTGAGGGCCTTGATATGTTAATTGTTTCCATTTATGATTTTTGTGTCTTTTGCTTTGTGTGTGTTGTGTTCAGTGTGCAGTGGTTTCAGTGTGCGTCGTGTGTTCTGCTGTTAATCATGTGATATCTGTGCATTGTGATTTTGTTTTGTGTGTAGACGTGGTAGAAAAATTTGACGTTTCGTTCTGTGTGTTGTGTGTGTAGTGTGTGTGGTTGTGTGTGTTGTTCTTGGTGGGTGTACTCTGTGTTTGGTTTTGTGATGTGTTGTGTTTCCTTGTGTGTGTTGTGATGTGTGTGTGAAAGCTTGTTTGTAACGTGTGCACCGACTTGTCCGAGTTCTCTGTTTTGTGAGTGTGCAGTTTTTGATGGGTGTTGTGTGCGTTGAGTGTGTCTTTATATCTTTGGTCCCTGTGAGTGTTTTATATACTGTGTCCGTTGTATTATGTGTTTGTTGTTGGTTTCGTTGTATTTGCCATGTGTCGACAGTAAGTTATGTGTGTTCTGCTGGTTTGATTTGCATGTTCAGAGCTGTTCTTGAGCTTTGTGTGTTCTGCGCGTTTGTATGCTGTGTATGTGTTCTATGCGTTGATTGCTGTCAGCTTTGCTAAACGTGTTGGGTTGAATACTGTGTGCTCTGCTATGTGTGTTGCTTTCTGTGTTCTGGATGTGTGTGTTCTGGATGTGCTTCGTTATGTTGGTTGAATGTATTGTGTGTTTAGTTTTCCTTGTCCTGTGTTGTGTGTCCTGTCCGTTCTTTAGGTTTTATATCGTGTTATGTTCACTTTTCTGTGTGGTGTGTATGGTTTTCCAAATGCTGTGAATGTTGGGTGCTTTGTGTGCTGTGGTCGGTGTGTGTTGCGTGTTGTGTTCACTGTGTGTATTGTGACTGTTGTTTTGTGTGCTTACATGTTGTATGTGTGTGTGTTGAGTGTTCCTTGTTTGCTGGCTGTTTGGTGGTGTGAGTAGCTTGCTGTATCTGTGCTTTTATGGGTGTGTGTAGTATGTGAAGTGTGCGTTGCATGTGTCCTGTGTTCTTGGTGTTGTGTCGTGAGTGTGATATTTTGTGTCCTGTACTGTGGGTTGTGTGTGCTTTGAATTTGTAATTACGTTTTCTGCATTGTGGTGGGTGAGTAGACGTGTGTGGGCTTGGATGTGTGAAATCTGTGTGAGATGCGTTGTCTGTGTGAGGTTGTTTCTGATTCCTTGTGCGTGTTGTAGGAGGTTGTGGGTGATCTGTGGTACTTTGGGTTGTGAATTGTGTGTGGACTGTGTGTGCTCACTTTTGTGTTGGTCTGTCATGATGATGCTGTGGGTATGCTCGTTGATGTGCTATATGAATTGTAGGATTTCTGTGGTGTTATGTGTGTTTTTCTGCATGTGTTAGTGTGCTTTCTGTTTTCCTTGTTGTATGTAATTTTGTGTTTGTTGCATGTAGTGTGATGAAATAATATGGTTGTCTTATGTTGGTGGTGTGATTGGTGTGCATTTTCTGGGATGTTTCTTGTGGGTGACTTCTGGGATTGTTTGCTGTGTTTTCTGTGTCCCGTGGGTACTGTGTTTGGTCACGTTTTTCAGTGGTCGCGTTTTGTGTGTGTTTTTCAGTTATCCGTGTTGTGTGAGTTGTGCTTAAGGTTTGTTTGCTTTTGGTTGTGCCATTGTTTGTGTTGTATTTCTCTGTATTTTGCTGTGTGTGTTGTGTTACTCTGTCTTGTGCATTATGTCTGTTGTGTAGTTGTGTGTTTTGTGTGCAGGGTCTGTGTGTTCTGTTGTGTTGTATGTGTTCTGTGTGTGATGTGTGTGGTGTATTTGCTGAGTTCCCTTGGTGTTGTGTATTGCTTGATTTCTGTGCTGTGTTGTTACATTCTGTGTGTTGTGTTTTGTAAGTGGTCGTGTGTGCCATGTGTGTTTTGTGTGCGGTTGCCTGTGTTGTGTGTCATGTGTGTTGAGGTTGTGTTTGTAAGTTTGTTAGGATTAAAGTGACATGTGTGGGAGATTTGGGTCTGTGGAAAGGGTAATGGTCTGGTTTGAGGAAGGAGTTAGAAGGAAGGGAGCCAGTTTTAATGGGGAAGACGCTCTCCAAGGTAACTTACGCAAGATACATGCAGAGAGACAAAATTAAAACGTGAAATTCTCTACACCATAGGAGACTAAATGAGTTGCCTATGGGTCACTGTTAGTGTGGTCATGTGTTCTGGGCTTTGGTAACATCCTGCTTTAGTGTTTGATAAGTGCTTAGATTTCGTGTGTACTTGTGTCTCGGTTAGAGCAATGGAAAGTTTTATATGAGGGATGATGATTTAAGTCTTTCAGTTCACAGTGAAGTTCCAATGAGGGCGAGGTCAGGTTTAAGTGCAAAGCTGTGGGTAAGGCAGAACATCAAATTATGGCTTTGCTTTGAATTAGCTTAAGGGCACAGGGTTAATGTCAGTGTCCCATGTACATCTATGTCATCAATGAGGTGTGGGTGAGGACAATGAGAGTGTCAGCAGACAACGTTAGCGCTAAGGGTGAGAGTGATGTAGTTCTGTGGTCAACTATACAAATACCAGTATTCATTACGGTAGTGCTGCACTCAGACTGCTGCCATGTGGCATTTTCCACAGGACCCCAGCTTTACTAGAATGGTGGCTACAGTCCAGTGCATGAGCATGACCCATATGCACCTTCTTCAGAAGGACTTGAATGGCTTTCTCCATCAGACACGTGGTTCTGTAAAATGCCCCAGAAGAGAAACACACATTACCTTGGCTCTGGGTTACATTATCCTTAATTTTGCCCAGGTGGTCAGATCCCACCTCACCAAAGTCACTCCCAAGGCAGTGGCCTCAAGCCCAGAGCTAGGAAACTGCTCCCCTCACCGACACATTCTGTCTCGAGGAAACTATCGCTGCTGTGATGCCACAGAACCTGCAGGCAACACTGCTGCAGTTGCAATGTCCTCCACTAGAGTGCCTGAATTACCCCACCCTGGAAAAGTCCATCATCTTACACAGCAAATATTAATTCCTCAGGCACATATACATAAATATATGAGTGTGAATATTTATGTGTTCAAAAAGACCTATGCCATGGCAGATCCAAATGTGAGAAATACCAGTACAATGTCCACCACACCTGCTACATTTATCGTACTTCACAGGCCTCTGGTGGCCTTGGACAGCATCAGGTTTCAAAGCGATATACAAAGGGGTCGCCCGCAGTGTTGTGTTGGCTCCTAGTTTAATATTATGCATTTGGTCAGGTGTTTGTGCTGGGGTTCATGTGTGAAGTCCATGCTTGGGTTACAAGCTGTGGATGGGTATCGTTGCAGTGGTTATTATGTTTTGCATTTTCCACCATGGCACTGAGGTGCGGTAGCCACTTCAGGCTGAGCGAGATTGTGTTGGGTTAAGTATCACAGTGTACATGGAAAGGTGACCTCTCATATTCAACATAGTGTTAAATGTTAGGGACAGTGTTACGCATTTGAATTAGTGAATAAAGTTGAGGGCCTTGATATGTTAATTGTTTCCGTTTATGATTTTTGTGTCTTTTGCTTTGTGTGTGTTGTGTTCAGTGTGCAGTGGTTTCAGTGTGCGTCGTGTGTTCTGCTGTTAATCATGTGATATCTGTGCATTGTGATTTTGTTTTGTGTGTAGACGTGGTAGAAAAATTTGACGTTTCGTTCTGTGTGTTGTGTGTGTAGTGTGTGTGGTTGTGTGTGTTGTTCTTGGTGGGTGTACTCTGTGTTTGGTTTTGTGATGTGTTGTGTTTCCTTGTGTGTGTTGTGATGTGTGTGTGAAAGCTTGTTTGTAACGTGTGCACCGACTTGTCCGAGTTCTCTGTTTTGTGAGTGTGCAGTTTTTGATGGGTGTTGTGTGCGTTGAGTGTGTCTTTATATCTTTGGTCCCTGTGAGTGTTTTATATACTGTGTCTGTTGTATTATGTGTTTGTTGTTGGTTTCGTTGTATTTGCCATGTGTCGACAGTAAGTTATGTGTGTTCTGCTGGTTTGATTTGCATGTTCAGAGCTGTTCTTGAGCTTTGTGTGTTCTGCGCGTTTGTATGCTGTGTATGTGTTCTATGCGTTGATTGCTGTCAGCTTTGCTAAACGTGTTGGGTTGAATACTGTGTGCTCTGCTATGTGTGTTGCTTTCTGTGTTCAGGATGTGTGTGTTCTGGATGTGCTTCGTTATGTTGGTTGAATGTATTGTGTGTGTAGTTTTCCTTGTCCTGTGTTGTGTGTCCTGTCCGTTCTTTAGGTTTTATATCGTGTTATGTTCACTTTTCTGTGTGGTGTGTATGGTTTTCCAAATGCTGTGAATATTGGGTGCTTTGTGTGCTGTGGTCGGTGTGTGTTGCGTGTTGTGTTCACTGTGTGTATTGTGACTGTTGTTTTGTGTGCTTACATGTTGTATGTGTGTGTGTTGAGTGTTCCTTGTTTGCTGGCTGTTTGGTGGTGTGAGTAGCTTGCTGTATCTGTGCTTTTATGGGTGTGTGTAGTATGTGAGGTGTGCGTTGCATGTGTCCTGTGTTCTTGGTGTTGTGTCGTGAGTGTGATATTTTGTGTCCTGTACTGTGGGTTGTGTGTGCTTTGAATTTGTAATTACGTTTTCTGAATTGTGGTGGGTGAGTAGACGTGTGTGGGCTTGGATGTGTGAAATCTGTGTGAGATGCGTTGTCTGTGTGAGGTTGTTTCTGATTCCTTGTGCGTGTTGTAGGAGGCTGTGGGTGATCTGTGGTACTTTGGGTTGTGAATTGTGTGTGGACTGTGTGTGCTCACTTTTGTGTTGGTCTGTCATGATGATGCTGTGGGTATGCTCGTTGATGTGCTATATGAATTGTAGGATTTCTGTGGTGTTATGTGTGTTTTTCTGCGTGTGTTAGTGTGCTTTCTGTTTTCCTTGTTGTATGTAATTTTGTGTTTGTTGCATGTAGTGTGATGAAATAATATGGTTGTCTTATGTTGGTGGTGTGATTGGTGTGCATTTTCTGGGATGTTTCTTTTGGGTGACTTCTGGGATTGTTTGCTGTGTTTTCTGTGTCCTGTGGGTACTGTGTTTGGTCACGTTTTTCAGTGGTCGCGTTTTGTGTGTGTTTTTCAGTTATCCGTGTTGTGTGAGTTGTGTTTAAGGTTTGTTTGCTTTTGGTTGTGCCATTGTTTGTGTTGTATTTCTCTGTATTTTGCTGTGTGTGTTGTGTTATTCTGTCTTGTGCATTATGTCTGTTGTGTAGTTGTGTGTTTTGTGTGCAGGGTCTGTGTGTTCTGTTGTGTTGTATGTGTTCTGTGTGTGATGTGTGTGGTGTATTTGCTGAGTTCCCTTGGTGTTGTGTATTGCTTGATTTCTGTGCTGTGTTGTTACATTCTGTGTGTTGTGTTTTGTAAGTGGTCGTGTGTGCCATGAGTGTTTTGTGTGCGGTTGCCTGTGTTATGTGTCATGTGTGTTGAGGTTGTGTTTGTAAGTTTGTTAGGATTAAAGTGACATGTGTGGGAGATTTGGGTCTGTGGAAAGGGTAATGGTCTGGTTTGAGGAAGGAGTTAGAAGGAAGGGAGCCAGTTTTAATGGGGAAGACGCTCTCCAAGGTAACTTACGCAAGATACATGCAGAGAGACAAAATTAAAACGTGAAATTCTCTACACCATAGGAGACTAAATGAGTTGCCTATGGGTCACTGTTAGTGTGGTCATGTGTTCTGGGCTTTGGTAACATCCTGCTTTAGTGTTTGATAAGTGCTTAGATTTCGTGTGTACTTGTGTCTCGGTTAGAGCAATGGAAAGTTTTATATGAGGGATGATGATTTAAGTCTTTCAGTTCACAGTGAAGTTCCAATGAGGGCGAGGTCAGGTTTAAGTGCAAAGCTGTGGGTAAGGCAGAACATCAAATTATGGCTTTGCTTTGAATTAGCTTAAGGGCACAGGGTTAATGTCAGTGTCCCATGTACATCTATGTCATCAATGAGGTGTGGGTGAGGACAATGAGAGTGTCAGCAGACAACGTTAGCGCTAAGGGTGAGAGTGATGTAGTTCTGTGGTCAACTATACAAATACCAGTATTCATTACGGTAGTGCTGCACTCAGACTGCTGCCATGTGGCATTTTCCACAGGACCCCAGCTTTACTAGAATGGTGGCTACAGTCCAGTGCATGAGCATGACCCATATGCACCTTCTTCAGAAGGACTTGAATGGCTTTCTCCATCAGACACGTGGTTCTGTAAAATGCCCCAGAAGAGAAACACACATTACCTTGGCTCTGGGTTACATTATCCTTAATTTTGCCCAGGTGGTCAGATCCCACCTCACCAAAGTCACTCCCAAGGCAGTGGCCTCAAGCCCAGAGCTAGGAAACTGCTCCCCTCACCGAGCACATTCTGTCTCGAGGAAACTATCGCTGCTGTGATGCCACAGAACCTGCAGGCAACACTGCTGCAGTTGCAATGTCCTCCACTAGAGTGCCTGAATTACCCCACCCTGGAAAAGTCCATCATCTTACACAGCAAATATTAATTCCTCAGGCACATATACATAAATATATGAGTGTGAATATTTATGTGCTCAAAAAGACCTATGCCATGGCAGATCCAAATGTGAGAAATACCAGTACAATGTCCACCACACCTGCTACATTTATCGTACTTCACAGGCCTCTGGTGGCCTTGGACAGCATCAGGTTTCAAAGCGATATACAAAGGGGTCGCCCGCAGTGTTGTGTTGGCTCCTAGTTTAATATTATGCATTTGGTCAGGTGGTTGTGCTGGGATTCATGTGTGAAGTCCATGCTTGGGTTACAAGCTGTGGATGGGTATCATTGCTGTGGTTATTATGTTTTGCATTTTCCACCATGGCACTGAGTTGCGGTAGCCATATCAGGCTGAGCGAGATTGTGTTGGGTTAAGTATCACAGTGTACATGGAAAGGTGACCTCTCATATTCAACATAGTGTTAAATGTTAGGGACAGTGTTACGCATTTGAATTAGTGAATAAAGTTGAGGGCCTTGATATGTTAATTGTTTCCGTTTATGATTTTTGTGTCTTTTGCTTTGTGTGTGTTGTGTTCAGTGTGCAGTGGTTTCAGTGTGCGTCGTGTGTTCTGCTGTTAATCATGTGATATCTGTGCATTGTGATTTTGTTTTGTGTGTAGACGTGGTAGAAAAATTTGACGTTTCGTTCTGTGTGTTGTGTGTGTAGTGTGTGTGGTTGTGTGTGTTGTTCTTGGTGGGTGTACTCTGTGTTTGGTTTTGTGATGTGTTGTGTTTCCTTGTGTGTGTTGTGATGTGTGTGTGAAAGCTTGTTTGTAACGTGTGCACCGACTTGTCCGAGTTCTCTGTTTTGTGAGTGTGCAGTTTTTGATGGGTGTTGTGTGCGTTGAGTGTGTCTTTATATCTTTGGTCCCTGTGAGTGTTTTATATACTGTGTCCGTTGTATTATGTGTTTGTTGTTGGTTTCGTTGTATTTGCCATGTGTCGACAGTAAGTTATGTGTGTTCTGCTGGTTTGATTTGCATGTTCAGAGCTGTTCTTGAGCTTTGTGTGTTCTGCGCGTTTGTATGCTGTGTATGTGTTCTATGCGTTGATTGCTGTCAGCTTTGCTAAACGTGTTGGGTTGAATACTGTGTGCTCTGCTATGTGTGTTGCTTTCTGTGTTCAGGATGTGTGTGTTCTGGATGTGCTTCGTTATGTTGGTTGAATGTATTGTGTGTTTAGTTTTCCTTGTCCTGTGTTGTGTGTCCTGTCCGTTCTTTAGGTTTTATATCGTGTTATGTTCACTTTTCTGTGTGGTGTGTATGGTTTTCCAAATGCTGTGAATGTTGGGTGCTTTGTGTGCTGTGGTCGGTGTGTGTTGCGTGTTGTGTTCACTGTGTGTATTGTGACTGTTGTTTTGTGTGCTTACATGTTGTATGTGTGTGTGTTGAGTGTTCCTTGTTTGCTGGCTGTTTGGTGGTGTGAGTAGCTTGCTGTATATGTGCTTTTATGGGTGTGTGTAGTATGTGAAGTGTGCGTTGCATGTGTCCTGTGTTCTTGGTGTTGTGTCGTGAGTGTGATATTTTGTGTCCTGTACTGTGGGTTGTGTGTGCTTTGAATTTGTAATTACGTTTTCTGCATTGTGGTGGGTGAGTAGACGTGTGTGGGCTTGGATGTGTGAAATCTGTGTGAGATGCGTTGTCTGTGTGAGGTTGTTTCTGATTCCTTGTGCGTGTTGTAGGAGGCTGTGGGTGATCTGTGGTACTTTGGGTTGTGAATGGTGTGTGGACTTTGTGTGCTCACTTTTGTGTTGGTCTGTCATGATGATGCTGTGGGTATGCTCGTTGATGTGCTATACGAATTGTAGGATTTCTGTGGTGTTATGTGTGTTTTTCTGCGTGTGTTAGTGTGCTTTCTGTTTTCCTTGTTGTATGTAATTTTGTGTTTGTTGCATGTAGTGTGATGAAATAATATGGTTGTCTTATGTTGGTGGTGTGATTGGTGTGCATTTTCTGGGATGTTTCTTTTGGGTGACTTCTGGGATTGTTTGCTGTGTTTTCTGTGTGCTGTGGGTACTGTGTTTGGTCACGTTTTTCAGTGGTCGCGTTTTGTGTGTGTTTTTCAGTTATCCGTGTTGTGTGAGTTGTGTTTAAGGTTT